>NC_083600.1:36077018-38577018 GCF_020882245.1 Rhopalosiphum padi
AGAGACGTACAACAATGAATGTATGGATGCAGATCCACGACCACCATCGCCGAGATAAATCAAATATATTTAATTTAACAAGTCGGCCAAATCGGTACCGCGAAGTCAATTTAAATGTCATTATTACGTTTATACTTATATGATTTGCATTCGTATGTTACTTACTGATCACAAGTTATACACAAGTTAGGTACTTGCTAAAGTGTTCCTGTAATATTTATATTCTAATAGTTGTTGACTTGTTGTGTACGTATTTTTTGAAGAATATTACTATACTAGCTCTTACTTGTCATGATCCTACTTACATACCGACTTGAGATAACTGACTACTAATAAGTACCTATATATAGTGCCATTAATGATTTAACTATTTAATATAATATATTATTATCTATATTATAATTTATATAGTAGTATTATATTAGATCACCACAATAAGCATTTATTTACACGCAAGTAATGTATTCATTTTAAATAGAGTATAATAACTCACGTTTTGCTGCCAAAACTGGATATAAATAATTTAACAATTAATAAAAAATATATTATTTTACAAACCTGAAAAATATTTAACTAAATGCTTAAGTTAGTAATTTCTACACACAGTAAAATTTTACAAACAACTAATTTCATTCTTTTTAGATTAATGCTTTTCTATGAGTGTCAAAAAAACATTTTCGTCGGGTCATAAAGCATAAATATGAAATACAATAAACCACATAAATAATTCAGATACTAATTATAAAAAAATCAAAAATGTATATTAATGATATTTTTGTATAAGCCATTAAAATTATAATCATAACAAAGATATTTTGTAATTTAAAATTTGTAAAATGATTTTTTTATATTCTTTAATAAAATAGTTCTTGTTAGCAATGATTAATCATAAAAATTAATCTGTGTATTAGCATATTATGAAATAAAAAAAATTTACTCACATTTTACTTTCATAACAGATATAATATAATAAATCGTAAAACAAATAACTAATATAGTATAGTAGACCATGTTGTAGATAATTAATATAAATGATATAAATCAATAACTAAATTAATAAGTTTCAGTTCGTTGAATAAAATAAAGTAATAATAACGAAAAATTATTCTTAACGGCGGTATTTAAAGAATTAATTAGTAAATACAAAACAAAACCGCGTGAGGAGCAATGAGTAAAACAGTATTACAAATAAAAGTAATTTACGTAAATTTGTTAAGGTATCAACAGTGCACTGGCGGTGTCTATCTTCAAAATTTGTATGTTGTGTACTAAACTTTATTTTACACACACCCGCCGCACATCGATAATTTGGGTGTGCCTACACATTCTGTAAAAGTGTTGAGACCTGCACAAAAATAAGATCAGCATCTAAAGGGTAATTACAGTCCGCTATCACCGCACAGCTAGTGCCAGTACTGTTCCAAGACAAGCAGCTAGTAACCACTGGCCACAATCGATCGGCCATGAGAGAACAATATTACATGGTGACATAATAACTATTACGCCATCGATCCACCACGGCTCGTCACACCGGGTTGCCCATCACACAAATCTGTTGTATCGATATTTATAGATACAAATAAAATATAATGTTAATTATTATAATAATTATTTGAATTTTGTTTTTTAATTAAATGTGTATGAATAATAAATTTAAAAATGTTAAGAAACGTACACGCCACATAACTTATAAGCACCTGGTACAAACTCGGTGTAGAAAAACTGTCCGAACCGTCATTGATTTCAACCACGATGTTACCTATAATTCAGTTATACGGTGGATGTAAACATACGCTGTCGCCGGAGGAACAGGATCCAGGCGGTAATCGGTATACATCGACGAAACAGGTCATCGAGCCAGTAGTCAATAATATATGTCCGAACTGGACAGCGACGCGTAGAACAGCCCAATCGTAATCGCTGCAGTTCCAATCGCCGGCTGTATTCCGGATGGTCTGGTATTTCCGGCGCAAATGGTTGGTTTCCGCTCTGAACCGGGCTGGTCGACTACGGAGAAGCGGATAGATCTTTACCCGTTGAGCGTGGACGACTACGGAACGCGACGTAGCCGTTACGATGAGAACAGTGAAGATCCTTCCTCGGCAGTGGTCGTGGCTGCAGTTGTCGCAGTGTTCGAATTCGTTGAGCTCGAGATGAGTTGTTCGTGACTATCTGTGACAGTTTCCGTTAAAGCTCACATTGTATACATTTCATCCATCTACGTGATAACCGCCGTCTGTCCTCGATTGACATAGTCATCATTAGTCATTGGACGAAGCGATAGTAAACGCTCAAGCCCATCACCGTCACCACGCCCGTTGTCCCTGTCCAATACGGGGAGCGTGTGCCTAGACAAAACAACGGCAATTTCGTGTGTTGTTATAGTACATAATAATCGTAATAATTTTAATTAAGCTGTCATGAAAATATTTTTAATATAGCGTCTATTTTAGATTTTTTTATGATTCTTTAAGTACCCTGTAAGATTTTTTACATATTTTTAATATAATCAATATTTAACCTACACTGTTCAAATCGAATTGGGCACTATATACAATATCCGGACAATATTAAATTATTCCAACTTTGTTCTTGAAAATCGGGCATTATGCACTTCTTGGTTTGCCCGTAACAATTATACGTAAATAATTGCACACATTTATATCGAATACCATTAATACATAACAATAACACTAGAAAACTATACTTGGATATTTTATTCGTACGAGACACACGTAACCGATAATAATATGAACCGATCCGTAATCTTAATAATAATTTGAACACTTAATACTTAATTGCTCGAACACTGTTGATATTGACGATATGCAAAGAGGTATTTATCCAGGCTAATGAGGTACAACCAGTACAAAATTCTTTAAAGATGAAGTGGGAAGAAAAGTTCTAAGTTGGGTAGTCACGACTACAGAGTATGCTAGGTGTACTTGCAATACATTATATACTACCAACTGGTGTAAATGTAAAAAATCTAATCGACTTTGCAACTCAAGGTACCTCAATAGTGATGTATGTATACTAATAAATTAAGTAAAATAATGCTATTTCTATGTGCTTAACATTATTTTTTTGTAATTATTAACTATAATGATTATATTTTGATACTAAAAAGTATTCATTTTAAGGTATAGACGAGTATAATATGTATCTAAATTCGGTTTGCGTTTGCGAGGCGACTGAACAACACAGCTACACCAGCAATCGGAGACGTACGCACACAATATACGTATAATCAGTTAGTATGAGTTTATGTGGTGACTGAAATATGGCACCGGCCGGCATCATCCGAATTGTAAATTATGGTAATTTTTTTATTTTACAAAGACGCAATATGTCGCTTTCGACGATACAGTAGTTGACGAACCGACGACTTACATAAAATTGTGGTTCTCAGGAGAAGACGTCGCATAGTTCGACTACAGCAATGCGGGATCGGTGGTACGAAAAATAGGAGGTACTACGGGGTTTGGAGATAAATCACCAACACACGTTCTCCGGCACCCCGTCTTGTAACAAGTTAACGGGTGTCGCACGCTCGATTAAGGACCCTTTACACCCTTTACACCCCTTCACCTCCAATCAACGTGGCGACCAGCCGAACGGCACCAATACCAGTTATGGCAATTTTTACTTATTTACGAGAATTCGAAAATTAATCCGTTACGGAACAATGCGACCGACTGCTTATGATGGTCACGAAACATCCTATACAACGGTATAATAAGAGCGGACTGCATTTCGCGTACCTACATAGTTAACGACGAACGGTAGAAAAGTTGGCGTGCGGTGATGGACAACCGGCGAAGAAGCAAGACAACAATGATAAAAATACTGAAGCGTTTAACACCGAGTAGGTGCAATGAAGTGATGACAGACACATACGCACGTCATAATAATATATACAAATGGGATGGTCTACGACGTATACCGCTGACGAACGCAATCGCCAATCGGGGACGCAGATAATACGGCGACCGATAAAGAAGCCCATCGAAATCGCAAATGGTATTAAGTAAAAAAAACAAAAATAAATCAAATATCGTGTGAGATTGGATTACGGGTACATACAGGATACCAATGGTCAGCATGTTTGTAAGTGACAACTAAGTACCTAAGTACGCTAAAACCACTTTTTTGAAAAAAACGCGTATGGAAGTTTTCGCGGTGAAGGATTTATTTTTCGACTCTGAAACTTTTCACGTATCATGAGACGGGTTGCAGTAACAGATTGCGTCAGAAAAAACACCAAAAGCTTGTCGTTACCTTTGAACGCGCAAAGCGACGTTTCGTCTCTATCGAGCAGTTGGTCGCATTGTTCTGTAACGATTAATTGTCGAGCTGTCGTAAATCAGCAACGATTGCCATAACTGGTGTATTGGTGTCATCAAAGCAGCTTCGCTGTTTCCACTTCGGTACTGCTGGTCACCGTTTCGCCGTCGCTGCCGGGCTGTGCAAATGTAAGAGGCGGGTGTCGTACGGCTGTCCTCCATGCATGCAGATGGGGTCCGCGTCTATATTTGAGCATGCGACTCTTGTAAACTCGTCATACAACGGGGTGTCGGAGAACGTATGCTGATGATTTGTCGCCAAACTCCGTGTTCCTCCACTTTTTCTTACTCCCGATCCTGCATCGCTGCAGTAGGCATATGCGATGGTTTCACTCGAGTACCACAATTGTACGTACGTCGTCGGTTCGTCAACGGCGGCGCCATTGTAGCTTTGTGTTATTCCACGCTGCCAAGTGGTAATCGTTTACACTTCGGATGCCAGCCGTTGCTATATCAGTCACCATATAAACGTATACTGATACGTATAATGGATCATATTATACAAAATAGTTGTTGATTGATTATAGAAGATAATTTATTGATAGTATAAAAATTTAAAAATATATAATGATAATTACATTTTATATTAATAATAACATTAATTGTTAAATAAATATGTCGTGTACCTATGTTAATTATAACCCGTATTTAAATTTAAAAGTAAAAAATGAACTACATGAAACTTATTTTATATTATGTTGTTTATATTATTACTTATTAGTAATATACTAACATTGGTAAACTTTTATTTTCAAAAAAAGGTGAATGAATAATAATACCATTGATTATAAATAATTGTATTTTTTCTGACTGATTTTAAATTTTTCGTGGAACATCTATATATATATAACAAGTCCACGGAAAACCAGTTAAGAACCACTGTTTGCAGTGTACGGTTTCGATACCACCATCATCCTACAGTGTTACGACTCGTGGGTTACAATTTTTTTTTTTTATTGTAATTATTTATAGTTGTGTAATACCTATATATAAATCAACTGAATGCCGTCACCGGCAATTATACCCTTTTTAATTACACACTAACAATTTGATTATTATTGCTGCTGACCAATGCCTTCTACTGTGGTTCTGATACTCTATATGGCACTATATATTATACTATATATATATTTTGCTGGCTAAATAATGTTTGTTGTTAATTTTATTTTAATATATATAATATAATAATTGATTAATTTATTATATTTTTTTATTTCGTTCAAAAATATTTCTCAAACAGTTTTAGTTTTTATTTTCATTAATAATATTTATTTTGCTTCGATTAATGTTCTTATTTATAAATTCTAAAGGTTTTCCATGACTCTTTTTAACTTTAAGATTTTTAAATTAACAATAGTTCCAAATTCTTCAGAACACAGACCCGAAATAGTTTTATGACCTCGTGATGCACTTCAACAATTCGCGTACATAATAGATCTGTCACCACCGATAGAGAAATCTGCAAATATACAACAAAAATTAAATCAATATGATAAACTAACGATTACTATAAAGTATGACACGCGGTCAGCAATCGTTATTGACGTTTGGAATGTAACGTCGCACATGCATGCGTGATATGCAGTCGTAATAATCGTTATGATTATTATTTTATTGGTAACACTTAAGTACATTAGAAGAACGTTGGCGATGTACACTTGAAGCCGTTTGGATTACCGCGACGTTATACAGTGGCTATCGCTATCGAAGCGTGACGGACCATACAGCGGCTATTGATAAACACGCGGATCACGAATCGGACCCAATAGTGATGACTTCGATAGCGACGACGTATTGATGGCCATGACGGTACGGGCTGAGTTGCTTGGAATAAAAATGTCAGCAGTGTCGACTCGGCTGCTGTTTCCGCGTACGGTGGAGCCGGTGCAGGTGTGCGAGATCGACGGCGACCGGATACAGACAGTATTGCCGACAGCCAACAGGACGATGGTTACACAGTATCAGGAACTGCCTGTACGGTGGCTGTCCGCAGACTACATAGTCCTGTCCACAGTAATTTACACGTGCATTCGCCGTGCCCATACATTAAGGTCATAACGCACATATAGTTAAGCGTACGCGTGCTCGTGGCAATTTTCAGCCAAGGAGTAATATATATATATATATATTTATATATATATCGATGTGACCAGTGGCTGTATGATTTGAACTAAATCTCATCGGTGTTCCACAATATGTCAGTGCGCTGTGGCGCTGTAATATTATACATTATAATAATATAGTATAATATTTTAATAAAAATTACGATTTATTGCTCCCAAAATAAAAAAACTTTATTTTACACACACCCACCGCACATCGATAATTTGGGTGTTCCTACGCCCTACACATTCTATAAAAGTGTTGAGACCTGCACAAAAATAAGATCAGCATCTAAAGGGTGTTTCAATAAAATGGCCTTAGCCGCCAAACAACGTTTAGATCACATAATCAACAAATATAACGAATATTTTATTCATAAAAATATAATAAAATATTTGTTAAGTATTTCAAGCATTTGTATCAAATACCAAGGTATAAATTGTAATTAGTTTTATACTTTATTATTACTTTATTTTATTTTTACATTTTTAGTTTTTACAATTTGTTTGTAATGTTATTATTTAAGAACATTAATCGAATTGACAATAAATATTAAATGGCAACATTGCCAATTGCCAATTATTTTGGTTAACACACGACGTTTGTACTAACAACAATGGAATTTTTTGTCTTATATAGCAACACATTATAATGCAAATTAATTTTTAAATATTCTTTATATATTACATATAGATATATAATTGACACCAAATCTAATTTATGGCTATCAAATGATGTTTTAATTAGATTATGTTAAAAGCGAGGTAATGAAAGTAAAATTTCTTGTAAAATCAATAAGTGAACAAACCGAATTATTTTAGGTACCTAACCTAACCTTAGCATCTGAATATTTAATTAATCTTCCTATATTTCTTAAATTTAATCAAATTGAATACTTATATTTATGATTATAATTATGCTTATTATATTTAAATATGTACCATCCCTCGCAGCCTCTCAGTTCTAACTGGTTTCGCTCCGCCACCGAGAACCTCGCGCCATATAGTGTTAATGTGTTATGCTCAAACTTTGCCCTATAAATTAGTATTTAAGTATATTCATATATATGTGTATATATTTTATACATTGATACAATAATAACTATTATTTCCTTTTTTAACCTTCAAGTTTTCTTATTACATATTTACATTTAGTAAGTCAGAAAATTTGTTAATATATTATTATATGTATATAGATTATAGTTATATATATATATATTTTTTAAATTACTTGAATGGAATTTGTAGAATTATTGACATTGTTTTTGTTAGGTATGGCATTAACGTCTAAAAATAGTGTAAACACAAACTATAATATAGCATATATCTATTATATTATCATACAATAACATTGATAATAGTTGTAGTAGATATAGATTTTATGAAAACATTGTTTTTCACTTTTATCATTATACAGAGTGAGTTCGAATCAATTCATTCATTGATACTAAACTTATGGATACTGCATTATTATCTATATAGATTTTTGGCTAAAATAATGGAGAGGAAACGATTTTTCTCACTTGCACAGAAGCGATCAAGATACTAAAATTTAAATAAGAATGAAAAAAAGATACATAATATAATTTTGTGATATTAGTTGTGTTAGCTAACAGAATTTTATTAAAATTGCCGTGTCCATATATGGCATAAATTTAATATCAATGGATTATAAAATATAATATCCTGTTGTCCAGACTTCGTGATGTTACAAACCTTAACCATAATATTTAAGAATGAACTGAACCTGAAGAATTATTTATGCTTAAATAATTAACAATTTCTGGACCAATTTTTTTAACCAAATCGAACATACCAAGTTTTGTTCTTTTCGAAAATCGAACAATTGGTAACATTATTAGTCCTAGACGCTAGGAAATTGTAAATTTAGCCTATCAATATTATTATTATTATTTTGTTTTAAAAGTTTTTATTCAGTCTGTTACAAAATAGAACAATAAGAACAATTGATGGAAATTAGTAGAATAAAATAAAAATAAAATTACAGAGTAGACATATTGTAGAGACAAGAGGCATTTCCAGTAGAGATAGGTACTATGACAATATTATTTTAAATTATTTATTTTTATAAACATAATATGGCCACTGGATAAAATAAATTGTTTTTATTTTGAGAACTATTTAATATTATTTAGAGGACAGCATCATGAACTTTTTAATTTTAATTTTCATTTCATTAAACAATTCATTAAAATTTGTAATTAGGTAGATGAAATTGTATTATTTATTACGAAAAAATAAAATAATTTATTTTAATATCGTCATATAGTACCTACCTCTACTGGAAATGCATCTTGTCTCACAATCTGTCTATTCTGTCATTTTATTTTTATTTTATAAGTAGTAGGTAAGTCATCTTTATTCTACTTAGGTGAAGCCGTAAAGGTATACATATATAATAATAATATATATTATTAACTTATTTATTTATAATTCAAAATTTAATCCGATGGGCGATGAGTGATGACACGCATGTCATAGGTATGCCATATTTAAAAATAAATGAGTAAATGTGTTGAAATTATTATTTTTTAAATGGTGATGCGCGGGTTATGTAAACAATTATAGATATTACTATATTAGTGTTGGAAAAAGGATTGCATAAAAGTTGTTTTCAAATTTTACTTTTATTATTAATACAATATTAGTGTGTTCATATAAAGGTATGTTAAATTTAATAACTAATTGTTTTTACTTGTTTATATACATAAACGAGTGTGTTAAAGATATATAATATAACATGTGTCTAAGTATGATATTTGAAACAAAATTGCAGAAATACAAATTTCCTTAAAATTATATATATATAAATTTATTTTAAATAAAATTGAGTATGGACTCGAACACCATTGAACATTTGCGTCACTGGACATTGTCTAATACACACTGTTATGCGCAGGACCCATTTAAAGGAATTTTTATTAACTACGTATATTCTCTCACCCCACACCACCGCTACCAAGCACTTGTAATCAGCAGGCGGTACTAATTCACAATCGATGGCGCCACGCAGCAAATATTATATATTTTATAAACATGAAAATTGGCACAATGTACATTTAAAAATATTATATTAAACAAAAAAGAAAAATCATAAACAATCATCTATATTTGTTTACTGATGAAAACGTATGTTATGTATAATTAATAATTATAGTTGGCCCATTAAAACTAGAAACTATAAATAGGTATTCACACATATTTTCCTTTATTTGATAACTATTTGTTTTCAGTTAAAATATATTTTTACAGCAATCTATATATTTTGTCATTATACCTTAATAAACGGGTGTGGCTTGTTTGTTAATTGTATCAACATCGACTGGAAAAAAAAATACTATAATAATTACTAAATACAGTTAAAAAATTATTGTTATATCGATGCACAATCGCAAAAACAATTTAACTACGCAGAAATTTCGCAAAAATAATTTTCACATACCTATGTGATATGTATATAACTATAACATTCTAGATTTGTTGAAGACTAAAAAAACACGCTAAACACTCCTAATATTGTGTTATAATATAATGTTTGGAATTTTCCAAATTCTAAAAAATATAAACATACAATATGTATAATACATTTTGTTACATTCGAGTACCTACGCAAATGGTAGTTCTACAAGATTTTATTAAAAAATACAAGGAAATTATTTCTCTAATAGGTAAAAGCTGTGATTAATTTTTAATCTTTCAAAATTTGATGAGCTTTTTAACAAAAAAAAAAATAATAAATTTGTTGTTCGAAAAAATGAACAATTGATTAAAGTTTTATATATGCGATAAGCATACCTATTAAAATTTATAATAGTGAAACGCATGAAATGGTTGATAATGGTTAAGATATTAGTATATAGTTAAGACGTATAGTTTACCAAAAACTCACATTTATAATTTATTGTTTAAGAGTTCTTGTGCTTGTTTATTGTCGTACCTTGTAGAGGCTATTTATCAAGATTGACTTTAAATAAATATGCTCAAAACGTGTTTAATCATGTTCCACTAAAATAATAAATTATAAATTATTTGCCTACCTGCTATAATTAGAACAACTGTGTAGTGTATAAGTTGAAAATTAATAGTAATTTATAGTTATTTTACTTAAAATTATTTCTAACTAATTCTTTAATCAGATGTAATAATAATTAATATTAATATACCTACATAATGTTAAAAAGAACAACATAAACAAAAAACGTACGGTTAAATAAGTAAATAAGATGTTATTGTTAATTGTTAATATGTTAATTACATTTGATTAAAAATTTAAAATACATTAGTGAAAATAGTATAACCCATAATCAGTACGCTACCTGCAATGATGGTCTCAGTTTAAAAAATTAATTACTACTAAGCAGTTATCTAATAACATTGTATATTATATAATACTATTAATACTCATTTGAACAGATTTTTTAATAGTCACCAAATTGATTACAATAAAGAATTAAGCTAATACTATGACACTTGGCTAAAATTCTTCAGAACTTAATATAGAATACTTAGAAACAAGAAGAGTGATTTATTATTTTTATTATTATCAATTATTATAAAAATATAAATGCAATTCATTATATTCACTAGAATTTAATTCATTTAATTTATAAGCTTTCACAATTTATTTAAATTATCGAGTGGTTTTATTAAACTGATCGAAAAACTCATTTGAAGCTTTCGTTTTATACAGGACGTTATTCAGATACTCTTGTTTATTTTTCTGTTCATTAGCTAGAACTAAGTTGAAGTCCTTTATTCCGTCTTCTAAATTTCTAAAAATAAATAAATATAATATAATATAATATTTGCAATTAAAAACGTTCACTTAAAAATACTATAGTCATAAATAATAGTTTAAACTAATATAATACTAGTACCTAGTATTATTTAGATAATATTTAATTAATAAATCATCTAAGAGGGTCGGTGGTGGTGTATATTATTTAAGGAGCTTAGTATAGGCAATATTTAAAATACTTGATTTTGTGACTGTATGTAGTAATTTATTAGTAAATAATTATTAGTGTTTATTGAATAATATATTATTGTCCTCGCACTGCACGGGAAAATGAAACGCCTACGCACGAGGCACTCGCCTGCACAAGTCACCATCGCTGCGTTGCGCGCGTGAACGATGCAGACTGGTGACTGGTGTTTTATTTGATATTTGATTAAAATTATGTACCTTCTGTCCATCCTACAGATCGATTTAATAATGCGATAATATTTCAGAAAACTATTCTGAATCGGTATAATATGTACTTGGGATAGGTCAGTTCAAATTTTAAGATTTCTGATTTTAATTCCGAACAATTTACGTTTGAAAATTCCTAAATTTTAAAATATTCAAACTAAATTTTTATGAATTAAGGGTCTAAAATTGGAAAAAGTAGACTGGTCGATCTCAGGTAGACATAACCACAGATGCAAATCAGTTTTGATGTAATAATCAGAGCTATGAATTTGAAAACCTAAGAACATGAAATATGCGTGAGTAAATTTACAATGACACAATTAAATATTTTCATGGCTAGAAAAGTACTAATGAGTAGTATACGTTTAGATTATAAAGTTGTACAAAAAAAAAAAATACAGGAATATGTACTGTGGAATAAAAATATAGATTATTAAGTTTTATAAAAAAGTAATATATTTTTAAAAAAATCCTACATATTGAAAAATTAACTTTTTATAGCAAACTATAAAAACCATCCAAGACATAATTTTATTATTATTATTCTCTAAAAAGATGAAAATAATATTATATAAATAAATAATATTTAATATTAATGCAACCCGTAGGAGATAATCTTCGCTAAAGTAATGTCCAAAAAATTACTTTATTATTAAACATCTATTTTTATCCATGAGTATCTCCATAATCATCATATAAATTCAAATTCTATGAATATTATTATAATCATTGTATTACCCAATACCCACATAATATGTATTATGCCAATTTATTACACTATTGTACATATTATTATTATTAATATATATATATTCAATAAATATTTCAATTACTCTTATTTTGCCAACCAAAAAATTATAATTTTATTGCTATTGTAAATTTCCCTGTTCGTCTTTTCAAATTTATTAAAATATTCATTCAATTTAACTTCACGCAATATATATTCTCAAATATGTTTTTATTATTGATCTTATTTTAAAGTGTCGCCTATACCCTTATTATTGATATAAATATGTTTTTGAGCTGGATACTACTTTTTTTTTAATCGATTTTTACGAGGTTAATTTTTATAACACTATTTAGGTTTTTGTTACAATAGTTACTTACACGAAATCGCTGAAAATTAATTTATATTTCATTGTTTTTCCTTCCCAAAAACATATTTATGATTCGTGGTAAAAATACCAGGTAGCATGCTTTTTTTTTACTATGTATCAAAACTTGTGAACTCAGTGAGACCACGCGGTATGACTCACGGGTCACAAAATAAGTGTTCACCTTACTAAGTGGGTAAGAACTAAGGAGTAAGGCCAAAACGTCAGATTATGTATATTTTACGACTTTACGAGTCACCGCTAATCACTATATAATATCAATCATTATATTTTATTTGAAAATAACTTTCTTAAAATTATTTTTTAAGTGGTGAAAAATGTTCGTTTTAACATTACAACTAAATATTATTTACCTTTTTTTCTTTTGCATTTCTCTATCATTCAGTGTGCCGCATCTAGCCAATATATTTAAAAGTTCAGCCCAATCTTTTTCTTGTTTATCGAATGCCTCTTTTCGTATCTGAAATTGTAAATGATCAATAATTTATTATTGTCTGTTTATTTGTTAATTATTAATACTGATATACCCATAGTACCCTGCATAGTTACATAATTAAGTACATTTCACGGGTGGAGGGGCATAAAATATTATATCTCCCGATTCTTATTAATTTTGAAATTGAATTTTTAAAATTAGAAAATAAATCAAAATTAACTTAAGATAAATAAATAATTTTCAGTCTTTTAAAATACAAATCCTGGTAAAAGTTAGGAATTGTTATTCTAATGTTAAATTTATATATATTTTTTGTTAGTAAATTATTATTTTTTAATTTGTTAAATGGGTATTACATATTTAAAAAAAACGATATTGACTGCTGTTGGCTGTTTAGTACCGCCTATTACCCCTAAAAATTAAATAACTGTTTATGTATGTTACTTAAGTAATATATATCATAATCGTTAAAATTTCAATGAATAAATAAATAATAATGTATAATACGTTGGACATTTGTCATTTTAATTTATTCTAAAATGTATGAAGATAATAGGTATACTTTAAGTTCTGCTCTTTGATTAGCTTGTTCATCGTATATTGCTTGTTTCATAGCCGGCGTAAAACCTTTATAGAGCGAAGTTGATATTTTTCCTGGCCCTAAAGCACTGTTGAACCCGTGTTCGGGATTTTCCGTTAGAAAGTCTCCAGTGATCGCGTTATACACTTCTGCCATTTTGTCTTCGTTGCACTCAGCTTCCATAATACTTTTATTCATTTTTTGTTCGGACGCCTAAATTTGATCAAATAATCGTTTCGTACATACATGTCGATTGTCGGCTCTGCCGAACATGTCGTGTAATTCAAAAACACTCACTAGAGCTTGGTTGTATCGGTAATTTGCTTCTATCAATTTTTTCCTACACTCATTCTCCAGTGATGCAAGTGCCATTGCTCGCTGAACTGTTGTGTGTTCGGTTTCTTGCCACGTACGTTCGACGTTTTTATTCTCTTCTCGAGTCATATTTTTTTCACGTATTTGCATTTCTAACCACACACGCTGTTGTTGTATTTGTTCCGCTTTTTGTTCTTTTGTTATGCCCTCTTCGCCTTCAAATCTTAATAAGAAATTGTTGTCCTATAAATGTATTATTTATTTGCGTTATTATAATATATTATACGTACCGTTGAACCGACGACAATGTAATTCTCGGGTCATCGTCACCAATGCGGCTAGGCTGACTTTTTCTGCATTGTAGAGGGTCGTATATGTCGTACTCCCTACGCGTTTCAGGAGCTTGATATTTTTTTCTGAACTCTAAGATCTCTAAATCTATTTCTTTTTGTTTCTAAATATTAAATTATATAAAACATAAATTTAATATTACTTAAAAACATATTAATTAATATAAATTCGTATATACATCGGTTAATTGGGACAGTCAAATAATGGGAACAGATAAATCACTGCCCGATATGTCCCAATCAAGTGGATTTGGCTGTTATTTAAATTTTAAGAACGATATATTTGTATATAAAACGTTTAAAAATTTAAACACCATGTGGTATCCACACTTAAAGTGGCACATATTTAATTGTATGCGCATTTTGTGTTTCAAAACAATATTTAGGACAAGACTACTATTGTTGCATGTATTAAATTTAAAAAATTACATAATTATAGAAAAACATGCCTATCCTCTGCAATTCTAAATGATTTGGTATAAAATCACTGAAGTAATAACTATGCCCACCTATTATAAATTATAATACAGGTATATGAATATATAATATATTGCTATATTTTTTTCAGCCATATATTCATATATTACCGATATATTATCAAAGTTCATCTAGTAGGAGGTTGGTTCATTATACGTGTATCGTGTCTTTTTTTATTATATGTACATATTTCTATCATCACATTTTCTGATAGTTCGATGTATGAAAATATTGTAAAATTAATATATATTATAATATAATATGTTTTATTCGTTATAATATGATATGTAAACATAAAGTTGAGATTTTGAGAAGTGTTGTAGCCATTTCAGTCGTTATCTAGAGATTATAATATAATTTTATTATACTATTCATATTATGAACTACCACAAGTATAGATTATTTTAATATTCCGGAATGTTTCTTGTGGGAGTTGAAAAATAAAAATAGAAATATTTATTCATACTTGATGCAAAACAAGTAGGTTAGAAGCGGTAAGTGGTATTTAACGATGTTAATTTTACTATATATGGAGATAAGTTAAGAGACTTTAAATTTAGTTTAGAATACTATTGTAAATAATTTGTTTAAGAAGTTTAGTAGATAATATGCCTCATATTTTTATATAATTTTATAATAATTAATCTTATAACTATCTTAAAAAACTTAAAATATTATAGTGGCATCATGGTGTTACTTTTTTATTTTGTTCGTCCAGTTGTAAGGATGTGGCACAGTCTTGTAATAGTTTGTTTGAATATGCTTGATGTTTCGCTTGTTCTTGTAGTCGAAGTATTTTCTTTTCTTGGACTTGTTTATCAAGTGCATCCTTATCGATCTAATCGTAAATAAAATGTATTCAATTATTCAAAAATCAAGTTGGTGTAAATGAATACGTAAAACTAATGTTTAAAATAATATAAGTATTTATAATAAGTTTTCATAGTAACTTACGCCAATAGTCCTAGTAGTTGGGTTGAAAATTCGTTTTTTTCGTTCTTCATCAAAAAGTCTTGCTTTTACATGTTTAGCCACTTCAGCGTGATCTTTCGGCAATGGTTTTCCTATATTTATCATATTTTTAAATACTATATTTAATAGTTACTTGAAGAGAAAAATAAATAAGTATATAGTTTGTATTCTTTTTGAACAAATACAGTGTATATATTTTATACACAAATACAACGTCGACTTGGCAACATAAATACGGAAGTATATCGAATTAACTTCAGCATAACAACAAATCACATATTTGCTTGACATTGATATTTTATCATAATTACAATAAACAAATAATTAAAATAAAATTTTTCAGTATTACTTAGTTAATTATATATTATCCTATAAGAAAATTAAGCATTGCTTAAGGCAAAAATGTATTAAATATTATTTATATTAAAAAATAAAAATACAAAATATATTATTTTTATAATTTTTTTTTTCAGAAACACGGCTGAGATATAAGAAAGATGTAGATACCTCTTTTTTGCTATATTTATGTCAATTATGCAATTATACTCATCCGTCTTATTCGGCCCGCGATGCACTTAATCTGGCACTGCTATATAGTAATTAATACTTTTACATACCTAGGTAAATTGTCGAGACTATATATTTCTGGTATAATGGGTACTTAGATTATTAGAATAACTAGAATAAGTACATATTATGGTGACATGGACACATGGTGTAATATTTAAACGTCTAGTGTTTTTACGTAGGTTTCTAATTGGAAAGTATAACTAATAAATAAATAAATTTATGGTATTGAAAAAAAAAAAGGATAAGCAACAAATATTTTTGGGAAGTAAGTGGATAATTAAAAAATAAGTATTTATAATGTTATTCGTGAACTAAGTGCTTATATGTAGTATATTACATACTGTATGTACCGACTATTATACTAAATAATTTTCATATATTAAGTATATTATTAGGTAACTGTATAATTCAGTTGCCACTACGTGGGCTACTACATAATATATATACATATCTAGATAAATTATGATAAGTATTTTTACTTAAAGTCATTTAAGTATGACAAATAGAGAAGTTATGTTATTTGCCTAACTGTCCATCTTTGAATCTCATAAATTGTCTTAATTTACTACTTTAGCTAGTATGTGAAAATTGCTATAGAACCTAAATTAACCTTTCATTAACCCTTTTATTGTATCTGCTTAAATATTAAAGTATAATATAGTATTAAGATGTTCGTGGCTTCGTGCTATTAAAATTGTACAGCAAAACAAAAATATTTATGAATATAGAAACTAAACTCCAAGTTACAGACATTGCAGTAAAAAAAAATCTATTTAAAAATATGTAGATTATTAATTTTTGAACGCACTGTTTTTAATACAAATAGACGCGTTGCGTCCTCTTAATGTATATAACTTATTCTTGTGATATTATTAACAGCAGTGTTTACTTGTTTGTTACACCAACAGCCTGCAGATCTTCTCCATTCGATTCTACGTGATCGACTTCGTAGCCGTATACACAGCGTTTTCAATTTCTATTTTATCTGAATCAAGTTCTGCAGTTACCCGTTTAACGTCTGAAGTCGATATAAAATCTTTCTTGTCCAGACCGTTTTCATCAGATTCCACTCCGTATATATCCTTTAAGCAATAATATGATTGAATTATTTTTAGGTATGATGGCATTTTTTGTGACATATTGACATATTGTGTTATATGAACATTTGTAAAGTTTATTTTATTCAAAATAATTTAATTTTTTTGCAATGGAGACTTTTTTTAGCCAAAACAAATTAATTGTTTTGATAAATGTATGCTTTATATCCATTTTTTAACGATTATATTAACGCGAACGAATTCGATGTAAACTCAACCAATATGAATAATACTACAATAAAAATAGATTTAGAACATAAATATTAACTGAATGCTTAAATAACATAGGCTTTAACCTTTAACTTAGTCAATTTTTATTCAATTTTAATATTAATTTTTTTTAATTTTTTTAAAAAATTTGATAAACAAAATAGCTATCATAAAAAATTTAAAAACTTAATTGCATAACAAAATTTAGTGATAATTTTTGAATTTTACAAAAAAAAAAAATTTATTTTATGCCATTCAATCAGGATTTCCATATTTATTACTGAAAAAAAGCACATTTACTAACTAAACAGTTACTTTTATTTGTTTTTCAGAATTTAATACATTTTTATAAAAAATATTTATGCATAATAAATAATAATATTAAAGATTATTTTAATGAAATTAAAAATGATTAAATTAATCTTTCTAAGATTTTAAGCGTGTATAAATCCGATCTATATTTATAACTATTATGTACAAGTGAATGTATAAACCTGAATTCAATCTTCAAAAACAAAAATTATTCCGATGAATAGTGTATATTATTGTTAATATTTAGTAATTTTAATATTTAAGAATAAATTAATAAAATAATAATAATTTTAATAAATAAAATAGTATAAGTAATATGCCGGGGGTGTAACATAATAATATATTAATATTTAATATCTATATTTTACCTATAAGTAGGTGTCTATGTTAATTATATACTTATATAGTTATATGTTATATTATATGAATATAATGACATATAGCTATACTTATAATATATATAATAATACAAACTAGCTCTTATTATATCATCCCGCATAGGTATTTATGAAACCATTTGTATCTTATGGAAAAATAGTACACCGATTAGAGGTTTAAAGTCATCCAAGAAAAGTTTAATCACGATAATATATATTCACTCTAAAAATTGCTCAATATTCGAACTCGAAGAATCGTTATTCTTCCAATCTTCTCATGGCTTCATCCTTGCAAACAATTAAATACTTAGACTCTTAGTATATATCGTTAACTATAACCTGAGCCTATAACACATAAAATCAAAGACATTGGCTTTTTAAATTAAAGTTTATAATTTTACAGTTACGCCGGCTTTGAATTGTGCAAAGTACAAACCATCGCGAGATAAAATTATCTATTTACAAAGCTCTCCTAAATCCCATATGGGAGACCATGGTCTTAATTCTAAAGCTTTGGAGAAATTCTAAAAATCCAACGTTAGTAAAATGTAAATCTTTCAAAATATTATATCTTCCAAAAATTAACTAATGGTCTTCGCTTTAAATTTTTAATTATATTCCATAAAGATTTAAGAATAATGGCAGTACTCGACTAAGATAAATTTTTCTATAAAATATCCCATTATAATTTACCCTATCATAAGCAGTAAGCACCACCCCAAAATTCTTTTAAAAATTACCGTCCTATTCCATTCCGAGAAATCCTCCAAAACGCTTATTAAAACTCAACTGCTGACTGCTGTCGTGATCTTCTTAACGGCTAAAATAATATTTTAAGTTTAACATTAATCCATACTTTATAGTCTAGATAATTAACTGTATAAAATAGGTAATGTCCCCGTCTCCTCGATGAATGTTGGCTTTTTATAAAAAATAATATAATAAAATGGCTTGATGACTCAGTCTTAAAACATTACAAAGGGCTTAATAATATAATTACTGAATATTATATGGCTAAATTTCATTTTTTATAAATATTTTGAGTTAATTGCATAAAATTTAAATAAATTATACAAAAATTAATCATGCAATAATTTTGTACTTGTCTATAAAGCTCATAGTTAAAATTACAACTATTAAGTTTTGTTTTAAGCAAAATATTTATATTGAAATATAACTTTTAGAAAACATTATCCAGAGATGAATAAAAAATATAAAAATATTGATTGTAATTATTATAAATTATCTACTATTTAAAATATTTACAATTATTTACATTAGAAATAGATAAGTACATGTATTTAGAATTTAGATAGTCAACATGCGGGTATGCGTTTGAGGTATAGCTGGTGTTATAAGTACCTACCTACCTACTATATTACCTTGTTATTTTGTCTGTCATTATACGTAGTACTTACCTATTAGTCATTAGTTATTACTACAGACTACAGTCGACAGCAGAGTACAAGAAAAATCATTCTCGGAGTTCATCAAATCATTTTTTGTTTCATTTTTAATATTGTTAAAAAAATGTAAGTGGTTGAATCCAGAAGCCCATACAGTCCATACAGGTAAGGGCTCAGTCAGCGAATATTTGCTCCATTAAACCACCACAGCATTTACAATATATTGGTTGGTATATATTATTATATACTATAAATATATACTTATATAGTATATATTCTAGTGTATTAATATGAATATATGATTCTAGGTTAACATACATAAGTTTGATTTTGTATTTTAATTTTAAATCAAGTTAATATGATTATTTTAAAATTGTAAATGTTATAATTTTATAATTTAATTTACACAATATTTTTAATAGGTACATTAAATTTGAATGGTTTTAAAACATATTTTTAACTGCAATCTCCATGGTACCTATAACTCGATTCGCCTACCCTCGTTTAGTCGTGTTTGTAATTGGCTACGGGGGGGAGGGGGGACTGGGGCCTACACAAATTACCTATGTCTATTTACAATAAATTTTAGAATTATATTATTATAGATAAAATGATTAAAATGTATTAATACAGTTTAGAGGGTAGGCATAAGCTAATAAAATATAACTAGTCTTGAGTAGTTGAGTATGACCATTACACCATTATACCATTACACCAAGGTGGCAAGGTAGGTATTGGCTAAAGTGTTGTTTTAATGTTTATAGAAATGTATATTTGTATAGTACCACGCGATGTAGAAAAGTCTGTCGAGAAAATAATATTATATCTTTTATATTTTTGTATCATTATTAAATTATGACAATATAATATCATTGTATTCACGTGGTCCGTGGTCACACTGATGATTATTATTTTTTACTTGATAACAGCCGTACAGTTGAGATAACATAACATTGCAATTTGAAACTCGCCAACGAGTGTAGTATGCACTACTCGTGACTCGTGAGTCGTAGACTGTAGTCGTTAGACTTGTTAGAGTTAATACCGATATTCAATAACCTTTTTCTTCCGGTAATTTTGACTGTTTTATCGGTACCTACATATTCCATTAATTTCTTCATTGTTTTTGAAATCCGTCTATCGGAACTGTAGGTACTTACTCTCATTACGAAACACGTGCGCAACTTTAGCCATAGTACTGTGACTGTCATGAAATTAGCACTGGGACAATAATTATTGTCAGTAATGAATTCTGTAAAAAATACAACAAAAAGGTTTGCCAATAGAAAGTTCTACGCATTGCCCGATGATTATGTTAAAGTGACAAAAACGATACAGAAGTCTGCTGACCCGGTGAAACTCATAAAATATGTGGACGAAAATGTCATTGGCAAGAATTCTACATTCTCTGGACCATACGGGAGAAGAAAAGGTAATTAGCTTAGTATAATAACTTTCAACTTAAAATTTTAAATTATGTATTGAGTATCATATTCCAGCTTCCTGAATTATTGATATATTATAAAATATGCAGTTAAATGACAACTAAAAATATGATATAAATAAACTTTAAAAAGCAAAATTTAATTTTTGTATTTTATCTTTTACTTAAATTGATTGAAATTCTTAATTTTATTCCATTGATGTTAAATTACTCAAAGAAATGGTTTATTTTAAATGTTATTAGTCGATAAAAAAACAATTTTTTTTATTTTTACAATAATGTACTTGGGTAGTAAAATAGTTAATAGGTATATAAAAATTAATAGATAATTGAAAATTAAATATTTATTTAGTAAATAAATAAGTCAAATATATTTACTAATTAGGTAGGTATCAAGAATAAAAATGAAATGATAATTTTTGTCGATAAGAGACTTCAAGATTCTCTTCATTAAGATAATACAAAGTTATTGAGTATATCTTATCACATTTATATATAAATGTTACTCAATGATAATACCTCTGTACTGATTTTAAAGAAAAATAACATTTTGGAATAGGTACTAAAAATTTAACCTTACTAGAAATTTAGAAACTAAAATTCACAAATTTATCTCAAAGTTAATTGTTTATGATTATTTATACTGTTTTTGTCCTTGCTTTGTACATTATTTACGATTATTCACAAATACATTTTAAGAAATGGTAGGTATTTTTTTTTTTTTTTTTTTTTTTGATTTGTGGTACAGCATCAACTACTTCAGTTTTTAGCTTACAAAAAAAAAATTAAATATAAAAACAAAACATTAACATATAAATTGATACAATGGTTTTCTTTGATTCAGCTGTAATAATTAATGGAATAAAATAATTTTTTGGCTGTTATTTTCAATTAGGCTCAGGACTTCTTAGTTCTCGTAGAGGTTGTCTGGTAACTCTAGGGTACTTCTGGCTTTTATATGTTGCTAACAGTGTATGAGAAGGTGTTTAACTGTAGGGAGTATTTAATCTAATTTTGAAGTATTGAAAAATAAATGGTTAATTTTATTAGAATTATAATATTGTGTTTAAATAATACACTATCATTACTTTTTAATGTACTGATTATCGCCTATTTATATTTTACCTGCCTGTCAATTTAAAGTTTAAATTTTGAATGTAGATACATTAAATTCGAAAAAGTATATCATCATTTGCAACTTATAATTTGTTACAATATGTTATATCTACATGGTCATTCTTTAACCCGTAAGCACTTAATATTTCAAAAAGTATAACTTTTTTTTTAAATTTTCCTCAAAGTTAATTTTTCTTGCAGTATCTATTCTGTAGGTGTTGTCCAGCATCAATTACTAGGCTGGATATAGTTTGTGTTATAAATTAATATTCTGTTTGAAGCTGAATGGAAAATATGCCTTTAAAAAAATGCAATTGAGAGATTAGCATATCTTGAAATTTGCACTGACGCAATTAATATTTTTATGCCCCTCTATATGAATTTTTTTCTTGATATCATTAATTCTATTCTATGATATCTAAAATATCTTGTGATAAATCCTCTGTAAAATAGTGTAGTAAAATTTAAAATTATATTGTATTGTCATTTGTCATTATTAAATAAATAAAGTATCCACAGAAAAATTGATATTATAAAACATATTGTTTTTCTTACTTTACTTAAAATCTAAAAGTATGATTTGATGATATATCAAGATATACTCGTTTCATTTAAAAATGTATTTTACAAAAAAAAAAGGATATAATATAATAAGACTTTGACGTATATATATATATACACATATAATAATGAACATATATATTATGTTCATTATTCTATGATAAATTATAATGAATCTCAAAATACGTTTTATTATAAAATTACATATTTATTTTAAGTAGTTATGAGTTATTATCAATCAAACAAAATAACAAATATCAATCAAATGTAAATAACTCAATATAATATAAACAAAGTTCACAATAATAACAATTTAAAATTTAATTTTTACTATTTATTTAAATGTTTATCTTCTTTATGATCATCATAATTAATTAATTATAAATAACAAGTGGTTTAATTGTCAGTAAATTGATACCTACTTATAAATTGAAGTGGTATACCATGTTCTATACTAGGTTACACAGTCTATAATTCAGTCTTCAAATTTCAATAGAAACTATATAGATTAAATATCTCTGTAACAAAAAAATGTACCTATAGTAATTTGTGGCTTAGCTATTCCCTGCACTAAGAGGCCTCTTCATTATGTATTTTTGTGTCTATTTTTATTTCCCATATTTCCACTTATATCAGCTGTATTAATTAATTCTGATTATATTATGTAAATTATTTCCGAATAAGATTTGGGCATTATATTTAATTAATGATTTTAAATTTCTACTAAGCTAATCAAGGATCATTCTAGTATAACCAATTACAATTATTGTGTTTTATTTTAAATACCTAAAAATGTCATGTAATTCAAAAAGACTTCGGTTATGCATAAAAAAAAATATCTTATCCTAATAAATTATTATTATTTTCATGAAAAATATTTTTGCCATGATTAGTATTTTTTCTTAATTCTCTAAACTTTGTCTATAGACTATAACCTAAGCAAATAGGTACTTTAACAGTCAATATGTGATGATAATTAAACACTATGTACTATTTAGAGTAGACCTTAAGATAAAATTTGTTTATACATAAATTAAAAGTATTAGTGATATTTTAAAGAAATTTACTGAAAACAAAACAGGTTGATTTAATAGGGAACAAATTGTTAATTGTTCTGTAGTTTTGCTGATGAGGACTACATTTGTGTATGTGTACAAACTATATCATTCAAATTTATGTAAAAACACTTAAAGACATATAACTATCCTATATTATATGGTTTTTATAAAAATTATGATAGATATTTTTATTTGTTGAAAAAAGAATTACAAATTCTAATAAATTAAATAATTTATTGATTTAAGTTTTATTAATAGACAACATTAAGTGCAGTATCCAAAATTTTACATTAACATCTGGTTTCTAATTTTTTGGTTATACGTTTTTAATTTTTAGATCCATTTTTGGTATTTAAATTAATTTGATTATCTAATAAGAATTAAATCAATATTTCATAGTTTTATTACCTAATCCAAAAATATTTTTACAAATTTACTTTTAAATTAATAGATCACCTACGTATTTCAATTTTTTTTTTGTTACTTAGTATATGATTTTTAAAACCTGTTAATTGTATGAACCTTTTTTAAGAATAATTTTAATCATTATCCTATCCTGTTTTAAAACTAGTTTTTTGTCAATGTATTTAAATTACAACTTATATTGAACAATATTTTTATTTTATTTCAACAGGTTTTAAAAATATCCAATTTCTTAACAAAGTCTGGTTTTAAGTATTTTAAATAAAATGTATTACTTATGTTTATGTATCATGTGGGTATAACAGTTACATACCATCTTGCTTGTAATATTTAATTTGAAGCTGATATCAAACAAATTATAACAATGCATTTATAGTGAAAGGAGTTTTAAAATTTTTATTTTTAAAAATAAATACAATGAAAATAAAATGTTAGTATGGTGTTTATTAAAATTCTATCATGATTGAAGTAAGTAAGTACCCTATTAATTCATCACCATATACTCATATTTCATATAGTTTTATAATGGCAGACACTAAATTCTTGAAATTAATATAAAATTATTTTTTAGGTTTCAATATGCATGGTTAAAAAAATAATACCTACTTTATAATTTATACATTTACTATAAAATATATTTTGTACTTTAAATATTTTACAGTTTAATACATATTTGACTTTTTTATAAGTAGGTGTATTGTATATATTATATTATAGTATTAAATAAAAAGAATAAAAATGATAATTCTTTTAAATGTAATGTAATATTTTATAGGCATAAAAATTTAAAGTTTGGTTTGTACCATATGTCCATATTTAAAAATAAAAATCAGATTTCTTATGTAATATTTTTCACAATTATTAATTAATAATTTTTAAACGTGATTTATTATCATTTTTACTAACTAAAAATTTGTCATATTATTATGATTATAAACATATTAAAATAAACAATTCATTTCCTGTTATTAGCTTATTCAATGTGCCAATATGCTGAATTATTTATTTTTAAATTTTGAAATAACCTGTTTAACATACAGATCAATATTTGTATTAAACAGATGTATCAATTCATAATAGAATTCATTTATATATTTAATTTTAGAAGTGTCGTACCTATATCTACATTTTACACCACAATACACATATAAAGTGGCATGCCATAATATTAGGTCTAAACCTACCCTATTTTTAAACCATTAAGGCTTAAATAGCCATTAATCATTATTATTATTTCATGATTACATTTTTTAGATAAATGTTTAATTCATATTAATATAAATTTCTTAATTACTATTATGTTAAGCGATACGAGCTACCGATATCGAAATAAAAACGATATATTTTTCCTGTCTACGCATATTATACAGTGGTTTGCATATTTTCCCATTCGTTTTACCATAAGGTATACACAAAAAAAAAATAAGTTTACGAAACATGTATAAGAACTAAAATTACCAATAACTTAATAATATAATAAATATTGTAAGTATATGTGATTATTTGAATTATGTTAAACAACATATTTGGTAGTCATTGTATGGTTGTGGACGTAAACGTTATAATATACGAGCTGATTATAAAACGTGTACAAAAATGGTAGTGATTTAAAAAAATAGTATTATGATATCCTTTCTAATTATGTAACATAACATTATATTTCCGAGCGATTTTCTGATTTTCTAATTCGTGATATACACTATGCTGTTTATACTACTATTTAGTAACAGAATATTAGTAATTAAGTGTCTTTGTAAACTTTGTATAAATACAACAACATACAATTATTTAATACTATATAATTATGTATACACTTGCTATTCTTTTTACTTATCCAAATATTTTTTGGTATAATCAATATACGAGTAATATTAAAAAATGCGTTTTAAATTTTGATTATAAACTCATTATTGCATAGCATGGATTTCTAGATTTATGTGGTATAAATCGATAGCATAATATAGAACAATATATAATTTGTACAACTTCCAAGCCCTACTGATAACTAATGAAATGTACATAAAAAATGTCATCTATCAATACAATTATTACCAATTTCTATCCATAATCAGGTAAAATATAATTATAATATAGCTAGCTGTTTTAGCCATTGTAAATTACTTTACTTTAGTTAATAGTTTTTAGATACATTTTGTATTTAAAAAATCACATTTTAAATATTTTTTGTTTACCTAAACTTAAAAAGATATTAAAAATCTAATATCTATTACTAATTTACGGCTAATTTATCCAACTATTCTAAAAGTTATTTTTTTAATTTCTATCAATAATATTGAATGAAGACAGTGGAGTGAATTTAGTATATTTTAAGTAAGACAAGTATGGCGATTAAAAATGTGTTTATAGTAGGCGAACGGGTATGGATACGAGAATACATAAGCTGCACGGTGACACATTGTCTAACCTAATCAGTTTATATAAAAAAATTAGAATTTTAAAAATTAATTTAACACAAAAACGTTATTGTAAGTTTTTTTTATTTTAAAGGTAGTTATAAAAATTTTTATTAAGTGACATAAATTTGTTTGTTTAAATTTATTATATTGCTTGTTTCATTTTTATTGTGTTTTATAAATAAAATAACTCACCACCTACGTTATACATTTAAAATTTTAATATAATCTCAAAGAGAAATTTTACGAATTGAAAAATTATGACAATCAGTAAATACTATTTGTAAAATTATTGTTTACTATATATTATTTATATGACTTAAATAAATTTATCAGGATCCATATATTTTTATTTTGTGGTTAATACATAATAAAAACAATTTATTCAATCGCAAGACACGTTCATCTTGTAATAACAATTTTTGAGGCTTAAATATATTTAATATTTATTAATCTTTTTTCTTCTGGAAAAAGTTAATTTTTGATTGCTGAGCTCTAGTTTGAATACAAATTATAATAATATGTAATTATTATCAAATAATATTTTTTTTCTCGTTTTTCATTAAGAAAAATTATGTATTCAAATATTCAATAAATAAAATATAAATTAGTTATCATAAGTCATTCATTGATTAATATGGACATTTATATACATTTTCTTTAATAATAGTTTGAAAAATTCAATATTGCTTATTTAAATATCTTAATCTTATTATTTTAGTCAGGTATTAGAATTTAATCACTTGTTCATATTATATTATTCAACCGTAGTATTCAGATAATCGTATAGCGTGCCAAATGCTATTACAGTTAACACGGTTGCTTTAAATAATCCAAACAATGTTCGTTGATACGTGCGAATTCACGTGTTTACAGCGAACAACTACATCTTTATCGGAGAAATGTATTTTTCTGGGACATATAAATAGTATTATTGACGTTTTTTCGAACTATAGAAAACGAAATTATATGTTGGTATAACGATTTAAGTGTGGGATGATCATACGCAAGGTTCTACTAGATATTATAATACCTGACCTTTATTACAAATACGTGGGAAATTGTAGGATGATGTTATTCCGCAGTAAATGGCATTTTTCATTTTTTTTTTGTATAGAACGCACATACTAGACGCTATTAAACTAGCATTTTTTCTATAATTTAGTTTTATTTTTATTATAAAAATGTATCCTTTCCTTTTCGGTCTAAACTTATAGTTCCTTTTTCGGCTAGTACAGTTTTCTTTAAGATTGACAGTATAATAACTGAATTTGACAATTTTTATGTTTAATTAAATAAGATTGTATCCATAAATGTGATTTATAATTATCAAAATTATTACATTAGAAGGATGAAAATTAATATGGTCATTTAATACCTATATAATAATAATTATGATGATAAAATATGCTTTCATAAATATGTCAAAAATTAAAATAAAATGATGAATTAAAATGTTTTAACGTATGTTATCTTAGTTAAATTAAAAACAATTTTTGTTTGACAAATTGAACTATTATTATAGTCTTAATGTAAGTTTAGTTTCGTTTATAGTTGATTTTTTACTGGCCAAAAAGGGAACTGTAAGTTTTAGTTGAAAAGGGCGACACCCTGCAGATAGGCAATAGCTATTTATAGGTACTATTAATTATAAGTACAAAATATACTTTTGCTAATTTAGCTTTATTAATAAATATGTTTGCAATATAATTATTACATTTATTTAAGACTTATAGTCAATAATAATAAATAAAAATAATTTAAAATCGAAACATCATTAATACGTTTGACCAAATTAATTATTACTACCATTTACTAGTATAATTTGTATATGTTTCCCATTTTCAAAATAAAAATAAGAAAAATGTATGGCTATATGCTTAGTTAAAAAATATTGTTTTATAAATTACAATATATAAAACAACAATATTAGTAAATATAACATTTTAAATTTTAATATGGTATTTATAATGAATAAACTATCGGCCTTTCCGCGTTAATTTGTAAACGTATTAATATACGTATTATAGGTACTTAGCTCAAGGGCAGAAGTCAAAAACCTTTATAAAATGCTTTATTTGTCATTTCAATATTATATTTGTAAAATATTATTGAAATAGCTTACTTAAAATTAACATATTATTTGTATAATTTCATGGTTTTGATGTTAAATATAAATTATTTGTTTTAAAGTTAGCATTTTAATTAAATATTTATATTTACATCTCTTACCGTAGTTTATACTTTGAATACTTTAATTTTATTTAGATACCTATCTATGCATGGAGACATTTTTTGTTTAAACGTAAAGGTCGACTGTTGATTAAGCTGTTTACTCTGTTTTTGCCAATCAAGGTCTATTGAGAAATTCATTATGCATAATATTATAGGTGATAAGTAAAATTGCACTACGATAATAATTTATAGCCACTAAATAGTAAACTATGGTAAAGGACGTTGTTTAAACATAGACACTCAGTTATTGGGTTATAGAATATATTATCAAGACAAGTGTCAATTCTAATTACTTAAAAAACAAGTTGAATTATGAGCCATTTTTTTTAATATACCCCTTACCATTGCATTGTTCAGATCAATATTTGATATGTAATTTAGTACAATTTACTATAGACATATAACATTTATTTTTAAGAAATATAATTTTCTTAGTTATTATTTATTATCTATATCTATCTATATTTATATAATATTAATATTGTTTAAGTTGATTAATCTCCAAGTTAAATTTCTTGTTTTATGTACCAACCTATATTTAATATTTTAAAGATTTTTATCTTAAAATTAAGCATATAAATGTACTTAATTCATTCAATAATGCTCTCCGCCTAAGACTTTATATTTTTTAAATTTCAGAGTACTAAATAATGAGCATAATATATTAGGTCGGTGTTAATTATAATTGCGTAATTATTTGTATTTATCCGTATATTTTAGTTACTAATAAATAATAATACTATTCTCTGTAATAAAATATGTCAGATGAGCTTACAGTTGTTTCAATTTCTTTCAAGAAATAATTTTAAATAGGTACGTAATTAAAATGGGTTATTATTGTTGTTAACTAAATATGGATTTTACTATTTAATCATTGAAAAATTTTATTTGTATCAACTATTAAATAATAATATAACTTAAATATTTTGATCTAATCGAGATATACGTATATTAAGTACTCTGAAACTATGTGATGTCTATTTATTTTATTGAATACATAATGAACGCTTTAAAATTTGAACAGCCTGTATATGTAACTATGTATGAAGTTCTACAATACAGCGATAAACATAAAATTACATTTATACTATTTGTTTTTCGTGTTGTGTACTAAATTTAAATTTAATCGTATTTCATCTAATATATTTATTTTAATATTTTAACTAGGCAAGCAAATCACTATCATACGACACATGTCATATTACTAAATTATTTTTAAAATAGTTTATACGTACGTAGGTATACCCTATAAAAATTATATACCTATTATTATAGGCTTAGAATTTCAATTTTTTTAATGATCAATTAAATTTATTTAAGATTGGTAACATACAAAAAGAGCTTATATTTAAAGACAATTTTAAAAAAAAAAGTTATGCGAAAAATACAAAACTGTATTATATTGAAATTCAATTGTTTCTGCAAATAAAATAATTTTAATGGGTTTTATCATGCCAATGTTGGTTATTGATTTATGTACCTACCATAATAATATTTTTGTTAAAGTAGTATGATTATAATAATGTTTATTTACTATTAAGTATAGCCAGTATAGGTACCTATATTATGTATTATATTATATAATAATAACAACGATCATCAAATCAGATGCTAATAAATTCAGTTTGATATTCTTAATAATATTATAAACTATTTTTTTCTATTATCGAAATTTACTTTAGAGTTTAGACAGTTATATTAAGCAATCTATTTTTCAATAATTTTATTTAGAAATACATAAAAGTAAGTACTATAACAATTTAAATGCAGTACTTCTAATTATTAAATTTAATTATTTTTATACGGAAAATGATAATAATAAAAATACCATTTAATTTTATATGACCTCTCTACGTCAAACTTTCAGAATTATTATATGAACATATCTTTTCTTTTATTTAAATGTGTATTATAATTTATAATTATTTGTAGTATGTTATCATCAGCTAAGCTGCATTAACCTAGGTGAAAAAGGAGCGTTTTTTCCAAGCTGTAACTTCTAAGAGGTCAAAATATTTAAGCTACTTATAGCCAAAAAAAAAAAAAAAAATTAAATGTTACAATAATAATTTATTGATTATTCGTTTGAACATTTTTTCCAATATTTTGCACATCTATTTTTCAATAATAATTGTGTAAATCGATATTAATAGTCAATATAATATATAATATATTATATTCAGTTTGGTAGAACTATCAGTTATATAATATTATACATCCATTTATAATTTTATAAAAAAAACCTCTATTTGTTATTATCTAAATCGAATATGATATAATATTATTACAGGTATGTGTATAGAATTTCAAGATTTGTTTATTAATATTTATATAAATATTTATTTACAAAACTTCAAATTCGTATTTTTGTAAAATTGTATACTTATTTAATCATAATAATTTCGAGTGTATTAACCTTGTAAAGGTAGACATAAGCAACGGGTGTACTGGGGAATCATCGGGAATTGCGCAGTTATAATATTACGTCCTGTGTAGATACGACGGAGAAAACTAACTTTGGGTTCACGATAACATTAAAATAAATCGACTGGAATGTTTTTTAAACATTCGTAGAAAAAATGGTGTTCTAAATTGCGTAGAATCTTTTTTTCAGAAATGATTGTGCGTATGCGATTGTCAATCTTAATAAGAAACATTGTAGAGAATGTCGTATTATTTTATTTTTATTATCAGCCGGCGATTAAAATTATAAAAAAGATCGATGACCAATTTTAATTAATATGTCATTTATATCTATTAAAGTATAAATGAGATATTAAGAAATCAATTAAACAATTTATAGGGTTATTACATGTTTAATGTATACTGTATGTGTATACTAAAGGTACATATACACATTTATATAGGGATTATATACCACATATCTTAAGTATTTTAAAATAAAATAATATACATTTTCATATTTACTAGATGTAGTGCATATCATATAATTTTTACCACACATAAAATATTTAAGACTGTGGTTTTTTTTTATTATTTATACACCATTTATATCTTTTTTGAATCAATGTATCTACATATTTTACTGTGGTCGTTGCCGTTGTGAGTACCTACTTAAATTCAACCATGCCAGGATTGATATTTAATTTTTAAAATAGGGCTATCAATTTTTTAGATGTAATATATGCTTAGGTTTTTCCACTATACTCTATTGATATTCTATTGGCGAATGTCTTGAAATGAATTTAAAAATATTAATATACCTTTAAGGTAAACTTTTAAAGATTTAACTCCTTTTTTGTTTTTCTTAGTTAATACTTGTACTTCTCTTGTCAAGTTTTAATCAATAAATAACAAAAACGATTCGTTATACAAAGTTACCTATTATATATATTTGGTGCACAAAAATTTCCAAATTTTGTATGTAATCTATTATATAGGACAATGGTTTTTGACGCTAGTTAAATACTTAAATATCTACCGAATAAGTATAATCATTAATTATAAATTCTAGTATTTAAAATCAATGATATAACTAATCGTGCGGTTCGGAAAAAATATAATCGGCTATAGATGATGTATACAGTATACTGTGATATAAACACATACCATAAATTACACACATCGTGGATGTATATATGATAAGTACAAAATAAAGTCAATCAACTATTTTATACGTTATGATATTATATCGTTAAGTTGTAAACATGTGCTGTATTAGATATAGTATATTTCAAATATTAAAAATATAGATGATATAATACGCAGTTTATTATCCTTATAATTAAAATTTGTTAAAAACTCCCTTTAATTACCTATCCTTTTGATGTTTACATGCATTTTGTAAGCAATAAGTAAAAAAAAACGCTACACAACAATTATTAATAATTAATTGTATTTGTTTCATCAATAAATACTTATTATTATATAATATGTGTGATGTGTTCATGTTAAAAGTCATTTAAACTATTACAATGATTTAAAGTATTATATTTAATAAATATGCGGGGAGGGGGAATTTACAAGAAATATTTTCATTTAATTGTAAATATAATGCTATATAGGTAGTAAATACTTCAAGAGAACTAATTTTTCTCCTCAAAAACTTTTATTTAGGTATGCTGCGCGATTTTTGAGGTTTTTAGAATCTAGTTTCACCTCCGTCATCAGAAAATTTGACATATAAAAATAAAGGTGTTATGGAACGAAAAGTTTTTCACGGAATCTATTTTTTATTAAAATAAAAATATAATGACTTATCAATTAAGTAAATAAAGCTATTGTAAACGTCCTTAATTAATCATTATATATTTCCATTATTTAGGTATATATTGTAATAAAATGTATTATGAAAACTCAAATTTGCGTTTGCGCATGTAGACTGTGGGAATTATATGGTTGGATAACGCAATGTAATGAGTAGTCTGGACTAATTTTGGTAGATCTGCGGTGTGCTCTCTCGCTGGAAAGAGAAGAGTAGTATTGTTCGTCCTGAACAATACTAGAAATTCGTAGTAATTTTTTTTAACTTTTTTATATTAATAATTAAATACAGTAAATGAGTAAAAATATAGGAGACAATTTTGTATTAGACAGTTGCTTCACTCGTTCACATGTCTATGTGTATAGACTTGTTCTGAACTTATTAATGTAGTTACTGTTAGAATTGGGCGTCCAAGCAGATAATATACAGTGTACATAGATCAGAAAAGGGTGTTTGATTCATCAGTCAATTATAATAAGTATAATATTAATTTACAATAGGTCGCTCAATTATTATGTGTCGGTAAAAAGTATTCTTATGATTTAGTGAGTAAGAAAACCACGAGTGGACATTTATTGTATGCTATCAATAAAATACAGTAGCGTGAGAACTGCAAAATAAGCTATAATATAATAATATATTATTATTATTATTTACGTATAATTTGTGTTTACATCATCTCTTTAAGATTATGAGTAGAGCGAAGAATGTATTGATTTGACAGTGATATACATTTATTTATTTTTTATCTACCATTACACTTTGGAGCAAATTGTCTATTTGAGCTTTTTAGATTTTTGAAATGTTTTACTTTTTACTTTTAATTTCAATAGGTATGTTTATATATAAAGAGATATTGTTGATTCTTGATAAAAAAAACTTGAAAATTTAAGTTACGTACGTTTCATAGCAGCTAATCAAAAACTAAGCTTAATTTTTTTATAAACTTATAAAGTTTTCCCCAAATACTATTTTATTATAATTCTTTATCTGCAATTAAAAAAAATATTGAATTATGTAGTCTCGAATCTTCATGCCATTACTATATTATTATTATTTTTTATAGACGATGAAATGTTTTAAATGCGAATTTTTGCTATTTACTCTTATTCACTAAGAATGCCTAGGTATTCACATTTATCCTGTAGTACAGGAGTGTTCAACCTCTTTATGCTGCGGGCCGCATAATATTTTCTAAAAGTTTCGCGGGCCGCTCCATATTAAAAACATTGTTCTTCATACAAAAATTTAGTTTCTACTATTATAACATTTATGATTAAATTTATTTATACTTAAAAATGTGATCGCGGGCCGCAAATATAGACAAGACGGGCCGCGGGTTAAAAACCCCTGCTGTAATACGTTGGTTTTAGCTTAAAATTATGTGAGATATTTTGATAAACATTTTGAATAAGTTTCAACAGTTGAGTTAAAAAAAATTTATTAAATAATAAAATAATAATATAATTGCAATATAAAAAAAAATCCTCATAGTAATAATATATAGTAATATATTATGCTAATCCCCTCACAGTATCAGAACTGCACTTAGAATTGTTCTTTTGTATAATGCATTTAAATTATTACGTTTTTGGATAACAAAATAATTATAAAACCAATTAATTTATCTAATTTATTATACTCATTTAAACTATTAACTATTAATTACCGATGTTTGAATGTTAAATTTATTATAAAATTATACCTGCAAACAATAAACATAGGTAACTAACTAAACTTCCATCACAACTTTTGTATATCAATACTTTTTGTTAAAACTATTTTTATATACATCGTACTTACGATGTTCGTAATTTTGTATAAATCTACACAACGCAAATACTTCTACAATGGTGGTGTACGTTCTATTGAATTATGTGTCTTGTGCAAAGGCGCACTTCGTTTTAAATGACATGAAATACATATTATGTAAATATATTATATGTTTGCTTGTTTGCTTTTTTATGTAGTTGTATACTGTGACTACGCAGCTTCTGGGAAATCGCTGCAATTTATTGAAGACTATATACTCAAAGAAGTATTACCTGTCTATGGTAACACTCACACGACAACGAACGTCACTTCGCTGCAGTCTACTCTATACAGGTAAAAATATGTCCATTATAATAATTGACACCAAGTATCATAATATACCTGTTAGATTCCATTAAATATAAAAGAAATAAATCCTCTTTAAATAATATTGTTTGTCTGCATTTAACGTATTGTATGTCTCAGTAAACAATTTGTTTGTGAATTGTATGACAATCGTATTTTTTGATTTCCCCGTGATTATTTCTAAGGATGTTTTTATTGAGTAAACAATTATTATTAAAGCTAAATTTAAAATGTAATCATTATACATATTTTCTCATAGACACGAAGCCCGTGATATTGTTCGTAATGCTGTCCATGCTTCAGAAGACGACGCGGTTATATTCGTCGGGAGTGGATGTACCGGCGCCGTTCACAAGTTAATACATGCCATGGATTTCGCTTCTGACGAAATTAAACCAATAGTCCTGGTCGGTCCTTACGAACATCATTCGAATTTATTGCCTTGGAGAGAGATCGGCGCTACGGTAAATACTTGGAATAGCAGCTCGGTCTGGCGTATATTTGTGTATTGACGGAAGTAATAATACTGTTTTTTTATGCCGTAAATTGTTTCATTTCTACCGAATATTATATACTCGCTGAATTTTAATGTGATCTCGACGACCGTGAAAACACGTATTATCATTGAGTATCGATAGAACTCAATGGTATTATACAATAATAACACGTCGTTATTTTGTAAACGAAGATGTCTATGTACATCTATATTCTATACGTTATATTGATCCAGAATTACATAAACTGAGTGAGAGATTTTATTATAAATTAAATCGGCGGATGGTTTATATTAGATAAAGGAATCGCTGTGGAGTATTATATAGGCGTCTAATAATGATATAAGTATAGATAGTAGTTCATTTCGTCACAATAGACGCTATTTTATTATGAGGACATCTCCGGTATTTGGTAATGAAATATTTTATATGACCTTGGTTAAGAATAATTTTGTTTCTACAGTTCGCGCCTTGACGTTCGTGTCTAAAACAACATGTTTCTTATTATAATCGTTGCTCCAGTGGCTGTCAAATAATAACGATTACGACTTGGCGCTATTTCAATCGTTTAAAATATGTATTATGATACTTGATTGCATGCCAAAATGTCTGTTTTTCGATTGATTAGAACAGTCGTCGAGTTTCCTTCGAAAATGTTTCTTGTACAAGTATCCTAATTTATAAGTAAAAAAACAGTTAAATAGAAAGAGTAACATAACAACAACTTATTGTTTGAAATTTAATGTAATTAAAACAAACATTAAAATTCGCCTAACAAAAAAATTTACTAATATTTTCTTTATATTATGTACTAATTTTTTATAATTTACTTGATTTCTAAATGATACTCAAATACCTATTAAAAATTAATTCGAGATCATCTTTTATTTCCTACGTCATAATCTTAAAATTATTTAATTATTTTGGTAATGTGTAATTAAGAATTTAAAAATTAAATTTTAAACTTCTTAGGTCATACGCATAGCGGAAACTAAAGAAGGTTTTATTGACCTCGTTGATCTCGAAAATAAACTTCGATTGTATCAGTCAGTTAGTCCAGGAGCTCAATTAGTTGGCTGTTTTTCTGCTGCCTCTAATATTACCGGAATACTTGCTGATGATATTGCCACCACGTTGATTTTACACCAATATGGTGCATTGGCATTTTGGGATTATGCATCTGCAGGTAATGATTAATGAGTCATTGTAGCTTTGGCTTTTTTTTTTTTAAAAAAAAAGGTATATTTATAGATTCTAAAATCTAAATGGAATGATGACGCTACGGCCTTAAGGTCTTTTGTGATTTATATGTTTATTTTTTTATAATATTTTTATTTAAATTTTATAAACTTGTAAATATTTACAATAACTAAAAAAAATTAAAAGATTTCATATAGCACATAATTCTGGCTTGAATCAAGTATTATTTAAGTATAAAACATTCTTTCTGCTTCTAATTGTTACAAATGTATATAAATAATCATTTGTTTTTGTAAAATTTTTTCTAATAATTTATTTAATTTTAACTGATCCTATACTATTTTTATTACTAAACAGGCCAAAGATCATAATAAAATAACAATAGGTATAATGAACAAATTAATACAAATGCAGTAGATAATATAATATTAACATTTTATAGTATGATTTATTTTACATTTTAAAAAAATCAACTTCAAAATTCACATGTAATTAAAAAAATTCTATACTACATTTTATTTTGTAAAACATGCATGTGTATTACATTTTTTATCAGTTTTAAAAAAAAACTAATAAAGTTATTTATTTTAAACAATGACTAAGTTAGCAATAATAAATATGTCATTAGCATAGACATTATGTTAAGTTATAAGTTATAACTTAAGCGTCTATGATAATAATATATCTACAGAATTATTCATAAACATAATGATATTGTTTGTAAATTGTAGTAACCTATACCATACCCTAACCATTACATCATATAGTATCTAATGTAGTAATGTTTATACAACACCCGCTACCTCAAATAGTATATCTAACTTTTTATGAATGTTTTTATATTTTTATTTTTTTATAGCTCCGTATGTGGTTTTGGATATGAATCCTTTGTTTCCGGCTAATGACCAAGCCGTTTATAAAGATGCTATATTTTTTTCTGGTCATAAATTTGTGGGCGGAATACAAACACCAGGTTTGAAAAAATGTTTGAATACATATATTCCTATGGTTGTTTAATAAAGAGATTTATGGACCACATAGGTGTATTGGTGGCCAAAAAAAAACTGTTCAAAAACAAAGTGCCAAATGGCAGTGGTGGCGGTGCAGTGTTTTTTGTCTCAAGAAAAGATCACAGATACTTAAAAGTAAATATTGTTGAGTTAAGTTGTATTTGTATCATAGGTGGACATCTGAAGGGGATTAGCCCTCTTAATATCCTCCCCAAATTGAATTGTATGTACATTTATATATCATGTAAATAATTATCAAGTAGCAGGCTACTTTACTGCCACATTTTATGGATAATGTCAACCCCCTCTGTAAAAAAATTGAATTAGTTGTCCACCTATGGTGTGTAAGCATTTATAAGATACATGTATATTGTATACTTATTCTAGGATACAGAATTGCGGGAAGAAGGTGGTACTGGGGCGATTGTGGAATCTGTGCGCTTGGGTTTAGCATTACAGCTCAAACAAAATATTGGAGTACCATTTATTATGGGTAGAGAAGAAAAAATTACCAAGTAAATAATACTTTTAATTTTCAGTTATTGCAAAATATGTTACTAGGTACTATTTATTATTTTTAACAATATTAAAATTAGCTAAATATAATAACTATTACATTAATGTTTTTATCTATAAATTATTATTTTAGTATTTATCATATTTTATACCAGTACCGTATATAAACACTTATTAAGAATTCACAATACAATAACACTTGTTTAAAAATTTAATATGCATGTGTGTATACAATACACATATAGATAATAAATTATAGATATCAAGCTGTCGAGAAACTTAACAATCTCATTCGGTTTACAAATTATATATTTTTTAAGATTTCATGGGTCTTCAAAAATAAATTACATTGTACACATTTGTAGACAATTTCATAAATTATTTACATATTTTAATTATACCATGTTCTAAAAATCATGTAGAAATATAGTCATATAGTAATTTTACTTATAAATATAATTCCCACTGCATTTTTAATTATTTAATGTTTATTTTTTTCAACTTGTCTTAGATTTTTAATAAATTAATTTTTTATTTTAAATTATATTTTAATTTTAAATATGCAAGTTAATAAAGATGTAATAAAATTTAATTTGAAAAATTAGAAAATATGCATCTTAAGAGATGGAACTTTAAGAATATTAGAAGAATTATTCTATTTATACACATTCTAGAATTATGTGTAATTAACTAATAACTGATAGGTGTGGTTATAGCTTATTTTTTAAAAGTGTATATTATTATTGCCATCATGTATGTTCCATATGACCTCTAAAAATAATATCACTTATAAATTGGTAGTATTATTAGAAACATTATAAGTAAGTCATGAATTATGGTATGTGATTCGAATAAGAATTATATATTATACATATACGTATATAAATAAATAAAATTGCTTTTTAATTCATATACAAAATATTTTATTTATTATAGGTTTAAAATATAAATCAATATTATTAAAATTCAGTGATCTAGAATTAAGTATAGAAAAATAAATGTTTTCATTTAACAACATTATTGTTTTTTATCAGCCAACATTGTATTAATAATGAACATCGTATTTTTTTTATTTTAGGACAGTATTATCTTTTCTGCAAACCATGCCGGAAATAATAGTGTTAGGCAATTGCTCGCAAACTGTGAGACGGCTGCCAATTTTCTCAATGTTGGTGCGGCATCCTCGTGGTGCGTTTTTGCATCATAACTTTGTATGCGCTATCCTCAATGATGTTTTTGGTGTTCAAGCCCGTGGCGGTTGCGCTTGTGCTGGACCTTATGCTCAAGATCTTTTGGGTATCACCGACACTCTGGCCATAGAATATGAAAACATGTTACTAGAAGATGATCGTCTGGATAGACACCACTTGCGCCGTCACGAAGAAAATTCTCCATTTGAGATGCTGAGACCTGGTTTTATCCGTATATCTTTGCCGTTCTTTATGTCTGATAACGAAGTGTCTTATGTACTTGAAGCCCTGAAAATGGTGGCCACTGAGGGCTGGAAACTATTACCGCAATATACATTGAACCCAGAGACAGGTGAATGGAAACATCATACAAACAATGTGTTCCGTGATCGTAAGTGGTTGGGATCAATACGGTATACAGATGGTAAATTATCAGTGCCAGAACGAAAAATTTCTGTACAAAATACGTGTCCTGCTGATTTTGCTGAATGTCTGAAGACTGCCAGAAACACATTCAACAAAGCGAGAAAAGTAATTTTTTGATTGTTTTAGGTTTTATTGATGATAAACAATAATATTTATGTTAATAATTTTTTATTTTTTATTCTATACTTTTCTAGATGGCAAAACGATTTCCATTGCCTGATCAGAGGAGTATGTTCACAGAAAAGGCTGAGCATTTACGTTGGTTCATGTTGCCGAGTGAAGCCCAAGACTTATTGTTGGGACATTCATCTAGTCATATTAAACAACGTGTTCCGTTTTCACCAACAATCTATTACGGATCTCCTCGAACTTCTGAATCGTCAAACGTTTCTACTCCAAATTCATCTTTAGCCAGATACAACAGTCTATCTGCTTTAGACCATAGGTATTATTTTATTTATTTGTTACTATAATAGTTATCTTGTAAAATTAATATTACCCATTAATCTTGCATTAACTAAACATAAAAAAAAATATATATATATTAATTATGAAAAAAAATATTGCATGTCTTATCACGTCATTACATGATGCTCAATCCATAACATTATTTATATGTTATATCATATATTATGAATATATATATGCTGTGCAACTCAACTGATAGAATTGATCATATTAGAAAATTCCCAGACTGCATTATTTATTGTCTTGAAAATAATAATTGACTAACAAAAAAAATGTAACACGTGTATGTCTAATTATAAACTAAATAAAATAACTCTTATAAACAAATATTTTAAGTTGCTTAGAAATTATTCAATCCATACATTTTTTTTTTTTAGTTTATCTGCTCGTGTGAGATCTTCAAGTGGTAGTTCGGATATGTTACTACCTAATAAACACTTGAGTCCTGTTGGACTAGTTTCTCAAAGAGAAAGATGTTATAGCTTAGGTTCAAATCCTAATCAGTTTAGAAGGTTACGTGAACGACAGTGTTCTTGTAGTAGTCAAACTGAATTAAGTGATTCTGAATCACGTGCATCTTGCAATGATGTACAACATGATGAAAGTATCCAAGCTTATGTACAAGAAATGACAAAAGAGTTTGTTACAGAAATCAAATCTGAACTACGTGAAGTTATAGCTACTGTTGACAATGCATTGTCAGAGAGCTCAGAAAGTTTGAATGTTATAGATAAACATAGTAACATTTCCAAAAGTATCCGTAAAATTATGCCTAGAAATAACTCTGTACCCGTAATAACTACCACACCATGTCAAAATGGCCTTGAAGAACAAGTCATCACTCGTTTATCTGAATTTGCTTCAGAAATGAAATCGGAAATACATGACATGGTAAGCTCTGTTTTGGCTTCTTCATCTTCTCTGTCAGATGAGAACACAGATACTATAATGGAAAAAGAAACAGATTCAGAGAGTGACAAAGAAAATAATTTAAAACATCCAAATCTTAGCTCAACTGATAGTGGTATAAACATTAAGACAGAACCAATTGAAATTAATTCGAAAAAATTTAAATCTGAATGTATTGTGAAAATGAATTATGAGAAAAATGTTGATTTTGCTGTAGCTAGGTGGTATTGTCCAGCAAAGCCCATTTGGAAACCAACAATTGAAGTAAGTAATTGAAAAATATAGAAATACATAATATGCTATTACATAATAATTTTTATAATACAGTGGTTGGCAACCGAAGGCCCGCTTAAATTTTAGAACAACAAATTTTTTTTTTATGTATTTCATTATTTTAACATTTTAGACAGTATTTTTTTTTTTCATAGTAAATAATTTAAGAATATAAAATTTTTATTTTTGTATGGCCCTCGAACTATTTTTAATTCGTGAATATGGCTCGAGAGTCCAAAAAGGTTGCCGACTACTGCACTATTATGTGATATTACATAATGTTATACAGAATACTAAATTTAAAATTATACTTATAAATTAAAGGCTATTAGAGAATTTAAGATGATTCGAGATGGAGATCGTATTATGGTTTGTTTATCGGGTGGAAAAGATTCATTATCATTACTTCATACACTTCATCAGTATCAATATTATGCTTCATCAAAAGGTATACATTTCACGTTGGGAGCTGCTACAGTTGATCCTGGTAGTGCAGCTTATAATCCTAAACCTCTTATACCATACTTAAAAGCATTAGGAGTTCATTATTTATATGAAGAACAAAGTAAGTAGTAATAACTGAATAAGCATATAATTAATATATAAATTAATGTACATATTATATTTGTTGACAGAGATTCTTGAACAAGCTGCGTCTACAGAATGCCGTTCCATTTGTAGTTTTTGTAGTCGCATGAAACGAGGACGTTTGTACTCTGCTGCACGATCAAATGGATATAATGTACTGGCTCTTGGTCAACATTTGGATGATCTGGCGGAGAGTTTTTTAATGTCCACATTTCATAATGGTCGATTGAGATCAATGAAAGCTCATTATGCAATTAATGAACGTGATCTACGTGTAATTAGACCATTTGTATATGTCAGAGAAAAAATGTTACGCCAATTTGCAGAGTCTAAAAAATTACCCGTCATCTCAGAAAATTGTCCTGCGTGCTTTGAAGCTCCCAAAGTAAATACTAGTGTTAATAATTAAATTATTTTAAATATCGAAAAAAAAAAGTATTAGAATTTTAAAATAATTGAATAATGATTGTTTTTTGTTAGAGTGAATACAATATTTATATATTATATGCTTTTTGTTTTAATTTTAGGAACGACATAGAACAAAACAATTGCTTGCTCAACAAGAAATATTGTTCCCACACTTGTTTGCATCATTACGCTCAGCTTTACGGCCCTTAATTAGTTTTAAGCAAACAGGCGAAGAAACCAAAGCATACCACCGCATGACTGGATTTGACGATTTTCAATGTGATAAAGATTCTGAAGAAGAACCATGATTATTTTAACTACCAAAACCAACTTCACATAGCTTAATTTACCATTTTTTTTCTTATTATTATAATTTATAATAATTGAAGACATTTGAAATATTTCCTTCGTGCATGTTTGTTATAATGATTATTTTTTGTTCTCTTATTTATTTATTTTTCGTTAAGTTACATGATACTTTAATTATAAAATAGGTATTATTATTATTTTAACAAAAGATCTTGGTAATACTTACTTACATCTAATTCATAATTATAATAAATATAGACACACAAGTTATTTATTTGGGGTATTTGTATGTTTTCAATTTAATGTAATAATTTTTTTTATTACTTTATCTTAATTGCATACAACATACCTACCTGTAAATGGATGATGGTTTATTAACCTCTTGATTTAATTTCTTCAATTATTTACCAAAACAATAATTAACGTGAGTCATAATAAATTTTATTAAATTAGTATAGACTCATTTTATAGATCTTTGTCAACATTAATGATACTTAAATTTGATGTATACGATTCCAAACATTTTGTTAATCGAAAGTATAAAAATAATATTTTTGTATGTGTATTTTTGTTCAATTTTGTTATTTTTGACTTTTATTTAGTATACAACCACTAGTTTTAAGACCATAAATGTAATTTCAGTTAATGTTGTTATGTTTATGTTTTAAACTTGAGATTATATTTTTTAAATACTTGTTAGGTACTATAAGAATTTTGGGTATGAAATGCTTATAGCTTTAACTTAAAGCCTTTAAGTAATTCATTACAGTATTCAATTTAAGGATCCTAGCTTTTTATTGATTGTAATAATAAATTATGCGTTATTAAAATTATTTGTTGTATACTCTAACGTGTATAGAGTAATATAATATACTTTTGGTAATCTCGTTAATGATTTAATATTATTATACTATCTGTTATAATTAGATTATAAACTTATTAGTGGTGTACATGACATATTATATATATTTTTTATAATATTCAGTATCCCTATAAATGGAAATTTATGTATACATCAGCAAAACTTGAAAATGTACCGTTTGCTACTAATTGTATTCCTGGCTCTTGTATTTGAATAAGTAAAACTAATGATGACCAAAATGTAGAGTAAACCTTGGCAATCACAGTTTTAATACTGAACTCAAGTTTGTATCATTTTCCAAGCTTTGAAATTAAATTTATAAGACACCACACATTATCCTGATTTGAGCTACAATTTTAACCAAATAAGATGTCAAATAAAGTCACATAAACTTGGTCCTGGAAATCTCAGTACTCAGTAGCTACTCCACTAGATTTTATTTTATAAAATATGGACGTAGTACACTCGTCGTCAGCCAAAGAGGCTAAGCCACGTGGATGAATCAATGTATCAACCCTCTGTTGACGATGCAAACGCTTATAAGATTTAAATACCTACTTTATATATTATTATTATCAAAACTTGTTTAGTTTTGAACAGTGATTTTTCTAATTTTTAAGAATTATTAGTTATCTTAGAAAAAAAATATGAATACAAATATACAATATGTATAAGGTACAATTTACAAAAAATGTATTTATAGCTGAATATTCAATTAAGTGCTTTTATGTGTCATGTCAAAGTAGCGTTGCACAACCAGTGACACAATAGATACAATTCCGAGTGAATAATTATGAGTGCGCGCTCTAATAATAATAAAATGCTCGCATCGTAATAAATATGTAATAACCCTTACAATATAAAATATTTAGTATTTACCACGCACAACTAACGAAAAAGTGATGATGCACAGCGAATAAAATTTTACCATGATGAAATTATAATGTATATAAATATACGTTTATAATTTTGAATAATCGAACAAAATTTAGGTGAAAACAAAATAAAAACTGTGATTTAAAATATAAAAGTCTATTGTTTGTATATTAATATTATTTATGCGAAGTTTTTCCGTCTTTAAATCTGTATATATAATAAAAAATATTGACATTTTGTGTAGGTAACGTAAAACTGGGAAAATCGCCAGAAAATGTCACCATTTGTTTAGGAATTGCCAGTAAAAACAGAATTAAAAGACTACGAAATATTCATAAAAGTATATAATAAAAAGTTAAACAACGCTCAAGACGTTTATTTTTAAATTTAGTTCATAAAGGAATATTTATGATTTAAATTTTTAGACGTACCTAAATACTTGTATTAATAATATTATATATTTATATGAACAATAATGTATCATTAACGTGTTTAAATTTCAATCCTATAATAAGATTTTTATGATTTCAACTCTATAATATTACGTATAGTTCATCATAATGGTTTAATTCACGACGTGGTGCCTGAGACAATTTTGTTGATATACACACATATGTGATATTATTTAGGGTGATTCACTAAGTGATAGCCGATAGGCATGCTCAAATATCCTTTTAAATAAATATTTATTCAAATACTGACTTTAGGAACTTTTAATAGTTTTAAATATACCTACCTTCTATTAGACTGCTTAAGCGCAACACCAGTAGCGTAGCTGGAGCTCAATCTAGGGGAAGGGCTATTTAAAGATTATTATACGTTATACACCAACACCACAAAATATTGTGAGGAATTAGGTTATAACCGTGATTAAAATATCACCAATAAAAAATTCCAAGGGGTAGCATACATCATAAGCGCAATTTGGAGGGGGCTAAGTCCCCAAATGATTTGTATATATCACCTTCTACTTTTATATATCTCTGCAGGGAGCATACACACAGTACATATATGCAAATTATAATAGTCCCCCCCCCAAATTTAAAACTCAAATTGCGCCTATGGGCCATAGGTACATCCATGGCCCCTTTTTAGTTACACCACTACAGCGTAATACTACTGTTCTGCTGATGGATGGAGCCAGCTTTCATGTTCAGAGATGCAAATATTTTTGGAAATCTAAACCCTCCCCTCCCCTCCACATAAATAATATTATATTTTATTATTATTTATATACTGTACCGTGGGTACTATGTATTGCATTTAGTAGCAAAAGTCATAAAATAAAATTATTAAAAACACTACAAATATTGTCAGGTTAGGAATTCTAGGTATATTATCGATCATCGACTATATAACTTTAAGTAGAAAATACAAGTCTATAATTATAATAACTGTTTATTTTCTATAACCAACAAATGGCAACCTTATACAAACAAAAAAATATTCGTTTTCGCGCGCCAAAAATCCCTGTGTGAGCCGCTCTTTAAAATGCAATATTTAAGAATAATATGCTCGAGGTGCACACTGCACATCTTTGCTTACAGGATTAATTATTAAATGTACCAAATTTCATACCTTGGCTGTGGATCGCTCATAATTTATATTGGCACACACAGACATATAGTGACTTTTAATACATGTATTAATGTAGGTACGAGTATAAATACGCACCAAGTCATCGATATATATAAATGATCAATAAGTAAAATAAGTTATATAATATCTGCCTTGTCAGCTTTGTGTTTATTTATTTATTAATTATTATAGGTACATTTTATTATTTAATATACCTACCTGTTTAGATTTTGATATACCTACCCAAAGCCGTAACTGGGGGAGGGTCCAGGGGTCCGGACCACCACCCTCCTCGAAATTTTTAAAAGTAGAAATATAAAACTATACATTTTCAGCATTTATAAAAATGTTGGATCCCTCACCCTCCCCCCGAATTTTTTTTTCAGTTACGGCCTTGTACCTACCCGATGTCGCTCGAATAATTTATAGATACCTATTTATAATTAGATAGGTACTTAGTATTTATGTATCTATAATTCAGTATTTACATACCAAAATAATAATTAATAAAGTAATAACACACCCTATACGATCCCACATCACTTAAAAATAGTAAATCCTCGTGGTATGACGTTAGGTATAGCGCTCATCGTTTTTTAAATAACGTGTTAAATTATATTTGTCCAAATATTTCATCACTGCATAGTATTTAATATACAAACCATGAGTAATGTATAGCAGTTTGAAAATACGAATGCATTGATTAGATAAACTTTTCTCGAGTGGTTCGAACCCACAGTACGCATAAACCTACACCCATATTTGTTTTCTCCAAATCTTATCTGTTCGTACGTATGGCTTGAGATACATATTTGAAATGACGTTTTTTTAGCATACGTCCGACAGCTTTTGTAAATTGCGGTCGTATACCTATTAGCTACATACACCGAATGGCGAATAAACGTTGTTATTATTTGGTTGCGTGCTTAGCACTATACGCTTATCCGGTGGTCACTCAAAACGACTTTAACGATCCTTACGGTCAAAATGCTCAGGCGTATTGGCAACAGGCACAGCAAAGGCCGCAGGACATCATCGATCAACAGTTCAGCCGTCCGTTGTACAATTTTCAAGACACCCAACGACAGGCACAGCAACAACAACAACAACAACAACAACAGAGATTACAACAGCAGCAGCAGCAACTACTACTACAACAACAACAACAACAGCGGTTACAACAACAGCAACAATCGCAGCGGCTACAGCAACAGCGATTACAACAGCAACAGCGAAATCCGAATTTTAATCAAAACCCAACCATGTTTCAGGAAAGACAGAATTACAGTAAGTGTATAACAGAGATCATTTTACTTTTTCTACAATGCAATAAGCATATAAAATATAAATGTAAGACATATTATTTTAATTCAGTTTATATAGAGTACAGTTATATAACTTATATGTAAGTACTAAGTAGGCACAGAGAGGAAACCTTTGGTTCAAAATATTAAAAATATACTTATCGATAATATTAATATTATTAAATAAATAAATTATTAGTCGAATGATAATGGGAGGCTAAAACGGGTGTCACTTAGATTAATTGATTGGTAGGTACGTAAGTCATTATATAGTATACGAGTATACGCCATTATAATGACCAATAGGGCAAAACGTATTATTTTATTTTTATTCGATTTTCTATAATATAAATTCCAATTAATTATAGTTATACAATAATACCGCGATTCTTATGCAAACATATAAACAAATTCATTTATAGCTATTGTAATAAAAACATATTTTCAATACAAGACTTTAATCTGAAACACATTTTTTTTATCAAAGTTTTATGTTTGATATTTAATTAGACCTTTAACCCGCTTAAGTCAAACAATTTAAAATGTAAGCATAAGAGAGAGTAGGGCCTCTCGATGATGTATCCCAACCCAAAATGTTGTTATCGCCATTTTTGTTGGACAAATAAAAAATACCTATATAGGAACCTCTTATTAAATATAATACATTGTCAAACTATAGTGATACCTACAACCTACTTATCGAGCAATATAATTTGTGTGTAGTATTTTTACGGTCGTAATAAACCGAATATAATATCGTCTGTATATGTTATAGCAGTATAGCTGCAATTAAAATCGAAAATTCATATTTAGATTAGGTGATGTATGTTTACTTTAGACTCTAAAGTTTAGAGTATTTCGATATTTGTTATGGTCGTTATGGAAATTACAATGTAATTTGATGAGTCGAAAGTGGAATGCTATATGGATATAATAGGTATTGGCGTATTGCATTAAAAAGAGTACAATCGCAGACTTGAGAACTGAATATAATTAACACGTGTGCAGCCGTGCAGGGAGGGCCATGTGTAGGTTGCGCAACGTCCTATACCAATTGGTGTAAATACATTCGTAAATTATAACTAGATTTGTATTAGACATTAGTATGCTGTTTGTAGATTTTACATATTCTCAGCTTATGTGTATATTTAAATAATTAAATTAAAAAATTCCCGCATTTTTGTTTAACATAATATTTTAAATTTACACCGACAAAATAATAATATAATACCTACCTATACAATAATAGTTCCAGTAATGAATTAATATCAGTTAGGTAATATTAATATTATGTGTTATATATGTAATTGGATTATATATTATTTACATGGAGTATATGGTGTGTCATATTATAGTTATGTTTATGTTTATCTCTAGTATAAGCTCACCGCTTGGAAAGACTATAAGTGTGACGTAACTATATACCTATTACAAATTCCATCACTGAAAATAATAACTTAATACATACCTAACAGATTTATAATATTCAAACCGCTTCCTGTTGTAGTTTATTTACACAGTGACAAAATCGTAAAACACAATATTATATTGCCGTATTGGTTGTACTTATACGTTTCAGTGTATTTACTTTTGTATTATTATATCTAAAAACGTATCTATGATTCAAATTTTTATAGACTTTATACCACCTATCTGCTATGTATATTTATATTGATTAATTATTTTTATTAGCTGATAAAATATTTTAAACTCATATTTTTTTATCGCTTATTTGATTAATAATGTTCTCACATCTGTTAAGTATTGAAAATTATATTACATTTACATTTTAAGTAAAACTGTTACATACTTATATACCTTTTATAGTTAGTAGGTATAGTTTAACTTTTTTAAGAACAATGTCGGTACGAAGAAAATATCAAAACTAATATAATTTATTATTATTTGAATTCATAGCCGCATAGGCATATTACAAAGACAATTTTATTTGATATAATATTATAATGATATATAAGTATAGAAAATTAAAAAATAGAATTCCCATTTTAACTATTAAACTATAGTTACTTATATTTTAATATGAAAAATCGATTTTATTTACAGCGATATTTTATTTTTAATATATATATATATACCTCCTATAGTACTTAAATGCACGCGTATTATTATGTGTAATGTACTCATAATAACATTTTTAAGTCTTAATTTTATATTACAGATAGTTTCGCGTCCAGATATGCACCTCCCACCCTAAGATTACAAGCTGGTTCAGCTCCGTACGTTTTGACCGAAGAAAGATTGGCGGAAATCCGCGAAGAGTTTATGTACTGGTATTTTGATAGAGGCGGCGACAATGATCAAGGAGACTATCAAACCGACATACACGGATCTATGCCACAGATTCACAAAAATTTTAATTTTCAATTGCCGTTCTTCGGTTTTAGATTCAATTACACTCGGGTGTCGATGAACGGTTATTTGGAATTCAGCGATCCACCAAAACACTACCGCTACCCGCTGTCATTTCCAATTAAAGAGTGGCCGAAGAAAAACGATCCGTCTTTCATCGGTATATTCTTCAGCAAGTGTCGAATTGGTTCACTGAGAACTGATGACGTCGACCGACGCAAGCCCGGAGTTTATTTCCGCCTGGAGAGAGATTTACAAGCGCGAACAGATCAATTCGGAGTGGAAATGAGAGAAAGATTAATGTGGGATATCCGGGAAGGCGTAGTCGGCGCGGACTCGTTTGTTCCCAAACATTCGGCTATTATTACGTGGAAAAATATGTCATTTGCCGGAGGAATTGACAATTCCCTTTACAGGGTAAACACGAGCAACGCGATATAGTTGCATTTTGTATTGAGTATACCTACCTATACATCGCAGTTTTATAAACGCCGACGCAAAACAATTCAATTTTTATATTTCATTTCAGACTAATACGTTTCAAATGGTCTTAGCGACCGACGAAGTATTCACTTACGCCATATTCAATTACGTAGACATGCAATGGACTAGTCATACGGAAGCCGGTGGCGATACGACTGGCGGCGAAGGGGGAGTACCGGCTTTTGTGAGTTAATTGAAAAATCTGTTTGAATGTTTCTATGTTCATAATACCGTGTCGAACATGTCGAAATAATATTACATTATTATTAATGCTTTAGGTGGGATTCAACGCCGGGAACGGGACTAGGAGTTTCGAGTATTATCCCTACTCGCAAAGATCGACCATTAGAGATTTAGTGGGTCGTGGTTGGGCCAATAATTTTCCGGGTCGACACATATTCAGAATCGACGAAAACATAATGTTAGGAACGTGTAACAAAGATATCGGTCAGTAAATCACTTGTAAATATTACTTTGAAAATGTATTTAAAATACAATTATATAGACTACCTACTATTTTGGTTAAAAGTAGGTAAATACTTTTCAATTAAAAACATAAATATTAATTTATACAGGACGATTACACAAACATATTCGCTCAATATAATTCCATTATATATTTAATATTTTTAAATACCTTAACTATAATAAAAATGTATGAAAAATCTTTTATTAAATTATTTTAAGAGAACGTTTTTTTCATCAATATTTATAGAAAAAAAACTTTAAAATAAATCAAATATCAGATATTCAGATGTTTATAATAATATTATAATAATTAATAGCTTAAAGTAATAATAATATATATTTGCAAAATAAACAAAGTGATACGTATTGTATATTTGTATATATACAATTTAGTATAAATTATATGACAGAACCCCTTATATATAAGCAAAGCTTGTGCCGGGGGAGCAATTTTTATCAATACAATATTATTAGAATACATTATTATTTTTATTTTTATTTTATTATTTTTTATTTTTAAAGAGTCAAAATGGTTTTTAAATAATACCGTTTACAAAAAATTCTAATAAACATAAACTTTCGGTGAAAATGTCAAGTATCTATATAGTATATATAATATATACGTTGATTCGTTTTTTGGTTTTGTGTAAAAATTCCAGAAATAATTTTTTCCCCCGATTATTTTAAAAAGTACAGGAAACTTTTAATTTTTATCTCCTAAGGTTCCAACTTTCTAACTAGAAAATATACAGAAGTTGAAAATCAAAGCATTGTTTCTACTATAAAAACGTGTACTAAAGTAATTGTAAAATTATAATATATTCATCGTCCGCTCAAAATCTACAAAAATGTGTTCTATATTTAAAATATTATTCAAATACTTGATGACCGTTTTATTAGGTCTAGTACTTTAAATATTTTAAAATATGTTATAATATTATATATTTTTCGATGTGTAGCTGGTACGAATTTACCATTGGTTTTCGCACCGGAAAGTGGCAACATGTTGGGCGGCACTGTCGTCAACATCACCGGACCGTGTTTCGAGCCCGGAGACAAAGTACGGTGCAAGTAAGTAACGCATTTTACATTTTATCGAGTTGGTTTAAACCAATCGAATGTACAGTCCGAGTGAAATATGATTTATACGTATACCTACGTGTTACTGTAGATTTGACACGGAAGAAGTTGTCGGCACCGTAGTGAACAGAAACCGTGCGGTTTGCATTCAGCCGTTTTTGATGGCCGAAGGTTATGTTATATTTGACGTGGCGATCGGTGACGAAAAATACAACTGGAAAGGAAAATACTTTGTGGGTATGACGATATCGGCGAACAATTCTCGGTTTTATGTTATATTGAGTTTGGTTCACATTGTGTTTTTTTTTTTCATATTTTCCCGCAGAGACTCCAGCCACGGCTACCGAACGTATTCGGTTCCAAGACTCGGCAATACGAGAACGTAAGCCTAAAGAAATAAAAATTACCTGGGAAAAACAGAATCTTACTACGAATTTCGACGCACAGATACAGATATCGCTTTACGGTTATAGAGAAGTGACGATCGCACCTGAACTCGTATTCATCGACGTCATAGCGGTAAACGATTGTTTATATAGTGTTTATCCGACACACATAGGTTTTCATATTGTTGTATCAACCGCAACTACCTGTATATAATGCTATTGTGTTGTATCTGCGCAGAAAAATATTCCCAATTCTGGCGAATACATCATAAACCCGGCTGTTTTCGAAGACCGCGACAACACCATGAACCTAGATCTGACGTTTGGATTCTTACAAATAAAACTGTCCAATCCGACGTTGTACTCCGGCATTTCGATTTCTCCGTAATCGTCTTTATATTATATTAATATAATACCTATACATATCACTATGATTATACTTATAAATTATAGTTTAAATAACCGATTTTCCTCTAAAATATTACACGTGATGCGTTCGGTTTCACCCCGAACCCCTTGTCCAAATTACACCGGGTCGATATTGTAAGTCGACGAGCTTAATTCGTAATAGTAAGTAATTGTAGTATAATAGTTCCGCGAAACGAAATAAATTTAATGGCGCTCGGCGGGGCTACGGCGCGAAGTCATTTCCCAGAGTCGATTTTGGCGGCTATTTCGCGGGCGAACTCCGTCCGTAAAGTCGACTTACAATCCGAGCTTTTCAAAGTCACGATTTTCCCGGTGTAATCTGGATGACCCCGGACACTCGGCCGTTGACGTGTTCGTCTACAGCTGTTGTTATATTATATTCGTGCCCCGCAGGATACTTTGGAGCAAGCCAGTACCTCTCGGGTGGTATTTCGCGCCGCAGTGGGAACGGTGGCACGGGCCTTCGTGGCCCGAGCGGCTGTGCGACAATTGGATCAAGAACGACAGGTATCTGAAAAACTTCGCGGCCGAGATATTCCAGTGCCCGTGCACGCTGGAACACGCGCTCGTCGACCGCGGACGGTTCTTGCCGGACGCCGACTGCGACCGGGACGCCAACCCGCAGTGCCTGTACAACAAGGGCGCGGTGCACTGTGTGACGACGGGGGCGCCGAGCATGGAGGGCTCGGAGCAGCAGTGTTGCTACGATAAAAACAATTACCTGATGTTGTCTTACGACCAGCAGTGGGGCTCGAGGCCGCGGAGATCGCACAACTTGGGATTTTTGCCGTGGACCGAAGCCAACAAGGTGAGTGTGTGCACGAAAGGAAAAGGCGACCCGCCGACGATTTCTCTGTACGTGATATATACGCTTTTCCAGGTGCCCACACTGTCCCAGTGGTTCCACGACATGAGCCCGTTTTTCCCGTGTTGCATGTGGCAGGAAGAGCAGGCGGTCGGTTGCGAGACTTACCGTTTTGAACGACGTCCGTCTCAGGATTGCGTCGCCTACCAATCGCCTTACGTGGGTACGTATGTGAAAACGGGCGAAAACCACCGCGATTCGGGGCAGAAACTATAATCTATATATAATATTGTCGGAGGTTCGTACCGATTGCACTTAGCACTGTGTCTGAAACGCCTGTGACAAATTTCTATACAGTTGTAAATACCACCACCCACCAGAGAGGTCCATTAACTCCCGTTTTACAATTAATTATTATATTGTTTACGTAGCAATTCAGAGTCTGATTTTCACCGATTTCAAGCCCGAATGTCTACACCCACCCACATAAATTGCCTATGACATTTTTCACAGTCGAGTCGTACGTATTATAGGATATACAGTATCACATCGAAACGTCCACTGTGTTTTTTCCGCGTTTAAACAGTTAAACTTACCCCATACGCTCAAATCACACTAAATGCAGTACTCTCTACCAGGGTTGGTCGATCGCTACTAAGAGTTCGCGACTCTTTTTCGTATTTTTTTGAATTTTTTTCAGAGAATAAATAATAAGTTAAAAGTAATAATTTGTAATCAAATTTATTAAAATATGCGTTACGTAAAACTATGAAATTAAACGTTATTTTACTTAATAATATTCTAAATTAAAGAAATAAAAAAAGTATAACACGTATGTCGTATGTGTTATTTTATAAAAAATATAAAAAATCAAATAATATCACATTATTAAAAAAAAAAATTATTTTAATTTTTAATTAAAATCGTAAAGCACTAAAAATAAAATCTAATTATTATCCGAAGACAGTATATAACGAATCGGCACCAAAATAAAACAAATTCGATTATAGCACACTTTCCAATCGCAAACGTACAGTTTATTGTATAGATAGGTCGTATAGTGTACGCACTCAGCATACTTATCGGTGCCACGTATAATGATCTGTAAATTAAAGGTGTTAACTACGCATACTGTTATCAAGTTTTAATTGTATTAACTATCACCCACGTTCAAATATTTTTTTAGCAAAATAAAAAAAACCTTGAAAGTTCTGCATTTCAAACAAGTACGTTTTCTATTTGGTAATATAATTAGGTGCATCACGAAAATCTTAGAGGCGAAGAATTGCATTTAGTATAACAATAATTGCCCAAAGTTACCCTAAAGTCCTATAATATGTATTCTAGAATAACTTGTCAAGACATAAAGTAGGTTTTGTTTGTTGTAAATTTGTAAAATTAATTATTGGTAAGACACGGTTTTTCATAATTTTTAATTAAATTTTAAAACTGCCCCGAAATCATCGTGTTTGATAGCATGTATTTGTTATATTATAATTACATGGATTATTTAATTATACTGCTGTTATAATACTATGCTAATCACGTGATCACACTAATGTGTAGCTACCGTGTTTGGCGATCCTCACGTAATTACTTTCGACGATCTGGAGTACACTTTCAACGGAAAAGGCGAGTTCGTGTTGGTTCACGTGGACTCGGAAAAGTTCAAATTCGACGTACAAGGCAGATTCGAACAGTTGCCGGACAATATATATGGCTCGGTAAGGGCCACCACGCTGACGTCCGTAGTCTCCCGCGACAACACGTCCACCGTGATCGAAGTCCGGTTACGGCCCCGAGTGGCCCAGTGGAGGTACAGGTTGGACGTTTTTGCCGACGGTAAACGAGTGTACTTCGACAGACCGGCGTTGAAGGTGCAACACTTTCACGGTAAACTCGGAATATATTATCATTATTATTATATCGTCGGTGTTGTCGGTCACGATGGAAAGCGATCATTTAAGGCATTATATTATATTTATGATTTTCGAATTCATTTCAGGTGTGACCGTTTACGCGCCTTCTTACGTTTTAAACCAGTCCGAAATCGTAGTTATGTTTCAATCTGGCGCTGGGTTAGAAGTGTTGGAAAACAAAGGATTCATGACTACTCGGGTGTATTTGCCCTGGCAGTTTATCGTAAATATTAAAAACTATTAACATTTCCCTTTATAGCGATTCTCGCCCGTTTCCCATTGATTATGGCCGCTCCGAGTTATAGATATAGAATACACGTCGTGTTAATTTTTTTTAATTTTTTTTACACATAGAATCGAACCAGAGGATTGTTTGGCAATTGGAGTTTTGATCAGTCCGACGATTTCACTCTGCCCGATAGTTCAATAGTGCAACCTAATACGTACGATTTCGAATCAGTGCACAAGCAATACGCATCCAATTGTGAGTAATGAATATAATAGTGTATAACGACTATTATACACAAATATATAATGTATTTCTTTTGTTTATTGTTTTATTACAACATATAATATAATAATATTATCAGATATATTATAATTTTTTTCTCTCACAGGGATTTTAGAAGACAGAGACGAAAAGAACAAAGGTGGCGCGTTATTCTTTCGTGAATACGGCCGAACGGCCAGTTATTATGCGAACCGAACGTTTGAACCTGTTTTTGAGTCCACTCCGGAACTCATTATACCCGCCAACCGATCTTCCGACATACAAAAAGCCAATGAGCTTTGTGGTGACTCGTATCAATGTAAATACGATTATGCGGTTAGTCTTAATAGGGATTTGGCGTTTTATACGTTACAATATCAAGACGGATATGTAAACACGAAAAAAATGAGTAAACAGAGAGGTAAATAAGAGTAAATCATATTTTAAAGTAAATGCATATGTACGAGTATACACATATGTTATTTGTGGTGCGGCGATAGTCCGACCGTATAATATATTTTGTTACTATTGTATATATATTACTGTTGTAGTTATATCGTGCGGAGTTTTGGAAACGCCACGTTTCGGACGAAAAAGTAACTTTCTGTTTGTACCCAACACTAAGGTGACATTCGAGTGTAATCAAGAATTTGTATTGATTGGTGACCAAAGAAGATCTTGCTCGTCCGACGGTAAATGGGACATACCGGAATACGGGTACACGGAATGCTTACGTAAGTGCCAACTATTGACGTTTTAAATATGTGATAAAAATGTAATGACGGTCGAATTTCAAGTTAAAAATAATTGAACGTATATTATGGTATTAACTATGATGCTGTAGGGAACTCTGATTTCAAATTCAAAAATTGAAAATATTTACGTTAATTTTACGACTCGCCATCTATTTGACAAAATGTTCGCCTACACATGAGCATTTTAAATCCGTAGGATTATTTTCATTAGTGTACCTATTTAATTTTTATCTCTGCTTTAAATAATAATAATAATAATGTTAGTGAAGCCACAACCCGGACAATATTCAGAATTTATACAAAAACATACATCGTCTATTTTCTAATAATATTTTTACTTATAGTCGGTCGGTGTGTTTATTTTTGTTCGTTAAAAATAATAATAACAATAGTTTTTTTCAGTACTCGCTAGTCGCTACTATAATAACATTCAAATCCATTATTTTTCATTATTTGTTAAAAAATGAATGCTATGATTTGAGTGGTGTCTTTGATTCTTTGAAATTAATCGCCTGTGATGTTTGGATGTTTTTTTATTTACAAATTCACAACACTTTTTTTTTACATCAGCTTTCTTTATACAGCCTATACGTTTAATACGTGATTGCATTGGACACCTAAAATTATTACTCCTGTCTATTGTGTTGGCTGAAAAATTATATTTTGCAGCAAAAATGTAATTTAATTACTTAAAAAAAAGTAGTTACAACTGGGTGACATAGATTTCTTAATCAGTAAAACTGTTAATCTGTATAATAATATTTTCGGAATTTTTCACAAATTTTCCACAACCCATAATATAATTTTCTAACGATGCCAAATAGTATGCAAAATTCAATTTGTGAAATTGCAAAATATGAATTAAGTGAATGATGAAATAGTATATTATATAGACTTTCATTCTCACACCAGAAAATAGACTATAGTAGATCGATTTAAATTTTCAATAAACGGTGAACTACGGAATTCCTAGAACTATTTTATTGTTTCGTACTTTCAAGCTATTACTTTGGCATTACTCATATTAAAATTATTGTTTTAATAAATTATTTAACTTATTTAAAAAATTATAAAGGGTCTCCAATTCTCTAAATTCACCCCTGACTTCTATAGCTAATGAATATTCACGTACTTTTGTATATACCTATAATTACCTATCTATTGTGTATACTATTCGCGTAAAATTAAAAATTATTATCAGTTTTGGGAGTTCTAACGAGTAATAATTTGTGACACCTTGTTTTTTTATGTTAAGCCCATTAATTGTTGCTAGATTCTCCTTCCCGACAAACAAATTGAAGGTTTTACGCATTTATAGCAGCTTTTTATGGGGTTCTTGTAATAACAGAAAAGTCTCGTTAGCATCCAATACAGACCTTATTTGCTTCATCCTCACTTCCACCACTATTTTCGACTATAATGTTAGGGGAGGTTTCACTGTCCAATAATATGTAAGGGGTTCAAAACCTCTTCGCTGAACCTATAAGATACGCCACTGGTTGTATGATAACATAATATATAATATAAAACTATTAAAATCCACATATTATAATATATATATAATATTATACAAAATATAATAATATAAGAGTGATGTGATGACGTGGTGTAAAGGTCACATCGAGTACGAGTCGCGGAGCGCGTGGACGACGATCGCTCTGATTGCGTGCCTCATAGTACCGTTGCTGGTAGGCATTTGCTGCGTTGTGTCGCAAGTGTACCGGCGCAGCGGCCGGTTGAGCCTGCGGTACCAGTCGGCGCGGGCTGCCAAGAGGCGCAACTCGGTGCTGGCCCTGAGCACGGTCGACCTGTCGTCGGCGGGTGCGATGCCCAAGAATAAGGGGCGCCGCCGGGACAACGAGGAAAATGATGACGACAGTGGCGGCGGCGGCGGATCGTCCACCGACGACGAGAGACCAGCCAGTTCGGTGCCCAGTTCCACGAACCCGCGCCGGTCGTACGACGCCGTGTACCGGACGCACGAGCCGCTGCCCGGAAAACCGGAAGTGGACTTCGACCAAACCAAGGTCTGGGACCTGGACGCCGAGTACGAGGGACAGCTGGACAAGGTGGACAAGAGGACGGCCATTTACGTGCCTGGATCGCCGACGTTTCCGACGCCACCGCCGCCGCCGGCAGGTCCAGACGCGGCTGCAGGATGGAGGTCGCCCGCTGGACCTTCAGTAGCGGTCCAAAAACAGATTTTGCCGTCCAGATTCAAAGACTCGTTTTGAAAATGAAAAAAAAAATTAGTTTTTTTTTTTAATGTATGTGTGTGTGTAAAAGGACGAAATTTCATTCCAAACATGAAGCGGCGGCGGTACTATATAAAATATTAACCAAATAATAGTAATTAACCATTAAATAATACGTTTGAACGATACACATTAATAATATAATACTATCATCTATGAGATTCGTTCACGTGGGGGTACAAAATATAAAATTATACTAAAATATTTACGTAAAGACGAACCACCGAATAATATAATATATTATTCAGGACCTAGCACCTCAATCTACTACAATCGTAACTCGTAATATCCTTTTTTTTTTTAAAAAAAAAGCAATATCCAAAAGCCATATAACACGAATGATTTATTTTTCAATCTTCGTGGTTAACCCGAAACTCGAACATTTTTTTTAATTCACAAATTTCATTAAATAATATGCGATTTTGTATAGATTTTTCATGGTTACTCGAAATTTTTACTATCATATTATTATTCATTAACAAGAATTTTACAGTCAATTGGTATTAATTACTAAATATGTATTGTCATCAACACATTCTAACTAAATAATGCATTTATGCTTTCGTCCATTAATTTAGCAGTATCACAATCAGTAACATTTTATGAATTAAATAATATTCTAAGGAACAACAAATGCATTTAAAAAATGTCGTAGGTATGTACATATTACATAATATTATATAATAGTTTTCAAATCAAGTTTTTGTTTGCAGCAGTACTACTGTTAAGTATTAATCATATCAACGGTTAATCCGAATAAAATCGGCCATGAACGCCCAAACGTTTGTTTAAAATAAATATCTTACTTCGGTATTTGTACACTCGAATGACTGAATAAATAAACTCGGGTGATGGGCCTTGATGTTATTACACTTAATAAAACGTACCCTAATAGTTTTATGTCGTCGCGTCGGGACTCATCTCCGGCCACGGTTCGGTGTATTTATAATCGACAAACCACCACTTCTCATCACTCTAGCAATAAGCTAATAAGCACAACAATTATATTAAATTTATTTGTTTCTAAATTTTTTATTTTAAAACCCCCTTAAATTTCAAAACACAACAAATGTATCCTACAGCGTGTCCTGCTCAGTCTAAAACTCCAATAGTGATTGCTATCAATAGTACCGAAATCGATAATCCACAGTTGGTTGAATAAAATTTTTTATAAACGTCGCCGCGATGGCAATCATGTGGAATGAAAATTCGGCTTTCAACATTTTCGTTACTATAATAATATGTATGTATATATAAAAAATATATTTATAATTGTTTATAAACACCGATTGTAAATACATTATCAATTTTGTATGACAATTGTACTGCGATTACGCCTTTGTACGATTTAACGATTAAGTTTCAAAGTATTAATTAAATCGCAATCATTTTCATTTCACATGACCTGTGTATTATTTTATTTTCGAGTGTACAGTACTTTTTTTATACAATTGACAACGTCAATACCAGAGCCGAACAAATGTGATTTTAAAACCAAAAATAAAATCATCTCTATTAGTAGATAGGTACATGCGAGAACATTTACCAATCCTACAGCCGCTACTCACTTACGCTAGCCCTTTTGGGACAAGTATACCGTGTACTCGTAATTTTACGATTTTAATTGTACATAATATCATAATATTGTCATGATAGATGCCTGTGTGGACTCAGTAATGAAAGAGAAGGTCACAAAAAGTCGCATTGCGATATTAATAAATGAGTCATCAACTAATCATATTTATAGACTACCGAGTACAAATAAATTGGGTACCGGGGTGTAATGTTCGATATTAAAGTTAAAACAAACAAACTATGCAAATAACATACACTCCTATACAAAAATTTCTCGCTAGATTTACAAATAAATTGTAATTGTATTAGCAGCTACTTGATTTTATTTTTAACATATTTTAGTCTATAAAAATCTCAAAATCATAACACTGATTTTTGTACACTCTTTCCTCAACGCTACGATATGGCCATACAATGTAGAAAAATTAAAAACAATCGGTTTTTCAACGATCGCTACACTTAGAATATTCAGCGAGTTAGTAATTAATTGTTGTCCGGGTAGTGCTGCACTACTTCTAGTAATGCCCAAATGAGGAATCAAATAATATTAAGAGAGTACATATTGTTTAATCGCGCTGTCCATGCTCGCGCAACAGGTCATCAAGAGTTTTCGTCAAGAGCCCTGGTGACGATCGTACCAATCATGCTGCTCCTGTTAGGACCGCTGTTCCTCATCCTGGTATGCGTCGGTTACCGAGTGTTTGTCAAGACTAAAAAGGCGCAAGCGGTTAAGTGAGTACCATCCACAGCACCATACCTACCAACTAACATTAATGAACAATTTTGTAAGACTATATTTTTAAAATCCATTAACGTATTTTTTTCTCGGTTGACACTTAGTCGATTGCGAGGCTTGTCGAGACGTCACTCACGACAGTCCCGCGAAGGCGCTCCTAACCAAATCGGCGATGAAGAACTACAACAGCAGCCGGACGACGAAAGGACGAATATAGCACAGGAAAGTCATCAAAGGGAAACGGAAATCAACTGACAAACGGCGAGCGTTTTTCAGTCCTCAAAATTCGTGTCGTCCATAAATATTAATAATTTTGTTACACTTTGTAATAATTAGTTTTTAATTTTTTTCAACAATTTTTAAATATATAATATAATATAATATAATATAATATAATATAATAATGTCGATTTCAAAATATTATAATATGTTGGTCATAAAATATAAATACAAAAATACACGGTTTTACGAAAAATAAATATTTAACATATTTATAAATACACAATAATGATGATAATATAAATAAAAGTATACAAGCGTCGAAAAAAAAAATAATAATAATAACGTGATGATGATCACAATGATAATAGTAATGATAATAATAGGCCGAAATAATGTCAGGTCGTTTTTTTGATATAGATATAATATATATATATATAAATGTTAGTAGGTACGTAGTATACGTAAAGGGTGTTTTTTTATAGGTATTTTGATTAAAAAAAATTACACAAGGTTAATGTTTTTGTTATCGTTTATATTCAATCCAACCAGTAATCTATATCTATAATAGTATATTATACTATTTATAGTATAGTCGATCGACCGTCGAAATACTGTAGAGATCACGGTTCATTACGTTTCAGTCGATTGGATTAAAAAAAAAAATAAAAATAAATTGTTATTTCGAATTTAGGTACTCTGAATAGGATTGTGCAAAAATAAGTCTATACGTAAAATAACACAACCTGTCGGTGAAAAATAGTAGGAACGACACGGTACCATACTAAACGGGAAATTTTTTCCGGATGGTTCAACGCGTCCGCCCGTCATCCGGACCTAATTCGTGTACACGACATCAAAAGAACATCATTTACAACCTGGTAATTGCAGGTAGCGTGGTCCAAATATGGTGACATTTTTGCGCGAATGACTGTCGGATGGGGTCCGTCCGTGACGCGCGCGTGGAGAGGCAAGAACGCGGCGACGTATACAACGAGCGTATATTATAATAGTATTGTCGAAAGGTAAACAGAATGTATAAAAAAAATCACTATTAAATACTTAAAATAATGGACATTGTTATATATTGATGAAGAGGAAGGAACTTTAACAACGAAAACAAATTGGGCAAGGTAAATAACAATTATTAAATTTTAGATAAAAGTCTGGTAAAATAATTATTTAAAAAAATGTCTTAAACGTTTTGAAATCACAGATTAAAAGTTATGAAAAAAAAAATTAACGAAAAACAGACATCGTTACTAGAACATTAATCACTTTATAGACTCAATAAATGTAAATATAATATAAGTACCTATATATATTATCTAAATAACTTTTTGAAATATATGACTATCTGATGAAAAAATATTTGTCCGAATCAACATAACTACAATAATATTATACTCTCTTACGATGAATATATAATAAAATATATAATTTTTATAACACAAACATATATTTATAACATTAAATTCATAAAATGGTAATATCTGTTAAATTATTATTATCAAGTTTTTTTTTTTATCAAAATATATATTGCATTTTTACAAGGTACGTGTTTATTGTAACGAAAATAACGAAAGTCACAACCTAATATCATTAATTGTATTATAGTCTCTCGCATAAGGCTACTCGGGTAAAAAGTAAACAACCATCATCTAGCACCGTTCTATATAGAAAAGGAATAATAATAATAATAAAAAAAAGCGATTATACTTATCGTATTGCTCGATAACAGTTAACCGCCCCGTCGGTCGGGGGAGGTGAAATACATCATAACAACAGACGGAAAAGAGTGGAAGTGGAGAGGATGAGAAATTAGGAGCAGAACTCGTAAGTTGGGTTTTCCGCTCAGTTCCGCTGTTGCTGCAAAAGCAGCTTTTCCCACTCTTCCCGGCGCTGCTGTATGCACTTGTACTTGGGCACGACTTCGACCGCCGCCGTCGCCGCAGCAACCGTTTGGTTCTCGTTGACGTCCACCACCACGTGTTCGGCATGGCGGTTATCGTTGTCCACCAAAACCACGACCACGCGGTCCTCGGATGGCACTTGTTGTTGTTGTTGTTCCACCGGCCACTCGCCGTTTGAGGGCGTCGTCGCCTTATTGTCGCCGCCGTCGCCGTCATCGCCGCGGTCCACATCGGCCGCCAACAACAGGAATTCCGGTTCGCCGTCTTTGCCCAACTTCAACGACCGCCGGGCGAACACTTTGAGCAGTTCGGGTTGCTGTTGATCGTCGCGCTTCTTCCTCCGCACCACCACGTCGGCCGCGGTGCCACCTCCGCCGTTGTACAGTTTGGATGGGCGCGGGGCGGGCACCGGGCGCAGGTGTTGGTGACCGCCGTCGGTGCCGCAGACTTGGTGTTCCGAGTCGCTCGAACTGTAACTCCGGTGCCGTTCGCCCGCCGTCGTCATCGACACCGCGGCCGCCGAATCAACGGACTCGTCCAGGGCGGCGCTGGACACGCTGTCCGACGACGACGATTTCTGGACGGACGACCCGTCGCCACTGGACGTGGCTTCGTCGTCCGTGGTGGCCATGTGGTGCGAGTGCTGCTGTCCGAGACTGAACGACTGTTTGATGGGCGCGAACGTGTCCGGCTCGAAAACGTCCTCAGCGTGAGCCACCGCCGACGGCATCGGTACGCGGTGTTGCTGAGGACGGTGGTCGGGCGGCATGTCGGGCGGATACGACAGCTGCATGCGGCCGGCCGGCGGCGGTTCTTCGCGTTGCCGCGGCCTCGCGCCCGTCGTCTCGTCGAACAGGAACCGGTCCACGTCTACGTCTTCGGTGGACGCGGACTTGGCGGCTGCGGAAGCTTTTTTCTTGGTGCTTCGGCGCGACAGTAAACGGTGGAAAAAACCCTCTTCGCGCCGCGGCACGTTCTCCACGGAAATCTCGTCCACCGATGTGTCTAAGTCACAAGACCCGGCCGTCGAGGGAGTGGCGACGCGAGCTGTGTCGGTAACAACGTCCGGCATCTCAGTTGCGATGACCGTGTCGTTTGTAGTTGTGGTGGTGGAGGAGGTGGTAGTGGTGGTGGTGGTAGTGGTGGTGGTTTTAGTGTTCGAAGTGACGGTGCTGATGGTGGTGGTGCCATCTGCAAACAAAAATAGATAAACACGTGTAGTAGTAGTGAGTGCAAAGTAAAAAAAAAAAAAAAAAACCAAAAAAATGGTACAGCGGACGAAAGAAGGAAAAAAGCGGTTATTATTATTATTATTATTATTTCATAAGCCCTGTCCTAGACCCAAACAAGAACGCGCGCGAGTTAATCTGTTTAAATCATAGCAATAACATTAAATTTTAGAACGGCACTAGCAATGCGTTTTTCCATCGACTGATCGTTGCAGTTTTCATCGTTGTGTAGTCCACGGAACCCCCGCACAGGGGACACACGTCCTCTTCGCTGATGGCGGACAGTCTTTTTCTCTTGGACACTGCGTCATCTTCCCCACAGACGTTACTACTCGTGCCACAACTACTACCACTATTTGTACTAGTACACACGAAGTAACTCTCCAAAAACGCCAAATATCCTTCCGGATAAGCGTATAAATTCAGTCTAATTCTACCTTGGGTCACGTCGATTTGTCGTGGTCGTTGCTGTTGTTGTGTCGGTGGTCGTCGTCGTGGAAGTGATTGTCGTTTTTTGCGAATCGACAATGGAGGAGAAATCTTGTTAAATCCGACTGGGCGGACGGACGAACTTCGCACGAAATACGGTAGCGTGTCATTTCGTACGCGATACGCGCCGGAACGGCTACGGCTGAGACAGCCGCACAGACGAAAAGCGCGGGACCGTCGATTCGGTATTTTACGTTTCGGTTTAGCAAAAGCGTTATTTTTCGACGGCTGTTTAGCCTTGAATTTGCTCGGGTAATAAGCGGAATAGCTTTGACCGTAATTGTATATACCTGCTGTGTCGGCAGTCTGAGGCTTGGTTTCGGGCGAAGTTGACCGGCCCGAGTGTTCTTCGTTCACTTCGGGCGTCGCGGGAAGAGCATTTGTCACAGTCAGCTGAGTGAAAAACATCGATCATTAAACGCGTCGTTGGTATATTAATGTGAATATAAAAATTCAAAATAACGCAATTAGGTCATTCACACTTACCGGTTTTTTGCTGCGAGGGTTGCCGTGCTTTCTTTTGGGCCTAATCGCCATTCGGTGTTTAGCTACATCGTGACTAAGAGGAACACTTGTCGAATAGTCACCGTCTGCACAAAGTATAATACATAGGTTCAAATACTATATGTATAGATATAAATCAATATTACAGTAAAATATATTAAATGATGTTCGTGACATTTACCTGAACTGTCTAAATAAGTTTGAGATGTGCGCTTGTCATGTAACGATATTTTTGACGAATGTCGAGAATTGTGAGCTCCAAAAGAATCCTTTAAGAAAGATTGTATTTAATACAAATAATAGCTTAAAGTTTATAGTACATATTTATATTTTATTTTCTATTGGTATAAAATGTTATTTAAATAGAAATTTAAATTTAAACAATTGACAAAAATATGTGACATATTACACGGTTTAATAATATTAATTAAAAATTAATATCGCATAGCATTATATTTATTGAATATATTTAACTTACTCAGCATAAAAGTTACTTTATATTTCAATTATAAAATAAATTATGACTGTACTCCGTCTAATGAAAAACACGCAGATTCTGCGCATTCCACTCAACACACTGCCATTCGAGTGGAACTGGTCTCAATGGCAGGGTGTCGCTTGGGATGTGCAGATCTGACTTTTATGAAGCAGTTTTATATTCTCTTACTGGACAGAGAATAGTTAAATTAATAGTTAAACTTAAATTATTTTAAAAAAACATTCTGGGCATATTTAACAAGTTATCGTTAAGAGGACGTCGTACCATTTGTATCAAATACATGCGTAACATGGCAAATTTATGTATTGGATTCTTACTACTTACGTTAATTTATTGGTAATATTAGAGTAAATTTATTTAATAACGAACTTATTAAAATAAAATATTATAAACTGTCTTCGAATAAAGAGTTTTTTTTTCATATTTTTATTTTAAAATTAATTAAAAAATACTAAAAATTCATTTTTTCAAATTTATATAAATTAGTTTTCTTATTTTTCTTATTTTACTTCGAGTTTCGCTAACCTAACCTTTGTCCTAAACTCCTACATTTCTATAAGATTCTACTCCTCACATCTTCTTTATTTACATAAACTATTTACTTTTTCTTTATTTACAACTATTTTCTCTATTCTGTTTATTCGCCTCTTCTTCGATCTTCCTCTCTCTCAAACTCGTTTTAAAACCAAAATATGAAAATAAAAACTAGTACATTCAAATATTTTCAAATTTGAATTAATCTTTATTCAACCGTATACTAATCATGTATGATGTATTTTATTACGATTTTAACTATAATTACTATTACTATTAAATATTAATGTACATAATTATTATAATTTGAGATCATTTAAAAACTATGTTAGGCGTTTTGATTTATAATTTTAATTTTAAACTTACTATTTAAAGTATATAATTTACATTTTACTACATATAAGTAACTATATTTTTATTTTTATTTTACTTGCATATTGTATTTCAATGTTATTTTATAGTATATTTTAAATTAGTATTAATATATTATATTATCAAATCTAAAAGTAAATTGATAAGAACCGCTCCCCCAGCACAAACTTAGCTTACAAGGGATACTGCAATATTTAAAATTTAAATAATTTTTTTATAAAATGTATGATCTATTATTGTTGTAATAAATTTATTTTAATTATTATTATAATTATATTATTATGTCATACTTCATCCATTTCGGAACTGCCCATGCTAAGGAGTGATCCATCGCTGCATGTACTATGTGAAGATTTAGTTATCAGCTCCTATTAATACGTTTTTAAAAGTAATTAGCTATTAGAATGAGTTTGGTAAAAAGACATTTAAGCTATATAATCTTACTTTGCTCAATCGGAGATCGTTGCCAGTGGCAATAGTAGGAGAATGCATTGATGGACTTCGTGGGAGTCCTAAATCTTCATTGTCAAAACTATCATCGTCATCTTGAATTTTTCTTCGCCTTCTTACCGCTTCTAGTAATTCAGCCTTTATTTGAGTTTAAATAATTTTAGTACACAAAATTAAATAGTTTAACACAATTTATTTACTAAAAATAAATTTGTTATTTCATAAACATAAAAATATAATTTATTTGTACATAATTTTTTCGGGTGTGTTAACTAGATTCACACCACATTTCAAATGTATCAATTTTTGAGCACTGTTCACACTTGTGCACTTTAGTAACCCCAGCGCAGATAATTGGATGTGTGAAATATAAAATAATTAATTATACATTTTTTTACACTTTTAAAAGAAACGGGTCAACATTTGTTTTAGGTTTCTAACATATTTTAGGTTCAACAGTACATCAACGAAAATATATAATTCAAGTTCAATCTTAAGATTTACACAAATTAATTAACATTTTTTTTTTATTTTTAAGTATAAGTTATTATTCGTAATTATTGAAACTTACATTTAAATAAGCTTCAATTACCATTATAATAATATACATAATTGGATAGTTATACGTAAAGTATGATGAACATAAGTTTAAAAGGATAAATAATAAATAGAATAAACTATCAAGTATATAATAGCAGTAATATCATCAGACACAGAAGGTATCACAACAGGGCGTTACACATGGTGGTTTGCTATACAGTGTTGATTAAAGGTCACGGTCAGCTGGGTTCCCGCAATTCTCCCTATTCGAAATGCTTCGGGCCATTGTAGTGTCTGGTACATATACTAAATATAATAGGTCGTTAATGCACTAGCGCGCGCATCAACCTCGCTTATCTAGTTTTAATCGAGAGAAAATGTAAACTGCACGCAAACTAATAAATATGATATTATTATGGTTCCAGGTTGAATTCAAATAAGTAGTATTTTAAACTAGAAGTGTTTTTTTTTTTAAATTTAACAATAAAACTTCAGAACGACCTATAAGATTATTTACTTACTTGAGCCATATTTTTTTTCAAGAATTCTTAAAAGGAATTTATGCGTTTAAGTGTTTTGACGATACAAACGAATTGAGAGTTAGACAGTAAATCTGAATAGCAACACACTTGCACACTACATCATTCAAACGACTTTATATTTTATATAAATATACATAATTCATCGAACGCTACATGGTAGTAAATGATTTGTTTAAAAAATATTAGAAAACAAGTGTTGGCAAATTAAACGGAAATTAGCTATTGTCTTTTGGGCTATTTAAAAAATTAAAACGAACAATACTAATGAATGTTAACAGGTATTGAAAACAATGAGAAAATTTGCTAGATAATACCAATATAATATTCTAAAATTCCTATAATATAGTAATGAAAGCATATTTTTCTTAAGTTTATTATTAATTTTATATGAAACCAAAAATGTAATTTATAATTACCTGTATATTGGCTTGAGGAAAACCTAACCGCGGTACGGATACAGCAGATTCAGAATCGGATTGACCAGAATGTTGTTCAGGGTTGAATACACTGTCATGGCTAACACTTAGTATAGTGGAGTGTAAGCTTCTATAATTAATTTAAAAACTTCATTAAAACGTTGCCCTGGAGCGTAAAAGATAAATAAAGAACTTCATTCTTTGTACATACCGCCTCCTGGTAAATGGCTCGTCAATCAGCTGACTAGTCGAACGACTTCTAGACGTATCCAAACTAGGTGGTTCTACAATGTTGTCACATGATTTAACTTCATTGGGTTCAGGACTATGAGCTTTACGTTTGAATATTTGACGCAGACGTCTGAGTGGATTAAATCGACGTACTTTTGGTTCTATAGCGTTTTTATAATTTTTAAATATTATTTAATGAATTTTTACTTTAACGATCTTTAATTTACCTGATCTCTGATTGACCACATGTTCCGACTGCGGTGATGATTCCCGCACACAAGACATAATGTGTAAATTATCATACAGTTTGTTTTATTTTTTCCGCTGCATTTAGCTGTAACAAAAAACAATAAAGATAATCAATTTGTTTAAAATCTTTGATCATTAAAAAAAAACACATTAATTTTTATTTGTTTTGTGGGATTAACGTCATTATATACATAAATAAATTGAGGTTCCTCTGTTCGCCAAATACGAAAAACATGTGGCCACCCTATTTTGTATTAATATACATTATTATATACTGAACACTCCTTTCGATTAAGAGTGCAAAATAGAAATGAAAACTTATGTGCCGTTATTTTAAAAACTATAGGTCTGTCTTCGAAAATATAAAATCGTGCCAAAATTATAAACTAAGATATAAACGTCGATTGAAACTAAATATAATCCGAATCAATGAAAAAGACAAGTGGATACTTAATAGATATAGTTTACGCTTTAATAAACAATTGACATATAAAAAATGACATATAATTAAATTTAAAATTAGACTCGGTACTGTGTTGTCGATGTAATTATTGATGTATTAATTGCGTTATGTATTGAGAATGTTAATACTATAAGATTTGGTTGACTTTAAAAGAAATAATACAAGAGCAAAATAAAAACACAATTTGTACATCAAAATTTAGGGCATATCTTAATCAGTATAACTAATAAGCAATTTATATGTATGTATCACAAATATATTATACTTTAAAATTTAAAAATAACAGATAAGTATAAAAATGTGTAGTAAAACTAATCTATTAATTATATGTGTGCTGTATAAACTTATAAAGGCATTAATGTTAGCCTGCAAGTAACAAATAACATAACAAGTATGTTTATTAACTATATTGCCTACACTATATAAAACCTATATAGACATTATGGGTAAGTGTACCGTACCTGTATGTTATATATTACACAGTGATGTTTTTATTTTTATTGAAAATCGGATAGTAAAAAGTAAAAACTACTTTTATTTAAACTTGAACCGACATACTTTTCTGCATTTTTTCGTAATATAAATATTTAAAATGAATAAAAAAATTGTATAATACTTAGTTTACGATCAAAATATCACGTTTAAAGTAAATAATATATATAATTGTATGTTATATTATTATTTTCATAATAAATTATCTGTTGTCTTTTATACCATAAAATAGCTAACCTAAATAAACAAAATAACAGCCCGGTCTACCTACGATATAAGTATATAATATTAGATTTTATTAAATAAATTATAATATATTATTATAGAAATCTGTGACATCAGTTAATTAGTTTGGTTATTTTTTAAACCATTATACAAGTTATTTAAATAAAATACATATTATAAATAAAATGTCTGTATAATTATTATATAGATAATTGTTATCTTTGCTAACAAATTTTCATAATATAATCATATTATTATTATACCTAACTGATATTTTTAAATGGTGATAAATATTATATACTATATTATTTAGGAGTATTTGTTACTGTTGATTTTTATGCAGGTATAATATTATATACAAATAACTACTGAGTCTTTCTTTATTGATTAAATCGAAGTACTGATTTTGAATTATATACTATTGAATAAAGTAACTGAACTATATGTATAATGTACTTTATATATATATTATACACGTTATTTATTAATTAGATATTGTTGATGTTTAGAAACAACAAATATGTTTATAATTTTATATTTTGCAGACGCGTAGATATCAGTTGCTCGCTTACCAAATAGAAAGCATATTAAATATAATGTAAACGAAATATTATTTTTAAGGATTTACTTTATAGATTATCCAAACTAAATTAATTTTTTAATATTATTATGATATTCTTATATCGACATTTTATTTATTATTTGTATGGTAATATTAGGTAACTACCTAATTCATAAAATATTTAAACGACTTTACAATTTAAATTTCTAACCATAACCAACTAAATAAAAATATTTTTAAATAAAGTTTATATCACATAATAGTTTAATAGTATCCAAATCAATTTATGGATATTTTTGTACAAAAATATGTTGAAATCAGACATGATTACAGACGTTTAGAACTGATAGCGTGTTGATGTTAAGTTCAGCAATATAACTAATAAATGAGATTATTAAATTTTGTACTAATTTAGTTGTTTTCTATTAGTTTATTATGATGAATATACATTTATCTAAAAAAATACATTAGATTTAAAAAGAATTTATATTATGTTAATGAACAATTATTAAAAATTCCTGCGGACGCCGTTGCCCCCGGGCGTAATTATAAGAGATAATTTTATAATTTACCTATAATAATAATCTCTATAAAATGCTAAAAAATATAAATTTATCTGCGTTTTGTTTACTAAGGATATATAAATATCGGAAAAGGATGAATAAATAATCACTTATTAGTATTGGCTGCGGCGGCTGTGTGCTATAATAATTACTATGATTATAAATTTATAAGTATACACAGCTGATACAACAGAGCCTAAGTAATCATCAGAATGTCTGTCGGCGAGTCTGTCGGTACTTGGTATACCAAAGACATAAAAAAACTAATCCTGAAACTATTTTATGTCGATATATCACAATATTTAATTTACCTAGCCGTCCTAACCTAACTTAACTTTTTCTATAAATAGATACTTAAAATTGTTGTTATTACAAATATTATCGTTAAATCAAATTTCTCTAGTTCAAGAAAATATATAGGCATATATAATATAAATACGCATACGAGAAATTTGTGCATAATATTATACATTACATATTTATAGAATAATATATAAATAAAAAACATATTCATATTTATTTATACATTGTGGTTAAATGTACATGATTAATAATATAATAATAAATTAATATTAATAGTCTAAAATGAATTAATAATTAAACTATATTTGTATGATAAGTTATTCTTACTTCGTCAATATTAAACATAAATACAAAATAATAAATAAACAGATACTTTGATATTATATATTCATTAATTCATTATGATAAACCTGGAAATAGTGTATAATTAATGTAGTTGTATAAAGAATTAGATTGCCGAATCATCATTGCAGATCGATCTTGTAAGATTTGTGTAAATCAATTTTACAGCGAAAGTTCGACGAAATTCTGTATTGCATTATTTATAAGTATATAGCATCATTATACTTATGTATATAATATTATTTTATTTATATATTAATTTATGTATGGTGTAAAAGTATAGTTTAAATAAGATGTTAAATTTTCATGATGTTTCAAATTTAAAAATAATAATAAAAGTTTTAAAATATAATAAATACGAAAATTCCGGGTTTCAACTGTGATAGATGACAAAACAACTTCTTTAATATATTTTTTTTTATTTTACTTATACTATTATTAAAATCAATGGTATTAATATAGCCATAATGCATATTATATGTTATGACTAGTGTCGAGTGATATTATTAAACCACCATCAATAAGTAGTGACGAAAACTCAGCTACTGGTAAATAGTGTATAGATAACTAACAAGTAATTATCAATTCTATTAATGTAAAAATTATTACTATCTACAGTCATTCTACAGATAATTATTATGACAATAAATTGTATTGTCTCTACTAATGGTTTTAACATTATGCATAAAAAACATTTCCGTTTTAATGTATAATATAATGTATGCCTTATGAGTTATAACTTACATATATTATGAAATATTAATTTGTTTTAAAATGTTGAATTAATACATTGCTTTTAATTATAATTTAAATTTTTTAATAAAATACATAATTTATTACGTTTTAATAAAGTAATAATATAACTATTATACTTGATACTTAATTCAATAACATTAACAGTCATTTCCAAGAATTTAAAAAAATAATACATTTAAGGAAATAGACAATCAGAAAATTCAAAGTAAATATAATATAATAATTATATTATTTATGTATAGGGCACGAAGCACAACGGTAATGTTTAACAGTACGAAATGTGAACCCACTTTCTCTTTTTTATAGTTGTGATTATATTGTATAGAAATGACTAGTCTTTTAATTTCCACCATTGTGTTGTTTTTATTTTTAGAGAATTTGCAATTGTAATGTTATGATGAAAAACTCCAATCATGTAACAACGATAGACAATTCTTTACTCAAGAAAATTAGGATTTGTGCTGGCTGAAATTTCTCTGTAATTTTCACATATTGGGGAAATTATATTTCCACAAAATATTATATTAATACAAATATTTACAACCAGTTAGGTAAAATACAATTATTTTTTTAAAAAGTGTTAATATTTGAAAAGATGGGAAGATAATAATTTTTTTAATTGTTTAATAATAATTATATTTATATCATGATCTATTATAATTAGAATCATTGTTGATGAACTTATCGCTATTTAATAACGTAATATTAAAACTCAATATCATTATATAATACATACTAGCATAATAGATAATTATAATATTTATAATTCATAACACAATATAAGCTCAGTTCAAAATAACGTAATTAGTGATAGCAATGAATATCAACGCGCAGTAATACAATAATATAATATAAATTTCTCGCGCGAGTATAGGTAAAATATGTTTATATTATAAAAACATATTTTATTTTTTATTAATGTAAAAATAAGTTTAGCAATTTACGTTGTTACTATGGTTATATCTGTTATAAATGTTATGTCGATTTGAATAAAACCATTGTAACCATTATTAACATACAACAGACGTACAGTGAAAAATTAAATAGTATTACTCTGTTTTTAGGTATTTATTTTTGTTGACTAAACATATTTTTTTCTCTCTAACTAATAATTGAAATACGATATTATCTAATAATAATAATTAATTTGTATCACTCTTCCAAGACCTGATTAATTCCTGATTTCAGAAGTTAATACGACAATAAATTTGGCTATTTCTTACAACAATAAAAAATTAACGATGGCTAATGGTGAAAAGTTAAGCCGTAAAATGATTTTTCCATACACATTCACATCTAAGGTTGTCCAGTTTCCCTATAAACTACACTTCAATAATCACTGGATGTTCCCGTGGTTCATTGGAGCAACTGTAATTTCATCACCTATATTTTATCTAATTCAGAAAGCTGCCAACAGTGAGGCAAATGTAAAGTTATGGGCCGAGAGAAGAAGGAAAGAAAAAGAACATTACAAACACAAGTGGGATTAAACAAGATTGTGCTAATAATTTAAATTAAACAAATTGTATTTTGGTTTATTTACATAAAAAAATAAATGTTTTCGTATACTATAATGAATTTTGTATCAGAAAAAAACTGTTAGGTTAGCTTTCATAAAATGTATGATCATTTTTAAGTTGAAGTATATAAAAGAAACAATGAACTATCTATAGTAGGCCAAACTCGTGACAATGCTTCCAGGCCAAGTCATTATTAATACTCAAATGGAAATACAGAAGTTATAACGATAACAAAAATTTTTTCATAAAATTATAAATGTTGGGAACACCTGAAAACCACTTAACAACTACTGTTTATTTAAGTAACTAGAATTGGCCATATAAGGATCAAAACTGAGTTCGCAAATTCGTTCGTGGCCATGGCTTGACCTTTAGTAATTTTTTTCTATCTTTATTACCTTTCTAAGCAATGTAATATGATTACATATATGTGTAACTATACTTAACTATACTAGTATTATATTTGCCAAATAAATAATTATATTTAATACAATATTGATTCTTTTTTAAATTTAATTTCCAGTAATACATAAAAGAAAAAAATACCTTCTAGATACATAACTGTATTACAATTAATTTATAATAAATGCTATTTAATTTAAGTTATTAATTTACTTTTTCATTCAACTAATTCGTTCAATTTTTTAAATATTCATTAATTTAAAAATATTATAATACTCTATAATTGATTAAATAATAAAATTTGAAAAATATCAGTTATAATATCGATGTCCTTCGTCTAACGGGCAGCTGTGAGAAACTTGCCAAATATGTTATAGGTTATGCACATGGCGATTTTATTTAGACACAGTATTTTACGTTTCATAACAATGTTTTTTTATTTTTTTAATAGAGAACCAGTCACGCCCGCGCAGTTTTAATCCAACAGCGTTGTAAAACGAGTCGAACGACTATTTTAAAAACGATCCAATGTTTTCTATACTCACTCGATCGAGATAGGTGGATTGAACGGATATGATCATGGTTACCGGAAGTATGTATCAGTAATGTTTAACAACCCATATCTTCCTTCCGGCTTTTGTATAACATGAAATCCAATAATGCAAAAATATATTAATTTGTTTCTTAGAAAATAAGAAATTAAATCAAATTTTAGGTACATTGTTTTGACAATATTATTAAATATTAGATTGAATTTTATTATTAAATGTTTGAATACAATAAATTAAGAAGATACCACACCCGTGTGCTTGTCTCCACCGTTTTAATCATGTACAATATAGTATATATTTTATGTTTACAATAATCCATTTTACTATTTAGCTTATAAATTTGGAGGGGAATTGAACTATTATAAAATGTAATGATAAGATTATAATCAAAGGCTTCTCTGAGGCTTTTATTGATATTTTAAAATGTACAGTTCTAAAATGCTTATTACTTGTTGTTTTATAATTAATTTTAAAAAATCAACAAAAGCGCAAAAGCCTATGATTTTCAGTACATAATCTTATCTTTAAATTAATAATTGGTCAAATAACCTTGATTTTAAATATAGTAGAGTAAAATGAATTTTTGTCAACGTAAAATTTGGTATAGTGAACCTATGTTTGTAAGTCAGGAACAGCACATGCAGGTGTATCTCTTACTTAACACGATATAAATATATATAAAAAAAAATAGGACGTATTTGATTATTTTACCACACCATAATTTTAAGATAAGTATATATATATATATTAAAAAATAAAGTTTTTTATTAATTTTCAGGGTAAATTGATAAAAGGTGGATAATTGGATACCGCTCTGCTGTACATTAGGTATCAAGTGGGTCACTGTCATATAGGTGTGTTAAATTTGAATTCAATGATAAATCATTATACGTACATAAAAACGATTCTGAGTGGAAACAGTCTTCAGCCTATATCACCAAGTGACATGTTTATTTTATATAGCTATTAAAGTAATTTATTTAACTTTTAGTATTATAGTAGAATGATATAGTTGTACATAGTACCTATACTACATATATAAAGTATAAATAAATAATATTTTAAAATAAATCAAAAATGTTATTGCATATAATAATTTATAGCGAAATCATAATATAAAATATAGGTATAAAAGTTTAAGTTCCTAAGAATAATATTTTTAAATTATAACAAAATAATTAACATATTTTTATTCATCGTTTAAATAAGCAATTTTGTCGAAATTGGAACTTAAAATATCTATAAAAAATAATTATTTTAAAACATTTTTTATATTTTATGGTTTCACGAACTATTTAAGAAGAATTATGTATTCAATTTTCAAAACTTAAATACAAATTTAAAAGTTTATAAGAACTTTTAACTACGAAATAGTTTTAAAATGTTGAGAATTTGACGAATTTTGTCTTCAAATAATGCATTTAAAAAAATTGTGCTTATGTATTTTTATATTTTTATACAAATATAAAAATAACTTTTATGGGATTTTGATTAAATTTTTTTAAATGTTTACCAAGCGAATCATTTTTAATCAACATTTATAGAAAAAAAAATCAAAATCAAAAGAAAACTGAAAATGTCTTATGTCTGTAAATAATTTAAGAATATTAAATAAATTTTGAAAATATTATCGTATAATGAAAATGATAATGTAAGCATTTGGTAAAAGTTATAAGTACCTATTGTTATTTTATTTTTTTGAAATATAAAAAAAAATCAAATATTGTTTGAGGGGAAACAATTATATTACGGGTAAACATCGAATTTCGTACATTCGAACTTGAAATACTTATAAAATATTAATTTGGTTTTCTGTTAAATTTTTTTTTTCATATAGAAGTTAAAAAACTTATAAAAACCTTTCAAATTTTCAAATCTTAGGTACAAAGACAAAAATGTTTACAAATATCTAACAACAAAATAGTTAACTAATTTTCTCGATTTTTATGAATTTTGCAGATAAAAGATAACTTTAAACGCTTAAAAAAAAAATATTTTGAATATAGATTTTTAGAAATTTTTTAATTAAAAAGTTGGCAACTTATGAGGAACTTTGTATTAAATTTTCAAGCATTTCTACTCGGAAAATAATTTATATAAAAGTATAAACATTGAATTGTCTATTTATGTCTATTTTAACTACCTATATAATTGTTATCTGTATTTTTTGGATAGAAGATTATCATGAGACTAAAGGACTACACATGGCAGGATTAGAAAAAATATAAAACTACCTATTAAAGTGTAAAAAGAAGAATTATTGATTTTTCCATTATTTTAAGATTTTGAATTTTGAATTAACATATTACATAATATACACTGAATTATAGAAGGTAGTATAATAAGTAAATATGAATACTATGCAACTGAATTCTTAAAACAATTAATAGGTCATTCTAATTTAATTGTTATTGTTCAAAAAGTTGATACAATAATAATGAAAATTTATATGTAAATAAACTAAGTCTATTTGCAAAGTATGTCTGTAAAATAATATTGACACGCATATTCAAGAGCACAAATGCAGTTACAATAAACGCATCGCCCACTCAGTTATATTTTTTTACTGCAGAGTCGTAATGGCAATAATAAAATAATAAGTGGAAAAATCTCGAGACGTGCGTTATCTTTTAAACGTGCAGACAACCGATTTAGTGATGTTGAAACCAGATCAAATTACGCTGGGGAACAGAATGAAGGTGATCCTATGAAATTTAAGTAACCCGAGAAGTAACCCATATTTTTTGATTTAACTATAGCACTGAATTAACTGCTTGTGTAACAATTTATGAGTACTATATTTATACAAAACATGATAATTATAGTTGATATTTATGTCATTCAATCCGTAGTTTATATGCATTTAATAACAAAATAACAATGTGAATATATCCTTCTAGCCACTGAATAATATATCATATAATCTATTGTAAGAAATTCATAATAATATAGTATTATAAAGTTTTAATATTAAAATAAGAAAACTGTTAAGAGGACGCTATCCTTTTAACAAGCCATACAGTCTTGCGCGAATAATAAAGCAAAAACAAGTTGACGCAGATCAATCATCAGTCTAACTCAAAAATTATTATTAGGAAATTGTTGAAAGTTTAAACTGGTACAATAAAAATAAAAATGTATATTCTTGAGTTTCGTGTAACCTTTTTTTATTATATTAAAAACTAAATATATTCCTCTATAATTTATTCTAGAAATGTTTTCAGTAACTTTAAATACGACAACTTTTTTCAAATATTCATAATATATAAGTAGGCAATACTAAAAATATATGCCTTTAAAAATATTTTTATTTTTAAATTTTTTACAATGATATTTAAGTGAATTTTAAAGGAAAATATTCACTTTCTATAAATTATTACCTAGTTTGTAATTTAGCTGTATTAACCTTACTGTCTACCCAAAAATACAAAACTACAAATTGCTTCCTCATGGTAACTATTATATTACTGAATGAAAAAAATTGTTCATGCTATCATTATTTTAACCCAAATGATATTTATACATTATGTGTGTGTGTGTGTGTACAAAAACTATCAGTTTCATCAAAGATTATAATAAATAAAATAATAACTTACTTGTATATACAACGAGCTTTTTTTCTTTGATAACGCTTACTCTTTATTGATGTTTAGTGTATTTAAAGTAGTGTTTAAAATCATATTTGTAACAAATTAATTTCTAACAATAGTATATAAATCATTAGTTTTAACACGTTTTAAGTATCGTTTTAAAGTTTTTAAGAGCCGAGTGGAGTGGTCCTGAGGTACCCCACAAATCGTTGATCTACCACTCTACTTATCATAAATAAGTAATACATATAAGTTAAAAGTTATAAATACTTAACACATCCTTCATAATTCAATTTGTATATTGAAAAATATTCTGTCGAGTATTTTGCTTAGGAATATTAAATTAAAAATATATCTAACCTATATCATAAATGAAAATACATTTCGAGATAATGACAGTTTATTCAGGTTAAAAAAATCACTAATTTACCACTTATATTACGCACAAAATATGTAAATAATTATTTTACAATACGAACAAGTGATTATATTTTAACAAAACTTATATTTAATATTCAAGAGTCTTGAGTAACGAAATCAATCGTTGGGTATTGGTAGAACACTAAATGGTGTTGAATGGTTGATTTTAGTCGCCTAGAAGGTCCCGACACAATGTTGTTAAATTTAAATAATTAATTCGATTATATAGATTTAATAAAGTATGTTTGATTAAGGGTTTGATCAAACAAATTACGTCAAACTTATAAACTTTATTATGACCGTAAAGTATTTTCATATCATATGAATTTAAATATTTTACGATTATAATAATATTGTTGTATATCAATAGAGATAGTAGTTAAATAATTAAAATTGATTATTAATTATATAATTATGCACCAAATACAAATTATATTGTATGAATTTCCGATAATGGCATTATTTTGTTCATTATAATTTTAAAATTAACGTATTGAATATAGTTTATTCAAATATAGGCAGCTAAATTTTTTTTTAAATATAAACAATTGAAAAATATGTTAAATAATAACAACATTTTATAATAATAAAATCATTGATATCCGATACTTTATGAACCCTACGCAGGGACACATACTACCTATAACATACCACCGGAAAACCTCACGAATATCGGATAACATGGCTTGTATACGTATCATGAATATAATAAAAATGTGAAACTTTCATTAATTTAACCTAACTATGTTAAATTTAAATTTACTTGTTAATTTATATAGAAAGAAGATAGTACGAAAACTAAAATTAACGCATACGAATCAGTGCACTCGATTCTTCACTTAATATTTAAAATGGTATATTGTTTAGTTGTAGAACATCAACAATCGAGAATATATAATTATAAAGTTACTTAAAACAGTCAGAATTCCAAATGTTGGCAACATGACAAAACATTTCAAGATGAATAAAAATGGAGAATAAGTAAGAAAATTATAATTTCAAACGCATAATATACAATATATATAATGTGTATATATATTTACATGATTTAAATTATAATGAATAACTAATAATACTTAGCAGAAAATAGATGATAATTAATAATATATAAATACATATATTATATAGCTCTTGAACATAATTCTAACACACAAAAACGACTATTTTAAGTTATTATTTTATTAAAATATAATACAAATTTAAAGTTACAGCTATTATTATAAGGTTATAACTTATACAATATACGAGGAGTACTATAATAATTAATATTACCTCTAAGTATTCAAACAATTGGACAGTTATTGAAAATTGCAATTTAAAAATCGAATTACTATTTAAATAAATGCATTTATGTTTTTGTATTAATATGATTTTCATACCTCTTATCATATTTTATAGCAGACTATTAGATCCAATTTTTAACATTAAAGCATGTTCCTGATATTAAGCAAATCGATCTGTGTACTATTCTAAAAATTTGAGGAAATTTGACAAAAAATTGTGGAAAAATTTAAATATTTATGCAACATCTACTTAAAATTGTCACCAAACATATTATATATTAAGATTTCCTAAACATAGGGAAATCGAAAACTGAAAATTATCATTGAATTTTCTATATATTATAATAAAATATTCGTGTATATATTTTAAACTAAATTTTAACTATTTATACTTGTGTCTACCTCAAACCTATTCACATTATAATACGGGACGGTGGTACTGACTAGAAAATTATTGATTTAACTTTTAGTTATAAGCGATATTTTAAATTAAATTAGTTAAACTTACAGTAGGTTTACTTTACTTAACAAATCAAGAAAATACTAATAATAAATACTAATAACTACATCAATATTTTTAGTATGGCATAAACTAAACTTAGAAATAGATGACAGATGCTGATCCATCAATACTTTCGTTCAGAATCATTTTTTTCTTTCGTAAAACATTTTTTGAATTCAATTTATCATTAAATTATCATAAAATTCAACATTACCATTACATTAAATTTAATGAAAATGTACACTTGAAAACTACAGAGAACTACTTTACAGCAAGGCGAGTTCTTCAGTTTTTTCTATTATACTTGCGAATTGTTACTCTCTACATACAGTGCCGTTAAATTGTTATACGTGACTTAATTTTTGTTCTCTATTTTGAATATAATTTATAAGATTAAAGTTAAAATTAGTGTGTAAAATATATTTGATTTAATTAGCAGAAGCTAATTATTTATTTATTAATTTATTGGTTCAACTGTTAATAACGAACTGTACACATTGTACTTTTTGCACATTTATCATGTAAACACATGAACATGTGTATACTCAGTATCATACACTTATATCTAATATAAAGATAACAATTATTGACATTGATTTGTCACAAAATTAAATAAGAAATAAATAATAACCAAAGTTTTGTTTATTTTGAATATTTACGTAATTATGTTATAATAAAATAATTAAAATGGAGTGATATTTTTACTTACATTTAATCTAATAAATAAAGTTTTATCTACTTATTTATATGAATTATCAGTAGTTGATAAGATTAATATATTATTATTGTTATTTATTAATGTATAATTTATTTTTATAAATATAGTTAATATATAAATTATATAAATTTAATATATTTTAGGGAGATATGAAGGAATTTTCAGAAAAGGTACTTAAACTTGAGATTAACAATATAATAAAATAATCTAACCTAACCTTTACGCAATTTTGAATTTAAGAAATAATTTTTTAGATATCTAAATGAAATTTGGGTGTATGTATATTTAAGAATGAAAGTTCTCAATTAAAAATTAATAAAATTAATTATTTTATTACATTATATAGAATAAACCAACACCAACACAACAATGGATGTATGAACAAAAATAATTTGCCACCCAGCAAGTATAAAAACAATAGTTTTCCTAGCAACTTTTCCAGCTTATTTATCGAGTAATTACAGGCGGGACTCAAGAAATAAAAAATTGTAAAAGTAGTCCTAACTCCTACCCAAATTATTTTACATTTTAAATAGAAAAATAGAAAAATGAAAAAGAAAATAATATATAATGTTTGTCATTATTCTACATATATGTAAATTAATGTTTTTGAGAGTTTTATTACGTATTATTTATATTTTTATAAATATTCTTAAAATTTATATCAGTCTCTGTTTTTATAAACATTAAACAATAAGCTAACATGTTATACATATAAAATTCTAACCCTCTAAGTATAATTTATTATAAGTATTAAAACCTGATTAACTGATAATCTAATTGTTTATACGGAAATAACGGCCATGACAATTTTATACCAACACCGTAATTATTAGGTATGAGGTATTTTTTCTCCAGTCCAGAAAATGTTTATTATATCTATCCTATAATCGTTTATTCGTTTGCATAAATAATATTGTATAATAAACTAAACAATCGTATAAGAATTAAATTAATAAATATTATTATAACTAGGATGGAAATATCTAAATTTAAAAACTGAATTATACAATTGTATTAAACCATAGATTTTCATTTTATTTTTATTTTAATAAAAATAAACGTTGAAATAATTACAAATGTGTGGTAGTAATGTTGATAAGTTTTCTAGGTTCATTATTTTGATATATTTTGAAAAATAATCTATAACCAATAAATATATCTTATCATTTGATCTTATTAATACCTATTATCTAATTACAAAAAAATCATTCAAAATGGATCGTTTCAACTCTAAGAAAAATACAGAAATACTTAACTGTTGTATTATTTGATTAGTATTTTAAATGAGCTTATAAAAAAAATTTCATTTTAACAAAAATAATTTAAGTCTTTATAATTAATATCTTAAGTATCACATTACACAACAAGTATGTAGCAATTGGGGAAACTAACTTGCAAATTCTAATTTTTCGTAATTCACTCAGTTGCTTAGCATTTGAAGACTGTTTTATATTTTAAAAATACTTAAGCATTATAGAAGTATAATATTAACAAATATTTAATAAATAATTAAACAAAAATTACATATTCTCCAAAAAATGTATGATTTCCATGCAGATATTCAGGTATTTGGAAGATATTGTTCTCAACCCTAAACACTATAACATTTTGCTCACGGTTCAAACATAAATACAGTGTAATCCCCTCTAATGTAACACTAACTATTTCAGAAAACATTTACGTTTTAAAAATATTTTTATTAGTTAATTTCAGAGTTAATTAAGTCATAACAAAACAACATCTTTTGAAAAAAATTGTTATTTTTTTTACTATTTTTTATCGTCATAAATTAAATTTATTCTTTTGGACGACGTCTTTTTTTGTTTATTATTTGGAGTATTTCAATATATAAAAATCAAATTAAATATACCTACGTTATAACTTAGAAGTTAGAACGTTATGTTTAGCATTTTGCAATATACCTACATAAAAACACTGTATAACTCCATTTTGACACATTCGCGTGTTTATACTTGTCTTTATATAACCACTTATAACTCATAAACTACTGATCCAAAATGTTATTTTAACTATCGAAGTATTCTACAAAATATTCAGCTTTGAAATAAGGAATTGAATATTCACGTTGACATAACAATTATAAAGATAAAAAAACATTTTTAAACGATTAAAAATGTTGTAAATAAATATTTTCAAAAATGTTAAGTAATAGTATTTAAAATAATCAATGTCTTACATTAAATAGATCACCCAATATTTATTTTGATTATATGATTAAGATTTAAAATATATGAATTGCTTTTGATAAAGACCTACCCATAGGCATGTCCACGGGGGATGCGGGGTATGCACCTGCACCCCCTGTGATTTCAAGTGGCACCATAAACTAAGATATTCCCTAAACTAAAGCCCCTTAGTCCCCCTGGGTACACACCAGGTTGCACCCTCTGTGTCAAAAATCTGGACACGCCTATGGACCTACCTATTAGTTGTTTTAATAAATATCTAAAAAATAAATAAAAAGTGTTTAGGTATATTGGATTCCTAAATATTAAATGATAATAATCAAGTCAACTATTTACCATAAAAAAATAAGTACTTTTAAGTTAAAACGCCTACTTAATAGATACAAAATGTTTCACTTGTAATATTCTTATATTATTATTATATCTTTAGAAGAAATATTATATTATTTAATGAGAAATATTAAAATTATAACATATTGTATAGATTATCAAACATTATAAAATTAGGTACCCCTCTCTACAAAGAACAATTCATTTGTATTATAAACATTAATTAAACATAAATAATTAATTCACTATCTTAGCAACTACTAAATACTAATCAACCCAAGTTTTCTTAACATTAACTATTTTCTTAATTCATTGTATATTTGAGTAGTCAAAACATTCTCGTAGGTATATCTAATAATATTTATTAATATTAAATAGTTCAATTTTATTAAATATTAGTATTGCCTAACACAAGTTGTACAATTAAAAAAAAATGTCTATTCTAAGTCATTTGCCCAAACAGAAAATAATTAAATATATTGAATGTAAACACAATCACTAGTATGCCATTTTATTTATTTTATTTTAACAATAGAAAAAATTGTTGTACAATAAACACATATACATACATATTTTAATTTTGGCATGAAGACTTGGAAAAAGAGTTATTTATTAGTTATTAGTCATTAGTGACACTTTCATCTATGAAATTTTAATAAAGTAAGTAGAAGCACCATTTTCTTTTGAGACAATAAAAAATAGTTCTCAGACATAGTTTTTGCAGCTAACAAACAAGGAGATTGGTCATTTTGGAGTGAGAAATATAATAAATGTAAAATATCCCAAAATAATACTTTTTTTCTTTATTTTTAAATTTTTTTATAGATGATAGGTATCAAGTTTAGATTTTAAATCTTCAAGAATATTTAAAAACTAAATAATATCTGAAATAAAATATAATGATTAATTTATGATATAGATATACATATTATCTAATCAAAATAATTTTTAAATCTTTATAAACTTCATAGGTATTTAAAAATACATGTTTGTATCTAAGTGTTTTGTGTTAATCTATGTATTATTTGTCATCCTTGTTTCAATAATGTATACTTTTATCTCTATACTTGATTTAGTTTTATTTGGTTTTGGTAAATTAAATACCCATTATAGGTAATATAACTAACATTATTTAGGTAGATTATATGTCATAATTTAATAAGATCATTAAATATTATTAACATAATTGTTAAAACCATTAATATTTCAATCCAGTAACTAAAATATATTGTCTATAGTTAATAACTAGAAACTCTAATATGTAATAATAGGTGGATACATAAATTTATTGAAATATTGTGCCAGGTATCAACACTGAAAATACTAGCATTAGTACATTGCTGAATAATGATAAATACCATCATAAATACTTCTTATATTTAACTATACTTCAAAATAATATAATTTTTTGTTTACATTGTAATATTCAAATATATTTTTATCTAAGTAAATATTAGTTTGAAATTGGGTAGGCACTAAATTACCTATTATGAATTTTTTTTTAGTATAACCTAATAAGATCAATTAAATAGCCTGGTACACAAGCACAACGTTAAAAATGATTTAGATATTTAAAAAAAAATCTTAAGTCTACCTAAAGGTATGTAGTATTGACTAATATAGATACCTCGAAGATATCAATATCATTTTTTATAACATAAGATTCTTTAATTAAGATTAATTTAATTTAACTCAAAATGCACCACCTAATAAACTAGTAAGTTTAACAAATACCCATAGGGAAAAATAAATTGTTTGAATATAAAATATTGCGATGCAATACCACTGATGTCAGATACCTAATATACCTAAGAATCTAATATTTTACAAAACAGTTTTCTTTAACGCACGAAATATGTGAAATAATTGGTATGTTTTAAACGCACAAATCTTACCTTAAATTTTTTAAACGTCTCTGCTGAACCATTGATGATTCATTATAACTATTAAACAAGATAAATTATATTCTTGTCAGACACAGTTGAGGAATTTTCTATTAACTTTAACACCAATCTAAGCAACTTCACTATAAACTAAACAGAAAATAATTTGAAATAGACACTAACGAGAAAAATTAAAAATTCGCAATAAAAATTATTAAATTTTAAAACAAACTACAAAAAATGAAAGAAATAAAACAATTACACTAACACACTAGCGCGAGACACACGGCCCGACTGCAAATGATAAAAAAAAGAATGAGAAACAAAAACATAACGGGTCGTTCACAGCTGCATTTTCAGTGTCGCCAAATGTATCATGCAACTCCATAACTATTGTACACCCCTTGTGTGCGTACACAATAATTTCTTATAGTTATTTTTGATTATATTATATTCTTATTTCTTATTGTAATATATCTAATAATTAATTATTCTAAAATATGAGACATTTTTTGCTCATTATTGGATATTATTATTTGTTTAGGTAAAAAACTACATAAATGAATATGAATTAAATATTTAAAACTAGACGTGCTTATGCTTATAGCTTAATTATATGGATAGAGCCATAGGAGTAGGTATAAGACATTATTTTTATCATATTTCAATATCCCTTCTTAGTAAATATATTTCCACAGATAAAGTTGTGTGTTTCGTCAAGAAATTACCCACACGTCATTTACTCGGAGATGTTAGGTTTGACTGAACTCACATACTAATAAAGTATTGAAAAATCTATCATTAAATCCGATCTTTTTAAAACGTACCTATAAATATTGCGTCCCGGGTTGTTCTATGTATTTCTAGACGATAAAAAAATTATTAAGATAATCATAATAAGCTATATTGGAAAAAGAAACATAATCAATACAAGAAAAAATGTATAAATTGCAATACAAAATAAAATATTTATGGAGACTTTGTTCGATATTTGGTAATTGGATCTAGGACAATTGGTCCCCATTATAATTTTATACTCGGACAATTAGTCCCCGGCTTAAAAGTTAAATACAAAATATTTTTTTATCATTAAACATTCTTTAAAATATATTTTCAATAATATAATACTTTTAGAATATAATAATAGTTATTTGTTTTAAAAAAAAATAAAAATGAATTCATTTAAACATAATAATATAATAATAAATTAATAAATAATATTATTATAGTCGAATAAAAAAATAATTTAAGTATAACATAATAATTACAATTTATGAAAAGTTCGAAAGATCATCTTTTGAAAAGTTATTATCAAAATTATTACAAAAAGAAACAATGTTTTTTTCCTTGTCGCTTAAAAGTTTAAAAAAATTATTTAAAAAAAACATCATTATTTTTTGTCAACGATATCATTGTTGTTGAATTAATTATTTGTATCGATTCAATAAAATTATAAATATTTGGATGTTTAATTCTAACAATATTTTTAAATTTATTATTAAATACTTCAGATTTTGTTGTTAAAAATACATAATTGGTTTAAATTTTATATTGCTTCAAAGCTTAAAAATTGAATGCAAGGTTATTCTAAAAGTATTATATTATTGAAAAAACATTTTAAAGAACGTTTAATGATAAAAAAATATTTTGTATTTAACTTTAAGCCGGGGACCAATTGTCCGCATACCTTGGTGATTATCTAAGAATATACATTTTTATCAGTTACTCAATTACTAATTATTAGTATCTAATACATTTTTTAATCATAAAACAACAAACAGAAAAACCAAACTTAGTTAAATTATTTTCTCAGTCCTAAGTCTAAAAAATGGAAGAAAAGGAAAAAATATCCGTAAACGTAATATATGTAAGAATAAAAATATTTAGGCCGAAATTAACAAAAAAAATTAAATATTTAGGACATAATTTAAAGTTAGAGCGTTTTGTAGTCATACACTTATACATATAGATGACTGGTGTCCGTCTTAAACCTTGACGTTGTAACGTCACAATATCTTGACACGTCTTTGACAGTTGGCCGCGCACGTAGCCCTAGGGAAATGTCCAACGGGTGACACATTTTGTCAAGCGGGTGGTGGTTTTGAAGACTTCGTTTCACGAAAATTTTCGTTACAATGTATAATACAATATTATTACAATACGTATACATTTAAAGGCATCACCCGCCTATGACACATAATTGCAAAGTAAATTAAAGTTTAAATTGGCGAAAATATTATTTTTAAAACATATTAGCTGTGCATTGAGTAGGTAAATAAATATATATTTAACAAGTTTATTTTTTTAGATCCGTATCACTGTGATTCACAACACGGTATACACAGCAATTCAGCATTACAGCCATATAATATAGGTATACTTGATATATTTATATGATCAATATATATTTCATTACTATAGAACTTGGCAAATTATCATTTATCAATAACATAAATAAAAGCAGTACCTAGTTTATCTTTTTCGATATTTTTAAAGTCGCCGATTATTACACGTTAAGAGGACGTTATACCCACATGTGTTGTCTCTGTCTTACTAATGTAAATCATAGCAAATTTGCGTTCAGCAAAACAGATATTTTGATGTTAGCTTTAATATTAGAGTAAATTTACCTATTATCAAACTTAAAGGTAATAATATTATCAAGGGCATCTCAAAGGCTTTTATTGATATTTTAATTTTTAACCGAATTACGAGCATTTTAAAGTTTTAATATTTTACATAACTATAACTCACTTAAAAATTAAGATATCAATAAAAGCCTGTGAGATGCCCTATAGATAATAATATTATTACCTTTAAGTTTGATAATAGGTAAATTTACTCTAATATTAAATCTAACATCACAAAATCTGTTCTGCTGAACGCCAATTTGCTATGATCTACATTAGTAAGAGAGAGACAACACATGCGGGTATAACGTCCTCTTAATAAATTTTATACAAAATATAACACTGACAATTTACCTACTTATAATAATTGCAATTATATTGTCCTGCTGTTTAATAAGGCACAATATTGTAATTAATATTAATTGATCGTGTATTTACAAAAATCTAAAAGAAATTATAAACACGTGTATAGACGTATATAGTGATTTATTGCAATAATAGTTGTATAACTGACTAGATGCAGTAAAATTCGACTTCAATCGGGAAAAAATAAACAAACATAAAAGATGTTAAATCGTTGTATCTTGATTTTAGTATAATACCTTAGTTCACAATTTACATATCTGTATATACTTCGCTTTATGAACTAATTTGACTCTAAGTCTGGCAATTCACCCATGGCGGATTTAGTACCTATAGAACTTTGTTGTTTTTTAACGTAATTTAAACTACTCTCTAAATTTTTCTGATGTCTCTAAGGAACAATCACTGAAATTTTCATTACAATTTCTTAAGTAGTTTTCTAGTATATAAGCCCTATACAAACTTAAATTAATTTATATAATAAGGAGCGCCATTTGGGGTATCGCAGGGTATATATTGGTGGCCCTATTTTTTCCTATAACATATTGGCCTGCCTTAATTTTATACATCGCCGGTACAGCTAAAATGTAAAAATAAACTATTATAATAATTTTTGAAAAATATTTTATAAATTATTAAAAATTTGTAAAAATCAATCTTACGTTATTCATTTTGCTAATTATTTATAAACTCTTAATTTCAAACTTCAAATAATTTAATGATACAAATAACTGCATACTAATATCTTACATTGATTTTTTTTATAATATATTGCTTACAGCTTTATTTGTATAATCAAAAATTTTATTTGAATGATAATACTATAATAGTCATAATTATTTATTATAAATTGAGATGCTTAAGTTAAATGTATGAATTATATTTATAGATAATGTCAGTATAATCAAGATTCAAAGTAAGAGTGTGTAGGCTGGTTCTAAGACTTCTACAAATAGGCTAAAATGTATACATAATGTCGCGCGCCCTATCTTTTAAGACAGTAATACATTTCAAAATTTTTACTATGTTCTGATATGGTGGGCAAATTTAGCCTGCTTAATAATTTGGCAGCCCTATTTTAAAACTGAATTGGCGCCCCTGAGTCTCATATATTTGAGAAGAATTTACAAGAATCTCGTAGAATCATAATAGTATTATAGATAAATGCGTATGCATGACAAAAAAAATAGTAAATAATAAAAGTTTCCCATTTTTAATTAATTATTTAATCAGTAAAAATTAACTAGGTAAAGAATATTACCTACTTAATATTTTAAATTCAGACCGCATTATCTCTACTCTACTTCTTTTCCTAGAGGCTAGAATACAAATATATATAATATTATCTTGTTAATGAAAATAATATTAATAAGATGATTGTCCAATGTGAAATTTCAATGTATTAGAATTAGTTATATAGAACTTTGGAACGTCAAAATATTCGATTTTTTTCGTTACCCTTATAAATTATATCTTATTATGAAAAGTGACTAGACGTTATTTGTACCAATGATAAAGTATAAGTGATTTTCAAGTTTCAAACATAATTATTAATTGGAAAAAATGTATATTAACTGAAATAACTAAGAAGTAAGAGGTATAAGTATAATACTTATACATAACAACAAATGACAAATGACAATGACAGTTTAAAATTCATTAAGAATCAGAGTATAATTAATAGTGTAGTTGTTTATTACAATATCGAGTCAAGGATACTTATAAATTGAATTGTAAAAGTATAATATATAATATAATACTGCATTGAGCAGTTGAGCATATATAATTGCATGTATAAATGTATAATATATTGGTACAAAATACCTAATACCTAAATAATATTCAAATACATAAATACGTTTAGACGTATAGAATTATTGGCTACCAATATTATATTTTTATCGTTATGTTAATATAATAACTAATAAGTACTTCTACGTCTTATTTGTTGGACATATAAGGATTTTTTTTTTAATTTCAAACAAACGTTCACTGTAGTAGTAGTAGGTACCTTATATTTTTTAATTAAATATTCATGTAACTAGTTTTAATTGAAAACATATAATATTTAAGGTATTTTGTTCCGTTTTACCACGATTATCGTAAAATAACTACATTTTGTACTTTTATAATGTAAATGTATTACGATTTCGGGTTTGACCACATTATCGTGACTCGTCATTCACGAGCTACCAACAATCGGCAGCCACCGCTATTATTATTATTATTATTTGTCCACGACAACGCCAACGCATGTTTTTTAGTTTTTTAGGTCAACTATAATCCAACTGCCGCACCGTTGCTGCGTGTATAATGTTAAAACCGCGGAACATTACATAACCCAAGAGTCAAATTTCCAAATATAATAGTATTTATACTCTAATAACGGTCTAAATATTATAAGACTATAACTGCGGTATATTTTTTTTCTACATTTGAGCAGAAGTGCCTATCTAAACTAAACACTGGTGTCTAACAGTGTCTGTATCTGTCGTCAAATGGAAAATCGAAATGTATGCCACTGCCATGCCAGTTTGTGTTAGAATAACGAAATGTTAACGGCCCGTTAATAATATTATAATAATGATTTATGACGCCACCTGCACCGTGGTCGGACTAAATTTGGCCTAAGGTGCGAAAACTATTATGCTTATGTATGTAATGCAGGGGTTCTCAAACTTTTTTTATAGTGTACTATACAATATATCCATATTATGTATTACAACACACAAGTATTTACGTATCACTGAATTAATTAAGTTCGGCATATCAATATTCACTATAATGAATATTAACAAAATTATAAAATTATACAAAATGATAAATCAGTAAAAATAGTAAAATACTTCTATAATTATTTGTAATGTACCTATTTGTTATTATTGTCTATTTATAAAAAAAATTATATTTATCATCGTTCAATATTGTTTGGGCCCGCATATTATTTATAAATATTAAATATTAATGTAAACACAATACACAATTATTTTTATTTATTTCCTTTATCAACATGTTTGTATTTTTCTTGTAACTATTGGTGCAGAAGCACATATATATATATATATTAATATATATATCTGTGTGCAGGACGCAGGTGCAGACACCTTAGTGGTTTAGTTTAGGAACCTCTAGTGCAGTGTGTAGAATCAGCGAAAAAAATTGGACAAAACAAGGTAGGAGGCACTCTTTAGTACTACCTAGTACCTCTCTACCTATAGTCGATGCGTGCGTTAATGGGCATAAGTTTATACTATATATACAATCTAATGTATAATAATAAAAAAATAAAAAACGTTTACCAATTTTATACGATTTCACAGTCGAACAAAAGAGAGGGGGAATTGACTGGCACATTACATAAAACCATAAAATTATACCTAAATATCATATATTTTGCAGCTTCTATTATACGACGTTACGTTCGTCGTCCATACATACATACGTACTACGTACATATATTTAATAAATATTATATACATTGGCGCAACTATGGAGGGGACTTAGGGGAGGGGGAATTAGCCACTTCATATTTCTTAGATTATTTAAGATTTGATAATAATTTAAGCATAAAATAGTGAGATACATCCTATGAAATATGACGTAAAGAATTATTCAAAAGTAAATTGTATAAATATAAAACATTAAAGTTTATTTTGCAATATGTAATTTTTTTTAAATTTTTTTTTATTTATTAGCTTCTACTGCTTCTAGTCAAAAACCATTACAGCTCAAAGATTACGACATTTTAGTAAAAATATTAAACTATAAATTGGGCAATTACATAATATTATAGCCATGACTAAATATTTATTTATTATATTTAAATATTTATTTAGTCATGATTATAGCTTTAAGGGGGCTGAAGCATACTATGTTTTAAGGATTAGTGTTTAGGCATTTCATATTACATGTAATTTTGGCTATGTCAATGTGTGACTAGTAAATGAACATTAGGATCTGTAATCCATTATCGCATTTTCGCGATGAAATTTGAATTCCCAGATTTACGATAATAATCAAAATAAACCATACCTATGAAAATTCATAGAAAAAAGGTATATTATTATTTTTCTATACAACTTTTTTAAATATTCATTCATAATAAAATTATAGTCGCGTCGTACCCGCATCATAAAAAAATAAAATATAAATGAAAAATTAATTTGTATAAATAAAAATATTAAAATAATAACCATTGATAAGTATATTTTTTTTCTGTATTTATTTTTAATCAAAAATCATTTAATAGACTACAATAATAATAAAAAAAAGGTGAGCAAGTGGATATCGCTCTGCTGTATAGTAGAGATGGTGAGTAGGTCGCTATAATGGATGTGTTAAATTTGAATGCAATGACAGGTATCATTGTATACGAAAAACGATTCTGAACGGAGATGATTTGTCAATCTAGCATAATTAGTAGGATATAATATAATATTATTACCTATATATTTAAATTGTAATATATCGTTATTTTACTTGATTGCTTAAAAAAATAAATTTCATAAGCTCATAAAATTTTTTCTATATTGACGCTTGAATTTTTTTTTACAGTTATTTGAAGAAAATTTATGGAGAACCTTGTGTTGGGTTTTTTATGTTACCTTCATAGTTCATTGTTACGAGTTACATAATAATAATAGATAAATATGTGATTTAATAATAATATTTTTATCTAATAAATATTATGCGACATGCGGTACCTAACCATCGCAGTGGCACTGCGGCGATCATCGTTCAACATATTTTAGTAAGTAAAAATTGATAAAAAAAACTTATTATTTTATATTTTTAATATCCCAAAAAAAGAATCCATATACTCATACAGTTTCTACTATTGAAATGAAAATTATCCAGACGATCCTCCTAGCTATATAGCTTTTGAAAAGCATGAAAGTAAGTAAATTAATTTAGGTATATTTATTTGTGGGGCTGCAGCCCTCCTAATATTTGTATTTTATACCTAGTTGCACCAATGATTATATAGGTAATAGGTTGTAGGTATATCGATATAATATAATATCATTGATTATAAATAGTATTTAGATAGTATTATAGAATAATATCTTAATTCATGGTAGGTATATAACCTATGTACAATCATTGCGGATTTCAGATACCATACGTGTACAATGTACACCGTACTTAATCATTGAACCATACATACATGTCCACTGTCCAGTGACCTGCAGTCCAAAACATAATTTTAGATATTGTTTATATTCCATTCACCGTGTATAATAAATGTTATAGTCAATGTTGACAATCAGTTTTTTCAGTAATGACTGGCTATTATATTAACAAAGTAATATTTGTTAAGGAAATGGTAACATTCTTTAAACATTCCTAGGACCATTACTAAAAATTACTAAAATCGATAGTCAGAGTAAGCAATATTAATCGAAATTAGTATATAGGTATTAGTGGTATCATAATTTATTTTAGAATATACGATATATTATTATAAAAACAACGATATGTTATATTAACTGTATAAAATAATAATCGATAAAATCATGTATTATATAATTTATTATTATAGACATTATTATTACTTTAATTTACTTTTAATACTAGTAATATTATAAAAATATATTATTTAATTTATTTTCACTATAGAAAAACTGCTATAGTCAGTATGAATATATACGTCATGTTTCTGACCCATCATAACGGAAATATATAGTACATATATGGTGCATCATTCGACAATATGCATGCTTTGGTATAAACGTGAAACTAAAAATAAAGTGGAGGGAGCCTGAGTCGCCGAAGTTGGTTATTTAGCCTATGATAAATGTCATAACTCATAGGTAAAGAAATAGATAAAGACATTTTTTATTAGTAGGTCCTTGTCGATGGTTGTTCAAGCTTTAAAAATAATTATATCATAAGTGCTTCAAAAGACATCGGTTCCCTTGGAGGGAGCTTTAGACAAGTGATGTCTCCCCCTCTCACAACTATCACTATAAATATACTGGATTCAAATGTTTTTCCTACGTATGTAATTATAGCTTATAATAGTACGATGTTTTCAAAATGTGCAGGTCACTCCTCCCGTCCCCCGTCAGAAAAAAAAATATTCTTCTAATTAGATCATGTACTTAGTCCTCCCCTCACTACTTAAAATAAAATTTTAGTTTTACAAAGGTAATAATAAATAAACTAATAATACATTTCATCTCGTTAACACCTTTAATTTGTCTGATCAATCTGATTACCATTCATTTTATGATACAACGATATAATACATATTATAATATTATATTTATTATACAGAGTGATTCTTTTATCATTATATACACTCATTATTTCGTCAAGTATTGACTTAGTTTCATATTTTTTTCAAAATATTTTGCATCACGCTTTTCTTAAACTGTAGGAAAATTTTATTTTTTCACCCTTTTATTTAATAGTGAAATTGTGAAACCACTATAGACTATTGATTTTCAAATGGCAACTTACATTTAAAATGTACTAAATTAATAGGGCTATTTTTTATGAATTTTAACGTTCAAATTATTATTTTTCGTTAATTTTTTAGCGAGATATGCTTTTTCAATGTTGGGCAGTTTTTGTTTTTATAATACTTTTTGTTTCTGAAGACTAATAGTCACATGAATAATAGATAATAAGAGAGGTACATATTTTCATATGTAATAAACTCATTATCGACTATCGACGCAGTGATAAACTTTGTATCTGACATCTGTAATTATACCAATGCCTCACAACCGTAATAACCTGTAGTATGAACACCTAAAAACTTCAAACCACCCAACTTTGAGCAGCTAAACCCACTAACGATTTTAATTTTAAAATTCATAAAAAAAATTGCCCTATTTTATGACATTTTAAACATAGGTTACCATTTGAAAATCAAAAGTTGATAGTGGTTTCACTAAATAAAAGGGTGAAAAAAATAAAATTTTTATACAGTTTAAAAAAGCATGATGCAAAATATTTTGAAAAAAAGTCAATACTTAACAAAATAATGATAAAAGAATCACCCTGTATAGCTATAGTATATATGAATACGATAGTATACTATACTAATTATAATTGTCAACTTATTTGATTATTTTCTTATGAATTATAATTATATATTCCCTATTAAAACAAAACGTTTGATTATTAATTTATAGTAAAATGTTCATTGCAAATTAATTAGTAGGTATCTAGGCAATTATGAAATAAAATCATTCCCGAGAAGTATTAAAGTATTTCAAGTAATACATTATGATACCGAAATATTGTCTTAGGCGATTGAGCACTGAGATCGTAGTTTTGGTTAAGTATTACAAATACTTTTAAATTTTTTATTGACAAATATTAAATACATTATAGCCATTATGTTTTAAATATTTAAAATGACTGCATATTTTTATTCCGAAATACTAAACACTTAACATTCATTTCACTATTTATTATTTAATTCCAATCACAAACAATTTCGTGTTTTAAATTTTGTTTCTAAAATATCTATTTATCATAAGCTTTGATGAAATAAGTAGATAACAGAAAAATTAATCCATAATCTGAAATTCATGAATTCATTAAGTAAATGTATGTATAGGTATTAAATATTTATAAATAAGTATAAGTATGTATAGCCGTATAGGTTATAGGTATCTATTTGTGATTAATGTACAAATATTTCAATATTAAATTTATTGAACCTAATTAGAATAGGTACGAATTTCAAATAAAAGTGATACAAAGTAGGTATTTAATATTTAGAACGTATTTTGAATACATTTTATAATATTTTTAACAAGATTGCAGCGGGTTTTAAAACTCGCTATACTTACCTATACTGTTTGTGTAATTTAAGAGCGATAAAACACAAATTATAACAATATTTTGTTTATTTAATTTATAAGCTAAATATAAAAATTATCTGTTTTGTTAAATGAACAATTAATAATGATTTAAAGCATGGCAATTTTTTTTCAGAATCATTCGTAAATAGGTATTGACGTATTGTATTGTAGTGTGTAGGTAACTATTTTTTTTTTTTATAAGGGCGTTTATCGTTAGAATTTAATTTATTCATCAAGCATCTTTGGAGCCAACTTCGTATTATGAGTTTATGACATTGGAAACAGTAACCAGTAACATTGTTTAAAAAAAATTGAGTGATTCACTGATTCGTTCAATAAAGGAATCTTTGAGACTGTTTACAATTAATTATAAATATAATTTGGTATTCTGATAAACAAATAACAATAATTACTTTACAAAAATCTTCGATATTCCACTTAGCAATATTACGTAATGTATTAATGTTTTAAGTAGTGATATACGTTTGTACGTATTACACTTACGAATTGGTCGTATACTCGCATATTATATTGTACTATTGTAGTTATTAGTTATTACTATTATTAGTTAATGTTAATGTACATCGTCATCACAGGAGTACGGGAATACGGGATAATGGACATGGACATTGATCATAATATTATTATGATAATAATTGATAAGTGGTAACACTTTGTTATTACGTCCACGTGACTAAGGTATCCAATGGCGGTATTGAACACGGTATCGTATGATCCGGGAAGCTGCTGATCTTGGTTGCGTTTTTGTTGGCACCGCTGTTTCAAAATATAATCCAATGATTTTAAATGATACTTATCAATAACGGTGTTCGTCAAACAACAAATAAAACCAACTGGCAAGTCGACCAAAAATAAGTTATAAAAATACGTTTCGGTAATTTGTGACAAAACCCGGTTCCCGTTTTATTCTTGGCTTATTTTACCATACAAAAAGTGAAAAAATGCTGTTTCTTATTGAATTTTTTACCAATCATCCCAGTCATCTATTAAAGAACTATAATTCATGTTTAGTGCAGCAAAGTCCATAGTTGTAACTTGCAAGTGTGTTCATTACGAGACATAGTTATTGATAGAATTGAATTAAAATATATTTTTATACTTTGGTGGTGTGCCCTGCACTCAAAGGAGTGATCTCATGGATTCGAGTAATACTGCAAACGTTTCAGATGACGAAGAATCGTTTTATGGCGTTTTTTTGGAATCAGACATTGATGACAGCAGTAAGTTTTTTCATCAATTTTTTAAATTTTGTTAAAACTATGTTTTTACTTTAATTAATATTATTATATGAAACCATAGGCACTCCTAGAGTGTTCACTAATTTTCAAGAAACACTTTCTGCAGTCAAATCTAACAAAACTGCCAGATTCAAGCTGTTCAGATCAGCAACTGAAGCTGAAAGATTCAGCGTTTTTGGACAAGAATTACCTATAAAACAAATTGAAAAAAATATACTACCTAATGTATCTACAAGTTTCACTTTTAAGTCTCTAAAATCTGAAGACCTAGTTGCATTCCGTCGTCTAATTGAAGGCGGAGAACTAGATAAGGTGAAACTGGCTGTGAATTCAAATCCGAGGTTTCTTGTTAGCAGTGGTGATACACCATCAATAATTCAAGTAAAATATTTGAAAGTATTATAGCTAAATATTTTGAGGTTCTTTTAATTAACTTTAGATTAACTCTTGTCGTCGAGCTTGTCGACTACTTATATAAAAAAATAATAATATTTAAGGTTTGGAAGTTGATGCATTTTCCATTTTTATTTTTGGAACTTTTTAGACGATGTCTTCTGACCATAAATGTATTTCATTAGTATGTGAATCTGAACAACTAATTTTTATTTTGCATTTTTTTGGTGTTTTTAACTTTTTAAATTATTTTTGACAATTTTAGGTCATTTTCCCGCATTTTTAGTCATTTTTACTGATTTTGCTTTAGTTCACTTCTTATCGTTTCTTGTTGACCATTATGCCGATAACTTACTTAAAACATCTAATATATTTGTAATTTTTTAATTTAATTTTTTGTCATTTTTATGCCATATTTTGAGTAATTTGTAAGCTTTGATAAAGATATATAGAATTTTATAGTAAAATATAATACAATTTAAAGGAAATATATATTTTATTAATTTAAAATAAATATTTATAATTTTTTTAGGTCATTTTTATGTCATATTTGTATTTTTTGTCATTTTTATGTTTTTAAGGTCATCAACTTCCGAGTCCCAATAATATTACTATAAATTTTATTTATTATTTTTTATTATCTATTTTACAAACTATTAGGCTTAAGTATGGTTTGAACTTTTCATATTCAAGTTTGTACTATTTTTATCAAATAATCAAAACTATCTTGCTTAAAAAAATGTTAGTTATTTTTTTTTTTTAGTGTGGTTAAAGAGTTGTATATTTTGAAAGTATTTTAAACATCACTGTCTATACATTTTTTTAAATTAATTAAAATATATTTTTTTTAGGAAGGATGTCGGTATAATGCTATGCATGTAGCAGCTCGGTATGACCAACCACAAATTGTTCATTTTATAATGGAATGTATTACTAGTTCAGAATTTATAAAAAGTTTATATGGTATGGAGCAATCATATTTATCACGGAGTGAAATCATCACAGATTTGTACTTAAACACACCTGATAAAGCTGCAAATGATACACCTCTACATATCGCCTCAAAATTTGGCCATGTGGGTGTAGTGAGAGAGCTAGTTTCATATGATAAGTGTATATTAACACCTCTAAATAAATATGACCAAACTCCTAAAGATGTAAGTTTCATTGATGAATTAAGTTTTTTTTCGAAACTAAAATATCATATAAAATAATATAGGTTATATGCTCGAGAAACAACAAGGAAATGTATAATGATATATTACATTTATTAGAGAATGGATATTTTGTACCAATGTGGAAATCTGATGATGATTGTGTTCAACCTACAATTGGCAAACCATTTTCACCTAAGTCTTCATCTATATTTCCACCATTACAGGTGATAATTATAATATATTTTAAGTAATTTCCTATAAACACAATTCAGTTTTATTATATTGTTTTCATTTAGAATGACAATCCTAAATCATTAAATCCCATACTTGAAGTAAGAGCTGTGGCCGGCCCAATGAATGAATCACAAGCCCTAAAGTTTTGGAAAGATTGGAAATCTCCAGTGCGAAAAACATTATTGTCACCTTCACCAAAAAAGTCTCCTTCAAGTCCAAAACAAAATGAGTTTAAAAATAAAAGTATTGAAAAGGCAGGAAGGTAATTAAAATTATTTATAATTTTTTTTTTTCATTATTAATCACTTAAAAATGTGTTATTAATTTTAATAATTTATAGAGATTTAGCTGAAAAAAAGAATGTTGGCTGGGCTGAATATTGGCCCTTCCTTGATCAAATAGTAGATCTCAAATCAGATAGAGGTTTAGATCTGCTTGAAAAATATTTAAGACAAAGATTTAGTACCAAAGAACAAGATATTCCTGAAAAATCATTTACATCAGGACGAACTGTTTTACTAAGCCCCATGGCTGAATTATGTAAAGCGTTAGAGTCAATGAGAATTGGGAGTATGCTAAGTAGGAAAACTCGTCCACAACATACTCTTGTATCTTATACTTGTCTTGTAAAATCTTGTAAAGTATGTGTAAACTAAAATAGTTGTATAAATAAATCAAGGTATTATATATTTTAATTTTTTAGTTTTTAGCAGAACGTTTATCGAATGTAATAATATCCCAATATAAAAATATATTAGACATTGAGTCATTAGCTACTCGGTTATGTCATGAAGTAAGGCATTTATTGGCTTTGGAAGATAGTTTCTACTCGGATAGTCGTTTTGATTCAAATATTAAAGGAAAAATTCATGGAAAAGTAGCTGAACATCTTTGTCAGTTGTTAATTAATAACTTGGAACTTGCCAGCAATGTTTCTTTAATAGTTACAAAACTTCAGAAGTATTATGCGTGAGTAAATTTAAACTATTTTTTAATATTATTTTACTCAAAAGAACACTATATCTACAAGTTCTGTCTATGTCTTATAAGCATGTAACATACAAATAATTTTGTGTCAGTTTTAAAATTTGAGTGAATTAATGAATTATATAACTTAGCAAAAATTCTAATATGTCAATTTATAGTTTTGTATGTAACCCCTGGGATTATAATGAATTTTTAAAGTGGTTCTCAAGATGATTTAGGTTGTTCAACCTTGCTTTATAATATGCATAGTTATAGTTGTTATAATAGTTAGACCATTATATTTTTAATTAATTCAATTACGTATCAAATATTGCTAACTCTAAAATCATCAGACAAAGTTGCTTGTTAACAATGAGATAATAAATAATAGATATGTAGGTAATTTCAGCAGCCTAAAATTTAAAAATAATTGTTAAATTATACTATTATTTAAAATATTTCATATCAAATTTAGGTACATTTTTAAATCCTATTGATTGATCTAATTTTTAATTTACTTGTTTATAAAACTATATTACAGATTTCATGCAACTGGGAGTTGTAGTGAAATTACTGCAGCTTGTTTGATAACTCAGGTACATAAAATTCTTATTGAAAAGTCTTCTATTATACATAGTATGCAATCTGATGATAATGAAGAAAGTTGTAAGCTATGGTTTTTAACTGCTGTTCCTTGTTTATGTAGTATTGAAGCTAAATCAGGTTTAAAACCAAAACAATTATTTTCTGGTAAGTATGCAAAATATTTAGTTATTAATTCAGACAGATTAGGGTTGGGCAGTATCAAAGATACAATTGTATCTTGTATCGTGATACATAATTTTGAAGTATCAAATATCATGTATCATGATACATTTTTAGAGGTATCTTGTCTCTTTTTTTGTCAAAAGATACAAGATCCTTTTATTGTAAATATTTGTACTGAATAGTACCAAGAAATTTGAATTCGATTTGTAGAACCTTCAAAACTTAGATACGTAAATGAAACAATAATTATAATTTTTATTATTTATTAATTTTTCTTAAAGGAAATCAAGATTTTATTTAAACAAATTAATTTAAAAACTAACCATTAGACTATAACCAATTAAATTTATTTATTAATTTTTAACAATTAGTCCATAACCAATTAAACACATGTATAATTATATATAAGTACAATTTAAGTTGTAATTTTTATGTAATTTATTAATTTTGGTGTATTTATATACATAATAGTATAATGCATATAGTAATTTATTAGTTATAATTTTATGTGTATTGACTTATTGTATTATTTAATATTTATGATTTTATTGTACCTAATGCTTAAGCTAGAATACTAAACTATTATAGAGTATGGACTGTATACTGTATTGTATATACTATATGTTTGTATAGACGTTTTACGTTTAATAGTTAATAAAATTCAATTGGAAATATAAAAGTATTGTGTATCAAAGCATAAAGATACATGTATCTTGTATATTTTCTACATTCACAATGTTTCTTGTATCTTGTATCTAGATACACTAAATGCAAGTATCATGTATCATAGTACTTTTTTTTAAGTATCTTGCCCAACCCTGAGACAGATAGAACATACAGTTTTATTTATTTAGCTTAAATGTATTGTGTTATTGCATTTTTATTATGTTTAGATGTATATTTGCTAAAAACGGGAATGTTGTATATCTAAGTTTTCATATTATGATATGTTTTATTTTAATTAGATAATGAACCTGTTAAAAAAGCAGTTGAGACTGAAGAATCTAAAAATATGCATGGTAATTATAAATATCAAGAACTAAAATTAATATTAGTTATTAAAGAAATATTTTATTAAATTTTTCATTTTAGATAATATCAAAAATTCTTTAAGTTCCACTCATGAAAGAAGAATATCATTATCAAATGGTATAACATAACTAAAATTGTATTTATTTAGTTTTGTTTAATTAATAATTACTAATGACTTTAGGCTATGACTCGGATGATGATGTTTTTTCGAGTGCTCCTACAAGTCCATGTAGTGAATATTCTTCGTCGGAAGAATCTGATGAATCAAATATGTTTCATAACGCTGAACGAAATTTTTCTTACCTATTATTTTCAAGGTAACTATTTTAATAATATTTAAGATTTTGAACAAAATGATTAAATTTAGTTTTACTATTAATATAATATTATGTATTACTTTTTTTTTTTTCGGTTACATCCTTCTAGAGTTTAAACCCAAACGTAACTATCTTCATCCATTTTGATTTTATGCTAGTATATGACAATCTAAACCTGGACAGAAATATCTTGGGTTCCCTTTATGTGTGACCATTCCAGTCTATTTATTTTAACCTTATTTACCATATCTAGTCTATTATTAAGGTTTTTTGGTTCAATGTTGTATATTGCCATTTCCCCATTTTTGAATTACGGTATGGGTCATGTATCCTTAGTTTTATTTTTTTTTGAAAAATCAGTCTTCAAAGTTATTTATTGTTACTCGTACATTATTATAAATGTTATCATAATGGTGCTTAATCTTATACTCTGAGAGTAGCCTTGACTTAATATATAAATTTTCTAGGGAATATTTATAATTGCTGTATTTGGATCCTTTTTAGTATCTCAAATTATTGTACCTAGATACTTAGATTGTGTAACTTTCTCAAAATTATAGGATCAAACATCTAAGGTCTCTTTAGTTTATCTTCTTTCCCTTATTTTTTTTGACTTCCCTTAAATGTTTTTTCTTCATTATTTCAAAGAAGGCCTGTTTTCTTAGTTGTTTCTTGAGTCTTATGCATAGCTTTTCACTGTTTTTATACCATTCCTTATCCACACCATATTGTACTATAATATTATCTATATACATTGAAAGATTATGTTATGATTTTTCATTTAATGTTTGTTTATGTTTATGTTATCAATATTATGTTCTAATTTTTTTCACTGTAATAATGAACTAATATTATTTTGAATGTGTAAGTCAGTATACCTTGTCTCAATACTCAATAAAAAAAAAAAGCTAGCTTTGTGCAATACAAATGAGACTAGTTATTGTCCATATGGCCCAGTATCTTATTTTGGGATGATGCATATTTTTTAAATTATACTATAATAATATATTATTGTTATTAATTTTGATTATTTAAAAAAATATTGATGCTCTACAAGTAAAATTATTTATTAAATATCCTTTTTTCAGAGATGAACCAACAGATTATGATTATGAAATATTTGATGCTATTAATGGTGTAAACGTAGATTCCAACAAATATCCATGGCTATTTAGGTGGTTGTATTCGATGAATGACTATAATTATGTTAACAATCTGTGATAAACAATTAATGTAATGTATATATTTTAATGTGGTGATTTATTAATTAAGTAGGCAATATATTTTATTCGATTTGTAATGTGTATATATGTCTTTGTTATAATTTAAACACAAAACTAAGTTGTTAGTATTAAATATTGTTATCTATTTTCAATGCTTTGAATTATTTTGTGTAATTCAGTGTTTATTTTTTGTAATCATTTATATAACAATTTGATATATATTTTTCTTTTCAAATTCTAAAGGGTAATTTTATATGGTGTTGCTCATGAAATTCATTAAATGAAATTTCTATGTATAAGATTAAATTTATTGTAAATGTTTAAGTATCATATTACATAAATCTGGTAACTGCAATATAGAAATGTAATGTTTAAAATACAAATTATTTTCATTATTCATGAAATATTTTATATTTTCATATGTGTATTAGTTTGGAGAATGAACATTTTTTATTAATAAATTAATATATTTTTTATATAATTTATAAATATTAAGTATATATTTCTTGGTAAACTGAGGAACTGAAAATAAATAATAAAAGTTATTTAAATAGGTTGTTACTGTATGACCTTATTTACAAAAATACAGATTTTTTATTTTATACTGAAGTTATAATAAAATTATAATATTAAAAACTTTTCTACTTTGTGTTTTTTTTTTAATTCACTCATTTGATTGTTTAGTTATCTTTTAAAAATAATTAGATTTTGTTGAATGATTTTACTAGGAAAAAAATGTAACATTATATTTTAAACAATATTATTGACTACCAAAAATTATTAAAACCGGGGTACATTTTTATATCTAATAATGTGGGTTTTATGAAATAAATGAACTATTATACTTTTTTTTTTGTTTTCTAAAGCAATATACAATCTGTATCATTTGATACAATAATAATATAGGCTAAAAGTAACAAATATAACAGGTTAACATTATTTTAATAAAAGGAGCCCCCCATTGATGACACTTACTAATACTATTATACTAAAAATATTTTTATCAGTTTTTTTAAAAGATATTTTAAGATATTATTATTTAAAGTTAAGAATTAACAATTGTAATCAATTTAATAAAAATTATAGTATAATTTTCGTTATACTAACTTAAGTTATGTTATTAATTTTAACCACACAATTTTGTTAAGTTATCTGCTTAAATGTTGTTAGCTTGATAATTAATTTGTATTGTTAACTTGGTGATTAAAGTTATTTTAGATATAATAGTTTATTTAAAAATGATAGATACCTTGTTAAATACTATGCTAGGTTACCTATAATAGTTAATTTCAAATTTTATATTTTATTCAATAACAAAAAAAAAAATAGCTAAATTTTAAGTCATCAGAAAATTTATAAATTGAACTTTGACTCAATGACCCCAAGCCCTGATCAATGGTATTAATGGGAACAATTTGCAAATTTATTTGATATTTATTTTTATTATCTATTCAAAATGAGATCGGTACAGAACGGCAAACAGTTTTCGTCAGCGTTGCACAGAGTCCAGTGGCGATCAGGGAGTACTCCGGCCCGGGTGGAGAAGATTTGAGCGGCCAAAAAATCTTTTGTATGTTCAAAAAATGTACAGTTCGATTATGGCCAATTTTACAGACATTACGTACATTTTTAAAGATCTCTATATGTATAGTATTTTTTTTTATATCAAATACAATTCTGTTATAGCTCACAAATTCATCACGTCGGTCAGAGAAAATTATTTTTCAAATGATAAGCAGATAAGCTGGGTTGGCAATGGTGTATATATGAGAGGGGCGCGTAATTATGATATTATATATTTATACAATGAATTTTAGTCATTTTTAAACTTGAATAAATTTTTGATATAGGTAGAATGCTTAAAAATATAACAACTCGTATAGGTAAGTAATATGTTGAATCAAAGCGAAGTTTGAATTTCGGATTTAAACAGAGAAAATTATTGAATTTAAGTAAGTAGATACTCTGGGACCTGGGTACTCATATGCATGTATATTATTACTTTTATTTTTACATAAAAATTATGGATACTTAACAGTTAACACAATACACAAATGAGTTCTCTCTGGAGTGTCTGAATGGATCAAGAAAAGTGGTCCAGTCTAATAATAAAAACCTCTAGACCTCTAGTTCAAACTAAGGTTAGGTTAGATTATAAAATGGCTGGTCTGCTAATCCCTACTTGCCGACTGGTTACGTAATTGGGCTCGGGCTAAAAGGAAAATCACAGAGGCTAACTGTATAAAATAAAACAACGATGGGTCAAGCAACTGCGACCAGAGAGGTTTTTTTGTCTTTTTCATTGACGTAGGTTAGGCAATAACCTCCACATCAGCCCCTATAGTACCCCAACCAAAGTACGTACTATTTAGATCTAGTTTTCTACAAGAAATCGCTCTTAATATTGAAGATTCGGTAATTTTCCTAGTCCTTAAACGTTAAACGTGTCGTTGAACATAAAAAAAACTCATAATTATAATACCGGAATATTACTCGAATCAGCTCAAGATCAGAATCTAAAATGTAAAAAATATTTTATTGTACAAGCGGTTACTAAATACGTATATAATACTACAATACATCATACTACATTTCTATTATAGTATAGTATTATCTAAGTATATTATAATCGAGATTATTATTTGACGCGTTTCATGTTTTCATCCAGCTTTGACTGGAAGCAAATTCAACTGTATCCCGCCGTCTTTCATGTCTCTCTGCACTGATGCCGGCCGGGCTATAGTTTTTAAATAGTAGGTGAGAGCGGCTTTCAGGTCCTTGTTCTCCTGTGCAGCTTTTGTTCGTCTGACGTCGAGCTCTTGACACTGCATGTCTGCTCGAGCAAAGCGCTTCCAGAATTTCGACATTTTATCGAACTCCTAAAACGAACATTTTTACTAACTACCTATTTAGTATACTGTTTTTGTTGCTATTTGTTATTTAAATTAGTGTGTATACTGGTGTATTAATATTTATACATCATTTGGATTTTATTATTTAGGCAAGTTTCTTAGCGTTACTTATCATTATATATTTATAAAGGTCTTTTAATAACACTGCTGTATTCTTGCAAAACAATCACATTTTTTTAAACACTATATAGTGTTTTAGAAATACAACCAATATTATTTATTTGAACATTTAAGAAACTATATAGATACTGTATATCAATTTAGTATTCTTAGTATAGGTACCTGGTACCTACTTCAAATTATATCTATTTGTTTTTAGCATTTATAAAAATCAATTTGCAGTAAAATAATTTGATAATATATATATATACTTAATAAACCAATACTCATATATTTTGTACCCAGGGGTGTTCCCATAGGGTATACTACATATACGCCGTATACTCTCAAGATTTTTTTTCAATATTATGGGTAACTGCGTATACCCATAAATCCATAATACATGCGTATTTGATGATATAGTATACTCTCAAAAAAATTCATGGGAACACCACTGTTTGTACCTAATAATTTGTGTCGTATATACTATATGTATATATTATGCCTAGCCACCTATAGGTATTTTATGTAGGGATTTAGAACAGGTATTATATAATTATTATAATAGGTATGTACTATACGTACTTCTCCGTGATTGTCTTCGTCGGGACAGACAATGTTGTCATCGTCTACCATTAGTTTGGCACAATTTTCTACAGTTTTAACTATCCTTTCGCTCTTTTTTGTAATACTTGTTAATTTCTTTACGTAACATTAACACAAACAATTTAATTTTTATGTTTAACTATAATATATTGCCTATAAACTTAAATCATTCTTACGTCAATAACGTTTTTGTATATTTTCGTCATGGCTTCAAGTTTATTTTTATATTCGTTTCGATTAAAGCTTAGTTGATTTTGTGCCACGAAACAACGTTTTATAAGGTCTTCACGGTCCTGTTTCAATTCATTTTCTCGTTGAGCATATTGAGCTTCACGTTTGGCACACAGCTGTGTTAGCATTTTGATCTCTTCCTATACATAAACATGTGCAATTAGTATACATGCCATGCCACTATAATATGTTAATATACTAGTACCTATAGTGCTTACTTAGAACTTATATTTTACATATGTTATATATATATATATCATAATATATGAAATTATAGTTTATATATAGACCTATTAAATCAAGTAATACACCAATTTGACAAACATTTTCTTGTCAACTTTTATGATTTTGTAATGTTTTTATTTAGTTTTTAGTTTGAAGTATAGCCAAGTCCCTAGATGCTTATTTTATAATTTTTTGTTTACGGTCTTATTTTAAATGGCTATCTTGCAAAAATTTAATTTTATATATCAAGCAGTATACTTTTTTAAAAAATGTTAATGTATTAATATATATATATATATAACTATAAATGTAAAATAATAATATATTATTTTATTTAAAAGTATTTGGAAAAGTCAAAAGTATTCCGTTTCAGAGTATAAAACTAAAATTATATATTTTTATATAGAAAAAAAGGAAAACATCAAAATTATTTATGATAAAAAACAGTTCAAGATTAGATTTTTGACAGATAGTATTATGACTGTTATCAGAAAAACAAATACAACATTTAAACTATCTATAATATTATTATTTTAAAAATATCAAAAATGAATTGAGTTTTATTCGTTAAATAGATTACTTTGTACTTGCATATACCTACGTATTTATTATAAGTGTAATCTAGCTATATTATTTTTACATTATTAGCAGCCATTAGGTATATTTGTTGAGTCTAAAAATTTAAATAGTCCCTATCTATTTAGTATTTATTAAATACTTTTATAGATAAATGCGGACTATATACATCAACAATGTCAAAACTGTGTTGTTGTGACAGACAGGTGATTTTTTTTGTGAATACTATAGTTTATCAGTGTTAAAATGTCAGAAACACGTACAGAATATTCGTGAATTCGTTTGTTGTTCTCTTCAATAGATGCGGTGTTGGCTTCATCTCGCATTTTCAAATAATTGTAATGATTCTTTTTCGACTCAGTTTCATTGCTGTAGTCGTCTAGGACTTTTTGAAATTTCTTCATAGTGGTTTGCATCTCTGCAAAACGTATTTTTGTGAACCTGTCTTTCTCGAAAAGCATCTAAATTTTATAATAACAGACATTCACGGGTTACAGTAATAATAATGTTATAACTTATCATTAATTTGTTGGTTATTCTTATTGAATACAGAATAATGCTTAAGAAAATATTTTTTTAAATTTTAAACTAAAAATATTATGCAGCCGAGTCACGATAACTCGAAGTTGAAGGGAGATAAAAATTATTAATTTATACATCATTTAAATTTCTAGGGGAATAAAAAAAAAATCCGAGTTATTGAGGTTCGAGTTATCGCGACTATACACTATAATTAGGAAGCTGATTCCTCAATCACAAAACTTATACATCAAAAAATAAATCTAAATTTAAACGAAACATGTTCGATGTACGCGTCCTATTTATACATAAAGGACATACTATAATATAACATATATGTATACCGACCTCGTTGTTTAACACGGCAATCGAGTCTTCGAAATTTATGTGGGTCTGTTGTGTGTCATCGTCATTCCGTGCATCGAAAATAATAGACATAAGGTCCAAGCGTTCATCGTCTCTGCTGAATATATCTCTCATCCATCTAAAGTTATGTTTCAACTCGTCTAACAACAATCGCTTTTTATGTTCGTAGCGAGCGTGAAGTTCTTCTAATGATTTTTCATGTATATCTATTTAAGTAATTAAAAATAGTATCGTTAATTTTCTAAGACAAAGCAATATATTACCTATCACAAGTATTTTATATTTTTTATAAACTTTTAGTTTTATTGCAATTTAGATATAAATAAAACTCAGCTAGGTGAAACAACGATTCATTAGTAGGTAATTGAATACATTTTTAATTTTTAACTTTGGAATACAAATAACTAATAAGTTATGTCTTATTCATGTTATAAAATAGTTTAAAAAAAACCACAAAATGTTAGTCTGATTATGTGTATACGGTAAATACTTTTGTATGAGACTCAGTAATATTTGATGGTCAAAGACTGTGTAATATTCCTATAATATTATGGATTCGGTAAAATTAACATTTTTGAATATAGGATTTCCGAACAAAATTTTTTATAATTTTATAATTTTGATAAAGGTTTTGATTTGATATAAACCTGGAATAACAATTTATGATCATTATAATTTATAATATTCATCCTATACATTTATATTAAATATTTGGGTATTATAGGCTAAAGCAGCTCACGAAGTTAAAAATTAAAACAGTATTTATTTAATTGTATACAATCAAAACTGGAAAAGATAACTGTATAATAATTCTGATAGGTATTTTATATCCAATCAAAAAAAAATGTTAAAACAAATCTGAAAATAATAATTTAATTAGAATTAAATTTACAATAACTATTTCAGATATTTAATAATGTATAGGCTATAGGCAGTAACTATGATATTTAATAACTAGCTTGTTCAACAGAAAATAAATATCAATATGAATAAAATATAACACAAAATTATAATACGTAACATTTAGACCTTACCCAAGAACTGAGATACGATTTCAGCATGTGCTCCATATTGTTTTAGGTTTTGTTCTTCGGCGTCTTCCAAATCTCTTAATAACATGTCTATATGGTCGTTTTTGCAATCTAGTAAGATGTGGAAACGGTTTTCCATCGTCTATTAATATACATACGTAAAAAAAACAATAAATCAGTAATATTTTATATTATAAATTCATAAGTACCGTTTACAATTAATATTAATATCACAAAACATTTAATATAGTCAGCAGTCGAACAAGTTTTAAAACATATTTAAACATTTATGTTTTAATAACTATAAATTATAATTGAGATTTTTAAAAACAATTTCTATTGAATCTTTTTTGAACATTATCATTTTATACTGTAGTCTGTAAGTATTTTAAAACATTGAAAATCACATTTATCATTTAACGTCAATATTATATTGATAACAATTCAAATTTAAAAAAACGTAACTAAAATAAGACATTCCAACATTTAACGTTATACTATAATACCACACCATAATAACCATAGGTTTTTAATAACAATATAATACTACCTATAATAATATGTAGTATAATGCATCAATGTGTAAGTAAGTATTGATGGACCTATAATAGTATTTTTTATAAAAATACAAATTGTTATCATTAGTTCTAAAATGGTTAGGTAAAAAGTGTTTAGGTATATTAATTGTTTTAATATTTATCTAACTAATAGGCGTTTGTATTTTGAAAAAGTTATATTTATTTTTTTAATTTTAAAGATTCTTAAAATAAAGTAAAAAAAAAATCAAAATCAAACAAGAATGTATAGATGGTTTTTTATTTTTAAAAATAAAAATTAACGGTTATAAATTTAATGTATGATGGGCGATGGCTATAAAAATATATAATTCAATGTTATATTTTGATTGCTATTTATTTTATTTATTATCTGTAATGTTAATAAGTATATAATAATTATTTATCACTTTTAAATATAGCAGTGAAAAAATAAAATAAAATAAATAAAATATAAGCTGTTATAATGTACCTACTAATGCAGGTATGCAAATATACAATAATAAAATTCTTATGTGTAGGTTTTAAGTAGTGTTATTCACAATAATTAAACCTATATATTAATTATAAATTATAATAAATAAAAGCAAAAGATATTACAGATCGGCGTATTTATTTAAAGATCATTAATAGCATTTTCTATCAGCACGCCTAACCATTCATAAATAGATACTTACTATTTTTAAGGTTGTTCAGATTTTTTGTTCTATAGTTCGTACATTTTTATACGTTTTTTTAAAATTCAAACGTATTGAGTATGTAGGATCTAGGTAGTTAACAAATTGTTGATCAAATTATTTTAATAATTGCCAATTTAACTTTTACAAAATATGCCCTAAATTCTCTTTTCTCGTTTAAGTTTTTTAAATTATCTAGTAAAGTATTTTTTCGTATTACCCACGTTGATGTAATTATTATTTTTTAAAAACAAATTTTCTATTGGTAAAACATTTAAAGTTTAAAATGGTACATACCATCATTTCGTCTTTCAGCTCCTTGCACTTGATTTTTCGCAAATTGTGTCGCCATTGCTGGTTCAGTTTTGCAGTATTTAGTCGGGTAAATGCTTCTTCTTTTTTCAATTTGCTCTATTAAATAAAACATAGAAAAATACAAGTTAAATAAAAAAATCTTACGATTGGTTTGAATACCTTTAAATACGTCGCGACTAAATGTTCTTTCCGTCGTTTCGTCTCTTCTTCTATAGCTGCCCGATGCTGCAAGTATCTCAATTTTTCCTCGTCGCTCATTCGAGCCAATTTGTTACTTTTCTTATTCTTTTTCGGTGCCATTTTATTATTTTTAAGTCGATCAAGTGAGTAAAATATAAATTAAACCTTTCGCGTTACGTATAAGGAAGTATATCTTGCAAGCGTAGAGTACCTACCTATAAGTTATATGTAACGTATGTCGCGTAATGTAATCGATCAAACTCTTTGGCGCTGGTAGCATTGTAGCAACGCTATTTTATTTTCATATACACTAAAACTATAGCATACAATACAAGTACAATGCTGTAGTATTGCAATAGATCTAATCATTGAATATATGATTCAAAATTTCATTTCTATAATATAGTATTAGTATTTTTTATTATTTTTTTAATTAAAATCATCTTGAAGTTTCAAATAAAATAACAAATTTATTTTTTGTATTTTATTTAAATTTAAATGTTAATAAAATGTAATTATAGCCTATAGGTATATTTATATAGAGATTCTTAAATCAATACCAGAACTCAATTACGGTAAAATAAATGATATAATATTAATCATTGTCTATACAATATACCCTTTAACCATTAAAGGAAATATATTTTTTTGAATAATTGCAATTAACTACCTAATGTTTATTTGTATTCAATTACACATGATAAGAAGTCTCTAAAGTGAAACTTGGGAAAGAAAAGATTTTCATGTATTCCAAAAAATCGAATATCAGAGATATACTTTAGAAGTGAATGTCTTAAAAAATTCATAGAACAATATTTTAGATTAACTACTGGAAATTGTATATGTATTTAGTATCTTCCTGTATATTATTATAATACATTATAATTATACGTATTATAATAATTTACATATCATGATTCTATTTTGTATTATTTTTGTTTGGTTTATGAGGTCCAAAGACACTTTACTATTTAGTTTCTAGGGTTTATCGTACGTTTGATATCTACGAATGTAGAAAATATTTTGTTACTTATATATTTAATTACATGGGAAGTTTTAGGAAAATGTAAACTGTATCGTGAATCAGTGTGGTGCTCAACTGACAACTATTTTATTATAGATAGTGTAAAACTGCAAACCGCGGATCCATCCACCCACAAAACTACTAACATTTCAATACTTTAATATACATTTAAAAAGTATTCTAATTTTAAATACAATTTTTAAATTATGTGTATGGCATACTTAAATCTAATATATAAATAATTTTGTCATAACCACCCACCAAACATTTTCTAAATAAGTAGGGTTACTGCCTCACTATTGACTATTGTTAATAGGGATGTCACTGATATTATATTTTGCTATTTATTGATTTTAATTTACAATAATGATGATATAATATATAATGAATAATGATATAAAAGTTTCATTTGCAAATTTTGTCGTCGGCGCAAATGATCAACCAGTATATGCACTTATACAATATAAATCGAAAAACTCGCATATGAATATATAATATTATTACATATACGTATATACCTATGCATAGCTGTAAGACATATTATGTGTATTAATATATTTTAGGTTTATAGATAATATATAGGTATTATTATCGATTGACAATTACATTCATACTCATATTATTAATATTATTATCATCGTAAAAGTATACTCAAAGGATAAAATAATGGTATTTTTCAATTATCGTACTATAACTTCGTAATATTATGCATATTTTACAAAAATAATTTTTTTTTAATAAATATAACGGCCCTTACAAAAACCAGTCCATCGGGAAGATTCCCGATTTTTCGATAGGCCAATCGACCCTTACTCTTAATAATAACAAATAACATATTTCTGTATATTAAAATATCACAATATTTTTTAATAACGTTTAAAAAAGTATATTATAAATAATCAAATAAATTACTATAATAATTTAACATTTTGTATTAATAATCATAAATATATTTGAATAGGTACCAACTTTGTAATTAATTCATTATGTATATATCACATATTGGATTTTTTAAGCTTTTTGGAAAATTAGGTACTCTTGTACTAATGTTAACACAATAATAATTAATACAGTAATACCTAAACTATAATATTGTATTTTATGATTAATTTTGTTTTATTTTACCTATTTACTATTTACCTATTACACGTTATATAGTTGTTACCTTTACCTATAATGTATAATGGATATGACTGGTATGAGTAAATAAATATATTATTTTCAAATATTCCGTGTAATCACTTAGACAATTAAATTAGTCATAACGATGATGTCTTCTTCTTGGTTTAGATTTAGGAGCTCGTGTATGATGATTATTAGAAGTGTGTTTTAACCGACGTTGTTTTGTAGAATTTTTCGAAACAATTTGTTTGGTGGCCTGTAGGTCATTTTGTTGATTAACTGTATCGATCTGTTTGAAAACATTATTCTGATTTTCATTCTTGCTACTTCCAATTATTTCAAGTATAAGAGTGGGATTGACTTTTTTCGATTTCAGTTGACACACATCCATAATTTTAGTTAATTGATCTAAATATAATTGCGTTTGATCTGGATTTTCGATGCGACCAAACATAATAGCTAATTTGATTTCATTACATACTAATTCAGCAAGGTTAAACACCTTAGAATGGTCCTTTATAAATATTGATCTATGTTTCTGAAAAATAATACGGTTATAAATAACTATGACCACATTATGTTGATCTTATTAAAATGTATAATTATTTTATGTATAAGGACACAGGGAGATATGTTTGAATATTGAATACAGATTTGTCAATAATAAATTAGTAACGTATTCAGTAATGCGAACAAAAAGATATTGAAACATAATAATAATAAGTATGTCTGTAAGTTTGAATCGATTTCTTACCGTAATAATATCGCTATTAGCAATTTTTTTATCATTGATTAACATCATGAATTGTTCCACACCAATTAAAAGATTTGAAGATTCTTTGAAAAGTATTGAGTAAGAACAAATTTGTGCCATTATGTTCCAGCGACAATTTCCGTCATATTTTTCGAATAGATTAATTAAGTCTAGTACCGGTTTACTACCTTTCTCGTATTTTTCTTGGATAAGTATTAAATCATTTTCTAAGTCATTCTCTTGGTTTTTTACTTTATATTGAATATTAATGTTTTCTAATTGACTTTTTTTTTCATTCTAGACAAAACAATAACTTAATTTATTATAATTGTTCAACTATTGTTTACAGTATACATTATATTGAAACCTAATAGGTACATCATTATACTGTACGTTGCACAAAATTAATATATGTTGTATACTTGTATTATATAGTTGTATGATACTATATCAAATATATTACATAGTACCTATATAATATATTTATCAAGGCTAGATCCGTGATTGCATAACATCTGGGTCTGGAGAATTCTAACGAAAAGTTTCCGTAAAATATAATTAAAATTACCTAATGATATATCTGTGGTTTTCCTCCTTAGGTATTGGTACAAATTTTAGGTTACAATGAATTTTATTAGCAATTTAATATTTTAAGTTCTGAGTGGAGTGATATATATTAGATTTACAATGATGTATTTTTGTTTGTGATTGAAGAGACTTTTTATAGCAGTTAGATTAGGTTATTTTGTTATTTTCTGTGGAAATAATTTTACATATTTGAAATTTTCATTCAAATATATTTTTTTCAATCATTCTTTAAAAATTTTAAATTATTGACTTTTTATAGTTTTTGTTTTATATATATTGACAAAAAAATGTTTTTCTTGCTCAAAAACTTTATAAATTGAATACAATTCAATTAAAAAATATCTACAATAATTTTATGGTCACACTTTTTTTTTTTATAAGCCATTGAAGCTCAAATTATAATAAAATCATAAAAATTAAGATATTATAAAAATCGATCAATTTTTCAATTTTTAATTTCAAATAGCTTATATACTAGAAAATTTAATTCAAAATTATTAGTGTTATTCTTGAAATAATTTAAAAATATTGAAAATATACAACTTTGGCAACTTTTTTTTATATGCATTTGAAGTTTAATAGTTATGATAATATTTAAACAAAAATATTCAAATTTTCTATAGCTGTTTTAGTTATTTTTGATCATTCAAAAATATTAACCGCAGGGACTTACAAGTTTTACCATTACATACTATTAAGTACCTAGTGTTTTATAAACGAAAAGAAAATATTCAAAACATTTAGGCTATTTTTATGGTATGTATAAAACTATTATTCAACATCGGACCCATTTACAGATTTTTAAACCATTATAAGATAGGTACTTTATAGTATAAAATATCGTTAGGAATAGTGGGTGACACATCTCGTTTTTGTATGTAATGTTTTCTAATAAAATTCAAATTTTACACATCTATTTTAATGACCTAGTAATTACTTGATGACAAGGTAAAATCGAAACCCACAATACAGTAGACTCAGTAGAGTTATAGTTAGGCAGTTCTATACGGTTTTTTAATATTAAAGTTTTTAACAATTAATAATTTATTATTACCATTTCTGTGTAAGTAAATACTAATTCTCTGAAGATTTCGATGCTTTTTTGAATCGCTCTAATTACCGTAAAATCGTGAAAAGCCATATTTACTGCTATCGAAATAATTTGTTTAATTAGAAAAATGTTGTCTTCGGTTAAATATGGCAGAGTCATTAGAGATTTTGCGCATTTAACAACTAAATGAGGATCTTCCGGTTCTATGCTCATGATGGCCCTGAGAAATTAAAATGTAATGTACTTAAATGTATATTTCAAAATTTCAAAATATCGAGGATAATTTTGATTAACCTTGCATGTATACTTACTTGATTAATTCTATTATGTTGAGAAAGTCTTTTTTAATTGTTTCCATTGCGTTTTCATTTCCAGTATTTTCCCCTCTATTATTATCAAAATGATAATAATAGAGTATTTTATTCGTCATCAAATGCATTCTGTGGAAGTTAAAATATGGATTTGGTTCATTTGATAAAATAATTGCTTGCTGTATAGAGTCAAATTCAGTATTAGTAGGGCACGATATATTGGTATTCAGATATTGCCTTTGAGCAGTCATGGCTACGGAAAGAAAATAATTCCACTGAACTGTGTCTGGATCTAATTCACATGCTGTTTTCGCGTACTGAACTACATTTTGCAATGATTTACCACCAATCTCTATACAAACGGCTGCATGTAAAGCATTAATTGCAGCTCTTGACTTCGAATCTAAATTATTAAATCTCGTTATCATTTCAAATAACTGAAACATACAATTTGACCGATCGTAATAGCATTATAAAATACAGTTTATTTACATTAGGGAGTATAGAAGGGACGGGGATGTTACTAATGTTTTTTTTAAGACATTTTTGAAACAATATTTTTTAGAAAAAAGTTCAAAAGTATATTATTATTGTTTATATTTATAACTAATATTATGTACTTATTTTATTACAATATATTATATCTCATGCATATTTATAATAAAATACCTACCTAATTATAAAATAACAATAAACGTATCTGAATCTTGATATAGGTATTAATTTTACTTCAGAGTATAGCTATACTCATATATTCTATAAAACCAGGTCCACTTGATGATAATAGGACTCGATAGTTTCAATTATGACAGCTTATTATCGTGATAGTTAGATATAACGATGCCCACGTGGACACGCTAGGTGTAAGGATAATATTATATTTTATATCATAATGTTTTGTGTTTATTAAATATGTATATTATGTTATATTATTTATTTGTTTAGTGAATATGTAATTTTTATAAAGAGAATTGATATAACTATACTTACCGGGGAGTATTTAGAAATGTCTTAGGGGGGGGGGGCACAAACAAAAAGTTTAAATTTGCGAACATTGGGCGTAGAATTGTAAAATATCTCATATTATAAAAATAAGTATAAAATACGGTAAATTGAGGGGAGCACAGGCCCCACGGGCCCCTCCCTTAAATACGCCCCTTTATACCTATATAATATAACTAAATAAACAAAGGTGTAACTAGGACTGATTTTTTCCCTACTATTGTAAAACATCTTTTAAGTAGAAAATTGATTTCGTGTTCAATAATTATTATCATATTGGTAAAACAATTAAACAATAAAATGTAAGTTTTACAACAAAATAACATGAAGTGAACTTCAATCGTGAAATTACAAGGTATAATTGTGCTATTTTTGACGAATGACGATATTGTATTTATTATTACATGGTTACATTTATAGTATTATTATGCAACATAATTTTTTTTTATTCTTACTACTTATTCATTTTTATTTCACTAGCTTTATTGGTTAAGGCAACCTATCTCGTTTTTTATTTATTTTTTATTTAAAATCATTGTATATATAGCGTGATTAACAAAACAATAACTAAAATTAAATTAAAGATATATATAGATATGAAATACTAATATACTATGTTTAATTAATTATTTTAACGTAACATTTTTGAAATTAATTGGAAAAGGTTTAAAAATTAATTTTTAACTATTTAATGCCCACTTTTGGCGTATTGTATACATAATAATATGATATTTAATGTTTTATATTTATATTCGTTTAATTTGTTTTTAAACCAATTAAAGTATTTTACGTGTTTTTTTTAAATTTATTTTCGAGTAAATGTAGAATGAACAAAGTAGCAAATAGAAAATGTTTCTTAAATTAAAAATCGTTAATATACAATGATATTAGGCAGGAAAATAAAATGTCAATTCAGAGAGGTACTAATATCAATATTTATTTCAAAGTATAATCGATTAATTTTTAGGATGAATTTCAAGTAGTTTTCAACGAATAATTATGTATCTTTTCACATTCTAGAATTATAGATAGAAGTAGGTATTCGGAGAATATTATTATTATATTTTTTTCTTATATAAACAATTATTATTGTAAATAGGTATCCCGAGAATACTTGAATATTTATATTAGAAAAATTAGTATCTTTAGATATAGCTAGTAAAGATATTTTGAGGACAGAAAATATTAATTATATTAATAATAATTATCTAATTATTTTGTTGAATACATAGTGTATTCTTAACTTATATAATACTACCTACATAATAATATATACTTCAGAGTAACTGATTTTTTTCATAAATATTGGGGAACTTGTCTTACCTGTTGACATTGCGCTCTATTCATAGTGAATAATATATGACATAATGTAGACATAACGATATGCTTCAATCCATCTCTAATAGCCAAATAAGTAGGTTCGTTTTTATCGTCTAATTTATCTAGCCATTCCCAAATATTTATTAATTTATCATGTGCTCTGTCTACTTTATTCATTTTAAATAGACCACAACTGATTATAAGATTGCTTATGTACCTAAAGAAAAAAATACATACATCATTTAATTTTTTAATTTTAATATTTAAATATTACTTCATTTCCTAATGTTAAGTTAGATAATAAAAAAAGGTGAATTGAATACAGCACTCTTTTCGTTTTTCTCAATTTGGCATTCGAATATTAAACTAAAAAACAACTATATAGATTATCACAGCTAAAAAATGATTCCGATTAGAAGCGTGAGTTAAAATCTTGCTTGCTGAAATGTTTTTACCATTTTAATGGTTGTTTCCTGTCGGTTATTCCATTTGTTGTAGGTAGGTATACTTATGTCTATTGAGAATATCGAATAATAAACTCGACAAAGCGCATGTTATAGCGTTCAGAGAAATATCTACTCAAAAAAGTTAATCGAATGAACAGTGAAAATACTAAATAAAAAAAAAATTGTAAAATTAATGCTGCCTTCTCTTCGAATTTCTGAAATACCTGATTTTTGAACTAAATAAGAGGTATTACAGTAGTTAATAATTTTGTTAATTTAAAAACTGATAAGTGAAGTAAAACATTAAAAAAAAAAGTATTGACGTATTTTTAAAATTAATATATATATTAATATATTATATATTACACATCTATCAAAAAATAATAAGAAATATAATTTAATAGAATAATATTAAGTCTATTTAATAGGTACACACAGGTACAATACATAATTCTAAAACAAAAATATATTTACTTTTCAAATGAAAATCTGACTGAGGAGATATTCGTATTGTATTTGCCATATTTTTTTTCAATTCGATTTGCAATATTTTTTTTCCACACTTCAGGTTCCAAATCCCAAGTAAATGGACATTGTAACGATTTTAAATGTTTTTCCGTAACTTTACCAAATCTATTATTAATAGCCATAGCGTCCTTTATACTAGCTTCTAAATCATCAATCTCGTTTATTACTTCACTGTCATTTTCAATAACCACTGATTTGTCAACCTCTGTTTTTTCTAGAGTAGACTCTTTAAATTCATTGTAAGGATCAACAATCGAAAGATATGTAAAATGTTTGTCCAGAACAAATACGTTATCATTACTAGTGTCCAAATCATCAAAAACGTCCAATTTGGGTAGAAGTTCTTTGATAATTGATTTTGAATTATTTACCTGTATATAATTGTCATCAGATTTTATCGTCTTACTTTTTTTGTTTTTACTACAGTTTTTAAAAAGTAACCAAATCATATTTAATCAAATCACTTTAATATAAATATATTTTACACATAAATGCACAATTATATTATGACAATAAATTATTTTAAACTATAATATTGATAACGAAAGATTTTATTGAAATTGTATGTTATTTAATTTTTTACAATCATGTAATGAAAATATTACTGTCAAATTGTCAAAATGAATAGTACAGTTATTAAAACGTAACTTATAAACACAATTAAACATTATCTTCAAGTTTCTGTATAATAGGTATACTAAATAGATAATAGGTATAATGAGCTAATAACCTTGTAACATACATGGTGTTTCACTTAGCAAATAAAAGTTGTATAATAATATGAAAGTACTACCTAGGTAAAAACAAATTAACTACTTGTCATAATCGTAGTATATTTCGATCAAGGATATAACATTAAAATAGGTAACTAGATTAGGTTAGGTTCAATCTTAACTAAAATCAATAGCTCGTAAATAACTTGAGTTTTATGTACCTAGGTATCTAAATATTCATAAATAATTTTTTAACCGTACTGTACACAATATTTTTTTTTATTGAATACTTATTGAATAATTCATTTCTTACGAAAATTCATTATTCTACAAAGATTCGTCCGCTTTGTTTATTTAATTACGTATATACCTATCGCCTATGCGTATAGGTATTATTAAAATAACTTTCTGCGAAGTATCCGAATATTATTTATGTGTATTAATTATGGAAGAAATAGGTTTTTGAAGAGTTTAAATTTAGTGAGCAACTTATTAGTATAAAGCTATAATAATAAAGCTATAAAAAATTATTAAAATTGTATACGGGACAAAATGCTTTTAATACAGTAAAATGTATACATACAATTATATAATACCATCAATTTACAATGTGTTTGGGTATTCAGTGGCGTTTATCCTAGGGTTTAACCGTGAAAAAATATCATAGGTAATTTAAATAAGTGTAGACAGTAGACACCTTGAGCTCGAAATTAGTAAAAACTAGTCTTTAAATTATACTATGTCTTAAAAGAGACTAGAAAAATAAAAAGAGAGTTAATGAATTTCTAGTGGGCTAGGGCTGGCGATAGGTAACATCTATATGGCTATATAGAAATTTGTAACGGGTATTTGAAATGACATTAGTGTCATTGCCGTTGTAGATATATCTATTATTATAATTTATAATAATCCCAAATTCCCAATACTTTTTTATTTAATCATTTATTGATCAGTTTAATTGTTTTATCCAAACTTAAATCTTATTTAGTTACCTGTTTTGTGTAAGTACCTATTTATATTTATGGTCTTGTTAGAAAAATTTAACCAGACGTCTTATTTTTGCTAGAAAAAATTCATTACTCCAAAATCACTGTTTAGGAAAGTATTTTAATCCTTAGTGCTCAATATAGACTTAAATAATAATTTTTGTAACCATGCTATTTGTAATTAATTACTGTTTTATTGTTTTATCATATTGTTATACAATTGTTTAAGGTTAATTTTAACTCTTGATTTGATTTATTTTTACAAAATTATAGGTAGGTAGTATAACTTATTTACATAAGTAGGTGGGACTTGGAACTAACGATTATTACAATAGTGCCCAGATTTTAATGCAGTCCATTATTTTTTGGCTGCTCTAGGACAATGCATTCCAAGTTATATACAGTGTATATTGTATAGGTACCTACTTCAAAGGCTACACTTTTATTTTACATTTCTTCGTGTTTTTTAGAACATTATTTAATATTTTAATTTTTAATGCATGTATCAAGGTTAGGTTTGGGCTTTTAGAGTAAATTTAAAATATTGTATTAGTAATTTTTTATTCGTATAAACAAATAATAATCAAGAACAAAATAACAAATATTAATTGGTCAAATGGAAATAGGAAGATATACTGCGAATTGCAATCGTATTTATTTCCAGTACCCAGGTACATATACTGTTTATTTATTGTGCATGCCTAATTTTGGTTTTTTGTTTTTGTATTATTGTTACTTGTTAGTTTAGTTAAGATGAAAATATGTTAAAAATGCCTAAATTTAAACGTAATTTTCCTATTGGTTGAGTAGTTGCGTATCTATAAAAACTGCTGATAATTTTTTTTCTTAAGTCGTGTCTCCGACCTAGGGGCTAGGGTACTCACTTACACCGAGTTACACGGGCTACTAATGTATGCATAAAAATAAAAATACAAACAGAATTATAAAAATAATTATTAAACAAAATTTAAAATTATAAATAATGATCCAATACTTAAAAATTAATAATATTATTAATAAAAATTTTAAATGCATCTATTCCTAAATTGGGGGTGTACGGTAATATATTTATTAGCATGTAACGTTGGTTACACTGTCTCAAAAATCTCTAGATAATAACACAGAATACGTACTGTATTTACAATAATTAATACCTATTGGCTATTATCATTTATCACGCAGACTGTTAGATATAGTGCGAAGGAGTTGACGTTGAAATGTTGAATGGTTCATTTATAATTAGTGATTAATAATATTAATTTTTAAGTATTGGATCATTATTTATAATACATAATATATTTTATACATATACCCAATAGAAATTAAACTCATATATTTCTTGTTTTTATTGTTTATTTATAGTAAGTAATTTTAATTTTTAATAGGTAATACAAATTTATTGATCCTGTTTTATGAAATTAAAATAACTTTAGTATAATATACACTTTTTCATATAATATTATCTATTATAATTTAAATTTGTAAATAATTTTTTTTCTCTTAAAACAGGGCGAGATAAATCCAAAATAATCGGCATGAATTTCCAATGTTTAACTATTGGAATTATTTAATAAATGCTGACAATAATCGTAAGTAAACTATTATAATTTGTAGGAACTAGGTACCTATATATTTATTTATTTATCGGACGTTAGTCCAATTCACATAGAACATAGGGTATACATTTGAAAAAAAAAATGAATAATATTAGAGATACATAAATATAAGGTTATAATATATTTAAGTATTTATACAATAAAAAGAAATAAATATATAAATATATTTATTATTATTTGTATTGTTTAGTTGTCTAATAGATAACAAAATGTAAAGTTCTTAGAAAATATTTTTTATTTAACACTTGGAAATTAGTTTTTGATTTATAAAATAATGTTGATTTTCGTACTAACTTAAACTTAATAGAACAATTATGAAAGAATACACTTTTGGCTTCTCAATATATTTTATTTTCACAAAAATATTTGATAAATAATTTACTGTATAAAAAGGGGCAGTGATTAGGAAAACAGAAATGTGTATTTCTACATGACATTTCTTAAGTAATACAAAAAATCTTAATAATTTGAAAATATGGTTTTTTAGTAAATTAAAAATAATAATAATTATAATATATTAAAATTATATTCACTAATCAGTTGGTATTCTAAACTTTTTAATTTTGTTTTATAGAAGCAAAGTTGATAGGTATGTTACTTTATGAATTATTAGTTATAAAATATGCCTAATAAATAATTGGCAGGTGTTTAAAACACCTGCTGATTTCAGGATTAAAATGTATTTATTGGTTTTTAAATTTATTGAATATTAAAACTTAAAGTCAATATAAATTATAAATATAATTACTACATTAGTACTAATTTATTATTCAATTTTTTAATGTTGGCTATCTAATTTAATATCTATTTTGTCTCTTATCTGATGTTACTGAATGTCGTTTATCGTTATTTATATTTCTACTGGTTTTTTCTTTTAAGATTTTATGGATGTCATTTGTAAATTTTTGTTATAGGTAATAATTGATACTTTTGTAATTAATTTTGTTTAAGGTCTGGTTGTATAAATACAAAACATATAAATTATCAAGATAGTCTTATCTTTCATTTTGTATTTTAATAGTGTAGAAATATGAATATTACAAAAATGTCATCTGCTAAATCAATTCATATATAGCACAGTATGTCATATAATTTTATTATGATCTAATATTTTCTTGGTTAATGCCTTAGATCTTAGTCGGTAATTCCATGGATACTACTGTAAAGAATAAATTACTAAATACTTGATAATATAATATAAATATTATATTATAATTACTATTGTTGATAACTATTTAACAAAATACCTATACATTAAGTATTCAATCATTTACTGGAATTATTTTTTACCTTTGTTAGTAGTGTTACCTAAGTATTTTTTTGAATTCATTGTTTTAATTTTAGATATAGTTAAATTAACATAATTATTATGTGTCAAAATACTCATTGTATGCTAAACATTCAATAAATTACATTTAAAATTATGAATCATATTGTTTTTATTTTCATTTGAGCAATTATCTACAAAATAAAGTACAGTCTATTATAGTATAGTTTGTTATAATAAGTAGTCAATTGTAATATCCATTAGATTTTTTGTAGTTATTAAGATTCTTTTGTTTTCTTGTTGGATATTTATATTCTTTCATTTTCATATTTTTCATATCTTAGGACACTTAGGTACTTAAAATATTTAATTTTTTTAGTTATTATATTAATTTAGTTATTAAGTTATTTAATTTAATATTTATTAGTAATTAAACATATATTATAATAATTCAAAATAACTTGTAAATGTAGAAAATATTTTAGTGATTGAAAAAATGAAATGTCATGTTTCTAATTTGTATAAAATAGCAAAATATGAACTTCTCAATGACTTTCAAGGTATTTGTTATGTATCTCTATTATCCAAATATTTATAACTGCATTTAGAAACACAATGTAAACTATAAGAAATAACTTAAAGTTATTTTATATTTATAAAGTTATAACATTGTATAATACTTAAATTATTATTAATATATCAAATAAATAAGTGAATAAATGTACATAAGTTAAATAAAATAATCCTCCTTAGTGTTGTAATAATGAATTATTATAAAAGTAAAGGTTTCTAATTTTTTAAATTATTATTAGTACTTATAGTGAAATTAAAAATTGTTCATTTGAAAAAAAAATTGATGATGTCTTATGAGTTATGATTAATATGATAACAATAATAATAGATATATTTATTTATTATTAAGCTTGATGTTGTTGTCTTACATAAAGCACAATATAAAAAATATTTACTGTGTATTTTTACTGTGTATTATTTACTCATATTTAATTTTTTGTTATAGAATGGAGTTGAACAATTTTCAACAAATATTATTGATGCTAAATTGTATCAAAACAAAATACACCATCCTATAAAAATAATTAAGGTAAGATTTTTATTATCTAAATAGTAAGCAGTTAGTAGTCTAATCATTTATTTCTATGTGTGAAAATAAGGCATGATAATTTATAATGTAATATAGCATACCTATTTAGCCAATGTACCTATAGTATATAGGTCTAAATCTTAGGTAGTTTATTATGACGCAGAATATAACTATAGTTAGTTCAGTTAGTTGGATATATAGTACTCATTATAAATAATTTTTTTATTAAGTTTTTAACTATTACTTAACATTAAAAATAGTTTATTTATAGGCATTATTATTATTTTAATTTATCTAGTGGGGATTATAAATGCTTATGATAAACATAGTTATTTTAACTAGTTAATCAATATTGCAAGGTGATCATTACATTTTAATGTTTAATTCTTAGTAGGTAGGCTTTTGATGATAAACTGAATATTAATAATATTTTCTTTTATCAGTGTTGTTTCTAGTTTATATCTAAAATGATAAATGATAATTAATAAATTAATAATTTAATATGATGTTATGACTCAATCAATTTATGCATGAAAATAAACAAACTAAGTTTAAGAACATCTAGGTAAATAATAGTTAGGAATTTGAATTGTATTATATAACAATTAGGTATGTAATTAGCACATTATATACATTTTTTAACTTTTTAAATGAGACAATAAACAATTATGATAACCGTTTTAACATTTTCGATATTATTTACATGGTAATAAGTTCATACCTAGTCAATACAATATTCTAATTTCGTGTTAACTACTGTGTATTCATTAAGTGTAATATTTATACTTAATATTTTTATATATACATATATGTTATGAGATATTTTAGCTAGGTACTATTTTTATCTCGACGATTATGGTTAGGTAGAATATGGAATGTGTGATATTATTTAGATATTATATTACATATTTTCAGTACTCATTAAACAAATTATTTTAAATTTAAACAATATCAATTCTTTATTATTTAATATAATATGGTAAAGTTGTTAAATATTGTATTGTTTATTTATTTGTTTATTTATCATATATCGATTTATAACTGGGATTTAATTTATATCGCAGAGGCGTAGTCAGGATCTTTAAAATCGGAATCCAAGTTACTAGTTTAGAAAATTTGACTTTTCACAATGCTAAAACGTAATATACCATTAATTTTAAATAATTTAAGGGGCCGCTACACCAGCATTTGTTTTCTTTGTCCATCTTCCACATAATATAAGAACAAAGATACTTCGTTTTTCCACGATTGCGATTCTCTGGTTTAGTTTAGGGCAAAAGCACTTATTATATATTTTATAAAGAAGAGTATTTTCTGTGCATTGACTGGATACGTTTTTTATAAATACAAGCATGTTTTAATTTAAAATAATTTCGATTATTTTTAACCATTAATAACTTACTCAAAAATATAAATATTAAAAATCTATAAAGAGTCGTAATCGTGGAAATATGGAGTATCTTTGTTTATATATTATGTGGGAGATAGACAGAGAAAACGGTCCCTTAATGAATAGTTTTTAGGTATAATTTGTATGGATATGATTAGGTTTATATAGTATATAAACCTAATTATATTATGTATATAATAATATCGCGTATATATGTATCTTACCTGTACATATTATATACTATTGATTTTCATGTTTTTGCGATGACGTTTTTTTTTATATCTGACCATCGAGCATATTATAAATATATATATATATCACACTACAAACACGCTATAGTACAAATTCTATACCTAGGTATATGTTTTCAAAGCGTCGTGCAGTCGTTGAACTCACTTGCATTTATTTTCCTAACCGTTGCGCTGTATGGCCAACACGCCGCCCACGTCTCGTCGTGTTTTCGACCAAGTGGTTGGAAATTGAAACGACCATCGTTCGTTCTTGAAAAACGTACACAATAATAATATCATAGCCATACGCTGTCTTATGTATCTACTAAATGTGTTATTATTATAACATATAGTAGGTGCTATGCTATTATCGGGCTCATAAGGTGTATGAGACACGTCGACGACCGTTCGTCGTCATCGTTCAGATCGTTTGCATTTCGGACAGATGACAGACGTGGCGGCGGCGACCGAATGATAAATCGTGCCGTCCGCCTCGTGCTTCGTGTGGTCGTAATATTAAATATATATTATGGGTTAATATTATAGGTACGCGCCAGCGACGGTTGGATTACTATCGATGCGCCTCGCGCCGCCGAGGATCCCGACCCCACATCGTAGATTCGTAGCCACACTGCATTAGTTGATTGATTACAATCGAACGACGTGGTGTCGTCGCTCCGTGCAGGTTCGGACCAATGTGTATTTTATACGCATAATATAATTTATTATAATATATTAATATTCTACTTGAAATTGTAATATAATTGGAACTGGGAACTTGATGCACCCTAAAAACATCAACACAAGTAATTTATAAAATATGTCCGATAACATCATTTATAACGATTCACCTGTTAAAGTAAAAATACCTTCTTTGCGTTTTCTAAAGATTACGCATCTCTTTTCGTTCTTGCAAAATATAAAAATATACATATTATATCCTATAAATTAGTTTCGACCCTAATAAAAATATTTTATTAACGGATATTGATACCGTACAGATGTTTTTTGTTGCTACTACTTCTACAGCAATTATACCGCATACGTTACTCATATCTGTTCTATTCATCCGTTTTGGTTCCGTAGAATTCAATCTGTAGGGGGTCTTTTATTTTACTATCGCTGTGTATGTTTCTTTCGAGAGGAGATAACATTCACAGATTGAAACGTTTATATACATTTGTTTTCTATCGGCATTTTTACAGTTCTTAGTTTACTTAATGTGACTTCTAACTATTTAGTGAATTATATCGTTAATATAGTCAAGATATTGTATGTTTCGTTTGAACGTCGTTGAAAAAATATTTTCCAAATCACATTAGGTATATAATAATAATAATAATTCGAATTAGTGTTATTTTGTATGCAAATACATTAAAACTATATCATAAAGGGTCTTTAGTGATATTTATAGCCTTTAGCTATGTGTCAGACTTCTTGTATGAATAACGTCATCATTTAATGGGTTCCTACAGTATATGCATATATATATAATTGGGAAGCTTTAACTTAATATCACGATTGCGTTATACCAGTTTTTCCTTCCAGTGGCCAGTGGGCCGCCGTTGCGGTCTTCTTATAGTTTTTGCTGTTATGCCGCGGTAGGAGTGGTAGGGTTAACGTCCAGTTGTTTTTCTCTTTCTCTTCTACAGCATCAATGGTCATTATATTATTAGACGCCTACGTATTTAATGTGTTACATTCATCAAGAAAGTATCATATTATATACTTATCGTAGTGGTTGTTAATTTAAAAAAAAATCTGTTCGATATTTTGATAAAACGTGACAGTTGATAAGCTCATATCACTTGCGAGTACCCTATCGTTTAATTGGGCCACAATATAAATGGTCAGAGTCCTTTTTGTATAAGACTTACATAAAACGGTTGTGTTGTTTCACTATAATATTTTATATCGTTCCTTCCTAACCTTCATACATATACCTTACATGTGTTAATATGTTATCTAAAATATAATGTATAGTTAAGAAAAAAGCGATTTGTCTTATTTGGAAATATATTAGTTGCATTATGTTAAACACGTTTTATTACTTCTTGATTATTTTATAATCTTAGTTGTATTTTAAATTTGTAAATGAATGGTGGTATTGAACTATAGTATAGGTATTATAAATGTGCTAGATTTAGTTAATCCGAGAAACTACGAGTACATTCAGTTTATTTTTGTGTTTTTTATAAGTGTGCATATTTTTCACTGTATTCTATTAATTTTCTCTAATTCTGGTTTTAAAATATATAAAAAATTTATATTTTTCGTTCAAATAAAATAAAATATTATTGTTTTATATTGATATTAACGAAGAATAAAAACAACTAAAAAGTAAGAACAATGATAATATACGTATAGGTACGTTTTAAACATAATAATCGTATGAGGTAATATTTGTTTAATAACTATTTTAACTTTATTCAAACAGCTGTCGTGCCAGTGTGCTCAATGCTGTGCTTTTCTATTTTAAGTATCTTTTTAGAAATGAAATATCTGGCAACAAATGTTATTCCAGTATATTATCTTTAAACTTAAATCATAAATTATAGACATTGCATTTTAAATATATCTATTTAAAAATAAATTTATATATTTATGCCTTAAGCATTATAACAGAAATAATGAAAAATAATATTTACAATAACTAGATAGAGTTAAATAATAACAATAATAAAAGAATAAGGTATAACTATCTAAGTGATTTATTCTTTGAAATTTAAATGATCTAAGGCTTGAAGAATCTATACATTATTAGCTCAAACTGCTCGAAGCGTTTGAAGTAAGATCTGGTTGTGCTCATATGATGTCATATTCGTAGGTACTATAGATTAAAGTAAAAACATAGAATTATAATTTTTAATTTAGTCCTATTGGAGTGTGAATTATTTTGTAACTTTTGCAAGTGTTAATTTTCTAACAGTTAATTAAAAAATAAAGTAAAATTAGTATAAAATCGCGTATTTTCTTAAGTTATACTCACATAGTTTATAGAGATAAACAATGATTTAGAGTTTTTAAATATTTTAGAGTTTGTTAGAGTACTGTTTTTCCCTTTATCTGCCTATGTGCAACATAGACAAAATACATTCATGCAAAATCATTTTTTTTTCTTGAATAATTTTAGAGTAAAATTACCCATTAGAAATGTCCAATAATTATTTTTTAAGATTTAAATCAAAATTTAAAAAAATACATTATTAATGAAGTAGTAGTATAATTATGGCTTAGTATGTATGAGTTATCTGTATATTAGTTTTTATTTAGTGCTAATGCTTATAGTTTTAATAAATGTATTATATTATATAATATATAAAATTTACATAATTGTATTATTTTTAATAGTTATTACAATAGTATTAATAATTAAATAATATGAAGTATATTATTTAATATCATTTTAGTATTAAGATTATTTAAATTAGGCAATGGTGCCTAACGATCTTGATTAACAACGACTATTTGAACGATTTCCACAAAATATGTATCAGCTTTTAGAATTACCTCTGACCGTTATTTTTATGCTATAAATATGTTATACGTAATGTTATTTTTCATGTTTATTTCCTTGTTTCCTCATTTCCTTAATTACCTGAAATAAATATATATTTTTTTAATTTTTAGTTTATACTATATTTAATATTTATTATAGGTTCCTATTTTAGTTTGAGAAATAGAAATTCATAGAAACTGTAGTGTACAGATTACGTACTGCTGTTATCTTAAGGTATACACTCATACATACATTTTTTGTGGTTGTTTGAGATGAGTATTATAGCAAAATTAACTAATTTAATATGCGGTGATTTAACTAGTATGCTATAACCTCCATTTTACGCTTTTATTTAAATTATATGTTAGGACGTTTTTAAGTATATTTTAAAATTATATATATATATATATCTTTATACCATTTAAGGGAAGTCCTGTAGTTATACTAACTTATTTATTTTAATGAGAACAATCTTTTTTATTCTAACTGTGAGCAGATTATTGCTTTTGAAAATGTTCGTGGATATAAATCCAAATTTGAATGATTATGTTTATTATGAGTTATATTTTATGTTTATGATAAAGATAATAGTTTTTGATAATATTTGAGCTTTAGTGATTTAAAATTTATAGTAGTTAATTAATATTTCAAATTAATTAATTAGAATGTGTTTTTACAGTATACTGTTATTTTTGTTGTTTATTTACATATATGATGTTTGTGGTAGATATATTAAAAATAATAATTATTTTAGTGGAATTTTGTGTATAGGATATTTTTGAACCAAAAGTTTCGAGTGTATGTGCCAATTTAAACTTCCTAATGTAAAAGAACCTTTATAATATTTTATTGGTGTTATTCATGTTTTTTTTTGTATTCTGTATAAAGATACTATTCCAAATATTAATTTTAGAATGTTTAAGGAAATAGGAATTGTTCACTTCTAGAATATGAATTTTTTTTGTTGATTAATAAGTTTAATATTTATTAATATAATGAACGATCCGCGTTTAGTGGCATATTTATTCGCGATTAAAATATCTTATTTTATTATTCAATAAACAATGTTAACCTATATTGGATTGAAATTGTTGAAGTGAAATGCTCGAAAGATTGACTTCGTAATTTATTCGTTGATATATCAGAGTATTCGTGATGTACAAATAAAACTTTCAACGTATAGCTGGTGAAATGTCTTATATAGGCAGTTAATTAAAATTTAAACAAGCAATATTATATTTATAAAGAATAGTTGGAACTGGTTTTTCTACATGAACTTTTCGCATATATCTGTGATACGTTTAGTGTAGCCATGGCATTGTAAAAGTACTCAATTTCTCTGAGCATTTAATAATAATTTACTGCATCGGATAATACGCGTAGTTAAGAAGTTGATGTCATTTACATGATTGAATTTATTTCATCGGTCGATACACAAATGACCTAACATGATATATATATATATATATATAATTTCTGTTATTGTAGTAGGTAAATCCCTATCTCCTAATATTTTGATGAAATTTGAATATATTTTTCGCCTTTTTGAAATATTTAACATAATGATTTTGTATGTATACAGTTAAATTATTTATTTATTTTAATTGTATCCTAGAGCTTAGAGTCTATTCTTACCAGGCAACAACATTTTGGTTTGTATTTTTTACTCTGGTATTTAAGGACAAATATTCTAGAATTGTATCATTGTTTGGGAGATTTGGTATGTTCGATCATATAGAATATGGATATCTATACATAATCTGTATGCGATAAGCGTGTGTATTATAGACGAGGGAGCTGGTCTTCTCCTATTGAAACACATGCTCACAACGGAGTTGATAGTCGTGATGGCAATGAGACGAGAGTAGAAGAGAGAAGTTAGACAAAGAGAGACTGTTAGACTGAGAAAAAGAAGAAAACAAAACAACGGTACTTTCTATAAGAAATAAAGATCCGTGTGTATATTATATATGTGTTTGAGTGTGCGGGTGGATGAGGAGATAGGTCGTCGGTGGAAAGTGGTGGCAGTTGTGGCGGTGCGGCGGTCTCCCAGTAAGCCACGGCGGCGGCAGTCGTGTACAACGCACACAGACACAACCGGTTTGCCGCCGCCGTCGAAGAATTCTTCGCGCGAATCCAATCCTATAGTGGTCGTGCGTGCCCGAGGGGGTGTCGACCGGCGGCGTCGTCGATCGTCGGGAAAAACTCATCGTTCCGGCGAAATTCATACCGCTGCAGTCCGCGGACGTACCCGCGCCGCGTACCTATACGGATTTTTATTGTCGCCAAACGGTTGACTGTTGTGCAGCAAGTTTAGTGTCGGTGACCGGTTTAATAGTGTCTCATCAACGAATAATACTACCTAGTAAATTGCCATCAAATTAGGTTTGTTTGTACCTTTTTTTTTTTAAATTTCCAACCGTTGTTATTGTCGAATAATCATTATGTACATAATCATTATTATTACACACTGTCATAGTATCATAACCTGGTATAGTGTCGTATGGTGTATTTTTTCTTTTGGTTAAAATGGTTTTATGTATAAACAAATATTGTGTTTGGTACAACTTATAACGTTTTGCGAGTTCTGAAGTTTGAGATTTGTTGTATAGTTTTTTTTAACTGTACCATAATAATTTATAATAGTAGGTTTAATATATATATTATACTCACGTGAAGTAAATGCAGGTATTAATTAATATTTATTGTTATATCCATTGTAAGTTTAATGATTATGCGAAATACAATAAATTTCATTCCGAATTAAACATAAGTGAAATAAAAATTTAATTTAAGACATAATCATTCTAAATACGAAATTTAATTCTGAATACTTTAGACGTAGATACGTGGTGATTATATAATATACATATAGCTATTTAAATGTTTTTAATGTTTTTTATTCGATATTTAAGAAATACAATTGTTGATTTGAAATTATATAACATTTATTTTATAATATTTTAATCTATAAAAGTCAATCAATCAAAAAATATATTATAAATATTTGTCATTAATTCTTTCAAAAATTTCTTATGAAGCTTATTTAATTTTTTTTCATAATTTATATTTGCTTAAAATATTTGAATACATATTAATACATTAATACATTTTTATTAATTTTTTTACATATTATTTACATTTTAACCCATACAAATAAAAATTAATTTATTCTATTATGTTTATTTTGTATAACTTTTCAAATTTTTGAATTTATTGTCATATTTACTATACAATTGCCTTATTTTTGAGTGCATAAACGAGTACATTTATTTAACGATTTTAGTGGATTAAATTCGTTATAGGTAGTATTATAAAAGGTATTACCATATATTATATTGGCATATCATCGCCTTGGTTTTTGAAAAGCTTTTTAACATAATCACCTAGAATTTTTCCATAATTTAAGTTTATGTAGGTCATAGGTACTCTACAGGCTCTATGTTCAAAAATAACATCTAAAATTGATCCAGTTTGAATCATTTTGTTCAGTATTAGTGCATCACATTTATACAAGTTAACTCTTAAAAGTAATTATCTAAATGTATATTTCAAGTTTCAAATTATAATATCATGTGTATGTATTCATTATGCTATTTTTATTAATGTTTTACTCAAGTCAACAAAACAAAAAGTCTTTATTTTACTCATAAAATAAAAGTTCCGGACACATTTTTTTCTGTTGTGGTTCTGAATCATAAACTCTGGAAGTAATTTAGTTTTATTTATTGGTCTTATACTCTTATACCTGAATACCTGTAGATGATAGCTATAGAAATCAAATAGCGTTTGTTTTAAAATAAAAAAGAAACAAATGAAATATTTGTACAAAAATAATATTACTGATGCATTTTGAAAAAAATATATTTTCTACTCATACTCATTGTCGTGTACTATATTCCTTATTACACTTATACGATATTCTTTTGTCCGTGCAGTGTATAAACAATGAGCATTGTTAAACCTTACCATATATTTGTTAAATCAAGTTATAAATACAGTGAACTACCACTATTGCTACAGCAATAACTTATTGTTCGCAAACGGTTTGCACATAAATAGATTAGGAAATATTTAAAATTTAGGTGGTGGCATTGTATCGTAATAATTTATTATTATACTCTTGATTGTTCTACATAGTTTATTAAATAGTATTCCAAGTATGTTAATTATAAAATATAATATGTATGTTTGATGAACGAATACATTTTCCTCATTATTGTATATTATAAACTATAAACGTATTAATCCAATCTAACATCTTGTTTTTAACCTATTTAGTATGACACTATAGTTTACCCTTGTCATATTATATATATTTATGCCTAAACAATGGAACGGTTGTTGACTCCCGGTACCTCATATGTTAATGTTGCGTTAATTTGAATAATTTAAACTGTTTTATATTTTGAATATTTTTTCGTTTCAGACGACTCCCCTTATATATAGGCATATACGATTTGCATAACTCTGCAGAGGGGTCTTTATTATTTTATTGATACAACGTATCTTTAGTTTTATAGTATATACATGTCTTAGTCACGGTATACAAATATTAATTTGTACCTACATTGTACACTTTATTGTAATTAAAATAGTTTTTTAAAACTACATAATATGAGTAAGAGATACCATTTTACGAGGCTATACTTAAATCATTAATTGCAAACTTAAAATCTATATACTATACCGAATTATGTCGTAGTAATGCACGTGATTTTACTATTGCTACAATCTTGGTTATACATATACCCGGATAAAATAAAATTCGTATAATGGTATATTGATGGCTCTCATTATTATATTATAATATTATTAAACTGGGGTTTTAATTTTTAAAACATTAATTAAATATTTTATTATTTTTTTTTCTATTGAAAAATATAATTATTTAATTTGAACTGATTTTGTTTAATCTGTATGTATAAATCTCTATGTTATGTTTGAACAGTGTGTAGTTTTTGTATAGTTGTATTTGCAATATGATAATATAATTACAGTTTCAATAAACAAAATCAAAATATCGCAATATAATATAAGTATGATTACTTATCACATTAAACGGATTTTGTACTTATTGCCTCGTTGATCGTTTTATCGTCACAAGATCGATTTAGGTATATAGATGAAAATACTTGTTAAAATACGATAAATTTTGTAAACATATAATTATAGTACATGATTTAAACTGTGACATTAAAAAAAAAAAAAAAAATTGATTTTAGGTAAAAATTATTTTATATAAAAAAAAAAATTAAAAACTTGAATTATATTGACTGAGATAATAAGATATTTAATTATTTTTGGGCATTTTTAGTGTATATTATTTTCAATAGAGCACTGCTTGTGTAGTATTTTAGTATAGCTGTGATCTGTGTTAAAAACTAAACTTTAATATTATATTCATCAGAATATTACGCGTAGTTTATAATGTTGTTGTTTATCAGGTAAAATCCGACGGTATTAATTATAATTTACATTGCCCGAACGATGTTATATCCAAAATGATGTAATCCATTTGATAATATAGTATAACTATTTATATTTTTAATTCCAATTGGCATATATACTGTATGCGTATGTAATTTAAATCATTATCTTATTCTTAATGGTAGTTATTAAACTTTTTATACAAACATCGTACCTACATTTTATAGGTTTACATAATATTATTGAAATTGATTTATTAAGTATAAATACATTAAAATATTTTTAAAGACAACCGTTTTTATTCATTGTATTGAATTTATAGAAATTTATAAATAGCGAAATACATTGTAATTTTTATAAAATAATAATTCAATTTTATTTTGTATGCAAAGTAGATAATTTTTACATATTATTTTAGATTCTGAAATGAAACAAATACACTATTCGTTTTAAATGTGTTTTTTATGACTTACTACACTTTAGACACTTTATAGTAGAAAGATACTCCATTATTCAATATCAAGGGAGGTTTCTGTCAAAGTAGGTCTAGTCGAATGATCAAAAGTAAAAAATTCCCAGTATTTTCAAAATAATATCGATTAATCTTTTCATAAATATCGAAGATACTAAATATTATGTATATTTTTTTATATATATATTAAGTTAAATTAGTTATGTTTGTTATAGTTTAAGATTTCAAGATTTTAGTCGTAAGATTTGAAACTTTTTATCATGGCAATGAAATTTTTAAAATATTTAGACTAATTTAAAACTATTATTTATATCAATGAATTTATTTAACTTGCCTATAACACCATTTTACTGTAAATTATTAATATTCACTTATAGAAATAAAATATTTTAAAAATCATTATAATATAATGTGTCTATGCAATATCATCGAATTCAAATTCAACAAATCCGTTACTGTGGCCTATTGCCTATACAATTTTAAGTACACTCAAAATCATCCTCTATATTCTATGTTGTTGAGTGACTTCAATTTTTATTAATATTAATATATTTTACTATTTTGTTTTTAAATATTGTTAAATATATTATAATTTTAGTTTTTTTTATCAGGATTATTAAATTTATTCAATAATAAGTATGTTATATGTAATTTGTGTTAAAGTATTAAAATTAAAGCAAAATATGTAGTAAAATAAAATTTATAAATACGTCATTCGCCTATAAGATTCATAAGACTAGGTTATAAGACTCACTTTGTGCTGGTCCCAAAGTGAGTCTTATAAGCGGCGTCTACTGTATTCTAAATTGACTTACTATATACAGCTTTTATAGTATAAATATATAGGAATTGTTTTGGTGAAAACGTGGAATCTGTCAATATCTTGTTTGTGGAAAATAGATACTGATGATAAACGGAAAGAAAGGAATACTCTTGCTCGACACGTGCTACCCTTGAAAATAATCGTATACGTTAAACCTACATTTTTATATTACATTGGGAATGTAAAATTTTCTAAAACTTATCTATTTTTTTATTATGTTTTTTTTTTGTTAACTGGTCCCGGTGGCCGGTAGTCCAAAGGTCGATCGTTATTATATCCTTTATCTTGTTTTTTGTTTTACCGATATGAAAGGGGCATTATACCTACGTATTTTATTGGAATTTTTTGATTTTAATTATGTGAAATACAAAGTAGTTTCATGTTTATTTAATTTTCTATATTATTTAATAGAAAAAATGATATGACTTTTAAATAAATTATTCGATTAAAAGTATAATAATAATAGTTATAGTTATATATTTAATCCACATTATATGGTAAATAAATTAAATTAGATAAATCACATTTGTAAAAAAAACATAATGTAGAAATTATAGTTGTGTAATTAAATAATATCATACATTTTAAAACACAGAAAGTTGAAATCAATCATTTATTTCATATATTTCATATGAGAGGACATTTTAAGCCAATTTTGTTATTCAGTTATAGAATTTTTTAAAACGAAACGTTTCTAATTTATAATTGAAAAGCTACAGTAACAGTATAATTTTTTAACATGTCGTAATGATCAATTTTTTTTCATTCATCTAACGTTATATTATCATGATCTATAAAAACATAAATTGGCATGATTAATAATATAATCTTGAAAGATTTTTTTAAATCAATAACTAGTTTTTTACTAATTATTACGTAACTAAAAATTATCAAAGTAATAACTATTATTATAAAAAAATCAATTTGTTTTTATAATTACCTTTTCATTGTTTTGGTTATAGTATAGATTTATGAGTGAATTAACTTTGAATATTATATTGTTGTTCAATCAATTGGAGAATTTTTTTGTACGCAATACACAGCAATGTATTGACACGTCTATATGAATATTCTACAGTGTTGGGAATAATATAAAATGAGAACAAAATGTGGTATACAATGTATATACATATGTAATATGCTTTATGAAGTATTAAAAATAGTTTGACTGTTCTCAGTCAAATATACATATGTATATACTATATACATATGTATTATTTGTGATGTATGGGTTTGTTGAAAACGAGTATTACTCACACATAAACGAACATCATACTTTGACAAATCACAATTACTAGTGAAAGTATTAAAAAAAAACCATACAAATTTGAAATTTAAATACAAAAAAGTTATTTATATGTATGTGATGAAAAGTCATATTTTCTTTTATTAGCATAATTATATTATTATCATGATCACATTATTTATTACAAAAGTATAATATATCGTGTCCTATTTATAGCAGATTTACGTAATATTTTATTAAGTACTCTAAAACATTTATTATAATGGCTGCGCATGACTTGTGTTTCGGATTCGTACAATTTCTACCCAAATGAGAGGTGTACACTTACCTAACTCAAAATAAGATTTACACTAATTGCAGCTCTGGTATCCATATTTGTTGGTTGTTATTCATTGAATAATCTATAGTTTTAACCTATTTTAGCTTATGATTAAATATGCAATACTTATTACTTAACTATTTATTTATTATTATAACTACAAGTTAAATAATATTTTATTTGTTTATAATACAAATATGAATTTTTGTCATATAGGTTGTACACTTTTAGTGTTTGTACGTTTCATAAACTTAACTTAATTCTAAATTAAAATTATTTCTTGATAATAGTTTATATTTTTATTTATGTTGGGAATATTAGTAGTTTATGATTTATATTGAACCGCTAAACAAGAAAACTTAAAGCACATTATAGGTTAAAATCTTGTCTAGAATGCATAATGATCGTATACCGAGAAAACTAAAAGAGAATTAACCACCTTGAATTTGATTGAGAGTAAAAAAATACAATAAAATACTAATATAATAACAGTGAAGGGATATGTAACCAATAACCATATAAGATATACTTAATATAGGTATAAATACCAATACATTTAAAGCTTAAACATAAATATTATCATTTATATTTGTTTAAATTTTGAATCATATCATTATCTATATTGTTATTAATATTATGTCAAACATCTATCTATATAATAATTGTTTATTTCTTTGTATTTAATATCCAATAATACTTTTTTTTTTAATTATTTAAGAATTCAACTTATATAAGTGAATATATGACGTATGTTTATCATTTATGATAATAAATTACAGACTAGGTAGAAAAATGATTAGGTGTGCACCAATTACTATTATATCTATGTTATTATTACTTATGTCCTATTTATATATTACGTAGACTTAACTATGATTTTTTTTTATATTAACTGCAAAGTTTGATTAAAAAAAACCCCAAGGTTATTTTTATTCATTTTCCCGTTTTTCGCAGGATGGTGTTACTGGTGCGAGGCGTGGTTCAGGACGAACCACCGCCGGACACGAGGACGCTGTACCTCAACCATCCGGTACTGCGAGATTCCGCATCACAACTGCTCACCATCTCTACAAAAGTAGTTGGGCCCATAGGGCTCCTTTACGTGTGCCAACGGGAGATGGCTGTGACCGTACCGCATGACAGTATGTATATTTTTATTATTAAAAAATAATGTCATATCTGTGTGTTGTTTAATCGTGTTCGGAGTCTCATAAGTCTTTTTTTAACGTTTGTAATATATTTATTATTTTCGATATTTGGGATTACGCTTGTTTTATAATAATGTATTGATATCATCAAATAGTATGGCGTTATGGGAATTTATTGTAATTATATTGGTTTCTAGTTTTTATAAAGACCTCGGTGTCCGGTCCTATCTTGGAAATTGGAATATATAAAGATCAGAGGTGAGATCGTCGTAATTATGCGTTATTGTACGCGTGCAACACAATAATTAATATAGCTTTACGTACATACGTACAGAAAATTTAATACCTGCTTCATACAATTACTTTCCAGTTTACATCGTTAGTATTTCCGATTTATGTTCTCATTCTTTAGCCGAAAGAATAATTTAATTAGCGTGACATTACTTCGTGAGCATTTCTATATCTAAGGAATAGTGTAATCGATTCTACTTATCTTGTAAATTGTATATTATGAATTTTAATTTTTAAAGATACATTTTTAATTTTCTATACTATCGAGTAGAATACCTTATTGATTAGTCTTTGGCCACTTTGATTTCTATGAATTACAGATCTTTTAGGTATCATATGTATTATTGTGTAAAAATATCTTGAAATATCGGCCCATATTTTGAATAATTAAATACTCGTACATATTATAATCATTAGTGGTGGATTTAGGATATTTTTTTTTGGGGAGGGGGGGGGAGGAAATTGTTCATATTAATTTTAGTATAATTTTATTATATTTAGGATTTGATGTTAGGCCTTATACAAATGTAATATAACTGGAAAGAGTGGGGAGGTGGTTCCCCTTGAATCCGCCACTGATGAGAATAATAAGGCTATGTTAGAAAACGCCAACATTTGGGTCTTAAAATGTAGCTGTATAATTTATAATAACTATAATGTAATATAACTAATAACCTATTACCTCCTATGTAATGTGTTGATATATTTTAATAATTACCAAACGTATAATATTTTTAATTATTTTATTTTATTGTACATTCATTGAATTATAAGTAATAAGTATAACGATTTTCAACCCTCCACCACACCATTGTTCCGCTTAAAAAAGCTGAAAGTTTTAATAAAAATAATCCAGTATTATAAGTATACTTATGATATTGATGAAGATATATAATGTATGACGTAATATATATTTATTAAATGTTTTTAGAAAACGTGTCGATTATTGGTTCCGACGACGTTACCACTTGTATCATTCTCGTACTCCGACATACCGGTAAGTTAATTTTGTATTAATAATATGTACTGCGGTGTATATAATAGACTCTATAACAATGTGTGTCACATAAGGTTTTTTTTAGTTTCAATGTCCACTAAATTCTTCAGTTTTACACATGGTATATTTAAAATTTTTTTTCGGATTAATTAGTAAAAACAACAACAAAATAGAATGTGCTCGACCTGTTTATATCAAAACCTAGATTATATATTGTGTAAATCAAGCTCTGTTTTAAATAACTTACCGAAAATTTCAAAATGGTTTTCAAATGTGATTCTACTGGCTATTAATTATCTAATATGTATACATAATGTGTATAATAATATGACTCGTCTGAATTTTTATATTTCTTTAAATTTTTGTTTAAAAATTTATATTTTTAAAATAAACTTTCGTGTTATATACCTATAATAATATGTATTATGCATTTACCTGTCTACCATTTTGAATTTTCCAATAAATATTCCGTACACGTAGGTCTAAGTTAGGCGTTAGCCTAATTAAGGTACCTGTATGGACATGGTGACACGCAAACACTATCAATAATATAGGCGAAAGTCGAAAACTGATTATTTTCAAACTCCGTCATATTATACCTATGTTTTTATAATACTAATAAAGAGCTTCCTAGCGTTCATGTAGGTAGGCATACCATAACACAGTTAGAGGTTCCCAAACTTTGTTTTTCATGTACTACTCATGTATATATTACGGATTAGTGACTGACAGTCACATCTCGTGTATCACTGACTAAAAATATAACTTTTTGAAATGTTAATAGACTTATATCAAGACAGTAAAAAATTACTTAAGTTCTAATATTTTAAATTATCTACGTTCGTTTGAGTGTGTCAACGATTACAACTTCTTGATGTATTTTCCATGATTCAAGATAACAATTAATAATATGTTCAATATTAATAACAATTTACACAAAATGCAAAATACTTTTAGATCCACTATAAACTTTAAGAGGACACTACATCCTTATGTGTTATCTCCGTCTTACACATATAAAACATAGCAAAAGCTGTTTTGCGCGGAATAGAACCACTATGGCTGTAGTGATAGTTAAGATTCCAAATTGGTATATAATATAGTTAAGAAAATTCTCTGTGAAATATCGTTTTTATTTTTTTAATATCACTTATTACGAAAAAATTCTTATTGTTTTAAAATCCATTATTTTTGAACTTTTAGTTACGATATCTAAAAAATAAAAACGATATTTCACAGCCAAAGTTCTCCTTTTTACGTGGTGAAAATTAGTTAGGTATTACTGTAGCCTTCTCGGTTCTTTTCCGCGCAATACAGCTTTTGCTATGGTATACATTTGTAAGACGGAGACTACACATGCGGGTGTAGTTCCTCTTAAGTGATCTTTACTCTTTAGCCTATTGCGTAATTACAGTTTGAGAACTTCTATTATAACATATAAATATGTTTACATTTTATTACATAGTCGTGTCTAACTCATGACTTTTAACAAATTTATTTTACAACCCTATATTAATAAATTATAAAAATTTCATGGTAATTATAATAATTTAAATGCAATTTAGACAAGTTTAAATATACCTATTATTACATTAATTAAATAATTTCTTTACTAAATATGTAATAAGTAATAAAGCATTAAATACTTTATATCATAATTTCTAAAGAAATTGTTAATTGTTTCCTGCTCATTAAACTTCCATTCACATTATTTTATTTTCCTGGATAGTACTTTAAGTTTTACATGCTTGGACTAAGATATGATGTGGAGTCAATTGCTTTCTTTGGAATACTTACACACATCGTGTTTAGGTTCCGGAGCCGTGGGATTCGCTCATCTAGACGGTTCATGTACTGAGGAATGTGTGGTGAACATGGTGCACAGGATCCAAGAACTGTCCATGGGCTTCCCGGACGGCCGGCTGGAAATGTCTCTGATTGGTGGATTCACTCACGTGTTACGTTATAGCGAACAAGTGTTTTATAGTCTGATGGGTAAATGTCGTAAACTTTTTTTTCCAACCGAAAAGTTGGTATTAATTAATGTAATAAAAACAAAAATATTAATATATTTTGCACTCGTGCATACATATATCAAACAGTTGCAGTTCACAAACATCAAACCGAAATCGAACTTGTGCTTGCGTGTGTTGGAGAACTCAACACTATTATGCGAAACAACGTCCACTGGCCATTGCTTTATGGAGCTGGTAATGTTTTTTTTAAATATATATATTTTTTAGATACAATTTTAATAATGGTGTTTTGTTTGTGTTTCTTATATAGGAGTTATGGTCAAGAGCGGTGAAGTATTTCCGGCCAACTTTCCTGACAAAGGGCCTGAACAACCCTTGAGACTTGCTCGGCTGTTCACAGGCCTGCAACCAGTGTGTATAAATACGTATTATTATTACAGTGTTATAGTAGTATATATGTATAGTATAATAAAGTTATTCTTTTGTGCATTAATTTTTTAGGTAAATTTATGTCTTTGAAAATATACATTTATTTTCTTTTACATAACTTGAAATCATTATAAGTTACAGCATGAAATTTTCATTATACTTTTAACTTTTTATTCTTTAAATGACATCTTACATTTTTAATTCCATTCTCCTAAACAAATTAATTATCTGGGTATATAAGTTAGGTACTCCTATAATTTAAACTTTTAATACTAATGTAATTATTAACTTAATGAAAGTTTGATTTTAATATACGCTAGATAATATGTCAATCTTTTTATACTCGTATACACAATCTAAACTAAAGTATGATTAATACAATTTTTTTTGTTCTTGATCAAATTTGGTGTCTATACTTTTACCGCATTATTGACACAATAGGTCATCCTGTAAACTATGTTTCATTGTTAAAATCACACAGGTACCTATAATATTTGTATTTTTTTTCTTTATCAATTAATAGGTGTTGGATGTGTATGACTGCAGCTTGGGTCTCTTGAGAATCGGACCGTTTAACTACGAGCCCATGCGCAGTGTCGATTTGTGGCTTCAGCAATCCGATGAATTCATCCTGCAAGCTTTGTCAACTACGCCCGACGTAGAACCACCGCACACAGTCATGGCCGTAAGAATCTAATAACAAAAAACAATATATATATATATATATTAATAATTCTCATAATAATTACTCTCACTGTACTCAGAAATTCAAAGCTCGATAGTCGTATACTCGTATATAGTAGTATACTGTATTACTATAGTAATTGCATGATGTAATAATATACTATTAGCGATTTAATATTACTTTTAAGATAATAATATATTAATATATTTCTGGAAAACAAAGAACGAACGTAATTATATTTAGTAATGTTTAGGCGCAACATATATCGACATAAGTATACCTTAATGCTTAATTCGAATTTTAAACATTTTAAATACCTATGTTATTTTGAAAAAACAATAAGATATTTGTTGTTATTTGCGTTTTACATTTTTTTCACATGACTTGCACAGCTGTTAATTATCAATTGAAATAAAGTTTTCTTATCTTATTATTGATTTATTTCAGATACGAGCCTCTCTGAAATACGTTCAAGATCATCCATTTCCGGCGGTTACGGTCTTCAGGGACAATCGGCCATTATACTATAGACGAGATGAACACTCAGGCACGTGGACTCCATTTCGCTATTAAAGAAATATGAATCTATAACTCGACAATCCAACGATTAAAGTGTCAAATGTTTGTATGGCGTCAATAGTTCGATAAAATTCAAACATAAAATATCATTGAAAAAAAATTACCAGTGTTAGTTTTTTTAATATTAATTATTTTTATTTATAGAACATTCCATTTTGTTTGCCCTAATCTTGTGTTTTATAAGCTGTTCATTTTTATTTTTAAGTGCCTTTATAGTTAAATTCGATTTTTTAAAAGCTGTTTTTATAATTTTTAGAAACTAATGGAGAACTTGAGAACACTTAAGTAAATTATAATATGTATTAAGTTTTATCTGCGGTAATATTATATTTTGTGTTGTACGATGAAATAATCAGAAAAAAAAACATTGTTAATTTTTTTTTTTAACAATTGTTTCATACATGTGAATTTTAATCAAAATGAATGTTAAGTGTACAATAATTATATTTTTTTATCATAATTTATTTTGCAATTGACTTTTTTTAGTTGTATTGTCATAATACTCATAATATTGTCATTGGCCACTCAATGCTGAATGTTTTATGTTGTAGTAACATAACGTCATACACTCATGACTCATAACTGTATAATAGGTATATATCATAGTTTGAAACCGAAATTTTAAATACTGTAGCTATTTGAAATCATTAGAATCCATTTTCGATTTTCTTAGTAATTACCTAAATCGGAAGTGATAATGAATAATGATATTTGTTGGTATAACATTTTTTAACTATTTTATTCATTTAGGTAATAATTGGTTCATGAATTTGATTGTAAATGTATACATGGATTTATAATTTTTTATTTTTACTATTTATAAAAATGTACAAGAAGATGATAAAATACGAGCAGTTATAAATATTTAAATATATGAAGTATTGTTCGCTCGTCAGTTAGATAACTTGATTATTTTCCTATAACTTATTTTTAGTTTTGGATGATGGAGTTAAGTGATGTTGAAAACTAATAAAATGATTATTAAAATAAATCCATCATAAATATGTACCTTTAAATCTGTTATCAGATTATGACATGGACCAACAAACTTAATTATACATTTATTTGTGTATGTACATACCTACTACATAATATTTAATAATTTATAAATATAAAATAGTAGGTATATTAAACCAAAACATTTGGTACCATTATGTCATTTTAATTTAAAAAAATTGACTAAAAATATGATTTTTATAGAAAAAAATGTCAATATATTGCACATCTTCTGCTATAAATTTCAGTGGTTTTAAGTCTGAAGTATATTACAAAGATAGGTCATAGACTCACAGTTATAGAGTAGATTAATTAAGTAACTAGGAACTATATAAAACAAAGTGATATATTAACAACTACATACTTGGTCATTTAGCATAAATTATATCTTGCAATACCTAAAGTACCTATAGGTACTAGTTGAGTTTGCCATTCGTCCTGGTTTTAACGGTATGTCCCGACGGCCGGTCATTAAGTTTGTCCAGGTTAATAGAAACTGAAAAAAAATAACTTTAATATTGTACTATTTAATAATATAAAACAGAATAAATAGTGTACACTGTTTCATTATATTATTATATGATTATCTTATATAATTATGTTATTAAAAAAAAAAAAAAAAAAAAGATGGTTATTCAATATTATTGTATACCAAATAGGTTTGGTAATTTCAAAATCTGACAACCATACTATACTATATAGGTATTTAAATTTTAAATAAAATCACTTTTGTTAGGGACAATCGAGTCAAATAGACTAGATATTTGATTGTATCAAACTGATGAACTAATCATTGTAACTTTTTACAACGCATATCAAGCTAGGATTTTTTAAACTTGGTTTTGGATGTTTTTAAAGATATAATAAATGTGCTAAAGATCTTTTGACCTACTAAGTCCACTATTTTTTGATCTTTTATTTTAGATATGAAGTTTTGTACTTACCTAAATATTTTTTTACGTTTAGGAAAATAATATGCTTTTAAATACCTATCTTGCTGTTATTTACAAAATTGGAACTGTAAAATTCTTATTAAGGTTCCAAGTCTTGGTATATACCAATAATTTATAAATAATTTTGATAATTATGTCACAAAATATTTCGTAATTTTCTATACAAAGATCTATGCATTATTATCTCTATAATATAATATAGTATTAACATATTATATACATAATTTAATACCAATTAAAAAATTTAATGATACATAATAAGTATTATGAATTATCATGTATTAACGTAGGCAGTGGGTGTTTTCACTTGTGAAATTATATCTTTATATATACCTTTAGTACCTACCTTAGTTCCTTAGTTGGTATAATATTAATTTATGCAATGTAAATCGATCAGACATTATATTATACCCGTATGGGAATTATCGAACGTTAAAATTTTTTTATAAAAACTAATTTCTGTATTCGTATACTATGTGTTCTATCGAGTGGCTGTGGACAAGAGGATTTATTTGTAACTTATGCTATAAACCAAGTATTGCTCACATGTTGTAAAATTATACATACATATCCAGTAGAATCCACTTAATTGGGACACATTGGGCGGTGACCTATTTGTCCCCATTATCCAACTATCCCGATTAACCGAATAACTAATAAACCGATACATTCGTTTTGGTCTATGCCTATCTGTCCCTATTAAGTGGTTGTCCCCTTTATGTGGTGTCCCAAATAAGTGGATTCTACTGTATTATAATCAGTGAGTTCAATGTGGTCGAAAAATGCTCTGAAATTAAAACGAACCGTGAAACAACAGAATCAGTTGTGTTTCTAACGGACTCGGGAGTGATAAATGACAATGATATAGCCAGCGCCAACGCTGTATAATATGAACGAAGTGTCGACATTCTCCTAACGGGACAAAAGTTTTGAAAAGTCACTTTTATCTAATATTATGACGCGCCGCAAATGTTTGGTTTAAAATTGGTCCGCAAGTTTTGGGCCGGAAATCGTTCGGGAAACTTTCGCGAGCCTGCAAGTCGCTGCCAACCGTATAAGTATTCCGCACAACTGCAATGACCTAGTTTATCCCATTTTGCGTGAGCGGTGGAATACGACGTCGTCGGTAAATTGCAATTGTAGTACCGGTGTGAGGGGGGGGGGTCGGACGAAGGGGATCAATTGCACTGTGGACTATATGATAGATATATGATAATACATGCTCAAAGGGATCAGGTTGTTTTAACGCGAATTGTCGAAATATCCCAAATATTTAAGCTATTGTATTGCGATTTGCTTTTCGAACAATATATGTACATTAAATCCAAAATAAATGTGTTTTATATTTTAGAGATATAATCTACCACTTTATTTCACGTTCCAAGAATATCGTTACCAAGTTTCAAAATCGAGTATTATGTATCGTGCATTTATTTCTTACAAGCTTTGGAGAGATATGTATCTTTACATTATTTATTCAAATACCTAAATAGTCTCCTATAATTGTATTTATTAATTAAAAACAGAATCAATTTTTAAAACAAGCAACCAAAAAATGTTCAGTTATTTTATTGTATACAATTGAGACATTAATGTGACAGTGACATATTAATCGGCGGAAGCCATTAATATTCAAATCGCAATCCACAATTATCGTCCATTGTAATTCATCAATCGAGAGATTAATATTATTTATCATATCACGATATCGTATGTGAAAATCAAATTTTTGTTAAAATACTTGGTATCTAATCTATTATTGATAAAGTCACAGATATTAAATTAAGTAAATTATAATTTTGAACAACACGAGTTATGGTTATAGCAATAGCAACAGCAATGATTTTGGTTTTGAGGTATGTATACAATGTATTTGTTATTTTAAAATTTAAATCAGATTTCAAAAAGGTTCTTACATTTTTTGTTATTAGATTAATCAAGGCACCTTAGCTATATATTCTGGCATAGCCAGTGCTTGACTTGGAAAGAAAGTAGCGTCCCTAGCATTTTAATATAACTCACATAACTATTGTGTGGGGTTAACACTAGGAAGAAGGGGTACGCTAGTGTATTCAAAAAATTAGTTTAGTTCGCGCTCCCTCCCTCTCAAAATCAAGCACTGTACTTAACTGAGTCCATTAGTTTAATATTTTTAAATCTTATTCTCAGTTTTATTGTTGTTTATGATTTATACTTTATAGCTGTTAAGTGTTGTATGATAATTATTTTGTGCTTTGTTTGATACAATTAGAATTCTTTTTGGATACAAAATATAAAAACAATGGCTGGAAAAAGAATAAAACTAAGGGACAGGTACAGTTTCTGGAAAATCAGCCATAAAATCAATTCGAAAAACCACTTGTTGCCTATTTCTAAAGTTTATAAACTAGACAATTATTTTATAACAAAGAAACTGAATAATTGAAACGCATGTATCAAATGTTGAATGTTATAAGTTCTTGAAAATCTTTTGTATTCAAATAGTCATTATAGTGACATTTGAGGGTATAGGATGAGGTAAAGGGGCTGCATAAAAACTTTGGGCAGGGCAGTGAGATTTTAAAACTTTTAAGAAGCCTTTAGATGAATATGTAAGTGGATAAGATTTTAAGCAATAAACAATAGAAATAACTTGTAAATGATTTAGTTTGAGTATATTTGATAATAATAGTAACTGTATAATACCGTTATAGAAAATTCACGACGATAATATTATTATTTTATCTTAATTTCTATAATTTGTATTTGTATTTGTATTTTTTTTTTTTACAATATTTACAAGATGAATATTAATATTATTAATCGGCTAAGCCGTGGTTTTTCAGGTACCAAGTGGCATAATTATGTGTGTGCATGTACGGGGTAGGGGTGGAGTACATTTTAATTGGACAGGCGTAGAATGCCGTAGATACTTATTATAACGTTTATAATTTTATTTATATAAGTACCTTTCATTGTATACTTAATTATTTATACATTTTATAATAGGTTATTATATTTTTTGATTGCTATTGCTTATTGGAATTTTGTTAATAATTGTATGTTTTTCTTTGTTGAATTTCCATTTCTTATTTATGAATATAATTTTTGGTGTCCACGATATAGAATTCCTGAAAACTTGTTATTCTTACGTGTAGAGATCTATTTTGTAACTCGTCAATACGATTGCGTACGTAAAATGACAGCGGAATATAAATTATAATAAAATAATGTGTAAATCACTCTATCGTTTTCGATCTGCCTTATAATTATTTCTCCCACTGTAAACTGTTCGGTGACAAGCAGTATATTGCAAATTTACAATTCGCAACTAATTCGAATTATTTTCCTGTCAAAATTATACGCTATAGTTGTGGTGTTGTATTGCATTCGCCCAAAAAAATAGATGAGTCACGTTATTCGCATTAGGTACAGTGTAAGAACAGGACAGTGATTCGACAGTAGCCCGTTTCTTTTTACGTCATGGCGCGCAGTTTTGTAGCACATTTTTAAAAATAATTTGCAGTTGACGTTCTTTTTTACACAATATTTTTATTAAATATATTATAATTGTTTTCCAACCCCGTGAATCTTTTATGGTTTCTTTTGTTGCTTTTATTGTTATTGTTGCGTTTTAGTTTTATATTTATTTGTAGAAAATAACGTTAATTTAAATTTAAAGTCAATCGACGGTGTACACAGCGAATAATATTATACCAATATTAACAAATTCAATTTGCTCACATATATAACGCTACGTCTTATCCCGGTATAATAGTTATTCGTTGTTTATTTAACCAGAGATCTAAACACCGAAACGAATTAAACCTTTAGGTTCCTTTAGAAAGCCAATTCGGTAATGATAATAATATTATGTTGTATACAATTAATATTGGTCTGTGTGAAAATTACTGCAGCAGCAGCTGTCGGTAATTATATATTTTGTATAATAATTTTAATATTCGATTTATGTTGATCATTACAATTTATAGGCGAAACGTCAGCCGACTGTATGAGTTAGATTTAGTATAGTTGCACGCGTATACTGTCTTGCGTTTTATCGGTTCTCAATAATAAATAATAATATATTATGATGTATCGTTCCCTATTAGCCGTAATTTCACCAGATGCGATAAGAAATGGCTCATAATAATAATAATATTATCATCCCGCATACAAATGTAAGTAAACTTAAATAATAAATATTGTTAAGGTAAAATACGACTTTGGTATTATACTAATCTAGATGAGAATAAGATAACAATCTAATCATCAAGGTTTATAGTTCGAAAAACATAATATTTAAAAAAAACTGAGCCGTCGCGGGACGCCTGGCATATATGAAACATCAACAATTTTTATTTTGTAATAATATTGAAAATTATTATTATAATTATTATTATTATTTAATTATTATTATTTTTTTTTTGCCGAGCTTCGGCGAATTGAGCCGACTAGCCACGAGTGCGGCGTCGCCACGCCATAGTCAGTCTCACTACCGTACCGCGCCATTAGATGTTTCACATCAAAATAAAACCTATAAGTAATATACCTTTAGCTATATATATTATGCATTTACATAATATGTGGAAACGATATTATTATGTTTTTATTATTTTTAATTAATACATTTTTGATACAGGTATTTTTTTTATCATTCGTTTTATCCAATAGCAACTGTCATTATCCATAGGTTTTTAAATATAGTGTGTAAAATAACTATTTTTTTTTTTTTTTGGTTGACTATGTTGATTTGCTAACTTATAATAAACTACAGTTGTCACTTATTTTTTACAATTACCACTGACCTAGCGCGTTGTTTGTTAACTTTTTCTACAATCAATAAAACTTTTAATTTACGTTTTTATTTTATGAACATCGACGCAAGTAAATACGAGTAAACAGAAGTCGTCTTAATTTAATAAATTTTCGATTTAATAACTAAATACTTACCTACTTTTAGCGGGGTATTTTATACGTATCTATATATTCTATATCAATAAGTATCGAAATACTAAACCACAGACCACGGTATAATCAAAATATATTTTATGACAGAACGGTCACAACGAATTTTAATTTAATTTATATAATAATAATAATAATATTAGGTATATTATATTAGTGTAGGTCACCTAAACTTACCGTATTATTATAATAAAAAATATAATCTACTTATATAAAAGACGATTATTTCACCAGTAAACGCTCATTATTTAAAAAAAGTATCTATTAACTTTATTTCAAATATCTGTATTGGTCCATTTATTTTATGTATAAGACATAATAATATAAAAGTACAATATAATACACATTTTTAAATGGTTTCAATTGAAACAATAAATGTGTTCATGCTGTTCAAGTGCAAGACATCGATTTAACATCAAATCAGTACTTAAATAAAAACTGGCGTGTGTGCTTTTTTTTATTCCAAAAGTTTTTGTTTCCATCTTCATTGCCAAGTCCTTAAAAAGTAAAAGTACTACAGTCGACAAAAAATACCGCTCGCGTTGTAATAATTATGATACTGAGATGTGTTACTACAATACTACAATAGTATAACGTTAGTTTTATCAATTATCATATTTTATATCTGCAGCGTACAGATTTTTTTTTCGTAAACTTTCATTCAAAGTATGCACATTAGAAACAGAGATAATCATAATATTAACAGTAGCTATAATATTATGTATAATAATTTCCGTGATAGTATCACTGATTAGACTCAACTAAAAATCCGTAAATCTTGCCAACATAATAGAGCTGGCCGTACCCACCTGTACAGTAGTTTATTTTTATATAAAGATAATAATATTTAATTTATTATTTACTGATTCTGCACAATGTTGTCAGTTATTTCGATAAATATAACCATGTATAGATTATAGGTCTAAAATATCATCTAATTATAAAATTATTTTATTTTTTGTAACTAATGGGGCAATGTTACACAAATAAAAAAATTGAATCAAAAAACACTTGTGATTGTTTTTAGAAACATTTAAATAATGGTTTGAATCAAATTCAAAAATATACAAAGTAACTACTATATTCAATCCACCACAGGCGGATTACTCTTTACTCATCTCGGTCTAAATACCGTAACTCGTATGCCATTACTTATTTATTACATTTTTATACACATATAAGACATAATTTACATTTTTTTTTTATGAATAATATATATTAGGTACTAGGAGCGGATTTATTTAGGGGCTTGTATTTTGTATTATTTAATTACGCAGGACGGCGTATGATCGCGATCGTAAACGCTGCTGTGATGATGTCGGCTCCCCCGTCGTCGTTACGCCAGCATTCCGATGATGATACGCACAACGAAGGCCCGTCGGATGTGGTGACCGATGGTGAACCCCGTTGAAGTCACTGGTCCGTCAGCGAGTAGATCAGTTTCATTGACGAATATTTCGATAAACGTGACGCCTATCGAAATAGAAATGCAAATTTCGGCCGACGATTCGTATAACGCGGCATCAATAATCCTTAAAAATAAACGCGGGTCTTTTTGGAAACGGACAAAAAGGTTTTTCCGACGTTTGATTTTCTGCTGCTCTTAATAAATATACGGCGGATCATAGAATGTTATATTTGTACTTATTCTAATATATAGATTAATATTCAGCGTACTAAAAATTATGTTTGACGTGAATAAAGTTTTTTGTTAATAGTTATTAATTGTTTATTATTTCTTAATATTTTTATTATTTTATTTTATTGTAAAATTAGTTTATGTGCGGCTTTTGAAAATTGTGAATAATATATTGTAGATAGATACTTTTGTATTTTACTTTTATATTTTTGTATTGTAGTTATAACACGATTAGGTAATAGAAACATTTTGATATTAATGTGTAGAGTTGCAAAGGTTATTAAAATATACTAAAATTTATTTTATTTATCTTAAAGCTAATAATAGTTAATAGTTAATAATTATAGACAATCAATTAAATTATTGAGTAACTCTTAAAACAAACCTAATTTGTAAGATGTAAAATATATGCTGTAGTATTTTGAAAATATAACTGCGTATCGATATACAACTCTACAACTCGTATATGATAGGTTATCAGTTATCACTATTCACGAACGATTTACCATAATTGTACCTGTTTAGAATTTACAATTTTTTTTTGTTTAGATACAATTAATTTATATGTTTTAAATGTATTTTGTGTACACTGTTCATGAGGTTATTTTTTTATACTTTACACGAACATAATATGTAGCTACCTAAACAATTTGTTTTCATTCCGTGTCTAAGTCTAAGGCAGTAAAAACAAACATAAATTAAAATCATGCTCTTCGTCCTTTGTATAGCAGACACTATATTGTATGTGTACCTAACCTAAATCCAGTGGCGAAGTCGTAAATATGTCCTTAGGAATATGTTTAATTATTAACACTATACATTGTATGATATTATGGAGGCTCTATCCATTATTCCCAAACTAAAATCTTTCTATTAAACTAAAAATAAATAACAATATCTAAATATTTAAGCCTATTGTTTAATTAAAAGGTTTTAAAATTGATTATAAAAACGATCATTATTTTGTATTTATATTATTTAAAAGTTAAAACAATATAGTGCGTAACGATTAATATTCCTTTAATATTTTACAGTTCTTGTCAGTTTCAATGAAATTTAATACGGAATTAAGGTACATATATTTTTTTCAATCTGATAAATTAAACTATTTTAAATTACTACGGTTTAACTTTTATCATGCATCAACTATGATCTTTGGTTATTTACCAACTTGCGGTTTTTCACGTATGATTTAAGGCTCTACTCACATCAAGTGGGTGGTCTATTTATATTTATGTTCGTTAATATGTACATTATGTATTTATTACATTTTATTACGTATATACTAAACTTTAAAATGCTATATTATACTACCATTAAAATTATTTATTAGTAAAAATACATTATTTATAAACTTCTATTTAAGAACTGGTAATCCGTGTTCAGCCGTAAAAGAAGATATTAGACTTACACATTTATATTTTTGGATCGATTATCAATGATATAGGTTTTCGAATTAGTCATTTGTATTAAATTATAAGATATTGTAGGATAATAATATTATACTATTTACGTGTGTTTTATAAGCAACGTATTTTCAGCCATGATTATCCTTACTTATGCGAGTCTATACAGCCATATTGCCACGTATTGACTTTTATTTTATTCCTATGTATAATATTATATACTCAGGAAGTGAATATATGCCGTATGAACTCCCATTACCAGCGTATAACCTCCACTAAACTACTGTCTATATGGTATTATTTCACGCGTTTTTTTTTTAAAAACATTTCGTCATACGTCTTCATTTAAATTTCACAGGGACTGCACATTAGAGCGTGAAAAAGTCAATAAATTCGTTTCCGGAAACATTGGTGACAGTTTCATTATAATAAGTATATATCGTTGTTTCACCGACTCGCAATTTTACCAACTGGAAATCCTGAAATTATTTTGCAAATGTACAGGTAAGCGATAAGTTTTTTTTTTTTAAATAATAATATTAATTGTTCTGACTGGGTCCAAAATTGTTTTGTCATTTCCAAAGTGTGCACGTGGGCTTGGCCTGTGATTTTTTTTTAGGGGTGACTAATTCAAATCGGTAGGTGATTATACATGTGTAAATAAATAATGAGGGATATCACATTTATCAATCAATATTTAGGGCTAGTAAGTTGAATCATATCCGTGAAGCCAGGGGTTAAAATACTAATATTTTAATATTTTATATTCCTCTATACTGCACAATTTATATAAGGTTATAAATTGCCTCACACAGCCTTCAATAATATTATTGAATAGTAGACATTTAAACGTAACTAAATATCAGTCTGACCACTTGAGCTGTATTTTCAGATAAAAGGAAACTACAATAATTTAGAAAAAAAGGTTAATCAATCTAAATATTGTTACATATATAACGGAATTTGGATAATTTAAAATGTTTTGGATATGCGCATGTTTTTGAATTTAATGTAGGTACACCCATATAACGACAAAACTAGGGATCAACATAAAAATCTTAGCTTTGTATATATTATATACCTATTATAGTCGTGTAAAAAGTACAGTATTTACCGACACGTCTGGGTACAAGATATTATGCATTTAGTTTTAGAACTAAGTTCCTAAGCACACCTGTCATCGCAGTTTACCACACACACTGCATAAAAGCTCTAGAAGCTACAAGAGACGTTTCTACGAAAAGGGTTGGATACCTGCTACGACTTGATTCTTGGAAAAGTAAACGCTTTAGTACATATTCATTTTCCATACACAATATTAAGTATTAAGTTATAACACGATAGAAGCATATATACATTGCACATAAAATATCATACATGTGTAATAAATAATATTACTCAGATTATTATTGTGTTAGAAATTACAGTTGGAATAGTAAATAAACACGTTTGCAGTGTACGTAACCGTTTATTGCGACCAGGGTTCGACATTATAATACGTGAGTTGTAACAATCGGTTATCCGTGTTAGATGTAGAAAAATATATAATATCTAAGTACCTAACTATAATAGATATTTTCGACATAATATTATAATTTGTTTAAGAATTGTAATAGTTAAATTCATTTTACATGGTATTTATTAGCATACACAGAAATTACATAAGTGACACGTTTTTCATATGTTATTGTATTTTTGAACTTCAGCCGTACTAATCTGTTCAATCAATCACCGCTCATGGATAGTTTTTGTCAAATTTGAATTTGGATTCTAAGCAAATAATAATGATTAATCCTTCTCCTATTTGTAAACAGTATAAATGGTATTAAAAAAAAAGCTGTTCAAAGTGTCCATTTCATAGTTTTACTTGATTATTTAAAACTCTTCTCAAAAATTGACTCTGCAACATACAGCCACTGCCTTCAAAATGAGCTTATCTAAGATTATCTAAGTTAGTAGTAACTTACTTATTATTGGCTAAACTAAATTGAGTTGTTATTAAACGCGAACAAATGTCAGTCAATGTCATTTATTAAATGTCAAACTCCTTTCAATTTTTTCTATTCTATAAATGGATCATTTCTAGCGAGAATATCGTTTAAGAATTGTTTGGGTATTATTTTCACAGTTAATGTAGATTTTCATCCCAATATTGAAAATATTTACTGTAATGCTTTGAGAGCATTATGCTTCATCAAACGAATTTGCTTGGATTTTAAATTTTCGTTTTCTTCAAAATCCCTTTATTTTTCGCTTGTCAGGTCAATCGTTGAATTTGAATTGGTTGTCTGGGACTAATTCACTTTTCATTGTATTTCATCAAAAGTTTTCCCGTTAAACTTATTAATGTGCATATATTATTATATAATATAACAATGTTGAAATGATTGTAAGGAAGAGATAAATATTATATTTCAACCACTAACTGACGATTTCTGTAACGACAACATTTTAATTGTTTTGTGTCAAAAATAAATTTTAATTACCCCTAAAAATGTACTGTCAAGGAATGAAAATTAGGTTTTCAAATACTACAATATTATGCCAATTGGTGCACTTTTTAAATTGATTAGCCCGAAAATGGATAGAATCAAGACAAGATTTGTGCAAGATTTTTGCATAAAAATATACGTATTAAAAAAAAAATAAAAAAAATATGTGATGCCAGTGGATGCCACTACATCGGTATTAACTTCTAAGTTAATAAGTAATAACAGCTATTGTATAAAGCAATAAAAAATAATATTGTAATAATCACTTTTTAATATTTGTTTAATGTAAACATTAAATTAGTATACCGCATTATTTGATATTACTAATAGCAATATAGATTTACAATAAAATATCATTAGAAATATAAACATTATAAACTGATGGTTTGTTAGTCATGGGAGATCTCTGGTAGTAAATTCGATATAGTTTGTACTTTTGGGGGTTAAAATTAGACATCATTTTCCAGTACCTACGTTTTAAAAATAATCGGGGGAATTTATTTTTTGTTGGTTTGGTGCACTCAATACTTAATACATATACGTAATATAAATTATCAACATTTTTCTATGGACATTTTTTTCCTGACAATCACATGTAAATCATTATTATTAATATTTGTGTATGTGCGTTGCCTGAACCACAATTAAAGTGCATCAATATTATAATAATAAATTAATGATCTGCAATCTATATATATAAATAATATATCCTATATATTCATTATTCATATAGAATAAATCGGTCATATATTATATGAGTAACAAGTACGTTATTATTACTGCGTCGCGTTAGTATCGTCTGAAGTTTAAGTCATATAACATCATTATATGACAAAATTAACAATATCTATCTCATCAAACGATTTTAGTATTTAGTTGTGACTTAAAAAGTATTCATTTTATAAAATCGAAATTGTTTACGGTTAACTAAATTATCATTTTCTATAATACTCAATACAATTTTCAAAGATTTATTTTTTTAACTAAAATGGAACGTAAACAATTCATTGCCGTTTTAAATTTTTTAGTTTTATTTACATAATATTAGTTATATAACTATATATCCTGTAATAATTAATAATTACTGTATAATATAATTTATTGTTGCACTAATTGATCTGTCTTTTTTTCCCCGAATATTAAATTTGAACAAAACAAAATTGGAAAATACTTATTCAATTTATAGATTACTGAAGCTTAATTTATTTGTTATTAACACTGTAGTACTACGTAATCAATGTGACAATGGACAATAATTATTATAATAGATATATATTTTTTTTTAAATTTATTATTATTCTCACTAATTTATGATTAATATGGTCTCATTTGGACCTTAGTACCTTAGTGGGAATAATAAAAACTGTTTACTCGGTCAGCCGTTTACTGTAGTGGACCTTACAATGTAAAAGTGAAAATTGACTCGAAGGCTAATGCTGCAGTTATAATAATTGTTCATTATATTGAACACTGGGCCTCAGATAGAATATAATGAATATAATGATATGATATATTACATAATAATTTCTTATATTAATGTAACATTAATATTATAATAATAATAGCTTATAGTAAGATGATAGTTGTAATAGTAATATTGAGTATTATAATAATTTATGGAAATAATAAATGGAGTTCATTGTTTATGAATAATACGTAAAATTATTAATTTTATTTATATTGTAATGTCCATGATAAAGACTGTACATTGAACAATGCACTTATATAATAAGTAGGTTGGTTTAGTCCACAAGACAAAATATATGCATCTATTTTGTCATGTTAATAATAACTTCTATGTAGAATACATTTACTTTGTTATGACTTGTGATATAAAAATTAATTAGTGTTCACTAGTAAACATAGTATAAGATAAATTACCTACTAAGTACTATATTATGTATTTTTGATAGGCTGGGAGTCATTACCACCAAGCCAATATGACATAAACATTTTCAAGTTCATTCTATCATTTATAATATTATATGATATCGCACGATCACATTAAAATAGAAAATTTTCTAAAGATGTCTGGTCTATCGCTCCGCTTAGCAACAAAAATTGGAAAAAAATTTAACAACACATTACCCCAGGTAAAGTATATTGATTTATATTAATTAAAGTACATTTATAAACTTATCCTATGATGCCCGTCGGTTAGTAGGAACGGTTCATAAATTACTCGTCGCTGATATTTGTTAAATTTAATTGTACTTTATGATATTAATAAATTACTATTATACATTTATTGATCTTGGAAATTAATATAATATATACGTAATTTTTGTATATACATTATACAACAAAAACATTCTTATGAATTTTGATTTTTATTGAAATATCTAATATCTATAAGCTTATATAAATAAAAAAGTGTAATTTCATATTATACAATTTGGAATATAGTCTTATTAGATACATACATTTTACTATATAGTTTAGACTTAATATGAACTAGTGATAACTGTTGTATAAATAAAAAAACAGCCAGTTTTTTCGTATAATTATAAAAAAGTTAATTAATCAATGTAAGAAGTAAACATTTTAATAGGTAGTTTATTTTATTTTTTGTCTTATTTAATAGTTGCAATTACAGTGTTGAGTTCAGATAGCAATAATAATTTCTAGATAAATATTAGACTACTAGTTAAATAAATATAAAATATTCAATTTTTTTCTAGATTCTTATCTTACAATAGATAATTTTTATTATCTAATGCTTGGCATACTATTTGATTCTTAGCTGAGTAATGTGATTATGAGAGGCATAAGCAGAAAAGCTTATTTTATGTCAAAAATATATTAATTAAAGATTATTAAATTAATACATTTTATAATATATCGAGTTTACAGTACCAATTTTAATGTATGACAAATATATCTTTCTAAAATCATAAAAAAATAAAAATATTATTTGTGTACTCAAGATAACGAAAAACGATTAATTTTATTTTGATTTATTGAGAAAAAAACGTTACCAAGTGTACCTAATGGTAATTTCAAGGGGATTTCAATGTAGTTCGAGATAGCGACGTTCGACATAATAAGAATCTACTGTATATACTATAACTATCAGTAGTCGAAATGGCTCAAAATAAGTGGATGGATGACTAACGATTCGGATTTCCTTATTTCATCATAACATTCTTCACACTTTGTTTAATAAAATTTATATATAAATTTAGGAATTAATCGACTCACACAATATATGATATACTATACACATCCACTTATCAGTGATCAACAAAACATCATTAAAAATAAGTTTAGATACTTTAGCATATAGCCTACTTATTATTATTAATTTCGTTATTGTTCTGTGATATTTTATTTTATTTTTATTTGTAAAAACACTAAAAACATATATTTTTACATTATATACACTAATCGGCTTTAGTTAAAATATATTTATAAATTATATTATATTATTGGCTCTAGATTATATAATATTGCGAAACATCCACAATAAGTAGTGCAACATTTTATAAAACAATTATTTTTACCGTGAAAATGAAAAATTTTCTCTTGGATAAAAATATAAGCTCAATACAATATTATAATTAAAATTTTAAATGAAATAATTCAAAAAATATAAAAATGTCAATATGCACTCCATTTAAAAAAACAAATCTTAGGAGGGATGCGTTATTCTAGACAAAATAAGTAGAGGGATGAAAAATGACAAATCAAAGTTAAATTGTACATATATAGTAGCTAGATGTTTTAAAAAAATACGTAATAAATATTAGTAAAATATATATAATATTGTGTACGCATAACGTATAATATATAATAATATTATATCATATAATAACGTGGTAACATTTAATTCTGATTGATTCTGAATGGAGATGATCTAACTTTTTTTTACAATAATACAATTTTAAGAAACAATTTAATGTTTAATAGCTCTTATGATTATTTTATAATGTACTGAAAAATTTCTATTTTTGATCTTCCTAAGAACAAACTATATTAAATGTTCTACCAGAAACCTTTCTCAAAGTTTATTATAAAAAAAAAAAATACAAAAAAAAACATATACTACCAATTATAAAATGTATACATTTATCGCTCCACTCTGAATATCTAATATAATGAATGATAGAAAATACAAACGAAATCTATATTAGATACCTACTTATTATTAATAAATGTTTTTTTTTTAGCTCTGATTAAAGATACCTTTAGTATTGGTTACTACGTATTATTTACCTAATTTTTAATTAATTGAGTTTTAATTTTTATATTTACATTCAGATAATCAGAACTTCTTCACGGACTACATCAAAACTCATATGTCGGTCATTACATATAACATGCAGCGCAAGAGCTTCAGAAATTTCTTCTATTCTGGAGCAAAGAATTTTAGGAGCTCCACCCACAGTATGTACTACAATAAAAGGCAAAAAAAAAGCCGTTATTATTCGTGTAATGTGTACTGTACCTTATCATCTAGTGGCTTACTGTAATAGATATTATGTTAAATTTAAATTTAATGATAAATCGTTATACTTGATAAAAAATGATTCTGGGCAAAAATGGCGTAACTTTTTGGTGACTACGGTTAACATAAAATTATTTTAATAATAATAAACAAATTTTAACAATTTTTATAAGTTTATTTCTAAGTCGAATAATGCATTTATTGATTTTACAGTATTTAACGAGTGTTTTTTTTATGTCATTAGATACTCGTACTTTTTTTCTTCCTTTGAATATAATGATGATTTTGAAATTTGTTTTAATTTATAAAATAATTATAAAAAAGATAAAAATTACAAAAAAACATATTATTATGAAATCTATATATTTTTCGATTTGCTCAGAATTTAATGAAAGAATAAGTAATGTAATACTATGTTTAATCTAGGCTGATTTAGACGAAACTGGCCGTGTTATAACTATTGGTGACGGTATTGCCCGTGTTTATGGATTAAAAAATGTTCAAGCAGAAGAGATGGTAGAATTTTCCTCTGGGTTAAAGGTTTGAATTGATTTTATTAAATAATAAAATGTTTGAAATTTATTGTCTCATATATTCTAGAATAAACATATTATAATAAAATCATCAAATCGTATTCTTTATTAAATTTAGTATAATATGATTTTTTTTTCTCTATTAGGGTATGGCTCTTAACTTGGAACCTGACAATATAGGAGTTGTAGTATTCGGTAATGACACACTAATCAAAGAAGGCGATGTTGTGAAACGTACTGGTGCTATTGTGGATGTACCAGTCGGCGACGATCTACTTGGACGTGTGGTTGATGCCTTAGGCAATACTATTGATGGTAAAGGACCATTGACGTCTAAACTTAGATACCGTGTGGGTAAAAAGGCACCTGGTATCATTCCACGCATGGCTGTACGAGAACCTATGCAGACTGGCATTAAGGCTGTCGACTCACTTGTACCCATTGGACGTGGTCAACGAGAATTGATCATCGGTGACAGGCAGACTGGGTTAGTAATTTTTACCCTTATAACTTATGTTTTGAGTTAAATTATACATTATTTAGGAAAACTGCTTTGGCTATTGATACCATTATCAACCAAAAGAGATTTAATGATGCTCAAGACGAAAAGAAGAAACTATACTGTATCTATGTTGCTATCGGACAAAAAAGATCAACTGTTGCCCAAATTGTAAAAAGGTTTACAGACACCGGTTAGCATAATTATCTATAAGAAAGTAGGATTGAGTTTTGATTTTGGCTAAAATTATGAATTAAAAAACAAATAATTTTTATAGGTGCAATGAAGTATACCATCGTTGTAGCAGCTACAGCTTCCGATGCTGCTCCCTTGCAATACCTCGCCCCATATACTGGATGTACCATGGGTGAATTTTTTAGAGATAATGGCAGACATGCTCTTATTATCTTTGATGATTTATCTAAACAAGCTGTTGCTTACCGTCAAGTATATACGAGTATAAAATTTTTTAATTAATTTGTTTTAATAATTATATTTTTTAGATGTCTCTGTTGTTGAGACGTCCACCTGGTCGTGAGGCCTATCCTGGTGATGTGTTTTACCTTCATTCTCGTCTTTTGGAACGAGCAGCTAAGATGAGCGATAGTATGGGAGGTGGATCTTTGACTGCTTTGCCTATAGTTGAAACTCAAGCTGGTGATGTATCTGCATACATTCCAACTAACGTAATTTCCATCACTGATGGACAGATTTTCTTGGAAACTGAATTATTTTACAAAGGTATTCGTCCAGCTATTAACGTAGGGCTTTCTGTGTCTCGTGTCGGTTCTGCTGCTCAAACTAAGGCCATGAAGCAAGTTAGTAATAAATGAGATTTTTTATTCATTTTTATACAAAAATTAATACATTAATGAATTGTAGGTAGCTGGTTCCATGAAACTGGAATTAGCCCAGTATCGTGAAGTAGCAGCATTTGCTCAATTTGGTTCTGATTTGGATGCATCTACTCAACAACTTTTGAGTCGCGGTGTTCGCCTGACTGAACTGTTGAAACAAGAACAATATGGTAAGAAAGAAAAATGTATAGCATTTATAATCAGGGTGGTGTACAATCCAAATTTTTCATATAACAAATATTATGAATAAACTGGGTATAAACTATATAATAACGAATTGTATGTATCAATACTTTCATACAAAACATATTTTAGTTTATTTGATTATCGAAATTTGTATCTTAGTACCAATGGCCCTCGAAGAACAAGTCGCTGTTATCTATTGTGGTGTACGAGGATATCTTGATAAAGTAATCCCATCCAAAATTACTACTTTTGAAAAAGAATTCTTACAACACATAAAGTACTTGATTTTAAATATTATATAGTAACTATTAATTAACAATACATGATATACAATCACTTTATTTGTATATTTTTAGAACCTCCGAAAAATCATTATTGGAAACAATAGCAAAAGATGGAAGAATCACAGATGAGAGTGATGCAGAATTAAAATCTGTTGTTATTAATTTCTTAGCTTCATTTTAATATGCCCAAATAAAATAAACTGAAATTGAAATAATTAATTTTTATTCTAATAATATCAATGAAGTGCTAAGTAAAATGAATTAAACAATAAGTTTTTGAAAATTGAAAAATAATTTTTGCGACTACTTATATTCTAACTAAGTTTGCTTACCTATCTAAAAAGTAAATTGGCAAATATCAATGTATCAAAATATCTAGATAAATTTTTGTTTAAGATATTCTTTCTAACAAATCTACATTAATAAATGTTAAATAATCGATTCGGGATAAACCTTGTATTGTTTTTTTAATTATTATTTATTTTTTTTGAAAATTATATAATTATATTTCAGCATATTCTCTATTATATAAGAAAAATAGTGTGAATAATTTACTTATATTTGTAAGATGAAGGTAAACAACAAATTGTATTGTAATAATGACTAGTGACTAACATTTCAAATTAAAACTAATAAAATAATTAATAATTTAAAATAATATGCAGCATTATATACACATTTTAGACTTTGGGTGGAGTAATTATTTTAAGTTTCTATAAGTACAAATTTTGTAGTAGAAAATGTGTTTGGGTTAAGTTTCAATTTCAAGAGAAGTTTCTAATAGAAAATTGAATCAAATAGGTACTTTAGGGAGATATCTTTTAAGTAAAAATTTCCAATCTTTAAAAAAAATTGAAAAACAGATTGGAAAGTGGGGACCACTTTGTCGTGTATTAGGTGTTGAGTGTAACTCATTATTGAGTAAATCACTATATTGAATTTTGTTAAATTTGAATTCAATGACAACCTATTTATACGATGAAAAAATATTCTAAAGCAAAGATTGTCTACATTTTGGTAACCATGGTTACAAAACAATTATTTTAATAATAATATTGGATTTGCGTGAAAATTCCCGTTTTTTCTTAATTATTATTATTTTTTTGATTATAAATAAAAATACTAGGAATTTTTAATTTTGACCTCTTTAAAATATAAATTAGATCCAAATGATCAAATTGCTATTTAAAACAACCTCTATAATGAAAATTGAAGAATTTTTTCAACAATATAGATAAAAAAAATAAAAATAAATACATTCATTTTTTTGATTAGAATCTAAAATGAGAACTGTAAGGTAAAATCTGATTTTTTTACAAAATTTATTTTGTTTTTTTTTGTTTTAATTAAAACAAATAATTACAGTTGTAAAGACTTGCAATTTTCACCAAATATTCATACATTTTAGTTTTTACAGTATATTACATTTATTGTTTTTTTAGTAAACAAACTTTATTATAATAAGGTTCTTCATAAGTTCTTCATACCTAAATTAAAAAATATCGAATATATATAAAAGTTTAAACTTTTTACGAAATTCATCAATAAATATTTAGGTGGCACAATAAAATTATGAATTGAATTTTCAATCGAACTATTATGTAATTTGTTCAAAAATATAAGAAAATTGTATCCATATTTTTGAAAATGACAGTCGTCTAGTCTTAACAATATATTAGTTATTACATATATGTGCGTATGAGATTCAACTTAAACAGTGATAATAAGTAATGTTTTTTGAAAAACAATTATTATTCATACTCTTTATTTTGACCCAAAACTAATTCTGTATTTATTCTTTCTAAGAGTTAATCTGTAACGATTAAATATTAATTATTACATATCGTATTGAGATACTTATATTATTGTAATAATTCTAAAAACAACGCATACTCGTCAGATACAGTATCATTATGGCGTAATTTTAACGAATGACTACAACTTTTATGTTCCTATATGAGTTAATAAAAAGTTATAAAACTATAGTGTCAATTTTAAATATTATAAGCTTTTAGATGTTAGTCTGCCCACAGGGTCAAAAGTTTTGGCCGTATAACCGAGTGTGGGACTATCTGTATAATAGCTGTATAGAGGTTGGTAATAATTTGTTAAAAATCCCATGTTTGTTCACTGTGCATAATATTATGACGTATTTTTAGCAAACTAAAAAGTATATTGATTTAATTTATAACCACAGAACAAGGCACGAAGTACCTAAAACATATAAATTTAAATAAAACATCAATAAATATTAATAGCTTACGTAACCGGAAATAAATGTAATATGTCAAGAATTAAGTAAATATTGGGTTTAACTTCCAGCCACGTGACCTAAATGCCGACTGATGTCTTGTACAAATAACGAACAATAAACAATCTCCCATACTATATTCGTATAATGGTTCCTAGTTATTTTATTTTAGTGTAATTTATTAAAAACGATTTTTATAGTATAATATATATATATAATATCGTTTAATAATAGCGTAGAAAAAAACTGCAACAGCTAGTTCAATGCACTGTATACGACTTTGTTCTATATTACTTCTATGTATTCTATATTATTATTATTATTATTTGTTTTTAATTTAAAAACACTTACTTCTTATAAAGGAACTTCTGTTTTCGATTTATTATTTATATTATTTTATTATTTACCATCGCTATTATTTCATATTGAGGATTTATATTAATTGTTTTGATGTGAAAGAATATTTACAAAGAGGTTTATTTACTTAAAATTTGTAAATCTTGGATTGCTAATTTTAAAAATGGCGAAATGGCTGCAAGATCGTATTTTATTATGCAAACCAATATCGTTATGCACAACTATTATCGAACACTAATTTTATAGATTTCAGAACCGAAGACGAGTTTTCTTTCAAATTCGGCGAATTCGTAATATTGTAATTTTACGTTATTTGCTTATTTGGTTTGTTGTAAATAATATAATTATCCCATCACATTGATAACCGTATAGCCGTTTTATTGGTACCGTTTACTGATTTATTTCTATCAGGTGTTACGATTCAAACGTATGGTGGTTCATTCCTAACCTAATAATAAGTAAAAAACATATATCTCTCGCAGGACGCCATGGAGTCGACGAATTGACACAAAACTACTATATTGTATTGCAGTGTACAATGCACATGGTTTCGAAAATTCTGTGGCTACTTCAACTAGTATCTTCTTCGGTAGTAAAAAATTAAAAATATAACCACGGGTCACAGTAATAATGGTAAATAGTAATATTATTTACAGTGTTCATCTTATCTTTCACATGCATAATAAATTTACCACATTGTAAAAAGGAAAAAAAAATCAAAACACTGTTAGTAATCAAATTAATATATATATATATATATATTCATTATTTCTGTTCTTCTAAAAATCGTTGTTCTCAGCTGAAGTTTTCTTCGTAGAGGCGTTTTGAATTTTGGTAAATATTAACATTGTATTGCCACATATTATAATTAAGTAGGACAGTTGAACTTTAAGCTAAGCTAAAAAACAAAACGGCCTCACCAACCACCACGCTTCACTCCAAATTTAAAAACTAATTAGCCGATGTAGAAAGTAGATAATAAAATTATTTTTTAAGAAATTATATTATCAAGCTTCAAATATAACTAAAAAGAAAACAGCTGCCGAGCGTAATATAATAGCGAAATTGTGGCCAAACAGGTACTTACTGTAAATAGGTAAGGTATAAAGTAAAAATAAGGAGAAAAGAGGGAAGTGTAGACAAATAGAATAAGGGATACATAGTAGATTAAAAGCTTGGAAATTATTAATATCAGTACATTTTTAGGACATGTTTTCTGAGCTTTATTTTTTTTAAAGTATTTTTTTTTTTTGATATATATTATAATACGCGTTCTATACTCACGTTTTATATGATTTTCTTCAAGGGACCGGATGATTAAAATTTGCCATTTATTCGTGTTATTCGTTACGACTAACGTAAACACTCGTAAATAAAAAAGTGACGATAAGAAACGAGAGATATCAAATATTATAATATTATATCTTACAGAGTTATGTAAATTTTTTACAGCCTTAATAAAAAGTAACATAAATTGTACTTTATAGTATAGATTTAATTGACGCACACCATACAGTCTGATATTATTGTTATTATTTCGTCTGGCAAGTAAAAAACAACTTTACGTGGATAATGAAATAAAAACACACGCATGTACATAAAACTAGATAGTCTTATTAAACACTATACTCGGTGAAAATAAAATACAACTATTTAATATTAACTAAAAATAAATACAATTGGTAGGAGTATATTATTATCGATAAACGTATCTATATAAAAAATGTCACAGATAAAATTATTCAATGTAAATATTGTTAAATAACCTTTGATATATCATGTTTACGTAACTTTTAAGATGATAAATAACATTACACAATTTGGATGATCAGAAAATAAATGTTTAAATCAAAAAAATTAATATTTCATAAATAAATTAAGTGTCATATCTATGTAAGTACTTCAAGAAGTTTAATAATTGAACTACATTTTAAATAATGACCATAATAGTAGATAAACGTATTACCTATAATTTATATACCTATAATTTATATGATACCTAAAAGAGGAATATTTGGACGTTTAAACGAATCCAAATGGCTAAAAATCAAAGGTTTTTTAGTGTTTTAGTTAACTATTTCGAATGGTTGACATGGTGAAAAATTGGCAATAATTAATAATACAATAAATTATTAATTCTATAAAAATTTATTCAAGTAAATTGAGAAATTGATGTGATTATGTTTTAACTGGCTGTAATCGACGTTTTATCTTTCATCAGTGATTTTACCATAGGCACTCCATTATATTGCACTGTTTATAGTAAATAAAATTGTGGTTTACTCTATAGCGGGTACCTGTTAATGTACGTAGGTATACATTGAGATGAACGACTGTATATAAGTACTCTTTCGAAAGTCGGCATCAGTTACAATAGTTACAATATTATCGAATTGTATTCTATTATCTTATAATGATAAACAATAAGTTTAAATGTACCTATAGTAGTATAGTATTTGAAAGCGTTTTTAACCTCATGGTTTGGTCTTAATTGAGTTAGTTGCAATAGTCGACAAACACGCTTGCCGCGAATCACTGAAATGTGATATTTTGACCAAAATTGTATAAGTAGAAAGTTGTTTTTTTTAAGTACCACTTAAAAATGCGTTTCTATAAGGTATATTATTTTTTATAAATATGTATGATATGATTTGAAAATTCTTTTAAAATTTTAAAAATATATATTGTAAAAAGTTACTTACTTAATCTATTTTATTTTATAATGGCAATCAATAATAGTTTTTCGCACTTATAATTGGTCAGCTATTTTTTTATTTTGACCTATCTTAAGTGACGACAAAAATCTACATCTCAATTCATTTGAACTTTGTACTACCTCCTTAAAATAGACCAGTTCAATACGAAAATTAATTTATTATTAAAATGCGCAAACAGCCTATGTAGATAGTCTAAGTTTTTCCAAATAAAAATATTGTATATTATTATTGTTGAGGTCAATATGGGAGGAAATAGGATTTCGTATTAACAGTGTATATCAGTGGTTCTCAATCTTTTTAGTACCGCGGCCCAAATTTACCCTGAAAAATCTTTCGCGACCCACATGGTTTGACTTTTCAAAAAGTAGTTATAAAAAACAAAATTTGTATTATATAAATATGTATAAATTTGTAATATATATTTAGTATTTTATAGGTTTATAACCAATTTATTTTTATAAATGTACTTTTAATAATGAGGTGTATGCAAAATATGTGCTTGTTTTCTGTTATGGTTAATAACAGCATTGACATCATAATTCAAAAAATTGTTTACGACCCACTAAAAATTGACTGACGACCCACCAGTGGGCTGCGACCCACACTTTGAGAAACGCTGGTGTATATTGTTCTTATAGCTTTAACCATTGATATGAATATATTTTTATTAATTCATTATTTTTGATCGATTTTGAGTAATTTAGTCAGGTATTATATAGTTATGTGAATGATAATGCAACTATCTGTTATTAAAAAATCTCCAAGTGTGCAATATTTTTCACATTCAGAATTTATTAAAATTATTGATTATAGTGGTTATCAGTAAATATTGTAAGTCTCAACTATTTACACAAGGGTGGAAAACTCAGATATTTATAAACAATAATTATTATTTTTGTTGTTTATCAAGCAAACACAGTGTACGTATTATTTTGTTTAATTTATGTAAGAAATTCGGAATTATGTATAATTCAATACTATTGATTTAAATTAATGAAAAATACTTCTCTTACAAAATATTGTAAAAATTGAAAAATGTATTAAACCTGATATTAGCCTTAGATATTTATATTTATATAAACAAGCACGACAAATACTAAGTATGTAAACAAAACTAAAATGTAATGAATATACATTTTATTACTTTCACGAGATTATAAATTCAATTTTAAAACTATTATTCTCCAAATTCAATAAACATTTCAAACATCGAACGAATGTGGCTATGGAAATAATATTGAAATCATTAATCAAAAAGTTATTACTAAAGTCACGTAAAAACCAGATGATATCGGTATTAGTAAAACGTGCACAGGTAAGTTATTATTTAGTTATTTAACGATTGAAATAGATATTGTAATCAGTAGGTAAAAATATTTTTAACTATAGAAAATAGTTAAAATAAAATTTACATTATTATAATGTTACAGAATATTGTTAAACTAAATTAATATGTTTTATTATAAAATGGATTGATGGATAGCTATTTGTATATATAACTTTACTATAGGTAATAAAATACTTATGAATGTGTGTAATTTATTCACAGCGACGAATAAGATAAAAAATTCAAATTTTTTCGTCATATTGATTTTGAATTTTGCATCACTTTTTATTGTGGTAGAAACGCGAGTTATGGTTAAAGTTTAATATACCAAGTCGAAACTACAATGTAGTAATATTTACGGAAGAACTGCTGCAAATCAGTTTCGTTGTGATTGACTGACTTTTATTATTATACGATCGGCATCCATAAAAGTATTGAATTTTCGTGAAAATTGCGTAGGTATAATGACTCGCTAGACGCAATAATAATCGAGCGTTTTTAGACGATATTTGGCAAGGCAACGCATCGTTTTTAATGTTTTCGATACGGATACTTTTGTAATACGTTTTTAGCTCGTTCCGTGATCATAGGCGTAAATTTGCATTGTTAGAAGAAGGGGGGGGGGTAAAATTATAAACATTGATCAGGCCCGCGTAGGGCTTCGACCCCCGCACCCAGCACCCCCTACATATAAATTTTACAATTTTATTGTAACATTTATTATATAAAATGTATAAAAAAACTTCAAAATTATTTATTTAACGGTTAGGTTTATTTACATAACTTTTATCGTTGTCATTATAAATTATTAACGTATAACTCAATCATTTTAATTGTATTACAAATTTACAATAAAAAATTCATACATAAAGCTTAAATGTTCACATAAAACATAGGTAGCTATCGGATATCGGATATCCTGATTAGGAATTATGTTTTACATTTTATAATTTTTTCTTATAAATAACCTTAAATTTCTTGAAAAACTTAAAAAAATGTAGGGGTGACTAAGCCCCCTTAAGTCCCCCAAATTCACGCCTACATCCATGATGTATACATCGTTAGACACGACGTTTGTGCTTTGATACGTACCATTCGAACGTACGTAGTTGTTATGTGACATGGTTCCATGCAGCAGCGCGTTTAGCGAAGAAATATCAGTCACTCGTTTAATGTTACTTTAAGACGGTCGATTCAATTTTTCTCGGGTTTCAATTTCATTTAAAAATCGTGGTTGTTAACGTGAACCTGATATGAAACTGGAAATTCGCAAAGCCTTTTCAGTAGAGGTATGAACTCAGAAAACGCCAACGCGCCTACATCACTACCACAACTGAATACAAAGGGACGCAAAATATTTCGTCGTCTGCACACCACACGATTTACATATCATTATGCACTCGTATTACACTGCCAGGATTAGAGGTATGCTTATACGTATAATAGTACTATAATACATTTTAAAAATAATTATAATATTTGATATTGTTTATTAATTGAAAATAATATATTTTGTATAGTAATTTTACCCTGGCGATTAAATATTTTACCGTACATTATTTTATGTGCGTGTTAATATTTTTTATAATGACGTTGTCGTAGCATTTCAGTAACAAAATTTATTGGTAATGAATAATTTTAGTTAATTTTTTTTAGAAAATCTGTGATAAAATATATCGCTCAACTAAACAACCATCATATCGTAAATCGGTACTAGAAAATAATTCTTATTAATAATAATTAACAATATATTTTGAATCATCTTATAAATAATCGAGTTAGAAAGTAAGTTACGCTAATAAAAATCATTAACTGAACACAATAATTATTGGTTATTTATTTAAAATGCAGAGATTCATAGTAAATAACACACCACTAATATTTTGTGACTTGCATCTAGGATCACAAATTGCAAGAAGAATGACCTAATATTAGCAGAACTCTGAAACTATAGAATTTTGTATTTTATTGATTTTGAGTGAAGTACAATTTTTAAATAAAGTTACATACACAGTAAAATTATAAATGTAATAAAATTATTTAAAAAATCTATATGGTATGGCCAATGCAAAGTGTGCCACGATCGTTACATAAATATGACCGTTTTTCATTAGATTTAGTCTAACTGTTTTATCGCACAAAGAAGAAATTGCGTGTCATAAATAATAAAATAAAAATGTGTTTTGAAAATTTCATGGATAGTTGTTGAATAATTGTATCAACACACATTGCTGATATTTAAAGAGTGTACAAACTAATGCAAGATGTTACTAGTAATAATTTATTAATATAATATATGTACTCATAAACATAAAAACCACTCCTTAGCACCTCTGATAAAAAAAGGCCGATAAGCGTATAAAAATCTCAATTTTCGTTTGAAAATACTCTAAAATAATTAAGATGATAGCTGTAGCCTGTAATAACAATAATTAGTAATCGTTCGGTTTTATTTTAAAAATACACGTGTAAGACGGCGTAGTATATTGGCAATTTAGGTACACAACTGCACGCAATACTAGATGAATAATGCTAATAATGTGCATAATATTATTATAATCTTACTGTGTAACAACATGTGTTAGGGCAGTTGCAGTTACTGGAAACATTGATAAAGAAAAAAATACATTTTTCTAATTAATTGCGGACCACGTAAATTTGTTTTATTGAAAACATAATTTTATTCAATATTGTATTTCTCTTTTAATTTTACAAACATAATAGCATGTGTATTACAGTTTACTATAATAGTCATTAAAAAAATAAAAATCGAATAGATAAAACAATATCTCATATATAGTGTAGATTTTCTCGTAGTGTAAACGTTTCAAAAATATTTATGGTAAAAGGAATCTTTATACTATATAATAATTCATACGTGTTTTGTTGAAGTAACACGTGTTCGCAATTTTAAGGGGACTATAATAAAGTATACACACACAAGAAAAAAAAAATAATTTTTAATTCAAATCATCATGCGTTATGCATACGAATATATTACGACGTGAATTATAAATTTCATGAATCAAATATAAACATAAAAAATAGAAATAATACAGGTGTTTTGTTGGTAAGGTAACCGATCAGATAAACAAAAATGTAATATTATTGTTTTATTTATCGATATATTATTATGATTATTATTATTATAAATATAATATACTAAGTTTTTTGAAAACAAAATAATTATTTAAAATTAAAAAAAAAGTGTCATAAAATTAAATTAGAGCATTTTTAACACTCAATAAGATGTATATATTATATATACTATTACTCAGAATAGTGTATAATACAATATGAATCGATTCTCGTAATATATGTAAAAAAAAAATATAATTTCAGATTGTCATTATAATATATTCATCAGTTTATCACATATATCATATAATTATAACTAAGTGTATCGCATGTTTGAAAGTTTAAACAATTATATAATATAACTGTTGAATTTTTGACATTAATTGTAATGGAAATTCACAAAATAAATAAAACATTATTGGGGAGACTGGGGTTTGACGGGACACCTAACTTATAAATCATTTATTATATTCATTGTTACGTTTAAATATAAAAATACATAAATACTGATTTTTTTAAATGTTCATTTGGAGATGATATCGAAATATAGCGTGTTATATTATAGTTATAAAATGATTTATGCTTCATGGGAAAGTGGCATAATAGGAGAACAAAAGAATATATTTCTCACGTTATTGATTTACATGCTGTTTGAATAACAAATTTAAGTAGTCTATTGTTTTTTTTATTTTATATACAAAAGATGTATTTATTATAAAGTAGCACAGTAACATTGTCTTAAACTTAATGCAATTTTAATTAATTAAAGTTCTTTTTCTCGATATGAATTTATTAGTCGCGAACAAAATTCGTTTTAACTAACATTCAGAACAATTGACATAATCTAAAAATATATTTTCAATTGTAATAAAGTCTTAAGCTACCTATCAAATTTTAGTTTGTGTTCAACATGACCTTGCTGACCGTATTTTGGATTTTGACACGAGATCTGCTTGTGACTTGCAGGCGGTCAAAACTTTATTATAAATATTAAGTAAAATCAAACTTTAAAAAGATATATGCTAAGGATAATTTAAAGTTTAAAATTACCTTTTTACTTAAACGATACAAAATCGTAACTCTATCAGTTTAAAATAATATAATTATTTTAACCGCGGTGTGTTTTTATGTTATATATATATCGGTATATGTATATAACTCAGAAAGTTAGAATATAAAAGAACAAAGAACAACACTACAAAATAAATCAAGAGGAGCGTTTGAAAACCAGTGTTTATGATTCTTTCATCGATCAATGGAATACAATGAAAAATGAATAGCGTCGTCCAGTTGTTTACAATCAGCACTAGAATTTTGGGTATAAATTAACAACAGCTATTTTAGAAAGCGAAAAAAAATATTGCGTAATGGTTGATACTTGATATATTTTTGAAAAAATTTGTATAAAAAGACATCTGTGAGAGAGGAATAACGAATTTTTAAAATACTTGATATGATTTGATAAATTTAAAACATTTAAGATGCAACTTAGGTTATCCAGCGAAATCATATTAATGTATTATTGCATTATTATTTCATATTTGTTGCAGAAATTAAAAATTGCTACTAAGTCATAGTTTATATATTTCTTTGTATTTCGTTCAGTTTCAATCATCTTGAGCATTATATTCAATATCGTGCGTTCTGTACTTTAACTATACAAAGGTTTATGGTTTCATATACATGTGTATCTCGTTACAGCGAAAGAGCTATTGGTTTTATAGCGTTGACGTGTTTTTTTTCTTGTTTTATTGGAAAACACTACAAATAGCTAAACGTAAAATTGTTTAGTGGGTTTTGTTCAATAAACTATGTAAAATTGAATATACCAATGGTAGTTTTTCGATTATTCAAAGCGTTTTTGTCAATATATTGATACGTAACGAAAATCTTTGAATACGATTTTTTAAAAAATCTAAGATTTTGGATTAATTATTATCGTAGCTATTCTTACGATTTTGTATTTTTACCGGAGTACAAGCCACAATATGTATATTATCGGATAAAAGTATAAGTAATTTTTTTTAATAAAAAAAATATTCGCATAAATATTACAGTAAGCCATACATTATACGTACGTTGTTTAAGATGCAGAAATTAATAATTACAAAATCTTAAAAACAGTAAATGTATTGATAATTGTAAAAAACAAAACGTATGCTTTATTTTTTATAAAATTTTGAAATTCTAAAAATAGGTAATTGCACTATTATTACATTTTTTTTGAAACATATCCGTTGTTGTGCATAATACATTGATTTGTGTTTGAACTGTTTGAAGAGTTGAACAGTTGGCTGATTGATATTCAAAGCACAATGAAAGGGGTCCGTCTCAGAAATTAAAATTTTTTATACTGCAGTCCACAGCTGTTATATTATATCTGTATTCTGTATGCGGTGTAATGCAATATTAACGACCAGGACGACCGCGATGTTATGGATATTTCCAAGTTGTATTTAAATGGTATTATTTAACCTCATTAGCCAAATTGGCGCACTTACTTGCGGACATCATGTACCCATATTATAATGCTTTTGTACGTTGGCCGTGTAATTTCATTTGGAAAAGCATTCATAGAGCAAAATGCCCTACATGTTTTTGCAACGGTTTGTTCGCGAATACTATTAAAATCGGATAAATCGTATTATTTACATAATATAATAACATATCTAGTAAAAATGTAAAATACGAATAAATAAATAAGGAAGACGTTATACCACAATAGTCCTTATTTGGTACACAAATCTTTATAGCATCTGTTAGAATAGTTATTTTATGTTATGAATTATATGACAACGTTCTTTTTAGAAAAATATTATAATAATCGGTGAAATGCATAATAAAATGATAACTACAGCATATATATATATATATATATATATATATATATATAACTAATATAATATTACTTTTACCGGTGAATATTAAACTATTTAACCATGGTTTATTACAGCTGTCGTGAGCATGAATAACTATAAGAACTAAAAATAGATGTATGTTTAATATATTAATGATTAATAAAATCACGTAGAAAAATTTAACAATTTTTTTAAAGCCGCATAAAACTGGCCAAATAAATATAATTTGATTTAAATTAGAATCATCTGGTTATATAATTATTTTCTTAAAAAAAAAATACACACGTTTATCGTCTAATTCAAACATTATTTCATATTATAAGTATTTTTTTTTTTTTATAATTGCGAATATAATAAATAATTATTAATTATATTATTTAAAAATGAAAAAGGTGTTAGAAAACTACTGATTTTTGGATTCAATTTTTATTTAAGTATAAAAAAAAAAAAAAAATAGTTCTGCTCATAATTATTTTTAAAATGTGTTGATTTATGATCGATTTCAATAAAATAATGTAACAACACCCATTCTTTATATAATTAGTGTCTCTGACTCGTATTACAATTTTTTTTATACAGATAAATCTTTTTTTTTTTTAATTACACATACCTTCATAACTATTTAAATGGATTTCTTATTTGTAAAAGTATACATTTTATTATTATAAATTGAAATTATCATACGGTTGAATGATGATGACGTGTGCACACGGCTCTCAGTATCAATCATCCTTAGACGGTGTTATGGCACACACCTTTGTCGATGCTATAAAATCCCACAATTTACATTTCAAATACTTTCCGGTGTCTAGGGAAAATATATGCGTATTAATATATTATATACGATTGCGCTCTCTTCATTAACAATCACGCAAGCCAACGATTCACAAAAACGTCAGAATGCAAAATGAACTGTTTATTAAACTGTTTGTTTAATAAAAACAAATATTGATCGATTTTTTTTTTATGTCAACATTTTATAGTGTAATATACATCATATAATAAAAAAAATATTATGTATAATATGCGCACAAATATCGAAGAATAATTTTGTGAATATGTCCGAATCCCTTTTGTTGTTCTCCTACATATTGTATAATATCGTATTTGACAGCCAACAACAGTCTACCAGAGCATCTATAGTTTTTCAAGGCACATTCACGCAGTAACACAGTATTATTTATTAGAAATAATTTTTTTATTTTGAATGATATTTCTGCATTAAGATATCGATAGTTTAGGTAATATAAGTTTTATGGAGTCGCATATTATTTAAACTGCAGTAATTTTATGCTATATTTAGTAGAGCTTTGGACTTAATGTATAGATTATGGCATAATATTATTATATGCTTTGAATGTAAACACAAAAAAAAAGTGATTGGATTCAAGTTTGTATTGTCATCGTCTATAATTTGTTTAATGGATATTATTTTTTATTTTTGATAGAAAATAATATAATAATATATTTATTTAGATAAAAGTTTTTTTTGTTTTCTTCTTTACTGTTAGTTTAACTAAAAAAATATTTTAATTCATAGTTTTTTTTTTTAACTTTGTAACTATACATTTAAAAGCATAGTTCAAATTGTTTTAGAGAATTTATATCTGATAATTAACAATACATATGATTTTATTTTAGTTAGAAGTTTAGAACTATAATATCACTAAAAACTAAGTAAACACTATACTTATATGTATTTTATCACAACTCATTCGTTGATAAAAAAAATATCATCAATGTTAATATAAATATCAATTTATTTAAAAATATTTAATATTATTTCAAATGCTTACTTTTTTATGAGAGCTTTTTATTTCTGGAATTACTTTAAGTAAGTTTTTCTAGTACTTATATAGGTAACTGTTTAATATTTTTAAAATTGATCATAAAAAAGTTATAGGAAAAATAAAATTTGATATTAGCATAAAAGTATATTAATTATCTAAGTATTTTACTTTTTTAATATAAAATATCAATATGATTATTAAAATACATTTTTTTTTTTAAATTAAGTCTATAGTAAAAAACGTATTTAAATACATAATAAGAGAGAATTTATTTATTGATAGGTATACAAACTTACTTATTATGAATATCTTAAAGTCTTGCGGCTATAACTAAAAACAATGAAAACCTTAAACAATTATTAAAGAGGATGTAGGACAGCTAGTAACTATAATTTGACATTTCACTCGGCGATGACAAAAATAACGGATATGAATTTTCATATCTCAAATAGTGATATGTTATGTATATAAAATCCCCGTCAGCTACGATACAAGAAAATAGCGTTAACGACATTGAAAGGAATAAAGGATAAATATAGTATTTCTTATGCTAAACTGATGTGTTCGCACCACTAAATACAATACAAATACAAATCAAATGTAAAACGGTTCAAATCCTCTTGGTCTTTTTTCGTCTATTTTTTCAATTATATGTTGTCACAAATCTCATACAATATTTTTTGAACGAAATAAATGTTGTGGATTTTTTAAGAGTAACTTGAAGATAAATTGATACAATTATTAACTAAAATAAAATTATTCAAAAAATATTTTGCAAACCAAGTATCAAGTAACAAGCTTGGATTTAATGGAAGATAAAATATAATTAGACAACCATAGTTAAGATAATAATAAAACAAAATTAAGAAAATATTTTAATTGTAAAGATTATGGATTTTAAAACAAAATAAATACCGGCACGAGTTTATAATATTGTATAATATGAATAAATTATCAGAATTTTTTCTAGTGCCAATAGTAAGGATTGTCAGGAAGTTATCAGAAAAAAAACTAAAACTATAAAGCTGTGGTTTGATAATAAAAATTGATTGGGTAAAAAAGGTACATATAAATTACCTTAAATAGACGGTGTAATTTATTACTTAATGATGCTGTAATATCAAAATATATCTATATTTATACAAAAACAATTTTGTTAAATGTGCAATCATTGTTTATTTAATGCAGACATTAAGAATCAAAGCTTAATCCATTTTAAATATACATAGTTGTCATAACATTATAAATATCAATTGAAATATTTGTTAAAAACATTTTTGAATGTTAAACATTATTTGCTTGTTAATTATTTAAAGTTTATTTATTTAAAATATGATTTTCAAATCTTGATTGAAAATTAATAGATCAAGAATTTGTTGAATATAGATTTTTTTAGAAAGTTTGTTACTTACTAAATTTGAAGTATAGTCTATTGATCTAAAGATCTTAAATATTAGAAGTTGCCTAATATTTTTGTTACATTTTGTCTATAGAATTTAAAGTATTTTAAAAAAAAGAGTAGAAATATTTAATAATTATTTTAGCATTATTTTTAAAACAGTTAACCATTTAATTTTAAAATAACATAACAATTAAAAATGTATAAGTTAGACACAAATGATATTTATTATTGTGCATTTATATGAGCTAGTACTTATAATACACGAATATTAATTTATCATTTGGTTTTCGTTGAAAAAAATGATATTGTTTAAAAGTAAAAAAAAAATATTTTTTGAGTTGCCAAATTTGAATACAGACTATAGGTCTACGATAACAATCTAGTCCATCTTATCTAAAAAAGAATGAAGACATTCGTAGATATTTAATAGATACATTTAAGAAGTGAACGATGATCTAATGTTGTAATATTTATATAATACTATATCATCTTTAAAAACTTAGATTTTATTAATTATAAATTTAATTAAAAGAAAAATAACACGATAATAGGAATATTATATTCTAATAAATTTGCTTTGACTCATGTGTCATCTTTCCATTTTATTTTGTCAGTAGATGTCGCTGTCATTATTTATTTCATTTTCAGGTTTATATAACTTGCAACTGTTTGGTGAAAAACAATATTATTTTTCTTTATTCTCACACAAGTCCAGTGGCGTATACAAATGGGATCAGGGGTATCAGACATCAGTTATCAATAGTAATAGTGTTGGTGGCGTAGAGGATATCGACTGATTATATATTTTTTAAGTAAATAGAGTTTAATTTTACCGATTTCAGCACTGTACTACCTAAATTATACAATTACTACAATATAATAGAAAATAAATAATTATAATACATTATATTATGTCATTCACCAGTTATATTACACAATAAACACGTTTCATTTGATTAAATATTTGTTATTTATGATGTATCGAACGTCAAAAGATTGGTGATTGTGTTTATATATTTTATCAAACGATTATCTACCGTGAATAATAAAATATTATTTTAAATGTTGATATTTATTAGTAGATTATAAAAATTTGTTTAATGGACTTTGATTGTTTTATCAAATACATTTTTTAATAAATATCAGTTAGCATCTTTCGCTAAAAATCTTAAGATCGTTGTTTGGACTTTCTCCATGTACTAATCCACATGTCCACGACTGTACCAATCAAAAGTATTAGCAATACAAAGTTACTTTACGTGAAATTGTACTGCTGAAGCTTAAGTACGGAAATAAAACCTAAAACGAACATAAACTAATTTCATTAAGTTGTTTATAAACAAGTCTGAGACGTTTTAAAATTTCCAGCGACTAAGATTCACACAGAACAAAAAGATATATCGTGGTGAGTGCAACAATGTTTCCGTCTAAATAGTAAATGCGAATGTATACCAAAGTTTATATTGTATTATCCATTTGAGCTCACGGCGTAGTGACGAGACTTAAAATAGGTAGAAAAACTATCGTGTTGTATTCCAGAATATAGATAATAGTTTTGTTCATGGTATTTATGTAAGTATCTTTACTCGGTTCGTTTATAGAAAATTTGTTTAATATTATAATATGTGGTACTAACAAAATTAAAAGCAATTAAAAAAAAGGTTGAAAAATGAGTACTACTCTGATGTATATTAGGTGTCAAGTGATAGATACTCGTATATTAAATTTGAATTAAAAGGAAATATCGTTTTATACGAAAAACAATAAATTCTCAGCGGAGGTCTATCACCCTAAAATATAAATAAGTATAATTCATATTATTTATTTTAACAAAAAGTTTATAATACAGTAGGTTGAATTAAATTTTCTCAAAAATATACATTTAAAATGTAATTTTGCGTATAGAATATAAATATTTACTTATACGTTCTGAGTAAGGAATATATTTTTAAGTTATTATAAAATAATGAAAATCGTTGTTCTCATTTTAAATAATGTGTAATTTCATCCAAATTTTAACTTAAAATGTATAAAAAAATTATTAATTATTATTTTTTGATTTCAGTATAAAATAATACGAGGAACTTTGTATTCAAATGTCCAACATTAGCTGTAAAAATAGTATATTTTATAATTTTTCAACTTAAAAACAGTGCAGATTTTCACGAATTTTTGATTGAATTTCCTTGTTCATGAATAAATAAAAGGTACTTACTGATAAACTTTTTTTTAAATTCTATGTATGAAAATGTATGAGAAATTTTGTATTAATCTTATTTACAGTTTATATAATGGACGATACAGAAGATTTTCCGGTAATAAATCGTTCAATGCTCTAAAACAATCTAAGAACTACGTAAAAGATTTTTAGCAAGTTGATTCAGTATCTTGAGTACGATTTTGTTAAAATTTAGCAAGTATAAAATAAATTGATTAGGTGATATAACGAAAATTGTATGAACACAATCCTAAAATTGTATTTTTATATTAGACTATATAAAATTACGTATAAAATAAATATGTAAATAATTTTTTTAATTATCAATATTTCATGGTGTCGAATGTATTCAATTCAATATTTTTACATTAATAACTATTCTTCGAGTATTACAAAAATTTGAAGATTATTATAAAAAATTTTGATTTGAATTTACATTATAAATGCATTATTTTTTTCGAAATTCTAATACATTTTGTGTTTTTTAGAAACATTTATTGTTGTATTATATTTGATACTGGTCTTTCCGTCATTTTAGTATTTTAATACCATCCACATTTAAACCAAATTTTAATCTAACTTTTATGATAAAGTATACTACTCTAAAGGCAAGATTTATCCTCTACACTCTGGAGCAGATTATTTCAAAAGTGTAACAAGACTACAATTAACCACTGTTTAAACAAATACATAAAAAAAAAATTGAAATAAAGTTATTATTATTTTGAATTAAACAATTGTTATTATTTTTAAATAGAAAACAATATTTTATATTTTAATGAAGCAAACATCTGTTTGTTGTCTTTTTTTTTTACATTTTTTTGCAGATGTTCTGTTTAAGTTGAAATGTTAATTATAATAAGCAAATTCTTTAAAAATCATTCAGCATTTTTTTTTATTTGATTTAAAAATAACAAACATTTCTTTCATATTTATTTGTACAAATAGTTTCGAATATTAATTTGGCATGGTTTTTATTCGAATTCATACATATCTATTTTATTTTTTCGCTTGTAATATTATTTTCAAATTTCTTTTAATTTTAATAATATCACTATAACCTATATAGTATTATTATGTTATAACTTGTTTTTTAGATTCTTATGTATTATTTTTAAATTTAATGAAAATCAAATCATTTTGTGATGTAAATTATAAATGATAATGGATAATCATAAAATGTAAAAAAAAAAAATAGAAAAAATTAGATATATGCAGGACATAAATTAATTAATAAAATACCTACACACTACGACTTTAACCAAATAAGTGGTATATGGGCATGTTTTTTTTAAAGAATTTTTTTTCAACTCAAAGTAAGTATTTAATATTTAATCGACTACCCTATTTTTCATTCTCTGCTACCTTTTTTATGCTTCATAATAATCGACGTATTTATTTGTAGATAATAACTCGTATTTATAGTACTATCAATACACTATTGTTATAACTTTTATAATCAATGCATTGCATCTATATTAACATATATTATAGTTGGTATACATTAAAATCGTGTAATAAATTATATCGCACATAAAATGATAATGTTTTGAATTGTTCAATTTCCTATAATATATTTAAATGTTAAATGTAATTCATTGATAGTAACGTTTTTTTTTTTTTTTACTCATATCATAAAGAGTGTAATACATTATTGCACGACATTTAAATATACGTAAATTTGTACAATACTCATAATTTAATTGTTTAAAAACGAATGTGATTAGTCTTATGTAAATATTATATTTTTGCGTCAGTTTTTAGTTATTTTAAGCGAATTTAAAAATTTACAAATTAATTAATTATAAGTCACCTTACGGATGGACGATATCATATTATAATATTAAAACATATATGTGAATTATCGTTTGCAGTTCAAAAGTTGATTTGACTTATGCAAAACTAAACAAGTATATAACGGATGGGAGAAAGCATAGGACGTAGGTAGGTACTTTAATAATCCCAAAAAGAGGAAATACGAACAAAAATGTTTTAGTACGAAGAGCGATTTCTGATCGGACACAAATTGTCAATGTTGATTTATTTTCTGTTGTTCCTTTGTTCTCTTCAGAAGCCCAATGGAACCAACTCTACTAGACTGCGCCCAACCAAAAAACTTTAAACTTTTAAGTTATTTATCATTTTATATATCTCTGAAACAACAACTTGTTTCTAAATTTTATAACAATGCTTTCCACAACCTGAAAGTTAAACGGGACTGTTGAGGCTGTTAAAATCACTCGAGGGAATAACATTTTTCAAATCAGACGCATGTAAAATTTCAAACGTGGAAGGCGCATTATTATTCAATAAAAAGAAACAATAATAAATGTATAGCCCATGGGTAGAGTTTTGAAAAATATATTTTCCATAATTTTAGAAAAACAAAAATATTATTTTGATATTTCACATGGATAATAGTTTCCGGTAAATGTGTTTCTATAATTTATTTATTCATTTTCTTAAGAAACTATGGATAACTTTTTATCTATTTTAAGTTTAAAATACAACGTTGTTATTATACTTTTTATATAAATATTGTATTTTCATAAATACCAAAGCTAATTGATAATTATTTTAATTTTATAGATAATTATTTTTTTATGATTGTTTTATAACATATAATTATAGGTATACTAATAAAAAATAGCTCAAGAAATTGCATTAAAGTGAGCATATTTTCTTACATCGATATTATTAATTTTCATTTTGTTATGATTGATATTACTGTACGCATGCTACTACAAGAATAATACAATTTGTTGCAATAATTGTGTTATATTTTCTATATTTTAGGTATTAATGTAAGTGTACTCTAGTTAACTTTAATAATTTTCTGCGAGGGAAATACCTATTAAAGTTTATAATAAAATAAAAAAATAATTGTTAATAATTAATCGTAATTTATATGGAGAGTCAGTTTGAATATGTTTTATGATTTAGTTCATTAAATTTAAGTATTCATTTTTTTTCAAAAATTAGATTTCAGAGGCTTATAAAAAAATATTATGCCAACGTATGTTTGATATTTTTAAATTACTTAAAATGCAACTTATGAGAAAACTTGTGTTTTGATTTTAAGACTTTTGAGCGAGGAAAAAATGTTTTTTTTTACATACATTTAGAGGAAAAAATTTAAATAATTGAACATTATATTTATATAAACAGCTGAATTAGTCTAATTTACATTTAAATTTATACAATACAAAATTTATATTTTTATGGTTTTATCCAATTTCGAAAAAATAATCTTTTAATGTCCTTACCAAATTAATATGACTACGTTAAACTTTATTTTAATTCTAATAAGAACAACTTTTTAGGAATTTTGTATTGTATAATTGATATATTTTGCTATTACGAGTATCAAAGTATATTAATGCTATCATATTATTTTTATTTTATTTCGACTGCTCTGTATGGTAATGCGAACTACGAAAATAAAAAACACACATCCTTGTAAATCTAATTTTAAATAATTCCAATAAAAATTATCTTAATATATCTTTTTGTATATTTATTCCTGTTGACAAAAACAACTCCGGCTGATGACTAAAATTTTAATTTAAACATTCTATAAATTGTTTACGGTTAGGTTATATCTCCTTTCGTTTCTGACCACTCCACTTCTAAATGCTGTACTTGTCTGTAACAGTTGCATTTCTTTAAGCTTTAATGTAGTTAATTATTTTTAATTTTATTTTTCTATTATATTTTATGCTAAGGTTAGTACTAGTATGTATTATACGTAATTTTATATTTAATTATAAAATTTCGTGAAAGGTTCTTTAAAAACTTACTCTAATTTAATATATAAATAAACTTTAAAAAGTTAGATTTTCAAAAGTTTTAAATGAAAGTAAATACATTTTGAAAGTATACATAATGTTGTATTTTCTAATTAATAGTTTAGTATTTTAATTTAAGTATAGAAGTACTATCAAAAATGAATGTTAAAATAAAGAGTTGTATTTTATAATTAAATAATAATATTAATGTACATGATTGTATACAACATTTAATAAAAAAAAAATATCAATTACCAGTTCCATTACAATTTTCCTTATTAAGCATTTAAAACAAAAATGTATTTTAATTCTTTTCGATAATAATATGTTGCCGATGGCTTAAATTTATATTTTGGTAAGAATAACCATGTACAGAAAAAAATATTAATTTATATTTACTTTTTTTTTGTTGGTAACTGTAATTCAATCATATTCGCATAATTCTTTCTATTCGCATACAGACATGTATGATATGCGCCTATGATTGAATAATGGGTATTGACCCATAAACATCAATAGCTCCTATCATAGAATGCCAATACCGAATTCTGTCAAACATTTCGCATTTAGGATAGACAAAAAAAAAATAAAAAAAATAATGTTTACACCACCAATGCGTTGTATGGTACTGTAATCTGATTTCGTCGTATTGTCAACACCTTGCCCGTTTATTTTGCGTGTGGTTGTATTCCAAATAACCACGCGCGCCAAGGTGTGAAAGTAACCATTAATAACGTCATTTTTTATTTATTATTATTGCATTTTTTATTTTTTATTTTTTTTTTTTACCGAAGGAATATCATTTGCGGATAACGTCAAAAGCTTAGTGACACTGCCGTTCGAAACAGCTAGCTGACAGTAAAATAATTCGTCATGAAATTCGAGGCTGCCGTCACCGTGCCAGTCTAGTCATGAAGACCCGACTGAAAACTTTAATGACGTAAGGCGGTTTAACATGAAAAAGTTATTATAATATTTTTATCCATAGTTATTTATAACTTTTTAGAAGGTGTACCATGAATCAAAATTATTTTACAATCATTATGTAATATGAAGTGTATTTTTAATAATAAAAAATAATTATAAAAAAATAATTTTAAACGGGTGAAATTTATAGTATAATATTACACTTCTACATATAGTACGCGATTATTAAGATTCGCGTAAAATGATAAGAACTCCAGTCTTCGCATAAAATAAGCTGCTAAAAGAAACAATTTATGGAAACATGCACACAAACAAACAAAAAAAAAATTGAATCCAATAAATTCCGAAAACGAAACCCTAAAATATTCAAAATTATATTTAATTTAGGTATATATATTTTACATACAACATCGTTTGATCCTGAGACACATTTTGGTATAAAATAGTTATTTTATTATCATACTAGTAAAAAGTTATATATATATATATATCATATAAACACCTGCCCTGTCTATGATTTATTCAACGTCTATGTCGTTTTAAAAATACGTTGAATCCACGTTTTTAACGCCCTAACGCCGACGTTTGTCCTGTCGATTAAAATCATGAACATGCCATTATGATAATATTACACTAGCTATTTTGATTCAAAACGAATTCACGATAAACTCGCGCGACCTCTATCTACGTTACAATAAAACCGTGTACCGTGCACAGTATATAATGTGCACCGTAGCAGTACGGTATTTACCGTGCGTTTGTACATGCGGCGGAGGCGGAGTCGCAGTACCTTTAAAGTCTCCGGACTTGCCGGCGTGAACGATAGTCTACCGCTAAACGTTTCGTGCGAATAACCGTAAGGGACTGAGTACGGGAGACGATCGGGATAAAATATTTGATCGCAGTTAGTACAACGTTTTTAGTTTAATTATTTTATTAGTGTTCGAATTTTTAGTTATTTTTTTTTTTTTTGAACTTTTACCGTTTTGAATAAATTGCATTAATCATCGACACGCTGGAAGTGCTGTTGAAACGTAAGTTGAAATGGTTTTTTTTTGTATTTATTTATATTGATATTACTTTTAGTAGGTTGATCAGAATCCATGATATTATTATGTATTATAACTGTCGCATAGATAAATATAAAATGAGTTCAATTTTAACTTTGAAAAATGTTGTTTAACTTAAAACCATACAGCGCAGGTCAAAATTAAAAATTCAGATTGTTATAATTATTTTCAGGAAGTACTATATTGATAAAAACATTAATGGTTAATGATATATATGTATATATATATATACACACATTAAGTATGCTAAGAATAATATTTTCATTTTTTAGATTTTTTTTCATTATTTAAGGAGTGTCGTGTAATAGTATGGACTTCCTTTTTTTTTAATGAGAACCAAACTTTTTTTACTGTAAATTATTAAGTAAGTAGTTTTTTTGAAAATATTTATGTATACAAACCAAAATTTGAATGAGCTATTTCTGAGTTATTAAAAATGTATATAGATTATAGGTACTAATTAAACTTCAGAATTATTCTGAATACTTTCAGGTTTTAGAATACTATGTCCCATAAAGTATAAAATAATGATAGATTTATATTAATAACTATAATTTTCAAGTCACCATGGCCCAATATCTAATATTATGGACCTATTACCCTTGGTTTACAAGTTTTATATCTCATGAACTATTTGTTAAATTTTCGGTTTCTATACATCTACATTTCCGAAATTATATAGTCTGTATTAATAAATAAAGTATAAATTAGCATTAATTACTTAAATTATTAACGAAAAACAACATAGTACTTATAGGTTTTTGTAGCTGTCGGGTTTGTCGGGCGTAGTAATAACTACACGCTTGCGGTTTGCGCGACTCACCTCGATTACCTTTTATACAAGTCGTCTACATTATACATATAAGACGTAGAATGAAATAGTTACCAAATTATGTATAAACAAATTTTTTTTTATCGTAGTTTGGACGAATTGTGCAAAGATAAAAGAAAATTATATTGTTATTTATAATATAATATAATTAAATACTATAGATTAACTAAATTTTTTTTTCTGTGAAATAAATGGAAAATACGGCAAGTTAGGTTTGAAAAAATTATACTCAAAAGTAGGTACAACTTGTATCATACTCCACAACGCCACGTTAAGAACAGTTGTAAATTGTATAATAACCATAAAAGGTAAAAAACTATATATTTTTTGAAATTTAAAGTTACCGTCGGCAAAAGTTATATTTATACAGTGATTTATAAATATTAATTTTTCTTGGATCAGTAATGCATAATATATATATCTAAGATATAATATATTATAATATCATGAACTTAAATTTTACAATTTTTTTTTCTTTAAAAAAATGTTATTTTCATGTAAACATTATGACATGTCTACGCAATACAATAATTTATACACATCTCCCGAAAACAATTTTATTAAAAAACAATTGCATGGAAAAGAAGTAATAATAATATTAAAATAATGTAATAATAATAAATAATAATATAAATTATTTAATAATAACATATTACTTATAATATTAATATTTAGGGTTAAATATTATTATTTAAATTAAATATAGATATACTTAAATTTATTGTTACCTTTTTTTAAAAAAAATTACATATTTATGTTCCTACATTTGTAAAACTATGTTAATGTATAATATAACTTCGAACTATATAACTATTAACTGCGTTAACAATTGAAAAAGTATTTTTTTTAGTACTTAAATAGTGTATTTTAAAATTAATTTTGGAATCATCAAGATATTATTACTTGTCAAAATATTTAGTAACTGATGTTATTTCGATAAAAAAAAAACTCTTTCTTTTTTTACTCAAATATGAGATGGATTTTTAAGTTAAATTAAAACATTTCATTGAATTACATTTGCATAATATTTTTAAATACCTATTTCATGAAAACACTTTTGTCAACATATTGTACGTGTACTATTTTTAAATGGGTACTATTTTATGCTGAAAGAGGAAGGTGAGACAATTTATTTAATTTCCAACTTTGAAATACTATTATTAGATGAATTAGGAACAACGATAGTTAAAATTTAATATTATTGCTATTTAAATAGCTTTATTTATTTCATTTTAAGGTTCACGATAAATTTGATTGAATATTATATTGTATGACGCCATGACACGTAGGTACTTTTCAAACTAATAGTAATTTTTGTTGTTAGATTGTTTCTTTATAAAACTACATGTGAAAATTTGAAAAGTTTTAGTTAATTGTTGTACCTAAAGTAAATGCGGTTTCCACTTAAACAGATCATCAAAACGTGTTAAAAGACAAAAGTATTTGTCTACCATGTTTTATTGTCATATTTATTGTGTTTGGGTTCAATAGTGAGAAAAACTTAAAAATCGAGATGTACATTTTTATTACATACCCAAAATATACTTTAAGTTCACTCTTACCCTTTAAATTTCATTTAAAAGTTGCGTTAAGAAGATTTTGTTTATAAAACTCACATTATTTCCCATCACTTACGACATACCTCATTAAATCTCTGAAGCAGCTGCCTCTTAAATACCTGTACAAGCTGAAATTTCATTACCTAGTACCTACGTCACAGAATTACTGTTTATTTATAGACCATAGTTTGTTATTCAATAGTATTAACATATTGAACGTTCGTGTAATCTGTATTAATTTTGGAATCATATTTACGGATGAATACTGAATGCACGTACAAAATTAACGTTAAATCGTCAGTCAAGTGAACATACTGAGTAGGACACATTTCCTCTCTAAAACCCTAGTTTTATTTTATCGAATCATTTATCATTATACGTATTACATGACTTCGCTGGTTGCGAAATAAAAAAATATATATCACGAGGGAAAACATAAATTTGATTAAGTACGTATTTTAATTATTGGCTGTAAAATAAAGTTTGATGACTTAAAAAAAAAAAATAATAATAATAATAATAATAAAACATTCAAATACTAATAGTTAAATATACACACAAAACGCTCACACAAAATGTTATTATTATAACGATCAAATAATTGATAAAAATTAAGCCCCTTAGACCAATGTTCTGCGGAATACCCGAATATATATGTTTTCCCGTCATATGATTGATGAAACAACACGCGTTACGTCGCACCGGTCTTTCTCTACTCCGTCAATCTTTATTCTATTTTAGTTCAAATTTCCATTATTTCCGAACGCCATCTCGCTATAACGACATCGATTTTATTTTATTCATCGCGACCAATTTATTATAATATGCCACTATTGTGTCCGATGTTGTATTCGTCCCAACTGGATTAACAAATTATTATTAATAATTTCACGTATTTCACGTATTTCATGTATTTTGAATATTTCATTTACCTATATAGTATATGTTATAATGCTGTCGATATGATGATATAATATAATGTATTGTTATACAACATTTCTGTGTTTTTATAGCCTGTATTATCAACATTTCGGGATTTTTGCATTGTATTTGTGTACAATTTAAATTTTTTATTGTAATTACAATTTAAAATTATTCAAATAATATCTTTTTATTATTATTTATTACCTCATCTTATAATATTTTCCTCAATGTAAATTCAAGTATATTTGCAGTAGGCGTGATAAAGCATTTACATTAAAGATCATATTGCTTGAATAAAACATATTTATATTTGAAAGGTATTATATTTAAAAAAAAAGTAGGTACCGAATTCTCCTAATATTAGCATACGATGCCCTAAAGAATATTTGTTCTTAAAATTTATTTTACATTGATAATAATTATTTTGTAAGATTCCTATAAATTATTTTTAAAATATATATATATATATAGTTAATTATTTGTTGAGAAGATATATTTTATAGTGGTTTTTAAGCAATATTTTAATTCATTTTGGATAATAATATTATTTAATTAAATTTTTTATTGAATTTATTTTATTGTTGGTGAAATTTTGGTTTAATGAACACGATGATTTTTAATCTATTTAAATATGAGTATAAATATTTTTGAAATTTAAATACAATATAAAATATTATTATATCCGTTTATTAATTTTTCTATTATAAAAAAGGGTTCGATACTTTAAAACGTAATAATTAGTTTATCATGATGTATACTTCAAAGTGATTGCAAAATCGAAACTGTCTTTATTGGGTTTGTTGCATTATTTGGTAAGTAATTATAATTATTATATTAAGTTTGTATGGTACTGTTCTCCATTATAAAAAAATATGATATAAAGTTGTTAATTATTATTATTATTCAGTCTTTCACTCTAAGTCTTTTAAAATATGCTTAGTAAAATTGAAATTTTATCCTAAATAATTAAATAAATAAATAAAAATCTTTATTATTAATATATTTAGTACTCCCATTACATATCAAGTATTAAGAGTATGTTAGTACTTAACTAAAGTATAGATAGATTAGTCAATTGTAAATATGAAACTCTCTTATAGCAATCGCATCAGTTTTCATAATTAATTTCATATACACGACTAAGTATTAAATTCAATATTAAAGCTGGATAATACAAGTATATTTTTACTGACGTTTAAAAACATTAAAATATAAGGTAAATAGGATTATGATAGAGACTTTAATATATATTTTTTATTTGAGGAAATAGTCTTCAATTACATATTATATTATTAATCTATAGTTTACACAAGTTTAAATTAGAGTTTTTTTTTAAATATATATACTCGTATAAACCTAAATGTTTGAAAACTTTAATATATTATTCGCCGTATTCAGTTGATTGAGGGTTTTTCTGTTGTTGATAGATTGTTGAGGAAATGTCGTTCTGTTGAATATTTCGGGCAGCGGATAATTACGTGCTTATTTGTAAGAAGTGTTTTGATTGTGTCACGTAATGATCTGGATATCTTGCTAGTCAGACATGAGTAGTTAAAATTCAAGTGTCCTTTTCTATCTATCTATTTATGATTATTTGTTTTCTCGTGGTAAATTTGGATGGATATGCATTTATTTTAATTTTTTTTTTGAATTTCTTAAGGTTTGATTTTGTCAGGTTTTAATATACAGTGGTTTCGACATGTTTTTGTTATTAATTTCCATGATTAATTTATTATGTCTTTAATTGGAATTATATTATAATATAAAATTATATATTATGGTATATATTATATAAGAATATTAAATATCTATATAATTTTAAGTATCCCAAAATTGTGTTCCAAAAATGACCAGTTCAAAAAAGGTGGGTAAATAATCATATAAAAATAAATTTTGTACAATCAATTAAATATTAGGTATTTTATCATTTTTATTGGAAAATAATAGATTTATACAATTTTTTATAATAATTTTTATTATGAAAGATACAAATATCTATAATTTAATTTATATAAATTATATTGATTAGTGCAATACTTTTTTGATGAAACTCAAAAAACGACAAAAAACCCTATTTTGAAATTATTTAGCCCCTTTGGGACAACGAACCTTAACCCCCTGGTGAGTAATCATGACCATATTGGACTTAAATTACATTCTTATACTTATGATTATGAAGTAAATTAAGAGGTGAGAAATTAAAAATATTAATTTTTTTTCCTTCATCTCTGACTAAGGGCTTTCGTAGTAGCATCTATATAAAAATATTCCATTATTATACAATTTAAGATACAGTTTAGTTTATTTAATTTATCGAAATACCTATATTCAAGCAAATACTGGGTATTAAATATGTTCTTTTAATATAATGAAATGTTATCTATATGGTATTATACAACTACAACTTTGAATAAAAAAAAAAATTATACATTAATTTCTCAGAAAAGCATTTTGCCTTGGTTTTACAATTAAATATGCATTGTGTCAATCAAAAAAAATAATGAACATCAAATTTTAATGGCAAAGACTATACAAATTTAACTTTTCAAAAATTTTAATACCTATAGAAATGTTTGTGATTGTTAGAAAAAAAATTAAAATATATAATTACAACTGGAAAAAAAACATGTGCTGTAGACAACTAACATCTATGGAACTTTAGAATCGTGACCGCAGCCAATTTAATATTTGATATATGGTAGCATTTTTAAAATGTAGTTTACAGATATCGGCTATTGCAATAATGGTCATTCCTCATTGCATCAAGACCAAAATATATTAACTAAAAAATAGACATATTTTTGATGTGTTTTTAATTAAATAATATCTTAACGAATTAAAAAAAGAGACTTAGGAGATTTTCACACAAATTCTCATAACTATACCGCTGTTTCGTGTGTTATTTTTAGATAATTTTAATGTGAGTCGTTTATACTAAATGTTTTCAGTTGTTAAATGTATTATTTGCTATCAGAGTAATTTTAAATTTTGAATATTGTATAGAAAAATAAATTGCATACTTGATTTTGAATCTTAGTAAATTGAAAAATAATCCAGGTTGGAAATGTGATAACTATTTACTCACGGATTTTCGTTCTAGGTTCAAATAATTAATCACGGTGTCAATATATTTTTTGAATACTGATACTTCAGTAAATCTGATCAGTATTAAATCACTTATTAAGCAAATATTTATTTAACTTGGAATATAAGGTAATATATTTGGCGGGGTTAAAGTATATTTACAACTTAAAAAAATAAAGTCAAATACAAATAAAAAATATTACTTTTTAAGGACAACTGATACATTTAATGACAAAATTCAATGATGATAGTTAAGAAAGTGTATTATTTATATGACAATAACTTATAATAGTATTATCAAAAAATAAAAATTATGGATTTGTTTGAAAAGTATACGAAAATTGATGCATGAATTAACTATTGTAGATTGTTTGCTTAACTGACTTATAATAAATAAAATAACAACTAAAACAAGATAATCATATAAGTAAAATCAAATAAAAAATTGAAATTTGTGTTATCATAATTATTCATTATACCTATTAAATAGAAAAATTCAATATTTTAATCACCTAAATGTGAATAAGAATCTACGGTCAATGCAATTGAAATTCTATGGTATTTTTCTGAAGAATAGATTTATTTTAATGATTAATATTATTAGCGGATAATGGTAAGAAATGTCTAATGTATATAATATATATTGAAAATCACGTTGTAGCTAATTATCGATAATTTCGGACATGTAGTATATGTAGTATGAAATATGCAGTATGTACATTGTACATATTATGTAGTATTATTAGAGATAACAGCAGGAAAAATATGTTTGGCTATTGATGTAAATTATATTTATGTTACCTATTTAATAGTCGAGGAAAACCAACCATTTTTTTTTTATCATAGTTTTGGTTTTAGGATCGATTTTGCCAAGCAATTATTTAGCAATTAAACTACCTATTTAGTTTAATCCGAAAAAAATGTATCTTTCTTATGAACCCAAAATTTGTCAGTGCTTATTGTTTTATTAATGTTATTTAATATCTATATCTAATAAATGTTTAATTGATACATTTTATTTATTTTTGAGAATATAATGTCCTCTGAAGGATAAAAGTCTAGTTATTATTATGCATTAAAAATTTACAATTCCATAATATACCGTATACGAACAGACTGTCGTAATGTATGAGTTAATTCTATATATACTAAACCTTCTCCCGATTTCTTCAATGAGTCTGTATTGGTTCCATAGAGTAATAATTGGTTCTTTGCGTTGTCATTGAGTAGTTTTTACGTACATGCATTTATGTATATGTTTGTAGTAAGTATTTTATTTTAAGAGTAGGTAACCAATAGTACCAACCTATTTGATTAAGTTTTATTTACAAAAAAAGTACTATTGTTTTAATTTTTATTTTTAGTGAATTTATTAAGTTGTGTAATCAATATAATGTGTAATTCACTAATAGAAGTAATTTTATTTGAATACGTTTTAAAAGTCAATTGCAATTATTATGTTTTATACATTATACAATTATAGGTTTTATGATTAAATACGATGTACGGGGAAATTTATTTACCTATTGCTTTTATATAAATATACAATTTGGGAATGAAATTAGCTTACGACAAAACAATATTTGTTTTAAAAAGATGATTGAAAACAATTTTTGATTATGAAAATCATTTAATTAAAGAAAAAGTTTGATGACTGAAAAAGTATTACTATTGTGTGTATCTAACCTATATGATTTTTTTTTTAAAAATCTTCTGTTTTGGCCTCACAAAAATACCAACTACCTAAAACCCCAATGTTTTTACCAGAAACCTATTTCTAAGTTGATAATTAGAATATATTTTTTTCTTGAAAAACCGTCATTAGATACATAAAAAATATTACTATAAAAACAATACATTTATCTCTTAGCATCTAACATAAATAAATAAATAAAATATCAATATAATTTTAACAGCTAAAATTTTTGTTATTGTTTATTATAATAAAATATAATACCTAAAAAGCTAGATGAATATTGGGATTGGATCATCGTCTCATTTCATTTTATAGATATCGGATTGTATAGTGTGTTTTATTTGTAATATCAAATGTAAAAGCATTGATAAAAATCAAAATGTTATCATTAAATACCAAATTTAAACCATTTTTAAGTATTAAAGTTCTCAAAAAAAAAAAAAACATGTAAGTAATGTAATGTAATGTATGTAACATGTTGTATTTTATAAAGATACCTACTAACTATACCTATTTTATACTATTAATTGAAAAAAAAAAAATATAATATTGTTAATTTTGGTAGTATAGGTACATATATTATTAATGGCACATGGTTCCTAACTTCAATATTACATGGAAATTGATTATATATAAAAAAAAAACTATTTCAACGGAATATAAGTTTAGTGAATAATAATATAGATACATATTTTTAATTAAGTTATATGAAAATTGTTTAAAAAAGAAAAACTTTTGTATTTTTGTAAGTTAAAACAACAAAAGTAGTAAAATTCGTCGAGATATATAGTATAATAATCTTTTTAAGTATAAATAAATATTATATAGTTTTAAATAATTTATCAATACACTTAATGTATTATTATTTATACAAAGAGAAATTTAGATCTAACCCTGAATTATAATTAAAAATTGCTTTTTACTCAAACACTCGATTCAGAATTGATTCTCACTTTTTACAAATGTATTATGTATGTAGTACGTCATTATGATGAAACCTAAAACCAATTTTTACCGACAATATTAGAAGCTAGAATACTAAATATAACAGAGAAATTTTGTTTGCACTTCGTTTGAAAAAAATGATCAAACCAGATCAAATATCAAAATATAATGACGTTGAATTTTAAAAATACACATTGTATAATAAACACATTTTTACATTTTGTCATATATATTTCCAGATATATGTTTCTAACAATCAAATTTCCAATTATAAATTTTTTGATGTAACAACTGTAACAGGTAATTAATTGTGATCGAAATAAATAAAACAGATATTTTTGTTTAACTTGATATGTATTACATATTTACATAGTTTTTAAATATGTGTTAGATAGTATTATAATATTGTTATTATAACATTGTACTATAAGTAACGAAATACAATATATGAAATTGAACATATTTTTTATTATATTTCATATGTTTTTAGAAATTTCAATATTATTCAAATATCCTAGAAAATATTTAATATTTATTGCACAATAATGCTTGGATATTTTACATGTTGGGTAACTCCTAAGACCGTAGGCCGTAGCATACTTAAAAATGTTTATTTTTTTTTTCGAAAAATGTCTGTATTTAAGGACTATAATATAATAGTATTAATGTTTTATTAATGTTTATAACTGAATTTTTAATTAAACACGAGTGACTCAAATGTAATTATAAAAGTAGAACACCGTTGACTGCTATGAAGATCTGTCTACTTTTGAAAAATAAAAAAGTAAAATAAAGTATATTATAAGATTAATATCACTGACGTAATGAATTAAAACTTAAATACCTTCATTAAGAGTAAGTATTGGCGGCTCCTATTACCTAATTTAATATTAGACCATAGTATTTATAATGGGATATTTTTGTTTGAATATAACCTAAGCATATTTATCAATGTAGTTTATTTTTTTTCGTATTAGTTTTAAATAACTAGTAAAAGTATGTTTTATTAAAATAAACAATAAATACTCATAAAATATAATATAAATATTTTAACTTTTGAAACGAAGATACATTTATAGATATATATATTTTTTTTTTTAGATTAAATGATCAATATAGTTTTTAAATAAGAAGTATCATCATACTTATAGAATTATAGATTATAAATTTTACATGGATTAACTTTAATTCAACATGGATTATAAGAATGCGGATGATGAAACCTTATCATTGTTAAAATTATAAATGATGCTGATTATTTAATAACGGCTATTGTTTTAAAGATAGATTGTAAATACGCTCGTTTAACTGTGTACGACTAAATGACAAATATTAAGAATAAATAAAATAACTTGTAAACAACTATGACACCTTGTTCAATTTAATTATTAATTCGTTCCCTACGCAGTATTAACGGAAATGGAAAGTTAAATTGTATTTGAAGAATGTGAGGTTTTTGTTGTTCATATATTGATTAAGCAATAAGTAATGATTATTAATTGCACCCACGAAAATCAGGACTAGAAAAGCTGATTATAATCCTCCGAGGAATATTGTGAAAATATATTAAACGAAAAAGCCGATTAATTCTTAAAAAAAAAAAAAAACATTGACTGAGTTATTAAGATTCAAGAAAATTGTACAGGGTGTTTGAATTAATAATAGTAATCATTACTTACATGGTCGATAAATGAATAATTAATACTCACTTACTTCAAAAAAAGTATAATTTACCACTTACGTCAATACAATTTTTTTTAATTCTTTATTAGTAATCAAATTAATTTGAAATAATTTTAATATTGTATATTCATTTATATAATAGCATAATGATTATTTGATTTAATTGCATCCAATAATAAATCACGGATTGATAAATTTATCTCATTTTTTTATGTTTAGAAATGAGAAATTAAAAACCTACACCTACATACACGTATGTATGAATGAATATTATGTATGAACTTATGTATGCCTTATGACGTTTATTGCTTTAATCATAGCATAATAAAATAAATTAAAAATCAAATAGAGAAAATTTTTATAGGAAATTCACGCGAAAACTACTCTTATCGAAGACATTGTTGTGCATTCACACTTGCAGCGTGAGTAAATATTTTGAGTGTAAATACTTCAATTATTATACCAATATTGAAAATTATTCTCACGAATACCATTAATTGACTAGTAGATTTGTATAACTTCATTTATTTTTTTTTTAACAGAATACTAACGTCTATGCGTCTATTATAACAAATAGAAACTCTTATCCATCCAAGTTCAATTTCAAGGCATAGTGAATTCAATTACTTGTCATCAAAGAAAAAAACGCATCTTACCGTTGTGTATATTATTATTTTGACCATTTTCCATTCTCTTGTCTACGTTTCAGTTAAGTCTCTTGCGTGATTTCTCTTAGCCTTTAGATCAAAGTCATATCGTTAACTTAGTAAACGTTTTTGAAATTCGTTTTTTTCTACACATAGATTTATTGTGAGCACCGGTCAGTTGTGACAGTGTCTCACATACAAAAAAAATATATAATTTATACTTAGTTTACGTATTTGTTTCATTGTACTTGGAGAATGGGAGAAACGCATAACTGAATAATTATTTGCACGGATGAGCAAAATCTATTTTATGATGTATGAAAACATATTTTATAAATTATAGTAAATACAATATTATACATAATATTATATTTTTAGTGTTGATATAATGCATATTTATGGTATTATAATACTCATTATGTGTATATATTATTATGTATTGATTTAATCAATAATTATTTCAAAAAGTTTTAATTTAAAAAATAAAATAAAAATCCAAGGTTTTAGTATAATATAACTATTATAACGGTAGTAAAAACTTAAACAAAACAAACTTATGTTTTTACGTGTTGACTTTGATAATTATCGTCATATATCATGAGACAAAACTGTTAGCGCTTGAGAATGTCTTAAAGTGCACAACATAAACATTACATTTATTACAGTGAAATGTTTTTTTATGATTGATTAATTTATTGGTTTCAGGTGTATTAATTAAATAATGTAAGGAGTTAAATTATATAAACAAAATGTATGCCTAATTATAATACATACAATTAATACATTTAAAACAAACCTTTTATTTTAATTTATTTATTTTTATTTTTAAATTAACTCAAGCATTATACAATTATTATAATTTATACGCATAAGGCATAAACACAGGGCAAATTTATATATAATATTTCAATGATAGATATGCTATTTATATAAATTATGAGTTATGACTAAAAATATAAGTTTCGTAAGAAGTTTTATCATCAATTTGTTTTTTATTCAACCTATAAGAACTACATTTTTTCCAAATATTATGTTGTTGATATTTTTGATTTAAATTATATTTAATACAAAAAAAAAAAAAAAATGAAAAACAACAAAATTATTACTGTATAATACAATATAATTGTATTAAAGTGAAAATAAAACAAATTTATCAAACTATAATAACAAAAGTCAACTTTATTAGTTTTAAATTAAAATGCAAACAACGTGATCGTTTTTATATATATATATATATATATATATATATAACGAGCCATCCGGAGTCTGGCTATCCAATTTTAGCACCTATGAGTTATGTTTAAATTGCTATTATTATTCAAAACCAATTTAATTTAATTTTATATTTTAATTTATTCTCGATAAAAATTGCCATATTAATAATATTGTGTATTTCGTTTTAAGGTAAATAAACCTGTACCATACGAATATTCCATTATTAATAATTGTTATTGTGGTGTTTTATAATAGCTTTACAATTATCGTATAATTACCTTTTATTATTATTATTATTAAGAGATGATAATACATTTTATGTATAATATACATTAAATAAGTTGTAAGATAATACTTAGTTCAGATATCTCCATACTTTAAAATAATTGTATATTAAAATATAAAATGAATAGAAATTGAAAATCAATCAAGTATAACATTATATCGATTTATAGTGTGATTATAATGAGAATAAGTGAATAATTAAAATAATATAACAATATAATATTCAATTTAAAAAAAATAAATGAAATATTATGATTATTGAATAATTATTTTTCATACTAAATTGTGATATTTGATGATAATCTTTTAAAGATTTTATAAATTAAGTATGTACATTACAATAATACAGCATTTATGGAATATAAAGTGTAATATAATTTGCATATCTTAATTTAAACGTATTTTTTTTTAAAAGCTTTATGTTTTCGCGCGTGAAGTTATGTTCATATTTTATATGTATTTTGGCACTTAAAATATTTTAATAATTCAGATATCTTGAACCATTATTTGGACGATTGTTTGAAGAATATATGTACATCACTGCTTTGTTTTTAACGACTATAAATAAAATTCGGTTAGTTATGTAATAGATTTTTGGTTTGAACCGTAAATGGATTTACATTAATTTCCCATTAGTACCACTAAAAACGAATCTAAAGGAAAGCTGAGCAATCTAAAAATAACCTAAGGGTTCTGATACGAAATTAACATAATATTAAATTTCATGATTGGACAAGATGGTTATATCGTATATAGTTCATGTTGAAATTAATTTTAATGTTAATTACGACAAATCAATTTGAATTGGAAAAAAATAATAATTTCTATACGAATTTATATTTAAAATAATTCAATAATTAATTTATAACACTTATTATGAATAATGGACATATGTTCATATATATCTCACTAGTCACTGTTACCCGTTACTGCTTCTCACTGAATATTTCCCCATCCAATTGAATTCTCCGTAATATGTTTCCGTGTCCATACAAATGTTTAAAAATTAAGCTATTTGTATACTATGAAATATTATCATTAAAAAAAATCATACAAATGTATGCTTAGCGGTTCCAAATTACATCCATAAAAATTTGAAACAGATTGAGAATTATTATGTAAATATATTATTAAATACCTAGTTAAAAACTAACATTTAACCGCAATTCATTTTTAAAAGCAATTAAATTTAAAAATTGTAAAATATAGTTTACCAAAAATATTATATTGTGTATATTACGTAACGTGATTAGATTCATAATTTAATAAAAACCATTAAGTTATATAGTAGTTATACAATTAAAAATGTAATCACGTTTCGATACAAGGAATCTGAAATTGTACTCAACTACCATATTATAATATTATTATCGTTATTTGTTTCCGTATTTTAATAAATAAATTGACATTTCCCGTCGTGCAAATATTGCAGACAACTATATTGAAATATTTTACTATTTTTTTTTATTGAATACACAATATTTAATTTAAAACGTATATTTTTTTGGAACAATCTGGAAGACAAGTATCGGCTATAAAAATGTAAAAAAATTAGTTATATTTAATTTATTGGATTTGCGTGAATAATTTCAATGGTGTACAGAAGTCATTGTCCCAAATGAGAGTTGCTATAAGGGTTTATTATTTATCACACTTTTTAAATATTGGAAAATATTTTATTGCTACATAGAGCTAATAATGTTGATATATTATATTTTAATAACCCAGTTCATTAAAGTGTTATTTTATAAAACTATAGTTAATATTACTTATAAAATATGAATAATAAACCTACGGAAATAACAATATTTATAATGGTTTTTCGTCCAGAAATTATTTTGTTTGAGATCATACAGATAACTTTACCATATTTTATTATTATAGTAATTATTATTTAGATGAATCGTTAGATGTCAGATTACTCAAAAAAAAAAAAACTAAATACATTTTTAAGTTAATGAGCTTATTTAACAGCATTTTAAGATTAATTTAAAACCGTAATAAATTATGTATAATATTTAATTTGTGATAAAATAGTTTCCAAAACATGAACCACATAATAATTAACAATTTAATATACATTAAAATTGAAACTCAATAAACTTGAAGAATTATTTTATTATAATTTATTACGTGTCCAATTTTTTCCATGAAATTTAATACATAAATATATATATAGTTATTCCACAGAATTAGAACTTCACTGTATATTATTATTAATAATATTTTGTTTATTTTAATAAAATAAGCAAAGTCAGGATGCAAAATAAAATATAATAAACGAGATATTATTTGATATAACAAAATTTTCATCAGATGATGATATAAAAAAAAAAAAAAAAATGAATGAGTAATTGATTGTCTATTAAGTTTATAAATGTCAAAAAACGAATTTATCAATCTGATTTTTAAATCACCTGCCTACTGGTATATACATTATGTAAATAATACAATATTCTTTATTCAATTCACTGAATTTATAAATTGTTGGTCTGTTATGAAAATGTAAGTATAGTGGATAGCATTAGAATTATGCTAAAAATATAGACTTAAATTCATTCAATGCTTATTAATTAATTAACATCAATATTATACAGAAATGTAAAATACAATTTTTAAATTTAATGTTTGTGCATCAATAATTGTCTTAACTAATTTTAGGTCCTAACAGTTGATGTATTGTTTAGATTAAAAAAAATATATTATAACATATATATCAACTATATAATACGAGTCCAACGTAATCATTTAATTTATTTCCCTAATATTTTATGTGTATGATAATGCGTTGAAAAATAATAGAATTTTATTTTTATAATAGTAAAATTATATGCACACAGTGTTTTAAAATTAAGTCATATAACATATTAGTAACAAATTATTTTATAATTTTTACTTTTTACATTAGTTCTAGTATTGCGTTATAATATACGTTGGGTATTTCATCGAAATAATTATGGTAAGGCACCGTTTGTCACTGACTAGTAGATAGTGATGAATTCGAACGACTGAAAAATCTAAAATATTATGATAAGATAATTCCACTGTGCTGCGGATCCACCCACGTCGCCTAAGGATCAAAATAATATTGTTAACTCGAAGCAAGGTCTACGCCCAAGCCGAGGTCCATTAGAGCACACCGTGCTCGATGTTATTTTTTAGTTTTTTCCATTTCGCCTCTGGCTTCTACTCCACGATTGGCCCGATGTTTTAGTTTTTTTTTGTTATTACATCTTGGCAGAAAACTCTCGCCCGTTTTATTTTAAAAATAATCTCAATTTATTTTCTGTGGTTAACTGTTCATCGCGCCGAAACTGTTATCGTTATTTTATAATTATTACCAATCCAGGGTCGATCGTTCAGCATGTTTTTATATTTTACGATTTTTAAACGTTACGTTTAATTACGACTGTTGGCAATATTAAAAATATCAGTGGAGCAAAAAATCTTCCTGAATAAAATAAGAAATTGTATTGTAAAAAAAATAATAAGTTATAGTATTACTTTAGATTTTAGAACCGTGGTTAAAGAAAGGATCAATTTGTCAAAAAATAGTTAATAAATCATAAAGTTTTTCATTAAACTAACCTATTTTAAGATTTTTTGGAATTGTTATGGTAGTAAGATTTTTATTTGAAATTGTTGTAAAACGTGTAAAATGTTTGCTTCTCCATGCTATGATTAAGATTAAAAATCAGTATTTAGAGTATAATTAGGAGTGTTATTAATGTTATTTTGCGTCGTGAAATTTTAAATTTTATATAGATTTGGTTTTTTGGCATTACCTCAAAGTTTAAATACATTTAGGTTTCAGTAGTTATTTGTAAATTAACATATTAGTTTTTATTTTTTACGTATAATGTTTTTAATATACAAGAACTTACTATTGTTAAAACAAATTTACTTAACATAGTAATAGACGTACTACGAATACTATTTTTTTTTTAATTTTCATTAAAAATTATATTTTTGATTATTTAACTTCTACTTATACAAAAACTATAAAATAGTTGCACTCTAACAAACAAATAGCTTTATTTTCAAAATAGTTAGATGTGATATGGTATAATATATTTTATGTATATTTTATAATTTGTCTTTTTTTAATTTTAAATTGGGTATATTTATTTAGTATAAACTTATAAATAAAAACATTCGTTTCAAAATGAAAATAAATTATATATTTTCATTTTGTTTCTGGAACAAAGTAAAATAAAGTTTTTATAAAAATGTATGTCAATTTTCGTATGGTTACACTTTACATGAAAATTTAAATTTAATTAACATTTATTTCACAGTTGAAATTGTATTTGTTCTAATGGAAACAATTATTTTTTTATTATTACTAATGTATATTTTAAAAGTAAATAGGTATTATAATATATTTGTATACACGAGAATGACTAATATTGGAATACATTTTCAATAAAATTAATATTAAAACATAGCTAGTTATCTTATGAGTCATGCGTTCAATTACATAATTTACATAAGTAATTAGTTTGTTATTTCACTAGAAGGAAATGATAACTAATAATGTATGTATATTTAACTGATAATATTATGGTAAAAAATATGAAAGGTTTATGTATATTTCTAAGGAAATATGAATAAAAATATCTCAAAAATCCATTATAGGAATCAGGTTAGGTTAGGGAAAAATTGCCAATCATTTTTAGTGTCCAAAAATTGAAAATTGAAATTGTTTTGGATGAAAATTTCTGTTATATAAAACAATTTACTAATGCAATGTTTTTCTTTTGAGTATATAATTTCCATAGTACTATATTGAATTATTGTCGCAATGTCAAAAGTAATTTTATAATATTAATTATTCGTATTTTTTTGTCATAAAATTATTGTTTTACAATAAATCATTATTTTCTATCTAAAAAATAAATAAAATAAATATTTTCTATTTATTAAAAATATTTGAATGTTTATTTTATGGAAATATTATTATCATAGTTCTTAGATGATAATAGTTTTACTACTTTAATATCGAATACAGTGTTTTATGTAGATATTTGTACATATTATTAAATATACAATTAATTACAAAGTTATATATATATATATATATTGCAGTCGTAAAAATGCATAATTCTTTCATCCAAACAAAACTTGATAACTATTTAACATGGTTATTTTTTATAGTTTTGGCTGAATGGCTTAATATTGCATTTAATATTTACCAACATTAATATAATTATTAAAATAATATATTGACCTTATGGGAACACTGATACATTTTTTAAAAACGTAAAAACTATAATAGGTAAATATAATATTATCGAAATTTTTCAACATTCGTAATCCTTGTAATATGTATTATGTAAGAATAATTACATTTACAAAACCCACTCATCTTGCACTCTTTAAAAGTTTATTTTTAAATTTAATTTATAATATAGTTAAGTTAATGTACTTATATTTATTAACTGTACATCATAACAAACAACATGTTTGAAAAAAAAAAATAATAATAATAATAATAATAAGAAGAATTAATCAACAAAAAAACATTTGATCACAAACACTGTTAAAGTTAAAATAAATCCTTGAATCATGTGTAATATAATAATAAGGTATTGAATAAAATAAAGTATCGTCACCATGCCGGTCGCTGTTATTGTTGATATTATCATAGTAATAGCTATTGTTAATGATATGACATAATATGAATATTACTAGAAAAACTGATTCACGACTTTAATGTAGCTAAATTGCCTATTCAAGACGCCGTCTTACCGTAATTTAGTTGATTAAATGAAACGCGTTATAGTGACAAAGGTACTATTTACGAGATACTTAAAAAAACGGTCATAGTTGTAATGCAAAATCCGCTAAATTAAATGGTATAGGTCACGTTGAATACTTCCAATTAGAATAATATCTAACCTAGCTGTTGATATGGAATTAAATGATTTATTCTAATATATTTATATATACGATTTACTTTTAATAATGTTTAAAATCGGCGTAAATCACATTTCATATTATATAATTTATAATTTAATAGTTACGTAGAATATACGTCTAATGTATATGCATGTACCACTTATAATTATTTGTTTGTTTTGGCAGTAAATCAGGTCGTAACATAGAACAATCAAGATATTTACATTTCAGCTAATACATTGTGTTTTCTGCAATGAAAAACATATTAGTTTATCCTCCATATAAAGTAAAAAAACATTTATACTTAGTAAGTAATAATGCCACATGTGTATTAATTTGTTAAAAAATATTTTATTAGAGAAATATGGTTCTATAAGAATCATAATATTCAAGATAAATTATTACATTTTTCATGATAACAAATAATGTTACATATATATTAAATATAAAAAAAAGAAAATGTATCACTGAAATCCAACCATAACGACGTGATAAATATGATAGTTTTACATTAAAATTAAATTTTAACTAATAGCGGTTGGTATTATTTTTTAAATATATTGTATACATTTAATTTGTATAATATGTCAAGAGTCATATTTCAACGTTAACAATGTGATTTCTACAGTGATGTAAAATTCATTGTTCGACGTTTAAAAAAAAAACAAATTAGGTCATTTTCACTAAGGGCATGTACATAAAGTACATGTATTGATAATTTGTATTCATAAGGCTATTGAATTTTAAAATAAAAACTACTGAACACGCAATAATATAAACTTTTGGCTAATACGCGATGGTGATGTGTCGTGGTTTAAAAACATATTTCACATATAAATAAAAACACTAATATATATGAGCCCACAATTACCGTTGAATTTTACTTTATTTTATTTTATTTTTTATAATATAATTATATACCTATTTAAAAATAAAGATTTATTTTGAGTGGAGAAATTAGTTTCATAACAAGTTAAAGTTATAAAATATTACAAATCTATTTAGCAGTTATAATGATTACGAATGTTAACCTAAAATTATAATCAAAATAATGTAGATATTTAATAAATAGAAATCATATGTATTTATTGCAACTTATTGGATGGCATAACATATCTACTTTTCTGTTGAAAATTCAATCATTTTGCTTCTAAATATATTTTTTACTTAAAAATAATGATAGATGAATCATTTTTGGTTTGTATTTATTTATTTTTATTCAACCTTACAACGAAAAACTGCTGATAATATTTTAAAAAGACTATAAACAGTTTGAACAAAGAAAAATTTAAAAAAAATGTTGGTTGAACTGACTTTAATTTAAAATTGTTTTCTAATTTTCATAATAGTTCATCAAATTAAACTATTTTATCATTTTCATCATCCATGCTACTTTACGAAGACATTTACAAATCAAGACACGTACTTGACAGTCAGTTTAATAAAAAACTAGTGTATATATATATTTATTTATTTTATACAATATATTATTTTTATGTTTTTTTTTTTAATCCGGGACCATTTTAATTTTTTTTTTTTTTTTAAATGATCTTTTATCCGAGTGGTTTTTTTATAATATAGCGTGCGTAATTACAGAATGTATTACCAAAAACGTAATATTCATATTTTTATCTCAAATATACATGTATTTTATTAAATAATTGTATTAAAAGAGAATTATTTTAATATCAATGTCCGACAACGATGTTCAACATGCAGAAAAAAACAATGGATTTCATTGAATATTATGTTATATTATACCGAATGTAATGATACATTAGTGGCTACAATAAGATTATATAATTTTTAGTTTGCCGAAAAGAGGTTTACGATTTACTCTTTAAAATATAAGGTCAGGTTATAGTGGTAAAACATAATGATAATTTCTTATGTAAATGTATGTAAATTATGATGTTATGTTATGATGTACAATTTTCGTCGCGGGCCTGTGTTGCCATAAAATTGTTTAATTACATAAGGTAACGGAGATCAGATGCTGTTTGCATGAAAGTGTAGTAGATATCTATAATATTATAAGGTTCTAATATGTGTATGTTTTGATGTAAGATGACACATCACACATGTATCGCTGTAGGCTGACTGAAACTTTAAACCATAAACATCGTTTATAAGACACGGAATTCCTTAAAAACGTAATAAAAAAAAACCCAACCACTAAAAGTAGCACTACGTTTTACAAAATATGAAAGCATATTTTTTGGTAGTGTCTAAAAGATTAATCTCGACTATCATAAATCTTTGCGAGAAGATAACGAACTGAGAAAGTGCTTCCTTCGTGTGTCCGTCGACCGTCAAACTTTTTTTTTCTTTTTAAAAACCGACGTCTATTTTTTATGAACTTGTATACAACAAATTTAAATTCTATTATTATTATCTGCATTCGTATAAATTATCTGCTGTATTCATAACTGTTCTATTTTGTAATATACCTACATATATATTATAACACAATATTAGCGGATAGAATTATTTCCTATTTTATAACATGAATTAGTACTTGTATTAGTCAATACTATACGATAAGACCATTCTACAAAATTAATTATGTAGTTTGATTTTCGTATTATAAATTAAACGAATTTCTAAACCTAATACACGCATTTAAAAAGATTTGTATACACTAAGCAAAATGTTTAATATGTTTATAATTTATAAATACTTCGCAAACATTTTAACTGTATTGGAAATTATGGGTCTTTTTCCCACCAATTTTCTGCTATTCATCGTTATGTTATGTTACGCAGTGTATTTATATAGAAATATACTATTAATGAATAACGAACATAATATAAAGACTTAAAAGTACTTTTGTATTCGCCGTTTATATCTGCTTTATATTATTTTTCGCCAAACGTTCCACACTATTTCGATTAATTTTATTTTAGCATATATACAATATCTTTAAATCGATTTGTGGTGGCTGAGCTAAAACGGTGGTTTTAATATTTAACAGAAGGTTTTTTTTTTTATATTATCGACTTAGTATTTCTTTTATAGCGTGCATATATTATCGTAATGTAGCATACAAATGGTCGTTTATGTTTTTTAATTCACGTTCATGCAATTTTATTCGTAACAATTTAATAACGAATAAAATTTTTTTACAATAACTGTATATCTGTAGAGTATAGATTATACCTAATACATAAATTTGAAACTAAGTGTAACATTTTACGATACTATATTATAAATAAGTTTTAAATCAAATCGTCAGCAGTAATTGATAAATCGACCAGAAATTAATATTAATCATTGTCCAATTCATGTTGATTTTTGGGATTTAATCATTTTCCGAAATGGAAAAAAACTGTTCATTTCATAAATTGGAAGATTTCACGCCGGAGGTTCTACATTAATACAAATAAATATACGATGCACAATAATATGGGTGATCGAATTTATAAAATATACTAATATTTTTATTTTTTTTTAAATACATTTAATATTTTGTGTGATAATAATTATGAAGTATGAATTATCGGTGGATAAAATACAACATACATATAGTAATATTTTATTATTTTAATTTTACCCAGCTGAATATTACTATTACCTTATATTGACAGGAAGATTATTACTGTCTACAGTTTAAGCATCAGTAACTCCAAATTCCATCAACACAATAACACAATATAATAATCCTTAATATTTCAGTTAGGATCTTGACAATACCGGTCACCTAATCGCAAATTATTAATGTACGGCCTCTGTCTACACAAAATGTTTGGAAAGTTTATCCAAAATTATTTGAATAAATCAAGTGATGACAACTGTATATAGGTTGGAAGATGTTATACATTATTAGATTTCCTTATATACGTCAAACCTTTTATAAATAATATAATAAATATGTTTTTACTCAATGTGTTTATAACATTATTATTTTTGGTGAAATCTTATTAAACAGCAATGTTTTTACTCGTGAAGATTATATTTTATAAATTAGTTAGAAAAATGTCAATGCTTTTTAAATGAATTTTTCATTCATAAAATGTAAAAATAGATATTTTGTTGTGGTACTATAATAGAACTAATGTAATTATTATGATTTTATCTATATTATACAGTGATATTTGTTTAACAGTAATAACTCATCGTAATATGTTATTTTTAAAAAGCACTTATTAATATTTTTATTTTTTCAACATTTTCATCATACATTATACAACAAAATATTTTCATTATTTATTATTCCTACACATTTTATATTACTTTTCTATTTTTGAACAACAGTGTTCATTTTTAATTTCATACAATTTTTATTAAGCAATACAATTTTTTAAGAATTTTGAATAAGTTTATTTGATTATAGATGAACATATAGAGTTTAAAGGTTAAAGTTTAAATGAGTTGAGTGAAGTTACAAAGGGGAACCTTGAAAATTTTGTCCAATGCGTTATTCATCTAAGCTACTAAGCTTAATTTAGGTTCTTATAGCTAATTAATTACTCATTTGAAATTTGAATACAAATTCTAATTCCCTTATCATTCTGTCATTGAAAATTGTAAAAGTATTTACAAAAATTATGATATTAAATAAGTAATATTATACCTACATCTTTTTTTTCAAAGACATGAATGTTTTTCAAGATAGCAATTATGTTAAATTACTGTTAAAATAATAACCCAGTATAATAGTTAATTATATCATTTAAAATTATTAACTATAGTTTATTTGTCAATTGATAATATACATTCGATGACGTATTATTAAAATAACCGACGAAAACGATTTATTTCTATTTCGTTCTTTATTATTCCAGTATAAAGCCTTGTAATTTCATCTTACATAAAATAAAATAAAACTCTAAAAAACTATGCTTACTAAAAAGTAAATAATAATAAGGAACAACTATGATTTATGGACCATTTTATTTTTTTTTTTTTAAATGTTGGTGATTACTTTGTTTTATCTATAAGATTTGCAAATGTACCATATGATTTTTGTTCCTAGTCTTTATTTTTAAAAACAGAATAACACGCTTGAAATAAATTTATTGCATTTGAATGATAAATAACTAAACCTCGCAGCAATAACTTAGATACTAAATTCGAATAATATTACCGTCCGCTGTTTTAAATATTATGTTTATATGTTTTGTACATGGATTTGATAAACCGAAGTTGTATGTGATGTAATGTAATTTGTATGTATTATTCAATGTAACTCGTAATAAATACTAATATAGAAGATCATAATATATTTTTTAAATATGTTTACAAAATTTTCCATTAGATCAAGATATTTTTTAAACGATGGTAGTGCTGTGTTACGTATATGACTTTATTATTGCGAGGAAATTATTTTTGTGAAATATTTATAAACTCAGTTGATTCCGACCACAATTTCCTGCTTAGGTTAAAGTATTTAATAGTATAAATCACTGATGAGAGATTACTATATCGATAATGTAAACTCGTATAATATGGAAAAATTTGTTTTTCAACGATAATTAGCTTATTAATAGAAAAATAATGTATCTGACGTAAAAGTGTGCTACATTACAATATACTGTGATAATATTTGAAAATGTTTAATTAAGTTATAATAATATCAAAGAAATTTGGTAAGTTTGTTAATTTATAAATGTAGATTATTTTTTTAGATATCGATTTTAACTATAAAAAATTGGCAAGTGAATACCACTCTGTTGTCTAGTACATGTCAAGTGAATTACTGTTGTAATGGTTGCTTTAAATTTGAATCAAATGATTTATCATCGTATACGAAAAATGATTTTGAGTGATTCTTATCAGCCAATATCACTGTTGATATTATATTATTATGGTAGGTTCAAGGTTGAATCAATTGTTTCCGTTTACTTGGTATTTATTATATTATTATAATCATAATAGATGCAATTCTTATCATATTATGTTATTGTTATTAACTTTTAAGTCATTAACAAGTGTGATTAGGTTCATGGATATAAATTGGTTATACCTTTAAATTAATTTACATTTTTTGAATATTTTCTTGCGAAAAGTAAAATTTATATTGTATGTAAAAGTTTTAAGTTCTGTGCGGCCACGAATACTATTTTTATATTATAACAGAATCATCTAATTTTAATTTTAATCGTCTATACAATAAATCATTATATATTTATATATTTGTCAGTGGACTAATAATATGGAATATTATATTAAATTATCAAACATTTTATAATATTAAAAAATACTTGTAGCTTGTTAATAAATTTCGTAAAAATTTGCGTATTTTTAATATTTTCATACAGTTATAAGAAAAACTCATGTGAAATCATGTACTAAATTTTCAAAAAATGTTGACCAAGTGAATAACTTTTTATTAGATTTATAGGAAAAAAATAGTCATCGAAAATGAATTGTTACAAATAGCTGTAAAATAGTATTTATTAAATAGTATTATACTATAACTTGTTACTTTCGTTAAAAAGTTTGATTTATTAATTAATTCATTGAAGAATAAAAAATACACTCATAATATTATTGTAATAATCATTATAACTAATATAAATATTCCCAAGTGTTAATGATTCAGTGTTACGACATATTTTTCACAATTAATGACTAACAGAAGGCATTAATTAAATAACATGGTCAATTTTGTGAGAACAAGTGTATTTTAATTATACTAGTGTTTGATGTATTTTAATTAATTGTAATTATCGTGAATAATTAAAATGCCTGTAGTATTGAGTTCTCATAAGATATATATTCTAAGAACACGACATGGAAAACTGAAAGCAATTTACGTTCAATGTGATATACTTATGTACCAATATATATATAAGATATTTATCTAAATTGTAAATACTTATAAGACGTTAAAATTAATCAACTTTCAACTTACTCGTTTAAAATTTGAATTTTACACATCGAAATTTTCAGTAAAAAAATGTATTTCGATATATGAATTAGAAAATATAAATCGTCACTCAAAAATAAAAATAAATTATAAATAATAATAATAAAAAATTAAAATTTTATTTTGTTATTATGAATTTAGTTCATGTAAAAAAATATTTTCAAAAAATTAATAATTTTCAAGATAATGAGTGTTTAATGTTAAAAGAATCACCAAGTTTAATACGATTCTGACAGTTTTTTTTATTATAAGTAAAATGCAGTTTTAATTACAATGACTTGACATTCTGAATAAAACATGGAATGTATTTTTTGTAATAATTATGATTATTTTTTTTCCAAAACTTTTTTGGGTAGGAGAAAAGTTTTAATAGTAGAGTTCTATTTATTGCACATTTTATAACTTGGTATTTTAAAAATACTATTTTTAATTTTATACTTAGTACTTTTCTTATTTGTAAAGAAAAACAACAAGAGAACTACAAAACACAATTGGAAGTTTGTGTTCAGTTGATAAACGTTTTTCGAATGTGATAATTTATCATTGTTCTAAAATGTATAATATTGTTAAAATATAATGGAATTCTAACATAAATATAGGTGAGTAAACAAGGAAAATGCATATACCTAGTTTGATTACTGTCTGTGTTATTCGCTTCATACTAAATTATTATAATTTTATTTTTATACCCTTACTCTACGTATACTCTACGGAATAACTCCCTGATTACTCATTCCCTTTTATGCTTTAGTAATGCATTTTTTTTTTAAACTGGAATTGTAGGAATTTTTAAATATATATTAAAAGACCATATTTTCAAAAACTTATATTTTTTATACCTATTATTAAAGAATGACCTGTGGGCTTTGGCTATAAAAACTTATTTATTTAAAAAAATAAAATAAAATGTTTTCTTTAGTAAATAAATTTCTAATATAAGTACGTTTTTTCTTGAAAATTGTATCGCGTTTAAATCGAAATTTTAAGTGATACATTTTTAATTATTTAACTTTTTATGTAGTATGCATTAAAAGTTATTCTTAAGTAGTAGTATCACTTTACATTTTTATAAATCGTAAAATGTAAAAATAACAATATTAGTTTGGTACAATGATTTTGTAAATCATGATTTTTCAGCCTATATTACTAAGTATATTGTATGATATTTCTAGAAAAAAAAATTTAAATGTTTGTAAATAACACAAAAAGATATAATATTATAATATATAAAGCTATATTAGCTGGTATTAATAGTTATTATATTAATTTTACTATTTATTATTATCATTATAATATAGATTGCTTTCTTTTATTCGAAATGTTAAGATAAGTATATTTTATATTGGAAATTATCACTAAGATAGACCACAAGTTAGAAAAACTCAAAAATTAAAAACAATTAAATAAATAAATTTTTTTTAATTTTTAAGCTTTTTTGATTTGTTATATAATTTTAGTGATAATTTCAAATATAAATACAGTTTGAAACATTCAAAATAAATAAAAAAAGCCATTTATATAATAATAATAATAATATATGTATATATATATATAATTTTACCAAACGTGTGTATATCATTCAACTCCTCCTAGACAAATAGACCAATTTTGATAACATTTTTTGTATGTGTCAAACCTTGGATGGTTTAAATTTACAATTGAACCCGATAAATGTCGTTGCAATAGGGTTTTAGAAAATTTTGACATGGGTATGTTCTAAATAATAATATGTGTACATTTTAGATGCCAATGATTTCGGGAACCACTCATCCGATCAACATAAGGGTTTAATTTAAATAAAAGATCACACTGGGGAGCAGATTTTAATCATAGTTTATCGGCCAACTCTCGTCCATAGAGTATTGAGCGATAAAATATTGAATATACCACCTACATTTAGTACAAAAATGTTAAGACTTTTTCTCTATTGAAATAATTGTTAATATTTCATTAACTTAATTTTTTTTAGTTAATTTTAAAATAATGATTTTAAAAATTGATTAAAAATTAACGATTTGATAGTGAACTGATAAAACTAAGATATAACATTCAGGTAAAGAAGGTTTTAAGCTCATTTCTGATTCTATAAGTTAATTAACAATCTAGATATTAATTTTTAACATAATTGGAAAATACGCACATATAGGTATAAAACGAACTGCGTGTCGTCTGTAAACTACGAGTGTAAATAACAAATTTAACAAAGTTTGAATTACATAAGAAGCGTAACTTTAATGAGCGACGAAATGCGCGAGGATATGTTGCTTGCTCCCGTGTAAGCTTAGAAAACAATTTTTACATCTATGCCCCTGATCACAAAGACGAATGATATAGTTTAGAAAGAAATATTAGAAAATCTATAGAAACTTTGAAGAAAACTTAAAAAAAAAAAATGTTTTGTCTGACGCCATTGACACCCGAGTGAAAAATTATTTTTAAAAAACGCTCCTTCTAAATGGTTAAAAAAAAAAAAATACAAGGACGAGATAGCTATTTAAAATGTATATGCCAGAAATATAATCTATACACTAAATCAGAAAACCAAAAATATTATTTATCTACACGCGTTACGGTAAATGTTAATATTAGGTAACCAAATTTAACACTGATGCATTTTTCGCGGGTAATGAAGTGCATGGAATATAATATACGTATATTAGCTAAACTCCGTGCACTCCGTTGCCCGTACAAAATGCATCCGTGTTCAATTTAGTTACCGGTGCTAACATTTAACGTGAGGATAAATAATATTTTTGGTTGCTTGATTTGGTCCATAGATGATATTTCCGACATATCAACTTAACATATTATTATCCCACCCATTTTTTCAATTGATTAACCGATTATGTATGATTTATTAAAAAATAATCACACTACATCAAACATAATAATAAATAATAAAGACGTAATATCGAGTTCATTAATTGGGATAAAAAATATCTTATCTTAAGATGGAGACCAAATCACACATATTTATTTATTTTTTTATTATATTGATCATAATTTCATCAAACTCGATTGAAGAGTATCGTGGACATACCCGTCATACACCAAATGTATGTATAATGCATTTTAAAAAACAAAATAATGTCTTTATTATAAATAAACCATAATATACAACAACCTGATTAATAGGTATACTTCGATTTTAGCGGCCTTAAGAGTTTATTGAAGCATGTAAATTGTATTTTGTTTCGATGATTATTTTGAGAATAAATAATGATAATATTAGTATACAGGCTATATGTACACTCTTTGAATAAAAAGTTTATTTTAGCAGTTTTGTTGATTTTTTTGAAAGTAATCATTCAATTATCATATTTTAAAAATTACATCACTAAAATATTTAAATAAATAAAAAGAAACTTATTCTTTAGGTCATATTGTTTTAAACAATATTGTATTAACACCGAATATAAAACGTTTTTACATCAATATTCTTTCTTAAACGTATATTGTTTTATTTATAAAATATAACTAAGCAATATTATAGTTTAAACTAAATAATAATCTTAACTTTATAATTTATAATAACTTTAACTTTTTTGATTGTAGGTTGAGTAAATGTCTATAGTATCACGTGTGACATATTTAACGAGTAAACTTAGGGCCATTTCGGTGAGTGTTATACTATATATAAATATTAAAATTGTGTTATCTTCGTAAACCATCCCTGAGGGATTGTGGCAATATTTAAGTTAAAATAATATGACTTGCCAATTTCATGATAAAGTGTACGTCTCAACGTAGATCAATACTAATGTGATAATAATTTTATTACAATACTAACACGAGTTTCAGTTATAAGATCTTGTACATGGCGAAGAGTGTAGATAACTATAGTATGTCAAATTTTCAACTGACTAATACGTTGCATACACATTTTATTATTGTAAACATAGGCAAGATGCCATTTTGGTTGATTATTTCATGAAATTATGGATTATTTAGTTTCTTTCCATCGTGAATGTTTTATGAAGTTATTTCACCCAAATCTTGTATGAAATAAAATACAATTATTATAAAAAGCATATCATTTGACGTTACATTATAATTATTCTATTAAATATTATTCTTTATGATGAAATATATATATTTTTTATTTGAAGAGTTTTCCAATAATTTGAAATATTTTTCCAGACATTTATTGTATGTATATTAGGCTACCTTCTAGGTATATGCAGATTTCAAGCTGATGAGAAATTACAAATACATTTAACTGTAATAAAAAATACAAATACTATAAAATAATAATGTCAGTTACACGTACTTAGTTGTATGTGAAAATTACAATAATGTAATAATTATATTTAATAGAACATATATTTTTGATTAACAGTTTGTACGAGAACAAAAAGAATTAAACAATTATGACTATAAATGTATATTTGTGTAGAATATTTATAGCCAATTAATAGAGGTTTATTTCATAATGAAACTAAATGTTATTATGAGCCTCAATTTTCAAATAATTATTCTCGTTACTTTGAATTTGATGTTTGGTAGATTGTTTACTCAGTCTTAAACATTTAAAATATGTCTTGTCAACAAGAGTGTGATCGTACGCCTGACGATAATGATGATTCATATAACTATGTTACATAATATAATATAAGTATGAAACGTTTGTTATGGTTTGATTATAAAATTAATTTTTTATTTGCATCAATTTATTCTGCGTAAACAAAATGTATGAAAATATTATGTAAGCTATGCGATTAAGGTAACTAATCTGGTAAATATTAAGTTTGTAGAAATAAAATAAATGTAATAATCATAATGTCGTGTGATTATCATTATATTTTAAATGTGTTCAGAAAATTAAGTTTTTAAAATATATTGGAACTTAAAATAAAAGGTACCTAACTAAACTATTTTCATAATTCTATATTTTAATAATATGTGTAATCAAAAATCAAATCATAGTTGATACTTCAGTGAATAGCTTATTCAAAATGAGATATAAAATTTAATGAATTAGTTTAATATATTTAAGACAACATTTAATGAAATTTGTATACACTTTGTGTAAATAAGAAACTAATAAGTAATAATTATCAGTATTTTATTTGTTATGGACAAAGGTGTTTTTAATTCACCTGAGTACTACTATGTGTTCACGTTCTACAATGATTTAGTTGTTCTTGCGAACGAAGTTATTAATAATATTGTTTACAATAATATATTAAACAAACGTTTTTTCTCTCGTAACCATGTTAAATACAATTTTATTTTTCCGTGTAAAATTATAAATTTATCAGTTAGAACATATTTTAACTTTATTTTCTAAAGCTCCCCGCCAATAGTTAAAATTATGATTCAAAGAGCTCTGAAAACCCTCACTTACTTAGTATATATAACATATATATTGATTATAAATCTGCCCAACCACAATACACTAGGAAATTAAGTGAACTTTGAAACAAGTTTTGTATCTAATTACAAAATGAAATTCAGCAACTATATTGTAAGCAGGTAAATAAATATACATTTATAGAATATGAAAAATAATATATTTGAACTTTATTTGCAATTATCGTTGAAATATTGTAAAAATAAATAATTCGATTAAAAGATTTTTTCTAAATGTTTGATATTTTGCACTAGAAGATTTCAAATTATAGTTATAAAGAAGAGCTGTCTCGTAGATCCTTATAATGTATAATAATATTATTATTATAATAGGGTTTTTTTTTTTGTGATGTTTATTTAATTTAAACACAACAAACACGTGAATCTCTTAAGACTAAAATTTGAAAACTGAAGTTGTACCTACACACAATTGTTAACAAAATATTAATGCTTATATTTTCTTATATAGAAAAGTTAATCCTGAAAATATTACTTAATATTGACTATGACGTATATAGTAATGGTAATAATAATAACAATAATAGTAATAATTATTATTATGTAGTTTAATTTTTAATTATACCAGCTGAAACCTTAAAATTGAATTTCTCTTTAACGCTATTATAATATGCTAAATCATTCATAGCGTCATGAACAGGGTTTGTGGGTTTAATCATTTACATAACTTCCATTTTCCAAATATCTAGGTAAATTTTATAATTTAATTAGAACATGATTTTGTGTGGTAAAAAATTAATAAAGTGTATTCAATTTTTAAATTTTAAATTATGTATTTTTTTGATATTTCTGATATTATTAAAATATTATGTCGATACTAAATATTTATTTCACACAATTTTAAAACACCATTTACAAAAAAATTATTAAATTTGTAAATGTAAGTGTTCCAAAGTAAATGGAGTATATCCTAACCTTACTGGTATAAATACGATTATAATATTATATTATCGACTTTGAAATTAACTTCTCGAATATTTATATGGTATAAGAATATATTTATTTATTTTGAACTGTGTATTTTCATTTGTTAAATACTTGATTACAGTCTTCGTAAAGTAGAAATAAACCCAAACTATTCTTAGTGACTTTCATAAGAATTAGGTACTATAATATTTTATACTGGTAAAGTAACCTAATTTTTGTTATGTTTTTTGTATCGTTATTTTATTTTTCAAGATTTCTTTACTTCTCTTATCATATATAATTATTTTTCAAATCACATATATTTATTAAATATGTCTGATTTTTTTGTCTGATGTGGCCATATAGGCGGGTCACTGTACTATTAAATTTGGGAGAAGAAAAGCTTCATAATCATGTTTTACAAATAGTAAACTTTGATATTTGTTTGAAAATTTAAAATTTAAAATTTAAACTATCAAAAATGTGAGTGCCGATGGAGATTTAATTGAATTTATTGTTAATAATAAAATCTTAAGACTCGATATTCCTGAAGATCTGTTTTATTATGAGCTTATGAGTTTATTAATAAATTGTATCCAACTGGAATTGATTTATTGTCCATGAGTGCGAGAGCAATTTTAGATTAACGGATTGATGATGTAAGTAAAATAAGTGATTCAATTTTATCAAAATTTCTCAGTGATAACATCAAGTGTATTTTTTTCTGATACATCCGATTCACTTAGTGGAGATGACGTTGATAATGAAACATATCTTTACGTTATCCGCCTGGGTAATGAGTATCTTGCATATCTGCATGATATCTTCAGAATTAGTACCAACTTAAATTAACATGAAGCTAAGTTGTATTACCATGTTATTAAGAAATGTATGCATTTTTGAAGTGTTATGCGATGGAACACGATTAGTAGTAATTAAAGTCTACAATACTATATTTTATTAAAAGATTTTGACAGGAGACAAGAAGGGTAATATATTTCATATTTTGCTCATCACACTTGTCTTGATGTAAGTGGAAGTTCAGATATTCCTTTGAAAAAGATTACAATTCCCAGAGAGACTTACATTTGAAATGACAATTATTAAGTCACGGTGACAAAGCTTTGAGAAAGTTGGATTATTTGTTACATGTAAAGACACTATATTTACACAAGGTTAATTATACATTGCATTTTCATGATTTAAAAGTTGTGTGGGAATCAGAATTGAGTGCAAATTTGAAGATACATTAATTGAAACGTAGTTGATGAATCATTACAGTATAATGTGTATAGATAATATTTTTTATTTAACATGTTAATAATTTATATGTATGTATTATTCTTTATTCAGATTGTTTAAATTAAAGTCTTTTAAGCGCTCAGTAAAAAAGCCAACAGTAGTCAGATCCCTAGAGTTTTAACTTATAACATTAATATTTTTGGAAATAGGTGTCGTGGAGCACGCAAAATGGCTTTTTATATGCAACGAATTTTCATCAAAAAAATTATTCATTACAGTGATTTTATCAATAGCGAAGTATACTCAAAACCTACTATACGCGAGAAACATGTTTGTCAGTTTTTTCCATACATAATAGTTTGTTGTTCTAACATAACAATTTTTTTATAATTATGTGTGTGCTTTTAAAATTATTTCTATTAATTAATATTTTACGATTAATACAAAAAAGTATATTATACTGGTCACGCATGCAGAACTCTTACATATTTATAAATAATAATTTTTCTTGAAAAAATACTTGCACATATTTATAAGTTAAAACGTATCATTATAATCCGTTAAACTATAAAATAAAAAAAATATCGAGTATATCACAATGTCGATCATTGATTATAATAATAAAAAAGTATGTCTACGTAGCTCAATATACTTAACTAGCATCATATTGGAATATATGGCAACGGAAATTGTCGATGTTGAATACTCTTCCTCGAGAGAGAGTTGCAATATTAATAAAGTAATAAATTTAAATATCTGAAGGAAAATTATTTCATCCTTGTATTTTTAAATATTATTATTATTATTTTTACTGTGTATAAATTAAAAAATATATATAAATATAGATCGTACTTATATTAAGATGTTATGATTTCAGAAATTATAATTTGTTTAATTGAATAATATTCTAATGAATCCGTATAATGTATTAAAATGTTGTTCAGTAGATATTTTAAAATGTATATAATGTAATATATTAAATATATTATGCACTTACCAATATTAAAAAACTCGATATTAAATGTATATAATATTTATTTATTTATTAAATAAATAATATTTATCGAATTACAAATATAACAGGTACTATATTATATAATAATATAACTTAATAAAACACATTTTTAATCCACAGTTATTAAATATTTATTAAGATATTATAATATTGTGTACTTGTTTAATAAAATGTATTTTATTTTAATTATTTATATTTACCTATAATCTCATATTATCAACTAGTTATTTTTTTTTTTTTTTTTTTTTTTTTTTTTTTTTTTTTTTTTAACTTCAAGTGAATAATTTTAAATAAAGTCTATTGTTATGTTGTGATCATTTTAAAAACGATTGAAATATTTATGCTAGAAATTTTGTTATTACTTCTTATAGCACACTTTTTTTATATATATATATTTTATAAACAGATTGAATCACCGCAGGATTTGATATTTGGTTATATAAATTTAGTGTGAATGGCCAAGTCCTTGTGGTATACTCTAAATATTACTGAATAAACTAATACTTATTAAGTAAAAAACATAGTGAATACAGTAATATACGAATATATATATATATTTATTATGTTTTAAAAATTATTAACCCATATGGCATATGATTATGCATAATACTATTATATTAAAAATAGCTTCCCATATTATATATTTATTGATAGAGAATTTTATAAATCGATAATGTATTAGGAATTAAATCCGATTTAGATAAAACTAACGAATACACTTACTTATGGAACTATTTTACCTTTCCTGCACCTACGGATTATATTATCACGTTATAATATAATTTATATGATATTTATGTAAAATTAAATCACCTCTATGGTGAAATATAATATAATATTATTTTCTATGATTATTATGAAGTGTCTGTCGATATTACATTATATTCCATTAACATATACATTAAAAATAATAAGTTACATACTTGACATACAAAGTATGTTTAAGACAAATCAAAATAATATTCGTTTAATATGCGCGATCAGATGAGCGAGACATTTTCAATTGTATCAAATATATACATCATACAATAGGTATTTTAAAAATATGTCAATTACCTGATGTAGCCTGTTCAACTTATGACTTTGTTTTACTGTAAAATCATTATTTTACTGTCACCAATAGTGTGTATTTGCAGAGATGTGTATTGGGTATATTATAAATGTTAAGATGTTTGAATTATTCAGATAATTTAATTTTAATATAAATCGTATGATTATCATCAATTCACACATACCTGGCTAGAACAGTACGTTTACCATACATATACAATAAATATTGCTTTTTTTATCTATTAAAATTAAAAATGGAACGTGATGCTTCATTGATTTTATAAATGTTTTATCGTATATCTAGGTATGGATTAAAATATATTATATAACATGTACACAATAAAAAAAAAAAAGCTCGACAGTAGACTGTAGAGACTTGGCGTCAAGCACACGTCTCAATTTAATCATCCATCGCAGAGAATAGGGATTATTATAATACATTTAAAAGTTATGATGAGTTTTTATAAAAAGAAAAGAAAAGATTTTACGCCGAGTTTGGTAAAAATGACGCTTGTCCAGATTTTTTTAAAAATGTCACTTCAGTTTTTGATAATTTATCGTTGTATTAGATAAAACTGAAACATCAGCTAATCTTACCAATAATTATATTTAATTTCCAATCGATAAGTAGGGACTTTTGAAACGTTTAAATATATTAACTAATGCAATATAGTTTTGTTTTGCTCAAAATCTAAAAAAAAAAGATAATAAATTATGCAAAACAATTTACTAGTGATATGAAAACTAATGTATTTTACCTGACTGTATTCAAATGTTCACAGCTTACATAATATACATTAAACATATTAAAAATATTATATAAATGCATTAAAAAATATTATCTCAAAGTAAGTATGTAAATACTCGTATAAAATGTAAAAAGATCATTTTTTTTTATGAACATTACAATTTATAAAATTATACCAAATGAAAAAAAAAGTATATTAAAGTATAAATATAATCTTATTTATAATTATATTTCATTAAAATTTAAAACACGCGTATTTAACTTTACTATAATAATAATATTATTAACTGATTTTCGTCTAACAAATTTGCATTACACCGTATTACAAAATATAATACACCTATAATAATAATAGCTGCATTATCCGAGGATAAATAAAACCGAAATTTGTAATCTACCCGTAGCGGATAGTAATAAACTAATAAATAACTTTTTATTTCTTACGTGTAACTAATCGCAAACATAAATAAACGTATAAGTAGTTATGATTTTGTTATAATTAATAGCGCTTAAGCCACTCTAAAATAACTGTATCGATCTATTAACCAAGCCTTTTATGACGTATTGTCGAAACCGGTAAAGTATTTTTTGATTCTATATACCTAAGCCATACCATGGCCTTTGCCTTATATTTATAATAGCCGTTACTAGTGGTTTCTATTCCAAATACTCTTACGACCCCCCTCCGGGATCCCAAATAATATGTGTGTAAAACGTGGTACCGATTGGATTTTTACTACTTCAAAGTAATTGGTTTGTGGTTCTCAATGATGGTTCGAGAGTAAGTAATATTTTCTTTCGAGGGTGATTCAAATGCGTCACTTGTAGTTATTGTCACGTTCTATCGTTGGAACAAAGCGCACGTTCGACTGGAATTCCGGAGTTTTTTTTAATGTTCATCAGACGGATTCATATTCACACTATTAACATGCGCTGAATAATGAGATATCAAAAAAATAAAAACAAATGCGGAGAAAAATATAATTTCTTTAACGTAGCATAATAATAAAAATAATCAAAGTGTCAAACGTAATAAAATAACAGATCTGCAGTATATACATATTTTTATCATGATAAAAAAGTAAACATTTATTATGACGTTATAAAAGCTTTACTGTTAACGTAATAAAAATATATAACTTTTTTTTTTTTACTGACGAATAACTTACACGGAGTTATCGTATAATGTATATAATACAATAATATTAATACGATTTTTAAATAATATATTTATATTATTATTTTAATAATAAATCAATACGGTTTTGCCAAAATCAAATTCAAGAAGTCAATCTCAATGGAGGGAAAGTGCTTCGAATTAATAGTTTAGTCGAACAATTTTAATCAACTCCCTCTCATAGGGCGATGTATAGCAACTTTGCTGATGCTATGGATGTACTGTAGTCGTTTATATACTCATAATTTTAAGTCTGTGTCAACCTCTTTTGTTTTTCAAGACTATATTTATCTTAAATTTTTAAACAATGAAAATTGAATAGTCAACTATTTAGTTATATAACAGTATTTAATAATACAAAGACTGACCATTACTCTGGTATAATGTCTATTATGTATATTGTATGTGGTCGTAACATAAATAATTTTGTTCGATAAATAAAAAGGGTTATAACGTATCATCGAATCGATCTATCTTCAATTTCAGTTTTTCTACGTTACTAGCTTTACTATCATATTATTACGTTTCTTATCATCATAGTAAATTGAATTTTTTGATTTTTCAAATAATTTTTTTTTTTTATATATTTATATAGTATGCTATATGCTTTTGTTGTACAATTTATTTTCAAGTAAATTTCATACAATTTTTTTTCACATTTATATGTAATACTATACCTATTAGTATCGTTTTTCAATAATAAATTTGTATCTATGCTCATTAAAAACATATATTATATATTCAAAACGTGTCATTTATTTGAACAATTAATTTATTTTTCTGTCTTTGAGTATGCACTTAATCAATAATCATAATAATAATCACCTAATTATACTTTGTAATTCAATTCTTTTTAATTAACAATTTTTCATTTTTAATAAACAAGTTTTAAAATAATTATGTTTTTTTTTTGGCCTAAAAATATGTTTTTAAGACAGTATAAAATAAATTCAAACTTTTATACTTTCTTTTCTATATTTTTATATTAATTATAAAATAGACATTTATGGCAATAATTAATGATAATTCGAACTCTTCATAAACTTACAATTGTAATTTTAAACCTAACTGAATTAATTGACCTATTTTTCTTACTTATGCGCGATTAATTCGTATTTTAATCAGGGATTTTGTACATTTCATTTGCCAAAACTTTTAATTACAAAAATTTGTTTTTTCCACTTAAATATTTAAAATGGTTTAACACATCATATTATATAATTGATAATATATAATAAATAATAAATTATTTACACGTAAGAGTACGATCAAAATTCATTTTTTTTCTATGGCGATAGTAAATTAATAGTGTTTTTCAAATTAAATATCACAATGCAGTTTGCATTTCTTATGTCCCACGCCGAATTGAGTAAAACAAGATATGTTACCAACACTTGGTCTTAGTATAATTTATCATACTTTTTACTTTTGTGAATCATGTATAAAATATAAAAATGATTTTTGACAATATCTTGAAGTATTTTCGTGACTCTCTTTAAGATATTTTTTAGCTCGTATACTATAATTGTCATAGGCTATACTGTAATTTGAAGGTCTCTAGAGTATATTATAAAGAGAATAGCTTCCATCATTGGAAGCATCAAGTGATGTTTGATAGTGTAGATGTGCCTTTGGGAAATTATCGATAACGTTATTTATATCTTCCAGTATTTTTATTTGATTCGTTAGTCTACATTTCTTCTTTTTTTTTGTTTTTGCTGATTATATGGAAACTGTTCTTTGGCTTGAGTTTATAGCAAACCGTTATTGGCCGTGTTTTAAAGTTACTAGATTAACTAAAAGGATAATAATGTGTTCTTTCATTTGTAGGTAGATGTTGCCAAATTGAAAAACTACGATAATATAGTTGTAAAGGTTATTTTATTGACTTGAGCAAAATCTAATTTTTTATACTACGTACAATTATTAAAATAATTTATTGTCATGTTTAATTGCATTAGAGTTTAAGATATTTATTGTTCAGAATTTCATAGTTTCCCATTTAATATCTTTTCCTAGACGTTGGTTAAGATGTTGATAATAATGTTTTAAAATTTTCGTTTGAATAACAAATATTAAGTTTTCTATAACAAATGTAATTCTGTGGAATCAATACACAATATAGTAAATTACGCAATTGTAACAAACAAAATATTATGGATAATCTGATGTAAATAATATACTATTTTATCAGTTAAGATTAATATTAATGAATCTTTTACGAGAGGTAGAGGTTGAAAAATTAACTGCCAATAATATTTGAATAAAACATTTATCAAAACTAAAAAGAATGAATCTTAAGACTACTATACAATATACCATAATAAGCTGAGATAATTCAATAGCCGTAGTATTACTCATTTAATAATGCTACGGAAATTTTATCTCAAAGCATAAAAAGAATAATTTGTTTGTGGGGATGGTTTCTATTATATTAAATAATATATATATAAATATTAAATACTGTGAATGACTTAAATTGAATTTAATATTTTACTTCTAACTCACTTGTCAAAGCTTATTGAAAATAATATTGTAAAGTTTTTTTTTTTTTTTTAATGCAATTTTATTTAATATCTGTGTACAAATAGTCAAAATATTAACATTTTATTTATACAATTCATGATATTATAGGCGTGTGCGTGGATTTGAGGTAGTGTGTGTTTCGTAAGTTTTTTTTTAAATAATTTTATTTTTATTCAACATTATTAATTAATGAAAATGAAAATAATAACATCAATAAATTTGGCCTGTCTTATATAACATACATATTACATACTTGCAATAACATTGATAAAATTATTATTTTTATTAGTTAGGTCTGAGCCATTGAAATAACAGTGAGAATAAATTTAACAAAAAATACCTTAAACCGGTAGTTATTAAGTTATTTTTAATAGACAGAATGATTTATGATAAAATAAAAACACCAATCAAAAAAGTTAATTATTTCTATAAGAAATAAAGAAGCTGTTTTCACTGATATTTATCGAAAAACTGTCAAATTATATCAAAATTATGTGACTGAATTTTTCACAGTTAAAATAAATAAACGTGTCCATCAAAGTTAATTATCCTAATACATTTATTTATTTATACTTTAAAAATAAGAAGAAATATAAATATTAAGTACAAACATTTATAATTTGGTGTCCTGCAGGCTGCAATCAAAATCTGCGGACGCCTTTTATAGTGATATGATTGTACTCTGTATAATATACGTTATATTTTTAGCTTTAAATTCATAATTAAACGACTGGATTGATAAAATAATGTAATTTTATAATATTTATATTTTTGTGATGCAATTGCTTGTTATAGTCTTACATTATAAGATATATAAAACACATAGGTATAAGTAGTTAATTAAATTAAAATTGTTTAAATACAAAAGTTTAAGTAGTTAATTCAAACATTTGCAAATTAATTTAAAGTAAATTTACTGAAATATATTTTGTTCATTAGCAACTTTTCAGTTAATACAATATTCAAATTGTTTTATTTAAGTATATAATAATATGTATTATGCAAATGCCTCTTTATTCGTAAATATGTATTAAATAGTGATAGTGACATTGACATTGTATAAAACCCTAATAATATTAATCTTTTTTGAACTATATAATATGAAAAAATATCAATACCTTACAGTTGTTAGTTGGTTCACTTTTGATACAGATTTTAAATTCGTTTTTAATTAGTGACTTATACACCTTTAAACTTAAAACTTCGCCGTCGATTACTGTTGTCTATTCAAAGATTATATTTTAAACGTTGTTTGGAAATTCGAATTATATATTACATATAACCATACAATATGTATGTAAATATCATAAATATACGTCTAAAGTAAATTTGAATACGTATTAATTTAACAAATTATTCAAAGTTTTCGATAACGATATAACGCTCCTGGTATATAATAGGCATATTTCAACAACTGATGGGATTCGGAAATCGATTTTTGTTGGGACGCAAAAATGTAAATAATATAATATTATGCTATAAACTATATGTTTAATGTTTATGGTATAATAAGGGGCTAACTGTTAATATCATCATAATAGTGGTGAGCAATATGTTAGTACACACATTTTATACAGATATATAATATTATTTCCGAGTATCAGGTGCTGTATAGATATTGTGGAAATACGTATTCACTTATAGACCATAGTCCATATTATGTCATTTATTAATTATAATGACTGGATATGTGGTCGATTTTAAGTCAGTGGTTTAAAATCGATGAAATATAATTACAAACAATGGCAAATTTTAGTTGAGCGTTGGGGGAATCGCTATATTCCTCCCTTGAGAGTTGTGCCTTGGTTTTTTTAAAATTGATTTTAATAGTTCTGTCTTAATAATACAACTGGCAAGTTAGCGTTAAATAAAATAAAAAAGAATGTACGTAACTAATAATAAAAATAAAATCATGAAGTCCATACATACTACATGTCAAGGTAAGTGCAGTTGTATTGAAAAATATTAACTCCTTCCTACGCAAGTATATTAAGCTTATTCATATAATATACCTGCAGTAATTAAAACGCATATAATATTTAAGCATTCAAATACAAAATATAAATTATATTCTTTTACCTCATTGAGCTATACCTATCTGGTCCAAATTTTAAATAAAATTCACATATCTCATAAAGTGGTTATTGTATATTGCGTATGCGCATAACATAGTAAACCCTAAAGCGTTTAACATTTCGCATATTGGTTTTGTGATTTTTATAAGAATTTTTAAATTTTTTATTTTCGACAAATGATTATTTATCCAATTATTATTATTTATTGTCCATTTATCTAATACTTATAAATATATTCACTTTACATGTTTTCAAACCACACTGTCTAATATTATAATAAATTACATAGTAGTATGTAAGATAATTTATCTATTTATAATCACCATTATCATGACCCATAATATATGACTATATGAGTATTTAATAAACGTAATTGTTTATTAAAACGATAAAAAATATTACATTTGGGAATAAATATTTAAAAAAAAAAATAGTAGTTCATTTTTTATTTCTACAAAAGCGTTAAATAAAACAGGAGACAATCAACAATATACTTTTTGATGCCCAGCAAGTAGTTCAAATAATCTGTTTAATTTATATTGTTTACGATGGTGCTTTTTTAATATTATTATTTAGTTTTCAGGGTATGCGTAGAAAGTAAATATAAAAGAAATTGTATTACATACAATTTTTTTTTTTAGAATTTTAACAAACTGTAAACATATTTTTGTAATAAATATAAATTACATAACCAATAACCTATACAGTAAGATAAATTGAATTAGTTACATTATAAAAATACTGACAAATTTAGTTGAGGAATTATCTAGTAATGGAACTTTGTGATATTGATTGGAAAGGGTGAGTTAGTCTATCAGTAAGTCAAAACACTAAGTTCACTTTAGGCACCTTCTGGGGTCACTAAGAATAGTGGGGGCAGTTCTAAGATTAAATAGTTGCTACAAACATATTTTTATAATGCTATACATTGCATCGCTTTTAGAATAAAATTAATTATCAAATTAAACATAAAAAAAAATGAATAGGTATACTTGACTTCTCAGAAATACAAAAATTATTGAGAAATGATTGTAAATTGTGTATGCATATTGGGTATTTGGGTGAAGTACCTATAAATAGTAATATTTCCATCGGATCATCAAATTAAATTAGGTGGGTATATGAAAATATATGTAATTTAAATACCCAGAAAAATAAGGTTTATAACAAATTAATTTTAATCAAAATGTTTGATAATTATTTCGATACAAATTTTAATTGTTTTTAGAATTTTTTTATTTTAATTTACAGAGTATTTTATTAATGGTATTTAATATTTTAGGTATTATAAGGGTATAACAATTGAAATAAATTGAAAATAATTGTATTATTGTTTTACTTACGTCATATTATATATAAGTTGAATAATATAATATGTTTTTCATGTTAAATACGACAAATTTGTGTCTGAGCAGTTAACATTTTAAGTATAAACCATAGAAAAAAAACATGTAGTTGATATTGGTACCTACAAGCAAATTAAACATAAAATATAATATTATTATAAATAACTGATTCATCAAATTGCTTTCTCTCAGACATTAGTATTATAAGCAAATTATTTTAAGTAAATCATAAATTCATAAAGATATTTTTCAGCCGTAATAAATAAAACGATTGTGAAGTTTTGATATTTTTATTGAACACAGATTAATTTATACGTAATTTCAGTTTTAGTTTAAATTCACAAAATTAAATTATCAAATCATTAAAATCTCATATATTTTTCATTAAACGATTTAATATAAAATACGTACCCACCAATAGTATTATAATCAAATACTGATTATAGAGTCTCTGAATATTGATATTGTATGACGTATGTGTTATCTTACAAAAATATAAGCCTTTAATAGCTTTGACAGAAATATATTAATAAACCATATTACAGGGATTAATAAACTATAACCAAAAAATAATCTAAAAGTGATAAAATAAAATAATACGTATATTTTTTTCAAATTGTAATGTTTACAATTAGTTGAACATGTTTAATCTTTTTTTTTTTTTTTGAACACATAATTTTTACATTATACCTACATTGAATAAAACGAACAAAAACATAATAATTAAATATCATTCAATTTTAATTAATTTCAGCAATTTATGTACACTTCTTTACGAACATTTAAACACAGATTAACTGCAGAATTCATTGTTAATGTTAATTTTTTTTTTTCTAAATGATGCTAATCGTTAGAGAAAATAGCTAAAAAATTAACTCTGTGCAACCTGCAATCATAAAAATGTTTAAATAAACAAATACATAGAATAATTTACATGTACAATTATACATACCTGTTTAATAAATATAAACATTTATTTTTATCAATAATATAATTTTATATTTTTTTTATTATTATAAATACATATTTTTTAAGAATTTTATATAAATATATAATATATATAATTATTTAAATTAATTCAGTAAAATTTAAATTCGTATGCCACGTAATATCATGTTGACTAATTTATAGATGGTAGTAAATATTTAAATGTGTTTTAAGGACATTTTTTAAAATGTAGATATATAATATCATAATGTATACAGATAAATCATAATTTATATGTGTTGTCTTCATGTATTATAAATATATGATATTTGACAGATTGTTGATTTTAGGCGTTAATTTAGTCATTGTTATATTTTGAAAATAACATAATATATAATATTATTTGTATATATTTTTTAATAATGTGCTCGTTAAGTGATTTTATATATTATTATATTATTGACTAAACATAAAATATAAAAACCAAATTTTTTTGTAATGATTCTCTTTTTAAGTCGTACGTGTATGTAAATAATTTCATAAAACCCTATCAGATAGTGATTGAAGAAAACAATATTTATATTGGAAACTCTCATTAACAATTTTGTGTTGCAAATACTCGTAGGAGTGTTTAAATTGTATTTTATGATTATTTACACAGAATAATACAACGCATGTTATTAGTGTTTAATCGGGAAAAATACTTACAATATTGGCATAGATCTGCACCAGTACTGTATTAATACATACCAATTTAATTGTTTATCCGAAAAATGTTCATCATTATGGTGGTTGCTCAAATCGTAAGTATGATACGGATAATTTATCCAGCTACAGGTGACCTCTGCTCGAAATTTTTAATAAAAACTTGAAGTAGTCGTTTTACGTCGATTTTGCTTGTTTGTTTTAAAGATTGCATTTTCAGTGGTTTCTCTTCTTTTAAATATTATAACGTTGTTTCTCTTCTCGTTCATAATACATACATATATATATATATATATACATAATATATGCATCGTAGATTGTAAAAGATAAAAAAAATCATACTTAAACTATAAAAATGTTTTTAGAATTTTCTATTGATAGTTAAATAACGAACTTTCAGAAAACCTCAACAAATCACAAACTTTTAAATTCCGTTATACCAATATACACCAAAGTAACTGCAGTGTATAAACACATGCTCTCTTGTCGACTACCTATATAAGTACTAATAGGTTGGTCGCTATCCAGGTCAACAAACTTTAAATTCTATCGAACAGTTTTCGACGACGGTGCTCTGCTGACTACGACAACTGAGTTCTTAGAAACATTTTCAATTTATATTGCTGAAAATAAATTATCTCAACATATAATATTATTATTGAGTACAGTATTATAACCTTTGACAAGTATAAATAGGTATGAATCACTATAAAGTATAAAAATATAAACGGACACAAGATTTGCTTCGTCCAATTTTTTTTTTTTTAAGTATATTACATTTATCAAATTCAATAAATTTCGTACAATTTAATTTATTATTTTATAAATTATCAATGCATTTAAATTTTTTATAACATGGATGTGAACAAAATTCATATTTTTAAGGAACGCGATGTTCAGATTTTTATGTTGATAATTTGAAATAAATTATAATAATTATGTTATTTCAATCAACATTATAACTACACAGTGAAATCGAAATATTTGTATTATCATGCAATATTTAAGATTCAAATTTTATTATGAAATGTTAATACAATACACATTATACGAATAGTAAAAATCTGATTACAAATTTATAAAAGTAATAATAAGAGCACTAGTAAATTCGTTAAAAAAAAAATAATTAAAAGATGCATATATTCATCAATTTGTAAAATATTTTGTTTCTAGATAATAACTTATTTGAATTTACTGTATTATATTGATATTATATACACATATTTGATTAATTGAAGTATGTACTCATTATACTCATAAGTTATAAATTAGTACTTATTTAATGTTTATGAGTTATATTAGTATTTCTATATCAAGACACATTACTGTACTGGATGTATATACAATTTGTATTTAATATTATAACTGTATTAAGCTAATAGACTACATAAAATATAATAAAGTTTTGATTATATCAAGAAAAAATATAAAATATTGGTTATACATTTTCATCATATTTTAGATTTTAATCGAAGTATGACTGTATTAGCTTTACATTGCTACGTGTTTTTTTTTGTGTTTATCATCACAAATAATTTGCTTCAAATCATTACTTTGAAGGTGATTTAAGATAGTAAATTTGATATACCTAATTGGTAACTTGTGGGATCGAAAGTAAGACAACTTCAGTACTTTTTTAATAAATGGTAAAAACTAACAAAACAAGAATAAAAACTAGAATTTATTAAAAAAACGCCAGTTTAAAAAAAAAAAACATTTTTGTTTTTTAAATCTAAAAACTATTAGATACTTGAAATTCACATTAAAAATTATATTAACATTTTCTAAAAATTATAATACTATCATTTTCTAAGCATGGTGTTATTTTTTAATTCTTAAGGAATTTATGGACATTTGAAATTTTGAATTTTTACAATTATTTACGTTAATGAAATGTTTATTACTCGTTCAAAAAGGTTGAAAATTGAATACCAAATTTCTCAAAAACATTCTTATAGTCGTATTTTTGTATAAATGTTTATAAACTGAATATACTTGGTCAAAATGCTTTGAAACTGTATATAGATTTGTTCATAATTTGTATCTATAATTAAACAAAAAAAGTTTAATGTAAGGCCACGTTAATTTTTTATGAGAGTTAAAAGTTCTAATAATGACAACATTGGGTATTTACACATTAAATAACAATTTCTCTTGAAACATCTTTTATTTTTATTTTGCTGTCATAAAATATTAATCGTACAAACAATACCATTATTAATTAAATTATTCTATTTCGTGTATTACAACATTTTTAAAATATTAAGACTAATTTATTCTACCATTAATATTATATGAATTAAAATTTTTTTAACAAACCCATCTTTTTGTGTTTATTTTTTTTTAATCATATATCTTGACATTTAATGAATTATCAAACACAAATTTTGTTCTTACAGGAACTTTAAAATATTGAATATATGTAAGTAAAATGTTTTATAAGCCTGTGAAATTCAATGTGTATATTATAATAAAATATACATTATTTTCATTGAACATTTTGGATGAAAAAATAATATAATATTCATAATGAATTGGTTTATTCTTTTAGATTTTCGATTTAATTGTAAACTTTTATGAGAAAAATTGAACTCAAAATTATTATACTTTATATAACACTAGTTAATTTTAAATTATTTTAATAAAAACAAAGCAACTACTATTTTTCGTGATTTGTTATTTTGTTTTATATTATAACCTAATTATGTTTTGAGAACAAAGGTAAAAGAAAATCTCACAAGAGTGAAGAGTAGGAGACTCAATTTCCATATTCAGTTTTTTTTTGTAAAGTCATCATCGCAGATTGTTTTCCAATAGCTGTTTTTATGTTTTATTCCTTGTTGAATTTTTCTTCGTCGCTCTATTTAGAGCTTCGTCAAACGAGATCTGTAAAACAAAATACTATAGAAATCAAGATGCATTTTTTTCAAATTCTACTCGTAGATTTAATCATAAAATATATAATATAAAATAATATATTGCCTTTCAGTTCTTTTTTTTTCAAAAATAACAAAAAATTTTCTTTCACGTATTATATTTTATACCTCGGCTTGTGGTGAGTTGAAATTTGATTACCAGCAACGTTTTCAGAAATATTGATATCTATATTCAGGTTTATAGGTTCGGTTGATATTATATTCAACAACTTTTTAAATTAAATAAAAATATATAACAATAATAATCTTTATTACAAATATACGTAAAATACTATTTATATCAAGACTTTTATATGTTTATAAGAATTTTTCTGGGTAAAATATTTTTCTTAAACATGACTGCTACAAATATCATAAATAATAATACTGGAATACGATTTATAATATAACAATAAATGCAATAACATCATTTTAATTGTCAAAAATAACGATTAATTTTAAAAAAGCAATAAACAAACAGTTTATTTTACCATAAATTAAACCAGTTATAAATGTTATAATATCCAGAAAAGATGAAATTATATTCAACTACCCAATAAAGCACACTTGTTTCACACACGGACACTTCGCAACCATAAAACATCTACCTCTTTGTCCAACTTCTGCTACACCCATCAGTCATCACTATCAAACACATACTTCTCGATTGCCAACAATATTCCAAATTAAGACACAAAATCCGACTACTTTAAACTTCTACGATAAATCCTTACACATTCAGCAAAAGCAATCAATACAGTTATTATATTTATAAATCAAACAAATATCTTCCAACTAATTTAATATAACCATTATTAGTATAAAGAATTCAATAATTGTAATTGCTAATAACATTTTTGTCGATGACAAAGATTAATACATTTGTAAAAAAAAAAAATTGATTTTACGTGAAATAATTATTAGTTTTCAGTATAAAAATGTCATTAAGTTTTCGATGACGGAATTCGAATGTCTTAACAGTTCTTCTTGTGAAAATGTGGGTCATATGACATACGTGATCGGCATACGAACTTTAGGAATATTGTTAGACATACATCAACAGTTCGTGAAATTCGGTTGTCTTATAAACCAGTGTAATTGGCGATTTGTACCATCTGGTCTTATTAAATTTGTTATGAAACCCTAGAATATTGTTTTCAGGACTATAATTAATTTAGAACTATTGTATGGGAGGAGCGGGGGCTCCTAACTAAAACCTTATCAATGGTAAGAGAATTAAAAGTCAAAACTAATTTTACTAGAGTAAAAATAAATGTTTGTAACGAAACGATTATCCTTGGTTAAAATTACCCAAGAATATAATTAATCGTAGTAACGAAGTCAATTTATAGTATGTCCAGGTTATAAGAATTAAGAAAGATATTTCATTGATTTCTTGTGAGTATGAGTATAAATATTAAATTAAATTTTAATTAATTATTATAATAATTTTTAACAATATTCGTTATTATTATTTACGATTATGACTTTTATAAGTAATAAATAATGAAATGACTTGACAATTTCTTATTGAGTCAGCAAGCCGTTAGTCTTTTAATACCTACTTTTATAATATAGGTACTTGATACCTATGTTGGTATTAACTATTAAATGTCACAGAATAATGATGAATGTTCAACGCAATGGTTTATGACTAAGAGCTTTTATGTTAAATATTTAAATCTTTTGAAACATGTATATGTAATGAAATGATCGCATTATTTTTTTTCATGCCTACAATATTGATGTTCCTAAAAAACATTATTGAATAAATAAATAATTTTTCGCCTAATAGTGATTAATAATTTTAATGTTTTAAAAAAATGCGATAATTCCATTTCTTAAATTTATCTAGATTAGTTGATTAACTGCTAGTCTTTAATACCTATTTATTTGATATTAAAATATATTATTTATAGCAATTATTATTGTAGTTTATTCCTAAAAAAATTTACTGAAGAATATTCGTGTATACATACCTGTATTATATTCAAGAAGCAATTACGTTTTATACATTAATTCTAGTTAGAAATATTTCATCTCAAAAGTACTTTACAAATGAACATAAATTAATTTTAAAAAACTACATATGTACAGCAGATATATAACTAAAGATAGGCCACTTTACTTATGTAATATTATGTTTAATAATAATAATAATTCAACTAATCTGTTTAAAAATTACAAAATATACTCGTATTTTACCGTATTATACTACTATAATATACCAATATATGAATATGTTTTTAATTTTAATAATATATTATAGTATTAAATTATATTAAATTGTATAAAAAATTAAATTATATAATTATATCTATTAGTGTTATAAATATAATACATTATAATGAATAAAAACTAAATAAAACTCTACACATTGCTTAGTTTAAATAGTATTAACTTATACTTTTTATAATATATTATATTTGTGTATTAAATATTGTTTGTGTGTTATGACTTGACTCAAATATGTGTAGCAAATACAAGTATTACAAGTACAAGTATATGCAATGTGTTAAAAATTGATATTACCAAATTTAAACTTAATAAACTTCAATGGATTCTACTTTAGACACAACATTTATTTTAAAAATATAATTTAATCATTGTTAGGTATTGTAATAAATTATTAAAATGCCGATGACCGAATTTCAGACGTCTTAAAAACATTATAGAATTTGCGTAATTAAAGCTTTGTTGTATTTTTGTTAATTCGAAGAGAATATGATTTATATGTACCTATGTTTTGAATCATAGTAATACTATGTGTAAGCAATTTACCTCACTACAACTTTTCGTATAATATATTATTGTGGAATAAGACACAAGTCATGTAACAATCCACCTTAGGGGTTTGTGGTTGTTTTTGAGAAACCATATATTACGTTGGTGAAAGCAAAATGTGAAGCAAACATGTTTCTTGCGATTTTCTAAAAAATACTAGTCGTATATTCATTAACATTATTATTTGACATGTTCAAAAAAGACAAAACATTGTGAACTTTACAGGCGATTGCATCGAAACATACTGAATGGAAAGTATGGACTGTGGTATGGATACATAAAGTAAAAAAAAAAAACTAAAATTACAGGGTTCTGTCGTAAAATAATTATAATATATTATATCAGCGCTGGTTTGTTCTGCTAGCAAAATCATATTATGACCTGTGAATCGTCATCATTTATGACTTTATTAAGAAAAATATTATGTTTTTTACGATTTAAGTAAGCGATGTTAATATAGACGTGGCGATATAATAATATATAAAAAAAAATATAATCGCCTTTAAAATGAACAAGAGAAAGCAACTAAAAAACCAAAAAGACCTATTTTTTCACAATGAAGATTGTATCTCTATACAATGTGTACTCTTTGTACTTACTATGACACCTGGTTGTAGGGTAACGTGTCATTTTATTGTTTCTCGGGCGAAATATTAATAATTATTTGTTGTCGTCGATAACGTAAAGCACTTTTCTGTATCGGTCGTTATGAAAGATCGTTGTTGACACGTGTGGGCTATTGTTGTATTCCATAAGTTCATTGTTTATCGGATTGAAGTATTATACATGTGTATGTGTGTGTGAGTCAGTTATGATTTTCCAGGATTTATATGTAACATTTAAACGTTTATTTATAAACGATAAAGGTGCAACAGCGATGTGCGTGCGAATACTGGTTGCTGTATACTTTACGCAAAAAGGTTGACGCGAACCTAAATCTCAACAATTCACCCATCTGCGAATTTTTGATTTATTTGTATCATAATTTCTTTTTTTCTCTGTACATTCGTACGAGAAACAGTCCTGCTATTCCTAATGTGTCTATTACGTAACATGGCACTCGTACTTTTCTCCAGATTAATATTTCGGTAATTTTTATTTTTACCTAATATTTACCTTATATATTTGTTGATTTATGTTAGCATTTAATCTTACTTGATCTATTTGTATACAATTAAATTGAATATTTTCATAAATCTTTTGGAAAAATTACCAATTATTAAATTGATGATCTAATAAGAGCACATTACACGTATAATAGTATTCATAAATATTACAGTTTAATATGTTGTTTAAAAATTTAAAGATCGTGAAAAATCAATGTTTATACATAATACAAAGATAATATTCTCATATTTGAGTTTGAAAATTAATAATGATAAATTATTTATATCTAATGTTTAAGTTAACGATACGCAGTTGTTTGCGCTGAACGCAAATTGCCCATGTTTGCAAGAAAAGTCTTCACAGACAATATATCGATCAGTAAAGAAATTCAATGTTAATAATTATTATAATTAATTAATTGGCCAAACCTTGATAAAATTTGTTACACAAATTAATTAAAAAAACGATTGATCTTACAATATACATTTTATTTGATTATAAAAATAAAAATCGTCGGTATAGTTAGACAAACACAGAGGTCTCTTGACTGTTGGAGTGTAATAATGAGTGACAAGTTACTGTGACAGTAGAAACATTTAAATGTCTGAAATTATTTTGAGCACCTATTATATGATATTGATAAGTCATACTAATAATATTGAAGAATATAAAAAATTTAAAACATAATAGGTAAATATTTGTTAACTTATTCATGCAACTATTAATTTTTAGTTTTTAAGTAGGTACTAACTATAAGTAATTCAATTTTATGACTAGTTTTATCGTTTCGCATTATAATTTTAAAGTTTAAACTATAAGTTCTATACCATAAAGCTATTATGGTCAACCATAGTGTCACTTGCATTTCAGCTGAATTGCTGGAAGACATATTTAAATATTTCATTATAAATTCGTAAATAGCGTGAGGGGCTTTAGTGTAATAAGACGTTCGTGCTTATTGCCTCCGAGTCGAAACTAACAATAACTCAAGATCCTTGTAATATTATAATGTCATCATAACGCGTGAAGGCTACTGCAATTTAATTTTATAAACGAAAATGTTTTTTTCGTTGTATTTTTTTTTCTTGATTATTTAACGTCGTGGGTTTCTACTCGAACGCGATATTTCAGCTGAATAGCATTTTAGCTTAATTTTATTGTATTTTTTTCTTTTTCCTTTAACTTACGATTTCCCGCATTACTCACATAGTCACATTTGATCGTTAAACGTAAAGGTGTTTAACATAAATAAAAATGTCCAACGGTAGCGATATGTCTTATAAAATTTTATCAAACGAAATTTCCGTTATATAACTCTTTGAATTAATTTCTACATTGATATTTTTAAAAGCGATACGGTATATAGTTATACAATTTTATGATGCCAACGATAACAAACTTAACGGTTCTCGGGTTAGTGTGGTGTAAAAATAAAAATACCACATTTGAATTTGTAAAGGAAGGTATTTATTATTATTATTATTTTTTTTTTTTATTGAGTAGCGTTCGCTCTGAATATTTTATCGACGAAATATAAAAAGAGTTTGTATTATATAAGTCCATATATTATATATGTTGCTGATTTTGTCATGATACGTTTATTATAATGTCAGAAAATATTTAAAAAGAACCATGTGGCAATATCGGTACCTTAAGTGTTTTTTTTAGCTAGCTGTCCTTTTCCGTATTATGTTATAATTTAGAATAATAATATTAACATTATAATATTACAGTATAATACATTTAAGCGGAAAATATGATCCAATGTATGCAATGTAGAACGTACATTAAGCAATATATATAAAAAAAAAAACAGTGAATGAGAATTGACGACAGGTGTTGATTCACAATATATTATAATATACAAATAACAAAGAATATAAAATGTAATTTTATGAAAAATTAAAGTTATATAACTGTACTTATGTTTTTATTTTACTCTGTTTGTTTAAATTATTTTGTACGCTTTTTTAATATTATATTATTAAATTATTTATTTATTTATTTAAAAGAATTGTATTATGAAGCTTACCGAGTATATAAAAACGTTGAAATAAAATATTATTTTATAGATTTTAAAAATACTTTTATTCAAAATATCTAACTTAAGTCCTTACATAACTAGTGGCGGCCCGTCTGGAGAGACTTTGAAACTGAGTTTCTCCATAAAATAAATAAAAGTTACTAATAAATAATTAGAATGAGAAATATATAATAATAAATAAACAATAATAATAAGATTATATTGTTTTGTATCTGAATAGAAAAATTCATGTTTTTATAACTTATAGCAAACGAAATAATCTATAAAATATAGTTACTTCTACGGGATTTTGGGTTTTAAGTATACGACGCCAGTCGCCAGTCGAATGAAACTGCTGGCTGACCGTTTCAGTCATAACGTGTAATGTCAGCGTCGGGGTGTATTGTCCACCATTTATAGACAGTGTTGATGCTGGGCTCAAATGTGCCGTACAATTATATTTTATATTATATAAAAATAAATATATAATATACGATTATATTTATTATGTACCATTTTTTTGTGATGTTGCTATAAATCAAAATTATCTTGTTTCAATTCTTCATCTACACTTGAACAATCAGTTGAGCTAGTTCCTTGAATACAACTTTTTGCCAACTTTTTAATCTCTGTTATTGCTTTTTGACAGTCTATTGGATCTCGGGAGTGTAAATTTTTAAACCGGGCGTCTAAAATTGTAGCTATTGGAAACTTACTGAAGTACTCTATTTTATCAAACCGTTTTTTTAATCCAATAATTACTTTTTTTTTTCACTTGATACCAATTTCAACAATTACACAATTCAATAATAGAAAATTCTTATTAATTACAACATAATATTACAACTATTCACTGTATAAACCACTGATTTACGAGAATTATTTTTTTTTTTTATTAAATATTGAGGGCAGCGGTATATTGGTGACTAAATATTGCAATACACCGAATCCATGTATCGATATTTTCGATATATCAATATATTGTTGCCATCTATACATATGTATACGCCGCCGGCTTCCGCACTGCGCATCATCACTCGTGCAGTCGTCACGCACACGTCACCGTACGCATTACGCTGCACCTTTAAGTTTTACTATCCGCTCTGTATTATATTAATAATTATATTATATGATGTAAGTTTAAGTTGTTGGTCTCCTCGGCATAATTACCCACGGGCCACTACTGTATATAATCGTTCCTTTCTTGCAAAGACATTTTTAAATTTGTTTTTGAAAAATCTATATTTATATGCCGGTATTATATATTGTAAGGTGAGGATTATAATATATATAACAATAAATTTAGTGTATACGTATACGGAATGAGCATTATGGAATAGTCTTACTTTATTATGATAACTAAATTAAATAATTAGATTAACATAATATTTTCATTTGTGAAGAAAGATTATAATAGTGATGCATATGCAGCATATTAAAATTATCAAATGTATAAGATGTCCTAAAAAAATATCAAAATAGTTAATTCAATATTTTAAACAATAGTTTAATTTTCAATCTATTCAATGAATTATATATTCTTACCTTTACGAAAAATTTGATATTAAACATAATGCATAGGTATATATTGTACAATATTAATAACGTACCTATATATAGCATTACAATTTACAATTATATGAATAGATTGTATTAATATTTATAAATAATAATCATTCACCCATCACAATAATGATTAATTTTGATAAAACATTGTTTATGTGCGCGTATGGTCTACGCTTAATAAATGGTACACACTTTAATTTATATCACTAAAATCCATTCACGTGGATAAACTTAAGATATCCCTTTAAAAAATGTATTTCAGAATTTTGTAAAACAATCTATTTCGAAGTTATCTTAGAGGTCATAAAGTACACATAATAGGTAATGGTGAATGCGTTCTCCTCTTTCACAAATTACAAATATTATCGAATTTTGTACTAGAAACTTTAGTTATTACAAAATATATATATATCACAACTTAACTACTAATAAACTATTTATGTAAAATCTCTAATTTCAATTGTATTTGAACGTTGTGTTTAATTCCTAGTATTGGAACTACTATATAATTTCGAGATAAGCAATAACTCTGAGCCATAAACATGAGAATATTTCATGATACATAACTAAATTACGTTTCTTAATGTAAAAACTTGACTAAAAACAATAAATAGTTGTAATAGTATATTAATAGCAATATACACTACTTAACTAGGCATATTAGATATTTTAAATGAAACAATTAAATATACAAAAATGAATGAATATGCAAAATATAACTTGGTATAATAATTTTATTTGTAATATTATTATATTATACATGAATTCAAAATGGTACGATAATGTGGTGTAGCTTAGATGAAAAATATAATGAGGTCAAGTGAAAAAATGTATATCATGTATTTATATCAAAGTATAAATTCTAGACGGCTTAAGTTAAAATCCATATATTATTAAATATCGATTGGCTTTCATGGAACGTGTCAATAGGCTTCGGTGTATATAATTTATAAAAATAAAAATATATTATTTTTAAAATACAAAGCCAAAGACAATTATATTTTATCTATATAAAATATGTATACATTTAAATTCAACATTATATTTTATTTTAAGTAGTTATTTATATATATATATTAATAATATAATAGGTATCAAAATAGAAATAATGAATTAACTATTGGTATGTATATACTTTCAATATTTTTTTTATAGTGATTTCTTTAAAATTAAGTATTATTTGAATACATAAGTACATAAAAAATATTTTAATTTTAAAATATTTAATTTTTACACCAATTTTGAACTATTCTATATAATAACCTTTTTTTACGAAAAACACTGCATGTTTTATTGTCAATTTATAGTAATTAGTAAAAATTATTGAAACATAATATAGTTCCTACGCGAAATTGTTATATACAAGTAGGAATTTTCATTCATAATTATGATTCAGTCATTTAGATGGATTGTGGTAATGATAAGGACCTGTGAAATACCACAGAAATATGTTTCTTGACATTATGATTGATAGAGTATTTTTTTCTGCTTGCGAGATTGTTCATGTGAAAACATGGTTTTCGAGTTTGAAATTCCCAGTTGGGTCATCGTAGATATCGCAATTCCAACTATATGCTATCTCTATCAGTAATATACCTTTGGGAATATTCTATCCAGTGATTTTGATATAAACATCTGGCAAGCGACAATTTATCTATTAAGAATATAGTCTACTTTTTTTCGTTTTTGATTCAAACCTAAAGCACAATATAAATGATAAATACCATTATAGTTTACTATAATGTAACTAAAGTATGTTCACGATAATAATTTAATATTCAAAAAAATGTGTATTGGTTTTATGACGCAGTTTCTTTTAATAATAATAATAATTATTATTATTATATATATATATATATATATATATATATATATATATATATATAGTATGCACGTTATATTTTAATACTATTGTATAATATAATATATCATACATATTATAATATGATATCAAAAAAAATAACATAGTAAAATATATAGTTTGTAAATTATAATAATAGTATAATAATGTTTCTTTAAGGGAAATAATAAATGTAAAATCATAATACAAATTTAAGTCAAATAGGTATTATGAGAATTATTCAAGCTTCATTTTACGGTTACGAGTAATGGTTATATTTTTATTATACAGCTGTCTAACAGACCATATAGTATAAAAGTTGATTTTACTTATTCACGCAGAAACGAAAGGTTAGGTTAGGCCAAACTTTCGAATGAATAATAATAATCTTGAGATGAACTATTTATTCTAGTTTATTAATAAAGTACAGCGTATTAAAATTTATATTTTTAGAATTTTAATATGAAAATTATAAACAAAAAAGGTGATTTTCGAAAAATATTCTAGCCCGCATGAATTTTAAAACCATCAAAGGGTAAGGTTGAGGGATTTCTTATTGGTATGTAGTATTGAGTATACCGGTGACAAAGAACTGCATTTCAAGAAATAAATATTGGCATGTTCATTTTCGTCTGGCCGTATTGCCAGAAATTCTGAAGTTATTATTATAATATTATATTAGAAATTTTAGCGGAAAACAAAAACTAGAAATATTTGAATAATTAGCATTTTTTTTTTTTTAGCTACTTTACGAGATTTATGCGAAAATTTCAACTATATAGCACAATCACAATATTTGGTTTTTTTTAAAAATAGATTATATCTTGACAGTTTAGATTCTGAGCCAGCATAAATGTATTGATTTCATAATGTATTTTTTATTTTTTTGTGTGTGTATACGAGTACACGATAAGCTGTCGATGAAATGTTTCGATTTTAAACTCAGGATGGTTTTGAATAGAAAATCGGATCTATTTTGGGCTTTAAAGAAGTCAAAAATAAAAATTCCTTCCTTGTATTTTTAAAATTGAATATTGAAAGTTTAATACAAAGTTTCTCATAAATCGTTAATTTATAAATTGAAAAATATTGAAAATCTACTGTCACAATATATTTTTTTTATGCGTTTAAAATCGGTACAATCAAACCGCACATTCAAGAAAAATTAACCAATGTTCATATATGTTAATAGATCCTTTTCAAATATCTATATTTTGTGTTTGCTATATTTGAAAACACTATGGATAAGATCACGTCATTACTTCTCACAAATTATATTATTAACTTCTAAGATGTGCAAATTTTTAGAATCAAGTTACCACTACCGATATTTTTCTATGGAGTATATGATTTGGTTGGCTTTCGTAACCAACTAATTATATATTCGTGACATTAGCTCGGGGACCTTATTTTTATCTTTAACCATCAGTGTGCTGTTAATGTTTAAGATAAATAAATATGTTGTAGGATGAATTTTTTTTTTTTAAATCGTATTATTATTGACGTTGTATATACGATAAATATGTTTAATTTTAATAAGGAATTAAAAATCAATTTGAATTATAAATAAATAGTTATCTACATATTGAAGTCATACTTTGTTTCAAATATTTTAACTAATTTAATTAATTATATACATTTGTATGTATTGATAATTATGTGGCGTTCGATGTATAATATTAGGGTTTTTTCTTTATACCATTTACACGTTAGTAGAACGTGCATTTATTTTGTATATATATATATATATTATATATAGTATATATTTTGTTACACTTGTAAATAAATTGTACATTGTAGTCACGTGGCACCTTTGTTGTCGTATATATTTTTACAGATATTAAAAACAACAAATTTAATTAAACCTTATTTTTTACACCCTAAAGTATGTAGACATTTTCACTACCCAAAATAAGATTCTCCTGATACAGTGAGTACACTTCACCATGCGGTATGGTAAATAATAATGATTTGTACAATGCCCAGAGAAAAGCGTTCTTTGAAAATCACATATCTAAGCATTAACAATATATTATTTTACGTTGATTTTTAGTATTTTACTACCTAAAACTGTTTTAAAAATAAAACCATCGTATGTAATGTAACTAACGTTATTGTTACTGTTATTATAATGATCTCAATGCTCTAGGCAAAACAATATTATGCTAGTTATTGGAGTAAGCACCATCTCCGTACTCAACATATTTATTATACCGACCAAACCCCATCGTAGAATCCATATGTTGTTTACATTTATGTAAGTGATATTTAAACGAACGATAATAGTAATAATAATAATTATTTTACGAAACCACTAAAAACATATCAAAATCACAGTCAACGTTATGAACGGTCACGGATCACAACAATATTATTAATATTATATGAATGTATTAGCTGTTCAGTGTACATTGTTTGCAAGTGTCACGTTTTATTTGATAATTAATAACCAGTTGGTACCTAATAATAATTTAAATGTAAATAAACTAAAGAAAGACTTAAGGGAAAACATTTCTTCATTAATTTAATATTCCGTGAATTTTACATAATATTATTTCTCCGTCTATCGTCCCGTAAATAAGTTCATGATTCTACACTAGTGGAACTGATAAGTTCAACAGATCTCGCTGATTTTTAAACGAAAACCTACAGTTTGAATCGTCATATATATATATATGATATAATATATTGATAGAACATAGAAATCGTTTGGCTGGGAGGGGGTGGTGTGAAAAATGAATATCATCCGTATTCAATGGAAATCCGTATTTATAATATTTCCTAGTGTGAATGAGTTAAATATTTTGAATTAAACAATTTTCAAGTTTTCCATAAATAATTGCTAGCACAAAGGCAACTGCTACAATTATTTTCAAAATAATTTAAAAAAAAAAAATTGTACTTACACAAATCCATTATACGGTATAGGGAAATACAATGTAATATTGGTATAAATACCTACTTGGACAAAAACTATAAAACCAATAAAGTACCTATATGAATTATAACATTTTTTTCGAGTAAACCATTTTTATAAAACACGTTTTCAAAAATGTAAGTAATTTAAAATATTAACCTGTCTAATAATTGTATCTACTCGAATTCCGCGTTGATGTAGTTTATGTAAAACATAAGAACGATTTTTGAAAGAATTTTGGTAGCATGTTATCGTATAGTATGAATAATCACGATGAATATACAGATATACCTTGAGGCGTTATTACTTAGGTGTTATTCGTTTAAGCCGATCGTTGCAGTAATAGAAAATTCATCGGTATTGATATGGAAATTACAACTTTGGATTTTTTTCCTTTAGCTTTCATAATATACAATATATACACGCATTGAGCAGTGTCAAAGCGATGAGTTTTGAGAATCACGCCAACGCAACGTCATAAAAATTATCAGATAATAAACAATTTTTTAAACTCTACGAAAAAATAGACGAAAACGCTTGTTTACCGGCAAAAAATCACATTTTGGACTGAAAAAGTTACAACTCATTAATAATAGAAACTTTTTGTTAAAACTATTTATATACAGAAAGTTCAATTTTTAAACCTCTCAAATGCATTAAAAAACTTTTTTCGTACAAATTTTGTTCTGAATAAGTTTAAGCAAATATGACGGCTCATAAAATATTTACTTGACTATTTCAATTAAATTAACGTGATACATAATATTTAGTCAGTTTATAAAAAAATACATTTTTATATTATTATAATTATAATACTTTATTACTACAATATTACATAATCTTCTAAAACAAATATGTTTCTTTTCTACTTCTACAGAATCAACTGTATTTATATTAACTAGTTTAGTTATTAAGTATAAGCTTAACTTATAGTCAAATAAATCTTAAATTATTTCTCTTACCTAAGTTACGAATAATAATAAAAATAATATGACGCGTCGCCATGCCACATTCGGTCTCACTGCCGTACCGCGCCATTAGATGTTTCACATCAAAAAAATAATATGTATATTACAATATAATATGTTCCTTTATATAGCTTCAAATGCCTACTAGATATAGTATAGATATATAGCCTTTTGTCAATATCAATTATTTGCATATTGTTTTTGTCGTCCGTAAAATCGGCGATTTTTCAAATCCATTTATGTTTAACCCTAAAAAGAAATAATTGACGATAGTTAAAAGTATGAACATTTTCAAAATACGAAAAATTACATAAGTTTCGATTCATCTTCACTGAATAGGTCATGTTTATTTTGAGTCAAAATGTTAGAATATAAGTTTTTGTTTTTCCTATCTTAGTATTGTCATTTCCGATTACTATTTAAATGCTGTTACCAAGTGCAATGAAATTTTGGTCATTTCTCCATAAATTGTCTTCATTGTCGCCATCTTCATTATCTGTGATAGTACTTAGGTAAATTCATTTTCATTCGATTTATAATATTTGTGTATTACAAAGTCCGTACCAAAGTGGTCTGCTTTCCTTTTCATTGTAATAAACTATTAACTCTGAAATTATTATTTGTCCCGAGTACAACCATCTTATTACTAGCTACGCTGTTATCGTATATATTATTGATATTTTATTTTGCTTAGAATTCAATATCGTATAATGATTTTCCATAGTTTTCCCTTCAGTTAAATTTGAAGTATGCATAATAAACATAGTGCTGCTTGAGACATACACAAATTATATTGAGTACATTCAATATTTTACGATTGAAAAACATTTCTAGTTTTATATTTATTGACTAAAAATGTGAAAAAGTTGATTTCAATTACACGACTTGTGGTATGCATTCTAGGTTTAAACCTAATTTGAATTTGTATATAAAATAGAGAGTATTCTCTCAATTAATCACTACCTTACTTTGGTGCTGATGTTTCTATTAAATTAAATCTTATATGATAGGTATATAAAACATGTAAAATATTGGTCGAAAGCCTTGTATCTATTTATCCATTTATATTTATTACATATACCTACAACAAATTGATCTAATGTTATATATTTATATTTGCAGCTGAACTTGACTGCTTGGTGTCAAAATATACCTGTGTTCCATCGATCAAGGGGTAAGTCTTAATATTTTACGAGTACATTTCAAATATTTCAATTCAAACATAATATAATGCGATGTAATGTTACGTTATAATTTGGTACAAAAATAAATCATAATTTCTTATGTCATAAATGTTGAAAAAATTCAAACTCTAAGACAGTGTTCTTGTGTATTGGACATAAATTAAATTTCCGAAGACTTCATTCATGACGAGAGAATATGCCACGTTTGTGGCTTTTAACGTGTTTATGGCATACACGTCGAATTTTATTTAATTTACACTACCGTTAGCAGATTTGACGGGTACCTTGACTCAGGAAAAATAACATATATATATTATTCGAATACCAAGTAATTTTCTGATATATGTCATGTACCGATAGCGAATAAAGCTGTAACAAAAACTTTGTTTGGTTATACTCCAAATAAATTCAAAGTACAGTGAAAACCTAATAACATATTACATTTTAAATCAGTGAAATCAGTGAAACGATAATTTATCACTTTCATTTTATACTATTAGGTAATGCCATATATTCATATAATAATAATGCATTTTTTATATTAATTTATTGCTTTGATGGCTCAAATTGTTGGTGTTTGAATGGAGTCAAAATTGATTTTTGTATTTTTAGTAGTATGCCTATATTATAATATATATATATATATATATTTATATATACCTATGTATAAATATAAATTTAAAATGTCATTCAATCTCTAACGGCACAGCACAATAGCATTCTTAATATTTGTGTTTTTACTTGTTAATTTCTTTAATAATTCCGACGTGGGTATTGTGTACAAAACTATATCATCGCCGTGTACCTATTGCGGTTTAATAAACACTTGGTGGCATTTTCGCCTTACTTAGCGTCACCGGGAAACATAATCGGCCGGCTCGGTGGAGGACGGATAGTCATAATGGTTTCTCCCTCTACTCTCCGCAATCTGCAACTGTCCGCTCTTTTGGTTTTTACGCCTAATGGTTTTCAGACGTCTACAACACCCTCCGTCACATCCCTCCAGAAACTATCGTCAGCTGTTCCATTTATATCCATTCCACGCGTCCCTCCCGGTAGTAGATAGGTACTTACTAATATTCACCGTGCGTGCGTTATTGAAAGCTATTGATTTGTCACGCGATCGGAAATATGAATAATATTCCTGAAAGAAGAAATGATATTTATTTAACGGCGTTTTGTTATGATAAATTTATTGACGTACCGCTGCCTATCGAAATAATATTCCTGCATATTATATTATATTCTTCCAGTATAATTATTGTTTATTTTTTCAACCATATCGTACGTAGTAGATGTATAAATATACTATAATACATTTTATATTTTCCGACAAAGTTGGCATTTAATTTTCTAGTATCAAATAACCGTAAGTCAAAAATTATTCTGAATTCATATGCGTACACGTATGCCGCCGGCGAAGATTTCTTGAATATTTTTCTCATTATCGCCATTATACTTGGACGAATTTCAGCTGGTACAATATATAAATTATCTACTTGATTAAAAATAATTACATACAGAAAAAATTTAAAAAACTCAAATCACGTTAATTAATAGTGTTTCTGTAATCTTATCTTTATTTTACATTGGGTACGATCTTAAATGATACAATTCGTATTGATATTATGAAACATAGAATTTTGATATTTTGAATAACCTATATGTAAATAACATACTCATCATATAAACTACATTTTTTAATACCTTGTTATGTACAAATTTCTTGTATAAAATGTTTGATGTAGATGACTATTAAAAATTAAACTCAACTTGGTTACATTCCTAAACCGCTTTTAGATGAAACAGAATGATAACATCAAAGTAATATTTGTAAAAATGTTTTTACTTTGTTATCCATTTATAATTTAATTGAGATTAAATCTCTTCAAATAGAAATCTATTTTAAACTCTTCTGTAGGGACAGTTGTATAACATATAATGATTTAGGTCAAATTAAATGAATTCAATAGCATGAAAATAAAATCAAGTTAGTACCTAGGTACCTACTAACATAAAAATATAAAATAATTAATGATATAGTGAGTTTGAATAAATTTAACTCACGGTTTATAAATTGTAATTCTTAGAATAATATTATTATTTTACTTTTCATAAAAAATACACAAATCTACAAAGTATTGTTTGAATTTATTAGTTCTCAAATTTTCATCATTTTGGCGTTAATAAACACGCTCATTTGCTTTTGTCAACTGAAGAGTGTAATATCAAAAGGAGGGATTTTTTACGTTTACATGCATTTCAGTAGTTATTTTTTTTTTGTCTATTGTCTGTTAATTATTTTCCAAGAAATAATGAAGACTAACACAAAGGTTTTATGAAAGAGAAAACGCCATTTCATTAATGAACCAAAAAATAATTATTATTTTGGAACGGCGTTGTAATAATACACAATTGATATGCCTACCAGTAAAACATTGTTTAAACCATTATCATATAACTATATTATCCTTAGTGAATCTAAGATAAAATAGATGGTGATACACATGTATTAATAATATAATATATTGTATAATAAATAATCACAATTAAAATTTCAAATATATTAATAATTAAAATTGTTTAAAACTAAATAATCGTTAAGAATTAAACAAATAACAAATTGATCATAAAATAGTTGAAAATCAAATATCAAGAAAAAAAACTAAATGATTAGAAATAATGGAAAAATGAAATTACAAGGACCTTTGTTTAATAATAAAAAAAAAATGAAGTAAAGTAATTATTATAATGTGGAATTTAAATTATAAAAATTACAAAAATATTTAGAATAAATAGTCTATTTGGTAGAAAAATAGTTGTAATAAATAATTTTTCTTTTAAAAAGTTTAAAAAGAAGATAAGTTTATATAAAATAAAATATAAAACTAATGAAAAAATAATGAGATTGGAAAAAACACGGACATAATTATAGGTACCTAAAGGCTAAAAGACTAAAAATACTTAATTTAAAACACAAATTGGCAACAATATTATTTTTTGTTATTTAAGTATATCAAAATAAAAATTAAATAACATACAAAATTAAATTTGTAAATATTAATTAAGTAATATTTTTTTTATTTTTTATTTTTCTGTAGTATAACACAAAACCTCTGAAATGATAACAAATCTTATAGAATAACCTATTCAACACATTATTCATATATACACCATACAAATATACGCAATTGACTTTTTAATAATATTAAATACTGTGATGAATTATAGTCATCAAAAAAAATATTATTGCACATCATTTATAAATAGGTGTTTTACATAATACGGTAAAAATAACAAAAACAAATTTCTATACAAAAAGTAAAATAAAAACACAAAAACTATAGATACACGAGAAACTTGTACAGAATAACTGATAGTCTTATTGTGCAAGTCCTAATTGTAATTTAATGACTAAAACCAGCCAATTCAAAATAACTGTTAATTAAATCCCGATTTCTTTAACTAGTTTTAAATCGATACATGTCTGAGTTTACTCGTCAAAATCTAATACACGAACCTATTCTCAAATAAGCGTTTATTTTCCTAAAATTAACCTAACCAAACCTAATCACTAAAACATTTTTTCAAACAATTTTATAGGAATAGAAATATTTTTTCTGAGGAAATTAAAAAAAAAATCATTTATCAATAACTCATACTAACAAGTGTCAATTAGTGTTTATCCTTGGACGGTTTTTTCGGTTAAGCAAAAAAGAATCGGCCCCAAGCGGCCAAGCAGAAGCCAATAATATACAATATAGCCGCTTATATCCGTTTCTCAGATTTAACGGTTAACAGTGTAGAAAGTTTATAAAGATTTACGTTATCAAATTGGGCGGACGCCCTTTTTTTACAGTGCAGTCAGCCTCGTGTGTTGTATTATTATATGTATATATATGTTGCCGGCCACTGACCCTTTCATGGCAATCCGGAATAATGGATTTGTCGGGTTGGTGGATTGTCCGGATATATTGTGCCGTGATACGTTTATACGTATACCTATTCTAATATAGATGAAATGAAGTGAGCAAATAATAGACCGTTAAGCGTATCGTACTGTCCGCGGTGTAGGTATATATATATATAGTATATTATGTATTTTCAATAACGATGTATATAAACATTTACGACTGGGTATGTGATACGTTATACGATGCGTACAAAAAAGGTACCTATTGCATAGTATAAAACGCCTTTTACAAAAGTCCTATAATACTGATACATTCGTCCCGTTATTGTCATTAGACTTACGTTCTTATAAAATACATATTTTATCGGTGCTTTACAATACAAGATTTGAATTTAAAACGGAATATTTTTTTTCGTTTAACATTTAAATATATTATATAAGTATATATAGCCACCGGCAATGTCGAAAAGTGTAGAGGAAATGACCAAGAAGTTCGAATAACAGCTATAGTCTTTATATAACTACATATTATTGTAAACACCAAATGCCTACATCTTTTCCTCGAAAATCCACGCAAAGTACCGAGTTACTGTTCAACTTAAATATTTTTATCAAGAAAATATAACGATATAAGTATATCAACCTTAACGACTGGACACGTAGGCATGTAAGTAGTACATTATATTACGATGCATACACAAAACCTATTTACGTTTATCATAAAACGACTTTTGCAAACGGTCTATTGATAGATTTATCCCGTTTTTATATTATTAGATTGTTATTTGTTATTGTAAAATACCGATTTTATTGGTGATTTTTAATATAAGATTTGTTTTTAAAATGGAATATATATTGTTGTGATCAAAATATTCAGTAGTATGATGTTAAAATAATTTATATTATATTAATATAAGACTATACTTAATGTCTGTATTACACGTATCTAATATAGTATATTTTTCGATTTATATTATTGTTTGTTTTTTGAAGCATGATTAACACGCTTCTATTAAAAATACAGCATAATATATATTCTTAAAAACAGCGTTTTTACAAATGATGTCGAAGATGGTTTGCTGCTAATTGAATGCATCGATGCTATCTAGAATCAATTATACCATAAATTGAAATTAGTACATTTCCGCGGAACAAACTGTGGTGTATTATCAATTTTTATGTATTGATCCTATTCCAATTTTAATTTAATTATTTGTTTTAAAGAATACTTTTTTTCTTTCAATATTTAAATTCATATAACTATCACCAATGTAGGGAGATGTAGCAGGACCCAATAAAATAATATAATAGCCACAATCTTCATACATATTAAGTACACCAAAAATCCATAGATATGTTTTCGAAGACTTATAGACAGTTATTACCGATCTACTGTTTAACTTGAATCTACATACGTATTAACAGAATATAGTAAACGACAGTAATACAGAAAGTTATAGAACAGACAATTCAATACTGTCCATTAAAAAAATACATCAGCTCTCAAAGATTGCTTTAAAACGTTTTAAGAATATATTCACATAGACTATAGTTTAACAATAAATTTGGTACCTATAATAAATTAGTCCTGTTACATTTAATTTATTAAGTGATATTATGATATTAAATATTTAAACAAAATGTAATATACTATAATACATTGGTGTCCAGAAACTTTTTTAAAAATTAAAAAGAAATATATTTAAAATGTGAAAAATATAGGTTAGTAAAAAGTGTCAATTTAAACTTTGTCCTTAAGTTGGAAAAAAAACACTATTAGTAAGTTGTCATCATATTGTTTTATATTTTATAGTTTTTATATTATATCATACAACAATATTTTGATATTTATACATAAAAACATTAGGTACGTGCAAAAGTCTACAAAGACCTTAGACAGTCAACGTAATGTTTTTTTTTTTATGCGAAGTTTGACAAAACTAATGAATTTACAATACTAAATTTAAAATAGTGTTGAAATAATGAAATGGCCAATGACGATTAAGTCACACGAAACTACCTTATAACTATGACATACTTCATGATAGATATACTTAATGTGTTTTTTTTTTATATAATGACGTTTTATACTAAGTTTGTTAAGTTAATTAGATTTTTGATGAACTCAATATTTGAAAGTAATTTTATCGTTTTAAAATATAATCTCTATTTGTTACTTCTAACTCACTCATTATTAAAGTATTTTTTTTTTTTTTAACAGAGTTATATATAATTGGAATCTTTATTTCTAACTGAATTTACCGTGTATTTAGATCAATGTTCCTTTAAGATCATATGAAAAATACCAATTTAGATATTATTTGTTTTATTTTAATACTAATTATATATTTTAGTATTTAAATGAAAACTTTTATAGAAATCAAAGTAAAATGATAACTTTATGTATAATATATACATGTTAATTTAGTCTTCAAAGATAAATTATAACTATACATTAGTTCATATTTATTATATTCTTAATTAATATTTCATTGTATTATCAATAAAAAATGTTCTTGTAGTCAATTTTCTTTTAACTGTTAAGTGTATTCTGTGTATTTAAAAAGTCTCATTTTTCTTATACAGAGTAGAATAATTCAACAAATCAATCTTTTGAAGCAAAATCCCGTGTAAAAAAAAGAATTATGTTGTCTGTGGTAAAACAAATCACTGTGTTTCAATGTAAGCAATTTTATTTTTTATTTACAAAATGTTTCAAATAAATTGAATTCATAACAAATGTAATATTTAAAAATTATTATACACATAGACCGTTAAGTAAGATTGATTCAGAAAAATAACAATATTGCTTTAACGTTATATAGTAGATTGTTTATTGTTTAAACAGCTGTGCGCTTAAAAGTAAATTCTATCCTGTGCAATACACTCTTGTAGTCTGAATTTATCTTTTGTTGTTGTAATGAATAATGTTTCTTTAAACTTCATTGTCTTATTGAAACGCGATCACGTATCACGCAGTTCTGTTGCCACTAGATATGGTTTAAACTGTACATAGATTTTAGATTCTTGGGAGAGCAATTGAGTTGTTACTCAAGTGCCAACATGAGTTGTTCTTTAATTAATAACACTTTATATCTTAACCCGAGATTGTTCATATTTTAAATTATAGTTAATATGGCTTATAAACTTATAGAATACCATAAAGTTTATAGCATAATGTAAAGTATAAAAATGTACCCAGTTCCTTATATAGTTAAATATTATTATAGAATAATATAAATAAAAACATAAGTACATGTATAATGTACAAACACCATTTACAATTTATTATTTTAACCATGTGATGCGATCAATTACATTAAAATTAATTATCCGACAAAGATCACGAACAATAATTGTAGTATTTTTATGGGCCATCCTTTATCATTAAGTGGACATAAATAGTACGATTATTCATTAAAAAAATGTTATAATAATTTTAAGCAAACTTAAAAACTGTAATTTTGTAGGATATTTTTGTTTATAATGTAGTAGTGTATTACAATAATTTTATTCATCATGTATTTTCAAATAAAAGATTTATTTTTATTTTTTAACCCAAAGTATGATTATTTATCTGGTAATGAGTTAGCAAGGATCATTTTCCAAATTTAATGAAGTACTAAATACATCATATACCTAGTTTTTTAAATTAAAATGACCATTACGCGTAGGTAATATATTCAACAATTTGAACGATTAAAATAATATGACACATAAAATAAATATTGATCTCAAAATATTATAGAGTATTTTTTTTCTTGTTAGTAATATTCATTTTTTTTATATCTACTTGCATAATATAAAGACTGCATTTCTATGGACAAATTATTGTATTTAATGAACATATCGCACGTAAATATATAATAATACTTCGATTTCGTGTGTTCATAAAGCACTCATGTGCTACATTCCGAAATATGGTGTATTGTATTCTTTCATAAGAACAATTCAGCATTTAACTGGTGGGTATTATATGATGTTTGATAATATGTACGAATGGTGTAAGTATATGTATATTGTATACAATATTTGTTTTTTTTTTAATTTTTAGATCGTTTTGTATTTTCACTTGTTTGAGATGACAATATAAAAGTATAATAATAATATACTTAAAAAACCTACACAGATTTACGGAATGTGAAACAAAAATTAAATTGAAAAAATAAGTACTTCCTGAATGAATTGAGCTCGTTGGACGTGGAGCTCACCGATGGAACTGTGCGTGGCAAGGTAGTGGAAAATCATGTGTGACCAAACATGGGGCGTGCACAAGTGTATTAGATAGAATACGAGAAAACGAGATGCGAGAAATAATGCTTGTAGATGAAAAACGGTGAACAGGTGTTCGCGGGAAACATAATATACAAAACAGAAAAGAGTTTTCATTACATTCCAAACGAATTATAACTACATGCGGGCAATAAATTCTTTGAGCTTCTTTAATTCCCGAGCACGCACATGATTTTTATATTATATATTTGTTTTCTTGGAAACCAACTAAAAACTCCGAAACGACCAACACACTAAGTCGTATATTATATTTTAAGCAATTATGAAGATGATAAATTACATAATAAATTATGAAATTTTATCAACTATGTTAAATAAAAGGTAGTAGAATACCTATTTTATATATTCATTATTTTTATTTATATTTTAAATGTTGAAAGTTATAATAGCATACCATTTACTTGACACGCCTAGAAAAAAAATGTTCTAGCGTGTGCTTGATTTCAGGTAAAAATTATTGTCATGCATTAAGAATATTATTACTTATCGACACGTTTTTGATAAATTTATGATGCTCAGTCATGTTATACATATTATTTCTTAAAACTAATAATATTATGTGTGTTTTTAGTTTTGACTGTCCCACATAACGCTTTTATATATTTTCCCCTTGTAAGTTTAGCACTTGAAAATAGGGAATATGACGACCTACTGTTATTTGTGCATGTTGATAAATTATTATGTAGTAATAGTAAATAGTACCTAAACATTTTACGACCCATGAATCTGTATCAATGTGTTTTGAACAAACAGTAGTTATTTGAAATACAATTTCTCAAATTAAAAATAAAATATTTTCGAGTAACATAATCCTCTCGATTAAAGTATTTATTGTTTTAATTTCAAAAAATAAAAATACTTTATCTTTCTTTAAAAGACATTAAGTACCTAGATCAGAGATTCCTGGCCGCGGCCCATTTATGGTCTTCGGACAGCGTGAGACTAGGCCGTGGACTATTATATAATATTAACTTTACTAACTTATAAATTTAAAAAAAATAACTATAGAAATATGCTGAATGTTGAGTCAATTAAGGCTAAATTTAAAAATGTTTTTGGGGATATGTGTATTTCATTCAAAACATCCAAATTAATTCAAGTTAAAATCAAAATTGTACTACCTTTTATAACTATATAATGTTATTTAACTGTAATTGTATAGCAATTATCCATAAAAAATATTTAAGATTTATGGTTAAAAAAAGTTTTGATTAGTTATAAAATCTATATCATTAAATAATTAATAATTAGTTAATTAAGTCAGTATACTTTTTATGAAGAAAATAATTTGATTCAATTTACTGTTATATTGGATACTAGAGAATTTAATAGTTCGGTTTTAAATAAACCATGTAATTCTGTATGCATTTTATTATTTTACCTTCCAATATTTTTAAACTTTTAGTAGACAACTTTATTATAATTGTATTGAATGCCAATGCGTGTAGGAATGTTATGAAATTATGTATAATTATTTAAATTAGAGGGTATAAATAGTAAAATACTATTTTCAAGAAATAATATACAATTTTGTTTACAAAGTGTTCGAATTCTAAACAATGATTACTTAATATAATATAATATTATTTTATATTGACAAAAAAAAAATATTAAACATAATGTTAATACACCTATATAACCTATAATATTCAGTAATATTCAAATATTAACGGAATGCTATTTTTCTTATAAGTTAGTCGAGACGAATTAATAGAAATTTAAGAAGAATCTTTATAAAAATGTGTAGTTTATTTTTCTTTTATTGATCAAAACTATGTTAAAAATATTGAATATAAATAAATTAGATAATAGTATTAAGTTGTCAGATGCGCACAAGAATATAGGGACCACGGTAAAGTTATTTTATTTTAGGCTAATATGAATTCGGCAATAAATGTAACAAATACATCCACTAAAATCCTTAATTGCATACATACATTATACATTACCATACCATTAGTATTGATAAATATCAATACAGTTATTATTATTATTAGTGTTATTTTTTTTTAATTTTTATTTGCGTGTATAGTGTAATTGAAAAAATAACGTTCACATATTTACGTTATTTTGGTTGTAAATTTAACAAAATAATATAATATCATGATTTTGGAAATTGACTTAATATTAGAACTTGGACGAGAAACGTGCAATAAATTAGTTTATAGATCTATGGTTTCATTTTCACCAAAGAAGATTATAACTGTTAATAACAATACTTAATGGTCTTCTTTATCATAAAAAATTAAATTTAAAATAAAACAAAATATATAGGCGCTAATAATACTATACATGTATTTATGCCTAACTATGTATGAACGCGTACACGGGATTCGAATTTGATCAACTCTGCATCATATTAAACTAAATTAACTATTAAGGAATTGTTATAAACAAATACCCACTAGAAATTTTATAAAAATCCATTCTAATCAAAAACAGTTTTTAAACATTAAAGATTTGTCCAGTTCTTTCTAAAACAATTTAATGCAAATCATTTTTATTAAAATATTTGTTACATAAAATTTGTTCAAATTCGTACATTCACTCATGCAATTAAAACAAAGTATTTCTTCCAATATAAATTATCACTAATATAAACATTAAACTTACTATTAATTATTATTATTATTAAAATTATTAATTTTATTATGAAACAACTAACTCACGAATAATAATGAAATAAATACTGATAACTAGTATGAATAAACTCATAATATATACAACGCACAATATTATAGCAGTCATCTTATGTAAAAAAAATCTTTGAAAATAGTTTGTTAACTCTTATGAAGTTTATAATATTATGTGATAACTGATAAGTAATTTTTCTACATTTAGCGAGCCAAACTATTACCTAGACACATATAATAAGTATTAACCAAAAGAATTTTTTTTTTTTTATTTAAACTGTTATATAATTAGTTTTATCATTTAGGATATAGTTCTAAAAGTACAAAAACAGAAAAATGTAGTAATAATAACATATAAGTAAACTATAATAAGTTTGATTAATTAGGTACATTATATTATAAAGCCTGTATGGTTAAATAAATGGGAAGTATAATATTAATTTATTGAGATAAAAATATATGTCGGATATCGAAGGGGATGTTTGAAGATTTAAAAAGAGACAACAAGCTGGCGTGGTGTAATGAAATTGTAGGGCAGTTGAAAGTGAGATAGGTAATATCGCAAACCATTGGTTTATTGTGGAGAGCGCAGAAGGGTTTCATCAAAAGTTAAATTAATGGTAGAGAAATAAACTGTTGCCAACTCGGAAATTCTAAAAAGTTTTTATTTAATATTTTAAAAATTAATTGTTGACTATTGACTACTCTATCTATGTTTTGTATACATCTAGCTGATGATGTTATGATATATAATTTAGTATTACATAATAGATACATCAATAGATTTACATTTATTATATCATAATATTTTTGTTTAAATCATTATTCTTATATTCTTATATTATTATACTTTGTATAGGTAGTAGATTTGAACTTTATGCGAATTTCATATGGATATCAAAGAGAGCTTATGAAAATAGTATAAATGCATAAATGTACAGTATACATCCATCGATAATATTAGGCTCAATTTAATAATTGTGGAGTTATTAGGTTTGACAAACGAGTTTCAATTTACTAGAAGATAATTAAGTCATGCAACAAACGAATTCTGCCCTAATCTTATATCCCGCGTATAATTAAATTTGAGTCTGGGTAAAGTGGCCCAAAATAAACAAATACCAATTATATTTACTTTAGTACGGTTAATTGTCAATGCTCATTGCGATCGGTATCGGTTATGAGGATTTTTAACGAATATTATGTATGATCGATGCTTTAAACTATAATTACGTGTTTATTAATACGAATTGACTGTGCTTATTATAATATTTTATAGTGTATTTTTACTAAACTCTTGATCGAATACCACAATAAATAGCTACAAAATAACTTAACTATATTGCGAAATTATGCGTACCTACATAAAATAACCACAATGATTATTGTTCATTACACGTGAAGAGGTTGGTAAACATTTCATCAAAGGTTTAGTGTTTTATTAATAATAACATTTTCCAAATAAACCATGATTAAGTTTATACATCACGAATAACTCATTTATGGCGAGTAAATGAAAATACCAATAACTTTATATGATTTGCTTAACAAAATTGAGAAATAATAATATTATAATGCATAATATTATTTCTCAATTTTATCAAAATAGTGGACATTATAATGATAAGGCTATAAAAAAATATAAAATGTATAATATTGTACACAATAGTCACGCGTACAACGAAAGCAAATCAATAAGTCAAGTTAAAAAAAAACTCAAGAAACCTGCAACACATAATAAGTCAAAATTATTTATCCTATAAATATTATAGTCCACTCGTTTATTATACAGAGCGGTAGACTACAAAATTGTTTTCAACACTGTTTTCCTCCCTATTGCCATAACATCGTATGCTAATTAATACATTTGACAAATTATTATTACATTAGAGAGTCAAAATTATTATATTATTATTATTTAGTAGATAGAAAATATGTTTAGTCTATATCTAAATTCTAAAATGTTAAAATAAAACTGTTTTTTTTTTCGGGATTCTTTAAAATCTTAGAAAACTAATTATAAAAATAACTTATGTAAATATTTTAAAATTTGAATACCTAATTAATTTTCATTAAGTTAAATTCAAACGGTTGTTTAAGTTTTGAGACTTAAGCAAAATGTGGGTAGATTAAAAGTACGTATATTATACTAGTTGGTGGGCGGGTATAAAAGATAAAAAACACGATGACACTCTTTGTATAACATTTAGTATAAAATATATAATATAATGAGATGTTTTTTTTTTCAAAATAGTCAATGAGTTATATTTTTTTAATAGACACTAAATTCGGCTAGATTATTAAAATTATTAGATATTACTTAATATTTACTTTATTTTACTACATCTCGTATTAAATAATATTATTATTATCATCGAAAATCAGGTTATTTGAAAAACAAATGATTATCATTTATTTTATACTTTATAACATCATTTTTTCTTTATCACATATTATATTTACCTGCAGAGTCGCATAGTATAGTTGGTTAAGAGACTAGCACAGTGCAATATAATATCACTGGAGCTACTAGGTACGGAGATTGTGAGAATTTCCGTCGTTCACGTTTGTAATACATCCGATATAGGTTGATATTGTTGCGAAAGTGCTATATTCTACAAAATCAATTTTCGACGATCTTACGCTACGATTTTTGGCATGAACTATAGCTATTGTAACGTAATGTCGTAGATTAAGTACATTGAAGGTTATTTAACACAACTGAATAAGTGTATAGCAACAAACCACCCCAGCTACCATGGCCGTTGACGTTTTATTATAATTATATTGTTACGGTAAACATCTACGCCCGCTGACTCTATGTATAGCTAACCTCTCGTGGCTTATTTCCACCACTCTCCGTCACCCCGACTGGACTTTGCCAACGGCGGTTTCAAGCGGTTAATTAAATTTGGTTTTGCCGTAGCCATAGATAGGTACCGATGATGACCTCTGCAGCCATCACCGGTAAGGCGGTTACTGATTGTGAGTATGCACAAGAATTAAGCTTATATAATACATATTATTTAGTGGTACCTGTACCTATATTAGTTCAATATTTGACAGTACACATCGAGAATAATAAAAAGTATCGTGTATTAGAGTATGACACTTAAGATGTATGGTTTATTTGGTTTTGTGGTCTACAGACTACAACTAATATCGACCTAAGTCGATAAATATCTAACCAATAAATTTATTTAAGAATGTAAATAAAAAGAACAATATAAATTATTAAAATGATTATATGCATGACTTCATATTTTCTAAAAAAAACAGTTTATACTTTTCTATATAATAAGTATTTGCTATTAAAATAATCACTCTATTTATATACTTACATAAGTATATAAATGTAAAGGTGAATTTCTTGAATGGAAAGTGTTAAAGGTCGCTTGAAAGTAGATAATTATATCAAAATTTGTAGCGAACGTAGACAAACTTGTCAATATTTGGTTATGCATTGCAAGTGAATGTCGACATTCGCAGTTTGTGTTTGGCAAATGAATCTATAATAATAATAATAATAATAATAATCAAACTGTAATTTTAATGATAATAATAAATAAATAAACAAGCAATTTGTGCAAATTGAAATGTCACCATACATCAAATATCAATTGAAGCCTTAGAATTTAGAGTAGGTACTATAAGTACTAAGAGTACTTATACACCTGCGATTTGCGTCCATGTCACGCTCGGCGAGAGAGGAGGGAATTTAATTTAGGAGTATGAAATACATCTAGAAATCGATTTCACGACAATACGAAGCGTTAAAATTGTTTCAAATGTTCTCAATATTTTTATCACAAAAAATTTGAAAAAAAATATATACTATTAGACGAACATAACATATCGTGTTCGAGCGTTCGTATAGACGAAATTTAATGTGCGTAAAAGATTCACGCGTACAAAGGATATTTTATTATTATTATTATTATTATATTGTTTTTGTTGTTGTTGTTGAAGCGAAAGACAGAAGCGCCCTTAGGAGACCAAACGATGTGGGGTTTGCGATCATTTTTGGCCATCATAACCACCACAGTTTGGCCCGGAGCGTCGTTTTTACGGCTCTCTGGCCTCGTTGTCGAGCCTTTCTCGGGACCTACGAATCGCATTATATTACCACCGCTGGCACATGACATTGTGTGTAATAATAACAAAATGACAATAATAATAATACAACATAAGCTTAGTACATATAATAATATGTACAGTTTTAATCGTTACAAAATATTGTACATAGACTTTCATCTGAATCAAATGCCATCATGATCTTCATGGTTCATATAGAACGCCAAACATTATATAATAAAATACATTTTATGAAATTTACATGCAATCGCTAATGTGCATTAGAGTTAAGTCGATTTCATCAATCGCATTAAATAATTAACCTGCATTAGCCTAATATGAATACATAATGCGTATATATAGTATATATAGATATATATTCAAATAACTCACGAATTAACTGAATGTAATGTGCGATAACCATTGCACATAAAAGTGGTAATATGTGATGTGAATCGACACTGCATTATGAAAACGAACATATAATATATGGTATATAAATATAAAACCCAATGGAATTAAAAGTCATTTAACACTGTTATCAAAGTTCGATGGTAAAATAATCACCTGTTTACATTCTCTGTAAATATGTCACCACTACTTTTACTGTAGTTTCTTATAAAAACGATTTTAATAATATTATTGTATGATATTAACAACATTATCGTATACGTCATACTTAGTTTTTATAAGTTGTTTTTTATGAATAAAAATTTATTTTTAATTTATGCAATAGCATATTTCTTAAAAAATTATGTCAATCTTTTAAAATATACTATATTAGTCCAAAATTTAAGGTTAAAAACCTACAAATCCCGGGAATAATAAAAACAAGTATATGGTATATAGCCTGTATAAACAGTTTTAAAATAACGGCGACCAGAGATTCATTAATTTTTAATTATTTAAAATCAACATAATTATTATAAACGTTGCTTTAATTTATTAAACCTTAAAAATGTGTCTATAATAAAGCGTTAAGACGTTAAAAATATAATAATGGTAAATAAAGTGTTTCGTGTTTACTCTATACATATTAATTATTATTATGAAAATTTATGAATACAATTTACCGGTTATCTATATAATTTACTAATTTTTGTAAACAGAACTCACTTAGACTAAATAATAACAAAATAGTACACAACATTTCTCTTGTTGAGATTGGTCAAACTCTTAAGCAAAAAAAAAAAAATGATATAGAATTTTGAACTACTAGTAAAGGTAATGGATAATATTTTATCTCTTGGGAATATGCAGTGATTGTTTTAATATTAAAAACTCGTTATCATAAAAAGTTTAATCGATAATGAAAATATATGCTTTATTTATTATTTTAATTAATTTTAAAATAACATTCGAAGAAAAAAATTATATTTACTGCTTTATTGTAACCATTTTTTTTTTTAATCGTTTTAAATGACAGTATACTTTTTTAATTTCATATTTGAAAACAAAATGTTCTGAGAATTTCTATGCATGAAATTTAAATTTTTAACTAGTAAATAATTATCTTAAAATAATTATAAGTATTTAAAGTCTAGATGAGTGGAATGATTTAGTGTAAGCCAACTATTGTTAGCGGACACGAATGTATGATATTTATGATTGCATTAGGTAGTTATGGGAGACTGGATAAGATTAAAAATAAACAGTTGAGGTTGTAAGAAATAAAAAATGACAATTAGAGTATTATTGGCGACGACAAAAAATTTATTAAAAATATAAAATACTAGGTCTGGGAAATTACAACTATGAACATTAATGCACTGATCGCTTGATTAAGGAATTCAAAATTAAAAGATTCGTGAACCAACCAAAGATATGAAGAAGTACAAACAAACTGCTAGAGATGGTGAAATTTAGGTTTTCGTTATACCAATTATTTTAAACACAACGAAGAAGGACAGAGTAGTAGTTTAAACTTTACACGTGGGATTTTGTTTCTGTATCTTACAATAATATTATGTATATTGTATAGCCGTTTTTGCGCCCATCGAGAGCAGCATAAGCTATTTTCTAGTGTATAAAGATTATGATCATGTAAAATAAAAATAGAACAAACCTTATCTTCAGCTGCCCGGGAGAATTTTACAGCATTGAAGTCATAATATATGAAATATAAAACAAGCATATTGATTGAAAAATAACTTGACACTTGTGCTTGTAATAGACATAAATAATCCACTAAGTCTTGATCTATTTGTCTATTTATAAAATTTACAATAAAAAATTTCTTCATCTACTTCAAAAATAATTTTTTATACAAATCTGATTTTTGGAATTTTAAAATATACTTTAAGATTATATAATTTCAAATTCTTGAGAATTGTTGTACCTCTATTAATAGGAGTATCGTGATATTGTGATTAAAACTTTTTTTAAATAAAAACAGGCTTTGTTTATTGTAAATTATTAAGCAGGTGAATTTTTTTTTTTTATTGATGTATCTAAATTGAAATTCAAAACAGTAATTTCTGAGTTATCAGAATGGTGTAATTTATTAAAGTAATAAAACTCTATGATTTTGCATTATTTAATCAATTATATATTTTCAATAATTGCAATAGGTGTGCTACAAATTTAAATCCAAACTAAATAATTTTGTGAGAGAAATTTTAATTAGAATATTTTCATATAGACTAAAAGCATATTTCATTATGAAGCATATTTAAACATATTTTAAAAATAAAATGCAAAATATATTGATCACAATTTAGTTTTTTAGAATTTTTGTATATATTTGTCTATAATCATCATTAGTGACTCTAAGAAATAAATTCAAAAATATTTTTAAAATCATTATCAATTTTCAAAATAATTGTCTTTGATACTTTTGTTTAGATAAGTAGATATTATGGAAAATAATACAATTCACGGACACATTATTTATTTAATTTTATTTTATAAACAATTTTTTACTGATCATATTTTTAATGTATAGATGAATGCACATTTTTATATTTTTATGTAGAATATAATTTTAGTTTTCAATTCCTTTAATTATCTTTGAAACTCTTAAAATACCTATGAAATTTATGGGTGACCACAAAAAACAGATAACAAAATATAATATGTAAAAAATATTTATGTCTGTTCAACTTATAGTCAACTTTCTGTGTTGGATTTCTATTATTGCTATTATTGCAAAAAAAAAAAACATAATTGTTGATCGATTATATTGTTCTGATAATATTTTTCTTAACAATTAGGTAACCTACAGTCAATATAATGCTCAAAACGTTAATTAACACGTACAGTAGGTACCTACCAATTAAAATCTATGTAGAGAAATCGCGTGTAAAATATGTTGATACATTTAACAAATATTGTATCAATTTTTTTTAATTTAGAACATTATAACTAAAACAAAACATAGAGTTTAAGTGAAAACTTGTGTTTAAGGTGTAAATTACGAGAAAAGGCTTTTAAATGGCATAGTTTATGAAACTTTGTAGACACGTTATGAATTCATGATAACATTAATAATCAATTAATGGAACTTTAATTGTGTCTACATACCTAGTTAAAATTATTTATCAGGTTGATTTCATATAATTTATTATAGTATTTATTATTATACAAGAAAACAATCAAGTAAAAAAGTACACAATAAAACAGTCAAAAATATTTTTTTATTTTTTGTTTTTTTTTTTTGATGATTCAATTCAACAAACATTTCTAGTTACTTAGTAGGTATTTAACATTTTACAATTTTAAGAGGCTAGAATTCAATTTGGCTAGTAAGTAGTTACCATTTACCCACACTCTATAATTTTCACATCGTGGATATTTCTACATAAAATCAAACTCTCTTCATCATATTTTTTAAGGAACTAACAACATAGTAATACTTGCTTTAAATAATAATTCTAATATCAAGTCACATAATTTATAATTACACCTAAATAAAATTGAGTTTTGGGTAAAAAAAAAACTATAAAATTAAAATTAATGATGAAAAATCTACTCAGGTGAACTTTTTCTAAAGAGAAAGGAATGCCTTCTAATTAAATTTAATAACGAAAAAATTCCACTGGAACGGTAAAAAAAAAATACCTTGGTATAAAAGGTTAACATGGCCAAAGCATACTAAACAAAAACAACTTAAATCACGTCTCCATCTACTTTAGCTTATACTAAAATATAACATGAGTTTTAATAACAAATTACTCATATATAAAACAATCATTATACCAGTATGGTCATATGGTATATACACATATGGTATTCCAATTTGGGCTCTTGCTAAACCCTAAGCCTTACATTCAATCACTGTAAGAGTTATCACAGGTGCATGATATATTACAAATACAGCCCTCTATAATGACTTAAAATTAAAAACAGTAAACAAACTTGTTAAAAGCCATTACAAAATATTTCATTGTAAATTAATCAACCATACTAAACCTTATAATAGAAACATGTATTTCTGATATTTCTACAAAATATTCACCATCGATTAATAAGAAACTAGACTAGAGATAAAAATAAAATATGAAAAAAATGAATGTAAATTTAAAATTGTTATGTTCTGTTGCTGTATGTTTCATGTGATTCATGTTAATGTTCGAAATATTCTGCCATCCGTATTATTGTTTATTTATGTAAAATAAATGTTCAATGTATTTAAAAAAAATATATATTAAAATATTTTTAAATTAAATTAATATAGTGTTTTCGTAATTAGTTTTGCTAAAAGATTCAGATATATAATAATAAAAATAATTATTAAATAAAAAAAGATGGCTCTAAATACGTATTATTAAGTGATTATAATTGGTCATATTCTATATCATATTATTAAGCTGCATCTTCATCATAAAATTGTGTTATTCGTTTTGCCAACATTTGTAATTGAAAATTATGAATTCAATCATTTTTGGATTCAAACCAAATAGTTAGTCTTAGATTTACGTGAATAACATAATGAATATTATCCATTACATACAATATAAATGCATATTTTTACATATTTTTTTTAAATAATTAAAAATTTTGTATTACATTTTTTCATTGTTTGATTTTTAGAACAATTTGTTTCATTTTCTGGACAAATATTTAATGAAACATAAATGTATTCTTAATTATTATTATATTAGAATAATGGATATTATTTTATAATGTAAGTACATTATTTATATTTAAATAATATAAAAAGAGAGTGAATGAAAAAGTTGTAAAATCGTTACAAATTCCATTATTATTTATTTAACTGCTTATAATAAGAACACTAATAGTATATAATCATGAAAATAATAATAAAAACAAGTATATCCATTACCATTTAATTTATAAATATTTCACAAAATGTAAAATATGTGATACCATTCCACATAATGGTTAAAATTCAGACGTACTAAATATGAATCAAAAACGTGTAATGTATTTTATACTTACAGTTTTGCTTGATATTTAAGAAATTAATATAATTTATATTTTATAAACATGACGATTTCTAATGTTGTGTATAAAATACAACTTTATAAATTATGTATTAAAAATACTTAAATGGGTTTTGTGATCATCGTAAAATACAATCCAAAAATGTAATAATATAAGCTTCAATGGTTTTAGGTAGTATTTGTTTTTAATACACGTAAACCGTATATAAATATTTCATAATAAGTCGTCGTTTAGTATTAAACTCTGTTTAATAACATCAAGATTCATGCTTATAATAATTAATTTAACGACTTGTATATTACATAATCATAATTAAGATGATACCAACTAAACTATTAATAGATATATTATTTTTATTGTAACATTAGAGCAGTATACTTGCTATTCGATGTGAAATTATCCATATTTGAATATTATAATATTGAATCGAGACTAACATTTTTTTTATCTATAAAAAATGTGAATATTTATATCCTATTATTCCTATTTAAATTTAAATTATTCCAATTTTATATCTATTAAATGTAGCAATATCTACTTTTATTAGATATAAATTGTTTACAAAATCTTTGATTTTGTTAAGAATATATTTAAGTACTAGATTAAATATAAACTAGCACACTTTTCACAGGCAGAGATTTAAAATCGATTATTTAAGTTCATTAAAATATGATTATACCTAATATTGTAAGTTTTCATCTTAACTTTTTTTTTAATATTATTTTTAATAATATGCAATTATCTGATCTATGATTTTGTTTTTTGAATTTTTTTTTATAATTATAATTATTTATCAATTTACGTTTGGATTTAAAATAAAATTATTGTATTGCATAATGAAGTTATGAAGTTAAAAATAAAATTGTATTTATTTTTCAGACTTATATTATTAATGTATAACATTATTTTTATATTATATAATATGTTAAATATCGTAAGTTGATAATTTTATATAAATTAAAGTAATTTGATCGATTCGAAATTAGTTACCGGCTAACATAAATATTTTAAATATTCAAAATAACTGACAATTGAAACCAAATAGTTATTAGTTATTTATTTTCATTTTCTTCAATGATGTACATAAACCTATATTTATCTAGTATGGATAATCTATTATTCATGTTGTCATTATTTGACCATCACAACAAAGAATATTGTTATTTGTAAACCTGTTCAATATAATAAAATTATGTTCTATTTAATTATTTAATTTTCTATTTAAGATATTTTGGTATTACATTATCTATTATGTGGCAGTTAATAACCACAATTATTTCATCATTAAAAAGAATAAGATTATGCTCGTATAAATAATAAATAATTATTGAGGATTTAAATTCCAAGAGTAATAGTTTCCATTACAATGTATTCTATATTTACATCATAAAATATTCTATCATTTTAATAAAATTCCACTATTATCTTTAATGTGTGTTAATAACCATGGTATTATCTCAAAAAAGTTAATTTATTATCGAAGGCAAGTAAATATATCAAGATCCTTTCACTTCATAGTCTGTTTAAGAGCAACGCAAATAATGTCATACATAAGATTTTAAAATATTTGTAAACGCTATCATAATATTCAGTTTATATAGTATTCACTTTCACTATAAAATATTCAAGAGAATAATGATTAGTGTGGAAATTGTGAGTATAATTTATTATCAAAAATAGCTTTCTTGCACGAGATAAATATATCAAGGTATAACGTAGGTAAATACAAAATATGACTTTCGTAGTATTGTGATCATAAAAAAATATAATATAATATATTATTAGAGACATTATACAATATTCTAATACAAATTGTTTGTGTTGCCTAATATAGTATCCAGAGTACAATATAAATATAAGTGCTTAATAAATAAAATATCGCCTACACTGTACATTGAAATAGTATATATGTTACCTAATGTAAAAACATATCGAATATTGTACTTTACGCGTGAATATGATGTGGATGATTCCTCCAAATAAAATGATAAGTGTCTTAAAATTTTCAAACTTCATTTCAAGAAGCTGAAAAATAATAATTCAACGAATAAACAAACAACATTTTATAATAATATTTTAATGTAATGTAATAAGAAAAATAATGATATAATATATTAATAATTTAGCATTATACATATTGTAAATTTATAAAATTGATCATCTTCGAGAATTTTTAGAACTTTTTAAATACTTATTATTATTGGAACTCCCTTTAAATTTGTAAAACAATAAATAATAATACACTGTATAATCATGTTGGACAATTTAAACATTTTAAATTGTACTATGGATCAGTTATTACACATAGGTATTTTATTGAATTATTAAATACAATACACATTTCAATAATTTATGAATATAATAATTTTTAATTTAAATTTATTATCTATCATTTTAGGTACTTAATTTATCAAGAAAATAATAAATCACTGCAATAGTTTACGTACCTAACTGGAAATAATTTTTACAATAAATATGATGTGTGTGATAATATTATATTTACTGAAAAATAATAGAAAACTTAGATAATACATTCGACAGAATCCATTCTAACTATGTTTGATAAATCTTAGTTTGATCGTAGGTACATGGTACACCAGAACTAGATTTGAGACAATACCATCAATTCAAGTGCGTGTTTAAAAAGTTTATAAGTAATTCTTCGAACTTGCGCCCAATTCTCGGATGAAAATAAACGACCACGATACCATTGACTCTACTTCCAATTGTTGTGTTTTGTATTATTATAAGACGCGTAAAGCTTGGTTGTCTAAATTGTTATTATTTTTTTTTAATGTCAAATCATACAGTATATAATTATATAAATCAAAATATCGTGTTCTTACAACGTACAAATAACACTTTTTTTATCGCAAGTTTCAATAGCAAATGATAATCGACGCAGTAAACGTATAGGTAATTATGGCTATTATACAATACCATAACTATACGTACTTATCAAAAACAGTTAAGCACAAGCCCTCCGCATTAAACCGTGCTTTAAAAAAAAACCCCTATTAAGAAATCTAAAAGTCACAAAGTACCACAAATACAATCGCTAAAAAAAACATCAACTACAATTATTAACCAAATGAAAACACAACCAACTCTAAAAACCAAACAGTCAACATTATTATATACTTATTTACTCAATTAGCCGCTATACCCCAGAACATAACATTTTCAGCACAATAACATAAATTATCGTTATCCACAGATGTTAACAAACGATCATTCACTTCAACTGTAACAAACAGCTCATTCTAAAAAAAGAACAAGCAATACCAATTGAAATATATGGACATTTTTCGTAAAAAGATTAAATTATTGCTTACTGCAAGATCGTTAAACCGGTTAATATCCAGTAATTAAAACCCCGTTAACAGTACAATCAAAATTAAATAATAATCTTATCCAACATTTATCCCAACGCATCACACACCACTATAAACAATGTTAAGAATGGATTCAATAAGCTTAACATAAGCTTAATATGCAGCAATAACACATTTTTATGAGTATATAAGAATTATCTAATATTTTTTTAAGTTTTTGGTCGCAAAACTTCCATAAATCACGAAAACCTAGTCAAGCTTCCAAACTCATTTCTAATTAATTACGATAATACAAATTACCTGACGATATAGTTACGTGTTTTTATTATGTAAAATACTAAAATCCAAGGATATATTGCGTCTACATTTTAGGAAACTATCATTCTGCTCACATTTTTTTTTTTACTAGTCTACAAACTTAATTTGCAATACCTTGGATTTATAAAACGCTAACAACCCGGCTGTTGATGCGTATTTAATATTTATAAATTAAATTAAATTATATAGATCGATATAATTTGTTAACTGTATCTTATTGTATATCTTTCAAAAATTAAAAATTGCCTTTAAAAAATAAATAAACTATTCGTGAAAAATGCCCTGATTCTTTTTCTCCGTGCTAAACGAACTCTTGTTTTGATAATTTTAAATATTCTTCCGAGAATATGAAAATGCTCAGTGCTTTTGATCGACATTTACACATAAACTCGTCCGTAATATATTAATTAAATATTTGATTCGCCATCGCGTACCTCATCATTGCAAATTTATCGACTTTATAACGTGCAACGGCGCAACATGAAAACGAATTCATACAACTATCGTGTTGTTATACCACACTTTTGTTCGTTTACACAACATTACTAGTTGAAATATTTTTTTTCCTGGACGTAATGTATCGGAAACGCATTGAACCGCGCACCGTCGGCGCTGTAGCACGTTGATAAAAGGCCAATCCGACCGCCGGTTCACAGACAGTAGCCGAGGGCTTTATTTATTTATTTATACGTTTGGCGTTTGTTGGATTTTAGTTTTTATTTCCATCCGATGTATTTCGACCTTTATTTTTAAACGTGACGCGCGAATGGTCTATTATCTAGCCGGTCGCCGGGTTTAAATATAAACTATTCTTCTACGATAATAAATATTATATTATTTATATGCAGCAGCCGTGATACATGTCAGCTCATTCAATTAACTATGGTCCTCGATAGCGTGAGTTAGACGTGGAAGGTTATTCCGATACCAACTTCGTAATGTTTATGTGACTCGTATGTATGAGAGAGAGAGATAGAGAGAACACTTGTGCGTGTATTGTTAATTATCAATATTAAACGTTTTGTTTAAACTCTTCCATTTTTTGAGCTAACTACTGTACATTCACTGTCACCCAAAATCTGTTTATACATTATTAGAAATAAAAATTTACGACTATAATATGTAGCTATCAACTAACTTAAACCACATTATTAATAATATTTTTTCTGATTTATCCATAACTAATTCACATTTTTAATTTTAATTTTAACTGATGATTTTGTTTATCTTTTAGCAGCTGGGTATTTTTTACATTCCAGAGTTTCACGTTCATTTTTCTAATAATCAACCTTCACTGCATTTTTATTTTAATGCTTCACAATAATTGAATACCTTAAAAAAATATCGTGCTTTCCACCAAAACAATTTCTTATTACCGCTGATTTACTTTCCTGCATTCAAGCTATCTTCACTTGTTTCTTCAAATAAAATGCCTTTTATGTTCTCTAAGAGTGGTAGACTTTTATATTATTTATATGCAGCCGCTGTGATAAATGTCAAACTAAAGTTTTTAAATTGTACTATTCAACTTATCAGTAATAATAATTGTAATAAATAGAATTTCTACACGCTATAAAAATAAACTATTAGTCATTACTTTCTTTAAAATTATTTTTTTACATGATCAATAGGTACCTGGAATAATGTAATACAATATTGAAAAATATAGTAATAAGATAAATGTTTTGATTTACTTACAAACGTGAGTATATTTTTAAATTCTTTTTGCTTGGCATTATAGAATACAATCCTCTGGTTCTAAAAATTCAATAATATATTATGTTTATTAGAATTATAAACACTCACGTATAATATTTCATTATTTTTATTTATTTATAAAATATGTGTGTACATAGGTATTACATATTTTATGGTATCTGATCATATTATGTAGGTACTTATCCACAACAAAAAATTTATTATTTATTATAAAAAAATTATAATTATAATATTATTATTATACGTGAAACAGAAAACATTTGAATAGGATATGAGGCAATTATGTTCAAGCTCTCTGATGCTATCCCACAAGTTATAAAAAGTTTTATTAATTTCAATTTTATATTTATATTTTATCATATTTTGTATCATAAGGTGTTAGAAAAATATTTATGTAGAGGGATAACCTTTTTTTTCAATATTTATTATATTGAATTTAACACCGTTGGAAACTTGAAAGCTCTTACACAATAAAACTATACACTGAATTAGGTTACACGTATATCCTACAATGCTTAGGTTTCCAACAATACAGCAGGACAATATATTTTTTACATATTTGTATAATTATAATCTAACTAAAAAAGGTTTAAATAGTTCATATTTATAACTGTTATCATTTCTAGAGAAAAAAATTCTTATGAGTATTTTATACAATTTAGATTACGATATCAGAACATACTCTGACAAGACAAAATATAAATATGTATAGTTCAATTTATGAGATAAGAAACTAATGGTATAATAAAAGGCTGTAAGAGTATAAATAAAAGAAAATGAGTTAAAAGAATCAAAATCAGACACCATTATAGATGGAAGTGTATAGTTAACAAGAAAAAATGAAGGAGCAATAAATCACTTAAGAACAGGCAACGCATTGCGGTTATATACCCTTTTCTTCATAATGATACAAAAACTACCGATAAAATGTTTAACCGGTGAAGAAATTTGAACTGCATGTTAAAATATATGTATACTGACAAAAACTGTTGTAAAATCAACTATAACTTAAATGTAAAAACCTAAAAAATAAATGAACATAATAAGCTATTCAACCCAACTGAATCCAATGAATAAACTAATATACCTCGAATGCTCAACTTTATTCCATAAAGCCTCCAAAATTACAAATGTAATAAGGTAACAAATTATAGAAAACATACATATTATAGGTTAGTAAAATGTGTTAAATAATTAATTAATACTCTTTATTATAATATATAAGAATTTTCAACCTTAATAATAGCTGATATATGATGATTTAAAATGAACCTAGACCATGTTTTTTTGAAAACAAAGTTCCGCTAAAAATATATTATATATTAATAATTTAACATTTTATAATATATAAAACCACTTCAATGATTTAACTAAATTTTTTTTTTTAAATTACTTCTTTTTTAACATAATATTATCATTAAAGTATGTATGATAGTAAATTAGTAATAATAAATAAGGGATGCAAATTTAATCATATGTATTATAAAGAACTGTTAACAACGATCTGGAAATTCACCATTTTATTAAGTTAAATTATTTTTATATAGGTATATTACGTTACCTGATTAGTGAATCATAAATAATTTCGTAAATGTAGATTATTTAGATTTAATATCTAGTGTGTAGTTGTAGCATAATCTATTAATATTGTATTATAGAATGTTAATGTTTTATGATTATTGTGTAGTATAGGTACAGACGTACAAAATTCTTAAAAGTAACTAGATATTATAAAAATAGAACAAATTATTATTTAAGTCCTATATAATATATTATTTTTATCTTGCGTTATAGAACTTTATGAAGTGTAACTTTTTCATATTTATAACGAATAAAAACATTGTCACCAATTTGCTGACTTTTCAATTACTAAATCCGAGAGGTTTATATTTTGAAAGCAAGTCATTTTATTATTATTATTTTTTTTCTTTCTTTAATAATTCTTTCATTTATTTTTAAAACTATAATATTTAAGTTTAAGAAAATATCAATTTCAAATGTGTCAATCCTTGCATAAAAAAAAATACATTTTCTTTTATTGTGATGTTTCATTTTGTTTAGATCCATATATTTATTACAGTTTCCAATTAAATACCAAATGGAACAAAATAAAATTTTTAAAAATACTATAAAGGAATATTATACAGTAATATTACGAGTAAAAGTATTTTTCAAATAATAACACCTAAGTATAAAAATACATTTACGTATACCTATGTTAATATTAGAGATTTATCACCAAGATTTAAATTTTAATCACTGAAATTAAAATCATATTGAAAAAAAAAAATGTTTGTTCTTCGCGTATATGTAGAACCATGCGATGAATAATATTTTATCGACCTTATACCTAATGCATTTTTTATATCCTTCTAGCACTGTGTGTAGTATAACACTAAACTTATCATGATCATTATTTTTATTAGGTAAGATTACACTCATTATTGTGATATTTTTAGTACAATTTTACCTAGAGCGTTGGTATTGTAAACAAAATCAGTTAATTAAATAACTGTAAATAATATCATAATAATTGTATACAATATTTTATATTTTTGAATTATTATTTATTATATTCAATAAATATGAGTAATATGTTATATTAGTTAATAACTGGCTACTAGTTTTTAAATAATACTTACTATTATTATAACACTCAGACGTATTTAAAATTTAAAAGTTAAATATTAAAAAACAATTTTTGTAATAAAATGTATTTTTACTCACGAATTTGGTATGTCTATATTCATGTTAATAGTTGGTTCTTTGTCATCAATGATTTTTTTTTCACAATCGCTTAACGTATGACATCGGTATGCTTTAAATTCACTTGAATTTTTCAATGAATCAGCCAAATAGTTTAAAACTATTACATGACCACAAACTGAAAAATTGTATTATTTTAATTTCAATATTTATAATACACACACATATATATATATTTTTATAGTTTCTACATATATATATATATATATATATATATATATCAAAAACTATTCAAAACACTACAGTTGCGTGTGATTTGAGAACGTGTGAATATAAAACGACATTTCACATTGAATTACAAGTTACAGCATCAGTTTAACACAATGCTACAATATTAGGTGAATTTGAATAAAAGACAAGATCAATTTTTTTTTTGTCTTAATAAATATAATTTAATAATATTTAAGCCGTGGACGAATATGATAACAAATTATATCATATGATATTTGTCACATTCATTTTAAATTTATAATCCAGGTCTATGAAATACCTACAGCGCAGTTATATACGTTTAGTACCTACATAATGTAGGTTCTCATAAAAGAACAGACGGTGAGTGAGGCTAGTAGTTATTGATTTATTTATTTTTACGTTCAATATTTTTTCTCTTTACTCAGCACAAACACGCACATATTTATCATCACGGATATGGTATCCATCGCGATTAATAACTGTACACACGGTTCTTATCCGACAATACGGATGTGATGCACCAATGTTATGTACTGTATCTATCCTACAATCATCGCTAATGGTTTATATTGCAATAGATATTGTATTATAATATTTTTCTCGGAATATTGACTATATAAAATCAATTGAATTGCCTACAGTATAGCAATGTATAACGGACAATCTTCTACAAAAATATATGTCCAGTAAAATGTCTTAAACGACCACGCTCCAATATACAGTTTCAAGTTGATAAACCGTCTACGCCAACTATCGTAATAATACGAGAATACGTGTATGTCGTGTATACAGTAATGTAGAAAGCGTTTTCATTATTATTACAATTTTAAACATTTATAAAAATATTGAGTTTAAACGTAGGTATTTTCATTAAATTTGCGATATACGTATACCATCAGTACCTATATCTTATTTTTATTACAAAATTATTGTTCCTATTTATATATTGTTTTCATTTAAATAAATATCAATATAGTATTATTGATGTGTGTTGTTAACAATTAACGTTATAATGTCAAACTATAAAAAAATTAATATTATTCTACGTGAATATCTAACTATCATTTTGAAAATTATATACATTATTTAAAGTTTAAAATTAAAATATTAAAAACTTACAATTGAGTTACTATTATACCTATTAAAAGTGTATATTTTTAACAACCTTTTGTGAATGTGAATAATCAAAATTTGATATTTTGAAAATAAAACTGTAGTTAGTTAATTTTAACTACGGTTAAATAATATAGATGTGTATAATTATAATTTTAACTAAATGTATTATGTTTAAAATTAACTGAAAAAGCTAAGTTTTGACAAAGTAAGTAATTTAATAAGCTAATCATTAGAAAATTAACCAACTATAGTTGAATTAAGATATTTTAAGAAATTAACTTTTTAACTTAGCTTTAACTTTTCAACTAGTCAATATTCACATTTTATAGTATAAAAAAAAATTATAAATTGCTTATAACTTGTAAACTGTACTTGTATAAACGTCAAAATGATTAATTAGTTTATATAAACAACGAGGACTGCAGATATGACAAAAAATAGTGTTTCTCAAATGATCCTCAGCTTTTAATAAACCATCTAATCATTTGAACAAAAAACTTAATACTTACATAATATTATCATTAATTTAAAATAAATTCTTTATATGCAAGTACTCTTAAAAATTGTTTCAATTATTGAATATTAAGTTAACGCTAGTTGTGATAAGTATTCGATCTATGGCTATAATATATTTAAAATCATATTTTCTATCCTTATTACAGTCTCAGTTATATCAATAACCATGTTATATCATATATCATTATTTTTATATTATATCGTCTATGACAAAAATAACTTATTATTTTAACCAAAACATATCCACAAATATACACACACAAATAGTTTAATTGATTGCAATTATTGTTAGGTATCTACATCGATATTTTATGTCCAGTAAATGATAATAACATACCTAATATTATGTTATTACAATATTTTAACAAAAATATACAATCGCGTGTATCTATTATTTCTTTTTTAAGTGATTGGTAAATAAATTGTAATATAACAACCTCTTACAAAGCTTTGGATCCGCTTTTAAGCCTAGATAAGCTGAGAATTTAGTTTTTTTTATATATATACATACAAACAATCGGTAACATAAAAATTGCACTCGAACGTTTGAGGCGCTCTGCTATAAGCTTTAATGATATTACAATTGGCAGTTGGCACGTATATTTGGGTTTAAAATCGACAGCTGCGTAGCTCGTCATCGCAGCCTCCGTCTGTATAATAATTACCATGGTTCAAGAACGAGAAATCACGTTACAAATCTTCGTCACGTATCCATTTTATATGGCTCCAAAGATCATTTCGTTCGTCATAATATAATACGCAAAAACATACACATACAAATTTATAGCTACTAAATAATGTTATTTATCTTATATTTTTACGCTATAGAAAGAAACATTTTTATACGAATGTTTATTAATATTATTATAGTTTATGATTAAAATATCAATGTCGATGAAAAGTCAATATATATATATATATATAAATATATACATGTATATATATTTACAATAAACAACGATGCCGTGTCCCCTACTGTTTGTACGCATAAATTATATGAGATATATACGCAGACACGCAGTGTCTTGTTCATAAATAATTCACGATTCAACCGTAAGAAATATAAATTAATCGATACAGCTTGAAGATTTAATAAAATATTAACATAATAAACACACGATCAGGAAAACGATGAATAAAAATATAATGTAAAAAATTCCAGAGGGACGTCATATCGTGATATTTAAACTAATCTATATCGAGACGACAACTTTACCGATCCATCCGACTCTATTATATGCTCTGAAAACGCTAAATAATTTATTGTATGTCATATTATCAAATATTATAATATTATAATTTTACATTTACTAAGTTAATACAAATAGTGTATTTTAAAACTCATTGAAATAAATTTGATTGAACCACATTACTATTTCGAAAACGTTTTCACAGTTAGCTTTATATAATTTACATCATGTGCAATATGAATTTATGCAACCGATTATATGCAATCATTATAAAATCAAATTAGTAAATCTCACTGTGTGAGTGTGCTAAATTCTCGGATTTTTAACGTATTTTAATAAAGAGTAATAAACAACTATACAAATACAATATACAATTTAAAAACAATTATTTTAATATAAACAATTTACAATCGTAATCGTAGATATAGTAATAACGGATAATAGGTACGTTAATATTTTGATTTCAATAAATTATAACCACGAGTATATAATTATGTACTGGTAACCAACAGACGGACAAATAGATACATCGCTATGCATCGGTGATATAAGGTATTCTAAACTTATGTTTAGAAGTCTAAAATTATTGTTTATGTAGTGCATAAATTATCTCAATAAATTATAAACTAAATTTAATTGAAAACTAGATGACTATCATTTAAATTTTGATCTTAGGCAATTCTTAGTATATTAAAATTCGATTATAGTTTAATAATTAATCTTTTAAAATCGTGTTTTGAATAATTAATTAAATTTATTGAATAGGATGCGTGACCCGCACGTTAGAACACACTGTATATTATATAACGCTTATACATAAACATAATAATAAATTTGGTAATTCGTTAGAAACGACGTCATCGGTGAAAACGTGTGAAATAAACAAAAATAAAACGGCAATAATAATAATAATAAAAATAAACGTTTGTCCTTTTTTACGACGCACAAAAGACATAATAGGTATGTGCTAAAATTTTAATCAATATCCAAAAAAAAAAAGTCGTTCCGACTCTAAACAGCGCAGAATGTTACCGAACGTTACCGCCGCCTCCGCCGTCAGAAATGTTTGCATCACAGCAGCCGGACGAGTGCTCGGTCACATCTGCGGTTTCCGGAGACACGCGAGCAATTATTCGCAGATGTTCCGGAAGCGGTTGAACGCCGAACAGGTAGGCCGGAAGTTCGAAGTGTCTGACGACGAGCTGAAACACGTGACGCGCCGCATGTCAGACACCATGGACTTGGGTTTACGGCGTTCAGGACGGCCCGCAGGCGGATCGGTCTCGATAAAGTGCTGGAACACACGAGTACCGTTCCCAACACCGTCCACGGCCATCGAGCCGGTCGCCCGCCAGTTCCTGAGCGTGGAACTGAGCCACGGCCATCGGTTTAGCACGCAATTGACGACCCTGCTGGGCGCGAACGACGTGTCGATCAAGTCGCGCGAACACCCACTGACGGCCAGTGCCCTGATAACCGGCAGGGTGGCCGATCTGTTCGACTGCGTGGCCGGTGCACTGGCCGAGTTCGCCCAAGAGTTTGGCGTGAGACAGGCCGGGCTGCCTGTTGCGTTCACCTTCGGGTTCCCAGTCGGCAGCACCGGGCCCCTGGGGGGGTCGGCCAACCTGCACCGGTGGACCAAGGAGTTTGACCTCGTGGACGGGGTGAGCCGAGACGTGGCGGCCGAATGGAGGATGGCCGCAGCCCGGGCCGACGTGTCCGTGGCCTCGGTGGCCGTGCTCAACGACGCGTGCGCGGCCATGATGCACAGCGTGGCCGAACAGCCTGACACGCGCGCCGCGGTCGTCGTGGACGACGGCTGCAATTGTTGTTACGTGTCGGAATTCGGCCGCACCGTCATCAACACCGAATGGGGTGCTTTCGGCGAGGACGGAGCCCTCGACCACTTGTTGACCGAATACGACCGTCAGCTCGACGCCCGATCCCGAAATCCCGGCCAGCAAATTTACGAGAAAATGACTTCAGGCAAGTTGCGTTCGCGTGAACTACATTATCGCCATCACGATATTACACAATTAAAATAATTATTATTATTGTTGTTATACTCGTACTATAATATATTATTATTCGTGTAGGATGTAGGTCTACAGATTACTATACAGGATTTGAGATTATATTATTCCGAAAAGAATTTTTGTTTTATTATTCCAGTTTTTAAAATCTAAAAAGCTTTATGAGGAAGTCTCAACCCTTGATGCTTTAAAAATGTGCTAAATAAAAATATACAGTCACTTTTTTTTTTTGAGGGGGAGGGATTTGCATATTTTTACATTGAAAATCATAGTATATGTTTATTTAAAATTTAGACACACCATTTTATATTATTTTAATATGATTCTCTACTTCACAAATACTGAAATTGATTTACAATAGAATATTTAGGTAGTAGATACAAGTCTGAGTATTAACAATAATATTAGTGTTTAATTTTCAATAAAATCTTAAATCCTTTTTAGTCTTAATGCACAAATTGTTCTATTATATTAGTATAATTAATAGTTATTAAAAATGGTTTTAATCGTCAAAAAGTATATAGTAAAAATATTGTAAAATTAAAAAGCTTTAAATATACAAAATAGTGCATTAAAAACTTTTTACATTTTATTCTTAGTCATAGATTTATATTATTATATAGTTAATATATTTTATTTAAATAAACCAAAAATTACAAATGCAATAATAAGTTTATCCTTATACTCGGGAATTTATTCAGTTTAATTTAAATAGGTGAAATAACAATATGATTAGATACAGGTTTGATCCGTGATGTATTCCAAGTTTAAAAATGTTTGTACATACATTTAAACTTTTTTTTCTAAATGTACTCTGTAACGATTTGTTAGATTTCAGTTTTTGTTTCATATTTATAATTAAGTGAACGTTTAAAAAAATCATTTACTCCCTCAATATTATTATAATAATAATAATAATAATAATATTAATAATATGATAGTCGCCGCGGTCGGTCGGCCTTCTCCGGTCCACATTTGCAGGCATGTACATGGCCGAGTTGGTACGCGAGATGGTTCTGGCGATGGCCTCCAACCGGGCGCTGTTCGAGGGCGTCACGACAAAAGCCATGACCACCGAGTACGCGCTTAAAGCCAAACACCTGTGGCTGGTCGAGTCAGACGAACGGTTGTCGTACAGCCGCACCCGGACCGTGCTGACCGACGTGCTGGACGTGACCAACCCGTCCCACATGGACTGCGAGCTCTTCCGGTACGCGTGCGGATGCGTCACCACGCGGTCCGCGAACTTGGTCGCCGCCGGGCTGTCGTCCGTACTGAAGCGGACCGGACTGCCCGTCACGGTGGCCGTGTCCGGGTCCGCGTTCGAGACGCACTCGACGTACGCGCTCGCGGTTGGCCACAAGGCACGGCAGCTGACGCTCCAACAGAAACCGTTCACGTTGCGAACGGTCGAACCGAACGTTAAGAGCGCGTGGATTTTTGCCAGCCTGTTGGCCACGATCGCGGCCAATCCGTCATGAATATACCGGCGCGATAATTAAGTGTATATTATTTTATCGGTCACTTTTTTTTATACGTCTAATTATAGATTTTAACATTACACGTGCCTTCAATATTGGTTACAATATACTTACACGATGGTATGTGCACATTTTGATTTGGTCGGGTCAGTTACGGATAACGTAATATACTTAACCTACCGAACGCTTTTCGGCCCATCATCTGGGCGGCGCGGGACTCGTTTCGCCCAGTTATTCGTTTTAAAACCAAACTGACAATGGTTTTTAAATAACATTTATCGTTATCCGGAGAAAACCGTTAAGAGGAATAACACACAAAATGTATTATACACATTCGCAGTTGTTGCGATCACGTCATATAACTATGCTGTCTTCCAATAACATTTATATACCATTTTATCTCATTACATCAAATTAATGACATCGTATTCGACTACTATATGACTATATTATGAATGAGTTTCCACATTAATTTAACAGTAATACCTATATGAGGTATAATAAGTTAGCAGTCGAGTTTCGAGTTTTGGACGGTTTTAATTTAAAATATTTGCTTAAAGCGATATTTAACGACGACTATATTTATAAAAATTAAACGAGATAAAGACATAGTGGATTTTAGTAAATACACATTTATGATTTATAAATACAATTTCGACTCAAAACATTTAAGCACGGATGAAATTCGTTTATGATGCGTGAAACGTATGTGTTCAGCTATTGCAGCGTTCAGATACTAAATTTAAAACTGGACCTAAAAAGCGTTTAAGAATTTAAAATTATTTTTTTACACGTTTTAGTCTCAAATATAACAAACATTGTTTTTTAAGTTTGAGAATTTTAATTTTATTTATTTTATTTAGAATAAATTAGAATTAATTTATTTGATTTTAAACTTTTACAGAAAAATAATAATAAAAAAAAAAGTGGGCAAGTGAGTACCGCTTTTCTATATAGTTTGTGTAGTTTGTGTGTCAATTGAGTCGCTGTTATTGATATATTAAATTTAAGCTCAGTGGCAATGTAGCATTGTAATATTGTATACGAAAAACGATTTTGAGCGAAAACGGTCTGTATATAACTATATAGCCTATAACACCAAGTATATTTCATGATAACATGTTTTTTTGATGTTGCTATTAAAGTAATTTATTTTACTTATGTCAGTATTACGGTAGATTGATTTAATTTCGGTTAAAAACGTATTTTAATATTATTTATTATATTATTGTTAGGTATAAACTTTTGAGTCAATACAATCTCTCTGTAAAACTGCAGTATTAAATGAGTTCATAATATGAATATGTAATATCTTAAAATATTTTTAATATTTTTAATGTTAAGTCACCATGAATAATATTTTTAAGTTATAAAAAAATTATTAAAATTGTGAGGTATTTTTTGTTTAAATATAATTGTTTTCTATATTTGAATTTAATGTGTGTTTATAAATAATTGTATTTATTTATTTATTGGAGATTTTGGTTTTAGAATTAACTAAGTATTTATGTACAACCTTGTACTAAATAGTAAATAGATAACCATTTTGACTTTGCAAAACAATTTTATCATTTACAAAAAAAAAAAGGAAATTGTCTTATGCCTATAAATAACGTAGGTAATAACGCATCTCGAAATCTGAAAGACCAGTTTTAAAAAAAACATTTCAATATAAGTGCAAATTGACTATACAATTTATTTCAATAAATCTGATTTAAAAATAAATGTAATGAGAGGAATGTGCATTAAAAAAGGGAAAAAACTTCCTTTAGCGTTAACCTAAAATGTGCGTTTATTAAATGACCAATCGGGAATAACATTAAATACATTCACATCGTGTACTTATTTTTGTGACCATATACCCATTATATTATATGTAACATATTTTGTGAATGACAAACCTAATCTAATTACTAAACCTTGTAGAACAAGTTTTAGAATCGACCATCTTTATAGGTAATACAAATAAAGTTATACATTTTTTCATGTATGAACATTCCGTTTCATTAGGAAACCTATAAGTAATAAATGATAATGTTTTCCAGCACCTACATAACAATGAGGCACGAAAAGATTTTCAGAATTGTTGGTGAAATATTTACGATAAATAACAATTAATTCTTAATGATTTTTAATACTTATAAATAAACTTCAAAGTCTTAAACAATATACTTAGTATGCATAGCCTTCTGTTGAGGGATATATAGATGGAACATTTATGTTTATATAGCTTTTGAAATACTTTGAACCTAAAATTTGAACATTCTATACTCCAAACAGTTGATACAAACTAAAAGAATCAAAATACGTAGGAACATTAAAGAAAAACTTTTCGTTTGATACCTTCTCTCGGTTATAACTTTTACCAATAATAATAATAATTATTATTATTATTGTATGTAGTGCATTATATGATAATGAGATATCAACAAAAACGAAACGCATGAAAAATTTTACTTCCTACAAGACTTATTTATGGATTATATGAAAATATTATATTTAAAACATTGTATAGGTACCTAACAATACTTAATATAGTTTTATTAAATAAACTCGCGTCAATAGAAACCATTGGTTATGAAAACCTAATATTATATAATATATAATATATATATATTATTTCGTATCATATAAATACATAACCAGATTAAAGAAGACAATTTATTAGCCGTAACACACTGAGTAGTTAGTGGTTATTGTAATTTATTAATATTTTAAACCACGTAACAATATTATTATTTATTTTTACATTTTTGAAAACTAATCAAATTCTCTTAAAAACTCCACTTGGTGAAATATATCAGTATTCAGTAGGTATAATATATTACTCATAAACATACTATATTATATATTTACCCAAAGGGTGGTATATAAATGAAAAAAAATAACTTGAGTTAGCTATGTAATAACATTAATCACGTTAAGTTATAAGTTAATAAGTAACAAACAATATAATATATGTTCAACTCTGAAAGCTTGAAATTAACATGGAGAAAAATATTAACTTAACTCATATATAAACTAATTAGTAATAAATGAGCTAGTATTATTATTTTTTTTTTAATTATTACCTAGGTACTGGTCTTATTGCACTATTGTTTCAATTTTAATTTAAATAATAACTAAATAAATAATTTTTTTTAAATCAACTTATATTATTCCTCCTTTTTTTACACTGACTGTGGTTTAAGTAACTCTAAGTTTGTATTAAATTACCTATTAAAAACTATAGTTAAAAATATAACTAGTTAAGTTTAAAAATATTTAATTTAATTTTTAACTAATTAATTCATTAATTTTTTCTTCAACTATTGTATATTATAGCGAATAAATATCAAAAAATGAAAAAATACATAGTACCTATCCCATTTTAGAATAAAAACTACAACCAGGACCAAATTGTTTATCGTAATCGCAAGTTTGAACTCCCATCGATCACTGTTGACTTCTACGTTGGCCCATCATCAATTTCCGAATGACCGCGAGGTCAGAGATATAGTAATTGGTGGACGAACTAATGCATTATTTGGAAATGGCCTAATCTTCGGAATTCGTTAGATATTGCAGCGATTAGATTATAAAGACAGAACACGGTGGTTTTGTTCGTCCGTACTATTTTATGGAATGTGACCAAATCGAATCAACCGACTGAATAATAAATACACAGATTAATTCAAAACCTCTTTTGGAAAACCTCCGATTTCAATTAAAATAAATTAAAATCAAAACTAGATAAAACAGCTAATTTTTGCTTATATATAATGGTCGAAAATCTCATTTATTTGTAAAATATGAATTTTATGACATAAGATTGGTTTTTAAAATGTTGTTAAAAACAATAAAATAATTATTATAATAAGTAGCTATAATATTGTAATAACATTAGGTATAGTTAAAACAATTCATTTAAAAAATGATTAATTTGATTGATGAACCAATTTACGGTTTATTTAATTTCAATATCCTTTTACAAGAGCAAAAATTAATGTATGAAATGAAATACAATGTATATAATAATCTATTATAAATATGAGTCGTCTTGCGTTTAATTATCAATCGTTATTTTAAAACAATATTAAATGGCCAATTATAACGTTAATATTATATTTTTACTATATTAATTGTTCAGAATATTTTCATAGCACATTGAATTATAATTAAGTTTCGAAAAACTTAGTCGAGTATCTATATCGTTTGAAGCATACTAATGTTTCAAAGATAGGAGTTATTAAATTATAAAATAACGTTAAGGTAATACACCACTGTTCGAATTTATAATAAGCTTTTAAAATTCACATTTTCACACACACAATACACATATTATGCGTGAAGAAATAATAGGCTTAAACATTTTAAAAGTTCTGATGAGTTAAGTATATTAAAGAGTTTGAAACCATCTCATTTATTTTACTTGGTGAGAGGGGGTATACAAACATCGATAATGTAGAGTAGTCATTACAAATAAATTCCAAGAAAACTATGACGTTTCGCTGTGGTTCAAGAATACCTATAACGTGATTTTATCCTTGAAATCGAAATTAATATTATGAATGTAACGTATTTTTTTGTTTTTTAATTATTATAAATAACCATAACCACGCTCGTTATAACTTCACATAAAGCAATTTTAGATGGAAATCAAATTTAATGCATATTATTCTTTACCTGTATCGGAGTTACACGATGGCTGCATGTGGCCACCGTTGAAGTAAAAATCGACATGACCAACTGGCTCTCTCAATCCTAAGAACATGGTCGACGTATGCAACGCCATAACGAACTGACCACTGCCAACGTCGACTCTTTCGTTTTTCTGACTGTCTTTGAAATTAGGCTGTGCTGGATCAAGAGCTAAAAATCATTAATCACGATAATTATTGAGACCTAATAAATTAATAAACAATTTATATTCCCCTGATAAAATTTTGAATTGTATAAAATATAATAGATACAACTATTACCGGTGATTTATCGTGTTATTTATTTTAAACGTCTAAATTATAATATTATACAATATATGGTATAAAGGTATAAATTATATAATATAGACTTATAACTTATAACGTAATTATAATATTTAAAATTTAGCATACTATAAGTAGTATAATGTCATAATAATATTCGGTAGGTTTTTTTCATAGTTTGATTCCCATCATAACAGTTATACAATTTACGGGTAGACACAATAATTAAAGTCCCAAGTCAATAGCCATACTTATCATTCGTTTAATTTATTCCAATGTACACATTATATTTTACATTGTTATATTAACACCTATAATTTTCTTACAATATGTCAATATAATATGTACTAAAAGGAAAAGAGTAGGTACTTAACAAAACAGAAAAATTATAAGATTTATATAAAACATTATAATAATATTACTAAAATAATTATTCTACACAACTCTTATCAAACAATTTAATTTTAATATTCAATACAAAATATGAAGTAATAGTAGCGTTGATATCCTAATGTATATAGATACTTACAATATATTATGTTCTTTTCATACAAAATTAACGATTAAAATAATATTGCTTAAAAGAATATTGAAATATTATAATAGTTTATTTTTTATTATTATTTTGAAGGTGTTCCACAAATTAGTACTTTACTATTCTTATCGTAAACCCACAATAAAATAGTTTTAAAGCAGCCGTACATTTTCAGTTACAAAATTAATGTTTTCTGTTTAATGTATTATTTCATTGCAATATTTATAACGTCTTTAATTAGTTTACCATTAAAAAATAAACTATAAAATATTTAATATTGTATTTAGTGTTCGGCTCGATTTTATAACTCTTTAATATTATAATTTTGAACATTTTCTCTCTTTTTTCAATCTAGATTGTTAAAATCGTAATTGATGTTTTTTCTCATTTTTTTCAGATTTTATAACGTATAAATATTTAAACATTGTATAAATAAACACTAATTCGCATAAAAAATTAGTCCTTATTCATCGAAATACCAGCAAGTAAGTTTCAAATACTTGTCAACTCATCAGAAAATTAATATAAAACCTATAATTTATATAGTGGCAAGTTATTAATTTTTTATTTTCAAGACTATTTGAATAGTCACAGTTTCAATAGTAAATTTATACAACAATATTATGTCAAGTAGAAACCAGAATTTTAGTTATAAACATTTAAAGTAATTAAGCAGATATCTCAGAATAATTTGTTGATTTACAATAATATGTTTTTTTTTTTTTTTATAGAGAACAATAAAACTGAAATTATAGTCACTATAAGTAATTGTTTCATAATTGTCTTGTTGTTGCAAGATATTTGATCGTCTATATGTGCATTATAGTATATTGTAATTGGTAATATAGTTATACACTTCGGCGGTACTATAATATAAAAAGTGCGACAGTAACAAAACTTCCACGAAAGCTGCTAGGATACTAAATTTGTAAAACACAAAATATATGTTCTTATGTGTAACGAATCCTATAATGGATTACGCAGATAGCTTATTATTATTATTATTTTTTGTACATTTAGCGCTAGATTTTATCTACATATTTGTGTATATGAGTATATACTAGTGACCTCCGTGTCACTCAACCAGCTAATTGAATAATGTTTGTTGTGTGTCTAATATTGAATTCCAAATAATTTACGGAAAATAAATCCGATACGGCTAAGTCCGACAGTAATGTATTTTATACATTGATATCGAGATTTCCTGTAATGGGCGGAAACACAGCCATTATATTATATTGTTATGTATTTAAGAAGAATTAGCTGAAAAAAGTTTATCACTTAATCGGCCTCCGGGCTACATTAAGATGACAACACATAAATAAAAATATAAGTGCACAAGAAAGCGATAAATGTTAAAGAAATACAATAGTAACAATAAAAAAAAAAGTATCTCAGTATTGCTTTGTGTAATTTTGTTGAATGTGGTAATGGTTATTTTTTTCAAACGAATAATTATAATTTATGTAACTACCTAAATAACGAGGGATGTTTTAGTTTTCTTTTTCTGATTTCAACCGATTGTTGTCGGTTGATCTAGATTGGATTGAAGAAAAAGAGTTAATTTCTACCAAAGACAAAATTAAAATCTCCTCCAAAACAGAAAAAAACACTGCGTCGTCTACATATTATAATAAATATGGGTACTTGTAGTACAATATTACGTATATGTAGGTATATAAATATTAGGTTTAAAAATATACTAATCAATAATTAAAACTTACTAAATGTTATATTCAATACAGTTAGATATTTTTGTATATAAATATACATACAAGCCATATTTGTACAAGTCATATATGTAAACATTAAATCTTATAGAAAAATAGAGTCTTCAGGCTCTCTAAACAACTTTAATAAACTGTACAAATTCTGATCGTAAATTTAAAATTAAAAACAATTAATAGTAAAAAAAATGTCCGTCAAACCGTTCTACCATGTCTTGTCTATTTTGTTTTTTTTATCTATTTGTGTATCGAACAAAAAACTACGGACATATTACAACAGACATATTGCAAACACTGGCATGAACCTATTAGAATATGGTCTAAAGAAACCATGCGCATAATTTAAGCTAAATTATTAATGTAAGGTTATATTGTATAATATTATGAGTTATTAAAAAAACTTACTCAAGTAATGCGACAAAAATTACAGGCAGATTATATTATATTTGATCCATATGTGTGTTATCATCGTGTCTATATCAGCGGGTGGGTTGTACTATATATCGGTGGCGGTAGTACGAGAAAAATAGCCTTTTTACTAGCAAACTATAAATAATGTCTCAGCCACCAAACGACCGATTACTTTATACATTCAAAAGAAAAAAAAATCGTATGATCGTAAAGAGAGAAGGATGTTAAAAAAATATGCTATCCAATAAGATGTGACGAAATTAAAAACCATAAAACCAAAACGAGAAAATTATAAAAAGTAAGGAAAATCGAAAGTCGCAATAAAAAATACCACAACATACAGTAATATTATATAGTTGAAATATAGATCGTTGCTGAAATGCCCCCAACAAAAATGACATAATCTTACAATTGGTTAAATAAGAATTACTATTTTATAGTGACGAGCTTGAATACGGGAATTATGTTTGTTGGAGAACGAACCTTTCAATAATTCAATATATCAATAAGGCGATTTAGATATGCAATTAAGGTACATCATAATTTAAGTTTTCAATAATCTATATTATATAACATATAAAATTATAATAAAATAATTAAATGAGTATGAATATCTTATGAATTATTGTCTATGTTATAACAACTTTCTTAAAATGAAGTAATTATTAGCACAAGAAAATAAAAATAAAACGTTTACGTATAAATAGATATAAATATATTCAGAGTCATAATATATAATTGTGGAATGTAAATAAAAAACAATTGTAATTTATTAATTAATTTTATAAATATAATATTAAAGTAACCCTGAATCATATACATGTTTGTTAAAAATACTGAGTTATTTTATTTGTACATGTATAACTCATATATTAGTTGAACTATCAGTGCTATGGCCCGATGCAACTAGAACTTTTTGTATTCAACATTTTTATTAGTATTTTAAAAATTTTAAATTTTTTATTCTTATTCATTATAATAAAACACAAAAAATACGTTTAAGGTATCGACTTGTCTATTTGGTCTTGGTACGTGGAATGGAGTTATTATTTTTAGTGGACGAAATAATATTGAAATCAAGGCATAATTTATTTTTAGTATAACAATAAAAAAAAAACAATAATATTTGCGATAATCATCTTTATATCAATAAACATATTGTGTAAGTTTTTTGTATTAATTTTTCAATGAACGCTGTATATAGTATATATTAATATATTATACTTATTTTTATGTGAAAATCAATCTTTCATAAACAAAATGCACACACATTTTATGTTTTATATTAACTTTAACTAACACCAAATTCACAGAAACAATTAATATACTTTCTCAATTAAAATAAATTTATATTGAATAAATAAAAAAATACTTAGATTTCTTTTCGACCATCGACACAACCTCAAAAAACTATACTATAACCATATTCATACGATTTCTATATAACGACAGTGAAAATCAATTGAAACAATACCCTGCTGTGTATATAAAATGTACATTCGTTGTTTTACGTCTTTGTACAATGTATACGATTTTCTCATAGTATCCCACATCGAATTTATTATTATGACACATATAAATATTATAGTCAAAACGAGTAAGCCGAACCTGGTGCACGCGGTGTCAAATTTGTTTGGTCCAAAGGCAGTAAGTAGACGATTTAAAATACCGTCCAGACATAGGTTAGGTACTCCGTGTTTGCAGTATAAATTCAACGACTAATTGCAACAATTGAATAATTTTATTATAATATTATGGTGATTTATTAATAAGACCAGGATTATTGTAGAATAACATTTCTATGAATCTCATTTGAGTTTTTAAAATGAATAGGTAATCGTGATGATTTTAAAACAAATTTGTGTTTTTATTTTTATGACATTCGATTATCCTAATATTTAAAAATCTACATTATTTAAACGTGATTACCATTCTTTATACGAATACCAGATGCTTAAAAAATAACAACACGTGTACAAATTGTATGTATTATACAGGGTTTTCCGTGAGAATTTACCCGTTGCGATATCTCTTGAAATAATGGATATATCATAACTCTGGTTTTTTAATAACATTTACAGGGACAAGAACTACAAATATTTCATGTTTTAATTTATTTTAATGTTTTGGTAAAAAAGTTAAAAAATATATTTTTTTTATTAAATAATTTTCAAAAAAAATTGAAGAAAACCGCTTTGTAGAATTCATTTTTCTAAAAACATTGACGTTTCAACATATTAATTTCATTAATCTCCTGATTTTTATTATTTTTTTTTTTAGTTTCAAAAAAACTGAATTATTTAATACGATAGTCGGATAGTGGTATTATTGTATCAAACATGTGGCTCGCGTGCTCGTTCGGCCTGCAAACACTCAGTTTTTCTCGAAACTAGAAAAAATATTAAAAAATCAGGAAATTAATGAAATTAAAATGAACTCTACAAAATGGCAATCTTCAATTTTTTTGAAAATAATTAAATAAAAAAATGTATTTTTTAACTTTTTCACAAAATATGAAATATTTGTAGTTCTTGTCCCTGTAAATCTTATTAAAAAAACAAAATTATGATCTCTTCATTATTTCAGGAGATATCGTAATGGATATACCTATCCTCACGGGACCCGTATGCATGTTTGTATATTTACTGTGCATGAGTAATAATTTATATATAATATATTATAAACAATAAACATATTAAAGCCAAAAGTTCAAAAAAACTGTATTTATTAAATTAAATAATGAGCATGATACTAAAAAAAAAATGTTCTTGTTGGGTTAGGTAAAACTGATGTTATTTTTAGTATTCTTATATGAAAAAGTACGTCGTGATATTATACCCGAGTGTATAGTGAATACATATATAAACACTTAAACACTTAAATATCCAACCAGATATTGAATATATGTTATTAATATAAATATTATAGATATTCAGTATTTAAATTTATCATTCCATTTTAAAAAAAAATATGTTTTATTGTACTAAATTTTCAAGACTTATGCTGATCTATGAACATAATATATTTTATACTAATTTAATATGAAGGCTTATGGTCATAATTTATTCATTAAAGTAATGTGGCTCAATCAGAATTTATTTAAAATACAAAACATAAATTTTCAAAGAGCTTAATGTGAAAGATGATAGCATTGTTTAATAGATAAAATATTTACGAGGTAGTTTTGGATATGAAACTATCGAATGCAACTGCAAAGAAAGTGTCATATACTGCAGGTGTCATAACGATGCGTAAAAGAACTCAGAAATTAATTTTAGAAGAAGACATAGTGCATCAATTGCACCATTCTATGTTACTATGTTAGAGACTGGAATCGAACCTAAAAGTAAATTTGGAACCCGTAAACTCATAAAATATTGTGAACTTATCGGAACCTATCCAATATCTATAGAACCAGATTAAAATATTTTAAAAATAATCAAAAACTTATGTTTTAAATATGAATTATCAAAATTGATTATGATTACAAATTGTTTCCTATCTCCATAGTTATTTTTTGAGTACATGAAGTGCTTTGATAAATTAATCTTATTTTTATTTAGAAACAAATAGGTACTAAAGTTTAAATTGAAAAAAATATATATTGGAATCATTTAATATTGGTTTTAATCGTTATATATAAACAATTTAATGAAATAGCTGAGTACCGGATCCAAAAAAAAAAAAGTTCCTGTCTCTGCTATAAACAAATAAAACATTTTACGTCCATGTTACGAAGTTACAATAAAAGGTAAAAATAAAATGCTTATAAATGTTTCCAAACAATCTCAAACTTAACTTCAACGTTTGCAAATAAGAATAAAAATGATTTTAAGATAATCATGTATTGTATTAGCTTTATAGTGTAACAAAAATAATATATCTAAAGTACTCATATTGCATTTTATATTATTAAAACTGACTTTTATTTATAATACCAGGATGTATTACAGACTATTACAAGATAATGGATTTTCTTTTGTTCAGAATTTTAATGATACAAAATATAAAGCATTGTTTGCTTGCTGTTAGTCTGACCCAACAAGTAACAAGATGTCCTAAAATAAAGACAATAATTAGTTTTTAAATTTTTAATAAATGTTATTTACTCGTCATCGAAGTACTTATAATTATTTACGTCGTAATAATATATAGACGAGGTAAAGGATTAACATTTTGAACGATTTCTCACCACTACCACAAATAACCATTATCATTTAATGTATAATATAGAGCATTGTACAAAAATACTAATGACCGGGTTTTGACTTAAATAAATATATTATTTTCTTCCCATCCACTTCGATAATAATCATAGACGAAGAAAAACGACAACAATAACTTTAGTACGGTACAACATTCAACAGCGATTGACTGAACTAGAATGAGAAGACGAAATAATAATTTTCAGTACTACTTATAAATAAGTATAATATGACAATGACTGTGTTCCACGCGAAACCATAATGATACTGGAGTTCGAAATCCGAAAGTAGTATTCTAATATTTTTTTATACCTAATTAAGATACCACTCACACATGGGCGTAGTATGCATGGGGGCTGTGGGGGCTATAGCCCCCACAGAAATATATGTAGCCCCCTCAATCCTCATGGTGTTTACTTTCAATTTTTACATTTTATCCGAAATTATAGTTTTAAATGATTTTATAATTTTTCCTGAAATTCATCAAGGCTTTAAAATATATTAGCAGTGTAATGTTTATTGACAATACTATTGTACTTACATATATATACCAATTTATTTTTATTATAAGCACATTTATTTATAGACCAACGCCGTATTAATTATTTGGGTTTACCCGTTGTCGTCGTGTCGTGCATATAACGCGTCGTCCGATGACAATATGAAGACGATAACGGACAATAATAATTGGTTAGAACATACACATAATATTTATTTATTTCAGTATTTTTCTGGAAACCGGTGTCTGTTATTTGCTCATGTACTGCGATCACACACACGTCTCTTTTATTTTTCTTAAAAGCATATTTCAAACATTTTAAATTAATTTTCATTTTTCTCGTTTTTCTTGGTTTTTTTTTATAATGTTTAGTATATTTAATATTAAGAAAAAAGCTGACAAGACTACATTACCACCAATTAGGGATAACGAAGATTTTTCAGTGGATGATCCAAGTCCAATAAATATTAATAATTTGTTAATACCGGAACCGGATGCTCCTAACAATTTTCATCCTGAGCATTCAGGAATTGTACTAAGTGACTCATTTCAGTTAGATTTAGGGGACTTGGAAACAGGGCCGACTCAACATTTACTAAATGTAAATACCAAAATACTTAATAAAATACTTGATGAAATAAAATAATTCTCGTGTTTCGTGTACCTATTTCAAATTAAATTTACAGAGTTATCCCAAAACATTAAATGGAAAGCAAAACCGTTCATTTTCTTCAAATTATTATGATACAAATCCATGGCTAGAGTATAGTGTTAAACTAGATGCGGTGTTCTGCTTTTATTGTCGAATGTTTAATACCAATACTGGAAATACTAATTTTAATAGCGACGCGACTTTTATTGAAACGGGATTTCGTAACTGGAAAAAGGTAATTTTAATATAAACTATTCAAATAGTATTTTCAACTTAATATTCGTTTACAGCTTGGTGGCAAAGATTCTAGATTAACTCACCACGCACAATCTAAAATGCATTTGAAGTGCACTGAGAGTTGGTTAGGTTACTCTAAGAGTAAGTCTACTGGAAGTGTAATTGCTCAAATATCAGCCCAATGTAGAGAAGAAATTATAAAAAATCGAATGTATACAAAACATATAATTGATATTATTTTATACCTCTCACGTCAAGGAATTCCATTTAGGGGCCACGACGAGGCAAAAAATTCATTAAATCAAGGTATCTTTCCCTAAGTTTTATAGTTTGATAATTTTAATGAAATAAATAATTAAGCAATCATATATGTATATGTATTTTATTTAATGAAATAGATTAAATTGATAAATATTATTATTTATAAATGATGACATAGGTAACTTTAAGGAAGCTTGTTTGTTACGAGCTCAGACTGACGTAGAATTTAAAAAAAAATTAAATACATCATTTAATTTAACAAGTCCAGACATACAAAATGAAATCATTTCTATATGTTGTAATATTGTAGAAAAAAGCATTGTTTCTCAAATTAAAGAAGTAGGGTTTTTTGCAATAATGGTGGATGATGCAAGGTAAATTTAATTTGTGACTAAATCTAAAATATGATCTAATTCTTTTTTATATTTAGATGTTATAAGTTGGAATATATGTCTTTATGTGTAAGATATGTAAAAGGATTAAATATATTTGAGCGATTTCTAGGATTTGTAGATGTTTCGGAGAAACAAGATTCTCAAACACTTGCTGAAACTATTTTAAATTTTCTTAGTCAATTAAATTTGCATAATGTACCTATAATAGCACAATCTTATGATGGTGCTAGAGTGATGTCAGGTTGTAAAAATGGTGTACAAGTTAAAATACAATCAAAACATCCATTTGCAATGTATACACACTGTATGGCCCACAGAATGAATTTAGTGTCCTAGATTTATGTAAAAATATTGAGGTATTTAATAAAAATGATTTAAACTGTTCATTGTTCTTTAGGTACTTATATAATTACATTATACTTTTTAGTACTCAAAAATTTTTTTTAATGGAATTGAATCACTATATGTTTATTTTGCTCGGACTTCAAATAATAAAAAACTACTAGATATGCAACAAATAATGGGCATAAAAGCATCAACTATTATGCGAATAAGTGATACTCGTTGGGTGTGCAGATACAACAATTGTAAGTCTGTTAAAGACAATTATGCAGCCATTCTTAAAATTTTAAGTGAAGAAATTAACAATAACAATGATATGGATGTAGCACAAGCAATAGGTAAATTAAGCTAATTTATTCTTTAAATTATTAAAATAATCAAGCAAGTACCTATGTAAATAATTTTTTAATAGGGATCCAAAGTATGATGAAAAAGGGAACATTTATAGTCTTTTTATTTTTATTCCAAGACATACTTACTAAAATAAATATTTTAAGTACTCAACTTCAATCAAAAAAAGCTACATTAGGAAATTCAGTTAATTTAATAAATGGTATTATAAAAACTTTTGAAACTGATCGCTGTTCTGATAAATTTAAAATAATTTGGAAAGATATAAAAGAATTTGCTGACAATTTGGACATTTCATTGGACATCTCTAAAAGTATATTTTAAAAACTTTTCTGTGTTCAATTATTATTTATCAATTTAAATTCTAATATTTATACTTGTAGGTTCAAAGCGTAAAAAGAAAGAGCCAACACATTTAAGTGATTTTTGTGTCAGTTTTAAGACTGGGGAAGCAGATGATTGTTCTTCTATCATTAAATATGATAATATGCCTAACGATGTAGCAAATTTTGAATACTGGAAAATTAATGCTTATTTTAAAATAATGGATTGTGTAATAAATGGCATGAAAAATAGGTTTTCATTAGAAAGTCTAAAAATCGGTGTAGGAGTGGATAATTTTATACAATTAAAATATGAAGAAAGTATTGAGTTTGTTAATAAGTATGAGGTACCTACCTATGAAGTTTAAAACAATATATTAAGATTTAAGATTTATTTATTTATTTTTTAAATTTATTTTCTAGAAAATATTAAACATAAGTCCAGAAAGATTGAAGGCTGAAATGATTGTCTTAAAAAATATGATCAATAAAGAAAATTATGAAATAGATGACATCATACCAGTTGTAGACAAGAATATTTTTCCAAATTTTTATAAACTGTTGCAAACTGCACTTACTATACCAATATCATCTGCCTCGTGTGAACGTTCCTTTTCTGTTATGAGGCGAATAAAAAATTGGACTAGAAATACCATGACAAATGATAGGTTTACAAACTTGTCAATACTTCACATCGAAAGAGACTTATCACATGCAATAGAATCTGAAAATGTACTTAATATTTTTTCAGAAAAACACAGGCGCCTATGTTTGATTTAATAATTACATTTTAATTATTTTATCTTTTATATATTCTAAAATAAAATGCCAGGTTAAGAAGAAGTCAAATATAAATTGTTTTTTTTTTAGAGAATGTTCTCTTTCATTTTAATTCCAGTTAAACGAAAGAAATTTTTTGATTGATATATTTTTGTAGTCCTATATAGCCCCCACATATAATTATACCAAACTACGCCCATGCACTCACATAACAATTTCTTCCGAATGAAAACCGATGTTTTTGTTTTATTATAGTGATATTGTTTATGAAATAATACCACATAAGTGTTTTTGATGTTATTGTTAAAACCTTATGATAATGTTATAGTAAAATAGGTTATAAATACTCTTGTTTTTTAATAATTTAAAACAAAATTATTACAAATGAAAATCTGTTTTCGACACTTCGACATACTACAAACGAGTTATTCTATTAAAATAATTTTTATTTTAACTTATTAAAACACTCACTAAGTTCAATAATGTAGCCTACAAGAAAATATACAAAAATTCTACTAAAAATTGATCACTAATCATAACTGCTATATAATATAATATATGATATATAATTGTTTCGAAATTTACGTAATAACAATATAATACAATTTTTAATCACTTAATTATAAAAGAGTAATGATTCAAATGATGTCTATAGAAGTTTAATCTATCACGGTATGAAAGGAAATACTTTCCATTAATTATATTCTACTAGGACAATGTATATAATACATATATATATATGTATATGTATCGTATAGCATTTTACCGTTTTGATGTTATGGAATACACCGAAGTGCGAAGTGGAGTTTTGAAATGTTTACAGTCTCGGATCAATATGGAGAAAACTTTTAAGATTAGGTTTGAGTAAATTTCAAACTTTGCAATAATTATTATATAACATACTATATAGACTATTGTTCGGTTATTAGACGTCACATTTCAACGGGGGTAATAATCTAATAAAACATAATGTACGCGTGCAATAATTCGATTACAGCAGTCCATACCCGATTCCCCCACTCAAAATGTTATAGAAAATCTTCTAGGGCAGATAAAAATATTCTAGTGCTCCGCTAATATTATTACTGCAAAGAAAATTATTTTAGTTTATTATTTTCTAATAAATCTAAAATATCGAATAGATCGAAAGTCTATATATTTTCGAAGATCTCACAATCCCTGCGCTGTCATATTCGTGCCCTGTCACTTGTATTATAATAAATTACAGATTTTTTTTTTAATATACACTAAAATTAAGGACATACGTTCGCATATTTTATTGGTTGCTAAATAAAAAGTAGCTAATTTATACAATAATATGTTTTATGACCGAATGACACTGAATGTAAAATTTAATTTTACATTTAATGACATGCGTTTTAATGGTTTGTCCATTTATAATGTATATTTTAGATTTCCGTTGTTTTAAAATAACTAAAAATGTAATTATTTCTTAATGTCTTAAATGATACAAGATTTTTAGATTAAAGAGATATAAACAAATGTTGTTTCTATCCGAGAAAATAGATTTTTTTTTTTGTATACATAACACTTATTCTGTCAATATGTTTTAAAAGTACCGTTTATATAAATATTAAAATGTTAGTTTAATAACATGTAGAATGTAAATTGTTATTATCTAACTCTCTACCCTAATTATTATGAATAGGTATATCAGAATATTTTATCTGGTACCCATGTTAATTGTCCGGAAAACGTTTCGGGTGGGTATATTATATTTTTATTTCAGGAAGGATCTATATGCTTTTGTAAAGTCATTGATTTATCGGTGTTGTTCTTGTATTGTTTTCCTTTTTTTTTAATAACGTAGCTCTCGTCGTTTATTGTTTAACACGCGCGGATATAAGTGTCTGGCGATGGTTGCGGGGAGACAAAAGGACGAGTAGAGTCTGAGGTCGTGAATGAAATGCGCTTAACGCTACCATAAATTCTGCGAAAATCCCCGTAGCTTACGGCAGGGGAGATATGCTCCAAAGAACAGGTAGTCCCAGTAAATTGTCACACGTGCGATGCAATTGTGTTCGTTCTGCTACAATACTATACATACGTTCGTATATGATATTTTATATACCTATATATATATATATATATATATAAATAATGTTTAAATGTGGTAAATCCTACATGTACTCAATTTGTCCGCATATACGCCTGGCACGTATACAATATATCTGTGTCCCTGCCCGTACGCATGCTTCTATCCGCGTTGCCGCGCTGTGTGTATTTGTATGTGTAGCGTTTTATCATCGTTAAAGAATCTGTTATTGTCGAGTAACTTCTCAAATGACTTGTATCGCTAGCACGGTATTTCTACGCGTGAAAACGTCAGCCGGTGCCGGAGAGGAAAAATAATTCGCGTCCCTGCCTGCGCATAATACCTCAGCCAAATTAATTCGTTTGAGAGGTTTTTTTTTCCATTGAATGTGTTTTATTTCCCTTTAATTTATCAACCCAAATAGCCACCCATTATATATTGTAAAACATAAATAAAACAGTCGTGTTACAAAAAAATAAAAGCCATACCAAATCCACGGCGAAACCACTTGTTTACGCTGTGAATATGTTACTGGTATACAAGGCCAACGCAAAACTAACAACCCTCCCCCCTCATCACCGAAAAAATAAAAATAAAATAAAATACACGAAAGCAAAAACTACATAAAAGTAATTATTATACACATTATTCACACACATGAACTAACCACTGGATTTGTATTTTATTAATACTAAAAACCTACGAATGTTAGGGGTTTGGTTTAGTTTATAATATCCATTAGGCACTTGAATATAGTTGTTTAATGTATATATTATATATTATTAATTATTTACCTATGTTCACTGTTAAATAAAATACAAATATCTTATTATCAGTAGTGGCGTAATTATGGAGTAAGTTTATGATGTATTCTCCCGTAATACCAAACCAAAACTATATTATATATGCATTCTCATTAGTCATTATAATGATAATACAACATAATTTTCAAATAATCACTTAAATTTACGTTTATTTTATTGTTATTTTTCTCTTATTACTTAGGAAATTGTTTAAACATTTTAAGAAATAACATAAACGATGATGTTAATAAAAATATTCAAAATAACGATATACACTTTTAAAAATGAAAAACAATCCAAGCTTATGTATAAAAAATAAATTAAACCTAACCCGAGGGAAAAAATCGAAAAAATATTTTCCCATGATAAAGTCGTTATAATATAATAACAATATTATCATTCAATTTTAATTATAAATATACATTTTTAATTATTTATGAATATAAATAAAATATAACCCCTACCCCCTTGAAAAATATCATATCAACACCTCTGCATATTATTTTTAATTATTCAGAAGTATTGATCCAAGCAATATATATAGTGACTAGTGAGTACATAATATGATATATTACATCATAACGTTTTAAATCACAAAATATTATATTATAATGTAGGCATCCATGTCCTATATTATACGCACCTAAATACACTCTGACGTATAAATATTGATATTATAATGTGTTAGCTTAATACTTAAGACTAAATATTATATCTTCTGATCTAATAAATACCACACACAGTCAAGTTTAATTATAACAAATATAGTGTATACAGATCCATGTAGACAGAAGTTTCAAGAAATAATTTGAAGTATTCTGTTAAAATAAATCGATATTAACACAAATTTACTTTTATAATAAATATAATAACAGAGTACTGATAAGTTATAATATGTGTTGTTAAACCAACGAACAATTTTAATTTATAACGGCTATTATAAATTGTATTACCCATTAGGAACTACCACAGTGGTGCTATCTCGCACGGTCAAGGTGTATCATGTGATATGTCTTCCCTGTTATAAAGTACCAAAAATATTAAATTAATCAACGGCATTAATAACGATATATTGTGTTGAGTAAATCGTATATGGGAAAAATAAAATACATTTTCTCCTTAAGTTTTAAATTAAATATATTTTAGAAATGACTTGCGTCTCTTTAACTATGTCAAATGCATTTAATATGATATGATTTATATGGTGTGCAAGTATATATATATAATGGATTGACATTAAATTTGTCAAATATGTTCGATTTGTCAAACATTATTTCAAATCCAATTTTAAGAAATGGAAAACCAATGACACGCGAATTATTCTTGATTAATATTTTTAAGATATTTCACTCCTACTTTTTTTGTACCGTTTGCAGAAAGAATTATTGCAAAACAGACTATGAAAAATGCCAGTCTTATATTAAATACATAAAACACTAAAATATCAAGTCAATTTGAGTGAATCCAAATATGAAAAACAAATATGACTAATATCCGTTTTATTTACTTTTGAAATACTCGTAAATGATCAATAAGAAAAAAAATAAATTAATAAAATACTTAAATCATAAATCAATGGAATCATTCAAAAAAATAATTATCATCTATTTCATTATTTGTATATAGTTTTCAATAATAATAAAAACATTAAAGTAATATGAAAAGTTCAAAAATCAAAACATTTTCATTATTTTAAATCCATTCACGATTACGAAATTTTCTTGAAAAAAATGGTATTGTAATAATTTTAAAGGATTTAATATAAAATCGGTATACATTAAAATAACAAATACGCTTATAGTACCTATATTAATATATTATCTAATAAACTTCTGTTAATTTAATTTTGTTTATTATATTTTAATAAACAATAGTGACTTCAATATTTTATAAGAATTTAGGTAATATTCAACTGGGCTAAACTAGCCGAGATATATCGATATAAATACATTCTGAAAATAATGGTTAATGAAAAGAGCGAATATAAATTTGGCAATGATATTTTTTGTAAATATAATTATGTATAGTTAATTCTATCAAATTGTATCTACAGCTAACGATAAATAAATATTTTGTATAGCATAAATACTTAAAAGTTGCAGGAAAACACGCTTTAAAAAAAAAAAATTATAAGTATAATTACAATGATTATATTATAATATGATGTATTTAGGAGTAATATTCGGAGAAAATAGTGTATTTAGGAGAAAGTACGGCTTTTTATTTAAAAATATAAATAATAGTATGAAATCAAAAAAAAAATAAAATTGTATTCGGGTTACGCACATTCTATTACACTAAGAATTTGCATAAAATACGATACATATGACAAAACACTTATGAAATATTATACAAATCGTTTCTCGTTGTAATGTCTTGTATATGATATTAAATGATTTTTTTTAAATAAAATAACCCTACAGAATATCTCTGTTATAGTTACATAATTTTAATACACCATACATCTTATCTCTAGTTACGTCAATCATCTTGTGTACGGTTTTAATATGTACGAGTATGTAATATGTACATCGTTGTGTTGTGAAATTCGATTTCGTCGTCGACACGAGTTGGTCCTTGTAAAGCGACCGCACGTATATATTATTATTATTATAATCGTAATATATGTTATACAAGAACACCACACGTAGACGATGTTATAATAACATTAGAAAACAACGCGTCGAATTTAATTTAACCACTGTCGTGGAGTATGTACACTTAACAAGAAGCAAAAGGTTAGGTTTTATTTTCGACTCTACGTTCGCGAGAGTGTTGATAAAATATAAGAATTTATAAGCTAAGAAACGTTTTCATAACAACTCCCCCCCCCCAATACACGTTTTACACACACACAATGTATATAATAGGTACGACATATTTATATTAAAAGAAAATATATCATTTTTATTTTCTATTTACTGATTGTTCTGTATAATAGTTAATTTTTTGAATAATTATAGAATTACATGTAGGCGTGGAAAATAAAAATATAATGTAACGATTATGAATAGACGGAACTTAAAGTTAATTAGTTTTAATAGTTTAGGAAAGTCTATAAGATCATCAACAGAAAAGTTAAATTAGCTTCATACTTTCTGTGAACTCAAGTATTCAAGCCAAGCCGGTGCATAACTAGTGAATAACTATGTAACAGTGAGTGATCAATTTTTAATACTGTACAGCAAAGAAGAAACTTACGTTGAACACATTCAGCTTAATTCCTACTACAAAAAGTATCAGGATCCCTCATAATGGTAAATAACAATTAATATAATATTATAAATCATTTATTGACGAGAAAATTTTAAATTTTAAACTTAAAACGATTAAAAAGTTTATTGATTAAAAATATCTTGTATTTCTCGAGATATTATCTGATTATAGATAAAATATTCACTTATTTATGTGTGTATATATAATCAATCTCACAAAGGCATATTAAGATTATATTTGAGTCACTTATTTAAATTAATTTCAAATTCGTCTAATACAACAAGTTCTTAATGCTTTTTAACACATTTTATCCTAATGAGCATAATAGTGTTACTCACGATTAAATACAATACGACCTTCTAACCTTCTAATTCAATATTTGTATTAAAATATATATATATATATATTTTGATATACTACATAGTATTCTGCAGGTACTATAAAAATTAAAAATATTGCTTTGACATATATGGCATAAAAAAAAAATACAAAAATAAAAAAAATATTTGATTTTTTGCTAGCGATTTATGACTTATGTATATTTATCGTGATATTATATTTAGAACTACATTATTATTTAATTCAAACTAACATATTAATTTCAAGAACCATAAATTTTAATTACAAAATTAGTGTACCTAATAATCGTTTAAATACATCACCTTCAGGGTGACAGCCAGTGTATAATTATATGAATTTGTATACAGTGTCCTATGAGGATTATCCATTGCAATATCTTTTTTTTTTAACACTCACAGGGATAAGGACTTTATAACTGCTAGAAGTATTTCATATTTTAATTTAATCTAATTTGTTTAAAAAGTTTAAAAAAATAATGTTTTATTTAATTATTTTCAAAATAATCGAAGATATAGAAATTTTGTAAAGTTTATTTTTCTCAACATTTTATTTTCATTATATTCGTGATTTTTAATATTTTATTTAGTTTTAAGAATATTTTTCTAGTATTATATGGGTACGAGGGCCACAGGTTTGATTGTAATATTAAATAATTCACAATTTTTCTCGAAATTAGAAAAGTTATTAAAAAACATCATGTGATTAATGAAAATAAAATGTTTAAAAATCAAAATTTTCAAAAAAATAAACTACAAAATGGCTATCTTTGACTTTTTTTTAATTAATAATTAAATAAAAAATGTTTCTTCTAACTTTTTATCAAAAAATTAGATTAAATTAAAAATATGAAATACTTATAGTCCTTATTCCTGTGAACCTTTAAAAAAAATCACATTCATGATATCTCTATTATTTCATGAGATATCTTCAAGGGACTCCTGTATACCTAATATATTATAATAATAGTGAAGGGTAATATACAGTACCTAACACATACTTTTAAATGTTGTATGCACACGTATTACTACCGGTTGTTGACGGCAGTAGCATTGACGCTTTCCGCAGACTATTTATTTGAAGTCTCAATGTGATTTGAAGCGTATATTCCGCGTTAGTCTGAACGCTCTGGCACCCTCTGGTTGACTCGTTCGAAACGGGATTTTTTTCTCTTTTATTTTATTCGCCCTTTACGTTGTTTGATTTGAGAGGTCGCAATTTTCATCGATGCTTGCCAGCGGCAGTGAAACAAGCAACAAAGTCCTCCCTGGTATCTATCTTATATGCGTTACATTATATATATATATATATATACACGCATACAAATAAGTGATTATTTTATCTTTAACCAGACAATATATTTAGAAATACGAGGAATTTTTAATTTATTTCTTAATCGTCTCAAATTTTACATTTTCCCCGTGATAAATGGTTTACAATATATTTGTTCTTGGTATTTAAAAATGCCTTGTGTTTTATTTTATGATCACACAGAATATTGACATAAATTTAGTACACTTCAACTAAATTATGTACAATGCTCGGTTTATAGCGACAACAGTAGTTGGAGTAGAAGTTTAGCTGCATTCTAGTACCAGTACTATAAAGTAGTAATAATTGTATTAGGAATTTAGGAATGATGGTAATAGTAAAAGTTAAAATCATACCAGCTTTAGATTAGTAGAAACAATAGCGTATCGTGTAATTAAATTCGTCTTCTGATGTCGTCGCTGGGTGATCTTCGAAACGACATTTAGTAAAATACAACGGTAGCGTGCCCTCCGCTAGTTTCACTTCAATTTATACCGGTTGAGAATCAAAGGAATACCAATGTGTGTGTGTGTGTGTGTGTGTGTGTCCTAACCGATACTCATCAAAATTTCATCACTATTTAGTTATCGAATATCTTAATGCCTATTTCTATAGTATGTTTATACTGCACAAATTGTAAATTAAGTATACACATTGTCTATGCGCGAATATGTGTATAGAGTTTATAGTATATGTTTAGTGAGCAGTAACGACGAACTCATATGTCATATAAAGCAATCGCTTCACTTCTTAAAATGGTTTATCATACACATTGAGTGGGTGGTTGAGACAACATTTTTAGATTTCGCTTCACAAAAAGAGGTCTAAGTTCGGCGTCACTGATAGCGAGTAATTAATGTATTGTAATAGACAAAAAAATAAATACTTTTCTACCATTTGAAATACATACTCTACATTAATATTAAGTTTATTTGTAATATTGTTTAAAACTACGAAATTTAATATTTATTTTGGTTTATTACCTTTATTTTAAAGTTATTTTCATATTAAACTAATTTTGTTTTCTAAACATTAATATTTTTTTGAAATGTACATCAAATAATAAAATAACATTAAACCTATATGTTTAATAATTACCTCAGCATCTATAGTTTGAATTAAAAAAGTAGAATTGTATCTATATGATAAAGTTTTGATATTCAATTTGTAATTATTAACTTTAAAACGAATAAAAATTTTTATAAACAAAAAAAAAATACAATTAATTAAAAAAATTATATTATTTATCTATTGAGCAAAGAACAATTTAAAATTCAGGTTTTGTGATTTTTGTATGAACTCATAACCAATTAATGTATGTATATCGTTCGCCGGGTCAATTATTAATAATAAAATATTATTTATTAAAATAATAATAAGAATTACATTTTTAAATGAATTATTTAATTCAAAAATTGGTAGAAATCGTATTGATAAAAAATGTTCTTCATCATAGACCTTACACAAAAGTATAAGGTTTGTGCGTCCAACATGTATAATCACATTAACCATTTTGATAATTAGTAAACTATTAAACTTTTTGTAGACATTATACCATGTATATACCAATATATATACAAATATCTATATAATTTCAAGCAATATAAAAAAATTAAAGCATTGAATATCAATTTTCAACAATCTTCGTATCCTGGTAAGTGTAAAAAAATAATTAGCTGTCCATTTCACAAAATTAACAACAAAAAACAACGCTTTATAAACGTGATATTTGTAATGTAGATATATTTCATGAAGTGACCACTCTAAGAGCTACCTATATGCCAATATTACCAAGTGGGTGTGGCATAGTTTTATATTTACACAGAAAATAAAAATAATTTATGTTTTTCACTACCTGCCGATATTATATAAAGTATTATAATGCAATAATATTATATGATATTATTATTATAAAATATTACCTAAATTAATTTTGTTATTTAAATCTTTACAGAATTATATATTATATTATTGAACTGACTTATAATTACATTCTATTGTTGTAGAGATGTAATATTATTATTGTCATTTTCGAATGCCAAACAGACAACAATAATAATTTTGTGTGAGTTATAGTATATAATGTGTACATAAGGCTTTAAATGACGTATACTAATAATGAGTAATATACCTTAAACTATTGTCATAATAACTCATAAATATCAAATATGTATTTATATTCATAAATATTATGTTAGTATAATTTAGTTCAACACATTTTATAATACTGTCGTTGACCATAATAAATATTGAAAGAAATATTTTCATTGCATTAATAATATTTTTTTATTTATATTAAAACATTAAATATATGTTAAAGTTAGGTTCATATACTAATAAGAAAAACTATTCTATATTTGATATATCATTCCATAATAGGTACTCAAATAAATCAATATAGTATTGTTCTAAAATTAATACCTAATATTACTTAGGTATATTTTAAGGCTATTAGCAAATTTTAAATTAATGTTTAAAAAATATATTTATTTATTTTGTTAAAAATACAGTAATATTATTAAATACGTGTACTACTGTACTTATACACTCTTATAAAATTAATGTATGGTAGAATATTTTATTGTATATATTATTATGTATTATAAACATTTATATATTGAATATTATTACGATTAAAACAATTATTGGTTTATTTGAGTGAATAATTTTACAATGTTAAAACATCAGTGCGATAAATGCCAATAACTGTTTATAAACTGTATTGTTTTGATTAGTATTCATATTTAAATTATGAGTAATCAGACTTTTAGAGTACGTTTCAAATCTAAATATATTTTTATTTAAAATGTGTTTAGTAAATTAGTCCTGGCATTAAATATAAATATTTAAGAAAAGACATAATATTCCTACCGTAAAGTGTCTAAATAACATGCCATATACGTGCCATATTAATTATAGCTTGTACAATCGTGACCAAATTTAGAAATAACGTACGCACCTATAACTCTGTTGATTGACCCGTTCAATCTGTGGCCCACGTAACCAATCAAATGAGCACCTAAACTATGGCCGATCATTGTGACGTTGTCAAAGCTCTGAACGATACCGCGGTCACGCAAACCGTTCAACCAGTCGACCAGATGGGTAGCAACTGTGGGTAATCGAAGAACCACATCCGTGTAATCCATTTTCTGGGTCCACTTTGACCAATTGACTAGAACCACATTGGAGTCTGTCCACTGCACCAGCGCTATAATGAGTCAATGTATATTTTGTTACATGTTTGTTTTTGACGATTTTACGATAAAAAAATATCACTACACCCATTAAACAAATATAGTAGATACCTAGTACTATACATTATAATATTGTAGCCCTGTAAATTGTATATTGGCAGCAGTAAATATGGATAAAATAACAGAAAAATTCAGCTAATAACTGAAGATTACATGACACAAAATACATATAATAATGATTCAAATGACAAAATCTGATATTAATAATAATTCCTACTAACCGTAGAATTTTAATCACAATTGAAATTTCGATACAAGTAAATTTAAGAAATCGTTAAAAAGTCATGAGCATTTTATATATAATGGATTTTTTTATACTAGTTGACAACAAATCACATAGTGTTTTTAAAGAGAAATCCTTAAATATTATAAAATCTCAATCTACATTTATATTTGTACATTTCGTGTTAATTAATTTAAAAAATTTGTTTGATTATGTTAAACATTTCACCGTACAAATTGTGATTTAATTTTATTTACATTATATAAATATCATACTATTTAGTTATAATAGGTTTTAAACATAACTTGAACGAAAAAAATATTTATGCTGAAAATATAATAATAAGACATTAATAAATAATAATTTACACCATTATTCATTAAACGTATTTATTTTTCGTTAATAAAACTATAAGCATTTATTTTTCTGAAATTTAAATGTATAATATTTTTCTTTGAAACAAAGTATTTATGTGATATTGTGTATATGACGCGTAAAATTAACAAAATGCATACTTAGTTCTCAGTATTAATAAAACAAACAATTTAAACGAAAACTTAAAAAGACGGAACATATAAGAAACAATGTAACATATAAATAGCTACATGTTTTATTATACAAAACGGATTGTGTCAATCGACCGAATCTTTAAATTTTCGCATTTTACAGGTGTACATAATGTTTATATTGCTCTTTGTGCGTTTGATTATAAATAGCTAAAATATTTTAAACGTTAATGTTGAGCTCAAACAATAATCCTATAGTATATTGTGTTTCAAGTAGGTATATTCAACATATTAATATGTGCACATATTGCATGATTAAGTGGACTGAGTACTGGAAATGTGGATAAGTATTCACTATGATACGTTTCTATAATACGGCCTATATCACTAAGAGGGCAGTATTCTATTATTAAAGCACCGTAGTTATATAAATAATATGCACTCGTGACAAAGAATTCACTCGATTATAATAATATTATAAAGCTAGAAAAGTTAAATTTACGTTAACGTTTTTCCAATCTATACATTAGTAAATATATTGTATCATCGAATGTTTAAATTTGTTTAAAAATAAATAAATAAATAATCGGAAACACAGGCGAGTACGCAATAATGTTTTTTTGTTGATTTTTGGCAAATGATATTCAACGAAAATGTGTTTAAATATTAAACTATATAGAAGAATTAATTAAGAACCGCCAAAGTTTTAGGTTATACAAAAACGTTATTAGTTCTCCTAATCCTGATGTATAATATTGTGATAATATTTGTTCAAAGATCTAAATTATAAATTTAATACTTAAAAATTGATTTACTTTTTCCCAAATCTGCTACAACGCCAGTCCATGGACTTGATCTAAATCCGTGAACTAATACAATCAATGTTTTGTTGTCTAAAATCGTTATGTTACTTTCATCCATCAAGTGATAGCTACAACAAATATACAACGTAACAGACATATTATTCAATGTAATCCATAAACAATAACAATAATAATAATAAAATACAATTTATCTATAATCACTGTTTCTCGAAATTTCAAGCAAAATACCACCTAGTTTTTAAATCGTTCTAATTCTACCAGTAAACGTATAAATGACCATAACGCAGAATATCGTATCGCTGTTGTATTTGAATATAATATTATAATTTAACACCATGAAAACATAATTTTTATGAATTATTGAATTAGAATACTTAAGCTACAGATTAAAGTCATGACGGACAACACATATCTAAATTCTCAATCGATTTCGTGTATATTGACGTGTGTTTACATTACTTGTCATCGAAAAAATAATATTGAACTTCGGAGACATCGATAGTGGTGTTAGGCGCAGCGATAGTTAACCGGTCTGAAAATAATACACGGACCATATTATTATAATAATATAAGATAGATTTGTTCGCATGTCGAATGGATCGAGTATTATACAAACATAAGAAAAACATAATTACAGAATAAAAACTGGAGCGCGATCAAACCGCAAATGGACAGCTGATTCATCGTTACAGCGCGCCAGTAATGAATGATAATGGAATAATAGAACGGACGATACTGTTTTAGAATATATTCCGTTTTGTGCGCGCGATGTAAAAAAACCGTGGAAATGTCAACGTTTTCCATATAACACTCGTAGGTACCGTACACTATACACTATACACCCATGGTCATCGTTCGAAAAATACTAACAAATTATAATAATTGTTACGATTGTACCGGCGATAAACGATGTTGCGCCATAGTAATATAATATAATATACCTACATTGTGTATGCAATATGTAAGTGCTTTGTAGGTATATAATATGATTATTATGGTTTATTACGATATTTGAATACGCCGCGGTAAAAATATAATTATTGTTGTTTTATTATATATTTTAATTTTTTTTTTTCATGATTCACTTTATATACATACACTACTGATCCCGACGGGAAATCGTTTTCCTCCGCGCAAAAAGGTCGAATCGGTAGGAAACAAATGGCATACAAACTTACCGTGGCGTGAAATATATTTTTGCCGAGAATTCATAAATATTAATTCAAACCAAAAAAAAAAAAAAAAAATCCAACCTATTTTGTTTTGTTTTATACTTATTGTACTTATAACAAATTAAAATTATAGATGTACACTATTAGCTATAATAATTAAGAACTTGTATTTGTAGCTATATAGGCACTGTATACTGAATAGATTACTGTGTCTCTCAAATTATTCATGAATAATAATATATTGTCTAAATTGCTAAACAACAAACTCAGAAAAGCTAGTATTTATAAATCAAAGACCAATGAAATTAACAAAAAATATTATACTAATAAAATATTTATTTACGTTTTAAGTAGTACAGTGGGCCAATTTATGATATAATATTATATCATATTATTTCACTCGAAACGTCTCCATATATTCGTAAGAATATGAATGTATTTAATATTTCAATTTATATACAGAGATAGAGAGAGACCGAGAAAAGATAGTATGTATAGTTGTACAGCAGATATTAAAATTATACTGTAATCAAACACAGTTAAATTCGAAATAATTCAATCTGTTTGTTTAAGCTTTTCAACACTACAATCAATTCGTTTTTATATAATTGACATACCTACTATATTATCAAATCCATTCGATATTACAAATACCGCATAAAACCGTACTTTGTAGATGACCTTAATAACCATTTAAATACTATACACATAGTTAAACATTTTTATTTACAAAACGTGAGATACTTTAAAGCTTGCCTAATTCATGTTTTTTGCTCATTTATACACACCTAATTTAATTTTTATTTATCATCAATCAAACAATAATTTAATATTTACATTTGAAAAATTCTTCATAAAATAATAATTGACACCCATAATATACATATACATAATACATATGTATTCAAATTTGTTGTAAGATATATTATTGCTGTTTCTTACAGTGTCATAATAATAATCGGAATTAAATGTCTTATTTTTAGTTTGCTTAAAAAATAAAGTATTTGAATAAAAATAAATTTAAATGTAGAATACGATTAAGCTCATAAATTGTCTCATCCAAAACATTAATAATATTTATGCTCGGCTGATTTCCATACCATAGCTATTATTTTTTTAGAGCAGTGGTTCTCAACCTCTTCTCATCCAAGCCATTTTGGGGCTCGCGCCCTTCCTATAAATTGAAAAAATTGAGTATATATAATATATACTTAAATAAATACAAATTTTATTTTGTGATAACAGCTTGCGCCTTCCCGTCAATATGTACACGTCTATCAAGTTGAAAATACTGTCTCTTAAAGCATTGTTTATAGGTGGTATGGATACTGTTAAAAATAAGTATGGTGTAAAATAGCTTGTGAATTATGCTGAAAAAGTGCATTTAAACAACATGATAATTAATTTCACAAATCGTTAACACCCTCACCCACACACGCACGCACACATATACATATACATACACACCACAAAAATATAGGCTTTCAGTCGCCACTCGATAAATTTATTTGACATTTCTATGTCTAATCAACAATTTTAAAGACTTCACCTCATCATGCATTTTTTTATTAAATAATCCTAGCCAGTACCAACACCAACTGTACGCTGTTGTACCACGCTGAGTTCCAATTGCAGGACCTGTGATATCACTAATTTTCGAGTCCCAATTAATATACTACGTTTGTTTTGTCTCAATCTGATAATGGTTTTTGATTATTATGATAAAAATAATTACCAAGAATATTGTAGTAGTGTGATTATAATTGATAGCGACGTTGACAGTGCGATCGGTCACGCATATAATTATATATATGTCATTAAATTCCTAATATTATATATAATTTTTGGTAAGACACGATTAGAATACACCACAACATTGATTCTGGATCGTAATTCCCGATTCTCCGACGATACGCTAAAAAATGTAAATCCCGCACCAGTAGAAAGCCTCGACCATTCCTAGGTTAGGTTATATTGTAGGATAGGGACGATAGGGTATATTCATGTATACTTATTGTCATGCCTGTTTATTACTATGTTTCAATTGTGTGGTGCCAACTTGCCTACAAAACCCGCGAAAAGGTCAATGTTATACTTTAATTCAATCTTCACTAAAATATTCAATGATCAAACTTACCTTTCATACCATCTTCGTCAACGTCACTTGCAAAGTCGATGTCGTTGGATATATTATGTATAATTAGTGCAAGTCATCTGGGACACGTCACACGTCTGTTCAATCAATTTCAAATACACTACGAGATTACACTTATTTTCTCCTTCGACACAGAAATCTTGTTTGATTTAGTATATAAATTATTATAAATGAGTGTATTATATAATTCCCATTTTTTTTAAGTTCACACGCGATAATTCGAAAAAAACATTAATTATATCATCTAATTACGACCCGGGTTTATATATTTTTGAAAAACCTAACTGGTTAACCAAAAATTGGGTAAATAACTGAATAAGATATCTACATAATGTACCATTTTTATAATTTTGGTTAACATCATCATTGTGGTTTAAACATTCAATTATTAAAAAAAGTATTATCTTTTCTAACTAATTGAAATCAGCACTATCTCTTTCATATCGTATCTAGCTAAATGTACCATTAATCATACATAGCTGTTAGTTTATTATTATTCGTATTTATTTTTAGTAAATCGTTACTCAATATGACATGGTCAGTAGTCACATATTATATTTTTTGACATGTCTAATTGTTCACACAATAATAAAATATTGATCATTTAGTTTAAAAGTAAATTGCTCAAAAAATTGTCATGCCATTGTCCATGTGGTATTTACCTAATCACTATTACAGTGATTTCCACGCATACCTTAATAAAAGGTAATATATACATTTCCTTTAATCAGTTTCACCTGGAAAGAAATTAAGCCATAATACTTTTTTTCTTATTTATATAATTAATTGTATGTCAAATATCTTATACATATTTTGATCCCAAACCCATACTCGTAAATACATAAATTAATAGCCTTATAATTAAACGATAAAATATATTTATAGCCAAATATTAAATCATCACAAATTAATTATTGTAATAATAAAAACCGTACACTATAAATACCTAATAATAACTTAGATTAAAATTGCCATTCCAATATGATAGATGTAATTTATTTTAAACAATAATTAAAATTATGTTTTTTTTTTGTACTTTTAACAATCAAAAATACACAGATTAAAATAAAAGTTATTCTTTAATAATTCAATTAAATTTTGTAAACAAAACCGAGGATTTAAAATTTTTATAAATTATTCAAATTAATACTGATAAGATTTTTAATGTTTATAAATACAAATACAAAGTAAATCAATTTATAAAAAAAACAAATAAGAATAAATGAATTATAAAAATGCGCTTTGGTAATTAAAATAAATATTTAATTCCACTAATGAAAGTATTCGCATTCAATACATTTAAAAATTAATTAATTACGAAATTATATTTAGGATATTTGGACCACGTGAAAGATCTCGTTTAAGAGATGGTTACAGTAATTTTTCTTTTCTTTTTTTCTGAAAAACCCTATCATCAATGTTCTTCACAGATTAGATCGGTGCTTTTCTTCTCATTTCTTCTTAGAATGATGGCAAGACCTTTTTTTATGCTCTGAACGTGACGTTTTGAGAAAAATATAATTTTATTATTATTAATTTACAGGAGCGCTGTCAGACGTGCGTTAATTAAGCGTTAAGGTTTGGGGTAGGCCATTTATTATTAAATAAAAGGCATTTTGTAGAACAAAAAATAAAAAATGTTTCTTTTGTAAATATCACCGTAAACTCGAAAATATATATATATGTATATATATAAATATTTTAAATATATGACTTTAATATATCACTGTAAAATAAAATCAAGAAACTTTTAATTTCCTATTTTGGAGTGCAGTTTAATATGCAAGGGTTTGGTAACTATTTAATTTTTAAATTCACGATTTACATTATTATTATCTTTTATTTTAATAAATTATTAAGCTCATATATAATATTTAGTCCAAGAAAAATCTGTGCTCAATGTATTTTATAAGCGTTTTTATATTGGATTTTAAATTCATTAGAATTCGCTAATAAATAATAAATTAAATATCCTAACTCACCCAATAAATTCTTGTCGTAGATGATGGCGTCAAGAATTATTAAAATAATAGCTTGGTCAAAGTGTTTCTCTAATAAAATATGGTAGGTAGTTTTATAATAGTGTTTTTTTTATATCTATATACACTAATTTTACATTTTTTCTTTCGTTTTTATAACTTAAAATAAAATAAAATTGAATCTAAATGGAAAAAAGTAATAAAATTATACTTTTTAAACATTGTTATTAACACTATCTAATTAGTATGTTATTATATTATGTAATAAAAAAAATATTTTTACTACCTATTGATAAATCCAATGGTTATAATATGTCGTTATTATCATAAATATTTTAATGAACGAAACTATTAATTCAATATAATTATTATGCTATAAAGATTTATAATATTTCATTATTTCGAAAAATAAAACCGTCCCAGTTACTTCAGCAATATAGACATATCAGGGCAAACCTTCTCGATTTACATGCTTTAATTGTCTAAACTGTGTAGTATTGACTTTACAATTTAAAACAACTAATGTTTAAAAATGAAACGAAATTTTATTTAAAAAATTGAACAAAAAACATATTTTTAATTCAATGTTTAAACGTTAATCAAAATATAATATTATATAATTATTATTACGTTTTATATTCATGTCATTCAACACTCTTTAATTTATAATTCTAGTTTCAAAAGTTTCAAATGATTCTTATCAAAATCGTATGGTAAATATTAAAACTCGAATTGATAAATAATGGAGTCTTCAAATTCCATCCCTCGATTTTTTTTTCGGGGACATTATTGTTCGACACGGAGAAATTTAATTGTGAAGACTTATCATAATAAAAGCTTCAATGTAATACACAGCCACACAGTAGGTACATACTATATTATATTACATGCATAGAAAGCCATTTCTCTTATTTATTTTGTCTTCATTTCGAACCTTAATAATTAATTGGACCGAGGGTGATTTGTTAAACATTTTATAATAAGAATGATAAAAGAATTAAATATTTCTCGTACTTTAGGGTACTAATTCCTTTCGTTTTCACTTCTCTAGGCTATCTCATATACCTATAAACAATAATTATTAAAATAGCCAATAAAACAAATTAGTATTGTTTACTTGAATGTGAGCCATGTTCTTATTACATTTATGACTATTTCATTTTATATTTTACAATTTCTGTTTAAAATTTACTGATTATATTTTAAGATTAAAACTAAAAATATATTTTTAACAAATAAATAGCTATGTTTAATGTTTCTATTGTTAATTATTTTGGATATCATAATGATTATTTAGTGTTCAATTTCCCACTGATTTTAAATGGTTTAGGTGTATTATACACGTATGTACATTATTAATGTGTAATATAATTCTATTTTAAACATTTCATCAAAATAAAAATATTTTGCAAAACATTCTAATACAAAAGAATTTACGGCTTTCAAAAAAATAATGAAAGAGATAATAATAATATTTTATGTACTGAAAACGAATATTTAATACACTAAAATATTTATATCTTATATTTATTATTGCTAACATTTTAAAATAAAGAGGTAGTCAAGTGGGAACCGCTCTGCTATACATTTAGGTGTCGAGTGGTTCACTATTATGTGTGTATTAAATTTAAATTCAATGATATATCATTGTATACGAAAAACGATTCTGAGCGGAAATGGTCTGTCAGCCTATATCACTAAGTATATTCATGATATTTTGTTTTCTTTTTTATGTAACTAAAATATATAATATATATATTTTTACTATATCATTGTTATTAACTCTTGAGTCAATACCACCTTGCCATAAAATAGTGTAAATAAATTCATGATAATATCTTAAAATAAATCTAGATATTTTTAAGATTTAATTTCTTACAATTTATAATAAACGAAAGTCATAGGGTAACCATGGTTACAGAACAATTAATTTAGTAAAAATATTAGATTTGCGTAAAAATTCCCGTTTTCCTTAATTTCTTGTTTGTTTTTATTCAGATTACAAAAATAGTACTGGGAATTTTTAGTTTTGATCACTCTAAAATACAAAAATGTCCATTTTACTATCCAAAACTACCACCAAATCATGTATATAGACACAAAAAAATACATCTTTACAAAATCAATACATTCATAGATCCGCTCAGAATTTAAAATTAATAGAATTAAAGTTTGGCCTTTTGAGATTATTTAAAATACTCTAAGTATAAATATTTTTTATAAAAAACAAATGTTTATTTTATTAGCTTTTAGTCAGTGATTATTACAGGAACATAATTATATACTCGTACACAAATTTAAAAAAAAATAAAATAAAATTGTGATTAGTATACTATTATTGTAACGTGTATTAGTAGTTAAATCCTTTTTTTTATTAGATCGTTATTTTTTTTTTTTAGTTTAGTGCATAATGTCCAGTAGACAATGAAACATTAGTCCAACTTACGGATCAATACGGTATATCATGGCTGACCCGGAGAGAACTAGATTGGTGGTGCTTGGTGATGCTGGCGTTGGGAAGAGTGCAATCTGTAAACGGTTTTTGTACAACTCGTTTTGCTCCAAGTATAAGACGACAGTAGAGGACCTTTACAGCAAAGAATTCAACGTCGGCACAGCCCAACAGCTCAAAGTAAGTTACAATATTAGAGTTATTTAAGAACAAATGTGTTATATATTATTATATATTTTGTAACTTTGGATTTTAAAACTCTTGGAAATATTACTAAGATATATCATTGGTAAATTTCCAAAATTCCGATATAAAATATAAATTATCATTAAATTATTTTATGAATCATATAATTTAGCAGTGTTATATTATGTATATATTATTAAATACATTTATTTAGTTTAAGGATAACATTGGACATTTTATGATAAAGTCATAAATAATACAATGGAATTCGTTTATTAACATAAAACAAGTGTGCAACATATTTTTTAGATCTTAACCATAAAATATGAGCAATTAATTATCATATTTTGTACACTAACAAATTAATACATTAATTAGTCGGACAAAAAGTTTATCAATTGACAACAAGAAATAAAAATTAATTTAATTAATAATCAGTAGACATGTCTCGTAAGTATAGGTACTAATAATACGATACTATAATAGATAAATAGATAAAACATTTGATATATTATAGAAACATTATTATATGGATTTAGAATAAATAAATTCAGAATAAGTGCAGAGCTATAAAACGTGTACATATTTTCTCTAAAATAGATTTATTCACTAAATACCAAGAGTGAATTACTAATACTAATAATCCAATTAAAATAAAACCATACCTTTGCGTTACTATTGCACATTATATTATTTTTTATATTAATATGTATTTTAATATAATTAATTTACCAACCGCGGATATTATATACATTAATTTTATGTTACTCGAATTTCAATGTATTGTCTTATTGGTTATTCTTATTACTACGAAAATCAATATAAACTTCATTAGAATACCTTTCATCTATAACTATTTTATATTTCGTCACCTTGAATAATATTCTTAAAGAATATTAAATTACCACTTTATAAATTAATTGAATTCGTTAAAAAGTAATAATATGGGTTGCAGCTATTATTGTGAGCTTAAAACTTCACCATGTGAACGAGTATGAAAACAAAGATAATTTAATTTTAAATACGTCCCGAATATTATTAATATGCTTATACGTCATTAAAGTTTGAATAATATTATATTGTGTAGTGGTGTAGTGTTATTATTAAACATAATATTTAAAAAAAGTCAAATACATTTTATGTTATATGCACTGGCGTTTTTATGTGTATTAATAATAAATATAATATCTTATAATATTATACATTATTTTTTCAAACTGAGCTACACAAAACGAATACTCGATGTTATTCAAATGTAAACATATCAGTACGTAAAATTAATGTAGCAAATTAAGTGGTGTAGGTACGTTACAACATAACAGGTTATTAATAATAATGATGTTAATAGTTATAGAAATATAATATATACGAATCCGGTCAAATACTAAACGCTATTATGATTATCTCCCGTCAGTCGCCGTGTACTTGTAATCCATATACTGTGTATAATTAATAATAATAACAACGCGCAGGTACAAATAATATGATCAACAAAAGATCCGTTTGTCCGAAATGAAACTAATATCGTTGTTACCGAATGGAAATTCGAGGCGGTCGAATTACGCCGTCTTTCGCGTGTGCAAGTATTATAATATCGTCGTTGAGTAAGTATGCTGCTGACAGACGCCTTACAGCGGGACCCTTGTTTGACGGTTATGATTATTATTATTATTATTATTATTGTTACGTCGACGTACTACATTATATAGTATTGTTTTCAAATCCCCGTGGTCGTTGTAGGTTATATTATACGTAGCGCTGCAACGATCGGGGACATCAAATAAACGTCTTATTTCAAAGACGTGCGACTAAAATCAACCGCCACCGGTCGACGTCACTTCTCTCACCTTCTCCTCCAAACGTAGCTCCGTCATCGCTGCGCGTAACACACCCTTTTAAACCACTCACCACTCACATGCATAGGACGACGTGCGTTTATTGTTATATGACGTAGTAGTACGAATAATATTAGTTGTAGTATAGTACTGTGGGCAAAGACGTTACGCCGAAGTGTCTATAGTTCTATAGTAACTATCATACCCAAAATTCGAGAAAAACGGGAAGCGGTGGAACGAATCGTTTATCTGATACTGAGTGCGAAAATAAAGGAAGATCAACAGAGGCATAGGAACCGGGTGGACATGGACGATTTGTAAAAATTGTAGTAAACAATTGTACTTAACTTATTGTTTGTATATCGTAATGTTAATTCATTATTATGTAACTGTAAATTGTTAATAGTAAATTGTAAATTATTTTTATACGTTAATAAACGATGGAGAACCGTCGGAAAAGCAAAACATAGTCAGTCCTCCACAGGGTCGATGATTCTGGATAAAAAGTAGGAGTAGTAGTAGTAGTGGTAATAGTAGTAGTAGTAATAAGAGAAGGAGGATTGAAGTGAAGGGAGCTTAAGCCCGACGGCCACAACTTCCACGTTATGTGTCACACAAAGGCCCCTTTGTAAAAGTGAACATATACACAGAATGTAGACGAAGGACGGAACTGTGCAGAAGGGTTAATGATTCGATTGAATAGCATTTGCGGGGTTCCAGCGCCGACCATCCATATTATGTACTGGACTTAACCGCACTATTTCAACGACCATTTTACGCGCAGTGCCTATTATATTACAATATAAAATATATATACTGAGTAATGATGTCTCAATGGTATTCACCCCGTCACTTAGATATACGCTTTTTTTCTAATTGGCGTACTATTTTCAAAATCTATACGGGTAATAGAAACCGTATTCGAACGCCCAGTTTGGGCAGTTTGTCATAGTTTTAAACACTTATTGGTTTACTTATTAATTAAAATATAGTCAATTTAAAATGATTTTTTGCTACCTACGGTGAAATACTTCAAAATCCGAGATAGCCAATATTTATTTTATAATGCTAATTTATGTAAATATTTTAAAAGTTGATTTATTAAATTCCGTTATATATTCAAATAGTTAAATAAGTTTTAAAGTATAAAATTAGTCAGTAGGAGGGTATTCAAAAGAATTTGTATTATGACCACAGTGAGATACTCTGTAAATACACTTTTACCAATTAAATAATTCGTTCAAATTCCGATTTTTGGAATTTTTTAATAAACTAATAAAATACTATGTTTAAAAATTCTTAGATTATTTATACTATTTAACGAGTATATAACTTATATTTTCAAATAAAAACTTCCATTTACTTTATATATATAACCAGATAATTTTTTTGAATTCTTATATGTTTAAACGAATGGTTTCTAAGCTATTAATTTTTTGTATACAATTAATCATTATTAGTAATATTAATTAGCATATAAAAATAAATAATAAATATTTAGTCTATTAATAAACTACCATACTAAAAAAAATTTTATCAATTATAAAATGTAAATTAATAAATGAATATATTAATATTAAAATAATTATTATAGTCTAATATTATTATAGTCTCCATATTTGCTAATCATAGATTATTCTTCTTAATACATTTAAATATGTTTTAATAAATTTCAATTTAATTTAGATACACCAAATTTTCAAAACAAAATATCTGCTTAACAATTAACAACAGAAAATGGTAGTTATAATTTAAAAAAAAAATTATTTTTAAAATTTTTTATCGTCAAAATTTACCCATTAATAACATAAAAAACTTAATAATTTTAAATACGATCTTTAATATTAGTATAAGCGCATAAAATTCTAAAAATCAGAATTTAATGAGTTGGTAAAGTGAGTACAAAATGAACATACTTGATGAATCCACCCTACACGTAATGAATTGTCAAGCATACTCAAATATTTATTATATTTAATTGTTTTGTTCATAAACAATGATGTTTGATTTTTGTATATATATATATATATATATATATATATATATATGCAAATATCGGATATAGTTATGTGATTTTTTTTTAAATTTACTGCACAATTAGTCGCGATACTAAATCAACAATTGCTATAGAATAATACTTCAAGTCTTCAATACTGATATCAAAAATGTATTATAGTACGATTATTAGTACTGTAGTGCTGTATACGATTTATTTTAATAAATATTATCTAACTACTAGCATTACATTTCTTTACATATTTTAAAAATTATTATTTATCGATTATTCATGCAATAAACATATTATATTTATTTTTAATAATCATATTGCTTCAATCATAACACACAGTTTATGGAACGATTTTAATCTAAAATTAAATAAAAGCCGGTAATAACTATAGTGAATATCAATTATCAACTTCTTAGTTAAATGCATACTTTATAATGTTGTTTTAAATATTATAATAATAATCATCAATATTTGTTATTTTCAATAATATTTATATTATTTAACATGTGTATACATAAAACATTTAAAAATGTTATTTACGAATGTAACGTAAAATAGGTGAAATAAATCGTAAAGCAACGTCTTTTGTAAATTATATAATAACATTAACGTCCTACTATAAATTCTTAATATTGAACTTACATTTTTGTAAAATTAATATATCAAATTAAATGTATTAAATAACTTTTTTTTATCGTCGAGATTTCGTGTAAAAAAAATATAAATTGTTAATTTCTTTTAACAACAAAAAACTGATTACAATATTAAAGTTTTTTCAATGCACATTAATAATTATAGGCAATAATATGTTTTTTATAATACCAACTTTACTCTTCGTATTTTTTTGTGATGTAATAAAATACCTAAATATTTAAAATATTTTAATGACTTAAATGTTATATTATTCAACATTTTTATTGGTATATTTTTTATTTTTAATAACCTTCGTTTTCTTAAAATTTAATGAAAAACCTGCAGTATATTTATTTTCTTATATTTTTTTAAAAAAAAAAAAACTTATGTATGCTATCTGTAAATAACTGTGCACTTAAGGCCAAAATATTTTGCATTATTTTTTTTATAAATTTTCATGTAAACATTAAAACATCCAAACCTACTATTCGACGGAAGTACCTAAACAAAACACTGTCAGATCAATATTATGTTATCGTTCTACCTCGTTGTTTGTAGGAAAATTGGATAATCTTTTATCGGATTAAACTATCAAAATATATGTATCACCAAATTGGTTTCCAATATTGTAAATTATAATTGGAAAACCGCATCAATTAAAATAAGAAACTCTCGATTAATAAATAGACCTATATAATGTACATTTGTACATAGATACATTTAATTATTCCAAATTAATTCACTGACTCTGACTTATTTACAATTCAATATATATGACTTCCAACTATTAGTCAAAATATTAATATGTATTCAATATAATTACACACCAAATACACTGAATACCGTTTGAAAAAACATCTCTTATACATCTTAAAAGACATTTTCACTTACTATAATAGTACCAATTTATATAAGCACAAAAATGTTTTTAATTCAGATATTTAATTGTTGATTTTGAGTTAAAAACATTTTAAAAGCAATACAGAATTTTTTTCTTACATCCTTTCAGCTATATTTGCTGGTTACATGGCTTCTAACCTATTGTTTGTGGTCAATGCGTTGGTGTGGCCATAATAACAATAGTGTAACATCAAACATTTTAATAATTAATAGCAATAACCGCCGTAGTGTAGGTAACAATAGTTACACTACAAATCATCTCACGATCGTAAACCACTATACTGTTAATGTATGTATACAACAGACATCAAGTTTCCCATTCCATTTCTCTATATTAACTGTGCGTATTCTCTATAATGTCAGTACATCATATTATTACATAACAAATCAATATAATTATTATAACTTCTATTACATAATACCTATTATATGATTCTCAAAAATTATCTATCACAAGATTCTTGGTGTACTTAAAATATATTTATTAAGTATTTTTGTTTTTTGCGCACCGGTAACAATGATATTATTCTAAGGAAAAAGCGAAACAGACAATTAAACAATTCTGGAAAAATGAATTCCATAAATATATAATATTCAATCGTTGCATAAAAATGTTTTCGCATAGGTACCTGCAAAGGATTTTAATTTTAATTTTTTTGTTTCTATACGCTGTGCACGTGCTACAGTTCATGTTTTTGGTATTATATTACGAGTATGAAAAAAAAAATTTAAGTCTGTGTTGAGTAGGTTGATGTTTTACAGTTCGTGTTAAACATATTAAAATCGTCCATATAGTATTGTCTGTACATTTTATATTTAATTTTTTTCACGTTAAACTATTACAAATAACTGTTGAAAAATAGCATTTTAATCCTAAACGTGTATCCTTCATTTCTGCACTGGAAGAACATTTAAATATTTACATTTTAACAGCTATAGGTAGTTCTACAAAATTTTTAGCCAAGACCTTATAAAAACTTTAATTAATTTAAACTTTTAAATTATATTCTATAATTACACTAAGTTATGATAATAATAATTAATGATATAATATAAGTTGAAATATTATTATTGTGAATAAATTTATATGTTAAATACAATTATTTTATAACAGTTATTTGGGTATCTTTAATACATAGGCAAAGACGTTATTAGATTTAACGATAAAGGCATACAGCACATTTCAAACCGAGGATCTTACAATATGTGTAACATTTATATTTCTAAGCACGCATCTGAGATTGTATTATTTTTATAAATAAAACTAATTAAAAATAAAAATAGCACATATATAATGAATATCATTTGTAAAAACTATTCACTATTCAGGATTTTAATACAACAATAATTTGAATTCAACCATAAAAGCGTTTGACAATAATTGGGTAAGAATATTTAATTGCCTTTTTTCAGGTAGGCGGATAAAAAAGAATCAAAATATATGTTGTAGTCTACAAACCACCAAAATAAAATTGAAATTCTTTTTTAGAGCTTAAATGTGGGTCGCGTAACAGAGGACTTACAGAGGACACGGATTTCAACCCCTTGGGTCTCATTTTCTGAACCATAAAGTGTTTATAGAAATATACAGAGTGATTAATTTCTCAAGTATGCTCACAGCATCCCTTAATTATTCATTTATTTGGAAAAAAAAGAAGTTTCTATCGACACAAGGTACTTCTTCAATGGCGTAAAAAAATATAAGTATTTTAAAATATAGTTTTTAAGTATACTTATAAATGATAAAAATCATATGATCAGAAAAATTTGAATAAATGCATAATTATAGAATACAATGGGGGTAAGAATGAATGGTGAATAAGTAGGTGCAAGTTTGAAATTAACTTACTTTTCAAAAAAAAAAAAAAAAAAAAATTGAAAACGCATACTTATAGATATGTATAGGCACGTACCTGTAGGCATATATGGAGAATGGAGATAAAGACTAGAGCCGATATGCACGTAGCAAAAACAGTTTCGTTACATTGAAAATCATATCACGTCTGCGTTCGGGTTTTCTTCACTCGCATACAGTATTTATTGGTCGTTCGTGGACACGATTATCATCTCCAAAGACACAGTCATCTTCAGTACCTACATAATATATATATATATATATATATATATATATGTGCAGGTACCTACATAGTTTTGGACGATATTGTGTTTTCAATATTAAACAACTTTGGAGTTCAATCGATATAACAAATGTAACATTGAATTTTCCCGTAATAAAATGTAATACAATATGAACTGACTCGTGTTTTTAATGAGCGTTATCGAGTTTGACAATACGAGTTTATTTTACCCATAGTTAATTCGCATGTGAATCGCATATAGTATGATAATATAGTTATGTAAAATATACAATTGTATTGCACTAATTGTAGCACAAGTATTCGTCGATTCGGCAATTCCACATGAACTTTGATACGTCTTACTTGCACACAGCTAAATTGAAACATAGTACATTTTTTAAAAAATCATAATCTCGCCATAACCTTGACGACACTTAAAGTTTCATTTACATAAATTCATTATATCATTACAATTTATCTATTCATAACAATGCTATGTAGCTATTTCTATTACTATTTTTATAACTATGTGTCTATGTATTTAATAAATAACTAGAGCCATCAAACTATTATAGGTATATTATTCTATTAGTTGTGTTGGACAACTGATTGCCATAGGTTTTTACTACTAAATAAATCATAATATATTGGTGAATACAGTAATATGATAATTCTTTAGTTAATGTTGTTATTTTAAATAAGTTTTAGTAAGTATATATTTTGCAACGATTCAAATGATTCAATTATGATGCAATACGATGTAACTGAAAATAATTGACTAAATATATACCTTATTGTCTGGTGCATACCTACATTTTTTAACAAGCTAAGAGACATAAAATTGTACATAAAAAAATTAAAATATCCTCTTGATATTAAAAGGAGAGAGGAAGTAACATAACTCGTGCTAGAATAGGCCACTTCCATCTAACACATGCTTACCTTATCAAAAATGAACTAACCCCAATGTGCGATAGTTTTAATGAAACTTAAACAATAGAAAATATAGTTATCAGCTGTCCCAAATATACTGGAGCTCGTAAGATTGTCCTCTAACACTTCACCAACCTCTCGTGAAGAAAATTCTGTCGCAATCAGTGAATTTTTTCACAATATAGGCCTAAGATATGAATTGTAAATTTTCCAGATCATGTTAATATTTGTATTTAGATATAATTTATATTAACAAATATTTTTAATATTACGTAGGCTAAAAACCACCGTAGTGGTACTGTATTTTACCATATATATAATATACATAAATAAATACCTACATTTCGAAAAAAATTAACTTTATAAATAATTTAAAATGCTGAAATACCTATTTATAGTTTTGAAGGAACACAGCGTATCCGGGAACTCTTTTTATTGCACCAATAGCGATATACATACTTATAATATATAATAAACATTTCCAAAAAGAATTTTGGTTAAAGTAAAAATTTACTGAAAAACGGTTTACTTTAAAAACACCATCTTAAAGTGTAAATTTAAAATTTAAAAATAAATACATACCTATGATATTTTTAAATCGGATAATTAATATTACAATTAATAATATGGCAGTTACTGGGAACAGTGTGCTAGTTTTACACTTTATTAAACACAATGTTGTTATTTAAATTTGTTTGTACCTAGTTTATTAGTCATAACTCATAATCGAACTTAAATATTTTAATTTAAAATATTATGTTTTCTTTTTTTTAGTTTTGATTATTTTATATTTTATATTATTAAATGTAAATCATTTGCTTTAATTTCGAAAAAAAAGTTGTTGGAAATGTATTTGTTCAAAATTCTCTAAATTTTCATTGATTCCTAGGCTCTAGGGAAAAACAACAGATTTTCCCGAAATTTTCCCCTTGTTTCTGGAAATGTTTCCGAAATTTTAATCTCTACTCACAATGAATCTATTTATTAATTTAACATAAATATTTAAATACATACACTGTTTACAATATCAATTATACACCATAAATAATACCAATTCAAGAATGGATATTGATTTCAATATTACATTAAACGGTTGCCCCTTTTGGCCCTTTCTCTGGTTCATTGCCGGTTTCAATATATTAATTTAAATGATAATTTAAATGGTTACCTACTCGGCTACTCCATGCCTCTATGTCTACATAATTTATTTGATAACCATACGTAAATTAATTTTTTAAACAGAAAATAATATTTAAAATCGTGTAACCACAGATGGAAATTGGGTATTGGTACATAAATAATAAACCTATAAATAGTAAAATTTATTTTTAAAGGTGGAAAAATCTATGTCGTATAAAAAAAATGAGAGGTAACTATTAGTCAGCTTACATCACTAAGTATAAGTGATGTATGTATACGGTATGTATGTAGGTTGATTTATTTATTTTTTAAAACAGTCATTTATTATAATATTAACTATTAGTTTTTAGTAAATAATTATTATAGTTACATAATATATTTATGCTATATTCTATTATTGATATTAAATTTTGAGTCAATACCACCTTATTGTAAGACAGTGTGAATAGGTTCATAACATAAAACAATAAATAGGTATTTTCTTAAAATCAATCTACATACTTTTAAGATGCCATTGTGTAGTGTAAAAGTTCTGAGTCCCCAAAAATAATGTTTTTAAGTTATAATATAGAAATTAATATCGTTATTAATCTTTAAAATATACAATTTCATCCAAATTTGAACTTTAAATGTCTATAAAAAATAATTTTTTATGTGTATTATTAGATTTTTTTGAGTATAAATTATTTATAAGGAATATTGTATTACATTTTCAAACCTTAACTATAAAAGTTGAAGATAAATAAATAAAAATTTGTAAAGGTATTACAATAAAACACTCGTTGTATTTCAATTGTCATGGTCTAAACGAATTTTGTCAAATATTAACAATTTTACGAATTTTCAATATCAAAATAATTTGCTAATTTTCGCGATTTAGATGAATTTGTTAAAGTTTTAACTTTGAAAGCTTATAAAATTTGTTTCACGCTCTACTTTTTTTTTCATTCATAACAACATAAAAGGTACCTGTTTGTATTACATCTTTAAGTTTTTGGACCAAGCAAAAAAAATGTTATTAACATTTTTTTAAATTTTTTTTTTATTTTATATAATTTTAAACGGGCCAGACCCAATTGCAAAGAAGAGCACAAAACAATCAAAAACATTTATAGAAAAACTATTACTGATTATACTGTATTTGAATATACTGGAAATTTTTTATTTTTAATCTCTCAGAGTACCAACTAGATCCAATTTTCTACCAGAATTTTTCCAAAGTTAAAAATCAAAACATTTTTACTATACAAAAGGTGATAACAGACATACAAAAAATTAAAACAAAAATAAATCTTCAATATATTATGTAAAATAACATTTTGTAATCAAATCCAAGAGATTGAGGTAATCATCTCCTTCCCTAAATACGTCACTCCATTAACAGTCAAAGTGACTTCATCGGGGTTTACGCAACCACATTTCCTATTTTTAAATGCTCTACAGAAATTGCTAACATAATTCAAAATAGTTGATTATCTCTGACGACAGTAAATTATATTTTAAGTCATTAACAAATGATGTTATGTACGTTAAAGGTGGATATCTTGGACACGTGCGGCAATCCGCAGTTTCCAGCCATGCGACGGTTAAGCATAGCCAACGCCAACGCGTTCCTGTTCGTCTATTCGATCGACTGCGAACGGTCTTTCGAAACAGTCAAACGAAACTTCGAGGAAGTACGCGAGCAGCGTGAAGACTACCAAATGCTGCCAATTGTAGTGGCCGGCAATAAACTTGACCTGCCAGCCGACCATAGACGCGTTACCGTGGAAGACGCTTCCGAATGGTTATACTGCGAGCTACCGAAAATGAGGCGAGTCTATAAAATGATAATAATTAATACTTTATTTAGATATGCGAACGATAATATAATTTGAACTGTGATATTATGGGGAGAAAAAGTTTTTCAACTCTGTTAGTAGTCATCGTCATTCGTTGATATATTACAAATACAATAATTTCGTCATATTACCATAAATTCCAAATACAAAAACTAAAATATTTAAAATAAATCACGATAAAAAACACATTATTAATTTTTAAATTATGCATTTAAATTGTTAATCATTTTCGTGTAATGAGGTGATCTATAGCCTATAAGTCTCGGCATTGACAACATTAACTGAATTATCGACAGTCTTCCGTGATTAAATCCGTTCTGCCCACTAATTCGATTTATAAGCTTGTCTGACGTAAATATTAATTATTATACTTCCAGTCAATTTTTTTCTATAATAGCAATAAAATACGTGTCCTGGATTTTCAACGAAGTTCAAGTAGGTACAACTAAAAAAAATATGTTCGTACTACAGTCCTCGGCATCAAACAAATCGGTGTCGGTCCTTTTCGATATACAATAATGCTATAATAATATCATATTTGATATAAATTATTAGTCTTTCTACTGTAATGTGTATAAATATAACACACAATAGAAATATTTTTAGATATATATTATGTTATATTTGTGTGCATCATAAACTTTTTATAATACTATGTATTATATTATAAAATCAAGGAAGTACCTTAAAAAAAAAAATTGGGGGTCCAACTTTTTAACATAGATACTGAAATTTTATAGTCAATAAACTATATTTACCAGTAAAATGTGGCTACTTTTAAAAATTTCGGGGGGGGGAGTCCAGGTCCCTTTGATCCCCCTCCCCCACCACAGATACGGCCTTGTATAAAACATAGATACAACATAGTAACGACATAATTGTAAGTTATGAAAAATACTCGTCATTCATACAGGAATATTAAAATTAATATATTGACTTATGTTTAAATTGCATCCATAACAGTTACCTAATAATATAATTAATGTAATAAACTTTTTTAAGAATATTTTTTTCTTTTTCTTTTATAATGTGAGATTTTTATATTTGTGTAAAATACGGCGTGCAGAATATTAATATACGAAATATTATAAAATTCGCTACCTTTTGGTTAGGTCTTAGGTGTAAAACTAATATTATTCTAAACAGCATTATTGTTTTGTATTTACTATAATTATAATTAATTATTTATAAACTGCGAGTGACCCAGCCGCAATATGAAAACCAGTTTTGACCTATAGAGTGGTATGACTGCAGTCGCACGCGGGGTAATTATGAACATTGTTTCCCTTATAGCAAAGCAGCATAATATGACGACTGTAAATTTCTAATTTTTATTACCAAAAACATGCTTCCATTTCCTCAGCTCTTGTTAGTCGTAGAAACATGATTTTTTCACCAAAATAAGCTTAAGAAGTTCTTCTAGAGAACTCTGTTCCAGTTTTTATATTTTTTTTTTGTCTATTTTATGTGATTTTGTTAAAAATTTGAGAATTTTAGAAAATTCCAAATGCAAACATAAATGGTTTGAAAAAAATTCGAAAATCTAGAACGTAGTTGACTAGTAAAACTTCTCAAATTTATTTTGGTGTAAATATCATGTTTCTACGACTAAACTAATAAGAGTTGAGGAAAATGGGAAGTACGAAAACATGTTTTTACGGTCGAATTTCGTTATCAGAACAGCTTCTTAATTGTTCAAAGAGGACCGACTAAAATTCCGTTTACTTGAATCTATTTATGGCATTTTTAAAATTCATTAAAAATAAATATTTATGTAATTCATTACCTGTTTATTGTTAATTTAAATAATAGCAAAGGTCACAATTTCAAAAATGTTGAGTAATAGAAGTTTTTAGGGACTTAAACAGAACCTAAAAGAAGAATTAATGAACATTATTCTCGTTCATGAACGAAGAATGGACCAAAATAAAATAGGTTAATATCTTACATACTATTACAATAAATAGATAATCTTAAATCTTTTGTGTAACGCGACTAAAATAATTATACACATAGAAGTTTCTATGTATTTGACATAATAGAAAATAAAATACATCAATTAAGTCCTTATTTTTTGTATTCTTAGTAATTATATAATTTTTTCAATCACATGCCATTTCCATATTATTTATAATAAAAACTGAAACTTGAATATCAGTATCAATTGTTTTAAATAATGTTTGATGTTCATAACTGTGGTTGAACAATGAAACCGATTTAAATAAAATAATAAGATATTTAATATAATATATATTGTTGCGTATATAATTCATTGATTGTGTTGGAAAATGTTTAATTTTGAAATTGAGATTACTAAGATCCTATAAAAATTTAATATCACTAGGCTGCAATATATTTTGAAGCGTTACCTTGGAGCATAAACATACCGTTTACAATACATATTGATGAAGTGTCACTGTGTCAGATAAAATTATATTGTAGTAGAAGGACAAACAAATGAATATTTTTATTTAATCATTCGAAATAATTACGATTTGCCTTCCTAAAAATGCTACATACATAAATCTGTTACTATACATAAACAATTGAAAAATATTAAAAATATTATTAACCCATAATATGTGCAAACAACAGGAAGTGTATATAAGACTAAAATGTGTAATTTCAGTTATTATCAAATTTTAAATATAATTACTATATTATTATACAAAAAATATTGAATATGAATGAAAAACATTCTTAATATAGCCTGCTTAGCTAATGGTAAATATAATTATTGGCCTAAAAATTATACTCATTTAATAATCTCCTATGTTTTACTTATTTTTATTTTATTAGTTATTCTAGTAAGAAAGATCTATTTTACGGATAATTATATTTTTTATTTGAACCTTTTCAAACCAATACATAAAAATTTTAATTATTTTTTTTTTTTTTTGATCTATAATATTATGCACTATTCTTCTCATAAATAATAAGCATTAATGGAAAAAAAATTGTTAAACTCTCTCTCAGTAGTTTCTTTTTTTATAATAGTACCATCGTATCATAAAATTATTCAACATGGTTAACTATAAAAAATTAAATAAAACTACAACCTTTAACTAAAAAACAATAAATTATCGTGTACGTACTTTAATAAAATGTCATTTGATTTTTTGACTTAGGATTTGTTACTACTTAGTCCCCGATGGACTATAACATGACATTGCAATACATAGTATAATATACAATATAAATTATACTTATTACTTATATGTTAGCTTTATAACAGCAAATTTTAACAAATGATTTTAATGCGTTACGTGAAAAATATCGGAAGTTCAGGAATTACAAAAACATATTCGATTGGGTATAGTCTGATCAAGTTGATGCAGCATAATATACTACTTACACCTGAAATAATAATCAGTAATTCTGAATAAAAAAAAACGCTCAAATAAAATGATATAACTAAGTCACAACCCAGTGTGCTAATTTTAATCTAGTTGCATCCCTATCTATAGTCAATAATAATATTAATTGGATTATACGTAATAATATATTATTATGATGTATAAAATATTTTTAAAAATTACCAAAATAATATTGCTTATATTTTACAAACAAAACGATATTAATAAAATTCTATATTTAGTACTACTTTATTTTCACAAAAATAATCGTAATAATTATAATTAAATGGTTAATTTTAAAAATATGTCTAAATAAATAATTTTAGGATAATATAAGGCTGAACAATATTATTATTAATATTATTTGAAATAATAAATTATTATATTGTTTTTCAATGTTCTTTATTTTATTTTTCAAAAAACCTTAGGTTGGTACCTAATTAAAATGTTATCAAGATTTTTACAATCCATAACGTACAATTATTGTCTTATGATATACACAGTATATAAAATTAATAAATTATGCTAGAGCCAATTTTATGTTTTACTATCAACAATTCGACGAAGTGTCATCAGTGGGTGGCTTCTTCACTCAAGATTTTCCTCCTGTAATATTATAGCCTATATTCTTATTGTGCCTTGTGTACAGATTGTATATATATTAATAAAGAAAAAAAAAAAAACTATCAACAATTTACCTTTTTGTGTAAATATTATTCAGCCCTTTAACCTAGATGATTTTTCGTCAGTGTTTATATTTTGTTATGGATCCATTTTGGGTCTTCTATCTGTCATTGTACAAAGTATAAATAGGCATTTGTGTAACGCTAACAAACCCTTCAGCGAATACAACCAAACGAAAAAAAAAAACAAACTGTCCATCGATCAAACACGCGAGATTTTACGTACCAGCCCAAATACAATTTATAATATACATTGAATTCCTGAGAAGAATAAGTATATTTCATTTCCTATCTCCAGCCCTGAGCGTTTGTAGTCCGGACGTCCGCTGTCGAGAACACAGTGATGTGGTGGTGTCGACGGTAGCGAAGGCCGTAAAGACTATGGTATTCTACTTACTGACAAACGCAGCAGTAACAAAACGTAACGATCTAAATTAAATTAAACATATTCATTACCTTACTATATATATCAGATGCCTCTGTTTATACGGAGTCCGATAAATAGGTGTTATTTCATTATACAGATCAAGATCGCTGATCAATGACCTCGTTTCTCAATAAGATCCATTATGTCCATAATACCATTACTGTTTAATCTACATATTACACCAAATTAATATTCCGTGTCTTCGTTATATATTTACGATAATGTGAAACATTTACAAAAATACACATTTTACTTTTACTTGTAATACGTTTAGAGAGAAATTTTCGAAAACGCCGGAGCCGACGTCAGAAGTACTAAAATCTACATAAAATGTGATATATTTTTTTTTTAATGTAAGACAGTCATTTTCTCAATATTTTTTACTCTATAGAAGTATAGAAAATGGATGTACGTTTTTCAAAGTGCACACGCGATTTGAACAATGGATCTTCCTTGTATAGCAGTTTTATACACTTCAGAAAGTGTACAAAAATCAATGAACACATTGTAAAGTGTAATATTTCCAGAGTTTTACTCTCTTAACATATCATATACGTATATCGCTCATGTACCTACATTTAATCGTAATATAATGCGCACCAACACTCGTCCCATTGTATTTTTTTTAATAAATTCAGAATTAACTTAGGTACTATAATATGATAATATCGTCTAATAAAAAAAAAAAAATTAAAAATCGAACCACTTTTTAAAAGAAAAAAAACGTTGTCATTAGGTAGTTACTTCACCAATTATTTATATATAGTATATATACATATTTATATTATAAAGCTAAATTGTGACATTATAATAGAAGTTTTACGCCAACGCAATTTCCAACGATAGTAATAAATTATGTACACACTATATTTGTGGTCATGTGCACACGCCGTTGTAATATAGCGTTGGTGTGAAATGTCATTTTCAACTAATTAGTCTATTCAAAACCCAAATTTAAAATGCATTAATAAATTATGTCTCGAATTCGTAGTTAATGTCATTTTTCTACAAGTGCTAAAATTGATTTCATCGAGTAGCACACTGGCACGTTCGCAATCATCGAAACATAACAGCATAACGCCTATTTCGAATTGCTCTTGAAGAAAAATACAAATATTTAAAAATAAAATATAATTATTTGAAAATATTACAACCGGGTATAAATTATAGTTGTTTAATGATTTCAAAATGTAGGCGAAAACTATACCTTGACTTGCGCAACATTTAGTGTTAAATGAAAATAATTAAAATATCACTCCAACAAAAACAAAATATCAATAAGTTTTCAGCATACAAATTAAACTTTTAATAATACAATTAAATTTGTACGTGATTGAGCGAGTTACTGTAATCATTCATACACATTTTAAAGGAAATTTTTATTGTATTCCGTATTAATTCATCATTTTAAACTGAATAAATTGTGGTTACACTCGGAATAATAAATTTAAAATATTAAGTTTGTGCAGATTTATATTAGATGTCTATAAAAATTATGTACTAGAGTTTAATATTTCATTACATAAGATTCAATATAAATAGCTGACAAATATAATTAACTTAATATATAATTAATTATTACCTAGTAATAAATAATAACTTTTTAATAAAAAAAAACATACACCTAGAAATAAATAAAAAAAAAAATGAATATTGATATAGGCAAAAATGTATTACGTATTTACGTACTATTAATAGCTTTTATGCAGTATTAAGTTATTTAACGTATAATTATAATATTGTCAATCCCTATGATATCTAAATTACCAATTATATCACATAGAGTAAGGTTAGAAGAACTCTATGACATATTATAAATGTAAAAGTTATTAGATATTGTTATTTAAAATTACAGCTGTTAATTCTTTGTTTTTATTACACCCTCTATTTTCTTATATTATTTGGAATAATAATGCATAAGTTTCAGTTCATAATCTTTATAGACATAAAATATAAATCTACAAACACTCAATGTTTAAATTTAATATTCTGAGTATAACTACAATTTATTCATCTTAAAATCACGCTTATAATAAGAAACAATATTGAAACTCCAAATAAAAATTAGGTATATTTTTTATTTCCAGAAAAAAGTAAATATATAAATAAAAATACGATAAACATATATTAGATATATATTTCTAAATAATTTTAAGTATGTTTAGCATTGGGCTTATAAAGAATATTCAAAATATAATATTTGTATTCAATCTTTTTTCAATAAAAAAAAATCCTATTCATTGGTAAAGGGACTTGAATAATATATGTTTCATATTATTGTTTAATAAAATATTTGATTTATGCTTATTTCTTTAAAGAAACTAAAAAAATTAATAAAATGACCTTATGTAACATCGTAACATATTAGATTAATAATTATTCGATTCTACTAGGGTAATTTTTTTTGTGTAAACCTAATTTAAATTAGATATTTTACCAATGCTAAGAATTAGTAATAAATTGTGGAACAACAAAAGTTTAAATAAGGAAAAAATCTTAAGTCCGTCTCTGAGTATAAACTATGACAAGATTGTTATATTTTCCTTTTAGAATATTGAACTAATTTCAAATTATACAGTAAGTTCTGGTTGTAATTTATATACATAAAATTAATTTCAGCTGCTTAACTATCAAAGTTTATTTTTTTTAAATTAAAGTATCTATATATTTTATTGTTACCGATGGCTGAATGTAACAAATAAAAAAATGCCTTGAACTGGAAATTATAATATGCTTATAAATCAAAGTATATATGCTATATGCTATAGATGATTTTATTTTTGAACAGAATGAGTTCTTAAAGACTTTTCTTTTGTCTCTTTAGATCCATAAATGAATTTTGTTCTTTGTGTTACACTTTCGTTCCTTTTTAACAAGGATTTTTCAAAAGTACTGTTTTATTGATGTTATTATTATAGTATACTTTGGTATTTTCTCTGTAACAATAACCACTGCATACATAAGTTCCCACAATCAATAACAATATTTAGTATCACAATAATTCATCAAATTAAACTGAAAATCTGTGTTCACTAAGACGATGTTTCCTTAAAATAAAATATAATAATATACATATTACTATATGGTCTATATGTATATGACTATAATAATATTATAAATGAATAGTTCAAATACAAAGTAAATTATTAGTCTAATTAATAGATAATATATACATATAGTTAGCGTAAAAAATTAAACTCACCTCTATACTTCAGGTATTGACATTATTCTGACGCGTCAAATGTGAACGAATTGTCAATAATTCTATAATTTATTGAATTTTAATTGCATTAATAATTATTAATATTATCATTTTTTTATGAGAGTAATTCAATTTCAATTTGTGAATTAAAAAAAAAAAACATTATTTTCGTAATATTGATTAAATGTGGACGGTAATTTATTCGTTTAAAAAGCATTCCAAGAACTATGGTAAAACTTTCATGATAGTTAAAATATCCGTTTCAAAATTATAATATAAAAATACATTTTATCGCAATGTTCAATATTGCTGAGAAACATTTGTAACTTATACGTGCACTCGCTTCAATCAATAATTCTAACTCCAGGTTAATGCATACGTTTTACATTCTAAATTAACGAATCGTTGAGAAAAATTAATATTTTATTCGTGAATTATTTGACGCGCTTTTGATTATGTATTATTTTATGTGACACAATTTCCTAATCAACGTTTCGTGTTTATACAAGGCTTTTAACGGTATGTCTGCATACACCCCTGTACACGGATTATTATTTAAAATTTCAATATTATATTATATTCATAAATAATTAATTATCACAATACCATAAAGAGAATCTGATTGAAATATGTATAGTAGTGCATTCATATAAAATATACAGGATTATAGACCGATGGTGATCTCCTCCGATGGCTATTTGTCATTTAATCGTGTATATTTTATTCAAATCCTGGTATTAATATTTTTAGCACTAACTTAAACGCAATCAATTTATAGTTATAGAAACCCGAAAAGAGAATCTCCAAGATCAGAATCGCTTTTCCAACTTAAAAGTTATTATCTATCCTCTCGAAGTATGCATATTTATTCTACATAAAATATTAAAATGAAAACACTAAAAACCACTGTATTGAACTTTGCAACAAAATTTGTGAAACAGAACAAAAGTGCAACACCCTGTAAATAAATTATCTATAATATTCAGTCCACACTCGTTATGCTCATCTTTGTGGTGATCCATTATTTAAAACGATACCGTTGCAATGTGCAGTGCAACATTCTACCATAATGATAAGGAACTATCATATTTCCACATCTATGATTTTACATCCGAAATTCCGAAACATTATATTGTTTGATAACTTATTTAAGTAAAATAATTTCGTAATCGATAACATGTTTACTGAATTATACATTGATGAATGATAAAAATATGTTCCACATCCGGGGTATATAAAAGTTAAAATGTTAAATGAATTGTTTTTAATTAAGATTATTTCAGTTGTAATTGTATTTCAGAATAGTTATGAATTATATTCAGAATATTCTTTGAATTGAGTAAGTGAAAATGTAATATAACTTTTGTTCAATATAAATCGGTAAATTATATTGTGTATCAATATGAGATTTTAAACAAACCACATACCTACCTAAACCCACCTCAGATAAGATGTTTATTATTTAGATTATCATATCAAATAATTTCCGTGCCAGTCACAGTTTTAATATTTTTTTTTCTTTCTAATACAAATAAAACAAGTTTTTAATACCCAATTTGTCATTAATATTATATTTTAAATAGTCGTTCGTTATAAATTATTAAATAAATACAATATAATAAATGATATAATATGCATAATTTAATTAGTTTATAATTTTATAATATAAAGTATATTGAATAATTGTTTGATCGTTTTAAAATGCATTATACCTACTTACAACTATATTATATTGCGCATGCCTATATTGCATATTTGCATATTGTATACAAATAAAAAAAAAATCAATCGGTACGTCAAAATGATAAATAGTATGTTTTTCTTATTCTAATGTCATTATTATAGTGTGGGTGTTTAAAATATAATACTGTTGCTTTCCGTTTTCGTCTCGTATTAACATCACTGGTCTGAAACTGCTAAAACACCCAAGTTTTTCAAACGTTTAATAGGCAAAAACTGAGGAAAATTACTACCGGTCGTTTATTTTATACAAGTCGCTTGGCAAATTGAATACAAACCATAATTAAAACTAAATGTTTACCGGTAAAACGCGTGCGCGGCAATGACGCATTCGGTGAAGAATGCGAACGACAGGACGATAATGACGTTTCGAGGCGATTAAGGCCTCGGAATAATGTGATTTAACTTACACAAAATTAATGGGTAAAAACAGTATGGATTTACCAGAGATATGCCTTCAGAAGCAACTTTACGCTTTTGATTAATAACAATAATGGTACAAAAGCACGATGAGAAAGTAAATAATAATAACATCCGCCTGGTTGCGATTAGCAGTGCCTCCGATGCCTTATTCAACTTGAACGAATACTTGGCGGGTATTCGATCAAAAACTAATAACGCAAATGATTTGATTATATGGTCGATGAGTGCAATAAAAGGCTAATATTCTGATCGGATATTGAATCATCTTTTGTAGACAAGTGTGCGGTATTCACTATTCATATTATTATGTATTAGATATCATTTCATATCATATTATCCGGAGCGATATTATTAACATAAGATTACACCCGTTTTCGTAATAACCGTATAATTTTCATTAAAGAGTTAAATGCTATCGTAATTAGATATAAACTATAAAAATAGATAGCTACAACACAAATTGTATGCAATAGCATAAATGTTATTATTACCGTTATTACCGTTATATGTCACAAGTTTTCAAAGTCAATATGAGTTCTGAACAATGAATCATTATGATTTTTCTTCGTATATCAAATTAAAATTAAATGGTTTCGTTTAAACATTGTGAATCGAATAAATGGCATACATCAAAATCGAAAATCTAATTTCAAATTGTTGTAACTTTCAAAAGTTATCACTAACTTGATTAATCAATTACTATAATTGTCAGTGATTATCATAAGTAATAAACAATATATTCGTATTATATACTTAAAGGGTTTATTATATGTCGATAATAAACTCTATTACATTATAACTCAATTAATTAGAATTTTTAAATTGTTTCTTGGCCTTCCAACAAGTCATGAAGACTATCATGATGTATAGTAGACCGTAGACGAATATACGACAATAATTATATATTTCTGTCGATTCAATTATTCTCTTGTTGAATATTAATATTCAATGAATAGTGACTAGTGACTACGTCATAATATTTGAACATGCTATGATTTTAGCGTTACGTTTATGACATATTTTTGATTAAAAATTTAAAAATACATATAATATATCATTTTTAACTAACTAATCATTTTTATTATTTGTTTTCAATTAAATTTTCTACGCCTTATCGTTTGTGATATGGTGCTCTATACGTATCACTGATGATTTAAATTATTACCACAGTTAAACTGATGCCAGAGTGCGCTTCCTGTCCTAATTTTTGATATACGTATTATTATAGATATTTAAATATTCTGCAGTATTCCTGATACCTATAATTTTTTTATATATTTGTTATTTGTAAATGTTTATTTTTATGTTTATCATGTTACTTTTATTATATCCTTAAATATCTATATTTTTCCAATTGAAAAAATATATTACAATGCAAGCATTACATTACAATAACTACGCTAATCTATCAAGTATTTAGCATATATATATATAATAGCATATAAATACTAATTTTCAACATTTAACATTTATTTAATTAGGTAATTAATTTAATCATTAATTGTTACTCATTGAATACATTATTTACAATAATTTAATGAATTAATAAATTATTCAAATTCATAAATCGAAATTAACTAAATACGCTTAAAATTTTTAAATTATGCTACAATGAATTAAAAATGTCACCTATTTTATGTCTAATTTATACACCATTGAAACTTAACTTTGATCGTTCACGCAAATATAATAGCAAGTACCAATAAGTAATATTATTGAGGCATTATTTACTAATAGGTTCCTGCGATATTAAATATACCACCAGCTAATCGTATTCAACAAAATATATATCCGCCATAATGTACTTAATACTTAAACTCACTAAACTTAAACACCCATAACGGCTATGTGTTTTGAATAATAAAAAAAAACTAAAAACAGGCAAGTAGGTAGCATAAATTATAAGGATCGTAAAAAAACGCAAAAAAGGATTTTGATGTTTTCGTCACATACCTATGCACGTGTCAAGAACCTTTTTATGTAATATCGGTCAAACACACAGTCGCCTGTACTATAATCCACACAGCTGAAACGTAAAAACATTATATTAGTTAACCATAATAACGCAGAGAGTATCTATAATCTATATTGTGTAAAAATAGTTGTGTATACGATTCCGATAAGGAAGAGTATTAAACACTGTGCATATCACGGACAGGTGGTGTGAACTGTAGAAATATATCCGAAACTAGATGATAATATAATAATAATATAGCTATTGTCCTATTGATTTCTTTAAGTATCGGTTTTTATTGTGGCAATATATTTTCAGTTCATGAAACACGATCAAATAACCAATAATTATAATAATATATTTTTATGTGTGGTAATTAATTATGTTTGACGTTTGAAGCAATTTTTATTTTTACCAAAATCATTTGACAAAAATATGAAATACATTATCAATCTGTATTCTGTATCGTTTCTTCAATAAATTGTCTAACCGTATCATGTTACTTTTAGTTATTATAATATTTGCATCTTCTCAGTGAATTATTATGATAAATGATTTTTGGAGAAATAATAGAAAAGTATTAAATAACACGCTAAAATAGCGTTTAAACTATAGTTTGAAAAATTAAAATAATTATTTACTTGATATTAGATAATGTTTCAGTTATCGATAAAATTATAAATTACGAGTGGAATCATATAACTTTTAAAATATGTCGTTTAAAAACATCGGTTTAAGTACGAAATACTTGATTTAAGACTAAAAAATTAGTTTATTTATTTAAATAATCAGCCGGTTTTTAAATGTTAAACTCCAAAGTTTCTCGTACATTTGGAAGTAGCGTCGTAAAATACTTAATACTTATGACGTGTGGGACCCTTTTGTTAATATAAAATATATTCTAAGTGGTCTGATATATACTACTACATGTGTACAATAAAAATAAATGTAACGCTTTAGAGTTATTTCACGTTTAAATATTTTAGTTAAAATCCATGTGAATATATTTTTCATTATACAAAGGCGTGATAATATAGAACGCTAGTGTAGTCTAATTGAGTTTTAATTTCAATAGAACGCTCTATTCACACAGTACTGTTAATTATACACAGCCATTGGGGTGAAAAATATAAAAATATTGTTCGCCTTTATTATAAAAAGAGAACCACCCCTAGAGAATAAATTTTAGATGAGGTAACTAGTATATTAAAGTAATTACACTATACAATATAAACTAAAACGTTGTACTCCTCAATCCCATCAAGCCGTCAGAACGAAAACTCCTTTAAACTAATATACAGTATGCACACCCATTTTATGCACACTCACCGGTACTCTCATCATCCTGTCCATTCATAACGCATAATATAAATAGCGCATACCGTCTACTTATATCAGTGGCGTACCCAAGGGAGGAGGGGTCGGGTATGGACCCCCCATGGAGGAAAAGGTGCAAACCACTGATTGTATATTGTGTAATATGGTTGATATTGTATACATGTTAAAAAAATTTGGACCCCCTTTGAAAAATTCCTGGGTACGCCCCTGACTTATATATCAATATAACATACATATTATTATATATAAACACAGCTCTGACGCGAACGACTTTGCACAATTATTTTCGCAGGGTCAAGTTGATCGAGTGTTCAGCTAAGGACAACGTGAACGTGCGCGATCTGTTCAAGTGCTTGTTAGTGTTGTCCCGGAAGCTGAACGGAACGGAAGACCAGGCGGCATGCCCGTTGAAACGTCGGTCCAGCGCGTACGTCAGCCACACCAAATCGTCGAGACGCGCCGCGGACAACGCGGGAACCGCCACGACTTCCGGTCCGGCTGGCGGCGCTTCCAGTCACGGTCGCGACGAGCATCAGCTACAGCAGCAGCAGCAGCAACAGCAACAACAGGAACGGGCGAAACCGCGCAGCCGTAGCCTGATCAGACGGTGCAGCCGGAAGGCCAAACAACAGATTAGGGACACGACCGCGGGTGGCGGTGGCGGTGGGGGTAACGGCGGTGGAGTGGATGATTGCAACGTCAGCTAAATGACCGCATAATAATATTATAATATACGATATACACAATATACCTACATGATAATAATGGGGTCTTCGGTTGACCGACAAAAACAAACTTCGCACTCGTACACAGTTCATTATAATTTTAGTCGTTTTATACCCATTATTATGCCACGTGTACCTATATAATCTATATAGTTACCAATTGGTGTTTTACCATATTATTTTACAAGATTGTAATATTGTTAATCAATTTTTTACTAACCCCCTCCCCTCTACGAAACTTGCATCCAACATTTTATTTGTTTGTTTTACCAGCGTATAATAGCCGCTAACTAGTTATTTTTCGTTATTTTTGTTCTTTCTGTTTCATTATACAATCATAGTGTCCCTTTAACATTGATTAACGTTTTGTTCGTTTGGGGTGTGCTCAAATAATAATTACTATTATGTGCGTCGTTGACGTGCCTCGTGAAATATTTATATAGAACGGAGTAACTAAGTGTACTATATACATACTTAAGTACTGTATTATGATAATAAAATAATAATTAAGAAAACGTCTTTTCAGCGGTATTATGTGTAACGCGTTTACAACGAAATATTAAGAACAATAAATTTTCAAGTTTCACAACCCCCATACAAATTTTGTATATAATATATTATGTATGCACATTCTGTATATACGTATATATCGTTAATTCATGTTTATCAGTCCAATGTAGCCGACACTGCAATTGCAATATTGGAACGACAAAATCACTATTTTGTCTCTATATATTATATTATTATATTTCCTGCACCAACCGTTCTCTTAATAATAACGATATACTTGTGTATAGCTATATCATAGTTAAGTATAAATTATATTCTTGTGTTCTCTTCGACGTTAAATAAAACGTATTAAAATAGTTTTGAGTAAAATCACTATCTTTATAAAATATACTCCCATAAAACTATAATATATTATATTATATTATGCCGTTATGGTATTCAAGAAAAAATACAATATGTTTTAAATTTGATTAAAAAAATAATTAACTATTATAATAATTATTTTATATATTTACATTGTATTAATTTGTCTTTTTGATTTTAAAACCCCATCAACGTACAAATAACATTTTGTTTATAGATTATGTACTATTATTTTCGGATTTTAATGATCAAGATACTGTTATCATTTTTGTATCGTTTTCGTGCATTTCAAATTGTTTTAAATCACTTAATGTATTATCTGGAAAGTTATTATCATATTATAGTTTATTTATAAGTAATAGGTTTCAAACAACGTTATGATTTTTGAGAATCAATTTAAATTATTTATCAAAATTATTGGTCTTGTATGTACCTTTCAGAACACAGGTTTTGACCCGATTAAATGTAAATATAATAATTAACTAATAATTTTAACATAATTAATATTATAATTTTATTTAAATGCCCAATGTGTTTTGTTACGAATTATTTAATCTAATAAACACGTTTTAAATATATTAATTATTGACGGTAATAAGATGATTTGTATTACGCCGGTTATCGTCTGTATTTCGTGTAAATATTTTATGAATTTAAATATTTAATACGCTAACCTGTAATCTCTGATTTCACTGGTACAAGATTTATGATTTAAACAATAAACGTGATAAATTGTAGTAAATTCGTTAATTTATGTGCCATTGATTTCCAAGTGCTTCCATAAGCGTATTGTTCAAATAGTCAACCTATAATATAGGTATTATAAGTGTGGTAAAAGAATGTCTATAAATAATAATGTATTAGCAATTTAATTAATAATGAACCAAAATAATGTTAAATATCAAACATATAAAAATACATACTATTAATTGTTCATACTTGCATTTAAAATATATTTTAACTTAATTTGTTCACGAAGCATTTTCAAAAATGTATGTGTTCTCTAAAAACACCTAAAACTACATGACACCTACTAATAAACTATACGCAATGTATTTATTCGTCCAAGTTATTAATTACTATTATTATTCTCATTCTATATTCGATGTTACTATACATTTTAATAACTTAACCATTTTACTAAACATACAATATATATGTATAATTATATACATATATTAAAATTTTCAAATATAATAAAGTACAATGTACATACATATAATGTAGTATAGTACCTATAGCATTAACAATGTATAAAAAAAAAAAAATAGTTAAATTTATCTAAACAAGAACGTCCGTGAAAAGAAATCTCAAATAAAAGGTCATATTTACTTAATTGTACTATTAATATTCATTATCATGAATTATTGACATTTAATATCACCATTATTGCCTATATACATATTATTAATTTGTTAATCAATCATGTCGTTTGATATTTTATCGAATAATATGAACAGTACAGCTATTATATTGTAAATTACCTAATAATATGTGTAATATGTGAATGTCTCATCATTACGTATTTTGACGTATTTTCTATATTATCAATTAATATCTATACTTACGTGTTAGGTATTGAAAAAAAATACGAGAATAAAACTGTTGGTAAATGTCCGTTTAAAATGCCAACGGGGTAACGGGTTATGATAGGCTCTTAAATACTGCCTGCGAGCACCTCTGAGTGTAATAAAAATCAAAAATGTGAAAAATATTATGTAATATTTCTCATTTTTCAAAAATAAAGTAGGTATGTGATAATATATTGTCGTAGTTATATCCCCGTATGTGGCATTCGTGTGAGTGAAAATTCATTTAGTCCAATCGGGAATAAGCAGGGATAATAATAATTAATTACGTTTTTTTTTCTACAATGCTATAAAAAAATGTACATTCATTTAAATTAAAAATATTATCACACTATAATGACACACATTTTAAACCATAATAGCTTATGGAAACCATTGATGAGATTATTTTATTAGTAAATATAATTGTTAAAACCTGACATGATTTTCACATTTTGAATAATCAATTCAGTTAATTGGTTTTACATATTGTATTTTCCCTTCATAGAAAAAGTTTGATTTTATTATGGTCTTGTGCAATTCATTTTAATTGGGCAAAACTAATTAATTGTCTACAACGATTTTTCCATTAATTCGAATTTAATAATAAAAATAAAAAAATACAGCGAACAACAGTGCTTTCACGTCACTTTAATTTGTGTAATTTTAATCAGGCTATGTTGAAATTAATAAATACAAGTTATTTTTTTTTTTTTTTACTAGTCTTCAAAATTTTTCACGAAAATTATATTATTGGCTTACTATTGATAAAAATAAAACACTAAACCTACATATAATTTTTTTTTTTATATATATTAACATTTAATTAATTGTTTTTATTTTAGCTTAATTTTCAACAAAATTAATAATACGTATTATCAAAAGAAAAAAAAATTATTTATTTTATTAACTCATTATAGAATAAATAAAATAAATAACTGATTCCGTTAATGATTACATTTAAGGGACCAGTAGAAATTGGTAGTCTAATCCTAATATATTGTATTAAAATTTATCATATATTTATACCAAATAATTTAAAGTTAGTTAAATGCATAAACATTTATAATATATACAGTAAGGGAATAACAATGTTTAAGTTATAAAATACATATACATATTACTTACAACACAATATATTATATATAATACATATTAAGTTTCAAAAAAAAAAAAACATAATAATTTAAAATTAACGGATAAAACTTTATCCATACTAATAACATTATAATTATATTAGTAAGAAATTGTAATTAATAAAAATGAGAAATAAATATTATTTATAAAATTATAATTGATTAAAAACTCCTACTAAAAAATAATTATTATCTAATGGATAATCTTTAGTGTATCGTCATCAGGTGTAAAGTTTTTTAAAATTATAAATTTTTCTCTCGAAATGTATGGGTGTATTTGTCTTCAAAACACTAGTAAATTTGGAGAAATATGCACTCTAAATGTTGTGTTCATAAATAAAACACCAACTCAGTTAATGTTTAAGATAACCATAATGTACCTTCTAAATTTATTTCAAAGTTTCTGATTATATTATAGCATACCGTATATAAAGTTTCATATTCATTAAACATTTAAACAGTTTAATTTAAAACAGAACTTAAACGAATAATTTCTGTAATTGAATAATTTAGAAAAAAACCTATTTCTTATTTTCTATAATATTATTCGTTATACATTTATACATTACAATATAAAAGGTTATCCATTTAAATGTTCACACCCACTATTTCAAAAAGTTTGAACTTAATTAAAAATATTTTTTTTATATAATTTGATGACTCCAGAACAACATATTATTAAGAAAAATTTAAAAAATATTTAAATTTTATATCGTTCTCGTTTTTCTATGTTTTACTTTTCTAAAATGACAATATACTTACATTTTAATTTCATATTACGCAGCAGAATATTTTCATGCATGCAAATCGAACATTTTAACAAGTAGTTAATTACTTATAAGTATTTAAAAAATTGATGAGTAAAGTAGAGTGGTACAGGGTATCCCGCCAATGGTTCTCTACTACGCTTACCACATAAAATACTTATAAATTATAACTAATTAAATTCTGGTTACAAATTAAATTTGTGTATATCGGAGAACTCCAAAATAAATTCTACTTCAGAATATGAAATTAACAATATATGTGGTCGTTCAAAAAATAAAAAAATTAGAAAAATTAAAACGAAAAAACACTGCAAAATATATAAATAAAATTTTAAATATTGTTTTACAGCTAATTATCTACAAATAATAGTTTAGTTTAAAAATATAAAACTTTTAGCAATTATGAGTATAGGTTCACCTTGCATAATTATAATTCCAAAAAACTTCAGTATACGTGTGACTTAATTTCAGTAAATAAAATATTATAAAAGAATATTTTTAAATCACAATAAAGTAAAGTTAAATCTTTTGCGCTTCAAATATTACTGCATCCATTGTTGTAATCAGGTGGAATTATTCTTATTTTGTATGAATTTTAATTTTTTCTTACAATTTATTATATCAATTGATAAACGAATATAGGACATATCTAATGTCTATGTGATATTCCACAATAATCTGGACAAAAAAAAAATTGACTGATGGCGATCATGTTTTTATTTTAATTTTTTAGTAAAAACTATAATAATTTTTATTATTCATTTTTTGTTTAGGAGAAGGGGGGCAACAAATTCATAACCAATATATTTTAAGTAATTAAATATAATATTTACATTTTCAAATTGAATTCCAGTATTTATCCGTATAAGAAATAATCAATTAAATGTATATATATATAAATTATGTGTGAAGTATATATTTTCTCGTTTAATTAAATAACTAGGAACAATAAGGTACAATAAGATATGTGTAGCACCTCTCGAAATAGGTAAATTTATTTCTGCAGATGGAAATATGGAATAACTGTAGTACACGCCGTTCATAATAAAACTAAAACGGAAAGACTACTAATCTAAAACTTAACAATAATGATTATCTAGCATTCATAATATTATGTATGTTATCATATCACAAAAGAACAATTATATATATGTGTATAATTATAATTTTAAATAACTTAATTATTGTATGAATAATTATATTATAAAGTTTTATAGTGTGTATTGATTTTTATTATAATAATAAACATAGTATTGTTTCAAAATTGTATTTAGTATTTATTTAGCCTCGTTTTATAGTCTATGGTCATTGCCCACTGCATATCCTTTGATATTATAACTATTACATCGAAAAACTTTTTTATTAAAAAAAAATAACAAGATTCCTAAAATACAAACCTTTATAATAAATAATAAATAATATTTATTTTAATAATAAGTTATCGGCCTTATTTCTTTTCAATATCTAAATTTTACAGCATACTAGTGAGTTTATTCAGCGATTATTACCCGTATTATTTATAAATGAAAAAGTAAATAGTTTCCTGTTATTGAGAAATAATTCAAGTCAAGTTTTAAAAATCAGTTTTCAAACAGACTTACCTTAGATATTCTTTGATATATTTACAGGAATATAGTTTCAAAATGGATAAATACATATAATACTCAGAATTCAATATGTACGAGATTATGAAAAATAAATTAACATACTATACTTGTAATAAATAATTTCAAATGTAAATATATTTTTCAATTTAAAAAATAAACTTTTATCACTATAAAATAATATTCTTTAAGTAAGTACTCTACTATTGTACGAAAATATATTTACTTCGATACTACATCTACAGTTACTGTAATAATATTACCGTCGGCTAATGATGGAATAATATTTAAATACTACACTGCATATCTATGATCGTAATTTAATATAATAGTATACATATGATGTTGTTTACACGTATAAATGTATACCATAGTATCCACACAACATAAAGTTAGTCTCACAACCACAAAACCCGTACGATAGTAAATATTTGTGTTGTTTTAAAATGCAGTACAATGTGAACGAAATTTTTATTGTATAACATAAACATAAGGACAGGGACTAAAATTGTCTACATTAAAAATACACTTAGTGTAATACGAAATATCGAGTGTGTAGCAATCTGCAGTGACTGTAATATTATTATGAATATATCATAATAAAATAATATTAAAATTCGTTGTAAAAAAAAAATACATAAAAACTATGCTTATAAGTATTTACAATTCGAAATTAAATAACCTATTGAATTTCGATCGGACTACTTTCTAGACTCTGTGATAATATATTAGTGATATTTAAAAAAATAAAATTCTTCATTAGTTCGGTTGATAATATTATTGTGTACAGTTTAGGTGTGTGGTATATGGGCATAAAATGAAAATTACGAAAAAAAATGAATATTTAGCATTTAATAAAAGGTATTATATATAAATATGACGAATATGTTATTGCATCATACCTCTTTTTGTGTTTATGTCACCGTTATAACAAAATTATATAATGATGTTATCTATCGGTGGGTAGTTCAAATAGTTCAGTATACAACATTGTTTGTCGCTCTATTGAACTGAATGAACTCAAGTCCACGGCCAGAGATACGGTTATTGTAAGCAATATTTCCTACGCCAAAATCTTTTATTATATTATCCAATAGTGTAAAAATATTAATAGAATTCTGTTGTTGTATAACAATAATATTTTCAGATATTACAGCGCCAAAAGATGATCGTACGAATTAACGTGTCGAACAGAATGGAAAAAGAATCAAGCAAATAGCTCTACTAAAACACGCCACGTGATATACCCAAAACTGACGACTAAAATATAATTTTGAGTTCCATAAAAATCATTGAACTATTTATTTGTAAACGTCGGTCAAAAAATATAAATTTAAGTGAGACAGCATCACATGGTTAAACTGTGTTATTTTATTTTAGTCAAAATAAATTACATGACGTAATAATTTAGACAAACAAAATATACATACGTGTATTGACTCCCGTAGTCGTATCCTAAAATAATACTTATAGTAAATTTCCTTTAACTTATCAGAGTAACTTCTAATTTATTCTTTAAGTGATAATTTTAATCTAAAACTATTATCATACAATATATTAAAATGATAATATAAAATAACTATTACCATCAAGACGTCATGATGTAATGTTTTAAATTAATATTGATTAAATAAATGTAAACACTTAAATCATACTAAGAAAAAATGTAATAAATAGTGCTGTAATAAAATGAAAACGTAGAACAATAAATTAAACTAAAACTAATTAACTAACTAGAAAAATGTATAGGTTTTCAAAATAATATATATGTTAACAATCGGTAATATTAATTTATATGATCATTAATAACGTGTATGAACCGTAAATAAAAATTGATAATATGATATTTATCAAAAATCAATAAATAGCAAAACTATACGCTATATTGTTATAATGAATAAAAAATAATTCTACCTAAAAATTATTTGTTAATAGTTTAGGAGTATTATCTACATAATTAATTACAAATTAAGTGGTTTGCTTAAATTAATTCAACAGTAGAGTACCAACGTAGGTAACAAATTTATTTCCCGACGTTAAGACGTATTGCCGTTTTCACATATTGTTATTATAATAATTTATATATGCATGTAAACAACAAACATTTCCAGTCACTGTCATTGTTTATATTTTAAACCGACTCGTGTTTTATGTATAATTACTAAAACCCAATAGGATTAAACTTCACTTCACGAATTTGTGTGTTTTTAAATGTTTATATTTTTTTTAACATCTTCAAAATATAATTGGATGGTCTGAATATGTAAACGCTATACGGTATTTACCAATACACTGTCATCACTATTTTACATCTTTAAAACTCGAGTATTTATTAATTGTTATTATGAAGTCCAAAGTAGATAAAAGAGTTGGAATTTATAACATAAAAATACAAAAATAAAACAACGAATACTGATAGTATTTTCAGATATATACAATATACATATTATATTATCATCTTGTAGACATCGCTTGGAAGCATTAATACTCACAATACAAATCCCGTATAAGTGTAAAGTGTGGTGTTCTATGAAAAAATCTCGTATATATACACATTGGGGCCCCAAGGGGTTGAGAGTTTGTGACGGCATTGTGACAAAAATATGTAATATATTATGCTTCAAAGAATATAAACATACACATCAACAACTCAAGACGAATATTATCAAATCACTGAACCGTTTGAAAATGAATCTATTTTCTATATAATACATATTAAATGAAAAACAAATTATCAACAGGTACAGGAGACGGAAAAAATATTATGTTTATTTATAACGTTTCTAATGTTTATTAATATTTATCTTTTAAAGAGTACGAGATAGTTTTACTTCATTCTAAACTTATTTAACATAATATTATATTGTAAATATGTGTTATCAATTTATCATAGACTATAATACCTATTAGTTATTGATTTTATTCAATTTACTAAATAACTGAGATTGCCTGCATTATATTACATTATTCTTTTTTTAGATTGGATATACTAGGGTGTAGAACAATAAGATTCTCGATATTTATAAACATTACTTTAAGATTTAACGTTTTTACCTTTCTACTGAACATTTCTTGAGAATATAAACTACTTAGTTGCTTTATTGGTAGAAATATTTTATAAAAAAAAAATACGATATGTGGTCAAAACAAGATAAAAATTTGTAAGTAAAAGAGTCTTATAAAAAAAAAAAAATAATAAAAACCTGCAACAAAATTGTTTTTTTTTATTGTAAACATTTGTTTTCATGTTGTTTTATTCAATTATTTTTAATTTAATTAAATTTTTTCAAATGTTATTGTTTTAAATACAAAAACTTTGGCACTATACTCGTATGTATAATTTATATAGGTATTCCTTCAATGTTTAAAAAAAAATGTTGGAATTGTTTTTATACCTTAAGCTTTATATTATTATAGTGAAATCAGAATATTTGTAACCTTTCATAGTATAATTAGTTATTAAAAGTTTTAGAGAGGGAAAAATATGAGTATTTAAATGTAATACCGAGTATATAATATAGAGACTGATATAATTCCTCAATTTAAATCTAAAATCGATTGAACCCAAAATGAGAACACAATGACTACTTAGAAGAACTTACAAAAATATAAGACATTGTTTAAATAAACGATTAAACATAAATATAATGAGCTTACAGTGTATTATACGTCTCTCGTTTTACCACAAGTATTAATCAACAATTACCAACGACGAGTAAGTGTTACGCGTATTCTAATAATCTAGTTATAATAATATATTATATTCCTATAAATACGACGACGACTTACCATTTTCCTGATGTCATATGATTATTATTGTTATTATATTATATCGTGTTCTGATGCATTCGGCGTCGAAATATATAACATAATAATATTATTACTAAAATAGAAACATCAAAACCGTTTTGTGCAAAGTATTGTGACACGAAAAAACTAAGGTAGAAGGCACTATAGTACGCTTCAATTTAATTTTAATCTTCACAAGTTAATCCTAAAGTTTTAATAATATTAGATTTTTTTTTTAAATTACATACTATTATCACTATTACTTACTCAATCGATTACAATAAAAATAATAGCTCCATGTACTACTAATAATGTTAATAAAAAATGTATGATTGTCCAATACACTATATTATATTGATAAGAAATACAAATATTATTTAATAAGTATAGAAAAAATATTTTGATATTTTTATCAATTTTATATTTTTTGGAATATATTTATAGATGATTATTATATGATTGGCAAATGTGCTGTTCGTAAATGTTGTTGTTATAAATGCATAATTATATTTTTAATTCAAACTTTTTCCCAAAGTCAAAGATAATTATGTTCCCTTAATAAACAATGTACTTATTCTATTTTATTTTATTTACAGCTTTTAATTGTTTGTTATGAATGTATGTATAATATAATATTATCTGTAAATATTTCAATAACCGAGCACCCATATTAAAAAAAAAATTAACTTAATTTTATTAACTGCTATATTTAATTTTTAGTTACGCCAATCGGGAAACGGCGTTACTGCTGCAATGTTGCAGATGTTGCTAGTGCTAATATACTACATATTATACTGCAGGAGCTACGCCTTCGTAATAACAAATTTACAGGCATAGCCAACTCTCACAGACTTTTTTTTACCAAATAAAATATTATTATATTATGTATACAAAAATGAATATTGGCCGTGATATTAATATATTATAATTTATAAACCAATCCACGTCCCTATGCGCTCAACAAAAATCAATCTTTGCGGTATACACAACCTATTTTAAACTTAAAATTATTTGCCAGTTAATACCTATAAAACAGTTATTATCAATTAAAAATGGATTAAAACTGATATGTATTATACCAGAATATTATCACAAACGAAAATAATCAAATTTAAAACAAATTCTTGTAGATCAACATTTAGAACAGTATCTTCGTATCTTCAATTAGCAGTGAGAAATGCAAATTTTTTATCTACTTCCCAATGATATGCAATGTCACACTTCAGCTTCGGTTAAACATTGTAGTGTTATGTTCTTTTAAAATTACCGAGACTTAACACTCATTCTTAAGTAATAGGTACTGTACATTTTAACTGTGTAGCCTATACAATGTTAATATTTTAATATTATTATAAATACAAATTATCTAATTCTATATATTCTGACTTACTATTTAATGGAACAAATGTGTTATAATAGATGATAGGTAGAAATATACTATCACTATATTTTATACTAATAGGTCAATACATTTATATCAAAAAAATATATAAACTATTTAATTTCATCGAAAGTTAAAAAAAAAAGTTAATAAACAATTTATTTTATACATAACTATGTATGTATACAATTTTTCTGTTTTGCTGGTTTTTTTTTACTGGTAGGTAAATGGTACATCATAACATTCATATCAAACAGTGTCTAGGAGTTTCTATAATAAGGTATAAGGTGAATCATCCTCGTGTCACATTTCTGTGTTAAGAAATGTTAGCAATTACTTACGATAAAAGTCTTCGGTTACCTACACAGTTAACTGCAGACGTACAGAAACGTACAACTATATGTATTATGTGTAAAATCGAATTTTGTATAAATTTTATGTTTTTTTTATAATGATTGATTAAATGATACAATAACGATCGCACCACCCACAATCCACATGTGAGTTATAATAATTTTACATCTATACATTATGTCGTATAATAATACGTTATTGCATCGTGCATATATATTTCATGCACACAATGCAAGTATAATAATATATGCAGCAATATACGTGGACCTTTTTCTGGCGTCATTTATATTATGCATTCTCATACTTTTTATACGACCGCTATAATACTGCCACTCTTTTACCTCTGTTTTACCATTTTTTTTTTTTTTTTTTTTTTTAATGGATAAAGCAAAAAATCTGCATAAAACGAAATTTTTTTAGTTAAAACAGATGTATATTATTGCATAAAGCAAATTAAAAATATTTTATAAAAATAAAACAGAATGAATTTAATAGAAATAGAATGTGTCATCAATGTATAATATGATATATTACTTAGTAAAACTGAATTTATTCATTTTAGTTGAATATAAAATTCACTCAAACATCTATAAATACCATACATATTACACATCTTATCTGACGTAAAAGAGGTCATGAGACGTCAAAATAATGTTTTTGAAAAAAATTACCTAACTAATATTATTTTATTATTTGTTTTTAGTTTTTCAAGTTTACGTACGTATGTTAATTTATAAATTAAATTGTGACTTGAAAATTAGTTCACACAAAAAATTATTATTGAATAAAATTTTTTATAAAATTGGTTAAATTTTCATTTAAAAAATATATCAACAGTCGTTAGTTATTAGGAAAGCAAACATATAATTATTTAGGAACAAAACAATTAGTCATATTTTTTTTTAATTTGTATACTTTCTGTATTAATGATAACGAATATTTTTTCATCAATTTTTATTTTTATATTTGAATTAATTAAATTAAATATATGAAATTCAAACTTAATTTAAGATAAATCTGTTTAAAGTAAAAATATTTTTGGTCTTATGACTCTTTTTTGTATAAGATTTTAACGTATGTATGAATGTTTAGACACATAAATTGTTAGTAAATTGCTTGTTAATACTACACTTGTTATATTATGTTTATATATATAGTTGGGAATAAAATGGAAAAACAAATACTATTTATTAATTTAAGTACCTAGTAGTTGTGTGCACCTGCCATCATAATATGTTTAGTGAAACACGTAATAAATAATGGTGTGTAAACATTATTTTTTTTTTGTTATTTATATTACATTGGTGATTAATCATTACCCACAGTAAATTTACAATCACCTATTTTTATCGTTCGTCATGATTAAAACATATTATTATAGAATTCTGATTAACATTGGTTGTATATTGATTTTGAAAAATAATTAGTTTATACTATTATTTTTTAAATCGCAATAACATAATTTTATTTTATTTAATTTTCGATATAAAAATTGAAATAAAATAAGCAATAAATGGTTTTTGGCAGACTTTTATTTAAAAAAACAAAATACTGGGGAAATCGACATAAAATCAAAGTGTACTAACGCCTGTAAGTCTGTATAGCTATATTACATAAACCTGGAATGACAGTAAATGATTTCGTGTGGGATTCGACATCGGTGCATTGTTGTACATCATTACAACATTATACGATCAACGTAATAATACAATTGGACATTTTAATGATGAGCTGCGTCTATAGGTATTTGCAAAAATATATTATTCAATGGACGTGCACGTGGATCTCTTGGGTGAACGGACGCGGACGAAGATTTAAGTTTAAATAGGTGTTATAAATTATGGTCGTCGTGACTACTGTATAGTTTTTCCGGTGGCCGGAAAACGAGCTAGTCTGTCATCGAAAAACCGCACAGTGCCCATTTTACGTTGTCTCCTCTTCACCCACCTATTTCCACCATTGACGAAATTTCCTGACGGCAATGGCAAATCGTCGTTATCCAGCAGCACCACGAACGCGTCCGTCCGATCGACCTTCTTTGCATCGCCACTAGTTGTGCAGTCCACTACTTCCAGACGGAACTCCGGTCTTTTTACAATGCGTCTGGGACGTCTGAAAAACAAATCTCCAAGATTAGGTCAAACAACATCAATAATTATTATTATAATTATATATTTATTCAATTTATTTTCGTTCATACAGGCATTAATTTTTTTTAATAGTAATAAGTAATAACAATATAATATTTTTATAAACGAAACGGTACAGTGCCAATGTAATAGCACATTACCCGAATGTAAAACGAACACGTAAACAATAAATTATAATTGGCATTATATAATAAAAGAATTTTTTTTTTTTTTTGGTCAAACGAATGGAATTGGTCGATGAAATGCGAATTGAATTCGAAATAAGTACAATTTCTGCAGGTTAGGTACACATTTTAAAATATCATTTCTTTGTGGTTATAAAACTGTGTCCGAGCTTATTATTACAGGCCATATATGCCTTTTTATTTATGTACACTATATCATAAATTTATAACAATAAAATATATATATATTATATATATAACAGTCTGCATAGTATACGTATGTACAGATTTGTTGATTCTGATTCCGTAACGAGAATATTGCATGATTTTTCGGTTCAAAAAAAGAGAGAAATTCAGTCGCCAATTGTTAATTATTAATGTGTACCTTGGTATATACTCCAACCATTTTCAAACGTTGTACATTCCGTTCCAAATTTCGGTTCAACGATATTAATCGGTAGCAGGTGGTAATATGCAAAGGATATTAATGCCATAGTGAATAAAATACATATTTTACCGGTGTATGACGTGTCAAACGCTAAAACTCGTGTTGGACGTTGTCAAAGTTATTTTCGTCATACGTATATTGCTTTCGGTAAGAGTTGGGAGTACTTGACAGTTTGTTACACTTAATCAATTTCAACCTAACGCTTAACGCGAATATTTCGCATTCAGAAAACGGGATGGAGTTTATCACCGATAAAGTAATTACAAAGCTGCCATCGCGTTCGATGTGAGATGGCCGGAGACAAAGCACGTATCGACTTTTTCTCTTCGTCGTAAACAAATTGAAATAAAAAGATTAGCTTGAGCAAATAATCTAGCTTAAAAGTAAACGACACATAAATAATATTATACATTTATAACATTAAAAGCTACGTAATTTTATACGACGGCGCTTTGTATATGCAATTTTAATACACAAAACGTAATGTAGATAAAAACATAACCTAGTTTATACATAGTAATACTATATACTATAATATAAAATCAATGCCAATATGCTACAACTTAAAAAACCGGAAATATTCTACACAAAATCACTATTCAAATTGACGGCTGACAACATTTATTTAATAAAATAAAGTGAAGTAAATATTTGGCTATTTTAACAGACTATCAGAGAAAGACAAAAACAGTATTTTGGAAATTTAAAGTTGAAAACAGATAATTTATTCGATTTAAAAAAACGGATTCTACCCGAGAGGATTAAAATTTCAACGAAATTTGATCGCATCTTAAGATAGATACAGACAGGTTACATCGTAAAGCTTATAGAAAAAATCACTGAATTTTTTATTTACCTGACCTTCATTTTTATCTATTTATTAATTAATATTATTTAAATTAGACATTTTTTCTAAGGAATTTAAAACCATCTTTATAGGTTTTTTTATATATATTTTTACGTTACTCAAAATTTAATCTAGAAAATCTATTTACATACATTCTTTTATAGTGCAATAAGATTGATGTATACTTCTTTAATTTGTCATTTGCTCTGATACAAAAGATGTATATAATTCAAGAGGTCTAAAATATTTTTAATTAATAACCCTTTTCTTTTTGAGTTTTCTTTCGGTACTTATGTGTGACTTAAAATCGCTGATTGCAGTAACTTTAATAATATTTAATAATTATTATAGCTAACATGACCCATGCGTACAGACATTAGCTAGTGTATGAGGCGTTTTTCGAAAGTATATTTTTCAGCGTACACACATCCAAACACAATAAATAACTAGTATACCTCTATTATAGTTTCGTGCATGCATAACATAATAATATTATAACATTATCATATAATAATATTTTTTTTTCGTATAGTTAAGACTTTATATAATACACACGGGATAAAGCTAAAGCGTATATCACGCGTTGTCTGCGGTTGAAGCAGACCTATTCTGCCCATTCTGCCACGATGTATTTTTTGCACGTGCGTCAGAAATGAAATGGATAGCGCTTGACGAAGAGTGTATTATCTAAAGTAGTGGTAATATAATTGCGGTTATACATTACCACAAACACTTAATGTTTTGCGCATGCGCAGTGATAACGTCGAGGCCCAGTTACTATATTTCAAGATTTTAAATCATAGCATAATCCAGTGTGTATTATCCAAAGCCAAAACGCTGCTCTTTCGTTATTATAATCATCAATATTATTATATTATTCTCCGTTGTTTCTTCCGCGTATTACAATTCAACGAACTCATTTAATTTTAAAATTTTGTATATTCCAATTTCCATAAACTGTTTTTCTAATTCCGCTCCTTTTTCGAAGTATTTTTATTTTCATTTAAAATTGTATACAAATGACTGATGAGATACAATAACAAAATTCAGATTCCATGATAGTGTTACATGGAATTTATATTATTTAACTTTGTATTCATACTATTTCCCTGAACTTTTCAAAACTTTTTATAATACCACATTTATCTAAAAAATAAAACAATAAATTATTACATATTTTCTTTAATCATATTTTTTTCATGCAATTGACACTTGTTACATTACGATTTTTCCATTTAAAACAATTAAGACTTATACGCATTGAAAAAATGAAATTTAAAAAACATATTTAGTAATATTCTTCTTTCAATATTTTAAACATTTACTATTTGATAGGTTCAATGTAAACATCATGTTATAAAAAACTGTCCCAATAAGAATATATAATATTATTTATTTATTTTTAATACTATTGTTTTGTTATTAAAATCAGCAATCTACTCTGTTATTATTACAATATACCACAAATAAACTCATGGTATATTTTAATAAAATACACTTTTTTTTATATATTATTGTTATGAAAAAAATAACGTCGAACTTTTAAAACTTTTAAAATATAAAATCATTAAATCTTATTTTTATATTTGATTCGGCGTACATTTTGTATTATAGTTGAAAGAAAAATTTTTCTGGTTGAACAAATCCATTATGCTAAATTTCATTAAGTATTAAGTTGTTTATAAGACTATTAGAAAAATAATTTTTAATAATACTTACTTATAGAATATTTATTTCAAGAATTTTTTTTACTTCTAAATCATCTATGCATTATTGTATTATGATTTTAAGATAACCCTTAAATTCTAAATGTATTCAAGCTATCAAATACGAAAATAATATTAAAACTTATGAAATTAATTTTCTCACAAATTGTTTATTGTTTATTACTATTATGAGTTATGACGTTTACAAAACAATTCAAAGTAAATCGTATTAATTATTATGAGTGAATTATTTCTCATATTAAAAGCTACGACGCTTTAATAATTCTATACAAATTATATTTACGCATTAACTAGACTTTTCCACGAGAATAATATAATATAATCAGAAACACAAATATAAATGAAACCAAACAATTAAATAATTATTTAAAAATATTGTTTATCTCCTGTAAATTTTAAATGTATATAACTTTATTAGTTATAATAATTTGGTATATGGAAAAATTTCTCTCTTTCCATTGTTGTATGTCTTAAAAATTATATACATCATGATACACCAAATATGTTTACAACCATTTTTTTTCATCTAATAATAAATTTATTCAAATTATGATTTTTTAAATTTTTAAGTATATTTCATGATCTTAGTTATTATACTTTAGTTATATATAACATTTAAGAAGTGTCTTGTGATGTTACCAACTCCCTTTTTTTCAAATGGGTATTATCATATTTTTAGCATATTCAAAATATTTTGATTTATTTAAAATCTAAATCATTATTTGAACTAATAGTTTTTGAGTTATTTAACATGTGTACTAAGGATAATAGGTCCATAATAATAGATTTATATTTAGTTTATAAGATGTGGGAACTGCTATGATTTGAACAAATTATAGTAATCGATATTGATCTATAAACATTATATATTTTGTTTATATTATTTTATTTTATGTCTGAGTATAATAAGTGTTAGTTTAAATATTTCAAATATTTTATCATTTTTAAGGGCTATTATCTATATGAAATTGTAATAACTTAAAACTATCTATACTCATTCAAAAAAATCATTTGCTTTGTAATTTACCAAAAGGTTAGTACAGGAGGTATACTAAATTGGTTTTAATTTGAAAAAAATAATAATTTTGTACCTCCTTAAAGGTCTAATAATCTAAGTATTGGAAATATGATCCTTAATTGTACCTAATTGAAAATTCTAAAAATTAAAATTGATTTATATTCATTATTAGAGAAATGTATGGCTATAAATATTGTGCATACTCAATAAACTATCCTTTACGTATAGATTATTGATTAATTGATAGTTTATATTTTTCCTTAACTTTTATTTTCGCATTATTATGCACTAAATGCTATAAGAAACCACAAACCAAGTCCATTTATATAATATAGCAAAGCGTTTTTAGCCTTTTAACGAATTAAAACATTTATTTCATAAAGCGCAGCAAACAAGCTATTAACTTACACATCGCATCTAGTTCAAAACTATGGACTAGTTAAAAAAAACGTGGGTCGTCGAGTGTGCGAGGTCATAATGTTTGCACACAAACACCTTGTGAGTATTTCAATCCCACCGTAGAACTTCCCCACACAAAGCTTAAGCGTTCAGCCATATTATTGTCAAGTCAAGCAGTCACACAACATCATCTGCACACAACTATAAATTATAGACATTAATGTACGTCGAATTTACTCGGTTCGGGGCTGTCCACCGGCGACGGCGATAAACCGCGCGGGCCGAAGCAGCATGCCGCTGTCCCGGGTCAAGACCATTTCCTTCATACTCTCATCGAACGGCTGCCGTCTTGTGGTTGGACTACTTGACTTCTTCGGCGTAGTTCCTTCGTTCTGGTCTTTGCGGCCCAAATATAGGAGATTTATTATCATATAAAACGTACATGACGTATAAGACACATAGCAATTAAATCGTTTGATCGGTCGAAGTTTGGAAGTAGCGGGAATTAGGTAAAACGGGAAAACGGGTATTAAAAGATTCCTCGGGTCGAAAACAATAATAATAATAAAAAAAAATGTAATTTATACGTTAAATTCCGTCACGAACGGCCTTTTCCTATATTCAAACACCCTTTATTTTATCGTTTTCGTCGTAAACCTAATAACCCGAATTCATCATGTCCCATACTACGCGTGCCAACACATTATCGAAACTCTGTCGAAAACACGCGTATAACAACATCGCATATACGATGTTAAAACGATATGGCCCTCTCCGGACTTGCTATTTTTGATAGGAAAGGAACAAAAAAAGCGTCTTTATGAGCAATAAAATACATCATAATATGTATATTATTATAATAATATATTGGTCGAATTCACGGCACTAACACGTTTCATTACAATTATTATATTGTCAGCGCACGACTGTTATTATATACCTAGCGTACACGGGCACGTGGTTGTCGTTAGAAAGATTACAAGTGCCGCAATAACACACTACACATAAGCGAATCCGGTTAGGTAAGATTCAAAGGTTGGAAAAAAGTTACGACCGTTGATGCACCACTAATAATACATGAGGATTTCCTCAACCGAGTGCACGCGCTTCCTGATATTATGGAAACGAACTTATTATTATTGTTGTAGTGTTGGGAATTCAAGACGTCCTAACGGTCGGACGAAGATCGATATTTTATACTATTGCCACGCGCAAGACCATTAAAAAAAATCAAGTGCTATTGCTATCGTGGTCGTCGGACGAACGGGTCGAGTACCTATCTACGCGTATGGGTAATATATGAATTTGCTATTGAAATTTTCCGGAAGTGTCACATGTCACGATAAAACATTTTTTGTGTGTGACACAAGTATCCTTAGATCGTATACGGGTATCAACATCGAAAGACTATATTTTGTTATATTTATGCACGTCGGGTGTACGTGAACACGCTCACACCTTATCGGGGACAATCGTCTTTAAAATCGGAAAGAAAAAAAAACGATTTTCAGTGAAACTCGATCCATACAACCGAATACGGTTAAGTTTTATCAGAAACGGCTTGTAAATATTCTTCGATGCGTTTTCATTGCCTTCTTCTCGGAAATTTCAATGCGGACATTCAAAAAACGACCTCTAGGTAGTCTGATCTATATAAATTACAGTACAGCGGACGGGTTCGATTTTTAACGCATGGAGAGGTGCAAAAGTTTTTAGGTCATCAGAAAAAAAACCCCATTTCTAAAGGGAAAAAACATATATAAGTACTGTACGCGTCGTAAACAAGCTACAGCTATATAGCTGAATCTATGACTTTCGCCCCAGTATGCTTCGGACATTTCACCTTTTATCTCATATTTATATTTATCACAATTCTCCCTTCGTCCTTTCGAAAACAATCACAATTATGTATCAATATAAATAATTATGATAGTTGACATGGACAATTTGTATTAATTAGCTTACCACTTGTCACAATTAATCGTAATTTGACCACCCTTAAATAGTTCATAATATAATTATCATAAAGAGTTTAAAATCCTACATCACTATGGGAATATACCGATAGAAACAGAGAAATAAAATATATATTAATTCGATTTATAAAATCAAAGTTATACACAGATTATTTTAATAATAGATTTAAAAATATTCTGCTACGAATATTATTAATAGTTTCAAACGATGATGTGAATAACAAAAGTCGGCCTACATTATGAGTGTTTGCTTTCAAAATCACCTTGTACGCAATAATATACAATTTAAATGTGGAGTGACTGTCAGTTCTCCGTGGTACACCCTGTATAGTGAGCATATTTATAAATATGATTAATGATATATTTTGTTTGTGACTATTGTGCTTGATGACAGTATTACTTAACCTATATATTAATATTATTGAACGCATATACCTTGTTCGGTGACGTCCGGATGCGGGGTAACCGGATACTTGCGATAGTTGGCCATTTGCTCGGTCTCGCCGTCCATCAACCCCTCGTCCACCCTCAGCCCAGTACCCGGTCGCAAGTTGTCTGCCCGCCGACCGTCCGGATGTGGCACATACTGGTCGTGCTGTTCGGACTGGGCGCCGACGCCTTCCGGTGCCGGGTCGTCTGCGCACACAAACGGCCCAATGTGACTTCCCTGCCGGGCAGCCACATTCCGCTCTCTGGGACCGTCTTGGTACCGTTCGGCGTATTCAGCGCTGAATTCAGCATCACCCTCCACCTGCAGCTCGTCTTTGGGCACTGCTGCGTGCCGCCTGTTGACGCTCATTTCCTCAGCCGTCCGGTACGGTGGTTCGAAATGGCACCTGCGATGTCATGTACGAAAAAAATTTCATTTTTCTCTTATCGTAACGATCACTATTATTATCACGATCAAAAGCAAAAAAATAACAATTCTCAAAAATATTTTTGTATAAATATCGAATATCGAACAATTAATTGTTTTTCATCTGTATATTTTTTGAAGTTATAGCCTTATGGAAAAACTTATATTTTGATATAGAAAATTAAGGCCAAGTGGTACTCTACAGAATTCGAGGTGCACTATTTCACCCGTATAAACTTTAAATGCTTTTTAATAGGATAAAAAAGAATATTAAATTCAATAGTATTGTACTTTTAATTAAAATAATATAACGGGTCGTCACAAAAAAAAAAATTTAAATCTAATAAATTATAAAAAAATATTTTTTGTAGGAACTTATGTGAATAATATAAATAATTTGTGCACATAAATAATATTTTTTTTTAATCACAAAAATTGACTAAAATAAAACGTGTGCAACCTTTTGTATAGACTACATATTATTATATGCATAAAAATATTTACGTGTCATATTTTATTTCACTAAAATATATGAGTTGTCACTACCAGTTGAAGTTTTCATTTTTCCAATGCTCAGTATTTTTTTTTTTTTAATTTATACTTGTTAAATACTTAAATCCCTATTAAATAAGTATACCTTTATAAGGGTTGTACGTACAGTTATATCAACTTCGGTGGAGTGAACCAAAATATTAAGTTATTCGGGTAAAATAATCAATATTTAATTAACATGTTTGTTTTATATATATATATATTTGTGATGTGATCCACTCTTTAATATCTATGGTAAGAACAAACAAGTAATCCATCGACAACCTTACTTAATCAAAAATTAAAGTTAGGTTAAAATACTGCTGGTCTTGCCTGTATTCGGTGTCAAATGACGGGCTGGCCGATAAGCTGATCGGAGGCTGTGGTGGCGGCGCGACAACCCCGTCAGGTCCGGTCCCAAACTCCTTCCGTCGATACTTGTGCAACTGATCGACAGTCACTACCGGTTTGTGATTGTACCAGTACTGCAATCGGCCCAAAGACTGTTGACGGTGCACGGACGCCGGTCGATCTTGCTGCAGTTGCCTCCTGTTCTTGCCACCCTTCCGATACCTAAGTATTATATTATATATGTGTATAATGGGTTGAATGGCATAAAATAGTTAAGTTTATAGTTTATACTTTTATTACGCCCTTAAAAATGTAAATATACCATAATATTATAATTTTATACTATGAAAAATCATAAAATTTTCGTTTATACAATATATATGGATAGGTATAATATTAAAATCACAAAAAAAAAAATTCCCATAAATTTAATACATATAACCTCAGTAATATCATATAAATTTCGTGACGAAATTACCAACTCTACGAAATAATTTTAGAATATTATACTTCAATAATTTGTAAATCCCACTAAATGGCATGGTTTAATCGTCTAATATTAAGTGAATATATTATAATTGTACAGAAAATATCAAATACGTTTATGGATATTTAATTTTTCTTAGAATATGAATATTTTAAAATGAAATAATGACGTTAAAATATAATATTTTACGTATAATACAATTTAAAAATAGTATTCGTTTTATCTCCGGAATTTCAAACATATTTCTAAATTATTTTGTTATATTTCACATAACAAAAAATATTTGCAAAATAAAACGACATCCAAATCCTAGCATTGTATTAAACATATTTTCAACGTAAAACTTAAAACTTTTGACATTTAGCTGTAGTGAATATTTCAATTTAATTTTATAATTCTTTATTTTTATTTTATTATGCATTATAATATTTCCATGAGGTATTTCCTCATATTTCCATGTATTAAAATCTATAGATAGAATAATTATAAGTCGTCGTTAAACAAAATTTAAAAAATTTAAAAATGTTATCCTTGAATTAATAATGGTAATGTAAAACTCCATAGCTGTGCACTCGTGTTTTGATTAGTTGTACTTTAAAACTTCAAAAGGCAATTTCGATTGCTGATGTGATGGATTCATGACGACGCATTTACTGTGTTTTGTGCTCTCGACAAAAACTAGTACTACAATAATAATATCGTTATTTACAACAAACAGCTAGTGCACAAACTAAAGGCAATATCGTTTTTGAAATCGCTACTCATTATAAGGTTTCGATGACGATGTCATTCTTTCAGAATACAACAGAAGAGTACAATCAGAATATTTTGGTTATCGAAAATATTATGGTATCTTGTACTTTAAGTGTACTCTTGAATGATTTCGTTCTGGAAACCGACAAAACTTTGAATTCCTATTTAAATTTCTTCGACTTATTAAAAAAAAAAAAATGCTTTTAACTTTCGTTGTAAATTAATTTATCAAATAAAATAAAACACTTGAGAAAATTAACAACATAAAAAAGTTCTCCGATTAAGCCAACAGTCATTTATAAATAGAAGGGAAATTATTTTAAACTATTGTCATTATTACAAGTAGATAATTCTTATGGGCTACCAGGCCCGTAGTGTGAGAATAATCCATACTTATCAATCGAATTAGACACTACAAGAATGAAGAATATTGAATAAAAAAGCAATAAAACAAAATGTTCACGTTGTTTGAGTAATTTATTGCGGTGTATCGTACATTGTTTGACTAACAACCTATTACATAGGTACATAAATATCGTGTGTTTTAAATATTTACTTTAATTATATTTACAATCCTATTTTCGCAGAATAAATTGAATGGGAAATTTAGATAAAAGCATACATGTTTTCATAGTGTTATTATTTAAAACGACAATAAATGTAGATAAAAATAAAAAACAATATCGATGCGATAAGCATTTGTTTAAATTCTTAAAACGAGTTATTTTTGTGAACTCAAAAGAATAAAAGTTTAGGTTTGGTTAAATTTGTAACGTGTATACATTATATAATTATATTTATATTGGTATTATTTTTTTCAAAAAATCCAAAATACATATTATATTAAAATCGTCGTCTAATATACCGACTTTAACAATAATTATCCGACAACTTTATACTTTATTATATACAATAATTTAGAATCTATTACCCTTCTCCTAAACAGTAAAAATGTTAATAATATAATTTTCCGGATGGAAAAATTTAATATGGAAACATATAACGCGTGTATAATAATATTATGTATGTACGTACGAATGTATTGTGCAAATGACACGCAAATTACTTTGAAAAATCGTGTCGGCCTTGAGTATTTTGGTTCATAAAATATTACATTTTAATAACTTGTGATCCCGAAAAATACTGATAAGTTTTCCCGAATACAGTATAAAATATGAACGAAGTTTCATAAACTAATTTAATCAAAACTGGCGACAGCAGTAACGTGTGGTATACTATATAAGTTGTAATGATATTTTATTAATTCTACTCGTGCATGAAAAGTTTGTCGGTAGAAAAATATTATCAATTGTTATTTTAAAATATGTTCTAAATAAAAATTAATATAACAGCTATAGATACTCACTCTTTACCACGAACGCTAAAAAGCGAATAAACGTTAATGAAAAGATGTGTTACGTATTTATGTACGAAAATGTTTGCAAAGAAAAATTACCACCCAATCGTATCAAAGGACGGTATTACAATTGCGAATAACTGTAAAAAGAGTTATAAATTATTATATACTTTCAAGTTTTTTCACCCTTTGCAGCGACTTCTTAATGACTATTGCACGCTGCATTTACCTTGAACTCAAATGAAATATAACAATAAATCATATCCGACCTATCTATTAAAAAAAAAAAAATTACTCAACGAAATTCTTATTTTGAAAATTTGTAGGATATAACAATGCATAATATTTTATGTTATGCATTATGTTCATCGTTTTTATTTGTAAGAACATTTTATTCTCGTTGCCAAATTAACAACATTAATATGATCGCATCGATAAGGATTTACACGTGAAAGGACCATACTTAATAAGGTACTTATTATTTTATAATATATATCATAAAGCTATAATAGTAAATTATATATACCAAATATATGTTCAATAATAAACATACATCTGCATTGTAAGCAACTTTTCATTAATTTTAATAATAAAGTAATAAAATAAACCATTCGTTGTATGTACATGGATATTTTCTTATTAATATTTAATCAAAAATATTATCTTAAAACTAAAATTATCACCTACACTAACTTTTCGTCTCCATTTAGAAAATGAAGGAAGACTACTATTTCCAAAAATAAAGGAGAATTTGTAAATACTATAAATAATTTTAAAAAATGTATGTATAATATATAAGACTTGGTTAAAATATTTCTAAGAAAAAAAATTAATATTTTCGTAGTATAGTCACTATAATATTGTAACAAACATACACAATAATACAATGTACATATATAAATATACGCGTATCAATGTCATCGGGTTGAGTGACTTTTACAATAAAAGACAAAAGCCCAGAAGGCACACGTTCCCATATTTCTAACACGTATAAACGATGTCACGTCTTTACTTTATCATATTTTATTATCGTGTATTCTATACGAACGATATCAGATAACTGTTTCTGTAAAATTGTTTTCACTATCATCTTATACTCACGTTAATACAATAAAGTATACGAATACTGCATATATTCAATAATAATATAAACGAATAGCGTACGTAAGAGTATAAGGCATATTGTATGGTTATAATATTTTAATAATATATTCAATGTATTTCAATATTTTCAGTATTTTTTTTATTTTTTATTTTTTAATACCTATGCAATACCTTGTTTCCTTTAAACGCTTAACAATTTAAAATTATACATTATTTGTTCATATTTTGATCACTTATACGGTATAATAATATCCAGCAAAATCGTATTTCTAATTTAAACACACAAATTTGACCGATATGTAATCCATTTTGCCTAAATATTATGTAAGGCAGTTGATTGTGTTTTTAAGAAGAAGATTGTTTAGAAATGTCAGTAATTTAAATAAATTTATTCGAAACGCGCTTATGCAATCCCGTTTTTAGGTTAAGAAATCAAACATCGTTTAGAATCGTTTTTCTATTTCGATAACTTATAAATTTTCAAAAACTTTAAACATAATAATAATAAATTACTGTCTATCTTTTTCCTCTATATGGTGTATGTAAAACGGAACAAATTCCCCTCATATTCCAATTTCCGTTAAATTTGTCATGGTCTATTCATACCTAATATTTAATTTTTGTACATAATTATTTTATTGCTAAGTTAATGTAGGCTATATACTGGTAAAATTTCAAGGGAGTATACGAATAGATAAATAAAATCTGTACTTTGATCGGTGAAACCTTGCAATTAAACTTAGCTTCATTTTATACAAAAAATGTGTATCAACAGCACTATTTTCATTTAAACAATTAAAAAGCGCTTTTACCAAACTGAGAAGTAAATGTCAATATTTCTTTATGGGTGAATAAATGTGTGAAGTGCATCAAAACCAAACTCGTGTAAATAACAAAATAAAAACAATAACAAAAAACAAAGTACTTATATGCGAGAATCGTAGAAAATTATAGGTTCCTACACTCAAAATATATACCAATATATATATGCAATAAGCACATCAAGTTTACTTTGAGTTCTATCAATATAAATATGAGTTACAATTATATTTTCCAAACCACTGAATACGTCGTGTCTGTATAATAAGTTTTTTTTTATAACAACGCAATCGGATGGTTATGTAGTAAGTACTAATCAGTACTAAAATAGTATGGTACGCCTAAAAACTAGATCAATAAAATACAATAATATCAATATGCGTAAACATTAAAACAACAGCATTCAGAGACATATTTAAGAATTTTGCGCCCCAGCTAAGATAAATCTAGATACCGTATTATATCAAAATGCTCTCCAAAATTCAAAATTTACCGCCCCCCCATGCCACCCTAAATACGTCTCTCACAGCATTAATGATTCTTTAAAATCGGAAAATAATTATGTCAGCAATGTAGACAACCCGTAGTAGTGTAGTAGCTCATTTTTACTCTGATATCAAAAAATAAAAATTTTAATTAAACTAAAATAGTTAAAAAGTATATTATATTCCTATCGTCTCACCTGGACATTGTGGAACTGACGGTCGTCTGATAGTGCTGACGTGCAAGTACTAAAACAGTTCTTTTCCCACGTAAATACTTATTGTGTGGTTATCGTTTTAGTTTGAAGGTCGTCCGTTGTTTCAAGACTGCACCCTAAAATAGGTTACGGGGTCGATTTGTATCTACCAGCTATGAAGTTTTGTAGACACGCATAATGTCTACGACAAAACGTGGAAATGGCAATGTAACAACGCGAGGCTTACTCGAAAATAATTCATTTTACGGAAACATTGTACAGACATTATTACAATTAAACATAATTTAAACATTTGAACTTTTAAGTGATCGATTAACGGTGAAAATGTTAAAACACACTTTTGGACCTACATTTTAATTGTAAAGTACGCTTAGACATTGTTCCACAACAATAACGACAGCCACATTATCACTTCTAAAACATAATCATTAACAACTACATAATATATTATAATATTATATAATCGTCACAACTATTAATAATAGTCGACAAACTAAGACGTCCACTTTATATAATTAATATCACTACAATAGATAGTATTTTGAGATTATAAAATGATATTTAACTATACATTTTACATTAACTACAAATTATTAAATTAAATTTTTAATTTTCGTATTCATTGAATCATACATTTTTAATAAGCTTATTTTCATTGCTTATTGTAAAATATCGTGCGTTTAAATAAAATCTAAGTGAAAAAATATTTAATATTAAACAATAATAAAAGAACCTATCTTTTTTTGACCTTGGCTTCAATGTCCATTAATGCTTCGTGTATTACAAATTCTTTAAATTACATTAGTTCACATTTTTTTTTTTAAATACTTATATGCATAGTTTTCAATAATTTATCTTATTTTAAAATTTAATAAATATTAGGTGCTGCTATGTGTTGTCATATAGTTGAATGCTTCTGACAAAATGCAAAAAATTTCAGCTTCTTTTTTAAAATATTTAATTTTTATAGTTCATATACGTAAACTTAATATAAATATATAATAATAATTGTAAAATATAAATATAAAAAAATTGTTGGTTAATTTTATAGTCAATATAGTATTATTGTCGAATTATTTAATAATATATAAATATTTGCATTGTATTAAAAAAAAAAAATCAAAACACTATAATACAATTCGAATGATTTCTAAAATACCAATAAAAACTCCAATATTTTTCAGTTTATATTTATATTTAAAAAAAAAAGCATAAATACCATGTTATATAATATATAATAATATAATACACGAGTATAATATGGTTAATTGTTATGCACTTATTACGTACTCGAACAAATAAACTTTGTGCAAATTCTATATGTATACGTACCTACTCTCACGCTTCGCTGTCAGCCCTGCGCTGGTGTTTATACCATAGTTATTACTATATTCATTATTATAATTTATAAGTTCGCGATTTGTATTATAATTAATGTCCCATATTCTGGACAAGAAATTAAAGCAAAATTAATTTCAAATACTAGATCTTTATATATTATTTCCTATGAGGATATTCTCAGGACATTCTTAAGAACAATTTTAAAACACCATATTTTATAGGCAAAAAATGTGCCTACATCAATAATATAGAGAAATACAATATTATGATTATTAAACACGATTTGTATATTTTTTCCACATATCATAGTTTAAAGAACTATAAATTACTAATTATTAATTACAATAACAAGAAAAATAAAGTATAATTAATTTTAGCAGACTGTACCATAGGTATATAGGTACCTATATAATACTATTTGATAGATACTGCAAACAATTTTAAATCACACCCTTAGAAGCTTCTTAGTATACCTGTGAACAAAATTCAATTACTTGTAAATTACTAATATGCTTCGAGGCACTACCAACAGTTCATATTACTCGGAAAACAATAAACACCTTTCATCAGATCAGAAGTAATGAGACTAGTAATTATATAAATTTACTAGTCATCACAATAATTATTATAGTATCTTAAAAGGATGCCAGTATGAAAATATTTTTTTGTTTAACGATTTTTCGGATGATAGTAGAATACTACAATAGCTACAGCTGTAGTTAAGTCACCATATGTTCAATATAAAAAGAGAACTTTATCTGTGCAATATTATCCTTTAATTTTCCGATGTCATGCTTATGAAAAAAAATGTTTATATTATAATATCACAATAAATTATGCAACAACGCTACTGATATGAAATCACTTCAAAGTGGCTTAGAATTAGTATTTAAACATCTTTTAGGATTAAATTTAAATATTTCTCAAATTTTCATTAAAATTATTTATATTAAATCCCTCAAAAAGTGGGCATGTAGTCACCTCTTAATATTCATAATTAATTATAAACGCAAGTGTACATCCACATACTATAAAAAAATATCTAGTATAAGTATCTCTAAACTCAGTCCATTTCTAGTCACTTAACACCATTTTGTTGAAATACAATTTTTCTGTCAAGTGGCCTTTGATTCCTCTAACTTTTTAATGACTGAATACCATATTTTAGTAAATGGCGAAGTATATTTAACACTTTGCATTGGTTAAGTTGCCTCAAGTAAAATATGGTTGACCTATTAGATGTTTATAAAATATTTCTATTTCTATCTGTGCCACTCTATTTAAAATTTATGCTAAACTTGTTAGAACTTAACACAGTTTACTGGTGAATGTTTTCGTAATAAACGTGTAACTATTGATAATTTCCGTTTAATAATATTATTAATTATTGATCAACTAGATAGTTACAATTAACAATTAATAATATTTTAGAGTACCTATTTAAATGACTTAAATGTGTACTTAAAAATAATCTTATAATATTTATTAGATATTTTTATTAAACAATAACAAGAAAACCCGTTAAGTATTGAAATATGACACTATTCGATACTGCATGGCTACGTCATGAATAATAATATACGTATAAACACTTTATAATAATAAATAATTGTTCATTACTGGCGGTAACTCTGAATTAGAATTATTACAATAAAATAATATCGTTACAACTATAGAACTGTGATAGAAGAATTTATAACATATTTTATTCACCCCATTTCCGTTACCAATCTGTGCCATGCGAGTTCTAAGGGAAATACACCACGGCAGCGGTACGTTGAGCTATACATCAACGCCATATGCTTTCCGACATGATGAATTGCCTAACAATGTTCAAAACGCATATCCTGAAATATTTGTTGTCCTACCGATGTTGAACGCAAACAATCGATTTCGCTGGTTACACACACGCATACGTATATATTATATTATGAATAGTCGATAGCAATATAATACTATATACCAAACAATTACTACACCAAAGTATAATTGATTAATTCTTCAGAGGCACCCGAACGATTAATAATATTATTAATGCCGTATCCGCTACACCGGTGTGTTATTATTATAATAAGCACCCGATCTATTATCGGATCTGCTGCATGTATATATAATACACATAATATACAGCCCCATTTGTATATTTTGCGTAAAACCTCATCGTCAAACGTTCACATTTTTAAATTCTAAACCCTAAACAATATTATACATTTATTATAATATTCTGATGTTGTGGCGCAACGTGTAAAAATCGTGTAGTAATATAAAGGTAAATAATGTATTATAATATGTCATGGCGTCGAGTTTAATTTAATAATAGTATTTATACATACGGGTAATGCAGAACATGTTTAAAAGCCGTTTACTTAGTTGCGCAGAAGGTCAAGTCAAATGAAATGCCCTTGTAGTGTGCCATATTGTCCAACGGTGAAACTATATTTGATCGTACTTGGCTGCACGCGTTATACCAATCAGTAACATGCTTACCCCAATTTAAAATTATCGATTCAATCATACCGTAAAATTAACAATCCTTTTCGATATTTGAACTTCGAACAAAGTAAAATTTTTAACAATTTGTCCATATTGGTTTGTTATTACAGAAGACATAACATCAACTCGTTTATTGTATATTATATTTGAAAACTATATTATCATGGACGATGAAATAATTATTATTATTAACTTAACTTGTTTCACTATGAATATATATATATATATATTACCATATTTTCTAAATATACAAACATCACATGCAAATATATATACAAATATACGTATATCGTTTTACTTAGGTACAACACACTAATGTATAACTAGCGAAACAACTACAGAACTTTGTCCGGGATGAGAATAAACGTCTAATAAGTTCAGCGATAAAACAGCTGAAATAAGTCAATGTTTAATAAATGTGTGTTAAAAGTTTACAAGTATTAAAACGCTTAAAACTAAAACAAAAATAATATAACTAAAATATCCAAACAGTGAAAATTCTTCTTTTTTTTCAAAATATTTTATTCAGAATAATATGATAAATTGTACAATGAATAATATATACATTGAACAATATTAGGTACCATATTATAATAATAGTAAAACTAATACCTAATTTATGTTTGAAATAATATTGTAATTGGTACGGGGAATTTAATTTAAAAATAATGTAATAAATGTATTAAGAAGACACGCAGTTAATATAGTTTATTTTTATACATATAGTATACTTAGACCTCGTCAACATTTAAAATTGCCATTATGTTTCGGAAGGAAAATATCTTCAGACCGTAAATATCCCAGAATAATATTTTCCGTTATTGTGTAAATAATTTATTAATCTTAAATTTAATAATCGTGGGAGCCTGAAACTCAAATTGATGATTTATTTTCGTGTTTTATAAACGTCACGGCTATATTTTCACCCCGTTTATTGTGTGTACATTCGTATAAATACATGACTATATATATATATTGTTATTACTATTATTATAATATGTACAGTAGTGGCGCTCTCGGTTTCGCCGATTTCATCGCATGTCTTAACGAACCATAACTAAAAATCAATAATTATTCATAATATGTACTTATACAAATACAATGCATATTAATTTCCATTTTTGCCTTTTTATCGCATACCAATATTGAGCAATATCTAAATCAAAACGCCTGTTTCTTTATCTCATCTAGATAATGTATAAATGATTGCCATGTAAGATAAATATATCCTATCTAGATGAAATATATAACATATAAATAAATCAAAACAAATAATTTTTGAATTATTTCCAACGGTATTTAATGTAAGTACTTATTATTGCTTTTAATATTATTACTGTTTTAGTGTATAATCAAATAAAATATTATTACGCTATTCGTGATAATATATATGAGTATGGATTTTATTTATGTTAATTCTCTTAATCTCTTTCTATAAATAATATAATAGTTGATATACATAAGATATAATCATTTACATGTATGCACACTGAACATTGTACACGGAGACACAAACCATCACTGCGTTATGGATACCTGTGCGTACCCTTTTTCAGTATTTATATCTATTTATTTAAATAATTATTTTCTAAATTTAGATAATAGTTGTGGGTAGATATAATCTTGTATTTTGATCACTATATGAAGCAAAGATTATTAAAATTGTTTATTTAAATAATATTATAACGATAAAATAACAAAAACACATTAACTATGTAATATTAAATTATTAGTTTTGTGTGCATTTAAAACAAATAATGAAAATACCTTTCATTTATTAACAAGATGAAAATGTGTACGTATTCTATAGAATATTTAAAAAAAACTTATTATAGATATTGTTATCAATTTGTTTTTATTAGCGACATTGAATCGAATACTTTTTTAAGTATAAATTAGGTGCAATATAGTGAGCGACATCTATCGGTGTCAATTTAGTAGCTTTTATAAATAAAAACGCATTGTGTGTATGACGTGATCTCGAACTCGTTTTTCAGTTGCATCTTCCTGTTCCTGTAAATACATTGATAATGTTACTTGCAAAGCATTAAAAGTATTGAATTTCATCAGCTACTGGTGAATTCAAAGTCACCAGCTATAGGTATTTGAATTAATTCACGTTGGTCCTATTAATAATCGTATGGGACCCTAAAACAACTGATTTGATTCAATAAGAGAACGAATTCAGTGAACATTTTTGAAATTTACAACATTTGACAATATTTTTCAACCTCAGAATTATGCTCCTATAATCTATCTTCTTAATTTATGCTCATTAGATGATCGTGGATACTTATGTAATCTTTCATTTCTCCATATTAACATCTAGAGTAGGTATGGTATACTCCTCTTTCTTTTTAGTACAAATTAATTTTAAAGCCATTGCTCGGTAAGTTTGCAAAAAGGCATAACTTATCTCTATTTTTCATTCACGACCAACTATCAAAAAATGAACCTGTCACGCGTTTGACAAGCATTAACAATGATGATCCACTATTCCTTATTTATTTTAATTATGCTTTAAAATTGTATTTGTTATCTTACCGTTATGTTATATATAGTATACAATGAATATATAATATATTAGTATTTTGTAATCGTACACCTAAAAATTACTGTTAAAAACCAGTATTACTATTTACTACATACCGACATATTTAAAACAAATCTCTAATTAAATATATTATGTACTACTACAATTACTAGTTACTACTACAACTACTGTAAGATACACGACGTAACTATAAATTTGAAAATATTTTGGTTTTTATAATATTATTGTATTTAACTTGTGGTTTTGTACCTCGTAATAAAAATTTTCTATACTTAATATAATTCATACAATATTATTGTGTAAACGTATTTAAACAAAATAAATTTGTTGACACTGCATTAAATATGATACACCGCAGTAGTAATATTGGTTTTCCCGGCACCTTAAAAATATTATGTTGTTAAAATAATATGAAATATTACGTACTTCAATAATTATACTGCAATTATAATCACACGGCGTTTCGGATAGGCATTTTAGGTACATTTGCCAAAATTTCACGATTCAACATATAGTTAACGTATAGTTCTTGTTAAATTGTTGCTTATAAATATTATTTGTTTAATACTACTTCAAGTGCATATATCACTGTAAATTGCTGACCAATACTATATAGCTCTTAAAAAAATAAAAACTGACAATACGATTGTACATTGTTATATTACTGTTTTGCATACTTTCGTGAGTTAATCATGTTATATTTTATATTAATAAACTACTACTGATAAATTATTTCTTATTAAATGCATGACATTTAATTAAATACACTTCAATACTAAAATAATGATCAGAAGCCAAGTTATGGAACATTTTTCTCAGTAAATAACTATCATTGTATGTTTGTTTTTCCAATATTTAATAAATATGATTTATTAAAATAATTCAAAGAATAATATTATATCAATATCAATCAATTAGTATATAAACGACTGTATGAAGTTATTTTAGATGACCGAGTTTTATAGAGTATGAGCTACTTTTAGTGTAATGCTAAAATAGATAGTTTAAATTACGATAAAATAAAAACTGTTTTTCTAAAACGGTTAAATTATGATTACAATGAGTAAGAACCCATTTGTTGTTTTTGGTTCTTTACTTGATTTATAATTAAACCTAAATGTTATAGTAAAATATATTTCAAAAAAATACTGTAAGAATATACTAGTATTATACACTTTATTATAATTAAGTTACTGTATACTGTATAGGCGTCCAAGAAAGCTGCGACCGCGTCATTTCGTCACGGAACTGTATCTATTCACAAACAAGACATATAAAACCCCCTGAGATGTCTACCTCTCTGTGACGGATAAAGGATGACATTCCGTTTGTTAACCGGCAACGTGGTGATTCGTTCGGACTGACGTCTAAATATTGATAGTCTTTGCGCTGCCCCGTTGAAGATCTATAACTCGGGATCCCTTACGACGCCTTTTACTCGCGTTGAATTTTTTTCTTAACATATATTTAGCATTTTCAAATTAAATCTACATCATATACTAGCGCCCGTATCATGAAACAAATTTTTCAAAACACGTGAATCGATACGCAAATGCGTCAAGTTTCATGCCCCGGATTTACTGGATACCGTACATCGAACCCACGTGTTATTTTATGTAGATAATTTATTATACATTGTATATTGTACAGCGTGTGTGTGATCTATATTCAACTTTGTGTGTGCTTATATATTATATAGGGTGATTCACTGAGCATACTCACCTACATTTTTTTCTTTTGAGAATTAATTAATTTAAATTTTGGTTTATGGGAAATTTTAAGTAAGCTAGTCGACATTTCAATTATTACCTAATTTTTTATACCATTTGACATTCAAGATAGTATTTTTAGGCAGATAACTTATTTAAAAATAATGATGCATTTAAATTAAAATTTTAACGAGTTAAGTTAAAAGTTAAAGTTTAACGAGATATTTTCTAAATTATAACAATATATACTAATTAAAATGTTGATATAGATTAATATTAATTACTAACATTTTAAATCATCAACTCCAAATCTTCTAAACACATTATCATGGATACCTTATTATTTACAAAATAAATCATCTACTTATAAATTTACAAGAAAAAAAGGTGATTAAAAATGAAGTTGGTACCGCCACAAGATATTTCTTAAATAATATACAAAATCTAAGTATTTAAAAATAAGGCTATTAAGTACCTATAATTAAATGACTTATTAACTAAATTAAAGAATAAGTTTGAGTAATGAGCATATGCTTGGTGAATCACCCTGTACAATTAAAACGAAATAGTGTATAATATGTATACTGTATAGTTCCTGTACTGAGTGAAATATCGTTATACGCGTCGACTACGACAACGGAAAACCATCCCACGTACCTAATTTGTTAGCGAGTTTCCGATTCAGTTCCAGCAGTGTAAACTACGTGGTCAGCTGCATGTAGAGTGGATTTTGGTGTATTTATTTTTTGGAAATTTTAATCCCAAGCTTAACACATTTTTTACCATATCTGACAATGTCAATACGCCAATAGGTATACGTTTGAACGTTTCGATGGTTACAAACTTGTTTTATACAATGGTATTATATATTAATAAAGTATACCTATTATGTATAAAGTATATTTTATTAAAAATAAAATTTTATCGTCATACAGTAGTCAGTCGTCATCTAATAATAATAGCGTGATAACATATTTTATAATAATATATTTATGTGTTCCGAAATAAAAAAAAAAAAATGATTTTAAATAATTTTTTTTTATCATTACAGTAATATAAATTTATAAATTATAATGCGTGTGCATAAAACCGACAATTAATTAAATCAAAGTCTTTTAGATTAATAATTCCAAAAAATAAATCGTATAAGCAGTTATTAAACGTAAACAATGTATTATAATTATATTTAGTCTATTTAATATTTATATATGTATACAATATTAATATAAATCGGTGTAATTATTGTTGTTTGTCGCAGATTTTTACTATAAATTTGCACCAACGTAATATTGTTAAATAAAAATAATAAACAACTATAACTTATACTTTCTAACCATAAACCGATTTTTCTATACACCATACATATAAACATTTATATTTGAAATTATACTCCACATTTTCTATTGTATTTATTAAATAGTTTGCATTGTTGTTTCAAAAATCTTACAAATGAGTACACAGCTCAATATATTACAGAAACTCAAAAGTAAACGCGATTCTTCTGGCGATTATAATTTTAGTTTTGCTCTCGTTTTTCATTCCTAAAAATAAAAATAATGCTGACATACTGGCTTGCTATCGTGAGATTTTTGGCAAGCCGTTCATTTTTTCTTGTTATACATAATATGCCCACGGTGCATTGGCCTAGGACTGCTCTGCAAAATTTCTCAATGTTTACCCATGTATGTTTAATCGTGTATTATAAATAATAAATTAAACAAGACACGTATGATATTAATAGTAATCGAATCCAATCTTGGAAAAATTATTCGAATATTAAGATTAGGTATATGTATATAGCTGATCTAGTACGTTCCGTTAAAATATGTAACCTTAAATATTATTTCAAAAAAAACGGAACATGTATATGGCAATAGCTGAAAATTCTAATCAATCATCCATCCGTCCAGGATTTATGTATATTATATACATATTATAGTATAACGTTCGATGTAAATATTTTTAAGTAATTAGATATAAAATACTAATTTTACACTTATTACTTGTAAATTTAAGTAATATAACTATAAACTATCCTCTCGTCTCTCTTAGCACTCCAATTCTAACAACTGACGTTACCGAGGGGGGCTATATCTCACATCATTCTTGTCCGGAATTGTACCAACGTACAACTTGTCCGATGCGGATTACGGTCGAAAACTAAAAAGGAAACTATTAACATAACTAAATATGTATGTTCACCATAGGGTGGTTGTAGATTCTACCAATATAGTATATGCCTATGTTAACTGCACGAGGTTTATCGATAACGCGCGAAAGACAGGTATTGCTAATTCTATTGGCCCGACCATTATTATATTATTTACCACATTGTAGTAATGTAATTCATGATCACCTCTATAGCTGTATCTGATTATTACACTATGATTGAAAAGAAAATGTGTACAATTTTAAATAAAATATGTATTTTTACTTTACCAAATTTAAGAATAGTAATTATATATAGACATTTGAATCAATTTAAAATTTAAATACACCACATTCGGAAAGATAATAATAGAATCACCTCCTATCGTCGTATTCTCTAACCTCATCCGGGTAATACTAAATGATTTTTACTACATATCTAATTACAATACAATATAATTGGCTCCATTAATTTTATATTTAAAATGGTATTTCGTTTACTTTTTATGACAACCTATATTTTTAATTGCTCATATCTAAATGTGAAGCAAAAAACATTTTGATTTATAGGTATTCGATATTTATTTATCAAAATATATAGAAAAATATTCAACTAAATTTATTGTTTGTTTAAGTAAAAAATAAGTAAAACCTCCCAAAAAACTGTAAGATACAATATTTTTTCAATAATTCAATGTTCTTTCTATACACGCTATAAAAAAAATCCTTTTTTTCAAAAACCATACACTAGTAATATTATCGTGATAGTATGCTATTAAAATAATCGATTGATATAGAATATATAGAATATATTCAAATGTAACGAATATCTATTCTATGGAATTTACATGTTTTATACTTTTATTTACTCTTTTTTTTTTTTTAATTCCATTATACCAGTAGATTTTACATAGGTACTTAAATACTTGTTTTTCGATATCAATAAACCCGATTAGAGTAGGTATATACTATTTAGCATACTACAACATGTCCAAATATAAATCAGTGGCATTTACGTACATATCGGACATTGACGGAGATTGGAGTGACTTACGGTGGCTTATCCACTCAAATAATTCCCAAGCCCCTCAAAAAAACTTTGACGAGTATTATTATTTTATAGCATGAGATATTAGAACGTTTTGTAATATCTTGAAAACTATTTAAAAAATTGACTAAGTTTAGTTAATTTTCAAAGTAAATAGTCTTTAATCTTAAGGCCCGTATAGTCGTCTCATCTCAAAAATAAAATGCTATTAAAACATAATTTTAAAACTAACCCATTTTTTTCTCAAATAAAAATATTATATTGGTAATAACCTTAAGACCTAACCCTACAAAAACAACAACAATATTTAAAACATTGACCGGTGAGGGGGTTTAGTTATGCAAATTGTTTTGACTATTATTTTAAATATAATTAATGTAACCTTTATTTAAAAACTTTAACACCTTCCCAAAATTTGGACTAAATCTCCGTATGGTGACGTTAACAAATACTGCATAAATGATGATAAACGACGAAAATACATGAGGTACGTTTGACGAACAAAGAGAAATCAGCGTGTATTTACGTGTCCATGCTGTTTATACGAATTATTAATCATATATAGTTTGTAAATCTATGTGTAGATTTCCGCCATAACTGCACATTAAACATACTTTATAGACAACTAAACAATAATAATGTATGATGTGTCGTAGTGTGGAAATAATATTTATTGTCTGTGTACCTTGTATAAGTGATACAAGTAAACATTCAATTAAAACAATATAATAATTGATTTATGACGTTTTGGTTGATGATTTCCATTGGCAAAATCATTTTGCTAATACACATTTTTATAATAAGTCAGCAACCATCTGGTAAGATATAAACTAGTCAACATAGTATGTACTATACCTACAACACGGTATAGAAGCTACCGTGCCTACAACGTAAATTCCGTTTATTTTGAGCTCCGTAGAACGGAGATTACATTGTTGAATGTTGGCCATTGCTCAACACAATAATAATAATCATTAGATTTCAAGATTTGCTTAATTTTTCGTACTAAATTCTGTTACAAAATTATATAATGTAATTATCATAATGACTCATAGACCATTGATCGATAATAATAATAATATAATATTGTATTCGATCTCCAGTTATTCAATAGATTTTTAGTCAACAGTAAACGTTTAAAATGTATAAAAACATTCTATTCTATTATTATTTAACAAATTTCGGACATCGATCGAAAGCTCTATTTTACTTATCACATAGTGCTTTACTATTTTTTGTTTCACATATCTAAAAATTAATTTTAAATCACTAAACCGACATTTTAGTCGTTTATAATATTATTTTAATGATGAGATTAAAATAAATATATATAATATTATTTACCGGTTTCCTATATCATTCTACAGCTAAATGAACTAAAATAATGATATTATCAGCTCTACGCATTGATAATCGAGTACAGGTTATAATGAAACATAATTAACAGGAAAATCTCATGGGGATCGCCTCAATATTATTAACATTTTAATTTGTCGTTAACATATTTATTCTTGTGTAAATTATAATCTACATGAACAATATCCAATTCTACTAATTACCTATATTTTGTATGTTACAGTTATCTATATAAAAACTACCTAGTCAAATTATTTTATATTATAGGTACTGTTTAATGTTCATTCAAGCATAATAGCGCGTAGTTTGTTGAATGAACGCCACCATGTGTCTATAATATTCTGTTAATAATCACATATAAGTTTATAACTTACACAAAAACTAAGAATTTAATATTTTGTAAACCATGGATGTTATTTAATGGAGAGAGGTTAGATTATTAGATAAGGTAATGTTCGTAATAGGTCAACAGTCAACGTATGCCATATAATATCTATTATATATACCTAATCCTGAAATTTTTCATATTTAATTTATAAACATTCATAAATATATGTACCTCTTAATATAAAGAACCATCAATGTATGTAAAAAGATAACAGAATCACATCATGCTCACAATGTCAACATTATAATAATTATATGTATTTTATTGTTGGTAATAAATCATAATTACATAAAAAAAAATGTATACACATTAACGTTTATATATATATATATTATAAAAATAAGTATATCCGTATCACCGTGAAATTACTAGTGACACAATTACATTCTAGACGTTAAATTACCATTTCATTGTGATGTTTAAGTAACAGACATTTTTAAATATAATACTAATAATACAGCTCTCGGTTACTTTTAACAGATAAAAATTAGCTTAATTAGGTACATAATATATTTATTGTTTTTATTCAACTTTTTGTATAGTATATATAAATTAATAAAACATTATCTTATTTACATTTGTAACTACATTGATAATAAAAACATTAACAAAACATTATAAGCATTTTTAACATTAAATTCATAAAATATGCAGTCTAATAAATAATTTAAAACCTACTTAAAATTATTATTTTATTATTCAAAAATAATAATAAAATGAATAAAACAACTTAATAATGTATTTAAAATATATTACCTATCTTAAAGATTATTATTTTTTTTATTATTATTATTATTATTTTAATTCTGTATAATCTAGATTATCATGAAAAATTAGGTAATATGATTTAAATTTTAAATTATATATAGATATTAATTATTATTTTATCATATCAATTAATCGTTAATATAATTAATGAAAACAACTAATATACATTATAATAATAGACTAAATAGTATACCATTCATCATTATCTCATGAAATTACAAATCATAGCAGTATTAATAAATGTTGAAATAAAATAAAATATAATAATAATTTAACATTTGGTAACGTAATTTTGGTACAATAATTAATAAGTTGTAGACGTAATTTTCAATTTTAATAAAATATTTCAAAGCCGTTTTTTGTGAATTTTTGTGTAAATACTAGATACGTACATAGTACATGAATATAATATATATTATAAAACTAAAATTTTCCAAAGAATTTAAAGTTTATACATTAATATTAATACATTTTCTTTTGAATTAGTATGATATTGTATTTTAAAGTTTAATAATATCGTTCACATATTATTCTCGACGATATTAAATATTATTATTCTAAGAAAAAATATATAATAAACAACGCACTACACTAATTTCATAAAAAACCTACTTTTGAAACATTGTAGTCTTTATTATTAAATTAAATATATCTATTTTCAAGTACAGTTCATATTACGTATTATATAATATAATGTAAATAGGTACTCACTATTCACAGTATAATATAACACCACCATCTTAAGACCGTTGAAATGAAAACTGTTTTATTGAAATCCAAGTCTTGTCTCAGTCTATGTTGCAGTATTATTCTCTATGAATCAGTCTCTTTCACTTTGCTGTCAAATCATATTTACACTTCGGCAGCAAAGCGGAAAAAGACAAACCCACAAGAATGATTTTACCTTGACAGCAATGCCGAAAATGTGGTAAGTTTAAGTGTAAAAATAAACGACTGGTGACTTTAAGTAAATAATAATTAGTAAAAAAAGGATTGAAAAAAATAATAAAGAAAATTGATCATAATAGACTCGTCTTAACATTTGCACATTTCATTATATTTAAGTACCCGTGTATTTGCAGTGCCTACAAAAAAACTATTTAAAAGTATTATTATTTAAGTATTTTTTTAGAGAATTCCAATATTTTTTCACGATCAGAGGCCAACTAGAAGGCTGTTTTTTCATCAAAACAGAATAAAAATAAAAATGTACGATGAACGAGAGAAAAATTAAAATATACGGCTTATCAATTTGTTTGCTCAAAACTATATAATAGTATAATATTAATTATTATTATAAAATGCTCCTCCACGCGTATCAGTTGCCGACGACTGCGGCGCTACCTTCCTTAAAATTATTATGTAAAAAAAAAATTATTACAGTTATCGCTTGAGTTAAATCGAGATAAATGTATTATAACATCGAAGAATGAAAAAAAAAACCGTTTTTAATCCTTCACGCGGCGTTTTTATGACACGTACCTCATCATATATGTATAAGTAGTCATAAATACTGTTGATATATAATATTTTAATATACCTATATTCATATACTGATGGGCTTTGACGGATTGAAATGGCAAGTTGGAACGCCGCCTTATATTACGCATACAAACATCAAAACACTCACATAACGTTTGGATTGGTGAGGGTGAGTTCCTACAGGAGACATAGGTATATCATGTAAAAAACTAGTACACAAAATATATAAATTCCTACATAAGTTTAAAAACTAAGTATATTAGTGTCCCACTGGTTCATTAAACTTAAATAGAAAAGTATTTATTATTGTGTGTTTCTATCATAGTATCATAGCTAATTGGAGGGGGACTTTAGTGCGACTTATCCCTTATTATTTATCCTATTATTTTCAGTACCATAAAAATTTAGGACATGTAATTTAAAAAAAATATATTGGAATATGTTTGTATGTACTTAATTTGTTAGGTAATGAAATTATTATTATTATTAAAATCATTTTTAATATAGCCGTTATAATATATATAGGTAGGTAAGTATATTATTATTATTACTATTTATTTTATTAGGGCTTATTTTACAACATAAAAACTTAAAAATTGATTAAAACAAATAATCAGGCCTAATACTAATTAATCATTTGTATAAATTATGTTCGTAAAAAATATGTACGCCCATGTTACGATGTTGGTTGTTTAAAAAATGAAATTATCCCTGAGATTCTGAAAATATAAATAACATCAATAATAAGGTATTCCGTATCAAACAGACAACTGGACGGAGATGATATAAACAAATATTAGTATTGTTATAATTACAGATTCTAAAACAATTTTATTTGTATTAAACGTTTAATAATTTACATGTTAAAAATATTTTTGGATTTTTAAAATCAATTTAAATAAAGTGGTATGGGATAGCCTCACGATTCACAAGTTTGATAACAACATTTTACAACCACTCTAAATTTAAAGCTCAATTTGTGTTTATGATTGCTATATCGTGACTCTTTAAGTTTAAATAATATATTTCATTAGACAAAGAATCTACGTTCAACCATTAATTTATGATTTTGAATAAAACAGAACTGATTTATCTATCAACAAGTGCATTGTTCAATCTAAATATACGTATACATTATAAATTTATATATTAAAAATCATATAGAAATTAATAAACTTTCTCAAGTAAATATCTACATTGATAAGTATAAGAATTGCAAATGAAAACAGATATGTAAAAAATGCATAGATAATAAAAACTTTATCGAAATTACCTAATCGGTATAATTAAAAAAAAATACTCAGTACGATTATAGATTATACACGTATTTATATATTTTGTTATAAGATGAAACATTTTTGAGTTTTATAAATTTAAAATCTGTGATAGTGCATAAATATTTTTATTGTTTATATAATTTATTAACCGTATGCAATACATACATATATAATTTCAAACAAAAACTAACAACTTTGAACCATACCAACCACTGTGAGATTTCAACTCTATATGGGGAGGGAATTTGTTTTCCATGTTTACTTTACCGTAAATCCAATAAAATATTTTCAAACGCTATACATACTTATCCTATAGGTAGTAGGTACGAACTCGTGGACGGACTTATGTATACATATATTATATATGGTTTTTTTACCTGCTGTCTCTTGCAGGAACTCACCATTTCATGTTATAATGCACTGCAATATGGTACAAGAAAATGATTGTATAATATTAAACGTTGTGTTCTCGTATAGGTCGTACACTGTGAGTATGCAACGACGGGATTGTGCAAGTCTTCGTGTATGGTGATCTCGCGCGCGGCAATAACGACGGGAGTTCGAGTAAAAGAAAAAAAAAATTACAAAAGTTGAGAAATATGTCGATGCGTGCAGACAGCCGAACGAGCGAGCGCATCTCCTCTCAGTCCTGCAACGAACAACGGGACTACCGACGTGAGAATGCGACGGGGGAAAAAACGCGGTCGGAAAAACTAAAATTAATACGGATGGTCCGATGGACAAAAATTTCTACGCACATATATACATATTCACGTATATGATACTAATATATACACACTCACGCGCTCGTTTGCTGTACGAATAATTTTCATAAGCACTATGACGCACGGACGTCCGCGCAAACCGTATACGTGCGCGACCACGTATAGCTCGTTCTGGTTTTTTTTTTTATTATTTATTTCGATTTTTTTACACATTTCAAGTCGTTCTCCGCGGTTCGCCTCCCCGAGACATTTTTAAACGTTTTATTTTGGTCAAACGCGGCGAGGGGGCGATTCTGGACCGACGTCAAGGTCGCAGCGAATATTGTTCTAACACACACTATATACACACGTTTTTATACATATATATATTTATATTGCTCGAAAACAATTTCATAGGCCAAAACGACGCGTATTATGGAACAGCTGCCAGTGCCTGTGTAGCATATAGTATGACATTCAAAGCATCACTATACCATATTCTTTATATCGTATAGATTATCACGCATTATTGAATATAAATAAATATTATCGTATATGAATAAAAATAACTATAAAAATAGATTTAAATTAAAATAATATTTTCCTATAAGTTACGTCTTGTAAGGCTGTAACCCCCTACTCGAACACCAACTATCACCCCATTCAGAAACTTATACAAAACTCGAGTCCCGGAAATTAAAAAACTACATATAAGTACACTAAGGTTGGCTGAAAACGCGAAATTTGATATAGTAATACCATGTAGCATCGGAAACTGCAGATAAGGTAAATTCGTTTCCGTTATTTCTTAATAGTCCTGCGCAGTGTTCAATTTTAAAAAATGCATGCAAACTCTCGCAATTATCTTAAACTATACGACATCATTTACGTTCTATAATGCCCGTGGTAGCTATATATACCTATTACCTATAATCATTTTCAAAAACAAATCCATCACTCTCAAAATTCACAAGCACTATTCTTAGAATAATATATTATATTATTATAGGTAATATTTATTACTTATAGTGCCAGGGCCAGGTTCCTGGTACCTACAAAATTTGGGGTCCCTATATAGTATTGTATTATTTAATAGTAAATACAAAAAAAATATATTTTTCAAATTTACATCTTATTATATATATATAATATGGAACTTGATTAGTTATATTATCATTTATTATCTATAATATACATTTAGCGGTCGAATATTAAATTAAAATATTATATATATTATTGGTTACACCGTACATTTTTGGCTGTATACGCACCGCTTATTATAGCTAGTTCGACGGGCGACCTATATTCTATATTTTATATATAAAATTAAAAAACGAGTAGCGTTATCGCCGTTTCAGGGAATCATCCACCAATTTATGACCAACTAAACTTTAGAGTCAATCACCTATCGTAAGCGAGTATTATTAAGTAGGTGTATGATATATATTGTCATGATTTTACATTAAACTCGTCACAATAACAATGTTTTCAGTTCTACAGTTTTAATTTTTAACACATTAATGGCTAATGCGATATTTAAGCTTACGCGCAACAACACCACAGCAGTCATCTAAATATACCACGTAGTATTAAATTTGCACAAAATATTTTCAATGGTATGAATAGTATTCAGTGTGTGATACTTTTAACTGAGTACTTTAATACGATACAATATGTATTTTATCAATTCTATTTTTCAGTTTTTAGATAAATTTAATTTAAGCCAACAAGTATTTAATAACTTAAAACAAAAATCTATATTTTTGAATTTTTATTCTGAAACTACAGAATTTATGACAGTTTCAACGTATAAATAGATTTTTATTTATAAGCACTCAAATGTTAGTTAAACGGGTAAGCAGAGTACTACACTTGCTAGTATAGCTGGGTATCGTTGCGTTGCACATCTCCCCTTGACCATTGTATAGAAATTAATTGAGTAGGTTGCAAGTACATATTATTTATATCATAATAAGTAATAACGTAATAAATAAATATTTATGATTTGTTTATAAAATGTAATAAATGTTGATTTAACAGAAAATAATCGCGTTAACATTCTATTCGAATAAAATTCGAAAGTATATGTAACTAATTATTGTTACATTATAGACAATAAGTCAACATACCAATAACCAGCATTAAATAAAAGTCTACTAAAAAAAGACTTTCAGTTATTTTAATTTTAATGTTATACATTATATTATATATGTACTAAGTAGGACTGTATAATCTTTTAAACAAATTTTTAATATAGTTAAGAGATTTAAGTTTTTAGTTTCTTAAAGTATATTAATAAATCTTTATGAAACATTATAAAAAAATATATGGTTGGATCAAACCCAAATAGTACGAAAATAATGTCAGTTTTCAAGTTACATTTTACAAATCTAAGAAGAATAACTGAAATAATATAAGAATAATAACGCAACATTTAACCCGACATAATGCATTTTTTATGTTATTATTTGTTTTGCTTTATAACGTCTGCAATTTTGACAAACTAAGTTGATATACCTATTTAGTTCTTAAACTATGCATTTACTAAATTCTGATTATTATTATTTTGAACTATATACGGCGGTGATTAGCATGCATGGTGAATCGCCCTTTGTACGGGTATCACGTCCTCTCAATTAATTAGTATATAGTAAGACTTTCTACTTCCTAATCCTGTCACAATGCCTCACACCAGTCACACGACCGGGACTAAGTTATTGATTTTGAAATTGTATTTTGAAATGAAAAGTATAATTCAATTTAAATATAATATCATGAAATAATCAATAATAATAATCAATATAATATTTATAGCGAAACGCTACAATTTTCTCAATGTATATTTCAATTATATTGCGTACCATTATAATGATATAATTTTTACGATCACAGTAAGCAACACAAGGCGTCGTAGATAGGCACCATACGCATACTCTTTTTGCTTTTCCCGCGGTTACATAGTACGCGCGAAACTTCACGAAAAACTAATTTTTGTTCCTAGAAATCAACAGACTATACGTACAGTGGCGGTCAAATTATTTTATCATGGTGAGGGATGTGGCTGATTTTTTAATATGCACAACTATTAAAATATAATTTATGGTTATGCCTAATATCAATTTTTTTTAAATTAAGGTAAATTGGTACTTTATTTATAACAATGTAATATTAACAATATTTGTATTGTATTATTAAATCAATTTTTTTTTTTCTGCCAATTAGTCCAGTACTTCATTGGAGGTTATATTTATAATCCCACGATGAACAGCCATAGTGGACAAGCCATTGAGACGACATAAATAAAACATTTTACACTAATTAGTTAAACAAATATTATCGGCAAGTCCACAACTTCATTTTCTGTAATGATCTTAGGGATCAAACTATTTTTTTCATCCTAGTCCGAGTGATAAGTGGTAGAACAAGTTAAATAGGTGGTAATTTTTCTTTTATTAGACATTATAAAATAGACTATAGACAATATATATTACAATTTACAGCAGACAGTTTAAATATGTATAATGCGCGACACAGTATGACTGTACGAGACACGAGTGACGAATACGAAAGCCAAAACATTGTGGTCTGTGTAACAAAATATTGTGACAAATGTAATAATAATCAATAAATTGGCCAACTATAATGACATAGCTGTTAGCTACGTATTATTGTATTAAGAGGACGTTCTACCCGCATATGTTGTCTCTGTCTTATTAATGTAGATCATAGCAAATTTTCGTTCAGCAGAACACATTTTGTGATGTTAGCTTTAAAATTAGAGTAAATTTATCTATTATTAAATTTAAAGGTAAGAATATTATCTGGAAAATATCATAATATGCTTTTATTGATAGTATTATTTTAAAACGAGTTATGAATATTTTAAAGTTGTAATATTTTACATAGCTTTAAATCACTTTAAAATGATAATATCAATAAAAGCATATGACATTTTCTATGTAATATTCTTACCTTTAAATTTGATAATAGATAAATTTACTCTAATATTAATGCTAACATCACAAAATGTGTTCTGCTGAACGCAAATTAGCTATGATCTACATTAGTAAGACAAAGACAACACATGCGGGTATAACGTTTCGGTCGATGGACCGGTCAAGGGAGGAGTGTGTTGTAATTGAATGACCACCGAGCTGGGTAATTCCCGTATATTTTGTATAAGCAACTAATTACTAAATATTAATAATAATAACAGCCTTATTCCTAGAATGAGTCTAGAATCTAGATAATAATAATATACGCTCATAAGCGTTATTTTGAGAAAAAATTAAAACAAAATGTAATCATTAACATAATATAAATAAAATAAAATATATGAGAAAAAAATTCATGGGGGGATCTATCCCACTCATCCACCCCTCGTTTGACCGCCACTGAGACTACATAATATAGCTTGACGATAACTTAGCTACACATTTTTTGGATTGCAAATAGAAATGAAATACGACTGCAAGCATAAGCTTTTTTATCATTTGAACAATTATTGTTATCATCGTCAAATAATTTTTGAGTAAAATTACAAGTTTTAAATAATTTAATTATTTTAAAAGTATGTCATTCAATACATGGAATATACATATATTATATGAAATAGGTATCATGTACCCTACTTTATTATTATTGTTATGCAATATGATTAAATTATATTTTTTACAATTTTTTAAGCTTATACTTTCTCGAATAATGTAATGAAGTGACCTACCGCGTAGGTACATTATGTTTGATACCATATTTATTTTCAAAGCCAAGTATTTCAAAGCATTAAACATTTTATGAAAAAAAAAAATTTTAAAAAATTTTTAAATGTTTACTTTCTATAAAGTATATATAAATACCTAGCTTAAAATCAGTCTAAATATTTTTAAATTTTCTTTGTGTACCTTAGTACCTATAAAAAAATGTTAATTCAAGTAATTGTAGAATGTATCAAATGTCTACAATTTATATTTTTTGAATAATAATAAAATAACAATTCTTGACTTTTGACTCCCTCTTCTCAAATACTAAAATAATATTAAAATTAATTTCTATCGGATCAATTTATTTTTTATTTTTTGAATATCTATTAGAACAAAATGTAAATAAGAACAATGACACAATTTAGAAATGTTTGTTATTAGGATAAGTTGACTTTAGAAAAAAAGTAACGATCCTAAAAAAGGTTGTTGTTTTGATTGATAAGCAGTAAAATCTGTGATAATAGTGTTATACTTTAACTACATTGCTTTACGTTTACGTTTTAAAATTTGAATTTAAAAAAATAGTACAATAAATGCAATTCAAAAATGTCTGATGATGAAGACGGTGTACATAAGTTGTCCGGGTACAATCACACTGAAGGCGGTCTAATTATTAAAAAAAAACCTAAACCTGCTGAACAGTTTGAGTTTAAAATACCTGATGTACCTAAAGGTTCATTGCTTGGGTTGGACAAATTGGCTGGTAAGTTTTCTATTACAGTATAATATTAATAATTATATTATTGACACCTTCCATTATAAATGTATAACAATTTTTAGCTCAAAAACGGTTAGAACGAGAATTAGAAAAAACCAAGAAATCGACGTTACATTCCTTTACAGACAATGACGATGAAGGACAAGATATTGAAGAGACACATTTAAAAGACAATCTTAAACATAAAAACAAAAGCCGGTAAGACCTTATGACTTAAAAACTAATTGTGTGATAAATATTAATTACATATTTTAATTTTTAATGTATAGACATTATCGATCAGCCCATGAAGAAACTCCAACATATACTGGAGGGTTATCAAAACAAGCAATAGAAAAACAGGAAAGATTGAAAAAATCATATAACCGCGGTGTTCATTATTCAACTTCAGATTCTAAAGACAAGCGGAATCGTCATCGTGAGAGAAGAAGCAGTAAGTAATGATTATAAAGTAAAAATTTTGAAAGTTAAATCATCATATACTTTTCTTGTAGGTGACAAAGGTGACAAATGGAATCGTCGAAATGAACCGTATTATAAAAAACATGAAAGAAGTGGTAGCCGTGATCATCGATCCAGTAGAACACCATCTTATAGAAGTAGAGATGAACCTTTAACTCCTAATGTCAGACTTCGAGATACACCATCTAGGTGAGTTATATTACAGTCTTCATCAAGGGCATCTTCAGAGAAGAGGCATACCTTGTATATTTTTAAAAAATGTCTTAGTATTTATAGTTAATTTTTCTGAAACTAAACTGTTTCTGATAACATTAATATTAATAAAATTGTATAATATAATTATTAATAATTGTTACTATAATATGGATATATTTTAATAAATTAATATCATATTTTGTTTATGTTGTCTTTTTTTAATATTTTAATTTCAAAACAAGTCATAAGCACTTTAAAATACTTGTTTAAAAATTAATATAACAAAAAAAGCCTGCATTGAGTCTTAAATAATATTCTTGTCTTTAAATTTGATAATAGATCAATTATTTGCAATATTAAAAATAACAGGGTAATACAATGAACTATTTTAAATGTAAAATTTACTGTTCTATGTTAGTAAGATGGACCTAACACAACATCACATGTTTTCATTTTATAATTAATCGTAGAGGAGTAGTAAGGTTATCCCCATAAAAATAACACAAAATAAATGTTTGTAAATTGAATACAACAACCCTACTAATTAATTTTATGATGTATTTTTTTTTTAATTTTTAATTACTTACCAACAAATCATTTTCATTTATAATTATTATTATTTGTATATTTTTCTAAGAATAGAGCCAAGTAGTTTATTTTTATACAAAATAACAACAATCTTCTATTTTTCAGAACTACTTGGGATGAAGATGATCATAATATGTCTTCATATAAATCATCTACATGGGATATGCCAACTCCAAAATCTAGTATTGATGATGATCCAACTAGAACACCTAGATTTACTCCAGCTTATAAGTATAATAAATGGGATAGCAATCGTGCTTCAGGAGCTACACCTAAACCAGGAAAAGGTAAAATCCAAAAATTATATATTCTTATTAAAATTAATGGTAAATACCTAAATTACCTATATAATATTAAGAATTTGATACTATTATTATCATTAGGTAGTTATTTTGTATAATGTTTGATGAATGAAGAAGTATAAAATTATATTATAAAATTTCATTATAGAAAATGATCTATTATGGGCTAGCGAAACTGATCGTGACGAATGGGAAGAAGCTCAAAACCGTTTGGATAGGCAATGGTATAATTTAGATGAAGGAGTTGATGAAACTAATAATCCATTTAGTGATGTCAGTGAATCATATGCCAAAAAAAAAGAACAACAATTAGCTCAAAGTAAAAAGAAACGTATGTCTGCACAACAAAGACAAATTAATAAAGTATGTAGAATGCTATTAATAATTAATTTAAATTATCAATTTTATTAATTTATTAATACTTATATATTACTAATTTTAGGATAATGAACTGTGGGAACGTAATCGTATGTTGACCAGTGGTGTAGTAGTATCTGTTGACATAGACGAGGACTTTGATGAAGACAATGAAGCCAGAGTTCATCTATTGGTACATAATATTGTACCTCCATTTTTGGACGGCCGGATTGTGTTCACAAAACAACCTGAGCCTGTTATACCAGTTAAAGATCCAACTTCTGACATAGCAATAGTTGCCAGAAAAGGTTCAATGTTGGTACGAACATTCAGAGAACAAAAAGAAAGAAAACGAGCCCAAAAGAAACATTGGGAAGTAGCAGGCACTGCTATAGGAAACATAATGGGAGTAAAAAAAAAAGAAGACGATAAAGATGAACGAATCGATGAAGAAGGAGAAACTGATTACAAAACTGACCAACAATTTGCTGAACATATTAAAAACACACCAGAAGCCAGTAGTGATTTTGCTAGAAAGAAGACATATGCACAGCAGAGACAGTATTTGCCAGTGTTTGCAGCCAGACAAGAGCTGTTGAATATCATTAGGGAGAATAATATTGTCATTGTTATTGGTGAAACAGGTAGTGGTAAAACTACTCAACTTACGCAATACCTCCATGAAGAAGGATACAGCAAGTTTGGCATGATTGGCTGTACACAGCCGAGAAGAGTTGCTGCTATGTCAGTGGCCAAACGTGTTTCAGATGAAATGAACACCAAACTTGGTGATGAAGTAGGATATGCTATTCGTTTTGAAGATTGTACTTCTGAGGTAATTTACATTAAAATATTTAAAATTGATAACTCAGAACATTTTAAATTCTCAAAGATTTATTTATTTGCATTTTTTTTTTTCTAGAAAACTGTAATAAAATATATGACTGATGGTATTTTACTTAGAGAATCATTGAGAGATCCAGATTTAGATAATTATAGTGCCGTTATCATGGACGAAGCTCATGAAAGATCATTGAATACTGATGTTCTTTTTGGTCTCTTAAGAGAAGTAATTATTAACAATATAATAAAATTTAAATATTTTAAAACTCATTTTAGAGAGTAAACAGTTATAAATAAATACAAATTTAACACTTTATAGGTGGTTACTAGACGTACTGATCTCAAATTGATTGTGACATCAGCTACAATGGACGCTTCTAAATTTTCTTTATTTTTTGGTAACGTACCAACATTTAACATTGCTGGTCGGACTTTCCCAGTAGAAGTTATGTTCAGCAAAAATCCTTGTGAGGACTATGTTGAAGCTGCTGTAAAACAAGCATTGCAAATACATTTACAGCCTCATGAAGGTAAGTTAAATTTGTATTAGATTTCTTTCATTAATTTTGACTTATGTAACTTTTAATACCTAATAATTTTTATTATTAATTAGGTGATATACTAATATTCATGCCCGGTCAAGAGGATATTGAAGTAACATGTGAAACACTAGCTGAGAGATTAAACGAAATAGCCGATGCCCCACAATTATTAGTGCTCCCAATTTATTCACAATTGCCTTCAGATTTACAAGCTAAAATATTTCAAAAATCTAGTGATGGATTACGAAAATGTGTTGTAGCTACAAATATTGCAGAAACATCATTAACAGGTAAAATTAAATTTTTATTAACATGTTAGACTAGTGCTTATTGAAATATATAACGTATAAGTTTTGTGTATAATAATAGGTTTATTTTAATTAATATTCATGAATATTTAAGTATAATTGACAATACTATGAATTTAAAAATATTTAAAAGATGATTTATCTAAAAGCAGTGTTAGGGTATACAGAACTTTATAGCTAATAGTTAATACTAATAAATAATAACAAACAAAAAAAAAATGTAAATATTCAAATAAAATTATCAAAATATGCAGCTAAAATTATTTTTATTTGAAAACCCATCACATTTAAAAATATATATAAAGAATAACTTAAAATATTTATAAATTAACAATTGTTTAATGTCACCTAACTTGAATAATATTTATTAATTACAAATTTATCAAAAATATACCCAATTTATTATTTTTTTTTTCAATATATATTTATATAAAAAATAAATATTATGATAGTATATTTTATTTTATTTTGTCTTATTACAGTTGATGGAATTAAATTTGTTGTTGATACTGGTTATTGTAAAATGAAAGTTTATAATCCTCGAATCGGTATGGATGCATTGCAAATTTATCCCATCAGCCAAGCAAATGCTAATCAAAGAAGTGGTAGAGCTGGTCGTACAGGTCCTGGACAATGTTTCCGGTATATAAAGTTTTTTGATATTATCAGTTTAAAATAATTGAATATAAGTTTTATATAAATATTTTTATTTAAAAAATAAAACTATTTTTAAATTTTAAGATTATACACAGAAAGACAATATAAAGATGATTTACTGATGGGTACAGTTCCTGAAATCCAAAGAACCAATTTAGCTAACACAGTGTTATTGCTGAAATCATTAGGAGTTCAAGACTTACTTCAGTTTCATTTTATGGACCCCCCTCCACAAGTAACGTTATCTTAAAATATTCTATAAATTAATATTATTTTCTCCAATTCAACGTTATATGTTTCAGGACAATATTTTAAATTCTTTATACCAGCTGTGGGTACTAGGAGCCTTAGATAATACAGGAGAATTAACATCTCTTGGACGTCAAATGGCTGAATTTCCACTAGATCCGCCTCAGTGTAAGATGTTAATAGTATCATCAGTGATGAACTGCACGGCTGATGTATTAATCATTGGTAATAAAGAATTGTCATTAAGCACTTTAAAACAATCAATATATTATGTGTTTAATTATATTTTTATAGTTTCTATGTTATCTGTGCCTTCAATTTTCTACCGACCAAAAGGTCGAGAAGAAGATTCTGACAATGTCAGAGAAAAATTCCAAGTTCCCGAATCTGACCATTTAACTATGTTAAATGTTTATAACCAATGGAAGCAGAATAGGTTTTTATTTTAATTATTTATTATATAACAGAAAATTTTTACAAAATATGTTTTTACAGTTATTCAGCATCTTGGTGTAACGAACATTTTATTCACATTAAAGCTATGCGTAAAGTTCGTGAAGTAAGACAACAACTTAAAGACATTATGGTTCAACAGAAAATAGAAATTATATCCTGTGGTACAGATTGGGACATTATTCGCAAATGTATATGTTCAGGTAAGTGATTCAAAACCATGTTTTTTATTTTTATAAATTGTAAATAATATTAATTTAGTATAATTCATTGATTTTATATAGCTTACTTCCACCAAGCAGCAAGATTAAAAGGAATTGGTGAATATGTAAATTGCCGTACAGGCATGCCTTGTCATTTGCATCCTACATCAGCTCTTTTTGGCATGGGTTTTACTCCTGATTATGTTGTATATCATGAACTTATAATGACTTCAAAGGTAAATATACACTTTCTTGTGCATAAATATTATAGTATTTAATAACACCCTGTTATACATTTAAACATCAGCTCAATATTTATGTTTATAATAAATTAAATAGTAATTACACATGAAGTCTTGTAACATTATTAAAAAATGGTTTTATTGTATAGTTTTGTAAAATTTGATAAAAAAAATCTGTTATCTAGGTAAAAATACTAAGAGAGATTGTTTTAGTGGCTACACTATTTTTATAATACCAATGTTATGCGTTAACTGCTATTCTAAATGCTGAATAGCCTCTGATATCTATTAAAATGATATCCAAGTTGCATTATTAAAAATGATATTATGATTTCAAAATTGGTGTCTTTTGTATTTATTTTTTTCATATTACTTGATAGGGAAATAACGATAAATATTTTATAAATTTGAGTCAAGTAAACTGTTTCTTCTTTACTTAAATTATATATATTTAACTTTTTTATAACTTCACTTAACCAGTTGATCATAGTGCAGTGTTCACATTTAATCTTGTTCGGGAAAAAATTGGAAATATCTTGTGTATTTTACCAAAAACTATTAACAATTTCAATTAACATACTTTCCAATATAAATTTAATTAAATGATAACATTTTATGAATTGTTTAGGTTTCTATTGACGGTCTAGCCATTTAGTCACAAAAAACTAAGCTATTATTGCTGTTATTCTATTTCATTTGTTCATAGTTGTTACTGTTATTGTTTCATAAGTATATAAAAATAGATAAAAAATATAATTTCATGGGTAGTAATGTAGTACAATCAGAAGATTTAGATTCTCTTTTTGATGTCAAGTGATGGCCCCAATTCTCTATTTAAAGTCAAATACAAATTATTATAAAACAGATAAGACATTTTTTTTCTTCTATTCATCTTTTTACCTTTATAATCTTAAAATTATGATCTAACTTATTTTAACAATATATATTTACAAAATCACATAAAAAACTTAAGTAAGCACTTTCATACTACTTACCATTTTATAGAAAACATAAGACTACCAATGGGTTTAACTATCGCTTTTTTTACTTAATTTTTACACTAAGTAATAAAATATTTTTATTTGAATAATATATGTAAATTAAATCTTATTTTCTAATTAACTTAAGCACACTTTCAATTTTTATACTATAGGAATACATGCAAACTGTAACTGCTGTGGATGGCCACTGGTTGGCTGAGTTGGGTCCTATGTTCTTTACTGTTAAGGAAACTGGCAAATCAGGTTCGGCAAAACGACAAACCATGGAAACCTTACAAGAAATGGAAGGTTCTATGAGGATAGCACAAGAGGAAATGAAAGCAAGAAAACTCGAAGAAGAACGTAAACAATTGGCCAGCATCAGAAAGTAAATATATCATGTTTATAAAAATAATTATCATTAAAATATTATAAAATATGAGACATAACATTTTTTTCTGATTTATAGAGTGGAAATCATTACTCCAGGTAAATGGGAACCTGGTACCCCAACACTTCGTCGCAAACAAGGAAATTTGGGGCTATAGCAGTCTTTATTTTATTGTACTTGTAAACACTATTGTTTTTTTATTAATTGATTATTGTTGAAATTGAATTTAACAATAGGTACTAAAAATATGTTTGTATACTATGGCCAAAAACTAAAATATATGTCCATGTATAAAATATATATTATGTGAAATTGGCACAACAGCTGTTAATTATTATTTTATCTACATAATATGTATATTACACATTTACTTGAAAAAATATATGTTTATAATTTCATACATTATTTATATTATTTTAAAATAAATTTCACAATTATAAACATAATTAACTTTGACTTAAGGTCTGGACTTTTCAAATACGTTCATTGCAAAAATCTAAAATAAATAACTATTAAATGATGATATTATTATTCTGTCAGGTGCAGTTTAAAATCATTTTATGCTTTCAATTAAACTTTAAAGTATATGGAGAAATAAAAGAATATTTACAGAGTAATAATTGAAGTCTGCTATTTACTTTTTTCTATACTTTAATAAACTATAAAATTAAATATTAAATATTAGTTAGGTACTAACAAAATTCATTAATTTTAAAAATAAAACACACATTAATTGCATGTAAGCCCATGATACTATATGAACCACATTCATTGTCTCTGTCTTACATCATAGGAAATTTATGTTCCATTCTTTGTTGTTAGCTTTAATAGAAAAGTGTGTAGACTTACTATCAAATTTAAAGGTAAGAAGTATTTATGTGTTTGTATATCTATTTTTTCTCCGATTAGTCCAATTTATAGCAAATAATGAGCATTTTAAAATTTAAACATTTTACGCACTCATAACTTGCTTAAAAATGTATATATTAAATGTTAATTTATGCATTATATAAGGGATTTTTGGACAAAAAGGATATTGCGCCACCCCTCTTTAAAAGACAAATCAAATCCACTACTGCATTGTATAACATCAAAAACACATTATTTGTAACTGTCACCTGGTCAACATAGCCACAGGTACCTATAGTATATCTAATATTATGCAAAAGTTAATAAGTGATTTAGGTAACTATGTAAATTATTCTAATTTAAAGAGTTATAATTATAATCATTATAGTGCCTAATAAAGTGACTCATTGAACAAGTTAAAAAAAACTCAGTTCGCGAGTGTACTAAATTCCTGGTTTCTAAACATAAATTAATACAGCGCATATAACTATACACAATTTAGGAAAAATTTGATAATTTTTATGTTTGATACATATTTTAATGCTGACGAGTATAATTTTACTTTGAATATAACTATTATAGTGTTGTGAAATTATTTATTTATTCATTCATTATTCAACTGTAGTATTAAAAACTACCAAGTAATTAATAAGTATGTTCTAGTAATTAACGTATGATCGGATACAACTGAGTTATAAGATGTTCTAAACTCGTTTAGAAACCTAAAACCTTTTGGTTTATAATGTATGAAAAAGAAAATTTTTTTAAATATCATAATAAAAATTGTTTTTGGTAGATTAAAGTAAAATTTTAAAAATGAAAATGCTAAAAATATATGCTTGTATATTACGGTCAAAACTAAAATACATGTCCATATATTATATAATATATATTATGTGTATAGTTATAAACAGCTTTAATAGCTGTCAATTATAATTTAATTTACATAAAAAGTATACCTAATATTATATTATGTACTTTAAAAAATATATATATATTTATAAATTTATATATTGCTTAGCATATTATTTACATCTTTCTAAAATAAGTTGCACAATTACATACATAATTTACCTTGATTTAAGATCCGGCGTATTGAAATGTTTTCAATGTAATAATCCAGAATTATGACTAAACAGTTAAGATAATTATTGGTACTTGTGTTATTGCCCTGCCACCGTGCCATACAAATGTTAACACCCAGCCATACCATAGGTGACTATCAATATTGTCCTATATTTTTTATATTGTTCAAACTTTCAAATTAAAATAAATAATTAATAGTAGCATTGTTAATAGCTAATATTACACCTAAATAAAAATAATAAAAAATAAGACAATATCCTATAGATCCTTAAATGTCATATTTAATTTGTTATAATGATGTTTTTATTAAAAATTTGTAGTGCCAATTTTAAATAGTGTGGAAAATAACCTATTATAATTAATGTATATAACTTGAAATTATACATAAAATATAGTATATGGATTAAAATAAAATAAAATTTCAAATATTATAAGAATTATTCTACCTTTCTTTCATACACAGATTATATACTTAACTAACCTGCACATAAGATATCAAGGTAGGGTAATATTGATCACAAATACCGGCATTTTAGACAAAAAACTGCTGATGGGCACCTGAAAGTGGGGTTATACACTTTATTTAGCTTAATGGCAGGGAGACAACAAATACTCAATAATTAGTCAATCAAGTACAAATCGTAATCATTTTGCACATTAATTAATTAAGCTATATGGGAAGAATAAAAGATATGTGCAGTGTCATAATTTAAGTCAGTTATTTCTATACTCTAATAAGCTATAAAATATAATATTAAAAGTTATTAATACTAATAATAATCATTAATTTAAAATAAAATAACTTTGTAAAGTATTTACAATTAAATCAAAATCTAATTACACTTGATGTAAATATTTTAAACTACATTTATCATACAAAAATACATTATATTGGGAACTTGTGAGGCTTAAACATTTTAACAACAATATATATTTTTTATATAAAAAAAAAATAATTGGTTAAATATTGATTTATGAAAATTAAAGAAATTCTAATTTTCTAATTATATTATCTGATTTAATAATATTATACATTGTTATCTGTATTAAATTAATGTTCAAATTTTAATAAATTTTCATATTTAAAAAGAACATTTGAATTAAATAAAAACTAAAAAGCAACAATACATTATAATTATTTACCAATTATAAAAAACAATTTCATATTTACATAAAATCTAATATTTATCTACACTTCATATTGTATTCACTACAAAAAAATTGTAAATGATCAATACTTAAAGACTCTATTATACAGTTCACTGATAATAATAATAACGAGTGAACAAAATCATTTTTATCCATATTTATCTGTGTTACGCATCAGCATGTACAACACTGTGTTTTTTCAAATACTCTTGATTGAGAAATGATTTACCACATTGGTGGCAAACAGCGGATGAGAAATTTATACGATCATGTGTGGCATAATGACGTCTCAATGAAGCTAGCTTCAAAAAGGACTTGTTACAAACAGTGCATTCAAAAGGTTTTACACCAGAATGTATCATCACATGATTCTTTAGATGAGATGTACTCTTGAACCTCTTCAAACAAATGTCACAACGATGAGGTCGTGATTCAGTATGAGAAGCTTTATGTGCAATCAAAAATGACTCTTGAATGAATGTTTTGTTGCATACATCACACCTATGCACTGATCTATGATTTGAATGCATGATAGCATGCTCCTGTAAGTGAAGTGCATGATTAAACGTAGCACCACATTCTTTGCACGAGTACTTGGGTTCGGCTTGTCCACTATTATTGGTACAATTTCCAGAGAGCAAATGTTCATTGAGTTGTTCATATGAGAAAAAGGACATACAACATGATGGACATTGATGTTGCAAAGCAAGTTTTTGATCATCTTTAGAGTGGGTCAACGAATGTTTTTTCAAATTTGATGAATCTGCAAATGCCAAGCCACATACATCACATGCAAAAGGACGACAACCAGTATGTGTAAGCATATGACGTTTGACATCTGATGGACGTGTAAATCCTTTATTGCAAATACGACAGGGGAATGGTTTTCGACCTGTATGAGTTATCATATGAGCTTTAAGGTTACTTTGATTTGTGAATGTAGCTTCACATTTGACACATGAAAATGGCTTTTCTCTCGAGTGTACCAATTTATGTCTTTGCAATTCTGAAGGTTTGCTAAACGCTTTATCACAAGATGTACATGGATAAGGTAAACCCCCATTATGGATCATTGAATGTACTTTTAAATTATAATTGGTAATAAATGACATGGAGCAAACTTGACACACAAACGGTCGTTCACCGGTATGAATCATCATGTGGCGTTCTAAATCAGATGGTCGTCGAAATGATTTTTCACACATAGTGCACGGATGTGGCTTTGCTTTTGTACTAGCTATTAGATGCCCACACAAATTACTGGAATAAGTAAATGTCATGTTACAAGTTTTACAATGCAATGGTCGTTCACCAGTATGTACGCTTGAATGTCGTTGCAAACAAGATGGCTTTAAAAAACTCTTATCACATTCAGTACATGTATACACAGCACTCCCAGTATGTTTCATGATGTGAAGTTTTAAATCGCTTTTATTTGCAACAGACACACCACATTGATCACAAACAAAAGGAGGATTTTCTGTATGAATTGTCATATGACGAAACAGTCTGTAACTTGAGGGAAATTTCTTATCACATCTGAGGAAAAAAAAATACAATTTATAATATAGCAATAGAAAAATGTACAAGGTTATTTTAAATAAAAAACATACTTTTCACAAGCGTGTAGTTTCTGACGAGAATGCACTTGAGCATGTTCTTTTAAAGATTGATCATCAGAAAAAACTAATCCACAAACTTCACAATGATGTAACTTGATATTGCGATGAATGACTAAATGTGCACTCAATGCATTTGCCTTATCAAATTTTTCTCCACAGACAGTACACAAAAATTTACAATCAACATTTTCCCCAAGTTCATGAGACACTTCATGTGATTTTAAGGCATTAACATCTGAAAATCGTTTGCCACATTTTTGACATTGTAGTTCATCCATGGGGTTAGGTCGCATAAGACTTTGACAGTTTGCCACTGCTTCATTGGCCATATCAATTGCAATATTCTTTTCTTCAGCAATATAAATTTCTGTTGTTCCTTCTTGATTAGATAAATCCACATTTTCAATTTTTAAATTATTTATTTGTATTTGTCCAGATACACTTATAGCTTCTTGACCATTGATTATTTTTGCTAAACTTTCTACAGTCATAGTCCCCACTTCTTCTTGATCCAATAATAGATGAGCTAAATCCTACAATTTGAAAACAAACTTTTATTAGAATTAAATTACTTTTATATAATTAAATTAAGATCAACATGTTACTATAGATATTTTTAAAAATAATAGAAAGTCAAAAAATGAAATACTTACTCCATTTAATCCTTGAACAAATATCCCATATCCAATATTTTCATGCACCCTGAAATATTTATAAATATTAACTTCAATAAGAATAATTAAATGTTTATATTCATTTTTATAAATTATACATATTATAATAACTTAGAATAACTTATCAACAACAACTAACCTAAAATTTAGAATAGGATTGAAAAAGCAATAGATATTGAAAATTATGTGTATTGTGTATAGTGGCACATAATTATATGCATTAAGTATGGTTAAATATTTTTTAAAACACAATTTTTAAAACTAATTATTGTTAATTATCTTTAAAAATTTTTAATTTAGTAACTATAAACATTCATTAAAAATAATATTTTAAAGCTAGAGAAATTTAATGATATGTTTAATATAAATATCTAAACTTTATATCATAACTGAAACTAGTATTTTTATTGTATGCAATTATCAATATAAACCCATACAATTATTAAAAATATAATCAAACTATATAAGAATTTAAACAGTATATTTGCAATAATCCGAAACACAAAATATATATTATTATAATTATACTACTTTCATCTTCATAACTTCTCCAAAATAAAATATTTTTATTTTTTCATTAACTAGAATATCAATAATATTTTACCATTACATCACATTTTAAGTTGTATAGATCTTTTTAATATTATTTATTATTTGTAAGGTGCCAACCCCAGTATGTATTTTGATGGGATGAAACAGATGTCTGCCCAACCACATAATTTTGCAGTATAGGACATTAAAATATAAAATCAAATGGACTAGCTAAAACACAGTGTGGATAGGTACCTTAAGGCTTCAACAAGTATAGTTATTAATTAGCTTACAAAAATTGAATACTAGCTATAGCAAAAACTTAAATCAAATTAAATTGTTTACAATGTTTGGCTAAAGTTTATTTTAAGGAAAAATATAAAAATTATTTTTGTTTTTATATTTTTATTAAGTTAGTATAACAGAGAAGTTAAGATAATAAAGATTTTCATGCTTTAGTATATTTTGATCACAATTTAATTGAAAGTTAAGTTTTCATTACATGTGTTACATGTTGAAGCTAGTTCTATGTTTATAAGGTAGAAGAAAGTTAAGTGCATATGTCCTATCTCACTCGGGTAGTTATTTCTTCTTCTCTATTTTATTTATATTTTTTTTATAAGTGTCTTAAGTTTCTTAATTTGTTAGTAAGTGATTTATTATTCCAGTTTTTCTACAATGGTTCTATATTCTATTGTTTTGTTATTGATAATTTATATTAAGTTAAACTTTTTAAAAATATTTTGGTATATCCAACAATAATAAGTTTGATGTTTGAACCATTTAACAAGACTTAGAACCAAAATTAAAAATATCAGTATTTGAACCGGAATATTTTTTGGATTTTCTTAGAAACCAATATTTGTTGGTAGAAAATCTTTCAGATCCTTTCAATTCAATTATTATTTAGCTATATTATTTATTTGGATAATAATAATTGGTTCATTGAATTTCATTATAATATAAGATATACAAAGATTATAATTTTTAAGAAAAATCTATAAAAAGATCAAATATGATCAGTTACTAAAATTGTTATTTACCTGTTTATTAGTGAATAACCCATTGAGCATTATTATGATTATTTCCCTATAGTTTATTTTTTAGCTTTGGACGATGACATCTAGTGATATTTACGAGTTTATAACTAATAAAATGATCACTAGAAAAATAATAAACACGTGTGCTTTTAAGTTATTATCAAATTGTATCCTAGACTAATAAATATATGTTCAGTAAGCAAGCAAGTTGTAGTAAAACTAACAACTACAAAGTTGATCATTTCTTCATATCTTACAAAAACTTAAACCACTATTTAAATAAAATCACATGATTAATACTATTCAGTATGAAATTGTATAAAACTATGATGTACAATACCACAACTTCTTACAATGAGTGTTTTAGATGTTTTTAAAACTAAAATCATAAACTAAGTTCTTAACCTACTGTGATAACTATTATTTAATCCCAACATTTGATTTAAATATGAAGTTTGTATTTTTATTTTTATTTATAATTTGAAAAATACTAAAATACTATACCTAAAATACTGAAATTTACCGTAACTAAAGCTATTATTCGGTATTTTAAAGAACCAATCGATTTTTTTTTATAAGCCTCATTGGAACTATAACCCAAACTGTAAAAAATCATAGAAGTTCCAGACCCTGTCATTATGTGCATAGTGCAAACACTAATTTTAATTACATACTTATATAAAATAAAAACTTGTTAGTTTATTAAAAAAATTAGATTAAAATTCTAAAATTGAATATAATTATAAAATACACACCATGTCTGTAATTAGATCAGCCAAACTGTTTATTCTGTGAGAATGTTTAGTTTTATATTAACTTTACAAACATGAAATTTAATATAACAAATTAAAATAAAAAAATTATATTATATTATAAATGTTTAATGTCCTGTCAAATGTATAAATTTTTTTCTAAAAATTGGATAAGTTATTTTCAATTTTTTAACTTCAATACCCAAAAATTTAAAGATAATTATTGAAGATTGCAGCTATTAAGGACACAATCATGGTACCAATATCAATGGAAAATTAAAACGAGTACAGATAAGTAAAAAAAAAAATTGTAATAAGTTAGCATTATACTCTTATTCCGCTCATTCATTAAATATTATTGATTTAAATGCTGTTAAAATTTATCCAAAAATTATGACTTACTTTGGTTATATACAACAGTTGTTTATACTTTTTAGTTTATCTAAGCTATAATAGAATATTTTAAGATATAGACTAGGGTCCAGATAAAAAGAAGTAAGAGGCCCAAAATGGAGTGGGGAGAGCTGCACATTTTTCTATTAAACATTTAAAAACTTACCGTCGATCATCTGTAGTTTCAACGGTGGCTCCTTGGACAGTGACCAAACGTTTCTCCCCAGATTTTTCTGTAACAACAATTTCCACGCTACCGTTCATTTCTGAAATCAAAAAAATATTTAGGTTAATATTAATTAATATTCATAAAAAAAAATCACAAAAATAAATACAAAACTATTTGGTGTTTATATAAGCTCATATTACAAACAAGAAATTACAAGTCTTTTTAACTGTATAACTATATTAATTATTTACTACAAGTTGTATGAGTTAAGAGTTTCAAAATTAAAGAAATTCATCATTAATAATTAAAATTGTAGTTAAATAACAAAATATATGTAGTATCATATAATGTATTTAATGGAGCAAAAATCATATTCAAAATTATGTGACTACTGAAAATTAGTCTGAATTTTTCCAATGAATGTTCTACTGTTTTACTACATAGTAAAAACCTTAAGTAAAAGCTTCTAACCTACCTACCGTGTGCTTTTACATACATTAGGAATCCTGACTTAATTAATCAAGTATAAGATGTATTAGATACATAATACAAATTAAATAAGAAAACTAATTTAATTTCCCCCTTTAATTAGGAATTTAAAATAATTTAACTGTATATACTTCAAGTGAGTCGGCACTTTTAAAAAGTGTAATAAATTATTCCTAATCAGTGGCTAAGTAGCCAAAAAAATAAAATAACAAAAATGTTCTGTATATTGCTAAATAATATTTCTCCTCACCAAACGGTTTTTGTATTCAATAGATATTAAATTTCAAGTATAAATAAATAAAGTTCAGTTGAATCTAATCTGCCTCCATTATGCCCAAAGAAAAATATATTATACAGGAGTAGATTAGATAATTACTGAGACTTAATTGTAAGAATATAATAAAATGCCACAATAGTACAGCAAATAGACAGAGATGAACAACCTGTGGATATTAATATTAACACTTTTCCTTCATTTGGAAAAATATCTTGACAATATTTTTCTTAAAGCCACAGTATTTCCTTAGCACTAAAAAGCATTAAAACTACAGACGGTCAAGTACATAATAAATTAAAAGTATTTACTTACTGATATTTTTTCGTCGTTTCGAAGTTCAGTTGATGTTAATCGTGAGCAGATGTCTTCAAATCATTAACGTCAAGACGGCCAGCCACACATTAAACAGAATCCAATCGCCGTAGTCGAACGCTTAATTTTCTTGGGTGAATGTCGACGGAATTATCACGAGCGGACACACAACGAACGGGCCTGAGCAATAGGCAGAGGTTTAGGGTACGTTAATTATTGTTGTCGATGTCACGCACACTCATAAACAATAACAATAAATAATAATCGTTCGATATCACGGTAAGTCGGTAATGTCAAAACTAATATACCACAAAGTTTTTTGATTTCTCCATTATTGCGTTTCATCAATATTAATATTATTATTATTACTATTATTACAAATATTATTATTATTATTGTTGTTGTACTCTATTCTATTTTATATATTAATAATATAATAGGATGATGATGATCAGATGATAATAGTGTTCGATAGTTCTACGAGATGATAAATGATAATATCACAAAAAACCCGACGGACAAAAAAAAAACAAAGTAACACCACACGATGTATATAATATGGGTGTTTTAATATTATTATTATTATTATTTATTTATTTCGGTTTGGGGGCGACCGTCTTGATGATTGGCGTAAAAACAACCACTGTACCAGTGTCGCACATACGGTACACACCAACCCTTGTCGGTCATCGGTTGGCGACACTGATTCTATTGTCCGGACGGCCGTTTCGGCGGCGGCGGCGATGAGTTTGAGACTTTTACTTTACCATTTGGTATTTACTATTTACCATTACTTACCAAGGACAAACCGGTCGTCCTCAGGTCGTGACGAGCTCTTTATATTTTTCGTCCACCCGCGGAAAGAATTTTGAAAAAATCGATTAATATTTTTTTCTAGTGGTGTTCCCCCAACCCCCACCATCGCCGTAAACGTCCATCACATGACATAACAGCAGGCGTATAATATATAATGGGGCAGAACACGCAACGGCAGACTTCTAATCACGAATTACGCGTTTTTTTTGTTGTGTGTGTGTGTCGAGCTTGTACCTATATAATAGTCGTAGACGGTAGTTAGCACTTAGTAGTAGTCGTAGTATTACGCTGCATTGCCTATATACATTACCTGATATACGCCGACGACGATCGTTGTTCACACGCACACAACCAAATAATATTTTCGACACGCGGATAATAATATATTGGTGATAATAACGCGGTCGATACACCACATAAAAAACGCTAATTTTTTATTGTATTATACTAGATGGTGGTCATACATGTAAAGAATGTTATTTTAATAGTGTATACAACTCTATTCATGGGTATACATGCAAAGCAGACATTAATATGTACCTATCTAATATTCAAAGTTGACGCGATTACATGGATTTAGTAAAAAGGGATGGAATGGATGGGTGGGTTCTCAAACAAGAACGCTGAACTTCGTCAAATTTCGAACAGCTCGAAGACTATGAGTAAAAGCTTATTGAAATTAATACTCGAAAATTAAAATAGAATACTTCGAACTCTAAATAGTCGTACCCATAAATAATATTTTTACTTCCGGTATGACCAATACCAGTTTTCACGAATTTAGTATTATATTAATGGCGCAGGGATAATGCATAACATATTATTATATTTTATAACCTAATATAGGTATTATAAATCTAAAAATCTTTTCTCAGTTTTAGAGGATATTTGCAACGTACTATTTATTTTTTCTCTGACTCACGCGCAACATAGTACATATACAAGTATACAACAGATCCAATTTTAAATAGTTAATTTTAATATTTAAATTTATAATTAATTGACCACTTTTTATAAACTTAAAAATAAGATTATTATATTGGTTACTTATATCAAAGCTTTTATTGATATTAATATTTTTAAATGAGATATAATCATTTTAAAATTGTTATAGAAATAATAGCATATCATTATAATGTATAGTACATATTTTATATTTATATGTTAAAATAACATTATATACCTTTATTTAGCTTATATTTTAGATTTTTTTTATTTCCCACTCTTAAAATGTTATATGATATAGTCACACATGGGCCATGGTGAACGCAATTGTACATGAGTAAACAATTGGTACACTAACATCCTCATAAGAAACCTTCAATAATAAAATTGCTATCAATTTGGATTATTCGTTAAAAGTTAATAATGAGTATAAATTGTAAAAATGTATGAAATAAAAAAAGTATGTTTATTTGGCGTTATGAATAGACTACTAAACGTACAACACCCTTGTTATATAACTTTTTCGAATTGAACAATTCTTAAACATATATTGACTTTTCTTCTCGTACTCTGATTTCGTATTTCATGCCACCACGTGCACTTACCAATTTTTTTTCAAAAATAAAGTTTAGATAAAAAGTGTAATGTATGTTTAGTTAATGCTTCTTAGTTTTACTCGTATGGTTTAGGATTAAAAATTATATCTGACATTTTGTATTATTATTATATAGCATACCTATAGATTTGAATAGTTTCAAATAACGAAGAAGCAATAAAGAGTCGTAAAAATTAATTTTTATCCCCCTATTTGACCTAACCTATAGGTACCATTTTTGCATTAATATAAATTATTAATTCATAACGTGAAAATATTTAACGTTATTCTTCCAACGTCGACATCGTAAGTAGTTTTAGTAAAAAAATTGATTTATAAGGGCAAGCCAGGGGCGCAATTTCAATGAAAAAACTGAGGGTAGTGAAGCTTCTCTATCTTTTGTCCCCCTCAAATTGCGCCTATAGGGCAAGCCAAAAGAATAACAATATTTTCAATGAAACGTTTCATATAATATTCCTACTACAAATTGTATTATTTATTTCTAATTTATACAAATATTATAAATTACAATATCAAAAATTATGTTTTAAAATATATCTACATTCAAAATATTTTAATATTTACTTTTATCTAAATTCTAAATAAACAACACTATATTTTTAACAATAATGAAACTGTGCCAATAAATATTGTAGTACCTATGTACATATAGATAATTTCGTTTTTACATCGTAGATCTTAATTCATGTATGATTTATTCGTATCCATTATAGCAAGGATAAGCAACTGAAAATTAAAAGAGGTCTAATTTTCTGCAGAATTTTAAAATCTATCAGGCCAGAGAGGATAGAAACCAAAAAAAAAAAAGATTTTGCACCATCAATCACAACTGATGAATAATAACATTTTTTTGAAACTACCAAATGGTTCAATTGCGTTTTTTACAGAACTAAATGTATCACTTTCTTCGAATAATTCATATCTACGTTTTACAATAAATATTATATCGATTTTATAAAAGTATAAATAATAAATTAACATAAAGTAGTTTGAAAATGTAGTACGAGCTATATTATAAAGATTCGTGGACCGTCAATTTCTCATCGTCCCTGCATTATAGTATTATAAGTAGTATGTACATTGTACACACTCAATACGGACAATGCACATATAAGAAGTACTGAGACGTTCTATGAAATCTAAAAAAGAAAAAGAGATGATAAAAGAATCCAGTAATGGCAGTACTAGTGTTCAGTATGATCCTAAAGCTCCCTTGATATTACCAATAATGACTCAGTTTTTATAAATTTAATTAATAATTATGTAAGTTTGTATAAATTAGAAGGGGAGGTGAACCTTTTAAAAGGTGCCAAAAATCTCCGTGGATAATATAAGTGTCTGTAGCAAATAGGTAAAATTATACAAAAATAATTATACTCGGATAATATTATACATATATTTTTAAAACATTTTTCATCTTGATTTCATATTTTAAAAGATAATTATAATTTTAGCAATATTCATATTATTGTTTATTCATTATCTTGCTAGTAAAGCTAAGCTAAAGTAGATTTTAATATATTTCAATTGTGAATATTCCTAAACCTATTACAAAACCGGGTTAGTCAACATTATTATATAATCAGTTTCATTAGCAGACAAAGAAAGAAATACACACTACAGACATAAGAGTAAAATCAGTAAGTATATTCATCAGAGTCGCTCGGATCTATCGTTGACCATATTAAATAATTTAAGTACCTGGACTTAACATAGTAAACATACATTTTTCCATTTAACCTTGATATTTTTGTTTCGTATTTTCTTTGTTATTCTTTTAGTAGCTTCACTTAAATATTTCTGTATATTTGAAGACAGTGACGTCTCCAGGATTTATTTTACGGGGGTGTTTTAAACATTTAATAGACTTATAGTAGGGCTCCGCCCCCTATACCCCCGTATTACATTAACAAATACCATGTATTGATATAAATTATTATATTAATTAAAATGATTATATTAAGACAGTATGTGTAAGATCTACAAATTGTATAAAACTTTTATAGTATACCTAACTAAAATAATTACTTTTATATTCTAAATCACATAAAGTAAATAATACACTATATAATACTAAACCAACAACTACAACCTATAGTATTAAAAAAAAACATGAAATTGAAAAGAATGAGTATAATGATACACATATTATGATTAGGTACCTACTTATTTGAATTATAAGCAGGAGAGCAAGTTCATCAATAACCTCTGCTGTAGATATAGGTACATCTCTATGGATATTCATTAATTCTAAGCCATTCACCCCGTTTTCTCCAACAGGATTTTCTTAAATAACTAATAAGTATACGGAGAGTTGAAAAGGAGCATTCACTCTTAGATGCTCTTAGACAAGGATCGTTGCCAATATGGCAATATGACTAACAGCATAATATGAGTTGTAGGAAAAATAATATAACTACAATTATGAATGATTATTTTGCATTTCGTGAGCCAAGTTTTGGAGTTTGGTCAAATAAAACAAAATACGGCTGATGGGGGGTGTTCTAACACTTATATTACCCCCCCCCCCCTAAGTACGCCCTTGTTTGAAGATTTAATTATACAAAAAAAAAATGTAATTATGTCATAGCTATATTTTCACAGCAACAAATTACGAAAAACTAATTTGTGCCACATATGGCACACTATGCAAGAAGGGGTTAAGCTAAACACACAAAATTGGTTCAACTAAACGAAAATTGGCCATGTAGTACGTTTGTAAGACAGAGACTACACATGCGGGTGTGTTGACCTCTTATAATTTAATTTTTATAAGAGTTGTTGTTAAATTCAAATTGAAAAATAATAAATAATTTTTAATACAAATTTTGGTTTCCGATCTTGGTGCCCCATTTATTATAATGTACTTTAAAGAACTCAATACCATTCAAATTTATCCTTTGCATCCCTCTTCCTTCCCACCTAACACTCTAGTATTATCGACACATAAATATGATTCCAGTAATATATTATCATAGACGCCACTAGATTGGAAGGTCTTCTATTGAGTTAGGTAGATCACGATTTATTTATTTTAATTGCATCTTGATATTGACAACGCTATCTACTGATATTGTTTTAAACTTTTCAAATTGCATGCAAAGAACCGCTTCGGGGCGATCGCTTACTTTTACAAATAGATGTCGTTGTCGTATACATTTTTCTATTTCCACACTCGCGATTATTTTTTTTCTCGTAATGGCCGATCGGTGAACTAGTAATAGTTATAATTTATAGCAAAAGATGTGGGACTGTGGGAGTTTGATCAAAAATTTGATGGTTGAAATTAATTTTTTAGATTAGGTATTCAAATCTATATTTTACCGAGTATAATTTTAATTTACTTTAATATCATTATTATTTATTTATAGTAGGTATAACAAATTGAAACATATGTTTATAGATACTATAGTATGTTATTATTAAATTCCTATTAATAACAACTAATAAGTCACATGTAGCAAAAAAGCGTCTTCCAGACTTCAGATCGATTATTATGCCCACAGCCAAATGATATCTCCACACTAATTATGTTGTTAATGTTTAATATATTATATATTATATCGTAACAATATGTATTGAAAATGTAAGCCTGTCATATACGATGTCAATACCAAAGTCGAAACATAGAAATGAAACTGAAATTTGAAATTAAAATTTAGTTGTGTTAAGGACTTATTCTAAAACAATAATAAATGTATAATTAATAATGTGTATTTACTATTTATTATAAATATTAATATAAAAGTGGGTCAACGCCAAAACGCAAGGTTATACGAATACTAGCTATATTAGATTAGATATATATTTAAAAAAATATTTCATAATATTATATTATTTTAACGTATAATAATTTTCGAATTACTTAACGCATCTCGTTGAATATTTAGAGTAAAAGAATACCTATTTAGATTCTGAGTTAAGTGATAAATGTATGAGGTGTGTTTTCTTAAAGGTATATAATTTTTGTTCTTGTCGATCATCCATGGCGTCACCTTTTAGTTTTTGAAGTAGTAAAACTGTTTTAATTTTGAACTTAGAGACTAATTTTTCATCAAAAATTAGATCTAGTTGGTATTTTTTTTGCATGGTGGGGGGAGGGGGTGTTTAGTAGTTTACAAAATAAATAAGAAAACGGGAATTTTTACGCAAATCCAGTTTTGACAAAATAAGTTTTATCTTTTTGTTGTATTTACCTATTTAAAAAATGAATAATTATGGAAAATTGAATGTTATATCGAATATTTTTATATCAACATTTTCTTAATAATATGATGTATTTAAGTAATTGTTTAAATAATTTGGCTCTTTTGTAATACTAGGTAATAGTTTAATACTAGTAATAGCTAGAGTAATATTCATATTTCATATTACTCATATTAGTCATATTGTATAAAGAGATACTTTTTGGTTATTTGATCTACATGATGTATAATACAATTTTCGTCCGCGCGTAAGTAAAAGGCTTGAAAAATGAAAAACGAGATTTCTCATTAATTTTACTTATAACTATCAAAAATACATATAAAGCATATTTGTCACATAAATGTTGGCGAAATTCGTCTAAATCACAAAAATATGGTTGGTAATTATTTTGTTGCAGGTAGTTAAAAATGCATAAAACGTTAATTAAAACATCTAAACCATGGAAATTTAATTCAAGAATCATCTAACTTTTTAAATTTTGATTTAAAAAAAAAATAATAAATTTAGCGTAAAGTTACTTACATTTTTTATGAGTAATGATTGAAGTTCAAATTTTGACATCATTAGATAGTCACATGCGTATAATAATGATTTCCATTATTATTTTGTTGTAGTTAAAGAAAACTTTGATCAAAAACTATTAAAACATAGGTATTACTTCAACTTACATTGTTACATTATAAATTTCTGTTCATGGTGACATTTTAAAAATATTTAAATTAATTTTATGCTATTTGTTAAGATTTGAAGTAATTAATTTAAAAAATAATTTTCTATAAATGCTGATAAAAATTGTTATGCTATGTCAAAATACTTAATAATTGAATACTATTATTACTATTTATTATTTTAGTTGTTCGATGTTCGAACAGCAATCTAAAGATAAATAAGTACATATTATAATACACGTCACATTTATACAGTGTATAATTAATAGTTATATTATATTCATAATCATAAGGCCTAACACCAAATTATAAATATTGTGTTTACAAAATTATATGATATGATATATAAAAACATAAAAAATATTATCACTTCTCCTTATCCATAAAAAAAATTCTAGATTTCCGGCGCTGACGTATTATGTTATTAAACAAAAGTTGAGGCTCTTAGCACTAACGATTTAAAATACGTATACATAGGTAAAATGTAATATTTTTTAAAGTTGTAAATATAGTTTGTAAATAAAGTAGGTAATAGGTATCTATGCAGGTTAGGACGATTAGGTAAATTAACATTATAAACTTATTATTTAATTTATGAAAAACTAAAAATAAACTTATGGTTTAGTACAATATTACCTATATGTATATATATATAGGTATAATATTTAAATGTTTTATTAAGATTTAACAAGTAGTAACTAGTAATTAATTTAAATAATTAATAAGAAATTTACTTAAGTTATATAATTGTATTTATAATCAATGTTATATCAATTGCCAACTGGTAAAAAGCCAGCAATCGAATAGTTTATATTAGCCACGTGTGATTTATTTTAAAATGTTTAATAGTGTTTAAGTGTTAGGTAGGAACTACTCTTTTTAATGAGTAGCTATTTATGTTTGCATGCGTTTAATTCAGAACAGAAATTAGTTGGTACCTACCTAATATTTAAAATACTTTAGAAATGAAGTATTTGAATTGTATTTAAAATACTATTAAGAGAAAAAGTCTACAATAATTTATAATATTGACTATAATATGCCTATCAAAATTATAGAAATCTAATCTATCTAAGCTAGTATACTTATTACTATAACTATTTTATTTTTATAACGTTTAATAATTTAAATAAAATATATTTTTATTAAATAATAAATTTATGTTCAGACAAACATAATATAATGTATATATTATATGAGCAGCTTCTATAGCTCTACGCCTCTACCTGTATTAATTAATTCTGTTTATATGTATTCACTATTCATAGAATGTAATATTATTATTTTCAATTGTTACAAATTAATATATTATAATTGTAATCTGTAAGTTGTAACTATCTACAAACACCATAAACTATTAATAGATGGTAGATATTATTGTGATTTGAGAATCATTCGTGGGTATGGTTTGATTTTTTAATCATTTAAAATTATGGTTATTTTTTTATTTTATTTCAAAATCAAATTTTCTATTGTTTTACTTATTTATATGGCTATAATCTACTATATAATCTTTAATCCAATATAAAATTGATTTGATCATATATTTTTATAACTATAATGATCTTTGTAGTTGAGCTACCTAAAGGCTGTATACTGTATAGTGTATATTTGTTAAAAATCAATATATTTGAACGCGTAAGCGTGTATCTATACTCTATAGGTAGTATAATAGTGTTATACTGTTATACTAATAAAGTAATAATTAATAACTACTTTGCTAGAAAAATGAGTGTTAGGTACTGACGAGCTACGTTTCAAAGGTATCAATATTTTAAATTTATAGGTATTAAGTATTAAAATTAAAAATTATCTAAATTGTGTCGTGTAAGTGTGTGCATAGTAATTATATACTAAGTCATAAGTGAACTTACTAAACAGTGTGTATATAATAAATTAATAACAGTGCGAATAGACAGAAAATGAATCTATAGTAGGTAAGGACGTAAGGTATAAACTGAAGAAATAGTAGATCACACCAGCAAGATTCATCTCAATAAAGTGCTATACAATTATTATTATTTTTTTTTTTTTTTGTAGCAAGTATTTTGCCATAAATATTTTTCCAATTTTAATAACTAACCTAGTGCTCCGATACTTCTGAAAATATATTTAAATTAATTTTGAATTTTACATAATAACAATTTTCTTATATACTTTTAAATTATTTTTTTTAGTTTAGTTACAGTATAACACCCGCATGTGTTGGTATTTTGTAACTTGATATTTTACGATTATTAAGTTTTTAAGTGAGTTATGAGCAATTTTAATTTAGGCTATGTTATATACGCATAACATGATAAAAAATTGAATTATCGTAAAAAACTAACATACAAACACTGATAATTTTCTTACCACCAAGTTTCATAATAGGTCGATTCACTCTAATTTTTAAACTGACAGAGCTAAACGTGATCTGCTACTATTTTACGTACTTGTAAGACAGAGAGAACGGTTACCGGTATTTTTCCCGAATCAAAATTCCCGAATGGACTTTTTCCCGAATGGTATTTTATCCGAAAATCCGAAAACCCGAAACCTTTTTTCCCGAACGCCTTTTTCCCGAATCGAAATTCCCGAATGAACTTTTTCCCGAATGGTGTTTTATAAAAATAATTTTAAAAAAAGTATAATAACATAATAAATGCTGTTGCGTTATCGTTAAATATTTTAAAATCGACAAATTATATGCATATAAAAATAAAAATTATTTAAAAAAAATTAAAAAGTATAATAACATAATAAATGCTGTTGCGTTATCGTTAAATATTTTAAAATCGACAAATTATAATGCATATAAAAAATAAAAATAATTTTAAAAAAAGTATAATAACATAATAAATGCTGTTGCGTTATCGTTAAATATTTTAAAATCGACAAATTATATGCATATAAAAATAAAAATTATTTAAAAAAAACTAAAAAGTATAATAACATAATAAATGCTGTTATCGTTAAAAACAAAATTACAAAACAATATTATGTGCGATTGCCCTCAGAAATTGTAACGGCTGGTATGTATTAAATTCAGCAGTAATGGACATTATTCGCTTTTGAAAATCCCGCCATTTTCTTTTTGGTAGTGCTCTAACTTTTCGTCCTAAACTCAGCTCCGCGATCATTATCTCAGCATCAGCTTGTTCTTTTTGGATCTCACCGAGAGCGGAGTAAAGATCTGGATGATGTTTTCCAATAACAAGCTGGAAGCGATTGTGCCACCCCTCACTTACATTGTTGGTTTTGTGTGAACCAGTTAGAGCGGCTTGGTGCTGATTCCAAATTTCTGGCGGATAACGTGGAAGAATTCCTCGTCTTCGCCCTCTAGCTATTACTCCTACAACATAATTTTTTTCAAAATATTCCAAAATTGGTAATAAATCTTCAGGCGCGTCATTTTTCAAAAGCGAGAAAATGCGAGGTACTTCAGCCAAAGGTACGAATGCCAACGCTAGCATCATATGACTGTACATTTTTAATGAATGATCATCAGGGTCATTGTATGTGGCTTGAAGACCAACAGATTGAATTTGTCGATACATTGATTGACCGAAATGAAAAAAGCAACAACTGAGAGGACAATTTGGATAAACTTCTTGACAAGCGTTGATTATAGATTTTTCAAAGTCAGTCATGATCTTAGCCGGTTCACAAACAATCCTGTGTTCGTTAAATGAAGATTGTACTGCTCTTAGCACAGTGGCATACTGAACCGTTTCTTTTGACGACAACAGTGCATAGACAAATGGAATTTCAATAAAACGTTTAATTTTTCAAATATTAAAAATCTTAAGAGACATTTTTGTTAAACGCCGCGTCATGACACCCGGACACCGTTGTTCGCCGCGAAGCTCGCGACGTATACGACGTATATCGGCGCACCCGTACCAATACACCACTGATTAACACATCATAGACATATACCTAGGTAATAAACAGGGTTGCATTTGAAAAAAAAATTTATTATTATCGTTATTATCGTATTTATCGTTTTTCGTTATAATTACGTTTCAAATTTCAATCGTTTTATGTCGAGTATAACGTTATAATTATAACGTTATTATAACGTTTGCAAGCCCTGGACTAATAAATATAATAAAATCCATCAAACCTTAAAAGTCCCGTCTAAAAACCAGCAATCACTCCGGGCCAATAATTCTAAATTTCTCCGAGTCGAGAACACAACGACTCTACCTTCATTGACGGAATCATCATCAAGTGAATCGTAAATTAAAAAATGTTCACCCGTAAGCGTCTTTTGATACCGATCGGGAAGAGTACCAAAGTCATTAAGTGTTTTTGGATTGGGCGGCAAATTTTTCCTTAGGTATGTGTAAAATACATAAAAATTAAATTGGACCGTTGACTGGTAATTTAGAACGCACATAAATAAAACCTCCACAAATTAATTTTGTTTCACTCAAAATTTTAATTTCAGCCATGGTGATAGATTAAAATAAAATTAAAATGATTTTGCTAAGTATATAATCTTATATTATTTACAATAAAATGCACTGGAAAGTATAACGACGGTCGATAGCACTCGAATAACGCGGCTTTACGATTACAACGATTACGTTTTACTTGTATACCATAGATAAAAGATACAAACGATAATAATAATAATAATAATAACACAAATATCGGTGTAAAATATAAATCAGCGACGGTAAAGTGCAATAATGGCAAACATGCGATTCTACATGTGCCCGTTTATCGCACGGAGAAAAAAAAGATTAGAAAAGATTAGAAAAGATTAGAATGTATAGCAACGGCTGTATTTTAGTTATAATGTATAGAAAATACATACCTAGTCATTACAGCTCACAGTTATAACATTTTTAAATTTTTAAAAATTTTTATTTCGGGAACAATAACCGTCAGGAAAAAGTCGTTCGGGAAAAAAGGTTTCGGGTTTTCGGATTTTCGGATAAAACGACATTCGGTAAAAAGTCCATTCGGGAATTTCGATTCGGGAAAAACGGCGGGTACCGAGAGAACACTTGCGGGTATGACGACCTCTTAAGAGAATTCAATAAAAAAGTGAAAAATTAATTTTCTATCATACTTTACAACGAATTAAAAATTGTTTTCAGAAGTTCCCGATTATTAGGATAATCGGTATTCGGTAAATTTGGCATAAGATAGATAGTAGACCTACTTTTGACAGAAAATAGACGGGATCGAACAATCTTAAAATAATCAGCTTATACATAGTTATATATTATGTAAATGGTGTATGATTAAACTATTTCGTATAATTAAATTATAGGTTAATGTTTAAACTTTAACCTTTAAACAAGCATAATTAAATATGTTTATAATATTTTAATTACAGTATAGTATTATTACGTAATTATTATAAGCATATTATCTAAATTGTAATTTAGATTCCATCATAAGTTGAAAAAAATACGTATACATATAAGTTATTTGTCACGTTTAATATATATATATTTTTTATATTGAACTATAGTCAATATTTAACAATATATTTTAATATATAATAATATACTATATACTATTATAATTGTGTATACATATAAATATATAATACTATATAGTACATTGGTATTTAGGAATACAATTTAATATTAATCATAAAATATACCCAATCTATGTAATTGATAATTGTCTTTCCTCAGAATAGGTAGGTAATAATATAATATAATGTATTATAATATAGACTATAGTATATATAATATATACACCTATATATATATATTATAAGCTTATTAGGAATATGTACTTAATACATTTATACATTTATTAAATTTAAGTCTATAGCAGCTTATAGATACTATGGGAAATAGAGATATCGCACTATGTAAAAATAAAAGTGTAGCTACAGAATAAAAAATAGCACATTTATATGCAATAATAGTACCTATACACTATAGTAATATTTTAAACAAATTTAACAATAAATAAAAATGATTACGTAGTATAGAAAAATAGTATAAATCATAATGACAATACCTAACTTTATGTAATTATAAAACAATTCAGTAGTTTTAAAGTTGAAAGTATATATTGCTCATAGGCAATAGCCATTATTATAGGCGAGGCCGTCGCCAACACTTCTCTCTGCTATACGCCTATATAGATATATGTACATTATAGGTCTAACGTAACCTGACGACTGACACCTATAGTAAATATTGAAGCTGTGAGTAGGTTTGGTACAGAATTTAAAATTGTAATTAGGTTTAGGTAGGTCGTTGTTAGGTATGTTTAATCTATGTGTACAATATATAATATATGTGATCATCGTCCATCGAGTGTTCGAGTATATCGTTAAATCTTAAACATGTTTGTTGTCTTAAACTCGAATTATTATAAGAGGTACCAAACCTATACCTAACCTTGATGGAGGGGACATGCCACAAGTCATAATTTATCATTATTTAGGCGTATAATATTACACGGTTAAAACTTACAATATGATGCGTGAGTCACGAATCCCGAATAAATTAATAATATATTATACACGATACGATGTAGGTATATTATACATAGACAATAGACATTTAGTCAATATTATATCCAAGTCTAAGTACCAAGTTTGTAGTGTATTAAACTATTAACTATTAGCGTATGGTATTTATGGATCGTGATGAATCCGCGATGATGTAAATTCTATATATATTATTTTTATATTATTGTTATCACGATATGGGCAGTGTACGTTTGGCTAGCGCCACCTGTGGACGTCGCTGCCACCAGTGTATTGTTATTGTTTCACTGATAAAGAACAAACTACTATAATATTATTATTCACAGCAGCCAGCAGGTTATAAGTGTTATAACGGCAGACGATACGGAACGGACTTCCCCGTCTGGCAACTGTGATAACGTATTGATCTATAGTCAGTACTCCGTAGTGTATGCATTCGTAATACTTGTATGCACGTCATCGTATATTCGAATATGATACCTTGGCGGTGGCGACTGTCAGATGGGCTTTTGCGAGAAGTCTCATGCGATTTGGAAGTTTAAAGAATTCGCGTTCCGCTGAATAGCTTGGGACAACAAAACATTTATTATTATTTTTTATACAGTGGGACGACCGATTGTGCGATAGTAGGTACCTACTAATGAACTATTTACCTATTACATTATGATGTGGAGGTGGCACAAATAATAATAATAATAATAATAGTAATATAATTTATTCTGGTGCGCCTTTCAAATTCAAAATTCAAATCGCGTTTTTGATTGTATCGGTTGGCGTACACCGTATGTACTCATTAAAAGAAAAAAAAATAAACAAAAAATGTGAACTTTGCTGCTATGTTGTCTATAGTTGTGTACACATTTCACTGGATATTTTTAGCTCCCAGATATCCATCAATGTATTGTGTAAGTGATGAATGTTATTACGATTCTTACACTAGCTGGTGTAATCAATGTTTTTAATTTTCGTCCAGTTAATGATGACTGATGGATATTGATCAATCTGTGAATGGGTGGTTTGAAAGGATAAGCTTGATACAGAGGAAAGCTGATCATTACAAGCTTCATCAAGATATTCTTTCGTGAGTACTACGTACATGTTTTTATTATAATACACATTTAACACTAGTTATATTTATGAAAACTGACAAGTACAATTTTGTCACAGATTGTTATCGGATAAGGACGGTTTTGATTTTTATATTAAATCTAAGGGAATTATTATCAGTGCACATACTTGCATATTACGCTGCCGCTGTCCACAATTTTACCATGAAGTTATTAAAAAAGTTGATGTTGCTAGTTTGCCAATATATTTATTAGAGCGCATTTCAGATTTTATCAAGTAAGTGATAAATTGTTACAGCATAACATACATCAATTAATTTGATGCTTTAAATTACTGGTAATTGAATTATTCTACCTTTTTAAGACTAGTACATAAAATAAATAAATAGTTTTACTATTGAAAGTATAAACTATCATTTAAAATAATTAACAAATGTAGGTACTGCAATGTAGTACCTAATGTTATCATTTATTACATGCAAGTTGTCATGGTGACTAAGATAAAACTTAACTTTCACTTGGCTCATCTTCACTGAAGCACATAGTTGTAGTTCTCATTAGAAACAATTAACTTACACCTGTTGATTTCTTGTCATTTTTTTCTTTTTACTCTGATGTTCATGTTTTATTTAATCATCACTCTCTCTTCCAAAAATATTTGTTTCATGCTCCAAAAATGAGTAATTTCAAAGTTTTATCTAAAGGTAATGATAATATGTGATATATTGCTAAAATATGGTAGGCAATTAAGTAAGTCATAAGTAATAAATATTTAATGTTAAATTTTTATCTAATATTTATATTATTAAATCATATTTTATTTATTTTTAGCGATTCAAAACTAATATATTAATTTTATTTATTATTTATTAAAATATCAAATTTCACTGTTTCAATATATAAAAATATTTTGGTTAATATTTCATTCAAATGCAAATACTTAGGTTCAAAAATGACTTAAATAGTTTAATTTAAGTAATGATATTAAGTTTATAAAAATGTTCTACTTGTGTAGGTGGATTAAAGGTGTGGTAATGCATTTTTCCCATGATTTGTAAAATATAACATCAGATTTTTTTCTAAATTATTCTTAAAATGTATTTTTTTTTACATTATTGAAGTATTTCCATTATAAAATAATTTATCAGTATTTCAAGCTTGTTTAAATTGACTAATCAATAAATATCTTTAAAGTTTTTAATTTCTTATCAAAGGAATGAATTAGATGATTTGTATCTACTTAATATATATACTATATAGTATACATGTCTATACTTACAAATGACACTATCTTCTATAATCAAGTACATTTTTTATTTAAGATTCATATACAGGACATTTTTATGAAAAATTAGTGAATTTATTTAAATAGGGAAACTTAGTTTCATAAATTTGAACAATTTTTTTTAACCTGCTCAAACTCATACTTGAATCTTATCTTATTAGTAAAGAGTAATGACATTGTGCACTTGATAAAAATATAATAAATTCATCTGTCATATGTACTCAAATTATTCTTACTGTTTGAGATGTTTGAATTCAAATTTTCTTGAATTTAAAATTATTGAAAATTTGAGTTAAAAGAATTCATAACAAATAATAAAATAAACAGTTTATATTAATTATAATTTTTAATAGTTATGTATGTACAATATACATTGTACATATTTTATATGCGTGTTTATTACTGAATACTTATGTATAACCTAAATATTTTGGAAAATAAAAGTGTATTTAAATTTGATATAAAAATAATAAGGTATTATTAAATACATTTAATTGAGATACAAAATAATGTTTAAGAAAATATTTTGTTTATTTATAAATTGAAAGTTATATTATTGATTCATAATCAATTATTTCAGAATTCTACCTAAAATCAAGAATTAATCTCGTCTCATAAGGGTGCAAGTGATATTTATATAGATTGTTAAACACCTATTTTAAATACCTAGGTAAGATATAGGCTGTATAAATATCACTTTTGTGAAAATATCGCATGTACCCCTTTGCATGATTTTGTACATTGACCTGTCACCTTTAAATGATAAATTATTTTTTTTCATATATCACATATTTAAAATTGATAATGGAATTTGATGTATAATACCTTGGATTTCCTATTAAATTAATTTTGATTTGATCTATTTTCTAATTATTACTAACATAAATATAAGAAATGTATTTATTGGTAGACTTTACAATTAATTTAAAGTTAAATTTTATTAAAACTACTAAAACAGGCTTGGTACATAATCAAGTAACTTTAAGAAACAACAAATTTCTTGAAGCTTTTAAAAAATACTAAAAATGGTTACCTATTTAAAAATGAACAAACATGTATATATACAAAATTGAATACTCATCATCTTGTATAATACTATCTTCTGGATATAATAATAATTATTAATTATTTATGGTTGAGGACAATGGGCAGGCAAATCACACCTTTTAAAGAATCACAATGTTTACATACAATTTGCTTTTCATGGTTATCGTTTTTTTTTTTAACTAAATGTTTATTCTGTATGTTTATCTAAGATTTAGTAATTTTGTATTTAATTATTTATTTTGTAGGTGTGTTTATTCTGAGAACAATGTTACTATACTAGAAAAAAAATTAATTAAATCAATTAATGTTGACCATCCGAAAATAAAAAAACTTCCATCAATTGATTTATATGAGCCTAAAAGGATCTCATGTGATATAAATCCATTATATTATTCACTAGCACAGTATGATGATCTTTCTTCAAGTGAGTTTAGTGATTTTGAACAGTGTGCATATGATGACATAGAATCAGTCATCTTAAACAAGGTGAATATTAGTAACTCTTCGTTTAACAGCATGGACATAAAATCAAATAACTCAATTGAATCTCACCAAGTTAAGTCTCAATCAAGTTGCTCCCGTAAAGAATCAAATGTGTTAGCTAATAAAGACAGTTTTATAGATGAAAATTCTGCACTCAATTTTAAAATTGATGAATCAGATATTGGCAACAAAGTTCAAATAGTAAACAATCTTAGCAATGAATTACAACATGATCTTATAAAAAAATCGAATGATGACATAAATAGTTCTTCAAATTTAGAATTTGCAAATGGATGCATTAATACATTAGATTCATCAATTCATAGTCCAAATAATAAAACAAATCAACCAATTATTGGAATTGTAAATAGTAATACCAAAGACTGTAATCATGATTCATCAATGATTGATGGTAAGAATTTAAATGATGAAAATATTTTACTTAATGATAAAACAAATAAAATGATTCAAGAAACTGATGATGATTTAGATGTTATATTGCCTAACAATTTTGAAACTTTTACTGTAATTAAAAAATGCAATGAAACTGGAGATGTTTTTTCTAAATGTAGTCATTTTGAGGATAGTATTATTAAAAGTAATCAAGATCAATTAAAAAGTGAATCAATTAATTTTCAGACATTCACCGTAATAAATGAAAATATAATAATTGATGATGACAATGAATTTCAAAAAGACATAGTTGTAAATAGTGAATTTTTTGATCCTGAAATATCAAATGATTATAAAACATTTACTGTTGTTAATGGTATTAGTAGAACTCCTTTTCATACAGAACAACTGAGTAGTTCATCTAATTCACCTCTATCAAGCAGTAAAATATATGTAAATAATAATGACATTGATTTAGATGTATTACCATCAACTCATACACTATCTCAATTTGATACCATTACATTATTACCACAGTCAAATAATGGCAACGAAGAAGACAATGTTTCAACAACTTTAAATAATGATAAAAAAGAGATTATTATGGCTAATTTTGATATTGATACAATAAAGAAAGAAAGCTGTGGAAATAATGAGTCATATAATCAAATTGATTTCAAAGCTGAGGAAAATATAAGAAATGATGTAATTAGTTGTTCAAATAATTTTGATATTAATGTTACATCAACTGAAAGTATTGTATGTACTAATATAAAACAATGTAGTGATGTTATACCTAGTACATTATGTACAGTTAGTGATAATTCTATATTCAATTTTATTTCTGAAGATAACAGTAGTCAAAACAATTCAAATAACCAGCATTTAGAAAAGCTGAAAAGTTCTGGTGAGTCTGATAGTACTCTCAGTTTACATCTTGACATTTTAGAGAATACCAAAGGAATGAATTCTCCTGATTCTTTAAATGAAGATGAAGTGTTTGGTCTGGAAGAAAAGCCTATTGTTTCTAATAAGCTAGAATTTGTACCTTTAGAAGCAACACCAATAAAAGATAATAGAAGTCCACGTTTATCAAGAAAGTATATGGAATGTTCACCTGTTATATCAGCTAACGCTTATATTCCTGACATTGATGTGGACAAATCATCTGTCACGGAAGAAAATAGTGAACGAAAGAACTCTAGCTCATTTTTCATTGATTTTAATCAAGGTAAACCAAAAAATAAACCTAAACGTTTTGAAAATCTCACAAAGTCTTTAGATTCTAGTACAATTGCTAATAGCAAAGAAAAAATATTCTCTATGTTTATTGATTTTAACGAAGATTCTGAGTCTAGTGAATCATCATCTAAGGGTATTAAACATCGTAAACCTCAAACACTTGCAGATCGCTTTGTTCGAATGCATAGTGAAGAGGCTTGTGCCAAAACTAATGATTGTGAAAATACAGTAACTCCTCCTCCAAGTCGAATGACATCAACTGTAGAAAATTCTTCTGCTGACATATCTGAATCATGTAAGAAACAAAGTGTGTTTATGTTTATTGAGAATGATTCACCTACCCCAGTCAAACGAAGATCATTACCTCAGAGCTCTAGACTTAAGTCTCAAAGAAATTCTTGGAATGTTGACAGTACAGTTGTTCATAAAACTCATCATAGAACTCATAGTGTAAATTTATCTGAAGAAAGTAATTTTGATGCCAGGATGACTCAGAGTCATATAGAAACAGGATCAAAAGACTTCAATAAACCTTCGGATTCATTTGGTACTTTAGAATGTAATGTAAAAATTACTGTAAATGGTGCAAAAGATAGTGGAATTGGTTTAGTTGATTCTTTTGTTCGGCTATCTGATATGGATAAAACACCTTCTCAAGAAATTGTCAATAGTTTATATAAGAGTGAGTCAAAATCTGAATCATTGAGACGAGATTTAAAAAACACAGAGTTAGGTAGATGTTTAAAACGAATGTTTCCATACTTAAAAAGTATTGAAGTTGAACGTATATTACTCTCTAAACCACCTCATGCCCTTGACAATAGAGAAGAAATTAAAACTGGTCTTGGACAAGATTTGCTTCGTATGTTTATAGAAGAAATTGGTGCTGATACAACAATTGATGTTAATGGAAGACGAATTAAAGCCCATAAATGTGTGTTAACTTCAAGATGCCAATATTTTGCTGCTATGTTCAGTGGTGGATGGGTACAGAGTGCTGGAAATGTATTATATTTGAAGGGGTAAAAAAAAAAACAATTTGATTTTATTCCTTTTATTTCATGTATTTTTTTAAATTTTAGTTTTTCATATAATACCGTCCATTTAACATTGCGATACATCTATAGTGGTGAGTGTGATTTCTCAGAGATAAAAAATGTGGCTGAATTATCCAAGTTGGCTGATATGTTGTGTCTTGAAGGATTAAAAGATAACATAATGTTATACTTAGCAGCAGAATACTGTCATTTTTTTAAAGAGGTTAATATTATGCTAATTAGTAGTTTTTGATAACTTTTAATTTATAATTGATATTATTAGGTTTGCGAGCGTTGTACTATTGGTATTCTCGAGTGCTTGACATTAAGTGTTGCTTATGGACTCGATGATCTTTACTTATCTTGTATAGTATGGATAAATGACAATTTTTCAGTGGTCTGGCCAACACACCATTTTGTTTCACTGCCACAAGATTTAAAAGTTAAATGTTTTAGACATAAAGTTGCCCATGTTGATGTAATATATTTGTATTATGTAGTTTGGTCAACAAAAATGTAATTCTCAACTGCTTATTAAAATTATTTCTAAATTTATAATTTTAATTAATTACATGTTTTTGTTGACCATCATATAATAATTGTATTTTATATGTATCATATTAATTTGTGTTTAAATGCATTAGGATCTGAATGATGTATTAAGTGTAACAGAAGGCTGTGAAAAGATAAAAAAATCCTTACCAAATGATGAATGGACTAAAGAAATAATAGACTTAACTACAGACCTTTCAAATAGTATAATAAAATATTTGGCAAAACATTTTTATTCTACTATAACATCAAAATAGTAAGTCAGCTAAAATAAATCATAAATATGTCAATAAGTATAAGTTATATAATTTAAATATGTATTTTTTGATAGTTTTAAACAAATGCTTGAAAGTGAAAACTTATTTTCCGATAGCTTTGCTACACATTTATTGGCATCTTGCAATTGTGCAAATAGAAATCAAATACGACAAGCTTATGATCACTTGAACAAATCATCATCAAATAATTTTTGGGTAAAATTACAAGTTTTAATAATTTTATAAAATCAATTTAAAATTGTTAAATGTATACAGAAAAATGTTGCCAAAAGTTTTATTATAATACTTTTGATAATTGTATGTGCTTTTGTCTATAGTAAACTAATTAATAATTTATGAATATTTTTTTCTATATACTGTCTCAAATAAAAGTAACCTCAGGCAGCGACAGATTTTTTTTTTGGTTCCGTTAGACTACACTCATCAATTAAATCGATTTTTATAGTTTGCTTTGATTTCAGACAATCAACTACAGCAAAAAAAAAAAAACTGAATTGTTTTAATCTTAGCAATATGAAAGCTAGACAGTTGTTAGAATAATACAACTATGCTCCTGAGAGGATGGTATTTAATGCGTTTTAGCAACACCCATTGGCACCACTAGAGGTTACTTTTATTTGAGATAGAGTTGATTATCTACTGTAGATATTATATGTGTATTTGTTACAAAGTTCTGTTATTATCTTGTTAGTGTTATAAAATTAATAGTTGAGAAAAATCATTTTGTACATTGGTCTTAAAATTAATAAGTTATTAATTATTTTTGCTAGTAAATAATTAATATAACTTTTGTCTTTGATATTTAAATATAAGGTAAAATAAGTATTTAAATTATTCACAAATTTACTATTTTGTTATGTTAAAAAGTGAAGATACTAATTAGTAATAATACTTAAAATATTAGTTCATTAAAAATAATCTAGGTAATTTTATATAGCTTTTAAATCATTATCCAATAAAAAAATGTACATATTTTATAATATTGTTTATTATAAATTTTTAGCATACACAAGGAGACGTTTTAGTGAATGCTATTATGGAGTTAATAGTTAAAGGTTTAGCTTCTGACTTCAGAAATGGCAAAGAAAGACAAGCAACGGGTAGTCTTCCAAATGATTATCGTATGTCTGAAGCTCTTGCTAAAAGAATCTCATTTGAGCTGGGTATATCTGGAATAGAATTAGCAGCAAATGGAACTCTGATAACATCAAGCCCTGTTAAAAAAATGACAAATAGTACTAGAACATTAAATAAAACACAAGAAAATAAAGTTAAACTAAAAACTGCAGTTGAAAATATTCCATTAACAAAAGTTAAAACTCCAGGAAAATTTGCAGAGGTATCAAAAAAAAAAAAATTCTTAATTATGTATTATATATTTTAAAATTATATTTATATCACACTTTATAATTATATAAAAAATTAATTTCAGGTAAAATCACGGTATATGGAACCAAAACCACAACTGGCTACACCTACACCTCCAAAAGTGTTATCTGTTCATAAAGATTTACCTCGCGGCCGTCGTAATATGTCATCGTCAACATCTCTGATCTCATCGCCTAGTATTAGAAGCACTATGGCAAGTTCTAGGTTGTCTACTAATCGAATGGATAGTGGTTTAAAAACTAAAACATCGTCTGAATTATCTCTATCTACTCCTAAAACAAAACCTAGGACTATGTTGCCAAAAACTGATCCTTTACCATCTAACAATCGTGCATCATCGATTGCAATAAAACAAATACCCAAAACTAGTAGAAAACCTATACAGAATATTGTAAGTATTAAAAAAACATCTAATGAGAAAATCATGAATGGAGTAAAAAAACAAACTATTATTCCAAAAACTAAAATGTTGCCAAATGGACATCCCACTATAGGTTCTAGATCAGGTACATTTTGTAAAGATGAGCCTACTGTTGTACACAGTAAAGATATAACTAGTTGATTCTGTATTTTAGATTAATTGGTACTAAAAAAAAAAAAAAAAATATTATGGTTGATATTGCATATTATAAAATATAGTTGTAATTTTTTCTATTTCAAATCTGATTGATATACTTGTCCTTTTTTAATTTTACCAGAAGTAGAAATGTTTAATACTAATATTGTAATATTGTTCATTACAATTCTACTATTATATCACAACCAAAATATATGCCCAATTACTTAATAACTGTACTAACGTAAATTTATGAATAATATTATTTGTAATATATTTATATGTTTATTGTTTCCTTCTTTTCTTTTTTTTGCACATAATATTTTTGCTCATAATAATTATTATTGTTTGGATATGTTAAATATTGTACATATTTATTATTCATAAAAATATTATTTTTCATTTGTCCTAAGTGAACAGTGTTTACTGTGCAATATATAAATTTATAAACAGTTTAATAGATAAGTTATAATACCTTTTAACTGTTTATTTTTTATGTTTCAATATACCCTCATCAATATGATACCAATGTATTAATTGTAAACCTATATTAACCTCCCGGGTATAAAAATATAAAAATTATAATTGTAATTAGTTATAAAAACTATATTTTAAATATATATATAGATATATTATTTTTTTCTTGTTAATTAAATCTTTTTGTTATGAAATATTTTTAACAGTTTTATATTTAAATAATAAAATCCTAATGCTGTCTTTCTAAGTTTTTAACTGTAAAAATTGCAATATTTTATATGGTACTTTTATTTTATAATGTGAACTAGTCATTGTGCCATTTATGATTTAAAGTTTTAAATTTTCATTTAGTGTTTACTATATTTATTATTGTTTATTATTTATTTTTATATTTAATAGTTATTTAAGCACAGTTTGGTATTTATTAGTTTACTTATTTATGTTTGCAATTTATTATTAATTCTTTTGTAAATATTTTAATTTTAGTTTATCCTGTGCTTTGTCCGTCCAAATTCCAAAGATAGTATAAATAATTGTTATTTTATATGAACTTGAAGCTGTTTTTATAAGGATGATTTAAATATCATTCAACAATTGTGCAATCAAAAAAAAAAAAATGTGCAATCTCATCATTAAAAGTGTTAAATTAATTGATTTTATTTTTGTGACTTTTGTAAATTATTTTGTTTTTAATCTCAATATCCTAAACACAAGGATATCATATTATGTTAAAATAACTAAAGTATTGTATGTATAATTTATCTTTGTATTTTGCTTTAATTGTGCTTGAATTTAAAACATACACACTTATATATATTTTTTTAATTCAGCTTTAGTTTATACATAATATATTAAGTTAATATAAAAACTATTATTAATAATTTATTTTAAAGATTAATAATATAATATCAATCCTATTTAGTTGATCAAATCATTGTAGATTATGTGATAATAATAGAATCAACCATTTATAATTAAGCTCTCTATTTTGTTCAAATATATGTGTTTATAAATTTAAGCTTTTATGTAATATTAAAGTTTTTTGTAATGTTACTGTAAGCATTTACAACTATCCTTATTATTGTTACCTATTATTTAGGTGGAAATATGTTTTGAAGTCCAATATTTGCTTTTTATAATATGTTAAGCTCAATAAATATAATTATAAATATTAAGCTAATAAATTTATTCATACATATGTTTTAAATATATTACTAATTATTTACTTCAATTACATACTAAAAATATCTTACAGAACTATATTTAAGAGTGTTAATAGTATTTCAACATTAAGGAGTATAGTTGTGATTGGTGAGTATTAAACTTTGATAAAATTCTTGAGCAATTTTCATAAGTACTAGATTTTACTCAAGTTGATTTACTTCCATCATAAATTGAGCAATTGTCAGTTTTATAGGAGAAATAAGTAAAAAAATTATAAATGTCTTAAACCTTATATTTCTCCAATATTTAATTTTATTTTCTATACATATTGCAAATAGTTAATAAACTAGCATGTCAATAATAGAACTTAGCAATTTCAGTATACAGGAAGATTAATACACATTAATCAAATACTTGAGCAATTTTGTATTTTTGAGTAATTTAAATACTTGTCAAACTCTAAAGTATCTAGATATTATCTTACAGGAGCATTTATTTAAACTTGTATTACCAACTGCCAGAGAATAATACTTTTTTTAAATAATGGTTTTACAAAATAATAGGTTACAACATTACTAATAATAATGTTTATTCAATAATAATTAATATGTTTATTGTATAATATATTGTTAATGGGAGTATAATTTGTGTGAATAAAATACAAACGTTTATTATAAAGCTTTCTATATAACTAGTGTTGCATTGTTAGGTAACTATGGAATGAAACATTTTTAGGTTTCAAAAGTTAGATTTAATACTCAGTAAATGGATTAATTTTCTTTCACATATGCATATACAGGAACTAAATCTGATTAAAAAAGATTAAAACTTCATAAAAATATTTAATTATTTTGCTTTATAACTGAGATTTGTGATTTATTATAATTTCCATGCTTTTTTTTTTTATTGGATGATGGATATTCTAAATATACAAATTTGTTTAATGAGATAGTGAATTTAAATAGGTACATATTACATAGTTTGATTTATTATATTTACGATAAGCATATTTGATGAATAATTAGGCATTTTTAATAAATATTAATATTAACTAGGTTATCATTTAAGTGCATTACTGCATATTCTAAATTATTTTAGTGCAAAAACTCTCAAACTTTATTTTTAATCCAAGAGATTTTATTGTGTCATAATTATCTTAATTTTGGAATTAATTATAAAACAGTATATTCTAAAATCAACGGTATTGACTTTTATAACTTTTCTATCTTTTAAGTTTAATTGAAAAACATACATTTTTATTTCTTAGCATTGTATATTATGTACTTATTAATTCAATTACATACAAAGCAAAAGGATTTATATTTATTTGTAATATGATTAATAATATTATTATACAATTTATATTATTTATATTATATTTAATATTATATTATTATAGTAAAAATTTATGAATTGTAATTTGTAAAATTATTATTTTTTTTATCTGTGGGTAAATAATCTAGATAAATATTGGCTCACATAATCATTACTTAAATAATCTTCTTTTTAAACATTAATTCAATTGAAAAGTTATAATTTACATTTAATTATTAATTATTTAATAGCTATGATTTTGATTTATAATTATATATGAGTATTGTTTTATGCAGTTTCTGTATTTATTAAATTAATGTTATGAGCTCATTATAGCTTACAAAGGTCACTTCCACAGTTCCACAATAAAAAAACTTGATCTTACTTTTTAAACACTGTTATATTTTAAATGGTTAGTAGCATTAAAATTATAAAACTTTACTATAGATAGCAACAAGATATCAAATTGTCCTTCTAGTTCAGTTGAATGTTTTTAACCACAACAGTTCACGCTAATGATAATTGTCCATTCTATTGATACAATTTTTATTGTTGTCAAACCTGTTTATATATATCCAAAATAGGAATACTGTTTATAAGAGTTTATTATTCTAATATATAACTATAAACATTTGTCAATAAATTAATTATTGGTATATTATTTACTTCATGTATAATGAGAACATGTTCACCTTAACCTCGCACAATTCGTAAAATGACGGAAATACAAAAATTTATAATGATGGTGAAAATGTCTTTTATTTTTTCCTTTTCATTATACATTAAGATATATAGAAATATAAAATGATCCAACATTTATAATAAATACATCATATTAAGAATAACAAAAATAAATTTTAATTGGTTATATTTATAATAATTTTTTAAAACAAAATTAACTATCAATTTAAATAAAATAATACTTTTTAAATAAAATGATATGGAATATGTAACCTAAAAATAGTTGAATATAATAAAACGATTAAAACAAAAATTAACATCAACTAATAATATTATTATCATTGGTTATTTCTAGAAATTGAGCACAAATATCTCTCCAGCATTCACCCTTTTGATTGAACACAAACTTGTAGTAATTTCCGTCAGCACAAATTACTTTAAAAGTTTAAAAATTAAAATATGCTTTAAAATTTTAAATTTAAATTATTACCTATGATACAATTGTTTTCTGATCCGAATGCGCAAACACACTGTGGTCCATTAGGCACTTGAAATTTGCAAAAGCTCCAACTAGAACTAAAGTATTTTGGTAAAAAATTAGAAGCTAAACTTGATTGCTTATTTAAACTTTGGTCTTCTAATGCAAATATATGAATGGTTCCATGATCACTAGCCACACACATCATAGTTGAATCCGCGTTAAAGTTAATACTAAAATAATGTTGTAAATAAATGAATAGACAAATACAATTTAAATTTTAAATTTTATGAAACCAAAAAAATAAATTACCAATAAATTTGAGCTGTATTAGTCCCTCTTCGAAATTCATATAACATATTTCCAGACTTTGTATCAAATACTCTTATTAGAGTCCCCTAAAAAATGTTTTTAATTGTTTTCATTAGTTTTACTGACAAATTTTATTTTTTTTTGTAATTAAAAAGTACTCTTTCAGATGCAGTTGCCAGTCTTGTACCCTGTAAATTAAGAGCTATACACCCTAAAAGCGTTTCATGTGCAGCAATATCCAGAGGAGGTTTATCTGTATCTGCTAGATCTACCAATTGAACATGTCCCATTTTTCTTCCAGGGAATGCTAATAATGAATTGTTGCTATTGGGGCATAGCATACACAAACCTAAAAAATACAATTATTTAATTTGAAAATTTGTTTTTGATGATAATGAAGAGATAGTTATAATGATAATATTAATTACCTTTTGGATTGGCATGAGTTTCAAACACATGTAGCTGCTGTGGAGTCTGCGTGAACGTGTATACTTTGATAACACCTTCAAGCACAACAACTATTCGGTCTCTTCTTAGCCGCACACATAGCACATGCGTGTTGAACTCCAAAGTAATCACAGAATCTTTTTTCAGATCATCCCAGATAACAACTGTGGGCAAAACAACCTCACAAATGAAAACGCTGATGGATTTAATTTTTGTGTTCAACTGAGGTCGTACCTCTGTTTGTGGGATATTTTGGTGATGTGCCTCCACCAACCATAGCTAAATAGTTACACCGAAATAACATTTCTACAAAGGCAAGGCCGCCGTCTGGGAAGTCTTGGCGTACTTTTTCTTTTAAAGGGTCACAGTTGTATACTCTAAAGCCTTTATCCATACCACAAGCAAAACATCCTGCAAACAAATAATAATAATTAATTAGGCTTAGATTTTTTAGTAAAATAAATGCATGTATTCATTGGCTATGCAGAGGGGCTTAGGTACTTTCTTACATTATTCAATTAGTGCCTTAAAAGTTAAGCCCTTCAGACAAAGGCCTGTAGTATAACCTTGTTATTACTAAATGAAATGTAATTTTTTTTTTTTATCTGATAAATCATAATAATAATTGTTATTATTATTATATGTTATACACAAAATTAAAAAGAATATAAATTATTAATATCTAAACAATAATAATAATTTACTTGAATTTTAAAAATAGCCTGAATAGGTAATGAGAGGGGCCTAAAAAGACTATAGGTACAATTTTAAACTCAGGTCTGTGCATGCCATATCTAATACAAATAAAGAAAGAAAAGTTAATTAATACAACAGCAACATGATGATCAAAATAATTAGATATGTGTATAAAGTATGCCACACAATAAACTGAAACAAAAATATTAAAAAATATAAATTTTTTTTTCATTTTTAAGAAAGTTAAATAAATTGAATAATACTTATTCCAGGTTTAAGTATCTAGTTAAAAGATTTAAACATATTTTATTATTATATTATGATATAATTTATTATTAAATTGGTGAGTGTTTTGGAACTTCTGGGCAGGTGTCTGATCCTGCTTCTGGGTAATCACCTGGACTAGGTAACAAATTGGATTTTAAATTTCAAAACTACCTTTTTTTATGTATGTGTGCTACATCTGGGTTATTGTGACTAACATATTATTAAAAATTAGGTTTTAAGACATAATTTATAAATATTATTCAGTAGACATGATTTAAAAATCATAATATTTAAACATTTTGGGGGTTAACTTGGGCAAGTATATACGCTAAATGCCTTTGCTTTTGATATTTTATAATACAAAAACTACTTTGAGGTTCAATTGGTTTGCAATAAAAGCCAGATTTTAGACATGACTATCAAGTCATATAAATGGGAACAAAGTTAAAAAATGATCGAAACCGGTTACTCAAGATTTTTCAGAAACAATATCGAGGTTGACATTAATATGACTGTGAACAATAGTATAAAAATAATATTGAAAAAATAATTAGTTACAAAGCAATCTTTAAGAACATTAGGTATAATTCGAATAAATCAATGGAACATACTGATGCTTAGTGTTTCAATTCGTCTAATTGGAAGAAAAAACGAATCAATTACCTTGATCTTGATTGAAGCCAGCGAATAATAGACGGTTGCCATGTGGATTACTTCTGCCGATGTTCATTATTTCAACTAGGTCGACTGGCGAATATATTTTGTTCAACAGATATCCATGCGACAAACCGTGAACAGGTAGAATTCGTTTTCAAACCAGCTTGTTAACCGCATCGGCGACCTATTGGCAGCGTGAAACACCTTGGGCGCATGATAAAAACAATTCAACTACCTAAGCATTTAAAGTTTCCTTTGTAGTGTTGGGGAAACAACATTACCACATAAATAACATACCGTCAGCAGATACGGAAATGTTCTACGAAAATAACGAAAAAAAAAAAAGAATAAATAAATACGTATTTTCAGAATGAAATCGTGGCGGCAGAATTCGTGAGTTCGAAAGTGGCGGAAGAAATGAAGTGGAAAAAAACTTTAAAATAATATTATTATTTGTGATCAAAACCAATAACAACAAACAACAGCGAAAGCAAATCGTCTCGAAGTCGACGACGGCAATCGGGGATAAGTAAAATTATAAATAATCGGAACGTCATAAAAGATAATAAAATATATATATATACATATAATGTTATTGTGTTAGGATTTCTCACACGTCCCTTATCTCTGGACCGTTATCAACTGTCGTGAGTTGGTAGCGCCGCAACATCAGCTGCTGAACATGCGACCGCCAGTGATATAAAATCGTAGTCGCAGCTTACTGGTCTGTTCTCGACTTGTTTTCGCTCCTCACCCGTTCTATTATCTCTGACAAGTCCGCAATTTAGTAGTTTTTTTCCCTTTTGTGTTACACGCATGCCATCGATATTATTATTATTATTACTTCCAAACTGCCGGTGATTGCCGCCGCCGGACTGATTCGCCGGCTTGCGAGTTGCCGCCAGTCTGTACTCTGTACTCACAGTGGGCCTGTGCCGAGTGTGCCGATCACCAGTCAGTCAGTGCGGTAGCATCGTTGATCGCGTTCGTTAGTCGCTCGTCTCCGTAGTCGTCCGTCAGTCTGCCCGTGCGCGCCCGTTGCACCGGCCCTTGAATCTTGGTAGTCTATATTATATAAATTGTTCATTGGTTTTTCCGTAAGTCCGTAACGGTTTTTTTGAAAATCGTTTCGCGACAATCCCGTGCCCGTGCTGTAGCTGATTCGCATACGAAACGCAATATTTATTATTAATAACACAATATTCAACGATAATATTATTATTGACATGTCTTTGCGATGATGTCCCGTCACCCGTCGTCCGAACGTCACTCACTGCCGTCGAGTTATTGACCCATCAACATATGCTATTGGCCGCCGCTTGTTTGTCATCGGTTACGAAATCGGAAATAGGTCCCCGCGGGCTATTATAGACCACCAATCATCCGACTACACATCCATCCGCATAGAAGTCAACACCGGATCCGTCATTGTTACTGTCAAAGCGATTTTATCCCGCAGGAGGTTTGTATTATTATATATTATGCATATTATGCAATTATTATGGAATAAGTTACGATGGTATAATGTAATAATAATAATTATGCCTTTGTTAATTGTTACTATTGTGATAAATATAATTATCGTGATTTGCTAGTTAAATAGTAGGTAACTCACCTATCCATGTATATTACGCACGACAATGAGTAGGTAGCTATTACACGACGGCCGTGCTTTGTCTTTGAGAATTTTAATTTATTACGATATTTGCATAAAACGCTGACTTGTGTGAAATTGCTGGTGGTATAGCTGGTAAGTAGGCACTCTATTCATATTTGTTTATTTCGTATCATAGTACCCAGAATACTATGCGAGTACCTACAACTAGGGTTTCATAATAGCAATAGAAATATTTTATATAGTTGGCATCTCAAATATCGATTACTATTATCAATGATTTGAATAAAAAAAATGGGGTAAAAATATATTCATCGATGGTTGGTAAAGACCAAACTCTCACAATCCTCAATCCTTGATTCATACCCGGTACGTCCCTTCAAGTGATATAAGTAATTGTAGGCATGACATAATGATATGGTAGGCACAATACAATATCTTATATGTATTAGAATATTACAGGTACGTGTTGTTATAGTGTGTCTTAAACTATTATATTACGCGTACCGTATCTATAATACGTTTTGTATTGTCCATTTGTACGCACGACTCGCTCGTGTTTTTACTATTGTCAAGGTCCGGGTGCGATTTTGGCTTTTCGTTTTGGCACTGCTGTGCAGCATATTTTTATTGTGTACACGGTAGCTGCAGGTTAGTCGTGATATTAATAATATGACGATGATGATAATAATAATAATAATGATAGAAATATGTGGCGGAGGGGAATACTGTTTTTGAACTCGAGCCACGAACGTTTTTAAACATAGCTGCTGCAGCACGGAACGCCCTCGAAAACGACTGACAAACCTCACCCACCCTTTAGTTGTTCCGATTGTCCCATCGGCAATAAGGTGTCACACGCCAGAGTCGTGAATGCGTTTTGTTATTTGAAATATTAAATAATATAATATACGATCACAACTTTTTAAAATCCACTTCAGTGCCAACTTACTGCTGGTTGAACATGAACCTGTAAATGTTAAAAGCATACTACCATTACTACCCCGTTCTTTTCTGTCAACAAGTTGTCCGTCACCAGTTGATAATCTACTGATGGGGATCTATTTTACGAGGTTTTGCCCGATTATGGCCCAGTGACCTTTTTATTTTTTTACAATCTGTTTGCAAGCCCGTATAAAGTAATTATGAAAAACTATTTTCAGTGGTGATTAAAACTAAATAAGCACGTTATTGCATAATACGTATTTTAATGTAAATAGAATATAATGCGTTCACGTGGGCCATATATTAAATATACTAATATATAATATAATACGTATATTTAATCTATACATGGGCGATGGGCTAACAATATTTGTCGCGAATGGAGTTTTCTATTACGTCAATGATAAGAAATACGATTAACTGCAAGATTGTAAACAAAAAAAATTCAAATTTTGAGATAATAAAAACGATGTGTTAAAAAACCAGTCTGTTACATTACCTACATTTTTTTATTGTATGCTTTTTATTAATTTTATAATAGGTAGTAGGTAAGTACCTATGTATACCTATATTTATGTAAATTGTACTTTTAATGAATTTTACTTATTTGACTGTGTTTCCTTTTATTTAGAGGATAAGAGGTGGGAAAAAGGTGATCATATATCTAGCAGGTCACAACATAATTTACTTTTTAGATGTCTTGGAGAATTATCGAGAATTGTAGCAACTGCAAGATTTCTTAAAAATTGTAGGGGGATAATAGATCGCTGTGGAAATGCTTGTGAAGTCAAATTGATTCTCGAACCGTTCTCATCTTGAGATCAGAATGAATTGTATGATAAGAGACATAGGTGCGGGGCATGTTTTAGTGCTATATTTTGGAAGGTTTGAATTCTACCGATGTTAGATTTTATTGAATTATCCCATAGTTAAATGCTTATAATTTCAGATGGGTTTAATTAGGGATTTATAAATGTGAAATTTATTATTGATTTGCGTGTTAGAGCTATACATTTTCATGAACATTTTGCAAATTTTTTTTTCAAATGTAGATATGTTATGTATATTTTAGTAACCAATACTATGTATGATGTGCACAGGTGCTATCGAGATTTTGGGTACAATAAAGAATAACTCAATTATTATTCTATCGTATCTTGTTTCCAACATAAAAAATTGAACGTATATATGATAATATACTGGTAATTTCGTTATTTTTTTTCACTATTCTATCTTATTATTTTAAGATCTACAAAAAAACACTTTAATATTTCCAATGTACTCGCTTTTTAAAATTGAATGAAATTTGGATATTTTGTTAAAATTTAAAAAAATATAAAAATGATATAGAGACGCAAAATTATTAATCGTTTGATATTATAATATGTAGGTATAATGTAGATTTTCAAATTGAATTGTATTTTAAAAATAATTTGTAAAATTCTTTTTCTATTTAAGTATCTCGAATAGTTTATAATATTGATAATGATGACCAATGGTCATGTACCATATACATACGTCCATACATATGTTTTTCATTATTATTTTAAATTTTATTTTCGCATTGAGACTGTTCTTGGTAATTGTTTTGGTATCTGCAACATTGTCGTTGGTACTACCGAAGAACAATAGTATACGAAATATATATGTTACAAATTTTGAAATATTATTGCAATATGCGTTTGTTTACCGTTACATATACATGCGCGGTGTGCCGTAAGTCTATAACGTATTATTTGCTCGATATAAACTTGTTTGTGGAACACTTTCTGTCTCGTTTAGTTATTAATTATTAACAAAGTATAGTTATTACACAAAAAAAAAAAATCAATTTCACTGATTTTAACAAGAATACGGCGTTTGGAGGGTTTAATTTGTTGAATGATATGTTACCTATGCATAAAATCGATTTTTTTTGTTGGTATTTTTACACGTTTGTAGTTTGTTTTAATATAGATGTCGCGTTTTATAACAACGGGACTTCATTTAATAAGTGCTACGCTATAATTTATAGTAGGTACATATTAGTATCTATATATATTCAATAACGTATTATGTTGTGTAGGAATTCTAAAGTTAACAGTAAAAGTGTGTATGTATTATTTGATTTTTACCTTAAACATTAATGGAAAATTGTTCTATATTAGCTTAACATTCTATAGTTATTGCTTATAGTGTGTGTGCATGCGTGCGCCCGTCGATACTAATAGTTGAGCTAGTAGCATTATGCATACTTCATGAGTAAACTTAAAAATTTAATCTACCTATCATTATTCCTTTTGTGTAATGGTAGGTATATCACCTATAGAAAAATTTACTATTGTTCATCGATTGTTCATTAAGAAATAATAACACAGTATCTATGCAGCATTGTTTACCGAGTTCTTTACCAAGTATTGAAGTACCTGTTATGTATTAAGAGATTTTCAATACTCAATATTTTAGGTGTTGTCTAGTTGCCCTAGCCTGACCTTTTGTCCCGATTGTACACTGATAAAAAATTGTAGGGCTTAAAATGATTCTTAGATTACTGATACAAAACAAAAAGGTAAATATTAACTTATTCCTGATATGTGGTCTCATACTAAATCTTTTGAAGTAATGTTGAGAGTTTACAAGGTTTTATCTTGAAAAAAATAAATTAAAAACATTTTTTTTACTTGTAAAAATCTTTTTGAATTATCAAAATTTCTTAAATTTTTTTCAACATTTCAATACAAATTGAAAAATTGCTTTCAAGATTTTAAATGATGTTCATAGTATTTGCAATATAACTCGCCAGTACATTTATTATTGATATTGACGATGATCTTGTTGAGCTTCTAATGGAAATAATAGATTTTAAGTTCCAAGACGTTCTCAAAAACGCATTCAAACAATAGCCTTTATTTAACTTACTCCATAACTTTTAAAATTAAAAAAATGTAAAATATATAATATAATGTAATATATTGTAAAATATTATTGTATGTTTGGATCTACATATGTGTGCGAATAGGTTTTTTCTCACATTTAAAAATTAAAAACCCGACCGATTACGTCTCACAACCATCTGCTTAATGCGCGCGTAAATAATTTTGTTGTGAAAATTAAAAAAAAATAATAAATAATATCCATTAGCATAAATCATATTATATGTATTAATCAAGTATTCAAATAGTTGTAATTTCATTATTCTCTAATTTATATATAACAGTCAATTATAACATTTTTATATAATAAATATTTTAAAAAAAGACTAACTTTTTGTCCGACATGTCCCATTAAACTTTTTAAATCTTTGAATGCGGCCCAGAGTACAAAAATGTTGCCGACCACTGCTCTAGAGTCTATATAGATAATTTACGTTATAATTGGATATTATTCGTTAAATAAGTTTCTGTATTTCCGAAATATATGACTATATATAATTTTTTTTCAACGTTCAATTGGCATTGACTTATATTTATATAATTAATTTAAATTTAATGAGTTATAATTGTGAATTTATTCACATGCAATTTTAATATAAGTCGCATAGACTATTTATTTTTAGTAAAATTATTATAGAAGAATAAATAATTATGACAAATTAAATAACATAAACTACTGTGTAAATTATATGGTTTGCGTCAAAATGATATAATATGTAAATAAATAATTTAGTGTTTTTAAATGTATATGTATATCTGTTTAGTGTTTACAATATTGGTAGGTACAGCGAGTTTCTATAACATTATGTTTGTCTCCGTCACACTAATATATTAACGATCTTTGAAAAATTATTACATAAGTACTTTATTATAAGATCTATAATTACAATTTTATTGTCATCTTAATATACTATGTATCATTTTCTTTAGTTTATAATAATTACGAATAAGAATCTAATATATACAGATACATATATAGCATTAGTATGAGTATAATAAGAAGGTGGTTACTGGTTACAGTGTGTACAAGGAAAATAGTGTAACTTTATACTAGAAAAATTTAATTTATTTTATTGATTTAATGATATTAATATTGGTATAATATAATATATAATATATTTTGGATATATACAGATACTTGTACTTTAATTAAAATTATTGATTTACAGTTCTAGATCCAATCATTCTTTTAAAAATTCTGAAATTAAATAAGAAAAGAATTATATATCAAAAAAATAAGTAAAGTGAAAGTCATGTTAACTGCGAAATAACTCTATAAGTACATATAAACTTTTATTTAATAACTATTTTAATGATTAATAAATAGACGCCACTCTTTCTTTAGTTTTGGTATCTAGAAAATGTATCAATAAGTTATAATTCCTTGAATAATCAACCAATGCGTTATAATTATAATGCAATTCTATATCACGCGTATAGGTAATAATCGTAATGAGAATATCGATTCCATCGATATTTTATTGACTCCATTGGCAACTGTTCATGATATCCATCTATCGATTTTGCCAGCTATTGATTCCATCGAGTCTTAAATTTAATATGATTTAAATATTTGAAATAATAAACTGTATTATGCAAGTCATTATTTTGAATTGCTTAGACATTATTTTTGAAATAAATTGAACCTAATATTTATATCAGGGATGGCAACTGGCGGTCTGCGTACTTTATTTTTATGGCCCGTGCTACATTTTTAAATTACTTTATAAAATATTAGCATTTATCTGTATTTTATTTTATAATGTTTTTTTAAACATTGAAACATGTCGCGAGTGTAAAACGTAAATTTTATTGATTTTTTTTGTTTTCTACGCATCATAAATCTGTTATTCTGTTGTATATCATGTTTACAATTTAATTAAAACATTTAGCCAAATAAAAACGGAGTTTATACTCTAGCATTTTATAAACTTAAGACTTATTAGAATCGATTGGTAAATAGTATATAAATAGCCAGTGAACCAATAACCGGAAAAATCGATAAATATCAAGATAAATATACAATAAACTTACTTTATTTTATTTCATTCTTTATCATTAGGTGAACCAAGAAAATACGACTTTTATCTTTAATTTAATTGGATCATGCCATTTTTTAATTAAATACCATATTATAAGTACCTAAATAAATAAAGATTTAATAGAATATTGAATGTTGCAGGTATTATAAAAATGTGGCTTTACTACTAATATAAATTTAAAATTGTTTTCTTTGGCTAATTTACTAGAAGCTGCATCACTTGGTTTTATTCTTTTGACAGTTATTTTAATATATTTTATTGTTTTATAGTATATCAGATTTTAAAAACAATACAAATAATATTATATATTAACCTCTAATACTTACTAATACTATAAACTTAACAATGAACTATAAATCATTAACCACATTAAATATAAAAATTATTAGGTTTTAATTCATAATAATATCAGTTTACTAATAACTAATAAGTATATAAGTTTGGATTTTTTGCTAAAAAAAAAAAAAAATAACTAAAATGTGAAATAATTAATTAATAATAAATAATAAATTCATAACATTAAATAGATAATTTTAGCTTTTAAATGATATAGTAGACGCAAAGCTACTACGTATCCACGTCATCCTGCAGTGACCATTTTACTTTAGCACAGTAAAAATTATAAACTTCATATTGTGATAAAAGAATTGCTCATGTATCTTGATTGACAAATAGTGATGGTTGTCGATTATGGATAGTAATAATGTCACCCTTAATTTCCTAAAAAAATGTCCGCCCGTGGGCTCTTCTCTCTCCCTTGATAATACTATTGTTATAACTTATAACACCGAGTTGTGTTACCATGACAATATTTTTCAAATGAAACTATATCAAGTATTTATTTTATGTTTAAGAGACTATTGCATATTTGCTTTGTAGGACATATTTTTTAGTATATCCTGAGTGGTGTTAGTGTTACTATGACAATATTTATTTTATTACATATTTATATATAAAATATTTTGTGTTTAAGAGACTATTACGTATTTGCTTTATATATAGGAAATGTTGCAGTATATCCTGCCACTAAACTATAGTATTTTCTTAGTATAGGTACCTACTACTTACCTAGTGGCTAGTTATTAAATATATTTATGTACTCTCTAATTAGTATAGCTATAATGATTGGAGTTGATTCATTCTAATTCATTATTTTTTAATATAATGGTTCTTTTATCTATATTTATTATTTTATATACTTCACAATATTTAGGTAAGATAACCAATGGCTATTCATCTTTCCGCCCCTACAACGCTATAAGAAATTATTTTGTTTGAATTTTCAAAATTATTTAGTAGAATATTATATATTTTTAGCTATTGAACTAATTAAACATTATGCTAATGAGAAGTAATGTTTCCTCTAGTTGATGCGTATTTTTTTTTTTTAATTAAATAAAAATTATAACATTTTAAATATAAAAAAAGGTTAAAAAGGCAATGGCCAAGGGATCTCCTCAACACCTAACTAAAAAAAAAAAAAAACATTAACTAAATAAACTCAAACCCTAATTTCTGGTCAGGTGGCACTGCTGGGAGCCTTCCTTCTCTTGTTATTTTTATATGTTACTTATTTACTCTGTCACCACACTTACTCATTATACACTTATGTATAGATTGTAAATATACTTAATTTTAATAATAAAAAAAAAAAAAAAACATTTTAAATATATATTTTTTGATTTGTCCATTCAATTAAAAAATAACTAATAGATATGATAGATATGTTAAAAGATCATACTAAAAATAAAAAATAAGTCTATCTAAAAATGGCATGCGCTTGTAAGACCAATAATTGAATACCTTTACGTCCTGTCTGTATACATCCTCTACGGCTCTAACTCTTCACAACTTAGTTCAGCGTACATTCCTTACTCTTGCCTCTTATCTTAAGATGGATCATCAACTTCATGGTTATTCCCCTGTCTTGCTCCACTTAAAACTTAGTAGTCTTTCCGACAATTAAGTTTAACTCACCTTAAATTTCTCTATAAACTTGTAAACGGTTCCATTAATGCACCCGAGCTTCTTGCAGAGATGAATTTTAGTGTTCCAAGCAGATCATCCAGATTATCTCTCCCTATTACGTCCCACGATATATCACAAATTATGTCCGAAACCGCCCTATCCACCGAATGATGCGAATAGTAAACAAGAACATATCTAGTTTTTAAGTCTTTGTGTTTTAATATTTAAATGTAATATTTAATGTATGTTTGTTTTACTGTTCTTATCTTTCTAAACTTACCTATCTTGGACACTAGCCCTTAATGTAATGTAAATAAAAAAATGAAAAAAAATATCTACAATTATTATTTAGAAAGTGACTTTATTTGACTTATTCTCGTGTATATTAGGTGAAATATTATAAACTTTTATATAGCGTGAGTTTTAATTATTTACGTAATAACTAATAACGTATAATACTCGTATATTATTTTTTTGAGTACTAGTATTTTATATATTTAAAATAACGTTTTACATCATTTTACTATTTATAATCTGAATACTGAAATTATATAAAATAAAGGTTTTCGATCAAAAATTAGAATAATTATTTAAATTAAATTTTTTTTTTCTGAATAAAATCTATATTTATTAGATTTCAAATCACATGCCTGTAATTAAGTAGAGTAATTTATTATATGTTTTATTATTGTTTGAATGAAATACATTAAAATGTTTCACTGATAGATAGGTACATAAACTATTATAGAGGTCACTATCTCACAACAATAGAATGTGTTATTTCTTATCTTAATATTCTCAAACTTACTAAATAATTAGTGTTCTTGTTTCTAAAATTGTTAGGATTGATATTGAAAGTATTATATTGCTTACTGGGTTTTTTCCATTGCAAGGTATATAGTAAAGACAACAAATTCTTTTATTACGGTTTCTTATAGATGTAATATATTATATACACAATTATTACTACAGTATTATTTTTATATATTTATTTTAAGTAGGTAGTACCATACATTCATCGACATTAGATATACATTTCATCATTTATGTCAATGGCATTAGTAATCACGGCCTTTCATTTATATTATAAAAGTTTATCAAGGTTTTTATATAACTAAGTAAAAAAACAAGAATATGTATAGGTTTATTAGGCACTTGCTACTAAACTAAGTTTAATACGGCTGAATCATATATAATAATATAGCATACGCATTAAGTACACTTTCAAATTATTAATTAACTTTTTTTTTGTTTTACGTACAATTAAAATTTTTTTTTTATAATCTAATGAGTTATAAAACATAATATATAATATGATACATTATTATCACCTATTTAAAAAAAAACTTATCTATAAATATTTCCGCACCGCATGAAATTTAAACTTATAAATGATAACGTAAAAAAGTAATATATAGAATATATCGTAATATAAATAATAAAAGATATTTTAATGTATGTTGTACAACAAGCTTATGAATATAATACTTTTTTCTACTCGTTTATAATAAGTTTATATTTCTAACCTTTTCTGATACAAATAACTAACTTTAAAATTAACTGATAAGAAAAATAGATTCAAAATCTAATTATTACTTTAGTATATTTGTACGACTAATTAAGAACATTTTAGGATCTTATTTAATAGATATATATTGCTAATCTATTTAATTTTCTTGATTAAAACAATTAGATTTAGAAACTTATTACTATGCTAAATGTATTTAACAAATTAAAAAATGTTTAGATTTCTCTTGATCCTATTCTCATATCATTATAAAACTTCTAATCAAAGTCAAGATGGAAGTATAAAACTGTTGATTTTAGAATAGAGTAGTCTATTCTATCACCATTGATAAATATAATTGAGATTAAACACATTTTTAACAGTTGGATTAAATAGATTTTTTATTTTAAAATTGGACAATTAAACTGTAATTTATCAGTATTTTGAAACTATCATGTAGGTATATTATTGTAAGAAATCTTTTTGAAATTAGCATAATAGCTGATAACACAATTATCACAACTGCCTCTATTGTTCGCCCAAGACAGTGATACTGTGTCGTATGTAAACATGACGATAAAAAACGCGTGCGTTGGGATATTTACGACTATGAAATGTTTTTAGTTTTAAAAATACGATTGGCCATAGAGAAATTGATTGATGGCAGAGAAAGAGGCTCGGGAACCAAGTAGACTTTTAGAAAAAGATACCATACAATTTATCTGTGTACCCGTTAATATCAAGAAAAAGAAAAAAGTTCTATTACAAAATATATAACAACATAAAAAAAAGATAGCGTACATTTTATGCCCTATCCTTATGTTCAGGAGTTCTGACTATCTCTTTCTAACAACGTTAGCTTTTGACAATTTATCGTAGGGAATGATGATAATTAATATGCCTATGATTTATATAAACTAAATAATATAATAAAATTATTATACTTATTATTTCTAGATATGTTTATATGTTATTACTATATATCTTATAAATCTAAAAAACAAAATTGGTGTACACGTAATACGTTTGGTTATTAGCGTAAATAGGTTAGGCGTGTAGGTATTATATAATATAATTTATAATATATAGTAAAAAACCCGCCAACTACCTAAAATTTTAAAACATTACTTTTTTAATATACACTTCAACACTTGATAATAATTTAACTTTCAATATTTAATATTCCAAAAATTGTATTCACAAAAATGTTATTTATGGAGATAAAACAATGAAACGTTCATTAATCTTAATATACTTCGGTATACTGTTTTTAGATAAGTACAGTTAATATTAGGTATCTTAATTTTTATTTAGGTACCTAATTCTATAGTATTAGTTATATTTTAATTTTTTAATTATATACATAGAATATAGATACAGTAATGTTTGAATAAAAGTAATCCGATGTATTTTTTTCTAAAGTTTAGGTACATCATACATGTTATTTTATCGCACCAACGGCAGATTATATAATATATTATACGTGTAATAAATAATTAGATATTATATCTTTATTACTTATATTAGAGTATATTTTATAATTTGTATAATTTTAATTTTCTGTGAAATAGATGCAACAAAAAATTTAAATTGATTCATGTAGTGTAATTATGGTAATTTATATATAGTTGAACTTTTATAAAAAATAATCCCACATTATAGCTGTAAATAAATTATCTTTATCACAATTTCATGACGAATATTCATAACTCATACACGTAACAATTAATATTGTAGAATTACATACCTACTTTTGTCATAGATAGCATTTTAATAGAGTTTTATATAATTTTTTGAGCATACATTATGAAATAAAGTATATGTCTATTGCCTGTTTTATACATTTATAAGTAAGAATTTATATTATATTTATGATATCAGGAGTTATTGTACCTAATTACTAACCAGTAACTATAGCTGTTATGAAATTAATTTATAAACTTAAAATAGTTATTTTAGAATTGTATAGATATTTATAATTTTAAACTACTTCGATAAAAGGTTTCCTATATAATACATTGTACATTTGAACAATTTTTAATAATTTTTAATATTATTATATTAAGTGATTTTAAAATTTGAAAAATATCTAGTAAGCCTATCTTAGGTAAAAGTTGTTTTCATATAATATTGCTTTGAAGTGATCGAAATGGGATTAGTATCCAATAACCATATACTCCAAAATCAGTCTGTATCCCGAACTTTATTTTGAATGTTATTTTATTATGATTCTATTAATATTATTCCATAATATATATGTATATAAATGTATATAATTAGATATCGTTCGAAAATATTAATTTAATAGTCAATCAAAAACATTTTTTACATAGTTATATTTATGAATTTTGCCAAGTAATAAAAAAAAATATTTTTGTGATTAATTATTATATTATGATATACAAAGTGTGAATATTGCGTAACACATAAATGTTATCGTGAAATAATAAATTTATTTATTTATTGACTGTGATAAAGTTTATGTAACTTACATAAATCATGTCTGAACAATGTGGTGGTCCAATTTTGACTGAGGTGATGTTTGTTTTAACTATACCTAAATTGGCTTATCATAGCTTTATATTTTATAGATAACAGGTTTCGTTTACTTAAAAGGTATAATTTATTGCTCCTTTGAATCGTGAGATTTGTTCCATAAAATATAATACCTATAGGTATTTATTCACATTTTATACGGGTTTGTAGTTTACGGAATTGTAGACTATAAAAAAAAATGTTTTGTTATATTTTGATAATATTAATTGTTATAATAAATATTGACCATTTTGTTCGTCTTTCAGTTTTATTGTTACTAAAAAGATTGACATTTTTTTTCTTCTACTTTCCAAAAACTGTATCTAAGACTAATGATATACTTTTATTAACTTTAACTATGGAAACTAAGGTGGAAAATAATAGCATCTTCTATGTTTTAATTTCTTATATTCATAAAAACGTTTATTGGTTAAGTACTTTTTGAATATGATTCATCATTCATCTTTCACCTGCTTATATATAATAGCATAATATGTGTACATTTTTATATACCTGCAATATTTAAATTTTTGGTTGATCACAAAATCAATAAGGTTATCGAAGGTTATAACATTTTTTATCAGTAAAAGTTATTTTTAAAGTTCGTATAATAAGTTTTTTACTAAATTTATATTACCTACTAAATAACTGGAACACATATTATATAGGTATGTAAATAGTTTGAATTTACCTAGTTTTATGTGATGATTTTATACGTCCTTGACATATTATATCTATGGTTCCAATGAACGATCATTTTCATTATTGTTTTGCTCAATGTCTACTTTTGTTGTGCATGACATATGTTAGTATATTTATATATAGTATTCTCTAATTACTCTAGTATTCAAGGTTGGTCTTACAATTCGTTCAACTGTTAAGTACTTCATTGTTCGTTAAGTTAGAAGATCTCATAATTTGTTCAAATTAGAATAACAGTATTAATTGCTTGTCTAATTTTTAAATTGTATTATATTGACTTTAAATTATTGAAATAATTTAATATTCAACTTTAATATGGATTTAAAAAAATCAAATATCGCAGATTTATTTAAAATGTTTTGCACCCAATAATACTTAACATCTGGGATATTCGGTATATAATTTACTTATTGGACAATAGTGGAAAAAAATTAAGTTAAATTGATATTCAAGCAACAAGTTACAGTTACAGGTTTTATTATTTTTTTAGGTAAATTTATAATACATACATACATTTTATACCTACTTTTTAAAACTTCATATTTTTTTGTTCGGTGGTTTTTGAGAAAGTCATATTAAATAGCAAAATAACAAAACCATGGAAGTCATTGCTTTGCTGTAAAGGTACTCTGTAGGTTTGAGTATACCTGGTCAATGGTCATTGAGTAGGTCATGTATAGAAAATAATAATTTTAAGATCAGTGAAATATTTCAAATTTCTTGGATTAATTATTTTTGTATTACAACAAAATAATAACAGAGCTTAAATCGTTATTTCAAGCTTGAATATCCAAATTCGTCGAAATTTTAACTTCAAACCCTTAGTATAAATTAATTTAATTAATGTGGCTAAACGCTAAACTTTTTCCGCCCCCGTTCAGAATCTAAAATGTAATGTAATCAAGTGTACAATAATAAGTTTCATTTAAATCCTGACTATTTAATATTTTTTATAAATACGTGGCTATGAATAATTTTTAAATTTAAATGATTTATCATCCTAAATCCTAAATGTTTTTTTAATCATTTGATTTATTAATACTACGTTAAAATTGTATTCTCAGGGAACAGTATATTTAATATAATATCATGAATATAGTCATAACGGTTTTTACGATCGTCGAATGTCGTAATTCATGTTTGAAAATTATATATTTACAATGTACACTGTATATAGTGCCTACACATTATGTGTACTAATGCACAAGTCAATGACAATAAAAAAAATACAAATACTTGGTATTGTAAATAATAATTTAAATGTTATTTTATTTTAGGTGAATTATGGACGCTGGTTTTAAAGAAGAACGGCCTTCTCATCCTAGAGCCAAAGCCAACATTTTTGAAATCCTCACATTTGGGTAATTAATTATGAATAAATTAAACATAAGAAATGTTTTATTCTCTCAAAATTAACTGATTGGTGATTTTCTGTGATGTACAGCTTAATCCTTAAGTATAACTATTTTTAATAAATCATATTATCAAACAGTGCTGCTTAATTTAGTGTTAATTTATAAATACAATAAATGTGTACATTCAAGTTCTTCTGGTAAATTGACTTACTGATTTTTAGTATCAACTATCAAAATTGTTTTGATAACAATGAATTATTATTTTTTTAATGGACCGTGTTTTCTTTTTTAAATTAAAAATACTTCATATAAATGCGATGTATTAATTTAAAAATATATGAAACCGGAAATATGTTGATAAAATTTTACTAAAACATAAGACACGCATGTAGCACGTGCAAAATATGTTTTTATATATTATTTTCTTATTAAAATAAAAGTTTAATTAATAACAAATTTTAAAAGGATAATTTAGCAATACCTATGTATTTATATTTAGGACTACCAGAATGATACGTATACCTTATTATTTCTAAAACAAAATATTTGTAATATGTTTACCGCAAACTACTTATTTTATATACAATTTACATACACAATACGTACTCACTTCACGATTTGTTTTTGTTTTAATTACATACGTTTATTGTTCATTAAGAAAGTGAGATACAAAAATACCAAACAAGTTCTTAGATTTTAAAATAATTACAAATCAACGTATTTGTGAATTATTGAAAATAATATAATATTGACACTAGTAATTTTTTGTAATTATAAATTAACTACTGCAAAGGCTGCTTAAACTTTAAATTATTTTAAAATCGCTTCGTCTCTTTCTCGTTATATAGATAATCTTTACCGTGTATCAAGACGGAATAAAAAAAAAATAAATTCAACATAAAGAATAGTTAAAGCATGTTTTTTCATTCTAACCTAATTAAATAATATTGTAATCTAAATTTTGTTCATAGTGGAATTGTATTTGGTTGTTACTTAGTATTTATTAATTGTTTTAATTTATTTTATTCAGGTGGACTTTAAACCTGTTCAAAACTGGACGAAAAAGAGATTTAGAAGTAAACGATTTGTATACAACACTAAATGATCATTCTTCAGCAACATTAGGAAATGAGTTAGAAAAGTAAATTTATGAAAAAGTCAAATTTATGAACTTTATCAAACATAGTTATATGTATTACGTTTAAGGAAATGGAGAATAGAATTAGCTAAAGCAAAACAGACAAATCGACAGCCTAGTTTATTAAGAGCATTACTTCAAATGTTTGGACCTAAGTTAATGTTATATGGATTTTTACTTTCAATTGTTGAAATTGTACTAAGGTAAGATTTATTTATTTCCAAGGAAAACTTTAAATGGTTGTTTGATGCTTAATTGTTTGATTCTTTTAAAATTGAAATATATTTTTTAGTTTTAGGTTAAGTTAATTAATTATATTGATGGTTAAAAAATAAATATTTATAAATAATTTTTAAACTAAACCAAACTATTAACCAAGAATATTATTTATTAAAAGGTTAATATTTTAGTAGGTATGGTATAAAATATACTATCTTGATAGTTATAAAATAAATCTAACTTTTCATGTTTTAGTATAAATGTAAATGTTCTATTAAATTAGAAATAAATATGTATTAGCAATGACTACTTGTCGACCTTAAATAAGTTAAACGTGACAAAGTTTTAAATTATCTAGAAATGTTTATCTTAGGTTAGATTTGATTTGCACATATGTGAATAAAAATAAAAATTAAATTAAGTTTTATGAGCTTTTTGTTACCTTAAACAATCTTAATTTAATTCAAGGTTATTATTTTGAATTATTATGTCAAAGAAAAACAATGAATCTGATGTTGATTATTTCCTCGATTAATAATATATATATGTATGGGTAATATAAATAATTATATAATTAAATACTTAAAAGGTATTTAATTAATATATGTTTAAAAATGGTTAATTATTAATTATTTACTTGTATGTATAACTTTTAATTTTAAGAGTACTTTGCTTTATGTGATTCATAATTTTAGTAATTTTAGAAGAAAATTTAAATAGTATTCACTTTTGTTATACAAATATAAATTAGAAATACCATAGATTGGAAAAATATTTCATGATTAAAAATGAATATTGTAAAATAAAATAAGTATTATAGAAATATTTATATTTTTGTTTTCTAAATTGTAGAAACACGTGTTAAAATTTGTTATAATATTGTGTTCACGTGCAAACTTCATGAATTGTTAAGAAAAGAAAAAAATAATGCACACCAAATTTAAAAGTTCAGGTTAAATAGAAAATATTATTCTTATATTTATGCTTATTGTAATAAATTGTTTCAAATATGTTATACTACTAACTTGTCAAATATTGAAAAATATTTTATTCACAGTTCTTTGCTCGTTTTGGAGTTATATAAACCAAGAAAAGTGAATCTTTGCCAAATATTATATCCTGAAACTATTGATAATCTGTTTTCTGTATTGCATCACTTTTATATAAAAAACCACTTGAGCTGATAGTCAGCTTTTTGTCCTTATAGGATTTCCAATTTAGTAGTATATTCTAATTTAAAAATTAGAGAAAATCTTTGAGATACTATCTCTTCTAGGTCTTGTTATCTGTCTAGGAATTGATTTGTTACCTCCAATACTGTTTAGCTGCTGTCGTTATACTTTGACTAAACCTATTAATTACCTATTTTTATTTTCATTGAGTACTAGTGAGTTTTTCTTAAAATGGAAATCTCTATTAAAACGCCTGTTTGGAAGTCTTCCAACCATTCTAAAAAATCAAATTTTTAAATTGAGTATGTAACCTAAGCTATAAGAAAAACCAACTGAATAAAAGTTATCTAATATTTTTAAGAGTATTTTTGTAAGTAAATAACATAGACTTCTTAAAGACAAATCGATCACTACTAATCTTATTTTGTTCTATACATTTATGATTCAAGATGTTCCGTGTGTTAATCAAGTAGACAAAGTCTATATAGATCTAAAACTGCTTTTCTTTGTGGACTATGTTTCATTGATTGATATATTTAGACATTTGGTGTTAAGTGACTAATTTTTGTCTTAATACCTCCAAATTTCATTAAATTGTGATTGATCTCCAATTTTATATTTTTTTATTTATCTAAGCTTTAAATGGTCCAGGCCCAATTAGATAATAATAACAATTGTTCATAAATAATAATGAAAACAAAGTAATATAATGTAAAAATAAAATAAAATACTTACAGTTATGGATAAACTATTATAAAATTATAATGTTGCATTAGTGAGATATATTCTAGAATTTGGGCCAAGTGGTATAATAGGACCCATTTTAGTGTGTCCAAGAAATTATGATATTTTTTTTTATTTCAGTACCTTTTTTACTACATTTAAAATAACATTTTGTTCCATTTCAACTGACTCAACTGCTAACTCAAGTATTATATCTGATCTTTCTAAATCTGGCTGGTATTTTTTATTTATATACTACCAAAACAACTGAAAACTTGAATATTCTCAAATTTAATCTAATAAATGTGCTAAAATTTTCTGAAATATGATCTAAGTTAAAATTATGTGCTAAAATTTTCTGAAATATGATCTAAGTTAAAATTATCTACAAATATGCAAAACAAACTTTTTAATCAATTTTACAGGTTATAAAACGCAAACATTTCTTACGTTAAAAATATGTTTTTGCATACAAATCTGGACAATCGTTTTTAACGACTTTTGTTAAAAATGGTACAATTACAACTCAATTAAGACATTTTTAAAAATAATCTAAATATAATACCTATACTTATCAGTCAACAATACTAGTTTTAAGGGATAAATTCTATTCCACGCTTCTTCTTTACTCAGAATTATTTTATTAGGTATATACAATAAATTATCATTGAATTAAAATTTTAAACATTAATTACAGTGATTTCCTCAATGATTAAGTATATTAGAAATTTTCCACACAAGTAGTAAGAGCAACTAGTATTAAATTAGTTAAATAATTTTGTTTACTAAACAATTATTATTTATGAATTAAAATGAATTATTGTTTGTTGTATAAGTTATGGAAAGTATTGTAAAAATCTTAGATTGATATTATTCACATAAATGAGTTTAGGTCATTAGTATTACATTTACCTATACCATATCTCATATATTGACTCAACAAATAACGTTAGAAACATTATTATAAGTAAGTTTTCAAATTTATTATGACTTTTATTTTGAACTTAGATATGTCATTATAATTTCTCATTTCCACATTAGTGTTAAAATTTTAATATAAAGAGATGTCCTTAACATATATTTTATCTTTTTCATATTTTCTATTATAATTAAAATTAAATTATATAAATATTATCTGTTTTATATCAATTTTAATATTAGTTTATGTATGTTATAATTCTAAAATATAATAGCTTATTTTCATAGCTTTTCATAAAAAAGTGTTTAAGTTACTTATTACAGTTACAATAAATACATATATTATTTATATAATAAAATAGTTAAGTAAATATAGTTCCTACTACATTACAAATTGATTTTAGTATTATTTTTTCAGTTATTAATATTTTCAGGCTCAAAATCATTGAATAATTAATTGTAGATCATAACTGATGCATTAATGCTTGTTGTACAATTATCATTTTTTTAGGTTTTTAATGCTTGTGTATTGTTTTTTTTATTATTTTTTTATGCTTACTTATTCATTGTTATGCCATTATATCTACAATATACAATATATAAATAATGTTAAAATTACTTCAATTTTTAAAATTATGTTTATTTGTAAAATCAAAATACTTATAATACATATTTTAAAAGTTAGATGTACTGTTAAAATTATTATTATTTATTTACATATTTTTTAAACTTCTAAAATATTTTTTTAATTGATATCACATATTATAGATATTTATAATTAGGTATTAAATTGTGTTTACTTATTGAATGAAAGTTGAATCACATAACCAGCTTTTTAATTTAAATTGATTCTGAAATTTTATTATACACTTTAAGCATTATTAGAGTTGCATATTTGAAATTATTTGTACTACATTTGATCATAACTTAGTTATAATAAACTATGCTTTATTTTATTATAAAGTATTATATCATAATATTAGGTCCTTTTGATTGAAATGTTATAATAATACAGAAATATACTAACTATGAAGTTTATTTAGCAAAATGTATTGTTAAAAAGTTATTAGTTGTTATAAAGTTGGTACTACATTTTAGATACTTATTTTTTGTTTTAATCATTTTACTCTAATTTTTAAAGAACTCATGTTTCTTAGATTTCTTAATACTGGTTAACAGACATTTTTGTTATTCATCAACACATATCCTTGTATTGGTTGTTCAGGATGATTCAACCCATATCTATTGGTTACCTGATTGGTCATTTTGATTCACCATCTACTACTGACTTGTACACAGCAACTGTGGCTGCAATTGCATTGCTGTTATCTACATTGTTGTGCACAATTGGAATGCACCAATATATGCTTGGTCAAGTTGAAATTGGTTTTAAAATACGTGTTGCTGTGACCACTATTATCTACTCAAAGGTACACACAACATATAAAAAAATTTGTCAAAATTAAAAATATAATGATATTTGATAGAATTAAAAAAATTGAAGATTGGTCTTTGATTTGGTGAATTCTTAAATTCTTTGTCAATGTAGTTTCTGATGATTTTTTTCATATATATAATACATTATACCTCTTAAATTACATAACATTGTAGTTGATGTTGTGATATTTGCTTATTGTGTTAACTATTTTCTATCTTCTCTTTACTTTGCATTGTTAACAATCTAATTTAAATAGCTTGTATGAATTTTTATTCATTTCATGCACAAATTTAGTTTTGTTTCATACTAGAAAAGTAGCTGTACATAGAACAAAGTTGAATATAGTAAATCTATTATTTGCATTATTATATTGGTACCAATATGTGTTTGTATTAGTTATTTTAATTTATAACATACTAATATCACTTCTATAATTTAATTTTATATTTAAAATTAAATTGGTGTTTTTTGAAATATTAGTATGTGTTAATATAATATGATATTCATAAATAGAAGTATTAATGGTAGCTTATGTTGTTAAGCATGATTCATCAGAGTTATTTGTAATGATTATTTTTTACTCTATTTTCAGTTGTAGATAAATAAATTATAAATATATATTATCATTTAGTAAACGATTATATAAGTTATAAAATATTAATATGATAAAACTGTATGCTAGAGAACATATAATTCAACCCAAGGATGGTTAGGTTGCCCTCTTGGCTCTTAATACTTTTTATTATAATAATTATTATGTATAAACTACAATAATTATATACTTCATGAAATACCTAAATTTAACTTAACTTTATTTTTGTATAATTATTTTCTTATTTGTATTTTTTTTTTTAAATAGTTTAAAATATATTGTAATTGTAGTATTAATTTTAGTTTCTATAAATACAAATAAAAAAATGCTAAAAGAATTATTTGATTTGAAGAATTTAAATTTTTAATTGTTTCTAATATAGGAAGTCTTTCTTTTGTATAATGTTTTATATAGGCATATATGTATAGTATATACATGTATTCATCAGATCTAAACTGCATTTTTTGTAATAGTTTTGTGTTCTACAATTTTAATCTATACTTATTTAGAAAAAATTATGTTATTGGGTTTATGTGTATAACAAAAAAATCCACATAAATTATTATTTTATAATAGGAAATTATTTTAAGTAGTTTGATTGACAAAAATTAAAGTTAGACATTTTAAGTGTTTTTATTAAAGTTTTTAAACAGGTAAATACAAAGTTCTATAGACTATATATATGTCTTCTCGAGTATAGGGGGGATTTACTTATACATTCATTTTAACTCTAATAATAGTTATTGACAAAAATTAATAAATTGTTTATGTATACTTTCCAATATCCATATGATTGAATTAGTTTTATTAAATTATTTCTATATATTTATTTAAATAAAAACATTTTATACCATGGCATTACAAAAACATTTGAAACAATTACCTTTGGCATTCTACTCAGAAGTAATGAATAAGGTTTCACTTTTATATATATGATACATAAACATCTTATTATTATTTGAATTTTGAATTTATTATTGATTATTATATTTGATCATTATTTAAATATTTTATTTTGTCTTATACAATTCTCAATCATTTTAGATTTGAAATTGTAACCTAAGTATATTTAAATACAATTTATAATTTATAATACATTCAAAAATTTTACTCACAATTTATTTGTATGAGTATTTTTATGGTGAAAAATAATATAAATAATAACTTATACATTGATGTTTGTTCAAAATAATCTCTTTCAATGAGCTTTGCAATTGCTTTTAACTTTGATATTCATTTGATATAATTATACTCCTTTTTGTTCCAACTTTTAGTGAGTATTCACTTTCCTATATTTTTTAAAAACTACATTTTCTTATGTTTTTTTTAAATACTTAATTTTTATTTGTATTTGTATTTTAAATGATAAATATTTTTTACTTTTTACTACAGTTAATTTCTCTAGTTTCTATCATGAGTATACCAGTTTTATTGAACTGTCATTATTTTGTATGTCTCATCCATATTGGCCATTTATTGGATATTTATGCAATAGAAATTTGTCTATAAACTACTATCCTTATTATAAAATATAATATCTATAACAAATATTTGTAGTTTAAACTTTTTCTTTTGGAAAGATCCAGTCGGATCTTCCAATCCTAAACATTTTAACATTAGCCTAATAGAAATTTAAAAATTAGATAAAAGTCCTTCATATGTGTTTGCATAAGTGCAGATTATTTGTGTGCCGTTTCTACAAAAATTTTTGGGAAAATTAATAGCGATGTAAGTTATAATCACTTAATCACTGTTAATTACAGGCTGGCCGAGCCAATTCTTTATTTAATAAAAGTACATAAAATTAATCTGAACAAATTTTTCTGTTAGATAATTGATACTTCCAATACTTGTACTTAGTTTACAACAAATAAACACCTAGTCAAAATTATGAACTGTAATAACAATAACAAACTTACTTGTATAACATACAATTAATAATTTTAGCTCAAAATTTATTTTGTCGATTGTAAAATAATAGGCTGCTTTATTCTGTATGCTGCATTTGAAATTATAGTCTACGCATGCCTAAGGCCTCTCTTTTGTATCTCCCTTTTCCTAATAATGCCACTAGTTATACTTAATAGTTAATATTTTACAACAGATAGGTTAAAATCAACAAGTAATTAGTTATTACTAACTTTTACTTTTAGATATAAAAGTGCATAAGTGAAGATTTCAATTTCTATATACTTTAAATACTATACAATTATTGATAGATTATACTGTTTTAATCTAATAGAAAATCAAGATGTAGTAAAGTACTGCATGCACACCCAAATTTATCTTACTCATAATTTTATATAATTATCATATTATTATAATTATAAAATTGAATAGCATTAATAACATAAAATAATTTCCCATAATTTGAATTAATTCTTATTGTTTATGAAATCATATGCATTTTTCATTCTGTGCTTAGTTTAGATATTTAAATAAATGTTTAGTAGTTTTTTGTTTTATTATTACTAATAATTTGTGTTGTGTATTGTATGCGTATTAATTAATATACATGCATATTTATAAACTGAAAATATGATTTTATCCACATTTCATAAAAATAAAATAGCTGATTTAAATTTATTATAATATTTATGAAATTTGATTATGAACACAAGGGACAAAAACTACAAAAGTTTAGAGTATACTGATTATTTAAATATTTTATAATATCTCTTAAATTTAAATTAATAATGAATGTTACAGCTGTATAAAATATTACATTTTATTTAGTGTATTTTAGTTTTTTTTCTTATTAATAATAGTTAGAAGTTAGAATTTGATAAAGAAATTGGTTTTCTGTTATATTTTAGAAGAACATAATAAATATATATGAGACATGACAAATCAGATATATTTTTTTAATTAACTGTGTTGATTACTAGAGAATATTTTTTGTGTTTGATATGACTTATATAGTGTATGCCAGCCGATCTTCTTGGGTCGTATAATCGCACAATTTGAACCAGACATTCCATCAGATCAGTCTTCTCATCTTGGGATATTTTATGGGATTTGCTTGTTGGGAGCCGTTGCGTTCAAGACTTTTGGTTTCACCGCCTACGATATGCTCACCACGCATATGGGCATGAAGATGCGCGTGTCAACGTGTTTTCTCATTTATAATAAGGTACCTTCGCGGTCCTTTCACGATAAGAATATTTAATTAACTCAACACAAGTGTGATTGCTTAATGCATTTTCCTGGCAAACAAAAGATAGCATTTTTATCTAATTTTGAGTATGAATTAAATGTTTTAAGAAAATAAAGTTATTCTACATTTGTTTTGTACACTATAGTTGGTTCCAATAACTGAAAACAACTTTTTCAATATAAATGTTGACTGTAATTTTATTCCTAATTTTGATGGATACCCTTTTTCAAGTTCATAAATTAAAGTTATTTCTTGTAATATACTAGCATAATTAATAATCCTTCAATACATATTTTTACTTATTTATTTGTTATAGAGTTTTACGTGTTTAAGATAGTATTATTATTAAACCTATCCATATCCGCATTTCTAATACAATCAATTATTAATGTTATATTTATGCTAATATTATTGAAGTTAAATATAGTAGTATAAATTCTTTATAATGAACAATTATAAATTATGGTAAACTATTTATTTGATTAGTTAATTCAATAAAATTACAATATGACACTTAAGTGTTGTTTAAATTTAAATAAATTTCAGTTTAGATTATTTAATTACTAACATTTTATAAACATTTTATAAACTATATTTCAATCAATCCAAATTCGTACCTTTTTCTTATTTATACTTTGTATATAATTTTATTGTTATTGTTCTTCAATAAATATTAAATGTATATTATGTTTGGTCAGAAATAACAATAATTTTTATTTTGATATTGATGTACGGATATAATCATTTAAATTACTGCATATGCATACTGGTTACAAAAGACAATAAATATTATAACATATTTTGTAAGCAATATTTCAAATTATAATCATTACAATTATTTAACATTTTGTTTCTAAATGGGACTATCTAGATCAACATTTTCCTTAATAGGCTACTATTAGTTCAATAAAATAAGCTTTTGTAATGTTATCTTTTGCTAGTCAACTTGGTTAACTTGCTAAATTGCTATTTTTTTTTTTATTGCTATTGCATTGAATTTTGTTTCTTTTAATATTTTTGTGTGTCTTGTGCTTTTTTAACATGTGTAAAAAATAATTTTATATTTAGTTAGATATTTAGATTATAGATAAAAAAAAAAAAAATTAAATAGGCAATGCATTAAATATCTATCAAGTTGTATGGATTATTAAATTCACATCTAAAATATAGTAGATTTTAAATATTTAGATTATTAGTTAGTTAAAATATTATATTTTAATAAATAAATAATATTTGGGGTTTTATTAATTTATCAATTTTTAATGTTGAAATATATATTTAACATTTATTACGACATCATATGGTTTTATTAATATTTTTGTATGTATGTATATTGTAATGTATTGGCAACTATACTTAATTATATAAATTATTAGTTAGATATAAAACCTTAAACAAACATTATTTGCTTATAATACTTTTACATTATTATAATTCCATAAAAAAGCTAAAATCTACAAATTAGAAAAATAATATATCAAATAACAAAAATAGTTTTTTTTAAGTTTAAAATTTAGTTAGCTTTTTATGAGTACTAATGTAATAATAATAAATAACTCAGTTGTTTTTGTATAAATAAATTATCTAAATTACAAACATGTTATCAAATATCATGTCCATTTCATTATCAAATTCTTGGATGGTTACTTCTTACGCTTCTAATAAATTTTAAAATTGCATTTTCATCATTTTATTTTGTATACTTGACAAGGATTTTAGTTTGTGTAATTTTGCAGTAGCGGTTTTGAGAGGGGTTGATGGTGGTGAATGGTGATCACTCTCCTTCCTTTGAACTTAGATTCCTTGATGGCTATTTTAAATTTTAAAATATAACACGAATTTATTCCAACTAAGTAAACTTGGAAAGTCTATAGCTAGAGGACGAATACAACTTTTTGTGTCATTATACTATATTTGGGGCGAAAACTCCTTTTTTGACGTTTTGTTTAAACCGCTTCTGTATTTCTAGCGACTGGCGTAGGACGTTAACCGTCACAAGATGCTTGGTCGGTTCAATGTCTACATTAGTATGTGACCAAGCAACTGTTTGAAATTCGATAGATATGCTGGTTAATATTCATTATTTGATTAACAAACACATAACAACATTATTTTGATTTATTCTATGCAATTTATAGTCTAGATAATTTATCGATGTGTGTGGATTTAGTTTAATGTTTTATATATTTTTTTAATTTTGGTCTATGGTAAGTAAAAAAAGGACAATTTTATATTGTTTAAATCTAGACATTTAGGATATTATTGTTTGTATACAATTTATTATTCAGGTCCACGATTGAAAATATTTTTCTGCCTATTTATTATTTGTATAGAACATAATAGGATTATGTATTTTTGTATTAATATTTTAATTTACAACAGAATGAGTAATGTGTTTTATATTTTATTTATATGTACCTATATATGTGTGTGTGTATGTGTGTACCTATGTAGAATGTCTCAGCCTCTGCTCATTGGCGGACTGTTAGCATATTTCGACCCCGATGAGTCCAGACATACCGACTTGAGACATGCATATTATTATGCATTTGGTTTGGTGTTAAGCATGTTTGCTACACTGGTCTTGTATCATTCAACACAATTAGAAATCATACATTGCGGGATGAAGATGCGTGTTGCCTGCTGTTCATCAATATTTTATAAGGTACATAACTTCTCAACAAAAGTTAATAAGTTTTTTTTAATTTGATTATGTGAGTTCTTTGAAAGCTTTGAAAGGAACACATCTTGTTCTATTTCCGATTACTTACTCAAAATTAATTATACTTTTTTTATAGTTAACGTGTTTATTACTATTATTATTCAAACATGTATGAAACAACAATATACTATTATATTTATTATTGTGACGAGTAATCTCTTGTTTGTTATCTTTATCTAATTAGCCAAATAGACAAACAATATAGATTGATATAAATAAGCTATACAGGCAATGTTATATAGTATACCAATTACTTACGTTCTACGTATTATATAGGTTATTTTTGTCGATGCTATTACACTTCAACAATTTGTTTTGTAATACCTAATTAATAAATAAAATTAAGATAACATATTAAGTCTTAACACGCGATAATGTAAATGAAAATAAATAATCTCACTGTTAAAATTATTTATTATTAGGTCCATTATTATTTATTATAGATCTAATCGTTATAATAATAATTTTCTAATGGATGTTATTTATTTCTTAGCCGATTGATTTTATCGTTTATAATTTTTTATTAGGTTTTTAATTGTTTCTTACTGTTTTTTGATTTTCTATTGGTACATCTGGTTAATACGATTTAGGAACTTTAAATAAAAATGTTCTATACCTATTGTGTAAAAACAGTGACAATTTATGTAGAATCAAAATAATATATAATCATGTAATTAACTATGTAGGTAGTAAGTACTTTTTATAATTTTGTTATTATACGAATCTTATATTGGTCTATTATTTTAAAATTCTGACCAATGATTAAATCAAAATAAGAATAAATGATTTTTGATACATATATTTTAGTATATTACATATTTGTACCTGTTAAATGCATGTAATAGTTTCATTTTACTACAAAATAGATTACATTTTATCTATTCTATGATTCTACCGAAATTAAATATTTTTCCTGTGTTTTATTCTACAAAAAATAATTTTGTTTGTTTTAATTGAATATTTATTTGCAAATTTGATTCATTCTATTTGAATTATTATAACTAAATATTTTCTTCGTGTAACAACTTAAATGAATTAAAAAAATAAAGATATATTTGGATAACTCATACCTATTTATTATTTTTTATTTCATAGTGAATGTACTTTTTATGAAACAATATGTGAGTACATTTCTTGAATACCTTATGCAAATTTGGTTTGTGTGATATTTGTTTTATATCTTACAAAATAATAACTTACCTAATGTCTTTTTTTTTAAGTATTTGTAAATCTAATTGTGAAGCGCATGGACTATACACAATATATTATGTCTTTTTTTAGTCAAGTAGGTAAATTTTAATTTCTTTATTTAGGACAAAATAATACCTGAATATAATTTTCTTTATTATTTTCATATTTTCGGTTTCAAAAATTGCTCATCCAAGATTTTGGATAGATATAATTAAACATTTTTTCACATATCTACATACATTATAATATACACTTACCTGTAACCTACCTACCAATATTATCAAAAAGTTATTAGTTATTACAATAACAATGTGTATACATTAAATTGTGTGTATATAAACTGTAAATTATTTGTGCATGTTGTTTGAGCTTTAATAATATTTTAACGTAGAAAATAAAATATTTGATTTTTTTGCATGGTTTGTGTTTTATAATATTTTATTGTATATATATATATATACACATGTATATAGTGCTAAAAGAAATATTAATATTGTTATTAGATTTGATTATTATTATGTACTGAATTATGATATATTAGTTAATTATAGTAATATAAATATTGTGAACAAGTATATATATATATATATAAAAAAAAATAAGACATTTATTATGTATAGGCATTACGGCTAAGTAAAACTGCTCTTGGTGAAACCACGGTCGGTCAAGTTGTAAATTTATTATCAAATGATGTAAATCGATTCGATATAGCAGTAATATTTCTGCACTATCTATGGATCGGTCCACTGGAAACTATCGTGGTCACATATTTTTTGTGGCAAGAAGTAGGCGTCTCGTCAATATTTGGAGTAGGCGCGTTACTAATGTTTATTCCTTTACAAGGTTTGTAAAATAATATTTAAAAAGCCGAATACCTCAATAATATATAAATGTACCTAATAATAGCGTGCACCTCTATAGGTTACCTATTATGGGGTTTGATATTTAATAAATTAAACAAATGTTCAAATTTTAGGCTGGTTGGGTAAAAAAACTTCGGAACTTCGACTGAAGACGGCTATCCGGACTGACGAAAGAGTTCGTTTGATGAATGAAATCATTTCGGGCATACAAGTGATTAAAATGTATACTTGGGAAAAACCTTTTGCCTACCTTGTACAATATGCTAGAAAGTACGTTGATATATCATACTTAATAGGTTGCAATTTGGTAAAAATAAATACAACTTGTTTAAAGTTATTTATAATTTATATTTCGTAATGTTAGGAAAGAAATTCAACAAATTAAGGGATCCTCTTACATAAGAGGAGTTTTGTTATCATTCATAGTATTTCATACTAGAATTGCATTGTTCTTCAGTATTTTGTCGTACGTGCTGCTTGGAAATTTTATCACCGCCCAAAAAGTATAAATTGATGCAGTTAAAATAATAGTTGTTTTCTGATATTAAAATAATACAACATTTAAATTACATTTTCATGTTTTTAGGTTTTTGTCATAACTTCGTACTACAATATATTGCGAACAACGATGACGGTATTTTTCCCTCAAGGTATTGGACAGATAGCCGAGATGTTAATATCTATAAAACGCCTTCAAGTATGAATAGTTTCATATTTATTTTAAAAATAATTAATTTATACTCAATAAATATATTTTAAATTATATATATATATTTTTAGAATTTTCTATTGTATGAAGAAAAAAACAATCAGGTAGCAAATCGTTCAAAAGCTGACAAAGCTTCTAATGGTGTTAGAAAACCAATCATTATTAATGACAACGATACATCTTCACTGAACGACCAAAATAACCCTGAACAATCAGCCAATTTAGGAATAGTTGTTTCTAATGCTACAGCTAAGTGGACAGATGCTCAAACTGAAAATTCTTTAGAAAATATCAATCTAACCGTAAAACCTGGTAGATTAGTCGCAGTCATTGGTCCTGTAGGAGCCGGAAAAGTAAAATTTACAAAACTATGAATTAATATAAATCCGGTTATAATATTATAATATATATTACAGAGTTCATTATTACATGCAATTTTACGAGAATTACCACTTTCCGAAGGAAATATTTCAGTGCGTGGTGTAGTATCGTATGCATCGCAAGAACCGTGGTTATTTGCCGGATCAGTTCAACAAAATATTTTATTTGGTTTGCCAATGGACAAAGAACGTTATAGAAAAGTAACTAATTAACAAAATATTCTGATCCATAATATTAATTTGTATACTTATTTTTTTGTAAATTAGGTTATAAAAGTATGTGCTTTGAAAACAGATTTTGAACAATTTCCTTATGGTGATAGAACAATTGTAGGAGAAAGAGGAGTTTCACTAAGTGGTGGACAAAGAGCAAGAATTAATTTAGCTAGGTAAGTTCAGTTAATAGCTTGCTGCAAAGCAAGTTTATAAGAATTATTAACAGTAATTTTAGATTCTGAGCGGAGCGATAATTGTATTGATTTTACAATAATGTGTTTTTTTTTTGTCTATTATCACCTGTTGGGATGGTAAAAATGTTTTGATTTTCAATTGGGGGGGGGGGGTGGTTTATAGTAAAAATTAAGATCTAGTTAGTAGATATTTCAGAGTAAAAATTTCCCCGTTGCTTTTTTAATGATGGGTAAAAACAAAAAAAAAAGTAAATAAAAACGTGAATTTTTACGCTAAACCAGTTTTTGACAAAACTAATTTACTTATTTTATTATAGTTTATTTAAACATGAATAATTGTAGAAATTTATTTTCACCATGTTAAAATTATTTTCTTTACATAGTATAATTTTAAGATATTTTGAATTTTTTTGAGCTATTTAAAGGTTCTTCATAATTTTGTTATTAGGCATTTTAATAAAAGTTAGCGTAAATCCATAAAAAAATTGTATAAGCGTTTGAAGATAGAATTTCTTTAGTCGTTAAAATTAGCAAATTATTTTGTGTTGGTTAAAAATGCATAAAAAATGTATAATAATGCCTAAGATATGAAAATTGAATAAAAAATTTTTTATAAGTTTCGTACCTTTATAAAAAAAACAACAAAATTTCTGCTGAAGTCAAATTAATTGTTTATGATCGTTTGAAGTTTAAATTTTTACTACATTGCTTACTCGCCCGTAAAATAACTATTTCTCTTCAAAAGATTTTTTTTATTTTGTTGTAATTCGAAAACAAATTTTATTTTTGATTCTATTGGTTATTTATAGGCGTGAAAAATTTTCGATTTTTTTTACAGTTTTTTCTATAAATTACGATTTAAAATTTGTTGCTTGAAAATTGAACACAAGATCAAGTTATTTTTATATCTGTATAAATATAAAAATACATAGGTATGCCAAATTTTGTTTAAGTTAGAATTTTTACAAAACCACAACAATTTACAAACTAGAAGTGTTTTTCAGTAAAAATTTTAAGGTTTGAAAATTAAATACAATATTCCTGATTTAGTTCAAATTGAAACTAAATTTTCTAAATAATATATAAACACGATTATTTTTCATAGACTTGATGTTTAAAATTTTGACTAAATGACATATTTCAATGATGTGTATTGATGTTCATATTAAAATATTATAATTTAAAAACATTATTCACGGAGATTCAAAACTTTTATGTATATTATGAATTTTATTTTACGTAATGACATTTAAAAAAATTTAAGATATTATCTAAGTATATCTTAAACTTATTCAAAACCGTTTTATGGATGGTATTATTGACTTAAAAGTTGTTAACAATAATATAGTATGGTTTAAATGTTTAATTAAATTAGTCTACTATAGTATTAAATGAAAAATAAATGTTTTTAATTGTATTATCAAAAACATTATAAAATATTCCTAGTGATATAGGCTGACAGATCATCACCGCTCAAAATTGTTTTTTGTGTACAATTATGTATCAATGAATTCTAATTTAACATAATACATATTAATTTATAGTGATCCACTCTACACATACTGTACGTCTGTACAGCAGAGCGGTAACCTAATTTTGTCTACATTTTTATTTTATTAAAATAAATATGTTATTAAATTAGAAGTTATTTTATGTCACTGTTGGCTGTGTTTCTAATGTTTTATCTTATTAAATGTACTAATTAGTGAATATTATACAAATATTGCAGTAATTTTTTTATTTTCTACTAGTTGAAAAAGAAGCTTTATCAGCTATAAATATGATCCATATACCATATTATAATTAAATTGTTATTATTATTATTATTTTTAGATAATTCAAAATTTTATACTTCTTTGTTACAGAGCTATTTATAAACCAGCAGATATTTACTTATTGGATGATCCTTTATCTGCTGTGGATACTCATGTTGGCAAGCATTTATTTGAGATATGTATTAAAGGTAATTTTGAGTACAAACTAAAGTTATCACAAATAATTGTCAACAATTCAATTTTTAGGTTATCTGAAAGAAAAGACTTGTATTCTGATTACTCATCAGTTACAATATTTAACTAAAGTTGATCAAATTGTTTTAATGGAAAATGTAAGTATTATTGATTATAGAATTTTGTGATTTATACATTTTCGTATTATATATGTTATGAATGATAAATAATTAAATAAATAATGATTAATGAGTCTATGTATATTTTTTTAGGCAAATATATTAGCTGAAGGTTCATATCAGGAACTTCAAGCTTCTGGTTTAGACTTTACAAAATTGCTTGGATCTTTAGTAGATACAACTGTTGTATCAGATAATGAATCTAGTTCTAAATATGCAAGTACCCATACATTAAGTCCACGAACTATTTTATCAAGACAAGTTTCTATTCAAAGTGTTGCTTCGTCCATTGACGAGAGCAAACTTGGAACTCAGGAAGAACCAATCGAAGTAGCTGAAACTCGTTCATCTGGAAATATTTCACTTACTGTATACTCATCATATTTTTCCGCTGGTGGAAATGTTTGTAAAATATCATTTTTATTGTTCATGTGTGTTTTTACCCAAGTTTTAGCATCTGGTGGAGATTATTGGATAACATATTGGTACTGTGCTATTATTACCTTAGTATTTATTTTATTACATATCTAATTTTATTTTTAGGGTTAATTTAGAAGAACTTGTTTTTCGTAATACAAGTAGTGTAAATGATGATTTATTGACATCCAATGATAATAATAGTACAACTACATCGACAACTAATGTTATATCCAATAAATTATTGTGGTGGACAATTTCACGGCAAACTTGTGTCATAGTTTTTGCTGTCTTAACATTTTCTATGATATTGGCTACCCTAGTTAGGTCTGCTACATTTGTGTCGGTTTGTATGAGAGCATCTATGAATCTGCACAACAAAATGTTTAATGCTATAACCAGAGCCACAATGTATTTTTTCAACACAAATTCATCTGGTAAAAATTGTGTAAATTATTGCATATTAATAAGTTATACATAATCTATTTATTTTATTTTATTAGGACGAATTCTCAATCGATTTTCAAAAGATATGGGTGCAATTGACGAAATGTTACCTGTGGCTTTAATGGATTGTATACAAGTAATATTAATATTTACTTAATCAAAAATGTATGAAACAAAATCCTATAGATTTATGATTATTATAGATTGGATTAACACTGTTGGGAATCATTATCGTTGTTGGTCTAGTTAATGTTTATCTTATGATACCAACATTTATAGTTGGAATAGTTTTTTACAAAATTCGAGTTTTCTATTTGTCGACTTCTCGAAGTGTTAAACGATTGGAAGGAGTTAGTAAGCACACAGGAGTATTAAATAATTTAATTTAAATTAATTAAACACCTATTTTTGATATTTTGAAATAATGTAATGTTTTAAAATTGATTTTATTTTTTTTTATCATAAAAAATAGCACGAAGTCCTGTATTTGCACATTTAAATGCATCTTTACAAGGTTTAACAACAATTAGAGCATTTGAAGCAGAACAAATTTTATCTAAAGAATTTGACAACCACCAAGTTAGTAAAAATATCTATATTTTTTTTTATTATTTAAATATTTATTATTTCAACAATTTTAGGATTTACATTCTTCAGCATGGTATTTATTTATATCTTCAAGTAGAGCATTTGGCTTTTGGTTGGATATGGTCTGCCTTATCTATATAAGCGTAGTAACATTCAGCTTCTTAGTTATGGGCAGCAGTAAGTTAAAAAAAAATAATCTTAAAATAATACATATGGTTTATATGTTTTAAATGCTATTTATTTATTTTAATTTTAGATACATTTGGAGGAAATGTGGGTCTGGCTATTACTCAAGCAATTGGATTGACTGGCATGTTCCAATGGGGAATGAGACAGTCAGCAGAGTTGGAAAACCAAATGACATCAGTTGAAAGAGTATTAGAATATACCAATGCCCCACAAGAAGCGGCTCTTGAATCACCCCCTGGTAATTTTAATAAAATTGTTAACCAAACGTAAATAAAATGAAACTGAGTATTATGTTTTGTAAATAATTGTTTCTAGAGAAAAAACCATCAAAGGAGTGGCCTCAGAAAGGTCAAATTATGTTCAAAAACTTTTATTTACGCTATAGCCTAGATTCACCACATGTTTTGAAAGATCTCAATATTAAAATTGAATCAATGGAAAAAGTAATTTGTAGTACTAAATCATATTTTAAAACAGTTATTAATGACCATATTACATTTAGATCGGAATTGTTGGTAGGACTGGTGCTGGAAAGTCGTCCTTGATAGGAGCATTGTTTAGATTAGCTGTGAATGAAGGTTCAATTCTTGTTGATGATTTAGACATTAATGATTTGGGACTACATGAACTTAGATCCAAACTTTCTATCATTCCTCAGGAACCGGTTTTGTTTTCGGGAACAATGCGAAAAAATTTAGATCCTTTTGATGAATACCCAGATCATGCTCTTTGGAATGCTTTAGACGAAGTAATGATTGATATGTATTTTTTTTCTATTTTAATACTAATGCAATTAGTGATGCTTATGCTTGAATAATAGTTACAATTCTTATATTAATTCTTATACTATTGTTTAAGGTTGAACTTAAGGATGCAGTTGAAGATTTACCTGGTGGCCTGAACTCAAAAATGTCTGAAGGTGGTTCTAATTTCAGTGTTGGTCAAAGACAATTAGTGTGCTTAGCTAGAGCTATAGTGCGAAACAATAAAATCCTTGTGTTGGACGAAGCCACTGCCAATGTTGATCCACAGTAATAAATAAATTTCAAAACAATAATTGTCTATCGATACTATAAAATATCTAAACTATATGATTTCCTTGTTTTATTTTTACAGAACTGATGCATTAATTCAAAATACAATTAGAAATAAGTTCAGATTGTGTACAGTCTTAACAATCGCTCACCGTTTGAATACTGTTATGGATTCAGACAAGGTTCTTGTAATGGATGCTGGTAAAATGGTTGAATTCGATCATCCCCACAATTTGTTGAAAAACAAGGATGGGTTTTTGTACAAAATGGTGGATCAAACCGGAAGAGCTACGGCTGAATTGTTGCATAGTGTAGCTGCCGAGGTAATATATTTTATAATTCTCTACTTTTGTTTGACAGTATCAAAATGTGTGCATATCTAATGTTGATTTAATAAAATTAATTTTTTTGTCACGACAGAGTTATAGAACCCAGCAGTTGACTAGAGAATCTCCAATCAAACTAATTGATGAAGATGTAGATGACACAAATAGAAATACCTAGTTATTTTTCTTTCCAAAATTATTAATATTAATCACATGATGCCTTACATAATACATTATTATTATAAAACATTTTTTTAATGACCATGATAATTGTTCACAATGTCAAAATTGCTGTGTTATTTTAAAAGAATTTTGTACAACAAGTTTATCCTACATTTATGTTTCAAATTCAAATCAAATTAGTTTTATATAGTCAATATTAGTATTTACAAGACATTTAAACATTTTATTTTATGGTTTATATTGTATACTATAGGGATAAGTAAGTTGTTGTCTGTTAAATTCTACATGTTTATTTTGTTAAGATAAAGATGATCACTTTTGTACTTAAGTGTTGCTTATTTTTACTGTTCCAAACAATTTCATAATGTAGATAATTGATATACACATTACTTTCAAATTAATTAAAGAACAATATAGCAATTTATATAATATGTGCTATGGCTATAATGTATAGCTAGGTATATAAGTTGTATAATTAATGTCAATAATTAATTTTAAGTGATTATTTGAAATATTTAATACCTTTTTCTACAACTCTTAAAAATATTTGTACACTTAGTTTTTGGCTGTTCTTTGGAGTTCTAAATCAAGTCTTTCTAACTATATAGAAGTACACTTTTATAAGCATTTCTGTTAGTCCAGTCATTAGGGGTTTTGCCTTGCAAAAAATACTAAAGTTTTGAAACTTGGCAAAAAGTTTCGTCTTTGGGCCCTGATTGACCAAAAAAATTCGCCATCCGTCCGAGGTCCGCAAACGTCCGCCATCTTGGATTTTATGTGAAATTTTTCACTTTTTTGCGGTTTTTTTACAATATCTTAAAAATTATTAACTGTACGATAAAAATAGCTTATATAAAAATTGAAGGTCGTAAAATTTGTGACAAGAAAGGTTCTATACATTTTTAGCGGAAGAGTAATAGATAAGCGACAAGGTCCATCCGCTCGTCATAGAATGTGGTGCTGCGCGATATAATATATATCAACGATATATGATTATGTATATATATGTATGCACGTAATTTGCTTACTCTTACGCTAAAAATGTATAGAACCTTTCTTGTTACAAATTTTACGACCTTCAATTTTTATATAAGCTATTTTTATCGTACAGTTAATAATTTTAAAGATATTGTAAAAAAAGTAAAAAATTTCACATAAAATCCAAGATGGCGGACGGTTGCGGACCTCGGAGGGATGGTGTATTTTTTTTGGTCAATCAGGGCCCCAAGACGAGACTTTTTTCCAAGTTTCAAAACTAAAGTATTTTTTGTAGGGCAACGCCTTTTTTGGAGCCCTATTGACTGGACAATGTGGTATATAATAAGAAAACCTATTTTAACTTCTTTTACCTACAAACTATATCTTAATTATCATTCAGTCAAATTAATTAAATACAATGTTTATATTTCATCAACTTTTGTACCAATACAAGTAATGATGGAATAATAAATTGATAGCATATACATTTGTTTTTAAATTAGTTTGAGATCAATCAACTTCCTTTCTCAAATTTAAACTGTTACTCCCTTTTAAATTTTATTTAAAATGTTTAAACTGTTTATACAGGATTAAAAAAAGAAAATCGAAAATATAAGGCGATCAATATCAAGTAAACTTTATAAACTTTATACCAAATTTAAATATGTTTTCAGATAATTCTTATCACATGATTGTAACCATGGTCAAAATGTACCTATATGTTTTCGTATAAATTTTTACTCGTTGACTACAGGTTGGTGATATGTGTGCATTTACTTGAGTAAGTCACTGTTTCTTCTATATTACAATTTACAGTCGCATATAAGTAAAACGTGAATCCAACCTCTCCCTTGTATTCTAAATAAGTAGGTCTCTCCCTCAAAGATCTGTATTAGGATCAACATTGTGTAACATTTATTGCCATGACATACACACACCATAGTATAGTTAGCAACGTATGCGCTTGTAGCCAGAAATCAAAATCGTAGGTGAAACTATACATTTGTTTAAGGCTAAACCAAAATATTGTTTAGGTACATTAATAACATTCTTTTTTTATTAAATAGAAATGCCAAACAATACTAATATAATTGGTCAAACTATAGAAGCATGGATGTAATATAATTTACTAATGTAGTCAGTGTCGCAACTAACCGGGTGTTGGGTGCAAAAAAACCCCGGGCCTTGGGTGGCTGGACCCCAAATTATTTCATAATAATAGGCCTGTGGCTGAACTATTTGGAACTCTTTTCTAAGTATTATTATGGTTACAATTTATTATATGTCTCATCAGAATGAAAAATGTTTAGACTATAGGAGAATTATAAATCAATAATGCTATAACAATAACTGTTATGCGTTGTGAAAACAAGTGTTTCGAATCACAAAATGATTTTATTTAATGTTGTTACTTTATTTAATACTTTATAACAATATGTGTTGTCTTGAACGTTGAAATAAGCACGAACGAATACGTCCGTTACGCCGGTTACGTATATACATTATACTGACGATTATTGTTTATTGAGCTTCGTGCGATATGATCACCGAGCTGAGTTTATCGCATACGGTCGACACGTACCGAACAATAACAATTCTGTGAATTAAGAAATTAAATTATTTATTTATTATCTAAAAATAGAAAGATTTTGTATAAAATTAACGTATGTCTAATGACTAATAGTTTATTGCACCGTACCATCCTCCACAAAACGTTTCATATACCTAAGTATACTATATAATGTAAAGTAATTTTTTAAGCATGCTTACCTCATTTTTATGCTTAAATTATTTTCTCATTCAAACCCCACCCGCAACATAGATAAATACTTTCACCTAAAATTATTATGATTTGAGTAGTCTTAGAGTTAAATCACTTATTACAAAAATTATAGAGGGTAATATTTTTGAGCGAATGATATACCTATCGGTTATATATTTTATCGTTATTTGATTTTGAATTCGACTTTCAAAAACACAAAATATTGAAAATTATCAATAATGTTTGAATCGTTTGAGACAATATTTAGACAAATCGAAATGTCATACCCTCAAAAATATTATTTTTTATCGTTTTTGTAATGGGTGATTTTACTCTAAGATTAGGTGAGTACTTAAAAACAAAAAAATAACGATTCTGCATAAACACGTCTTCTCTATGTTTTGCATGGGCCAGACAGAGAAATCAAACAGTGCACTGACATCCTCTTAACAATTTATTGGATACTAACAAAGTAAAACAATAAAATAAAAATTATAATATTAGGTATATTCTATAAATTTAATTATATATTCAATAAATTAAATTTAAATTTGACTTTTCTTTAATAGGTTTCGACGAATTGAAACTTTCTGTAGTTTGCGGTTATTCTTATAATAACATTAAGAATAACATATAATAATAATAATAATATAATAATTATAATATATATATATATATATATATATATTATATAGATCGCCAACAGCATAGAAAAAACATTATTTAATATACGTAGTATATTATACAAAATGAGTTGATGATAGTGTATAAATCATAAAGTGTTGTCTTACAAAGGGAATATTTATATGTTTAGTTAGGTATGTTGCTGACCAGCAGCAGGCAGATAGTAATCTACAAAATACAAGTATTAACTATCAAATCAAATATTTATTATATTTTATATCAAATACAACATAATAAAATCATAATTGCCGACTTGCCGACCACTATGTCAAAATGATAAATATTCCGACTAAAATAAACCAGGTATCTTAAGCGGGGAGGGGTGTAATACCCTCATGCCCACCATTAAATTCGGTCCTGCACACATCATTATATCATTGTAAAATCAAAACATTTATTGTTCGGTGTTCCGCTCAGAATTAATAAAAAAATACATTTTTATATTATGACAGTCATTAAACTTATTTCAATTTAATATAATAGTCGGGTTATCGTGATAAGTGTAAAGTGGCTATAGGTTTAGTTCACTAACACGTGTCGTAAGAACGGTGTAACCTTTTGTCTCTTTGTAGTTCGTACGTGCCAAGTTGGCTCGGTTTGTGGCTAGTGCAGTCGTGCTTCACGCTAATTTCTGGTTTTATATCTAGACCTTAGTTAACAATTATATATTAGTTTATATACCTAATTAGTAATTAGTAATTACTATATTGTTTATTTTATTTAAAGAAAATTCAATTAGTTATTTTTAGTCATACATATTGTACAATTTTTTTTCAGGAATGTGAAACAACTATAAATTTATCAGAACGTTTATAATACTATGTTATATTTATTAAATTGTTATTAATTCATAAATTCATAATATTCGTATTCTATTCTGTCTTTATTTGTATGTTTAATCTATCACATAAAATTATTATATAATAAATTAATGACTTACTGCAGTTTTGTCTTTAGTTTGAGATGCAATGTATATACATTATATACTATTGAATATTGATAACATACGGGTACTACGTCATACGGATAATACTTGTGTCCGAGCTATTGTGGTGCTCTAAAAAATAGGTAGCTATATATCAGCTAGATACGAGGTACCAAATATATTCATCAGTTTATTTTTTATGATTTCAAGATTTTATTTGACTTTATTTGAATAAACAAATAAAATTAATATTTTAATGAAACAAAATCCTATTTATGCTTCGGCGTGATGGGTTTCGGCGAGATAGGTTTCGGCAGGATATATTGTGTGCAGGATATGTCACGATATATTAGGAACCTTGTATTATTTTTTCAATCTTTTTGACCTAACGAATACAATTATTGACAATTAAAAAAAAAAAAAGCTCTGATGAGTAAAAAACTGAAATCTTTCGGCAAAATAGGATTCGGCCAAATGGGATTTTTATCAATCCGTATATAACTAGTTTTTATGTCGGTAAAGTGGGATTCGGCGAAATGGAACGATACCGTTTATAATTTGAGAGCTCTAAGGCTAATAAATACCTAATCCGTAATCGTCACTGCACACGAATTGCATTCAGGTGCAGATATTTAACGACTATACGAATTGCGTCCTAACGTAAAAAATTATTTTCTTTCAATTTTACACAGACTTAGGAGTTAGGACTGTGAATAGCAAATTATGATTATCGGTAGTTTAAAAAAATTTATTTTTGGCGTTGTTATGCAATTAGAAGTACGCAATTGTAAGTAAAATGAAAACGTGTAAGTAGTAGGTTTAAATTATAGGAGTGCAATAATTAAAATAATAAATAACTTATAAATATAAAATTAAAAAATGTTGTATAAATAGTACAAGTATCTATATTTTGACTATTAAGTAAGAAAAATACCAGTGGTAAATAATAATTATTTTTCAAGTTGTGAATTGTACAAAATTGTGTAATTAATAATTAGTAATTATTAATTTTTCAAATAGGTATATTATAGGTATATTATATAATTATTAATTTATATTATGTTTAGCCCTTTCAGACTCAGATAAAAATGTAGGTACCTACAGGAAATTAGGAATATATTATGTAGTAAAAATGGATGGGCATTTTTATAAATTACGTTCAATTTCAAATGTTTTAATAAGTTTATAATTTTCATTATTTTTAATTTATGTTATAACTATGGATATAGCTTGGTGTAACTATACCTACTTGTGGGAGCATAGTCCTATAAACAGATATTTATTGCATAAATAGGTACCTACTTATTATATGTTGATAATTATATGTTATTATTATTATGTTGAATTTGAATCAAGTAGTGAAAAGGAATATTTTCTAAAAAAAGTCTAGGGATTAAAATAAAAAATATTTTTTTTTACTATAGTTTTCATTTTTTTAGATTTAAAATACCGGAAGTAATCTTTTATATTACTTATTAATTTATTGCATTTTTTGATAAATTTTATTTGAAATTAAAAATAGGTGTTAATGGGGCCGTGGTGAAGGAATGATGCTAAATAAGTTTCCGTGGGATTTGTCTATAGTTAAAAGTATAATAATTTATATAATAATAAAATCTATCTCAGCGAATAAGCATGATAAGAACTATGTAGGTAATTACATATGTTACTTTAGTGTATTAGTAATTAATAATCTTAAAGTTTGTTGATCAATAATTTTTTGTATTAGCGCTAAGTTGAATATTTTGAAAAAATTGATATTTTTACAAACAATTATCATTTATATTTTTTGTTGTATTACTTCTTCAAACTAGAAATTAATTTTAAAATTAGCGATAAGTATTATAACAAATATAGTTCTAGTATAATACTAATCATTTTTTTCTCACAAAGGTTAAAAATCTTGAATAACTGTTTTTTTTTTGTATTTATATAAGGTTATTTAACACAGATTCATAATATTATAATATTATATAATATTCAATAAGTGTTATCTGACTTATACTGGCTATATATACTGGGTGTTCAATTTATTTAAGTTTAATTTTATTAGGAATTTATTTTTACACAATTTGATAAAGGTTTTAAATTCCACATCTATTTAAAAATAATCGAAAAATTACTATAATTTATATTTTATTGATTAATTATAGATTTTTTATGAAAGTCTTCGATAGGTAATTCATATTTAACTATTGAAGATTTAAAAAAATACATACTATATATTTTAGTAAATTATCATGAGCTATAAATGAAAAAATAGAATACTAGATTTGACTACTATTCACAAAACTGTAATAATGGAAGTTAACGCTCTATACTTATAAAAAAAGCTGAAAACCATTATGTATTACATGGATATTATTGAATAAGTCAAATGATTCATACCTTATAGCATATCATGTTCACGACCTAAGTGACCTAAGGGACCAATAGTCTGTTTAGCTTCGTTTCATAATTTTTATTTTTAAATCATAACAGGTATTGGACTTGTATTTTAATGTTAAATAAGAAATATAGTTGTTTGTAATCTAGACTCGTATCCTATTATATAATATTTTGTTTCAATTCCAAATGAAACATGTTAATATATTTTTAATGTTTGAATAAAAGTTTTAATCGTAATAATTTTAATTTTCGAAAAAACTGTGCAGTTAAATGACATTTTTTACTTTGTCCTAAGCTAGTTTATTTCTTATACAAATTGCATACTAAGAGTAGGTACCTATATAATAGAAAGTGTATAATGTGTGTAACAATAAATTATAATTTAAAATAGGAACTTTTGAACTGTTTACACAACGGAACCCATACATATATAGTTTTTATACATTCATCACACACGGTATGTAATCTAAGGTTTTTATAATAATGTATTAAAATATGTTAGTATTATTAAAAAATATGTATTGTGTATTTTATTTTATTTGACAAAAAACATACAGTCTATATAGAAATTATGTCAAAAAATTTGCAATGCTTCTCGTGTGTAGAGATTACTTTTCACTGATGAAATTCGAGTACATTGTATTTCAACTAAATATATGGTCAAATAGGTACCCAAGTGACTAAAGTATAAGCCATCAAATATAATATCAGTTGAAACTTTCATTTCATAAAATGTATTTAAAACTCTTTTACTTTTATACCTACAATAAATGTATGTATACTAATACTGCTTGGTAAATGATCAAGTTTCAATGGTTCAACATATTTTAATATCGATAATCCATTATAAATTTGATTGTTGTTTTGTTTTTAACATTTTAGGTCAAGAATGGATGCAGGTAATAAAGAAGAGCGGCCTCTAAATCCACGAGCCAAAGCAAATATCTTAGAAATCTTTACTTTTAGGTGAATTTTGTTATACCTTATTAATTAGTAATTAGAAACACTTATATTAGTTTAGAAATTAAAATTTAACCTAATTAAAATTTGACTATCAGGGTGTTTTGAATCAGAATATATCTATTATTACTAGTATTTTAGTTGTAAGTTGTGTTCGATATACACGGCCAGATCCACGAGAGGCGTTAGGGTTCAGACCACCCCCCTTAAATTTTTCTTGCAATTAGATTTTATAATAATTTTATATTTATTACATAATATATCATGTTTATATTCTACCCCCCTCCCCCACAACTATTTTGCTGGCTACGGCCTTGTAGATATAACTTGGTTTATTCCTAAGTTAATAATATTATCCTTATTTACTCACATTAATTTATTTATTCATAATGTTTTCAAAGTATATTAAACACAGTAAACATAAATGAATATAATATTTATATAAATAGTCATATATCTGTATAATCGGAAGTTCTGATTAGGAACATAAATATTATGATTTATAACATAGTTTTTTAGTAGCCTTATTTGTTAGGTTCTATCTTTATATTTTACTATTATAACGATTTGTTCGATTTGATTTGTTTATAACGATTAAATTATAATTTGTTTGTTTGTTTTAGCTGGATTTTTAAACTTTTCAAAGTTGGTCGAAAAAGGGATTTAGAATTCAATGATTTATATATACCTCTAAATAATGACAGATCATCATTATTAGGAGTCGAATTAAAAAAGTAAACCGGTTAAAATATTAAGATTGTATTTAAATAAATTGAGTTAAATTTTTTTTCATACTAGGAGATGGAAAATCGAGACGGTTAATGCAAAAAATGAGAATAGAGAGCCTAGTTTGCTAAGGGTATTAGTTCGAATGTTTGGTGCTAAACTTATGTTATATGGATTCATACAAGCATTTGTTGAAATTGTATTAAGGTAAATTTATTAATTAATTGTTGCAATGATAAAAAATGTATTCACCACATGGCACACATTGTTATTTTTAAAATAAAAAAAAAAAAAATAAATAATTGTATCATAATTTTATCTGTAGTGCATACAATATAGGTAATAAAAAATAATTGGCCAGTATTATAAATAGTGATTTCATTATTTTTAATATATTTTGATAATATTATGAAATACGTTTACTGTTTATGATTAATCGTTGGGTAATCTCTACGTTGAAATTTGTTATCGTTGGTAGGTAATTCCTAACTGTGGTGTTCAAAAAACGGAATTTTGGTTTAATTTAAATTATAATTTTTGTTATTTATAATATATTTGGTGGAATTTTTAAATAAACCGTATTTTGTAAAGTTTGCAAATAATTTAACGATGACTGATGAGTTATAAGTTACTGGAAGTCTGGAAATATATACAATGTATAATGTATACAATATAAAAATATATATCTATTACATACACACTAACACACTATGTTTAAATACATAAATATTATTTTTAATATTGTTTTTGTATAAATAACAAATTATCTTGATTTTTATGTGTGTACGTATGCTATTTTGTAGAATGTCTCAACCCATACTTATTGGTGGATTATTAGAATATTTTAACCCTGACAAGTCTAATACTATGGACTTGAATCATGCATATTTTTATGCGTCTGGTCTATTATTAAACATGTTGGCTAATATATTATTGTTTCATTATTCACAAATGGAAATGGGGCACCTCGGGATGAAGATTCGAGTCGCCTGCTGTTCAGCAATATATAAAAAGGTAAACTATCAGTTATTAAAAAAAAATAAAAAGTATATATATTATATAATGTATCTAACTAAATTAATTAAACTATTAAATATATCATATATATCTAATAAATTATATTTCCAAATATATGTATTATCCATAATCTCATAAATAATATACTAATAATATAATGTACAGCCATATAGCATTTATCTATATGACTAATTATTATTAAAATAGAATACAGACAATACAGTGAATGCTGTGTGTTTACTATGAAATAATTAACAAGCCTTTTATTTTTATTGATATTAAATTAAATTGTATGCTTTGTGAAACAAGCCGTATAAATAAAAAAATTACCTTTATTTCAAATTGAAAATAACTAAAAAGATTTGGTTAAATAATACCTATAAGATTAAGTAAACAATTTTTGTGTATAATAATATTTCAAAAAAATGTATTTAGTTTTTATTCGTTAAATTTGATTTTTAATTGGATGATTGTTTTAAAACGCACTCGGAAACTCAAACTCGCCATGAATTTAAAGAGAATTAAAAAGAGTTTATTGTTTCCGCTTGTTATTGAAAGTTTATGAAAAATTAAATGAAAAAAAAATTATATAGTTTTCATTATTTTTTATCTTAAAAATAGGCATTGCGATTAAGTAAAACATCTCTAGGTAAAACCACGATTGGCCAAGTGGTAAACTTGTTGTCAAATGATGTCAATCGGTTTGATATAGCATTTATATTTATACACTTTTTATGGGTCGGACCCCTTCAAACAATTGTGGTCACATATTTTTTGTGGCAAGAACTTGGCGTATCATCGTTAGTTGGAGTGGCTATATTTCTTGTATTTATTCCACTACAAGGTATGTATATAGACTATTGTCACAGATTTAAAGCATTATATAAGACATACTAATAGGAGTAAGCAAACATTTCAATTTAAGGATGGCTGGGAAAAAAAACTTCCGAATATCGGTCAAGAACAGCCCCTAGGACAGACGAAAGAGTAAGGTTAATGAATGAAATAATATCAGGCATACAAGTGATAAAGATGTACACTTGGGAGAAACCTTTTGCAGTGCTTGTACAATTAGCAAGAAAGTATGTGTATTGGATTTCCATAATAAGAGATAATAATAAATAATATAAAGTTTGTAATACTCATTTTTATTGTTATAGAATGGAACTTAAGCAGATTAGAGGTGTCTTATTTATCAGAGTATTTTTGCAATCTTTTATAATATTTCATTTACGATTTGCGTTGTTTATAAGTATTTTGTCATACATATTATTAGGAAACTACATCAATACTCAAAAAGTAAAGACAAATTTATACATATATATTATATTGTAACATAATATGTTGAAATAGTATTATATTACATGAATATTTTTTTTTATGACGTATTTTTAGGTTTTTGTCATACTCTCGTACTTAAAGATATTGACAACAATGACAGTATTTTTTCCACAAGGTATTTTAACGTTAGCTGAGATGCTAATATCCATTAAACGCATTCAGGTATAATAAATAGAAGAAAATGTTATTGACACAAAAAAAAAACAATCATGTTAAAATTTAAAAATAATTAAGAATAATTAATAAATTAATATTAATTTTGTTTTTAAAGACATTTTTCCTACAAGACGAAAAGCACAAACATAATAAAATATTACCTTCAAAACCAGAAGCAACATCTAAAAATAGTATTGAGATGTTACATTTTAATAGCGAATATTTTGCGACAAATAAAAATGACAATGAAGAAAATACAGACCAATCGGATAATTTTGGAATAGATGTTTTAAACGTGTCGGCTAAATGGATACTCAATCAACCCGAAAACACTTTAAATAACATTAATTTATCCGTTAGACCAGGCCGATTGGTTGCAATCATTGGACCTGTAGGAGCCGGAAAAGTATATACACGTGCTACTTAGAAAACTATTAAAACGATAATACGATTAAACGTTACTTATATTGTACAGAGTTCATTGATTCAAGCGATCTTACGAGAATTACCACTTTGCGAAGGCAGTATTTCCGTATGCGGTACAGTGTCATACGCGTCTCAAGAACCATGGTTGTTCAACGGATCAATTCAACAAAATATACTTTTTGGTTCGCCGATGGATTATAATCGTTACGAAGAAGTATTATTTTTAGAATATAAATTCATACTTTTAAATTAAAAATTGTATATTTCATGGAAGTTATTTTTTAGGTTATAAAAGTATGTGCATTGAAAACCGATTTTAAACAACTGCCTTACGGTGACAGATCTTTAGTAGGAGAAAGAGGAGTTTCCCTTAGCGGAGGTCAAAGAGCGAGAGTGAATCTAGCGAGGCAAATAGAAAATTAGTACTGTTCGTGATAATGGTGATTATTTTTAATAAAATATTATGTTTTTTTCAGAGCTGTATATAAACAAACCGATATTTATTTATTAGACGATCCACTATCCGCTGTTGACACACATGTTGGAAAACATTTATTTGAAAAATGCATTAAGGGTATCAATATCATGTACAATTGTCGTTAGAACCCTTATTTAATTAAATTGCATTATTTATTTTCAGATTACCTGAAAGAGAAAACCTGTATTCTCATTACTCACCAAATTCAATACTTGTCGAGTGTTGACCAAATTATTTTGATGGAAAATGTAAGCATAGGGTAGGGTTGTGAGTGGGATGTTAATAATTTTTAATAATAATAAGATAATAATATATTTTAGTTATCGTTTTCTAGGCGAATATATTAGCCGAGGGTTCGTATCAAGAACTTCAATCATCTGGTTTAGACTTTACAAAATTGTTGAAGTCATCGGAGGAAACAACCGATAGTGAAATTGATGATACAAAAGCAACTATTAATAACAGCGTGGAGCAATTATCAAATTTATCTCGTCAAGGTTCTGTTGGAAGTGTTTCGTCGTCTATTGATGAAAATAAATTAAACGGAACTCGGGCAGAACCCATTGAGGTGGCTGAAACCCGGTCTTCTGGAAAAGTTTCACGTAGTATTTATTTGTCTTATATTTCTGCCGGAGGAAATGCTTTTAAAATATTATTTTTATTATTCATATGTATATTCACTCAAATGCTTGGTACTGGTGGAGATTATTGGATAAGTTATTGGTACTTTTATTTTTATTTTTATTATATTTATTGGCTTGAATTCAATGCTAAAAATCTATATTTATTTTAGGGTTAATCTAGAAGATAACGTTTTTCGTAATACAGAGAGTAAATCTACGAATACTAGTAATTTTATGACCTACGTGACATCTGGTTCATCGTGGGTAATATCTCGCCAGTGTTGTGTTATAGTATACACTGTTATAAACGTAGCTATGATAATAGTTGTTTTTATAAGATGTGCTACATTCGTATCAGTTTTCATAGGCACTTCTATGAACTTACATACCAATATGTTCAACGCTATTACCAGAGCAACAATGTATTTCTTTAATACAAATTCATCTGGTAGAATATTTAATAAATAGTCAATTAAATATGAATTTATATTTAATCAATATTTATTATTTTACTAGGACGGATTCTAAACCGCTTTACAAAAGATATTGGAGCTATTGATGAAATGATAACAGTTCCTTCATTGGATTTTATATATGTAAATAATCAGCTTACGTAAACTTCAAAATGTTTACTCATTTATTTGAGACATTTTGACCTTGGCAAATTTTTTTTAAGGTCATGGCATGTTTGCGCAAACACTATAAACTGTTTACTATATAAGATTTGTACACTTGTTTTTGAAAATGCTATTGCGGGTATGGGTAAATATAATATGTAAGCATGAAATTCTAAGAAAGGAAGAATATTGTTTTGTGATGACTGCAAAATTAGAAATAATAATAATACAATTATAATAGTTATATTATATTGTTAACAAATCTATGGTTAGTATAAATGTAAAAGTTCAGTTATATTCGATTTAAAAACAAATAGTAATTACCAAGTACCAACGGAAAGTTAATAAAAATAAATAAAAATTATAAATAAATTTATGAGTATATAATATTATAAAATTTTTTTTCAAATAAACATAATATAGTGTTTAGGTATTCATATATTTTTTAATGTGCGCAAACTTGTATTATGTTTCAATATTTTATATCCAAAAATAACTTTGAAATATATACTTGTAAACGGTTTATTATATGATGGTAACATTTGTTTTTTATTTCCACTTTTTAAACTAGAATTCATTGTCACTAATGGGAATTATTGTTGTGGTTGGAATAGTTAATGTTTACCTTCTTATACCTACATTCTTCATTGGGGTATTATTTTATTACACAGTAGTGTATTATTTATCTACATCACGTAGTATCAAACGTTTGGAAGGAGTTTGTAAGTGCAAAAATTTATATTTTTATATTTCATAGTACATTTGATTCTCAATAATTTGATTTTTTCCTGTCTTAATAAATCATATATATATATATAAGTAAAATATTTTGAGTTATTTATTTTTTAAGTTATAATTAATGAACTTTTTATAGAATTTATTTTTACTAACGTTGAAACTCGAGTTATTGAAACTTGAATGTACATAATCTATCGTAAAGCTTTTTTAATTAAGAATTATTATATTTTTAAAATAAAATATTTAGCTCGAAGTCCCGTACTAGGATATATGAACGCATCGCTTCAGGGTTTATCAACAATAAGAGCATTTGAAGCCGAAGAAGTTTTGTCTCTAGAGTTTGACAACCATCAAGTAAGAAAAATAACTATTTCACATTGAAATAACTATATTATAATAATATTCATATTTTGTTTAAAATGTTTAGGATTTACATTCTTCAGCATGGTATATTTTTATTTCATCCACCGAAGCCTTAGGTTTTGCATTGGATATAATCTGTCTCATATATATGAGTATTTTAACATTTAGTTTCTTAGTCATTGAAAATGGTATTATATTAATTTTATTTTTCAAAATTTATTTCGGTAAAAATAACTACTTCGTTTTCAGATATTTTTGGGGGAGATGTTGGACTAGTTATAACTCAAGCAATTAGTTTGACGGGTTCACTCCAGTGGGGAATAAGACAGTTTGCACAATTAGATAATCAGATGACATCTGTTGAAAGAGTACTTGAGTATACAAATGTTCCACAGGAAGCAGCACTTGAATCTTCACAAGGTAATATTCGTTGCAGTAACGTATTCCACAACATCTTCAATCATTACCTACGCAAAAAACATTATTCTATAAAATAAAGACGAACAATTGGGAGTTTCTATCTTAAAGCTGAATGTCTTAAGGAATAATTTCAATTTGTATTCGGAAAACGTATTCGAATAATTGGTTTAAAAAATATGGAATCTAATATAATTTGAATTCTTTAAAAAATAAATACTCTGAAATCAAAATAATTTTAAAATACTTTGAGAATATTAATTTTACCTATTATACACTTTTTACCATATATACCATAAGATTTTGGTAACAAAAAAACTGGCATCGAGCTTTAGTCTTCATATTATAGATTATTAAAATTCTAATGATAACCAACAGGTTTTTAATTTATAAACGTAAATAAATTTTTTTCCAAAAAGAATTAAAATATAAAATAAAAATATTTAAAAATTCAGACCACGATAAGCGTATTTTTTTAAAAAGGTATTTAGGATACTTTTATTTAAGTGCTATACTATGGCGTTGTTTAATTAAATTTTATAAATTAACGCGTTTTATATAAGTTCAAGACCTGTTGAATTCCTTAAACTTACATAAATCTTTAACGTAATCGGGCAATGGCTAAACAACGTAATAAAATAGTGTATATATTATAGTTTAACGTTTATTATAAATGGTATTGATCAAATTTTTAATTCAGTAAATATTACATTAGTATATTAAGAATTTAGAACTCTTTAAAAAACGATATTAAATTGCATAAATTATACATAGGTACGCAGTGAATTATAAAGTATATTATATTTTTCATAACTTATTTATGTTTTAGATAAAAAACCACCAAAAGAATGGCCGGATAAAGGTCAAATCGTCTTTGATAATTTTTATCTACGTTATAGCTTAGATACTGCTCATGTTTTAAAAAATCTTAATATTCAAATTCAGGCAATGGAAAAAGTAATATAAAAAATTATGTACTTTTGTGTTTTATTGATATTATTTGAATTACTTTTTATATTCAGATAATTTTCTTTTAATATAGATAGGAATTGTAGGTCGAACTGGTGCAGGAAAATCGTCGTTGATAGGAGCGTTATTTAGATTAGCTCTCAATGAGGGCAATATCACTATCGATGGTATAGAAATACACGAAATAGGATTACACGATTTACGTTCCAAAATTTCAATAATTCCTCAAGAACCGATTTTGTTTTCTGGATCAATGCGAAAAAACCTAGATCCTTTAAACGAATACCCAGATCATGCCCTTTGGAACGCTTTAGAAGAAGTATATAATTTAATTTATTATTTACAAAGACGATATATATTTTTAATTGAATAATTATTATTATGAAAAACTAAATTGACAATTTATTTTTTGTTGATTTAAGGTGGAACTCAAAACCATTGTAGAAGATTTGCCCGACGGTCTGAACTCAAAAATGTCGGAAGGCGGATCAAATTTCAGTGTGGGTCAAAGGCAATTAGTGTGTTTAGCCAGAGCTATAGTGCGTAGTAATAAAATACTCGTGCTGGACGAAGCTACTGCCAATGTCGATTCACAGTAATTGATACAAATCTTATATACAATTTCTTTTCTCGTTTAATCGTAAAACTGTGTGTTATGTATTATTTTTTATTTTCAGAACTGATGCTTTGATTCAAAATACGATAAGAAATAAATTCAGGTCATGTACAGTATTAACGATCGCTCATCGTCTGAACACAGTTATGGATTCTGACAGGGTGCTTGTTATGGACGCTGGAACAATTGTCGAATTCGACCACCCGTATAACTTGTTGAAAAATAAAGATGGATTTTTTTACAAGATGGTAGAACAAACAGGACCCGAAACGTCTGATTTTTTACATAACATTGCAGTTGAGGTACAGTATGAATCTGATCGAATTATGAGTTTATCATATTTATCATTAAACTAACTGTTTACAATTTTTTTAGAGCTTTATGAACATTGCACAAGAAAATAACGAATTGACTACGTGATTTCTAAGGTTCAGCTGAACTTAAAAGTACATAAATGATTGTCAGTTATTGTTAATTATTGTACCACTGACTGTATTAATTATTCATTTTATTAATTTTTTATTAACTTTATTGTCTTAATAATATTTCATTAGATATTATACAACTTCACACCAACTTCTAACTAGAAAAACTTATTCTTATTGATACCTATTGTTAATATACGATATATATATTTTATTAGTTATATTTTTGGTCAATTAAACTTGTACCAAAAGTTTAAAAAATTTAAATATGCAAATTTTAAGTTTTAAATGCATTACTTAAAATTTTAGTAAATATATTGAAATATGTTAACTATATGTTAATGTACTCATCAACGATTATTGATAAATAAAAAACAATATCATATTATATCTGTGTTAAGTTTATAAAAATAATAATTTATGAACTTATGAAGTATAAAACAACAGAGATATATTGTAAATTTTAAATAGTTAATAATTAAAAAAATATTTATAAAAATAGTAATTTGTTAATATTAAGTGTTAAAAAGTTTAAAATCAAAAATTACTTTAAATACCAAAACAATATCTAAAAATCCAACTTGTTTACAAATTTATTAAAAAAATAATTGTTGTAAAAAAGTTAAATAACTGTGTATAGATAATACAATATTATTAATAACTAAATATTTTTATTTTTTGTTTTTTGTTTTATAAATATAAATTATCGTCTAACAATCGTTGCGAAATGTATCTTTTACGACTAATTATTAATACGACATATATTTTTGAATCTAATCAAAAATCAAAATTAAGCCATGTATTAAACATATATAAAAATTAATAGTTTCTTTATATTTATATGGTATATGATGATTATGATGTAAATTACCTTTTAAAGTGAAATTAATAATTAATCACATTGTATTTTAAATATCGTTACAAACATTGGATTTTTACTTGATAATTAATTATATATATATAGTATGTCAACATTGTCAACGTTAATTGTATATCGGTTAGATACTACAGTATTCTAATAAATTATCATATATTTAGCTTATAATACTAACTATACAACTCTTTGCAATCAGGTATCATTGTACATGAAAAACGTTTTTAAACGGAGATGATTTGTAAATCTAGGATAATTAGTAGGATATATTATATTATTACCTAGGTATATTTAAATTGTAATATATTTATCGCTATTTTATTCGATTTCGTAAAAAAATAAATTTCATACGCTCATAAAAATTTTTCAATATTGACGCTGGAGTTTTTTTTTACTGTTATTTGAAGAAAAAGTTATGGAGAACCTTTAGGTATTTAACCTTAGATATAAATCACAACAATTTTATGAATTTTCAACTTCAAAATTCCTTGCAAATTTTCGTGATTTTGACATATTTTTTAAACATTTTAACTTTTAATGCTTATAAACAAAAATTGTGACTAACGATCTTTGATTTTATTTTTTACAACGATAAGAACAACTTATAATAAACCTTGTATTAAATTTTAAAGATTTTTTGGTTAGCCAAATTTTTTTTATTGGCATTTCAAGAAAAAAACTTTAGAAAAATCGAAAATTTCAATAACCTATAAATAGTTTAAAAAAAAATTCTAAATATTTTGAAAATTTAATACTAAATAGATAACGCTAATATTGACATTTGGGGAAAATTTCAATTATTTAAAATGATTCGGTTTTGAGTTACAGCAAAATCAAAAAATCGATTTTAGTGGCTATGCGTTAAAATTTCTGTTTTCCGTTACTTTTTCAGGGTTTTTCTTGTCGCTTTTGAAAACTAAACTAATGAACATTTTTTACTTTTTGCCCCCCCTCCAAAGTACCAATTAAATTAAATTTCCTTTTCATAGAGGGGCTGAAGTTAAAAATCAAAGCACTATTACTATTCCAAAACGTGATGACACTCAAAAATAAAAAAAAATTAAAAAAAACACATCATTGTAAAATCAATACATTCATCACTCCATTCAGAATCTAAAATAAACATAAATATTGTATAATATAGTAAAATCTTATTATTTATATTAGAAATTAGAATATTTACAAATTAAATTAAATTGGATTTATTTTATGAACTTTTTTATGCTAATTTCGTCAGTAAATATTTGAATTTAATATTTACCATGATCCTGTAATAAATTGTAAATCTGAATGGTAATAAAATCACTTAACCTCTATTGGGTCATTGATATCCTTAAATATTCTTTTATTATTATTAACTTAAAAAAGCCCATATAACGGGCTTTATTAAATAATGTGTTACGTTACAACTTCATTTTGAGTAAAATTGTTATTGTTTATAATAAACTGTAATAATTTTAATAGGGTTCTATCAAGTTGTATTAGTTTAAATAATGCAATTAATTCATTTCTTATTTCCATTGCATAACCCCTGCTTTATTATATCGTTATTTTCTGAAAATACCTAGTTGTAAAAATTAATAAAAACGTTTCTATTACCATCATAAGGCATATTATAAAAATTACTTATGTCATAAAAAAACTTTAAATTATTGCAATGGTAATATATTTGTTCAAACCATTTTTCAAGAGATTTAATCGCTACATCGAAATTTTAAATATGGTATTAGCTTAAACTTTAAGTTTCATTTTTATATTAACTTTTAGTTCATAGGTTATCCTAATTTCAATAAAAAAAAATATACTATTCTTTTTTTGCTGACAAATAAAATCTTATAATACTTATGATTATTATACTACCTATTAATATTTTCTAATTATCTAGCGATAACCTAAGCTTCTGTAAATAATTCATAAATAAATTTATTTTGTTTAATGATATAGTATTAGGTTTTATATTTAGATGAAAATAAGATTGAGTTTTTAAAATACTAGACCGATTTATATGTTGATTTTTAGTTATTAAAATTAAATGTAGAATATACTGAGAAATTGTTTCTTTTGACACCTAAATGTTTTATTTTTATACTATAAATTAGTTTATTTTTTAGATCGAATTAATTTTTATTTTAAAACCGTAGTGACAGCCTCCCCCCAAAAAACATTATTATTTGTAAAAATAATATGTAAATTCATAGACTGCTTTGAATCTAATTAATTAGTTATGATATTTTTAAAAATATGTAAGCACCAAAAGTTTAAATCATGATGTCAAAATCTATTATTTTCTAGTTTTACGAATTACATAGATTATATTAACTAGCTTATCCTCCAGGAAGTTACCTCGGACAAATTAAATGCCTGTAGTTTACCCCTTTTCAAACAATGTCAAATGTAAGCTAAACAGATTTTTGTATTAAATTATAAATCTAAAATTTTATCCAATTAAAATAGCTATATTTTATTTATTAAAATATTCTCGGGCATAGGATAAACTATGTACCAAATTACAGAACTATGAATATAATAGCTTTGGCTGTGGACAGATAACACGCACAATGTATTTTATTAATAAAGATAAATTTTTGATTTTCGTTTTGATAATTTATATAGTTATAGGATGTAATAGGTACACATATATTGATAAATACAAAATACTTAAACACAATGAGATGAAAAGAAGTTTATTAAGTGTATACTTATTGTAAATTTTAATGAAAGTTTTTCCTTTTATAATACAGTTAAAACTCTTTAGAACAACTCTGAAGGGACCAAGAGGTTTCTTTCGTTAAAAATAGTTTTCTTAATGAAGAGGGTTTAAAAAAAACAAAATTTTTGTTAGAAATTACGTCGATAATAAAATGAATTTATCCGATATCGATAATAACGGTATTATTGCGGTATTAAAAGTAGATAAAGAAAGAATGTAATCGTTATTATAAATTTCGGCTTTTTTGCCAATTATTTTTATAATTTATAATACGATAACAGGTAGATTGTCTAATGAAACATAAAATATTGTTTCGTTATTGAGAGTGACTATACGTTATAGAGAATGAATTGACTAATGGGTTATAAAGCAAACCAGCCATTATTATGTAATGTTTACGTTATATAGAGTTTTTTGTTGTAAAGAGTTTTGTTATAAAGAGTTTTTACTGTTATTGTTATAGTTCACTTATAAGGTTAAAATTGAATCCATATAAATATAAATATAATATAATTACATAAATTTTCCAATCATTAGTATTTAACTATATGCGATTTGCCTGATATTATTTTACGAAATAAACTATTAGGGGCGGATTGGTGATATTTTTCGGCCCAGCATATATCAAACCGGCTCATGTGCTAATGTAACTTCCCTCTGCCCTTCCCCCAAAAATGCAAAATTTTATTTAAATTTCAAAATGTATTTAGTTTCACCCCTAAATTAGTAAAATATATAATACTTATAAATTATAATTATAGCTAACAGTTTTCTCCGCAATTATCAATTTTTAATTTAATAATTATTACATTTATAAAATATCAATATATTTTAGGTAATTAAAATGACTCATTATTAAGTAAATACACTTAATAATTAAATTCTCTAAAAAGCATTTTATTCTTATTTTTCAATAGTCTAATTACTTGGTCAGAAGCTATATTACTCTAAATATTTTTGTTCGAATACTTATGGTTAAAACCTTCTAATTTATCTTCATTTATAGTATTTCTTAAGCGAGATTTAATTACTTTTAAAATTTTAAACGAACGTTTGGAGCCAGCTATTAGTTCATAATAAAAAATATTAAAGCAAATAAGTACAATAAATATATAACATTTAAGCTAAAGCAATACAAATATTATTTAAAACATTAATTGGATTGAGGGATGAGTTTGAATAGATACTTATAACCTATAGTGTTAGTAATGAATTGGCGATAAACTTGCTAAGTGTATGTATATTTGATTATTTTTCATGAATCTTTTTTCCATGCTTTTTACTAAATCCATCACGTTATTATACATTACTACAGTCAAAAATTAAAATTAATCAACGATTGGGTCCATTTTTTGTTAACGCTTTTTTTTTTCTTAATCTTAATTTTTGTAACTATTTCAATAGTAACGTCCAACTCTACTTCATTTTCGTGATTCGTCAATAAGACAATAAATGGCTCCATTTCATTATTAGCAATAATAATAAATCTATCCAATTCTACTATAGAGTATAACAACAGTAGTAAATACCACAAATTTATGTATACCTAGTATAGTAATAATTAATAATATAGACATCTGTGATAAATACTCTAGTTAGTCTAGTAATTAGACTCTAGTTTAATATCAAGGTTTATAGATAGGTAATAATAGTAATATAAGTGTTATTACATTTAAACCTTGATTTAATATCATTTAATATATTTTTAAATTATCGTACTAACTCCGTCGGTCAGTAATACTACGAATGTACCAATAAGTACCAAAATAATACCTTTATATTTGATTTTTTTTTTAAATATTATGCTTATTTTACAAGAATATATCGTTTTTTTAATAAGTATAGCGGCCGGCGGCCCCTTTACTAGAACCGGCCTATCAGAAAGATTCCTGATTTCCCGATAGGCCATTCTGCCCTTGTATAAATATAATAATTATAATCAATGTTTTGGAATATTTTAATAAATAAAATTTAGGTCTAAATAATTCAAATATGAAATAAGTATATGTTTTATATTGTGGTAGAAAAAATAATGTTATTAGTACTAAAATAGTTTTATAGTTTCTTATTTTGCAACAATAAACTAGGTACCGATTTTCTTAATACATATTAGGTATACTAAAACATTGGTCGGGTATTATATACATATATATAAAGCAACAATTTACGTATATTATGACTATCAAAAATTTACCTATAGGTATATTTATAATAATAAATAGTTAAAATACAATAGGTATTCTAAATCGTTTAGGTCTATAATTGAATATGTATTTTTTTCATAACTTAAAAATTACATAATATATATATTTAACTACGTTATGGTATAATATTATCAATCTCCAATTCCGTAACTATTACTATTATTATACGTAATGGACAATCTTTAATTTTAAAAAAACATACAGATTATTTGCTCTGTTATATAAATAAATTGATTATCTAACTTACTAATGTGTATAATACTGGGTGATCAATTAAACGTGAAGCATAAACACGATCATAATGACTGACTATGTCATTTGTTGTGTTTTCTAAATTCATCATATTTCGTTATTTCACCAAAAGACATTTATACATTACATTTATACTCATACATTTTTAATATTAATTAAATAATTTTAAAAATCAAGCGTTTTCAAATTTCTTATCTCAGTGATCTTGTACGTTAAAAACTTTTTAAAACTCTACTTAAGAATAGAATAACTGTGAGTAATTAAAAAAAGTATTGAACATAAGAATTAATAATTAAAACAAAAAAAATAAAGAAACTTTAAAGTTTACATCTAATATGATTAATATACATAATAATATACATTATATATTATATATTAAACAGTGTACACATCAGATCAATCACCCGTTATAACATAATATTATCTGCGACCTATGCGACCTAGTCGACTAACTGTTGTAGGTACCAGTTGCTACGATGTTCTAACATTTTTACTCACAGCAGGTGCTTCATTTTAAATTAGATATTAAACAAATTATTTAGTTGTTTTTATTATCTTGCACAACAATATTTTTGATTGTGACTTTAAACGAAACCTTTTTACTTTAATTATTACGTTCTCGTGTTTAAAAAAATGTCATCTATTAAAAGTATTTTCAACTGTTTAAACTTTGTATTTAAATAAATTATGATTGGTTTCAAGACAACATTTTTTTAATATTATGAATAACTCTGTTGTGTATTATAAATCTCATACAGTTTATATACAAACAATTGAACCGTATACACAACAAATCTGCATACATTTTTCATAATTTTCATATATTATAATCACATATGGTACGTAATCTGTTATTATTAAAATTTGTATTACATTTTTTAAAAGTCTTATCGAGTGTATATTATAAATGAGTTTTCAGTTATGTAAAAATTAACAATATGTTAAACGTTTGTCGAGATTAAATGATTTACAAAAACAAAATTCATAAATTACATAAATCTGAAATATTAATATTTTTATTATTGTTAATAAAAGATACTAAAAGTTCTATAGAACATTCGTGAATCGATTATCGTAGAATTTTAAAAGTGCTTACAGTAATACACCAAAATCCTGTGGCAAGGCGTCTGCAACTTTCCCCTAATATATGGTTAAATTATTAAAGTATAGTAATTAATATAATTAATATAATTTTCCTAATTAATGATACAGTGGAACTTTCTTTAACCATCATACTCAAAAATAAATATTATTAAATAAGTGAAAAATACTTTTAGTATAGAAAATTTCCGGGTGCTAAATATAGTATTTGATAATGTGTTAAAAATGTATTCAGCCGCATATCGATAATATAAAAATAGTCAAGTGTCAAGTCAAGTTGTTTTTGTATCGATTTTGGAATAATTTACACAGATTTTTCTTTAAATTACACATTACAGTGTTTCATAATAAAATATATACATATACATTATACAACAATGTATGAAAATTAAAAATCAATATTTTTCTTTTTCTTTTAACAAAATTTTTCAATACATCCAATTATCCGTATATTTGAATATTTCTTAAGACTTTATTCCGGTGCCAGATGAATAATCAAAGTTCCACTAAAATACATACTACAGTGGCATAATTAATTTCTTTTCTTGTGAAGTAATGAAGTCATGCTGTATATAAAAATAAAAATTAAAAAAATCGAAGAGTAAATAGTAATAATAAAGAAAACACGAATTATAATAATATATTATGTTGATATTTAAACAAAGTTGCAAATATGAGTAATACATTAATATAGTTAAGTCACGTAGGTTGTAAAAATCTGTTCAATAATAATACCGACCTATTTTTTTTTTTATATATTAATAATTCAAGTTTATAAAATTATTTGAAAGTCAAAATGGTTGGGAAAGCAATCAACATCCAATGAGTTAATCGTTACTTACGAGTATGACAAAGTTTCAGAAATAATTTAGGAAATACTGATGACTCAAACATAATTTTTGTCCCTCTAAATGATAACTAGCATATTAGAAATATCAACAAGAATATTTGATACATGATAAAAAAATTCTTGATAACAATTAAATGAGATAAACTGGTTCTAGTAAAATAAATTAACGGCCATGGCATGTCATTGTTTTTTCCATATTGTAATTACATGCATGTCTTTTCTAGAGTATTTGTATTAAATATTTTGTTGTACTTATTGGTGATATTTAAATTAAAAAAATTAAACTTTCTTTAACAGATAGTGAAATTGAGGGAGAATAAAATAATTATAGTATTTAAAATGTCTATATAATATTCGGATTATTAAAAATAATTTATTAAAATAATAAATTATTTCATTATTAACTAAAGGTAGATTAATTTTAATTATTTGACCAAGATTTTAAAAAGTATTATATTAGTAAATAAATAGAACTTAATATATATTTGTATTAAAAAATAAAAATAAGTATATTTTAAAATTAACTAAATATTATTGTTTTACAGTGGATAAATGTTTTTGAAAATATTTTCTTTTATTATTATATATATTTTACATTGTATTACTAAACTAAATTTATTTTTAAAATTATGTTTTAGATTAAAGATGGAAGCTGTGAGCAATAAAGAAAAACAGCTACCAAATCCACGAGCCAAAGCAAATATCTTCGAAGTCCTTACATTTAGGTACTAATTTATTAATATACGCATAATAATAATTTTAGAATGTTAACTTATAAAATATAAATAATAAGAGTTAAAAAAAAAATAAAATTGTAAAAGTTCTTTACATCTTCAAATAATAATTTCATGTTGGCATTATCAGATTTAAAAAATTAACTCAAAATTAAATATTTAATTTTAATACTTAATATAAATATATTATAATATTAATTATTATAAATTTACTTATTCTTTATGGTACAGCTGGATTTTAAACCTCTTTAAAACGGGACAAAAGAAAGATTTGGAGACCAATGATTTGTATGCTACACTTGACGATGACAAGTCATCATTATTAGGATTAAAATTCGAAAAGTAAGTTCAAATATGATTATATATTTATATCCTATTATAAAATTACTTTAACAAACTTTCATGTATTTTTCCGATAAAAGGATGTGGAAAAACGAGATCGCTAATGCAAAAAGTACAAATCGAGAACCTAGTATATCAAGAGCTATTGTACGAACTTTTGGTGGAAATATCATGTTTTATGGATTGGTGCAAATGTTCGTAGAAACGATATTAAGGTGAATTTAATAAGTAAATAAAAAAAAATTTTGTTCAGTTTTCACTCATAGTCATACGTTGTGGTATTTATTGTATAAAATGATACCAGCTAGAGAACTCGCTCTGCTGTATAGTACTAAGTAACCTTATATATTACAAATGAGCAATTGGGTAAGTTAAGGGTGTTTCTATAAGATTTTATACTTGAAAAAGTTTAATACTTAATGTAAACATTTTTTTTATACAATAATAATTGTATATTATTAATATTAAAAAAAATGTTGATGTTTATTATTTAATGTATTACTAACAATACGTGTTTAAAAACAATCATCTTTGTTTATAATAACTTAGTCAGATTGATGAGATTGATTTTTTTATAGAATAACTCAACCTCTACTCATTAGAGGGCTGTTAGCATATTTCAATCGCAGTGAGTCGAACATTGTAGACATAAAACAAGCATACATGTACGCCACCGGTCTATTGATAAACATGTTAGCAAACATATTTTTGTATCATTATTCGCAACTGGAAATGTTGCATCTCGGAATGAAGATCCGTGTTGCTTGCTGTTCAATGATATATAAAAAGGTCAATTCAATTACTCAAAATTACTAAACAATTATATCACATTATATTTAATAATATCAATAAAAATATACAATCTAATAAAAAAAAAATCTCCAATATGTTTTTATATAGAAAAGTATTAATAAAATATGATGAGATACTCATGTGAATGGGTATTCAGAGACACTTATACTATATTTATTTTTTGCAACAGTAAATGTATTATATATATATTATATATAAATATATATATATAATATATATTGAATATTATTTTATGATAACAGTTTTTCAGTGTAATTGAATATTAAAAATTCCATATAATTTATTATAACTTCTATATTATAATTATGCTTTATAGTTTATATAAATATATTATATACCTAATATAGGCATTAACATTAAGTGGAACTTCTTTATGTGCAACTACAGTCGGTCAAGTAGTAAATTTGATATCAAATGACGTAAACCGGATTGATTTATCATTTAGATTTCTACATTTCTTATGGATCGGACCTCTGCAAACTATTTTGGTCACCTATTTTTTATGGCAAGAAATAGGTGTATCATCAATAATCGGAGTAACTGTATTTCTCGGTCTTGTTCCATTACAAGGTACATACAAAGAATATTTTTATCTGTAATTTGATAATGTATTAATAAATGAAAACATTTTTATTTTCAGGCTGGTTGGGGAAGAAGACATCTGACTATCGATCAAAAATAGCCCCTAGAACTGACGAAAGAGTAAGACTGATGAATGAAATAATATCAGGTATTCAGGTGATTAAGATGTACACGTGGGAGAAACCCTTTGCGCTACTTGTACAATATGCAAGAAAGTATGCACAACTCAAAAATATAATAACTATTGCAATGGTAAATATAAATGAATTGGATTGTTATAGGATGGAAATTGAACAGATAAAAGGAGCATCGTGGATTAGAGTATTTTTGCAATCATTCAGAATATTTCATTTTAGATTTGCATTGTTTATAAGCATTTTATCATATGTTTTGTTAGGAAATAACATTAATACACAACAAGTAAATACAAGTTAAAACACTTATTATAAAAAAGGTTATATTACAATACTGTTATTATTATGATTAACATACTGTTATAGGTATTTGTTATAATATCATACTACGGTGTATTATTGACAACAATGACAGTGTTTTTCCCTCTAGGTATTATAACACTAGCTGAGATGCTGATATCCAATAAACGCATTCAGGTAAAATAATTAATCATAAAACGATGACGAATATAATAAATATTTATATAATTAATATTTATTACTTTTGTTAAAAAGTCGTTTTTACTACAAGATGAAAAAGAGAAACACAATAAACCATTATTATTAAAATCAAAAACAACATCAAAAAATGGCATAGAAATGTCAAATATTAATGGCGTCAATAACACAGAAAACGGCACTAGTAATGAAGAAGATATGAACCAATTAGATAATTTTGGAATAGACGTTTTAAACGCGTCGGCTAAATGGATACTCAATCAACCCGAAAACACTTTAAATAACATTAATTTATCCGTTAGACCAGGCCGATTGGTTGCAATCATTGGACCTGTAGGAGCCGGAAAAGTATATACACGTGCTATTTAGAAAACTATTAAAACGATATTACGATTAAACGTTACTTATATTGTACAGAGTTCATTGATTCAAGCGATCTTACGAGAATTACCACTTTGCGAAGGCAGTATTTCCGTATGCGGTACAGTGTCATACGCGTCTCAAGAACCATGGTTGTTTAACGGATCAATTCAACAAAATATACTTTTTGGTTCGCCGATGGATTATAATCGTTACGAAGAAGTATTATTTTTAGAATATAAATTCATACTTTTAAATTAAAAATTTGTATATTTCATGGAAGTTATTTTTTAGGTTATAAAAGTATGTGCATTGAAAACCGATTTTAAACAACTGCCTTACGGTGACAGATCTTTAGTAGGAGAAAGAGGAGTTTCCCTTAGCGGAGGTCAAAGAGCGAGAGTAAATCTAGCAAGGCAAGGAGAAACTTAGTATACTGCTTGTGATAATGGTGATGATTTATAATAAAATATTATGTTTTTTTCAGAGCTGTATATAAACAAGCCGATATTTATTTATTAGACGATCCACTATCGGCTGTTGACACACATGTTGGAAAACATTTATTTGAAAAATGCATTAAGGGTATCAATTTCATGTACAATTGTCGTTAGAACCTTTATTTAATTAAATTGCATTATTTATTTTCAGATTACCTGAAAGAGAAAACCTGTATTCTCATTACTCACCAAATTCAATACTTGTCGAGTGTTGACCAAATTATTTTGATGGAAAATGTAAGCACAGGGTAGGGTTGTGAGTTGGATGTTAATATTTTTTAATAATAATAACATAATGATATATTTTAGTTATCGTTTTCTAGGCGAATATATTAGCCGAGGGTTCGTATAAAGAACTTCAATCATCTGGTTTAGACTTTACAAAATTGTTGAAGTCATCGGAGGAAACAACCGATAGTGAAATTGATGATACAAAAGCAACTATTAATAACAGCGTGGAGCAATTATCAAATTTATCTCGTCAAGGTTCTGTTGGAAGTGTTTCGTCGTCTATTGATGAAAATAAATTAAACGGAACTCGGGCAGAACCCATTGAGGTGGCTGAAACACGATCTTCTGGAAATGTATCGCGTAGTATTTATTTGTCGTATATTTCTGCCGGAGGAAATGCTTTTACAATATCATTTTTATTATTCATATGTATATTCACTCAAATGCTTGGTACTGGTGGAGATTATTGGATAAGTTATTGGTACTTTTATTTTTATTTTGATTATATTTATTGGCTTGAATTCAATGCTAAAAAATCTATATTTATTTTAGGGTTAATCTAGAAGATAACGTTTTTCGTAATACAGAGAGTAAATCTACGAATATCAGTAATTTCATTACAGACGCATTGTCTGATACACCTTTGGTAATATCACGGGAGTTTTGTGTTATAATGTACTCTATTATAAACATAGCTATGTCACTAGTTATTTTCATACGATGTGCTATGTTTGTATCAGTTCTAATGAGTGCTTCTACGAATTTACACAACAATATGTTCAACGCCATTACCAGGGCCACAATGTATTTCTTTAATACAAATCAATCAGGTAATGCATTTTACAAATAATTTTTATCTTTCTGTTTAATAGTTTAACAATATTTATTTTTCAGGTCGTATACTTAACCGCTTTGCTAAAGATATTGGTGCAATTGATGAAGTATTGCCAACACCTTTATTGGATTTTGTCCATGTAAATGTTTATTAAATTTAATTAGCTCAATATAATATTATGACGTTATACAGCACATAAAAACAATTTTATACTTGAATTATTTTTACTAGATATCATTGCAACTTCTGGGAACTTTTGTGGTAGTTGGTATAATTAATTTTTATCTTCTTATACCGACCTTCATCATAGGATTGATGTGTTATTATACGGTTTATTTTTATTTATCGACATCACGTAGTATTAAACGTTTAGAAAGTGTTTGTAAGTGAATAATAATTATTTTATAATCCTAATAAAACATATTACAATTATATAGAGTTTAAAAACTTCCAATTTTTTTTTATAAAATTAATTATAGCTCGTAGTCCTGTGTATGGGTATTTGAATGCGTCGCTTCAAGGAATATCTACTATCCGAGCGTTTCAAGCCGAAGACATTTTGAGTAAAGAATTTGATGAACATCAAGTAAAGGAAATATATTAGGTGCTTTATAAGAAAATGCTAATATTTTATTTGATATTTCAAGGATTTACATTCTTCGGCTTGGTATTTATTTATATCATCAAGTGAAGCATTTGGTTTTTCATTGGACATAATATGCTTTATTTATATATGTATATTAACTTTTAGTTTCTTAATTGTAAACAATGGTAATTTATAATTTATAATGTTTTATTTATTTTATTTATAATGTTGCCTAATTTTTAGATAATTTTGGGGGAGATGTTGGATTGGTCTTAACTCAAGCAATTAATATGACGGGATCGCTCCAGTGGGGAATAAGACAATTAGCAGAATTAGATAACCAAATGACATCTGTTGAAAGAGTTGTTGAGTATTCAAATATCCCGCAAGAAGCTGCTCTTGAATCTTCCCCGGGTAATAAATAGTTTTTAATAAATAATCGAACGCCAACAATTTTTACACGACAATCCTTTGTGCTGATATTCAAAGTCTAATAGTATTTAAACTGCTTTGGAACTATACTTAATAAAAATCAACTAGTAAAGGTAATAGGGTCATAGAAAAGCTGGTATCGGATATATATGGTTTATTACAATTTTGACGATAAAGATCCAGGTTTTTAATTTAAATAAGCAAATAAATTGTTTAAAAAAAAAAAAAAATTAAACTTTAACAGTTTAACTAAACTACTAAAGTAGATTTCGAGAAGCATATTTTTTTTTTAAATGTTTTTAGAATACTTTTATTAAAATATTTTACAAGACTGCTATAGTATTATTTAATTAAAATGTATAACCTAACATGATTTGCATAAGATCAACATTCAAGATCATGTATTGATTACCTTAAACTTAAATCAATCTTAAATATAATAAATTAATATTACTAATTATTATAATTCAATGATTATTATAAATTATATTGATCGTATTATTTTAGTTCAGTAAATATTACAATAGTATATTTAGATTTCAAACTTTTGAAAAAATTATATTATAATGTTATGTAAGCAGCGAACTAAAAGTATAGTATATTATAATTTTTATAACTTATTTTTGTTTTAGATAAAAAACCACCAAAAGAATGGCCGGATAAAGGTCAAATCGTCTTTGATAATTTTTATCTACGTTATAGCTTAGATACTGCTCATGTTTTAAAAAATCTTAATATTCAAATTCAGGCAATGGAAAAAGTAATATAAAAAATTATGTACTTTTGTGTTTTATTGATATTATTTGAATTACTTTTTATATTCAGATAATTTTCTTTTAATATAGATAGGAATTGTAGGTCGAACTGGTGCAGGAAAATCGTCGTTGATAGGAGCGTTATTTAGATTAGCTCTCAATGAGGGCAATATCACTATCGATGGTATAGAAATACACGAAATAGGATTACACGATTTACGTTCCAAAATTTCAATAATTCCTCAAGAACCGATTTTGTTTTCTGGATCAATGCGAAAAAACCTAGATCCTTTAAACGAATACCCAGATCATGCCCTTTGGAACGCTTTAGAAGAAGTATATAATTTAATTTATTATTTACAAAGACGATATATATTTTTAATTGAATAATTATTATTATGAAAAACTAAATTGACAATTTATTTTTTGTTGATTTAAGGTGGAACTCAAAACCATTGTAGAAGATTTGCCCGACGGTCTGAACTCAAAAATGTCGGAAGGCGGATCAAATTTCAGTGTGGGTCAAAGGCAATTAGTGTGTTTAGCCAGAGCTATAGTGCGTAGTAATAAAATACTCGTGCTGGACGAAGCTACTGCCAATGTCGATTCACAGTAATTGATACAAATCTTATATACAATTTCTTTTCTCGTTTAATCGTAAAACTGTGTGTTATGTATTATTTTTTATTTTCAGAACTGATGCTTTGATTCAAAATACGATAAGAAATAAATTCAGGTCATGTACAGTATTAACGATCGCTCATCGTCTGAACACAGTTATGGATTCTGACAGGGTGCTTGTTATGGACGCTGGAACAATTGTCGAATTCGACCACCCGTATAACTTGTTGAAAAATAAAGATGGATTTTTTTACAAGATGGTAGAACAAACAGGACCCGAAACGTCTGATTTTTTATATAAAATTGCAAGTGAGGTAAGTATCTGATCGTATTATGTGTTATCATTATATTTATCATTTAAACTGTGTACATTTTTTTAGAGCTTTATGAACATTGCTCAAGAAAACAATAAATTTATAACGTAATTGCTAAAGTATAGCAGATTTTAAAAGTACATGAATGATTGTCAGATATAATTTATTATTGTTTCTTATTTACTCGATATATTTTCTGCAACGCTCACTATATATATTATTAATAATTAATTTTATTAATTTTTTATTAACATTAGTGTCTTAATAATTATTCTTTCATCAGTTTATATACAATTTTTTTCACCGAGATACCAACTTCGAACTAGAAAAACGTGTTATTATTGTTTCTGTGTATATTGCTTATAATAGTCCTATTCTTAATGTACGAAATAAATAACAATACCATTAACAGTGTATTAAAATCTAGACATTTTCAGTTTAAAATGTATTACTTAAAATCTTATTAAATGTACGTAAATATGTATTTAATATTGATTACTATATGTTAATGTACCTGTTAATTCTTTGTGATAATTAAAAAACAATATAATATGTCTTTGTTGTGTTTATAAAAATAACAATTTTTGCAGGTTGGTTCTTACAAAGTATAATTCAACATCGATGTTATACTGTACTTTTGTGTAAAATGTTTGTAAAAATAGTTATTACAGTTAATATAAAGTGTTAAAGTGTTTAAAGTCAAAAATTACTTTAAAGAATAAAACAATATCTTAAAATAACCAACATGTGTGTTCGAACAACACCGACCCTCTTGGCGCGTTTCAGCCGGGTCAAAGGTCATTGCGACGCAAGTGACAGTCCGGTCATCACAATTGGCCATTTTTCCCTTCCGAGTGGTCAAGCTGTGATCGGCACGGACTCATGTCGCCGCCGTCCCGGTCGACTCGTCAACTTTTTCACGCCATTTTGTCACCTTTGACACATTCGTCATTAGGTCGTGCTGCGTTGTTACCACGGTAGGCTTTACGCACTGTACCCGTGTGACCGGGTTCTTATGTCCGTTGACACATGAAAAGCGGTAACTTCGAGTTTTCGTTGTTCGCGTTCCTACTCAGTTGCATTACTTTTATTTATTATTGTTGCGTCGTGTGTGACCCGATATAATTGTGATTATATTCTGATATTAAACGTGCGATCGCCTTTTAACCCATTTATCGGCCAACTACCATTTTCGGTCGTTGTAATATATACGGTAACCGCTGCGGCCCTATTTTCTATATAATATATATTTATTATAATATTATAGCGCTACTTCGTCAAGCTGGTTCTAATATTTTGTAATACCAGTGAAGATTTCCAACTCGGACCTGGGAAGTTAGATCTACACCGCTACCGGAAATCAGTTTTTTTTTTTTATATTGCATTATACCCTTTTTTTCCTTAAAGTTAAATTAATTATTTATGTTATAATTTATTGTAAAACTCATATGACTGTATTATTTATATGTTATTATTATTATTATTATTTTGGGGCCCAGTGTTATTATAATATTATATTTATAACACTTTGCGACAGTGTCGTATTATTATATATATTGAAAATTCGCAACTAATTTATTATCATAATTTGTTATTATATATTGGTCACCTTATATATTTTCCACGCGAGTTGCGGCAAACAACTGCTTATATTGTAAGATTTGTCACTGCGACAAAACAATGTGAAAATAATTTAATCTTATATACAGAATAAATTTTAATTTTATTCTATTGTTATATAAATTAAAGTTTGATATATTTATAGTTCTTATATTAATCTATAATTATGATTTTTTTTTTTTTATAAATGCAGCGTATATATAATATGTACATCTTTGAATTTTTTTACTGTTTTAGAAAATGAACAGAAATGTTAGTATAAATATTAAATGTTATAGCTAAATGTGTGTATTTAAATTCACAAAGGTAGGTATTCAAACAATAATTGTTGAAGAAAAAATAAATAACTTTTTATTATATGAATAATAAAATATTTAATATCTAAATATTTCCAGTATCTGTTTTTTTTTTTGTTTCATAAACATAAATTATATTGTCTACGATAATAATTTTTAATTATACTTATATTTTTATCACAAAACATTTTTAATAAGTATTCACCATTTTATATTTTAGTAAAATAAGATTTTTAGATATGGTCTTGAATATAAGTGTATATCATGTATGTATTATTTATATAAAAATATATCATCAAGGTATATTTATTAAGTATTATAATTATTTTCAAAAGCCTGGATAAATAATTAAAATTAATTCACCTTTGATTAAAAATGAAATTCATAAATTTATTTTTAACGGCCTAAAAGTAATATTATATTGTGATTCATATTTAACTTTAAATTTTAAATTGTTTTCACTATTAATTGTTTGCCATTCTGGCTAAACATTGTAAGTTCAATATTAAATTAAATATTAAACGACACAGCACTTCTTTTCTACTGGCATATAATACTAGTAAATACGAACCAAATAGTATTATCATTTATCACTTGTGATAATCCTTTATTTGTTAAGAAACCGATATTCAGTATACTGCGTTAAAACATGAAAATAAATTTGGATTTTCCTTTCCAATTTGTATCCAAATAACATAATTCATTAATTGATAAATGTAAATAATAACAATGTAGATTATAGTTGTGTATATATTATGTATGTATATACCTAACTGACTATACCTAATATGTGTTATCATATCGGTATGCACATAATAGCTATAGGTAGATATTATGTATATAAAATACATTTTCGCAGTTTGTAATGTCCCTTATCGGTTTTGTTGCAGTCTGTATAATGTTAAATTTTTGTTTGCCGCAGTTTACATGTCGACTTTTAGAAAAGGTGTTATTTTACTACAGCTTACATATAACCGTAAAATCTAATCAATTATCAGAATATATATAAATTAAATTAATTTCGATTAATTTTACAAACATTTTTTACGTTATTTTTCTCAATAAATATATGAATTTACTATCTACCATAACATCTCTCTGATTAAAATTGTAATAAGATCACTTAAACTCTATTGGGTCATTGATATTCTTTTATTATTATTAACTTAGAAAATCCTCTTAACCCATATATACCGGATACGGCCATTATTAAATATGTGTTACATGACAACTTCTTTTTGAGTTATATTGTTATTATATATAATAAACTCCAATAATTTTAATAGGACTCTATCAAGTTTTATTAGTTTAAATAATGCAATTAATTCATTTCTTATTTCCATTGCATATAATCCCGGCTTTATTATATCGTTATTTTCTAAAAATACACAGTTGTTAAAAATAAATAAAAACGTTTGTATTACCATCTTAAGGCATATTATATTATAGTTATAGATTTTAATGTTTAAATTTGAAATTTGGTTGGAGATATTTTGAATAAGTAATTAATTTTATAATTATATCATATTTAATGAAGACTATTTCCTGAGATCTTGACCTAATTCGATAAAATTATGAATTAATTAATCTATATGTACAAACATTTCGACAAATACCAAATACTTAAACACAATAATGAAATGTAAAGAAATTTATTAAGTATATTTATTTTAAAATTTAATAAAAATAGTACCCTTTATAATATTTAGGTATTTATAGTAAATTTATAAGTTTGAAAGTTTAAATCATATAAATATAAGTATTATATTATTCCAAAAATTATTTAAACATTAGGATTTAACTATATGTTATTTGCCTATTTGAATTTTATCAAATAAACTAATTTAATCAATGTTTTGGTATATTTTAATAAAAAAAAATCTTGGATTAAAGAATTCAAATAAGTACAGTCTCATGTTGTTGTGAAAAAATAATGTTATTAGTACTGAAATATAATTGTATAGTTTCTAATTTTTCAACAATAAACTACTAGTCCAAACTTTAAGATGAAAAATAAGGGGGGCGGGTGTTGGCTGGAAAGTATTCCGTGACTTTTATGTTTTTTACTTATATATCTCATAAACTAATCATTTTCTGTGTTCAATTGAGTATAATATAGTAAAGTTGTAGACCATTAAATTTAATAAAATTTGGTTGGTAAGACAATTTTTTAGATCAAAAATTAACCGAGATACAACCGATCAGTCAGATAAAGTTTCTCAAAATATAAAAAAAAAAACTAAAAACGAAGGTTTTGGGTCTATAACTATTTAATACCATAATTTCCATGTTAATTTATATTAATCACTCATCAATATCAACATCTAGGATCACCTATGACCCTCCCTTCCTAATTTCCGGTGAATTAAGGATTACACTTATCTCGATAATGGCGATTCGTGTAGCTTTTAAAACAATAATACATGTATATCAAACACCTCTATCGATATTTAACAACTAAATAATAATATCATGATCAGCTTATTGCGAGATATTATCACGTGTTATTTGTACTGTTGATGTTGTCCATGTAACTTAGAAACCGCTTTTGAGTAAGTGATATTCTATCATATTATATTGAATGCATTTTTCATGTTTATTTAATTTATTTATACTCTAAAGTATGGTAAGGTTATTTATTGTATTTATTTAAAGTAATATAATTTGTAGTATATTTTGTAGAGTAGACTAAAAATATGCTTTTAGATTCTGAACGGAGTGATGAATGTATTGATTTTACAATGATGTGTGTGTTTTTTTTTTCTTATTTTTTTTAAATTTTATTTTTTATTTTTGTGTCTGTCTTCACTTTTTGGAGTAGTAATAATGCTTCGATTTTTCATCTAGTTGGTACTTGGGGGGGGGGGGGTCAGAGTAAAAAATTTCCAATAGTTTTCAAAAGCGTCGGGAAAAACCCTGAAAAAATTACGGAAAAAACGGGAATTTTTACGCATAACCACTTTTTGACAAAATCGATTTTTTGATTTTGCTGTAACTCAAAAACGAGTCATTGTAAATACTTGAAATTTTTACCAAATGTTTATATTAGCGTTATCTATTTATGATTATATTTTCAAAATATTTAGAATTTTTTTAAGCTACTTATAGACAATTGAAATTTTTGACTTTTTAATGTTTTTTTTCTTAGAATGCCAATAAAAAAATTTGGCTATCCAAAAAATCTTTAAAATTTAATACAAGATTTATTATAAGTTGAACTTATCGTAGTAAAAAAAGAAATAAAAAGTCGTTAGTCACAATTTTTGTTTATAAGCATTTAAAGTTCAAATATTTACGAAATATATTAAAATCGCGAAAATTTGCAAGGAATTTTGAAGTTGAAAATTCATAAAATTTTTGTGATTTATACTTAAGGTTCAAAAATCCAATACAAGGTTATCCGTAAGTTTTCCTTTAAGTAATTGCAAAAAAAAATTCCAGTGTCAATATAGAAAACATTTTATGAGCGTATGAAATTTAATTTTTTACGAAATCGCGTAAAATAACGATATATTACAATTTAAATATAAGTAATAATGATATAATATATCCAACTAATTATCATTGACTGACAAATCATCTCCGTTCAGAATCATTTTTCGTATACAATGATACCCGTCATTGCATTCAAATTTAATACATCCACACGACCAGTGACCTCCTACTCACCATCTCTACTATACAGCAGAGCGATACCCACGTGCCCAATTTTTTAAATTGATCTGACTTCAATAAAAGTGGTAACAAAATGAAATAATAAGATGTTTTTTTTAGTGAATTTATACACATAAAGGCATAATAATTTTCCATCTAAACATTTACGATACTATAAGTTCTATAAAGCATTTATGAATCCATTATCGTTTAATTTAAATAGTACGTTTAAAGAATATTTAGTATTTTTCAATAGATTACTTAAATGTAAGTAACGTGCCGAGAATTCATAAAAATATTAAAAATATATAAGTACTGTGGTTTTAAAAATTATGTAGTGGAGTATAAAGTGAATAAATCGTTATCTCAATTCAGATTTCATTTAATCTTACAATAATACACCAAAATCCAGTGCTAAGACGTATAAACTTTTCCTTGTATATGATTAAATGATTAAAGTATAATAATTAATATAATTAGTACAATTTTATTAATAATATTAGTAATTTATTGATAAAATAAATACTACATTTGGATAATTAATCGCTTATGGAGTAATGAATTCATGCTGTTTATAAAAATTAAAATTAAAAAAAGCTAAGAGTAAATATTAATAACAAAGAAAACACGAATTATAAAAAAAAATATGTTCAATTTAAGTGGCAAATACGAATAATATATTAATATTTATTATAAAGTGAAGTAACGTAGTTTATAAAAATCTGTTCTATAATAATTTAGACCTATTAGTTATTTATATATTAAGTTATTAAAAAATGTTTTGAAATTTAAATTAGTTAGAATAGTAATCAAAATCTAATAGGTTAATCTAATTTACAAGTATGGCATGGTTTCAGAAATAATTTAGAAATTACTGATAGCTTAAACGTATCAAACATAATTTTTGTCGTTTAAAGTGATAATTAACATAATAGAAATATCAAGCAGAATATTTGTTACAAAATGCATGATATAAATTAAATTCGATAAACTGATTCTTGTAAAATAAATTAATGGACATGGAATGTCAATGGTTTTTCCATATTGTTATTACACGCATGCCTTTCTAGCGTAATTAATTTAAATATTTTGTTGTATTGGTTTTATTAAATTAAAAAATTTAAACCTTATTTAAAAAGCAAAATATGTCAAGGAAAAATAAGAAAAATTGTAGTATTTAAAATTTATTTATGATTTATTGACTTTTAAAGATAATTATAATTATTTCAAAATTGATCAAAAGTAAATTAATTTCAATTATTTGACCAAGTTCTTAAAACGTATTATAATGGTTTATAAACATAACTTGATATATTTTTATGTAAATAGTACATACACTGATATTCAAGAATCAATAAGACCATACCAAAAGTTTTTATTTTACTATAAAATGGTGAATACTAATTAAAACCGTTTTGTGGTAAAAAAAAATGAAATATAATTAAAAATTATCGAAATATTATTGTTTTACAGTAAATAAGTGTTTTTGAAATTTTTTTTTATCATGCATAATCACATTATATATTAATTAACAATGTTGATTCTTAAAATAACATTATGGATTAAATACGGTTGCAATTTGTTTGGACACACAATGATATTAAATATATAACTGGTTTGAGAACACGACAATAATTGTATTTTACCTGTTCATACCAATCTGGGCACTAAAAATCATTGATAAAGTTTGGAAATATTATTAATTCCCTACAAACAATACATCTCGAGAATTTACAGTGTGCGTATATATATTTTGTGACTCTAAGCTATATATTATATACCTATATTTACTGTCTTACTGAACATGGGCTTAGAAATTAGTAAAGTTTTCTAATCGTGACGTGGAAATGTTTGTATTAATATAAATAATTTTAAATTTAATAAGTACCGTGTTTTGAAAAGTAATGATTTTTATTTTTGTTGTCCTAAGTCTATTAAGAGGAAGAACAATTGATGTAATTACTATTAAACAAGTATTAACAATTAATAATTATCAATGATAAACAAGTATTATATAACTAAACTAAGTTTATTTTTATAATTATGTTTTAGATTAAAGATGGAAGCTGTGGGCAATAAAGAAAAGCAGCTACCAAATCCACGAGCCAAAGCAAATATCTTCGAAGTCCTTACATTTAGGTACTAATATATTGATAAACATATATGAATTATAATTTAAATTTGAATGGTAAATTATAAATAATAAGAGAGGAAAATAAAATTATAAAAGTTCTTTACAACTTTAAATAATAATCTCGTATCGGCATTAACTGAATTAAAATATTAACCCTTAATTAAATATTTCATTTTAATATTTATTATAAATTTATTTATTCTTTATGGTACAGCTGGATTTTAAACCTCTTTAAAACGGGACAAAAGAGAGATTTGGAGACCAATGATTTGTACGCTCCACTTGACGACGACAAGTCATCATTAATAGGATTAAAATTTGAAAAGTAAGTTAATATATGAATATATATTATTTTAAACTATCTTTAACAAAATTTCTTACATTTTTCTGAAAGTATGTGGAAAATCGAGATCGCTAATGCAAAAAGTACAAATCGAGAACCTAATTTATCAAGAGTTATACTACAAATTTTTTTTGGAAATATCATATTTCATGGTTTTGTACTCATGTTCACAGAAATGATATTAAGGTGAATATAAACTAATAAATCGTAAAAAAATGTTGTACAATTTTAATAATGTCTTCGACATTGTATTTAAAGTAAATAACAATTTATTGTATACCTAATATAATACTAGAGAGCTTGCTCTACAGTATACCACTAAGCAACCTCAAATATTATATATATGTGCAATTGGGTAAGTTGGGTGTGCTGCTATTAAATTGTATACTTGAAATAGTTAAAGAATACATTTTTTTATACGATAATTGTATATCATAAATATTGGACAAATTTTGATGATGAATAATTATTGTCCATAAAAATAATAACTACTTAAATAAAATCATTTTTGTTTATAATATCTTAGTCAAATTGATGTGATTGAATTTATTATAGAATGACTCAACCTATACTCATTAGAGGTCTGTTAGCATATTTCACCCACAATGAGTCAAATATCGTAGACTTAAAACACGCATACCTATACGCCTCAGGTCTGCTGATGACCATATTTGCAAACATATTGTTGTTTCATTATTCGCACGTGGAAATGATGCACCTCGGAATGAAGATCCGAGTAGCTTGTTGTTCAGTGATATATAAAAAGGTGAATTCACTTACACAAAAATACTAAACAATAACATCATATTATATTTAATAATATAAAAAATATCATTAAACAAATACAACCAAATACAAAAAAACAAAATTTTTAAATTATTTTCTGTGTTAGTTTTAAAAATCTCGAACATGTTTTTAAATAGAAAAGCCTTAATAGAATGTGATGAGATACTCATGTGAATGGATATTTGGAGATACCTAAAGTTTTTCATAAGAAAAGTTCATTAAAACTCAAAAAATAGACAGACTCAAATAATATGTATATATATATATTGAATATTATAATACAAGTTAACTGTTTTTTCGATATTATAGAATATTAAAAATATAATTTAAATACTTATTTATTATTATGCTTTATATAAATATATTATATAATATAGGCATTAACATTAAGTGGAACTTCTCTATGTACAACTACAGTCGGTCAAGTAGTAAATTTGATATCAAATGACGTAAACCGAATTGATATAGCATTTAAATATATACACTACTTATGGATTGGACCCCTTCAAACTATATTGGTCACTTATTTTTTATGGCAAGAAATAGGTGTATCATCAACAATTGGATTAACTATATTTCTTGCGTTTGTTCCGTTACAAGGTATGTTCAAAAAAGAATTTTATCTGCAGTTTGATGATGTATTTATAAATGATAACTTTTTTATTTTCAGGCTGGTTAGGGAAGAAGACATCTAACTATCGATCAAAAACAGCCCCTAGAACTGACGAAAGAGTAAAACTGATGAATGAATTATTATCAGGCATTCAGGTGATAAAGATGTTCACGTGGGAGAAACCCTTTGCATTACTTGTACAATATGCAAGAAAGTATGCACTACTCAAAAATATAATTATTGCTATGGTTAATAAATATGAATTGATTTGTAATAGGATTGAAATTGAACAAATTAAAGGAGCAACGTGGATTAAAATATTTTTGCAATCATTCAAAATATTTCATTTTAGATTTGCATTGTTTATAAGTCTTTTATCATATGTTTTGTTAGGAAATAACATTAATACACAACAAGTAAATACAAGTAAAAAACACTTAATTCAAAAAAAGTTTAGATTACTTTAATACTTTTATAGGTTTTCGTTATAATATCGTACTACAGTATATTAATGACAACGATGACAGTGCTTTTCCCTACAGGTGTTTTAACACTAGCTGAGATGCTGATATCCAATAAACGCATTCAGGTACCAAAATAATTAATCATAAAACGATGACGAATATATATAAATATATATATAATCAATGTTTATTGCTTTTGATAAAAAGTCGTTTTTACTACAAGATGAAAAGGAGAAACACAATAAACCGTCGTTATTATTAAAATCAAAAACAACATCAAAAAATGGCATAGAAATGTCAAATATTAATGGCGTCAATAACACAGAAAACGGCACTAGTAATGAAGAAGATATGAACCAATTGGATAATTTTGGAATAGACGTTTTAAACGCGTCGGCTAAATGGATACTCAATCAACCCGAAAACACTTTAAATAACATTAATTTATCCGTTAGACCAGGCCGATTGGTTGCAATCATTGGACCTGTAGGAGCCGGAAAAGTATATACACGTGCTACTTAGAAAACTATTAATACGATTAAACGTTACTTATATTGTACAGAGTTCATTGATTCAAGCGATCTTACGAGAATTACCACTTTGCGAAGGCAGTATTTCCGTATGCGGTACAGTGTCATACGCGTCTCAAGAACCATGGTTGTTTAACAGTTCAATTCAACAAAATATACTTTTTGGTTCGCCGATGGATTATAATCGTTACGAAGAAGTATAATTTTTAGAATATAAATCCACACAATTATATTATAAATCGTATATTTTATGGAAATTATTTATTAGGTTATAAAAGTATGTGCATTAAAAACTGATTTTAAACAACTGCCTTACGGTGACAGATCTTTAGTAGGAGAAAGAGGAGTTTCCCTTAGCGGAGGTCAAAGAGCGAGAGTAAATCTAGCAAGGCAAGGAGAAACTTAGTATACTGTTTGTGATAATGGTGATGATTTTTAATAAAATATTATGTTTCTTTCAGAGCTGTATATAAACAAGCCGATATTTATTTATTAGACGATCCACTATCAGCTGTTGACACACATGTTGGAAAACATTTATTTGAAAAATGCATTAAGGGTATCAATTTCATGTACAATTGTCGTTAGAAACCTTATTTAATTTAATTGCATTATTTATTTTCAGATTACCTGAAAGAGAAAACCTGTATTCTCATTACTCACCAAATTCAATACTTGTCGAGTGTTGACCAAATTATTTTGATGGAAAATGTAAGCACAGGGTAGGGTTGTGAGTTGGATGTTAATATTTTTTAATAATAATAACATAATGATATATTTTAGTTATCGTTTTCTAGGCGAATATATTAGCCGAGGGTTCGTATAAAGAACTTCAATCATCTGGTTTAGACTTTACAAAATTGTTGAAGTCATCGGAGGAAACAACCGATAGTGAAATTGATGATACAAAAGCAACTATTAATAACAGCGTGGAGCAATTATCAAATTTATCTCGTCAAGGTTCTGTTGGAAGTGTTTCGTCGTCTATTGATGAAAATAAATTAAACGGAACTCGGGCAGAACCCATTGAGGTGGCTGAAACACGATCTTCTGGAAATGTATCGCGTAGTATTTATTTGTCGTATATTTCTGCCGGAGGAAATGCTTTTACAATATCATTTTTATTATTCATATGTATATTCACTCAAATGCTTGGTACTGGTGGAGATTATTGGATAAGTTATTGGTACTTTTATTTTTATTTTGATTATATTTATTGGCTTGAATTCAATGCTAAAAAATCTATATTTATTTTAGGGTTAATCTAGAAGATAACGTTTTTCGTAATACAGAGAGTAAATCTACGAATATCAGTAATTTCATTACAGACGCATTGTCTGATACACCTTTGGTAATATCACGGGAGTTTTGTGTTATAATGTACTCTATTATAAACATAGCTATGTCACTAGTTATTTTCATACGATGTGCTATGTTTGTATCAGTTCTAATGAGTGCTTCTACGAATTTACACAACAATATGTTCAACGCCATTACCAGGGCCACAATGTATTTCTTTAATACAAATCAATCAGGTAATGCATTTTACAAATAATTTTTATCTTTCTGTTTAATAGTTTAACAATATTTATTTTTCAGGTCGTATACTTAACCGCTTTGCTAAAGATATTGGTGCAATTGATGAAGTATTGCCAACACCTTTATTGGATTTCGTCCATGTAAATGTTTATTAAATTTAATTAGCTCAATATAATATTATGACGTTATACAGCACATAAAAACAATTTTATACTTGAATTATTTTTACTAGATATCATTGCAACTTCTGGGAACTTTTGTGGTAGTTGGTATAATTAATTTTTATCTTCTTATACCGACCTTCATCATAGGATTGATGTGTTATTATACGGTTTATTTTTATTTATCGACATCACGTAGTATTAAACGTTTAGAAAGTGTTTGTAAGTGAATAATAATTATTTTATAATCCTAATAAAACATATTACAATTATATAGAGTTTAAAAACTTCCAATTTTTTTTTATAAAATTAATTATAGCTCGTAGTCCTGTGTATGGGTATTTGAATGCGTCGCTTCAAGGAATATCTACTATCCGAGCGTTTCAAGCCGAAGACATTTTGAGTAAAGAATTTGATGAACATCAAGTAAAGGAAATATATTAGGTGCTTTATAAGAAAATGCTAATATTTTATTTGATATTTCAAGGATTTACATTCTTCGGCTTGGTATTTATTTATATCATCAAGTGAAGCATTTGGATTTTTGTTGGACATAATATGCTTTATTTATATATGTATATTAACTTTTAGTTTCTTAATCGTTAACAATGGTAATTTATAATTTATAATTTATAATTTATTTTATTTATAATGTTTCTTAATTTTTAGATCATTTTGGGGGAGAAGTTGGATTGGTTATAACTCAAGCAATTAATATGACGGGTACGCTCCAGTGGGGAATAAGACAATTAGCAGAATTAGATAACCAAATGATATCTGTCGAAAGAGTAGTTGAGTATACAAATGTCGTGCAAGAAGCTGCTCTTGAATCTTCCCCGGGTAATATACATTTTTTATAAATTAGTTATAATGTTATGAATTATTATAATATGTTCCTATATGGTGTTATTAAAAATCAAATTCTATTTTAGATTCTTGAGAAGTGTAATTAGTGATAGCCAATTGGTAAATTAATAGAAAATGTTGGAATATTTATAAGTACTGTTACATCATGTTAATTTTATGGTGCAATAGCTAAAATAGAAGCAGTCAAGCAGATACTTATAAAATAATTTAATTTAGAGTAAACTAAGCTTTTTATTCTTAGAAAACCTAAAGCATTTTTTGATGATAAAAATCCAGGTATCTTATTTTAAATTTCCTAAATAAATTGTTTTTAAAAAACATATTAAACTATAACTAGATTATTAACTTAGATTACGAAAAGCATATCTTTAAAAAAAAAAAGTATTTACAATACTTTTATTTAAATACTTTACAAGACAACTATACTTTTAGTTAATTAATATGTATAGCAATACATGTTTTGCATAACATCAAGATGTTTTGAGTACCTTAAACTTAATCTTGCAAAGGCTAAAAAACGTAATAAATTAGTGTTTCTAATTATTATAGTTCAATGTCTATTTTAAACTGTATTGATCATATTATTTTAGTTCAGTAAATATTACAATAGTATACTTAGATTTCAAATTTTTGAAAAAATTATATTATAATGTTATGTAAGCTGCGAACTATAGGTATAGTGTATTATAATTTTTATTACTTATTTTTGTTTTAGATAAAAAACCACCAAATGAATGGCCGGATAAAGGTCAAATCGTCTTTGAAAATTTTTATCTACGTTATAGTTTAGATACTATTCACGTTTTAAAAAATCTTAATATTCAAATTCAGACAATGGAAAAAGTAATATAAAAATTATGTACTTTTGTGTTTTATTAATATTATTAAATTAATACGTTTTATATTCAGATGATTTTCTTTTAATATAGATAGGAATTGTAGGTCGAACTGGTGCAGGAAAATCGTCGTTGATAGGAGCGTTATTTAGGTTAGCACTCAATGAAGGCAATATCACTATCGATGGTATAGAAATACACGAATTAGGATTACACGATTTACGTTCCAAAATTTCAATAATTCCTCAAGAACCGATTTTATTTTCGGGATCAATGCGAAAAAACCTAGATCCCTTAAATGAATACCCAGATCATGTCCTATGGAACGCTTTAGAAGAAGTATATAATTTAATTTATTATTTTCAAACAAAATAATAAATGCTTTTAATTGAATAACTATTATTATGAAGAATTTAAACTAAACAAAGTTAAAACTAAATACATTTTGACGATTTATATTTGTTGATTTAAGGTGGAACTCAAAACCATTGTAGAAGATTTGCCCGACGGTCTGAACTCAAAAATGTCGGAAGGCGGATCAAATTTCAGTGTGGGTCAAAGGCAATTAGTGTGTTTAGCCAGAGCTATAGTGCGTAGTAATAAAATACTCGTGCTGGACGAAGCTACTGCCAATGTCGATTCACAGTAATTGATACAAATCTTATATACAATTTCTTTTCTCGTTTAATCGTAAAACTGTGTGTTATGTATTATTTTTTATTTTCAGAACTGATGCTTTGATTCAAAATACGATAAGAAATAAATTCAGGTCATGTACAGTATTAACGATCGCTCATCGTCTGAACACAGTTATGGATTCTGACAGGGTGCTTGTTATGGACGCTGGAACAATTGTCGAATTCGACCACCCGTATAACTTGTTGAAAAATAAAGATGGATTTTTTTACAACATGGTAGAACAAACGGGATCAGAAATGTTTGATTATTTATATAAAATTGCAAGTGAGGTAAGTATCTGATCGTATTATGTGTTATCATTATATTTATCATTTAAACTGTGTACATTTTTTTAGAGCTTTATGAACATTGCTCAAGAAAACAATAAATTTATAACGTAATTGCTAAAGTATAGCAGATTTTAAAAGTACATGAATGATTGTCAGATATAATTAATTATTGTTTCTTAGATTTACTCGGTAAATTCCCTGCACCACCGACCTTATATTAGTATAATAATGAATTTTATTAATTTTTTACTAACTTTATTTCTTAAATTTTTTTTTTCAGTAGATATTATACAAATTTACCACCAACTTCTAACTAAAAAAACGTATTATTATTTTTCCCGTGTATATTGCGTTTATGATTCTTATTTTTAATGTATTTGATAAGTTATATTTTCAGACGAATGACATGTATAACAATATTTTAAATAATGTATTAAAATCTATAAATTTTTAGTTTAAAATGTAATATTTAAAATTGTAATAAATTTATTTTATTATGCATTTAATATTGTGAACCATGTGTAAAAATGCTTATCAAGTCGTATTGATAATTTAAATACAATATCATACCTATGTCCTTGTTACATTTATAAAATGAACAATTTATACAGGTTGGTTCTTACAAATTACCTATATAGCAATATAGATATACAATATATTTGTGTTTTATTTTTTTTTAATTTAATAAATATGTGTAAAAATAGTTAGTAGTTAATATAAAGTGTTAATAATTCTAAACTAATATGCAGAATAAATTTCAATGTTATACCATTATTACATAAATCAAACTTTAATATATTTTTATATTGAGGATTTACCCATGCGATATCTCCTGAGATAATAGAGATATCATAATTTTGATTTTTTAATAAGTTGACACAGGTACAAGAACTACAAATATGTGATGTTTTAATGTATTTTAATGTTTTGGTACAAAAGTTAAAAAATATAATTTTTTTATTTAATTATTCTCAAAAACATTGAAGATAGCCATTTTGTATAGTTTATTTTTCTGAAAATATTGACATGTCAACATTTTAATTTCATTAATCTCCTGATTTTTAGTATTTTTTCTAATTTTAAAATAAACTACTATAGTAGTACTAATGTATCAAACACGTGGATGCATGTTCGTACGGCCGCCGAAAGCTTTCAGTGTAATTCACAGTTTTTCTCGAAACTAGAAAAAATATAAAAATCAGGAGATTAATGAAATTAAAATGTTGAAACGTCAATTTTTCAAATTTTTTAATTATATTTAAAAAATCAAAATCATAATATCTCCATTATTTCGGGAGATATCGCAATCGGTAAATCCTCATGGGACACCCTGTATAGATAATAAGTTTTTATAACATTCTATTTTTGTATTATTTTAGAAAATGTATAGAAATTTTATTATAAATATTAAATATTGTTATAACTAAATACATTTATTAAAAATAGTAAATGTAGGTATTCAAACCATAATGAAAAATTAAATAACTGTATAATTTAGATAATATAATACTTAATAAATAAATATTTCCAGGATTATCTTTAAATATTTTTGTTTTATGAAAAATATAAATTATATTGTCTCCGATATAAATTACCAATTAAATTGAATCTAATCATTAATCACATGACACATTGTATTTAATATATATCGTTACAGCTTACAGATATTGAATAATATTACTTGGTAATTAATTCTACATTAATATTGTATATCGATTGGATACTACAGTATTTTTTCTAATAAATTTAGTTCATAATATTAATTATACAAATCTGTTTGGTTAATTGAATACTAAAAAGTAAACATAAATATTGAACCTTGTATTAAAGTCAGTAGTTGGTAAAAAAAAATTAAACATTTACAGTCTACGACAAAACCGATAAGGTGCTTATATAAACTGCAGAAATTAATTTTATATATTTACCTACTATGTATAGTACATGTTTTATTTGTACATTCCCATTTTTTATAACTATTTATTTTTGATTCATATTTAAATTTAAATTTAAAATTAATTAACATTATTAATTGTTTCCCATTCTGGCTAAACATTGTTGTAAATTCCATATTACATTTAATATTAAACGACACACCGTTTCTTAAACTATTTATTCAACTGACATATAATATAATACTAGTAAATAGGTACTAAATATTATTATCACTTATGATAAACCGTTACTTTTTAAGGAACCAATTAAATATAATAATAATAATATATAATAATAATTGGATAATTAATCGCTTATGGAGTAATAAAATCATGCTGTTTATAAAAAATAAAATTAAAAAAGTTAAAAGTAATTATTAAAAACAAAAAATACACGAATTATAAAAAAATATGATCAATTTTTAAACTAAATGGCAAATAGGAGTAATATATTAATATATAGTTAAGTAACGTAACTTATAAAAATCTGTACTATAATAATCTTGATTCATAAGTTATTTATAAATTAAGTTATTAAAAAATGTTCTGAAAATCAAATTAGTTGGGACTAGAATCAATGTCCAATGGTTTAATCCAACTTACAAGTATATGGCTTGGTTTCATAAATAATTTTAAAATTATTGATGACTTAAACGTTTCAAACATAATTATTTTTGCTTAAAATTATAACTAGCATAATATAAATTCAACAAGAATACTGGATAAATGATAAAAAAAAAAGGTTATGTTGAAAATTAAATAAAATATACCGACTTTTGTAAAATAAATTAATGAACATGTTAATTAACATAACTAAATACTAAGGTTGACTTATTAAAACCATTGTTTGGTAAATAATAAGTTTAATTAAATATTAACAAAATATTATTGTATTACAGTGAATAATTTTTTTTGAAAATGTTTTCCTTTGTTATACGTATTTGACGTATTTCATATTACGAGTACCTATATTAATTAACTAAGTTTATTCTTAAAATTAAGTTTTAGATTAAATATGGATGCGTCTTGTTTGGGCACATTTTTATTTTTTACCTGAAAAATCGGAACTCTTTTGGACACACGGCCATTTTAAATATAAAACTGGTTTGAGCACACGACAATAATTTAATTTTATCTGTCTATACCGATCTGGGCATATAAAATCATCAATAAAGAGTTTGGAAATATTAATAAATTCCATACAAAACAGTACATCTCGAGAACTTACAGTGTGCGTACATAGATTTTGTGACTCTAACCTATATTTACTAAGCATGGATTTAGTAATTAGTGAAGATTTCTAATCGCTATGTGGAAATGTTTGTATTTATATAAATAACTTTAAATTTACTAGGTATCTTGTTTTAAAAAGTGGTGATTTTTAGTTTCGTTGTTTTAAGTCTGTTAAGGGGAAAGGAAATTGTATGTAAATGTTATGAAACAATTATAAACTATTAACAATTATCAATAATAAATAAGTATTTACATGCAACGTAACTAAAAGGTAACAGTATGCAAATCACGTGTATAGTTTCAACATCGAATTTTCCCAAACCAGTGGTAGTTTTGTAATACAAATAAGTATCGCCCTTAAATATGGATACGGTGCCAATAAAGAAAAGCAGCTACCTAACCCGTGAGCTTGGGAAAATACCTTCAAAAACCTTAAACATAATTGTTGTCACTTTAAATGGTAACTAACATTTTGAGTAAAAAATTTGATGAACATCAAGTAAAGAAACAAATTAGGTGCTTTATAATCAAATGCAAACATTTTGTCTTACATTTTAAGGATTTACATTCTTCGACTTGGTATTTATTTATAACATAAAATGAGGCTTTTGGATTTTGGCTGGACATAATATGCTTTATTTATATAATATGTATTTTAACTTTTAGTTTCTTAATCGTATACAATGGTAATTAATTTATAATTTATTATTTTAAAATTTATATTATTTATAATGTTGCTTAATTTTTAGATAATTTTGGTAGAGACGTCGAATTAGTCGTAAATCAAGCAATTAATATGTTGAGCATGCTATAATGGGGAATAAGATAATTAGCAGAATTAGATAACCAAATGGTATCTGTCGTAAGAGTAGTTGAGTATACAAACATCCCACAAGAAGATCTTGAATCTTCCCCGGGTAATATAAATTTTCTATAAATAACTAACTGTCAAGAACTTTTGCATTATGATATTGAAGATCAAATTGTATTTAAACTGCTAATTAAGAATAGCCAAAAATGCTAAATGTAAAAAAAAAATGTTGGAATGTTCATAAGTATAAAGTTTTTAGTAAAGTATAAATAAAATTATTATTACAGTGATACATTGTTTTTTTAATAATATTCATACTTAAATATACTTAATTGATTTTGGCAATAAAAAACTCGTATTGGGTTTTAGTCTTCATACTCTGGTTTATTAAAATTCAAAAACTAACAAACAGGTTTTTAATTTATAAACGTAAACAAATTATTTTGTAAAAAAGATATAAAATATAAAATACAAATATTAAAAAATTTAGAACACGATAAACGTATTTTTAGAAAAAGGTATTTTGAATACTTATATCAAAACTCTATGCAAGACCTCTATAGTATTTCTTAATGAAAATTTATAACTAACAAGTTTTACATAAGATCAAGATGTATTAAATACCTTAAACATACATAAATCTTAAACATAATCTGGTAAAACCTAAAAAGCCTAATAAAGTAGTGTTTCTACATTCAATCAATACATTCAAATCATTCATCGATATTGATCATATTATTATTTAGTTAATCTTTTAAAAAGGTAAATATTACATTAGTATTTTTAGAATTTAAAACTCTTTTAAACATGATATTATATTACATACATTATACATAGGTACACGGTAAATTATAAAGAATATTACATATTTTCGTTTTAGATAAAAAAAACCACCGAATGAATGGCCGGATAAAGGTCAAATCGTCTTTGATAATTTTTATCTGTATTATAGCTTAGACACGTTTTAAAAAAACATAATATTCAAATACAGGCAATGGAAAAAGTAATACAAAAAATTACGTACTTTAGTGTCTTATTAATGTTATTTTAACAGCTTTTATATTCAGATAATTTTCTTTTAATATAATTAGGAATTGTAGGTCGAACTGGTGCAGGAAAATCGTCGTTGATAGGAGCGTTATTTAGATTAGTACTCAATGAAGACAATATCACTATCGATGGTATAGAAATACACGAAATAGGATTACACGATTTACGTTCCAAAATTTCAATAATTCCTCAAAAACCAATTTTGCTTCCGGGATTAATGCAAAAAAACTTAGATCCCTTAAACGAATACCCTCGGAACGCTTTAGAAGAAGTATATATTTTCATTTAATATTTCCAAATACAATGCATATTTTTAATTGAGTAATTATTATTATTATGAACTAAATAAAATTTTACGATTTATTTTTTGTTGATTTAAGGCAGAACTCAAAACCAATGTAGAAGATTTACCCGACGATCTGAACTTAAAAATGTCGGAGAGCGAATCTAATTTCAGTATTGGTCAAAGTCAATTAGTGTGTTTAGACAGAGCTATAGTGCGTAGTAACAAAATCCTTTTGCTGGAAGAAGCTACTGCCAATGTCGATTCACAGTAATTAATACAAATCTTATATACAATTTCTTTTCTCGTTTAATCGTAAAACTGTGTGTTATGTATTATTTTTTATTTTCAGGACCGATGCTTTGATTCAAAATACGATAAGAAATTAGTTCAGGTCATGTACAGTATTAACGATCGCTCATCGTCTGAACACAATTATGGATTCTGACAGAGTGCTTGTTATGGATGCTGGAACAATGGTCGAATTCGACCACCCGTAAAACTTGTTGAAAAATAAAGATGGATTTTTTTACAAAATGGTAGAACAAACGGGATCAGAAATGTTTGATTATTTATATAAAATTGCAAGTGAGGTAAGTATCTGATCGTATTATGTGTTATCATTATATTTATCATTTAAACTGTGTACATTTTTTTTTAGAGTTTTATGAACATTGCTCAAGAAAACAACAAAGTTATAACGTAATTGCTAAGGTATAGCAGATCTTAAATGTACACGAATAATTGTCAGATATAATTTATTATTGTTTCTTATTTACTCAGTAAATTTTCAGCACCACTGACTGTATATTATTAATATTTTATAATTTTTAGCGTCTTTTTCTTCATTAGATATTATACAATTATATCATTGACTTCTAACTAAAAAAAATTATTCTCATTTGTTCTGTATATATTGCTTGTAAGTATCTTATTATTAATATACGATATACATATATATTATATATTTTCTTGTTAATTTTATTTTTAACAATACCTTAAATAATGTATCAAAATCTAGAAATTTTTCGTTTTTATATTTAAAACTTAAATTTTTAGTAATTGTACTTAAATATGCAATTTATATTGTTAACTGTATGTTAATGTGCCAATCAAGTCTTATTAAGAATTAAAAAATAATACCATATTATGTTTCTGTTATGTTTATAAAAAGAATAATTTATGCAGGTTCTTCCAAAGTATAAAACAAGATAGATTTATTGTACACTTGTGTAAGATGTCTTTAATTTAAAAAATATTTATTATTTTATATTAAGAGGTAAAAATTCTAAACTGTTTTGCTGAACAAATTTTAATTTCATTCCAGTGTTATATAAATTACGTATTTTAAATTTTGACAAGCGGGGTAGTGGACAAACATTTTGCCGGAGTTACCTCGTACCACTCCACTCTGCGCATTTATAAACTCTAAATACTTATAACTCATAAACTACTCGCTCTAAATTCGTTTCTTATGTATCAAAATACTCAGAAAATTATTTTGCTTTGGAATATGAAATTAATACTCTATGTTGTCATTCAAAAAAGTAAAAAACTTAAAAAAAATATAAGGATAAAAAATATTTAAAAGTATATTTTTTAAATAAAAACGTTGTTTTTTTAACAACTTGAAACTATGTAAAAAAATGTTTTCAAAAACATAAATACTTTTTGAAATAATGAGTGTACAATGATAAAAGAATCAACTTGTATACTAATTAAATTAAATTAATTTTAATTTTAACTTTTTTAAGTTAATTTCGTCAATAAATATTTGAATTTAATATCTACCATGACATCTCTCTGTTTATAACTGTAATAAGATTACTTAATATCAATTTGGTCATTGATAAACTAAAAAAAAAAAAATTGAAAGATTGCCTAAAGTTCTATAATTATACGGTTATCTTATGTACTGTTGTGAATAACACTATGTGATCAATAGCATGGGCATAAACATGATCAAAATTACTGAATATGTAATTTATTGTTGTGTTTTCTAAATTAACCATATTTCGTTAGAAGTCATTTATCTATTTCAGTTTTACTCCTTATCATAAATACTTGTAAATATCAAGAATTTACTAAATTTCTTACCTCAGTGATTTTGTACGTTAAAAACGTTTTAATACTATACTTATTTAAGAATAAAAGAATTGTGAATAATTAAAAAATATATTGAACATAAAGAATTAATAATTACAATAAAATATAAAAGAAACTTAAAAGTTTAAATCTAATATAATTAATATGTATAATAATATTCGTAATATTATTATTTACGATTCACACACCAAATTAATCACTCGTTATAACATCATATTATCTGCGATCTATACGACCTAGTCGACTAACTATTTATCGGTACTAGTTAGTATTATATTTTAACATTTTTAATCACAGCAGCTACAAAACCTTTTTACTTTAACTATTACGTTCTCGTGTTTAAAAAAAATGTTATTTATAAAAATTATTTTAAACTGTATAAACTGTGTATATAATTAAATTATGTATGATTTCAAAACAACATTTTTTCAATATTACGAATAACTCTGTTGTATATTATAAATGAGTTTTCATTTGTGTAAAAATTAATAATACATTTTATGATTGTCGATTGAGAAAAATTAAATGATTTACAAAAACAAAATCCATAAACTATATACATGTAAAAAATTACATAAATCTGAAATATTAATATTTTATTAATTATTAATAAAAGATACTAAAAACTCTATGGATTAATTGCCTATGGGGTAATAGGTCATGCTATTTATAAAAATTAAAATTAAAAAATATAATATGTTCAATTTTTAAACAAAGTAGCAAATACGAGGAACATATTAATACATGTTAAGTAACGTCAAACATAATTTTTGTCGTTTAAAGTGATAATTAGCATAATAGAAATATCAAGAAGAATATTAATTGATACATGATAAAAAAATCCATGATATAAATTAAATGAGATAAACTGATTCTTGTAAAATAAACTAATGGACATGGAATGTCATTGGTTTTGGTATTTTAATTACATACATAACTTTTCTAGCGTTCTTATTTAAAATATTTTGCTTAATTGGTGTTATTTAAATTTAAAAAATAAACATGTCAAGGGAAAATAAGAAAAATTGTAGTATTTAATATCTCTTTATGATTTTTAGACTATTAAAGATAAACTTAATTATTTAATTATTGATCGAAGGTAAATTAATTTCAATTATTTGACCAAGTTTTTAAAACGTATTATAATGGTTAATAAACATAACTTAATATATTTTTATGTAAATAGTACATATATTATATATTATTTTATTATAATATGAAATGGTGAATACTGATTAAAACCACTTTGTGGTAAAAAAATAAATATAATAAAAAATTATCGAAATATTAATGTTTTACAGTTAAAATAAGTGTTTTTGAAATGTTTTTTTTTTATTATACACAATTCACATTATACTAATTAACTAAGTTTATTCTTAAAATTACGTTTTAGATTAAATATGGTTGCGTCTTGTTTGGGCACATTTTTATTTTTTACCTGAAAAATCGGAACTCGTTTGGACACACGACCATTTTAAATATATAACTGGTTTGAGCACACGACAATAATTTTATTTTATCTGTCTATACCGATCTGGGCATATTTAAAATCATTAATAAAGAGTTTGGGAATATCATTAAATTCCTTACAAACAGTATATTTCGAGAACTTATAGTGTGCGTACGTATATTTTGTGACCCTAACTTATATTTATTGAAAATAGATTTAGAAATTAGTGAAGTTTTCTAATTACGACGTGCAAATGTTTATATTAATATAAATAATTTTAAATTTACTAAGTATCGTGTTTTAAAAAGTAGTAATTTTTATTTTCGTTGTCCTAATCCAAGTCTATTAAAGGGAAAAGACAATGTATGTAAATACTATGAAAAAAGTATTAATTATTAACAATTATCAATGGTAAACAAGTATTAACATGCAAAGTAACTAAAAGGTAAATGTGCGCAAACCTCGTGTATAGTTTAAACCTCATCTGTTCCCAAACCAGTGGTAGTTTTGTGTAAAAATAATTTGTATTTTTAGTATTTGTGCTCAAGTTAATACCACCCTTAAAAATAGACGCCGCTAGCAGTAAAGAAAAGAAGCTACCTAATCCACGAGATTGAGCAAATATCTTCTAAATCTTAAAACATAATTTTTTTTTCACTTTAAATGATAACTAACATAATAGAAATATTCAAATATCAACAAGAATATTTGGATATATGAAAAAAAAAGTTCCCGAAAAATATTTAATGAGATAAACTGATTCTTGTAAAATAGATTAACAGCTATATGGCATGTCATTGTTTTTTCCATATTGTAATTACATGCATGCCTTTTCTGGAATATTTGTTTTAAATATTTTGCTCTACTTATTAGTGTTACTTAAATTTAAAAAAATTAAACTTTGTTTAATAGATTGTGAAATATGTGAAGGTATAATAAAAAATATATAGTACTTGTCTTTATTATTTTCTAACCGTTAAAAATAAACTTAATTATTTCATTATTGATAAAGATAAATTAATTTTAATTATTATTAGATTTTAAAAACTATTATAATAGTTAATTATTAGAACTTGATATATTTTTGTGGTAAAAAAAATGAGTATAATTTAAAATTATCAAAATATTATTGTTTTACAGTAGATAAGTATTTTTGAAAATATTTTCCTTTGTTATGCGTATTTCACATTATATTACATATTATCTAAATTGATTTTTAAAATTAAGTTTTAGATTAAAAATGGAAGCTGCAAACAAAAAAAAAAAACAACTACCAAATCCACGAGCTAATGCAAACATCTTCGAAATCCTTACATTTAGGTACTAAGCTATTGATATATATAATATATATATGAATTATAATTTAAATTAGAATGTTAACTTATAAATAATAATTAACTTTAAATAATAAGAGTTGAAAAAAAATAAAATTATAAAAGTTCTTTACAACTTTAAATAATAATCTCGTATCGGCATTAACTGAATTAAAATATTAACCCTTAATTAAATATTTCATTTTAATATTTATTATAAATTTATTTATTCTTTATGGTACAGCTGGATTTTAAACCTCTTTAAAACGGGACAAAAGAGAGATTTGGAGACCAATGATTTGTATGCTCCACTTGACGATGACAAGTCCTCATTATTAGGATTCAAATTCGAAAAGTAAGTTAGTATATAATTATAGTATCTTATTTTAAACTTACTTTTGCAAATTTTCTTACATTTTTCCTATAAAAGGATATGGAAAAACGAGATCACTAATGCAAAACGTACAAATCGGGAACCTAGTTTATCAAGAGTTATAATACGAATGTTTGGTGGTCATATCTTATTTTATGGATTAATACAAATGTTCACAGAAACGATATTAGGGTAAATATAATAAATAAATTGTGAAAAAAATTTTGTTTAATTTTAAGTCGTAGGTTGTGGTATCATTGTAATACTGTCTTTGACATAATATTTAAAATAAACAACAATTTATTGTATTAAATGATACCAAAGTACTCGTTTTGCTGTATAGTATACTAAGTAACCTTTCTATATATAAAATTTGATGTACGACAGGTACGTCTGCGGCGCAATCCCGAATATACCCAACCGATTTTGACGAAATTATGATCAATTTGTATGATTTTATCTCCTTCGTAAGATAGGATAGTTTTTATCTCGATTAATTATCAATATTATTTCTTTATTATGACTGTAAGATTATTCGAAAAATCGATTATTTTTACGAATGATATAATTGGTTAATCGATTGAAAAAATGCAACGCTAGGTGGAACAGCTATGTAAAGTTGATATGTCAAAAGTATCATCTTTACACCAAATCAGAAAACCAAAAATATTATTTATCCTCACGCTAAATGTTAGCAATAGACAACCAAATGTACACGGATGCATTTTCAAAGTGCATGGTGTTTAGATCCTATATTAAATATAATAAATTATATGTACAAATAGAAAAAGTCTATGTCTATTAAATTTTATATTTGAAATTAGTGGAATACAATTTTTTTTTTTATATACAACAATTGTAAATTATTAATATTGGACAATTTTTGATGATTATTAATTAATGTCCTTAAAAATAATAGGTGCTTAAAAAAAATATTTTTGTTTATAATAATGTGAGTTAGAATGCTGAGATTAAACGTTTTATAGAATGATTCAACCTATACTCATTGGAAAGCTGTTAGAATATTTCAACCACGGTGAGTCAAACATCATAAACTTAGAACACGCATACATGTACGCATTAGGTCTATTGATAAACATGTTAGCCATCATATTGTTGAATCATTATTCGCAAGTAGAACTGTGGCACCTCGGTATGAAGATCCGAGTTGCCTGCTGTTCAGTGATATATAAAAAGGTGAATTGACTTACTTAAAATTACTTTGCAATTATATAATACTATTATATTTAATAATATCATTAAACACATACAATCAAAAATTGAATTTTAAAATTATCATTCAATTATATACAATTATATGCAATTCAATATATATATTTATATACATAGTATGAATATTATTTTAAGAAAACAGTTTTTTTCGATATTATTGAATATTAAAAGTTCCATATTATGATTTATAATAATTAATAAAGTATTTATTATTATAATGCTTCATATACATATATTATATATTTATATAATATAGGCATTAACATTAAGTGGAACTTCTATATGTGCAAGCAAAGTCGGTCAAGTAGTAAATTTGATAACAAATGACGTAAACCGGATTGATAAAGCATTTAAACATATACACTACTTATGGATCGGACCCCTGCAAATTATTTTGGTCACATATTGTTTATGGCAAGAAATAGGTGTAGCATCAATAATTGGAGTGACTGTATTTTTTGTGCTTGGTCCATTACATAGTATGTACAAAGAATATTTTTATCTACAGTTTAATTATGTATTTATAAATGATAACATTTTTATTTTAAGGCTGCTTGGGAAAGAAGAACTCTGGCCATCGATCAAAAACAGCATCTAGAACTGACAAAAGGGTAAAACTGATGAATGAAATAATATCAGGCATTCAGGGGATTAAGATGCACGCATGGGAGAAACCCTTTGAATCACTTGTACAATATTCAAGAAAGTAAACGCTACTGAATTATTTAATAACTATTGCTCTGTTACATAAATATTAATTAGATTATTATAGGATGGAAATTGGACACATCAAAGGAGGATCGTTGGTTAGAGTATTTTTACAATCATTCAAAATATTTCATTTTAGATTTGCTATATTTCAATTATTTCCGTTATTTACAAGCATTTCATCATACACATTATTAAGAAATATTATTAATACACAAAATGTAAATATAAGTTAAAAACACTTATTATGAAAAAAGGTTATATTACAATACGATTAATGTTATGATTAATATACTTTTATAGGTTTTCATTATAATATCATATTTTAGTATATTAAGGAAAGTAATGTCAGTGAGTTTTCCTCATAGTGTTTTAACACTATCTGACATACTGATAACCGATAAACGCATTCAGGTACAAAAATAATTAATCATCTTGAATTCAAAAAACGAAGAATATATACATAATTAATTATTATTACTATTGTTAAAAAGACATTTTTACTACAAGATGAAAAGAAGAAACAAAATAAACCGTTGTTATTAAAATCAGAAACAAGAAAAAAAAATGGAATAGAAATGTCAAACATTAATAGAAACAATTACACAAAAAACAGCACTAGTAATCAAAAAGATAAGAACCAATCGAATAATTTGGGAATTGACGTTTTAAACGTGTCGGCTAAATGGATACTCAATCAACCCAAAAATTCATTAAATAATATTAATTTATCCATTAGACCAGGCCGATTAGTTGCAATCATTGGGCCCGTAGGAGCCGGAAAAGTATAAACAAGTGCTATTCAGAAATTATTAAAACGATAATACCATAAAACGTTACTTATTGTACAGACTTCATTGATTCAAGCAATCTTACGAGAATTACCACTTTGCGAAGGAAGTATTTCCGTATGCGGTACAGTGTCATACGCGTCTCAAGAACCATGGTTGTTTAACGGTTCAATTCAACAAAATATACTTTTTGGTTCGCCAATGGATTATTGTCGATACGAAGAAGTATTTATTTTAGAATATAAATTCCCATGTTTAAATTAAAAATTGTACATTTCATGAAAATTATTTATTAGGTTATAGAAGTATGTGCATTGAAAACCGATTTTAAACAACTGCCTTACGGTGACAGATCTTTAGTAGGCGAAAGAGGAGTTTCGCTTAGTGGAGGTCAAAGAGCGAGAGTGAATCTAGCGAGGCAAGAAAAAAATTAGTAGTGTTTGTAATAATACCGATTAATATAATATTTTGTTTTTTCAGAGCTGTATATAAACAAGCCGATATTTATTTATTAGACGATCCACTATCCGCTGTTGACACACATGTTGGAAAACATTTATTTGAAAAATGCATTAAGGGTATCAATATCATGTACAATTGTCGTTAGAACCCTTATTTAATTAAATTGCATTATTTATTTTCAGATTACCTGAAAGAGAAAACCTGTATTCTCATTACTCACCAAATTCAATACTTGTCGAGTGTTGACCAAATTGTTTTGATGGAAAGTGTAAGCACAGAATTGGGTTGTGTGCTGGAAGTTAATATTTTTTAATAATAATAAGATAATAATATATTTGTTTTCTAGGCCAATATATTAGCCGAGAATTCGTATCAAGAAGATCAATCTTCTGACTTAGACTTTAAAAAATTATCGAAGTCATTGGAGGAAACAACCGATTACGAAATTGATGATACAAATGCATCTATTAATAACAGTGTGGAGCAACTAACAAGTTTATCTTGTCAAGGTTCTATTGCAAGTATTTCGTCGTCTATTGATGATAATGAATTAAATGAAACTCAAGACGCACCCATTGAAGTAGCAGAAACTCGGTCTTCTGGAAAAGTTTCGCGTAGTATTTATTCGTTATATATTTCTTCCGGAGGAAATGCTTTTTCATTATTATTTTTATTATTCATAAGTTTATTCACTCAAATGCTTGGTACTGGTGGAGATTATTGGTTAATTTACTGGTACATTGATTTGGATTTTGATTTTATTTATTGCTTAACTTTATGTAATGCTAAAAATAATAAATGTATTTTAGGGTTAATCTAGAAGATAACGTTCACCGTAACAATACAGAGACTAACTCTACGAATATCAGTAATTTTATTTTTTACGCATTATCAGATACACCTTTGGTAATATCAAATCCGTTTTATGTTATAACGTACTCTATTATAAACATAGCTATGCTAGTATTTATTGGTATACGATGTGCTATGTTTGTAACAGTTCTAATAAGAGCTTCTACGAATTTACATAATAATATGTTCAACGCCATTACCGGGGCCACTATGCATTTTTTCAATACAAATTCATCAGGTAATGCTTTAATCAAATAATTTTTATCTTTACGTTAAATATTAATTTTTCAGGTAGAATTCTTAACCGCTTTACAAACGATATTGGTGCTATTGATGAAGTATTGCCAACACCTTTATTGGATTTTGTCCACGTAATTGTTTATTTAATTTTATTAGTTCAATATAATATTATAAAGTTATAAGGCACGCAATAATCTTTTATATACTTGTATTTTTTTACTAGATGGCATTGCAACTTCCAGGAACTCTTGTTGTGGTTGGTATAATGAATTATTATCTTCTTATACCAATCTTCATCATAGGATTGATGTGTTATTATACTGTTCATTTTTATTTATCAACATCACGTAGTATTAAACGTTTGGAAAGTGTTTGTAAGTAATGAATTATTAATTAATTATTATTTTATAATTGTTTATTATAAAACATATTACAAGTTTTAAAATTTAAAATTTTTTTTCTTAAATAAATTACAGCTCGTAGTCCTGTCTATGATTACTTGAATGCGTCGCTTAAAGGAATATCTACTATCCGAGCGTTTGAAGCCGAGGACATTTTGAGTAAAGAATTTGATGATCATCAAGTAAAGAAACAAATTAGGTGCTTTTTAATCAAAAATCAAATATTAATATTTTGTTTTTAAATTTTAAGGATTTACATTCTTCGACTTCGTATCTATTTATAACATCAAGTGAAGCATTTGGATTTTCGTTGGACATAATATGCTTTATTTATATATGTATATTAACTTTTAGTTTCTTAATCGTAAACAATGGTAATTTATTATTTATTATTTTGTAATTTATTTTATTTATAATGTTGCATAATTTTATTTTTAGATAATTTTGGGGGATATGTTGGATTGGTTTTAAGTCAAGCAATTAATATGATGGGCCCGCTACAGTTAGGATTAAGACAATTAGCAGAATTAGATAATCAAATGACATCCGTCGAAAGAGTAGTTGAGTATACAAACATCCCACAAGAAGCTTTTGAATCTTCTGCGGGTAATATACGTTTTTTATAAGCAACTAAATGTCAACAATTTTTGTACTAAGATTCTTTAAGATAATATTGATGATCAAATTGTATTTAAACTGCTTGAAAACTGTAATTATGAATAAACAATTGGTAAATGTAAAAAAAAAATGTTGGAATATTTATAAATACTGTTACAACGTGTTAATTTTATTGTGCAATAGCTAAAAAAATAGCTGATATTTATGAAATAATTTAATATATTTATAGTATTGGTGATTTCGTGTTATGAGCAATAAGGTAACCGTCCTAGGTCAGCGAGAATTGTTGAAGGAACTAACTACTCTCGTCGACTGCAGACGGATACCTTTTATTGCTCATAACGTTAAATCGACAATGTTTAGCTTTATAGAGTTATAGTCTTATAGAAATATAGAATCAAGTTTTTATTATTAAAATTTTATCGTATGTTGTAATTTTCATACTAAACAAACTAATATTGTGGTCAATGTTTACCTTTTTTTGTTGTAAAGTATTAAACACTTATATTATATATAATAAAACAAAATGTTTTAAAATGTAGATATTTCCTCATTTTTGTTTTAGATAAAAAACCACCAAAAGAATGGCCAGATAAAGGTCAAATCGTATTTGAAAATTTTTATCTACGTTATAGTTTAGATACCGCGCACGTTTTAAAAGATCTCAACATTCAAATTCAGGCAATGGAAAAAGTAATAAAAAAACTACGTACTTTGTGTCTTATTAATATTATTTTTAACTGCTTTTAAATTCAAATAATTTTCTTTTAATATAGATAGGAATTGTAGGTCGAAATGCTGCAGGAAAATCGTCGTTGATAGGAGCATTATTTAGACTAGCTCTCAATGAGGGCAATATCACTATCGATGGTATAGAAATACACGAAATAGGATTACACGATTTACGTTCCAAAATTTCAATAATTCCTCAAGAACCGATTTTGTTTTCGGGATCAATGCGAAAAAACCTAGATCCCTTAAACGAATACCCAGATCATGTCCTTTGGAACGCTTTAGAAGATGTATATATTTTCATTGATTATTTCAATACTCGATATATATTTTTAATTGTGTAATAATTATTATGAAGAATTTAGACAAGTTTGACGAATTATGTTGTGTTTATTTAAGGTGGAACTCAAAACTATTGTAGAAGATTTGCCCGACGGTCTGAACTCAAAAATATCGGAGGGCGGATCTAATTTCAGTGCGGGTCAAAGGCAATTAGTGTGTTTAGCCAGAGCTATAGTGCGTAGCAATAAAATCCTCGTGCTGGACGAAGCTACTGCCAATGTCGATTCACAGTAATTGATACAAATCATATAAAATTTATTTTCTTGTTTAGTCATAAAACTGTGTTATGTATTATTTTTTATTTTCAGGACCGATGCTTTGATTCAAAATACGATAAGAAAACAATTTCGATCATGTACAGTATTAACGATCGCTCATCGTCTAAACACAGTTATGGGTTCTGACAGGGTGCTTGTTATGGACGCTGGAACAATTGTCGAATTCGACCACCCTCTCAATTTGTTGAAAAATAAAGATGGATTTTTTTACAAAATGGTAGAACAAACGGGAACTAAAACGTCTCATTTGTTACATACTATAGCAGCTAAGGTACTTTTCAATAGTTAATTATACAGCTAATATTTTTTCCATAGAATATTAATTCTTTGTTAATAACTTAATTTATACATTATTATTTTTTTTTAGAGTTATACGAACATGAAGAGTTAATAGCATAACAATTCTCTAAAGATAATCATTTATAATTATTTTTGGTTTTTAAACTTTATTTATTTATTTACCAAAATAAAATAGATTTGTGATAACTTTTAATGTTTTACGACTTACACCAGTAAATTTACCACTACCCCAAGTCCGCACACTTTTATATTATATTAACATCGCGCATATTATTTTATAATAATAGAAGGTAATAAGATGATATTTTTCAGTACATTAGTAATACATTATAGTAACCTATCATAATTTTTCATAGTTTCTTCCTAATAACTTTATCTAAATGTATTACTTTTATTGTATGTACAAACTCCAAATAACCAATTATTTAACTAAATAATAATATTTTGTGGCTATTGAAGGAAGTATATAAATTAAAGTATTTTCTAGCTGGAACAATAATTTAAATTGGTGCAAAATGTTTGGATTATACATATTACGTATAATCTGTTTCAAATATTTCAAGTATTTTATACATAATATATGTATGTGTTTGTCTTAAAAATGGAATTTATGAAATTTATATTAAATAATTTTAGATTAATGTTATTGTGTTTAAGTAATTACTAACATATATTAATCGGGACTTTTAAAAATATGTTTTGAAACGGTGTTTTGATAATAAACTGATAATTAAATAACCATATTATTTTATTTACTTTTTTTTTTGTAGTGTTTCAAAACAGGCCAAATGATAAAAAATCTCCAAACAAATAAATTATTGAAAAATTTGGTGTTGTTTAAAAACCAATGGTTACTATTTTAATTTTTATCAATATAACATTGGCTTAATTAATTATTCTCTTGAGTTTAGAGCAGTGATGGGCAACTCCGACCCTCGAAAGTATTTAATCCGGCCCACCGAGGGTCCATCGATATGGATAGTATATGGTTTGTATAGTATACAATTATAGTATTATATGGTTCAAAGCTTTAACACAAAATGCATTTTTTCTATAATTCTGGCCCTCCTCTAGAATTTCTTAAACTTTGTGACCCCACATTAAAAAAATTTGCCCACCACTGGTCTAGAGTCTAAACCGGGACCGTAGCAAATAAAATAAGGGCGCTAAACTTTGATACATTTTTTAAATTAAAATATTATTCTACCAATATTTAAGGAGCATTTAAAAATGTCTTACTTTAAAAAAATACATAAGATTTAATTGTAACATTTTTATTATTGAATAATAAACGATATACGAGATAAATGTTGAAAAAATTGGGCTAAAAAATATTATTGACGTGTGTGACTGGAACCATGACGCAACGTCCATAATTTCGTTTGATAACTATAAGGTAAGGTTTACCGATAATCAATATTATTGTATAACGTAACGAAAATAGTTTGCACGGCACTTTGTATAGGCAATTTATAGCTAATATTTAATTATTTATGCACTGCTTGTCTGCTTTATTACATTCGTAATAATTTTCATATTTTATAATTATATTCTACCATTAGATATAAGATAGATAAAAATGAATAGATCCTAATATTCCTATCGCCTTGATATAGAAATTAATTAATGATAAGGTCATAAACAAATCGACTCTTGAGTATCAACTGATTTAAAAGCTACGTTTCAGTGGACCTTGTATCTAAATGTGTTATTTTTTCTGACGCACGCGCAACACAGTAAATCTACGTATATTTATTACACTTAACTTAATCAATTGCTGCAGTTTAAATAATTTTCGCATGTTATAGAAGAAGAAATAAGTAAATGTTTGTTAGGCTTTACTGAATATATGGTAAAATAACTTGTTCCGGAAATTAGACAAGGGGTAACATTATTTTATTAGAGAACTTCAGAAATGTATAGTTATTGCATATTACTTTAGATATTTATAAAATAGTAGATATATTGCAATTATCTAAATAAATATTAGTTGTTCAGTAAACATGGAGTGTATTTACCTATCTCTTTTGAGCATAGCCAGTGTAGAACATTAATATTATAAATGACAATACAATTCTTTTAAGTAAATAGTTAAAAATAACTATTCACTTTCTACCAGAAAAGAGACTAAAAAAAAAAAAATATTTGTGGGACTAGTGCTGTGATTCGTCAGCCGTTGAGCAGACGAACGATGAGCCGATCTAGGGTATTATTATTAGTCTAGGGACCGGATTTATATGCACAAAAAATCCTCAAAATATGCTTTTAATAATGCTGTAATATGTTATAAAATATGTATTTATTTTTAAATATGTACTTAAATATGCACTTAATTTTTTTTTAAAACTATGTAAAAATATGTTAATGTAGTATGTAAAATTATGTAACAATATTTATTAATTAATATGGTATTAAAAAAGTATAAAAAAGCTTTTCATTTATTTAAACTCGACGCACTCGGGCACAATTTTAAACATAAAACGCAAGACACGGACTGATGTCGAAAACTGACCGTGGAACACTTGAATTCTATTATATGAGCAACGGATTTATCTATATATATATTATATATGTTGCATATGACCATATGAAGTATGTAATCTTATCTTTCGAAATAACAACCGGTGTCAATTTTATCGATATTATGTGGCTGTGAACGTGAAAATACGACGAAAAACGAATATGTATATGTGTTATAAATAATAATATGCACTTTAAAACTAAAAGCATGCATTCAATATGCATTTAATAGGTAAAAACGTTGAAATATGCAAAATATACAAAATAAAATAAGTGTTATTTTAATAAGAGTGATCTAAATCGGGGACAATTTTCATCAGATTTCAAAAAGCTTATTCCAATACATATATGCATTTGCATATAAATCCGGTCCCTAGACTAATCACTAACCTATTGTTGGTCGCGTGGTGAGAGATTCTCTCACCTTCTTTAAATGTCATATAATATGTTTTAAACTACCAAAACACATTTGTTATGTAGATTAGCACTTAAAAATATATATATTACACATTACAATTTAAATAATTGTGCATTAACATATTATAGTTTGTACAAAAAAAAAAAAAAAAAAAATGTTTTTGAATTTGTGTATTACATATATAGGAATCGCAGTTTTAGCATTTTTTGCTACCGCTTTTACACCAGTTTTTAGTATTACAATATTTCTATGTGGAGTTTGAGATTCTCTCACCACGCGACCAATGACGGGCTAATCATATTATTTATTTTAAAGATGAAAATACGCGAAAAAATGTGTACTATTAGCTGTATCGGATATCTACACAGAAGATCAACAGTTTATTCAACAAATGGAGTCAAAAAGTCAATACGATTAATATAATTGTTTAATTGCAACTCAGTAGATAAAATTGTATGATTCGTTTTATTATAATTTTGTCAAAATTTTTGATAAAATTTAATAAAATCACAGAAATTTATAAATTGTTTTGGTGTTAAAAATTTATAAAATGCTAATAGCCCAGGTATACAATTGAATACAAAATTATTACCATGATTCCTCATAAATAGTTCTACTAAAATAAAAATCCTAAAAAATATTCTAATTTGTTGAATTTTTGTTTGTTCAACTAGAGGGAAATTTGCAAAATTCAAAGATGCAATAACAATAACTCCTGGACATGATAACGCAAACATTAATGATGCAATGAACATTGCATTTGAATTAGCTGCAAAATGTTTTGTCGATGATTTAAATTGTAAAGTATATTCTTATCCAGCTCCCAGCAATTAAAATATGTGTATATCCAATGATCGTCGACAAGAAGACGCCCACACTGAAATAAATATATAATATAATAGTATCTATTACCTCACGACCGCAGTCACTATATAATAATAGTGTTTCCACTGTATTATATATTAGTCTTCAACGAATTGTATTTACCACATAGGTACACACACAAATCAATTATGACTAAAATATTATATACAATTATTATTGTTTAAATATTTTAGTCTTAAAACCAACATAATATACGTATCTATTGTTTACAATTATACTGTTCACGTATTGTTTGGTGTGAATTTTTTATATTTTAATATTATGTTGTCTGCTGTGTATAATTTTTATAAATGAAATTATATTATTTATATAACTATTTATTAACCCTATAGTGGATTTTTTTGAACTATTTTATTATATACCCTGTTAACTAACATTGATTTATTTATAAATTTGTGAAATTCAAAATGTGTGGTCTAAATAAAAATTAATAAAATAAACATAAGCTATTATTATTCTAATTGAGTTAAAAATACAATTTATATAATATACATAATATATTTTCAATATTAACAAATATTTGAGAAAATGCGTTTCCTACAATGCGTATAATTGCTTATACAGCATCACATTTGCCATTGATGATTTTTTTATCAATTAAAATTATTATACAATTAATATTTATTATGTATTATAAATTATTTATACAGTTTTCTAGACTTCTTACGATAAATGTTTCATTTTTGCCAATTTCAACATCAAGGTCTTAGCCGCGTATATATTCGCACGTGTGTACTGCGAATTTATTACGTTGTCTAATGGACGATAGTACGTGCAAACCAGGTACGGCACGAGACAAACCAAGATATAATATTTTAATAATGGATTGTATTCCGTAAACACATATATAACAATGAATAATAAAATCAGAACGAATAATCCTTACCGGGTCGACCCACTCTAATGTTATAATATATATTTATCTTAAATACTAATACATTTTTTGTGATTTAACAACATAATAAAGATATACATAACAAATATATAAATGAATCTGACCTGATCAGCGACAGGAAAGGACAACCGAAACACATCAAATTGAATCACCGTTGAGCCATATGCCCATATCACACCATATTGTACTATATTATATAATAATGTAAGTTCAAACGCGGTAAACTACACCCGGCGTGTAATAATATAATAACCGAACCGCGAATAAGAATATCGAATTGAATATTGAACCGAATATAATATATCAGCCGAATCACGTTGAAACTATATAATTATAATTTATAGTACACATCGTGTGTACTGCGTGTAAAGAAAAACGAACAGCGAATAAAATTAATGTACACCTTGTACATTAATAATAATGGCGTCGGAACGACAACGACGACGACGACGCATCGATAGCCACGGATGACAGGCCCTGTGCGTTGTAATAATATTGCAGCACAGGCGGCCGGTGGAAGGACCATCAGTCCATCAAGTCATCGATACCACGGTCACATTACAATAAATTGATAACGAATTCCGATAACATCAAATAATATCAAACAAAAGTACTCATCTATATCATCTTATTTAAAAGTTATAAGAGCAGTTTATTGTTATGTAAGACATCGAATCCCTTGCTGAAAAGACCCGAACAGAATCTTCAGTTCAAAAATCGTATTTGGTAATCTATTTAAATTCAAAGGATACTTTGACTAATAATCTGAAAAATTAAAATATTATATTATATTATATGATAAATGTGACGAGACCGTGCAATGAGAGTTACTGTCAGACAACGATTCGAGATACAGAGAGTTATGAAATATTCTTCTACTATGACATTAGTGTTAGACACATTTTAAATACTTGTATATTATAAATTTTTATACGATTTCATATCATGCCAAATACTATTTTGACGCTACTATACATATCTATCTAAATAAAACCTCTATTGTGTATCAAATATAAGAGATACATATGTAGTAGAGGCGCGCTATGATATTTTATATTGTGTAAGCGTTAAAATAATTATATATAAAAATATAAAAAAAATCTATATAAATTAATTATGAATCTTGCCTAATATTTATTTTTATTTTTATTTGGCCACTAAATAGTAAATTGCGTAACTATGAAACGATAAACAGCGTTGATCGACATAATAATACAGGGTGACGCAGTCAAACCCGACGATTTTAACAAGAACTGGTGGGCAGGGCTAAAGTGGTAGAGATTTCGGGAATGTTCTTATCGCTTTTAAATACCCGGAATTTAGTAATCATGGAGCATTGGTCGAGTGAACCGGTGTTGTACGATTGAGAACGTTTTACCTTTTTAGCAACACGATTGAGAACGATGTCGGCAGATCAAAGAAACAATATTTTGTATCTTAAAATCAAACGATTGAGAACGATTTTTCTAGCGACGTTGCCATTTATCTTAACTTTTAGTAATAATATTTAGGGCTGGGATTTTGATGCAAAAGCATCTCTTTTTGGTGTTTTGAAACGTTGTTTTGTAAGTATAAAATGTGTAAACTGATTTTTTGGGCATTTTTCACAATTTGTTTATAAAATGTACAACAATTCTTGCGATTAACAAGACATTCGGCATACTGTCGACGGTTAATAATAAATTATAAGTATAACATAGCATATCATCGATAAAAATTTTATCATAGCTAGGCTTTTTCGCTCAAAGTATTGCCGTTATATATACCTATATACGATATACCATACATATATATAGGTACAAGTTGGATTAGAATGGAGCAGAAAGTTTCCACAGAACTTATAACGGACAATTTTACAGCACACATCCTCCTACACATGCAGTAATTTCTGTTTTAAAGGAGACCCAAACACAAACCGTGGCAATAATCAACTCCATTGAAAATAATATTACAAAAACCATGGCCAGCAAAGATTATAATCATATTGTTTCAACAATTAATTTATATAAAGAGTTTGAACAAAATAAGGACATAATAAGGTATTTAAAATTAACCGGAAATAAGTATTTGGGAAAAAAAAATTAAATTGTGTATATACTGGCAAATAAATATTGAATTTTTAAATTTTTAATCTTAAGCTAACAAATAAAATAGGTATATAAATATATTGTAAATAAATATTAATTTTTTTAATTTTTAATCTTAAGCTGGAAATATGTTGTATATAAATATAGATTCCAAGTAAGTTTATTTTGTAACCAAAATATAGTGATTGATATCTTATATATTGTATTTTTATTATTTTTATTTTTAATTAATGTGGCAACTTTGCATAAAAGTTAGCAGGTAAGAACGTTCTCAATCGTGCTATTAAAAAGGGTACGGCCGATAAGGACCGTTCTCAATCGTGTTCTACCCGAGTGAACGCGTGCGTTCGCGGTAAAAGCGTATTACAAAAATAATAATAGTTTCGTAAGCGCTCCACGTGCATTTTGCCGACAATTTAGTTTATCTCCTCGCGATCCTGTGTCTTCTCATAGTACCATTGACCTGTGGATAAAAAACTTTGAAACCACAGCTAGCACGACTCAAAACAGAGGTGGTAGTAAAAAAACTAGTCGGATTCAAGAAATGTAGAGCGGGCGAGAGTGTGAGACAAGCAGTAGGGAGAAGTCCCCGAAAGTCAGCCAGGCGTCATAGCAAAGAACTTGGCCTAAGTGATCGGACTGTAAAATAACATAAAATTACACTTGTGTAGTTTTTATTTGTTTGGCGAAAAATTAATAAAAAATTGTTTTTCTATTTTTTTTTATTTTTTTAAATTGTCGGATTTGACTGCCGCCCCCTGTATATAAGCAAAATACGATTTGGAATTTTTGTTCAGTTGCTGACAGTCAAGCGGAAATGTTCAAAATTAAAATTTTCTTAGTTTTAAATTTTTAAATACCAATTTAGTTATTATTTACTTTTTATTAATCGTCTTACACATAGGTTCAATAATGTGGTTCTCCAAGACAACTCTCTGGTCAGATCGTATAATATTTTGTTCCGTATTTCTAACGGTGCTCGGCGCTAACGCAGTTTGGCCAGGACTCTTCTTAATATACATATATACAAGACACCCAATAAAGAGATAACCAAACATTAAACAAATATATAGCTATCGTTCAATTATAACTAGACACGTCCGGATTGGCTCAACGAGTTACAGAGTAAAACTTAGTGGACCGTCATAATTTTGGGCAGTTCTAGTCATGAGTAGCCGCTGACTTAAAATACGTTAAGAGTTAAAAGTCGATGGAATGGAAGCTGAATGTTGGATTCGCACAGACCATAATATAATACAGTTGTAGATTTTCGATATTAAATATTTTATATAAGTACGGAGAACTCTGTGGGTCGAATTTGTCCAATCCAGCACTGCTTTGTTATTTTTCGTAGTCTTTTTTAAAAGTTTTTTTCAATTTCAAATATTTTATTAATACATATTTACTCTTTATTGGATGCCTTATACATATTTTGAGTATGTAGTTCTACACTTCTACGTGTCACTACACTGCAGCTATTATTTACTATTATAATGATATGCACTTTGAATAATTAGATTTAAAAACAATGGAAGCTTAAATAATTTCTGGTATAAAATTTGTAAACCACGATTTGTTAAACAGATTACTTTATATGCAGTAACAGCTGGTGTTTCGTGGGGATACACGGAGCATACCTAAGGAGCAGACAATTAGGTGCCGAATTCGCGAAGTAAATTGAAGTCCTTTGTGCTTCCGATAAATGATTTAATCACACCAATGCTTAAATGGTAAATGTAAATTTCTTTTTTGGTTCTACGATTACTTTAAATATCCAACTGGGTGAAATGCCGAAATGGGACCATTGGAACCCACTCACTGCAGTAATGCAGTGATTGGAATGGATGGACATCTGAAGTAGAGAAAAATATATCAACAGTTTAATACCTAAGATAATACATAATACCTTACAAATGTATTAAATTTATGGAACTAAATAAATTATAATTTAATGTTTTCATATGTATGGTAAAAATCAATTATTTTATATAACAAGGCATAAGTAAACACTTACACCCATAGTCGTATCTCAATGCGGCAATGTATTCATTATGTAGTGTATGAAGTTTCACTATGCACCTGTACAGACGGTTTTTATTAAATAGATTATGTCACACTTGTCACAGTAGTAATATATAAATTGTTTTGAATGTACATTGTTGATTGTGATTAAGATGTTATATTAATTAATTAGTAATTACTAATTACACATTAAATTACATTTATTATTAATAATGTTGTGTACTGTTATTTACATTGACCTCGACATTACACATTACCTACCTCAAAATGTATTAAATTTTATGAAAATTATTTTTTTTTGCAGAGTTTATAGCCTACCAACATTTTTGAGAAAAAAACTTTATTGTTTATCATTATTTTTTTTAATTTTCTACTGTTTTGGATGATAACATAAATTTTTTATTTTATATTCTGAGGTAAAATATTTTTTTAGGAATTTTATTTTAATAAAAACTTTATTAAATACAAACTACTTTACTTTATTAACTTTACTTTAAAATTATTTTGAACGAGTAATAAATTATAATTATTTATAACTTTATAAGTATTAAAAGTTTTGATGAGCGTATTGGAGTACTCACAGTGGTATAAGTAGTAATGCTATATATATATATATACTGTACATTATTTAAGGAAAATAATAAAAATAATTGTATAATTTTGATAAATGTGTAAAGTTCTGCATAGAACAGTTAAAAAAAAAGAATATAAAACATAATATATAATATAATAATTTAATTAAAATAATGTAATAAAAACTATCAACTTAGATAAAGCATATTTGTATTGTTTTCTTATTCGATCATGAACGATACTTATCAAGGTACGATTTACATTTTTACCAAACTGTTAGGTTAGGTGGTTAGGTAAACCACCGGTTAGATTATCAATACTTTAATGTTAAACATAACGTAAAAAGTTTACACGGCGCTTTGTATAGGCAATTTAGAGCCATTATTACAATATTAGAATGTATGCACTACCTACACAGACTTCTATATTAGTATGAGTATGTTTGCGTACGATAATGTTCAAGTTCTCCCATCGAAAAACTCTTAAGATGTGATCGATTCGGATTTCGAACACGTGACCTCCGACATGCAACGGTTCGTTGATCAACCTCTCGATACATACACACACACACACATATAATAACAACTAACGCGTTACGTGCATATGCCGTGCGTATCATATTATCATTTTATCACGAAAACATATTAACGTCAAGACCTCACCGTACACACTGTACGGCATTATCGTCCATACGCGTCATGATAATTTATTACACTATAATAATATTATATATAGGCTCATATGTGTGTGTGTGTGTGTGTGTGTGTGTGTGTGTGTGTGTGTGTGTGTGTGTGTGTGTGTGTGTGTGTGTGTGTGTGTGTGTGTGTGTGTGTGTGTGTGTGTGATAACGCGCTGTTATCGTAGACGCCGCCACCTCCTCCTTATCCACGTTGATAAGACATCGTAGGTAAGACGTGTAGCCGCAGCTCGTTACGCGTGATTGGAACACGCACAGTTTGCACGTTGAACGCGTCCCGCCACAACGCTGAGTTATCGTCCGTCCCCAACCGCTCGCTCGGCTCTCCCGCAGCACTCGTATTATAGCGCGACGGCGATCTGTCAATTATTAAATAAATCGAATAAACATAATACTATCGTTCTGACTACGCCGACCGATATCGTCGATCTTTCGGCGGCATTGCATATATATATATTATATACAGCACTATAAATTATATACGTCATTAATATAACATTGTCGGCCATCGCGAAGACACTTTCGGTTCTGTGCTGCCGGTCATCCGCGTGATACGGCTACTGCGGAGTACGTGAGCGAGCAGAACGTGCAGGTGGCGGGCCCGCGGTGACATCCGCGTGATCCTGCGCACACTACGTACCTACAGCTGTCTACGATATAGTACGACGATGGCGGTCGGTAAAAAGTTGAACCGTAAGAAGACGATGGCGGGCGTGGTGCGCGAGTCATCCATGTTGGACAGGGTGCTGACCACCACCGACCTGACAGCGTTGGGCGTGGGCAGCACCATCGGCGTGGGAGTGTACGTTTTGCCCGGTGCCCTATCGAAGTACGTGGCCGGTCCCGCCGTCGTCGTGTCGTTTTTCATCGCGGCCGTCGCTTCCGTGTTTGCCGGTAAGTGCGGCGAATATATAGACCACAGCAGAATACCTACCCGTGCAGACGTTAAAACGTGGAAATGTTTTTCGTCGTTTTCCGACGAATACATGGGGAGTCTCGAAAAGAACGCCGGATTTAAAACTGCTATAGATCGAATTTATTTATATATAAATTCAAAAAAAACATATATAATTTTCTTCAGAAGAGATTGAGGTTTAAACAAAAATAATACCAGCTATAAGCCTCTCCCCCTACTAGCCCTACACGCGATCACTCGGTCCATGAAATTCTTATTCATCGCCCGATCACATATTGATATTTCATATCTTTAAGATCCAACAAATTGCGTGGTTTGTTCTGGTAAATTCGTGACTTATAGTGTATCCCCATAGGAAAAAATTACATGATATCAAACCGAAAGATCGAGGTGAGCAGGTTTGGTGTTTGGACATATTCTCTACGAACTTGATGGGGTAATAATATGATCGGGTTTAAACCTCAACCTCTTTTGAAGAGAATGATATGCTTTTTTTGTTATGTTTACATAATAAAAATTGATCTATAGCAGTTTTAAATCTGGTGTTCTTTTTGAGACACCCTATATAAAGTCAAAATTGTATGTTATTTTTAGTTCAATTTCACAGATTTATAGTGTTAGTTACCTACGTCAAGACTTACAATTTACATCGTCGCATATTGTTTGATGTACTTGAAAATACTGGCGTAAAATGATTGATTTGTGTTATATAAATATTTGATATAGGTATTACGTATTTTTTAATATAACATTTGCGTTCAAAGTTCACAACTTATTGATTTGTTATTGAGAATATATTTTTTCATATTAATTTAAAAACTCAGTCAAGAATTTTTAGTATATTAGTACCTAACTTGTTAATCTACATATATCATAAATTTAAATTGTAAATTTTAAAGGTCTAAGACCTAAGTACATCAATTTCACTAGTTTTATATTTAGGCTGATTACTTACTATAGATGATGTTAATAACATAGAATAAAAGCAAAGATATTGTTTTTTTTTAATTATTGAATATCCCCTTTTGAAATACTTGTAGGTATACGTAGTAAATATTAACATTTATTCTGTTTTTAAGAATATATAACACTAAGGGTAAAAATACAAATAATAAATAATTATAATAACATTGACTAAATACTAAAATTTAAGTTTAATACAACAATATACAAAATTCGATTAAATGATAAAAATAATTTTCCTAATAAAATGTAATAATCACAACAAAAAATCAAAGTTACGAATTATTTCTTTGGAAATTTCAAAAATTTCTTTTTTTACAATAGTAATACGTACCTATTATTTGTATCTAATTTCACAAGATATTATCTGGTAGATTTTAATTTTCAATCCTCTGAAAATAAAAGTTTTTTATTTACAAAATGTTACAAAATGTATTTACAAAAGGAAAAAAATAAGTACCTAAAATCAAAATACCAATAAATGTTAAATTCCATATTAGATGCAAGACTATACTTGCAAACCTAACGATTTATGACTATTAATATTTGTAATTACCAAATTACATTTGAAACATTGAAACTGTTATCGAAAATAAATAAGGTGTAAACATTTTGTAATCTTATTACTATTATTATTTAGTGCAGTTCATCTGTTCATTCATGTTTAAAATGTTCATTAATAACATAAATCATATAATTATATATATTATATATAAATACAGGTAGGTAAATAGATATTAAATACATACAGATGTTTTCTTTGTTTCAAATATGTAAATAAAATACTTAGATATAGTCATAACTCATAACATATATAATAATAAAATATAATACAAATTAAGAAGAAGACTTATAAGTCATTTTATTTGTATGTGATCTAATCTATAATCTACGTAGTAAATAGTAATTAGTAAATTTACCTAAAATTAAATAAATAACGAGTAAATAGTTGAACTTTTATACAAATTAATTAAGCGTATTATTGTAAAATATCATCTTAATCTCTATTGTATCGTAAATACAAAATAATATATATGTCTATATTTAAGCTCTGAAATAATATGTTTACAAGAAATCAGATAATGCATAGGTATATATATAGTATAAACTTACGCGTTACGCAGCCATGACACCAATTTACTACTTATAAATCATACCTAAATACCTAATATTATAAAATATTACCAACTATGACGTAAATTATATGTATTTTGTCAACAAACTTTATAAAACAAATTCGATAAGTATCCAATCTAATTTTAATATAGATACGTAGGTTCGTAGGTGCAGTTTGAAATTAGGTATAATAATCTAGCAGAGACGTAGTAACATATATCAGTACCTTTTGTGTAGATTATATATTATTAAGTATTGACCCATAAATGGCAAATTTGCTGTTATTAATACTAAAGTCCATCGACAAATCAAGACAGTTGATAATATTTCAGTTTCAGAACAATAGATAATTAGTTATAAATATTCATAAATATAAAGATTGTACAAAAATAAATGTATAATAATAGATTAAACACATATTTACACAAATTACGATTATAAAATTTAAAGATATAAGTCAATGACTATAAATTTGACATGTTTTTCTTTTACTACTTCGTAAAAAAATTTAATTCGATAAACATTAGTTTTACTTCAATATAATTTTGTATATTTAAGGGTTAAAAGGGTATGATTGTACTTTTAAATAATTTATACTATTTATAGTAACCCAATATTATGTTACTTGCTTGTTATATATAGTTGCTGTATTTCGAATAAAGGTGTATTTCAAATTTTATTCGTTTATATTTTTAAATTGCATGTTTTGAGAATAATTATACTAATTTCTATTTATTCAAAAATAAATAAATAGCCCAGGTTAGATTGAAAAATAAATTTATAATCACTCCCTGATTCACAAGATATACGTTTACAATGTATAAATAATATATATATTATATATTATACAAAATTATATAAATTTATATTTGCATGAAGTATCTATTGAAGTTATTTTATGGTTTATTAATAAGAATATTTTACGCTTGTTTAAACTTTTTGTATATTTATACATAAATCAATACTTTAACTTTTTATTCAAATACCTATGATTTTACAAATCAATAATTGTATTAACGATAATATTTTTCAGGATTATGTTACGCCGAACTAAGCAGTCGAGTCCCTAGGGCAGGATCGGCTTACTCGTATGCTTATATAGCCGTTGGCGAATTAGCAGCATTCATAGTTGGATGGAATTTACTTCTAGAATATACAATAGGTATTATTAATATAAAGCAATTATAACAAAATAATAATTATTAATAAAAAAGTATGAAAACTAAACAATATACAACTTAAATTATTTTTAAACATGAAAATGTCATTCAAAAATTTTTATTTTAACTAAAATAGTTCAAATATAAAATGGCAACCAACAAATCTCCTTTAAAAACAACTTATGCCAATTATTTAAAGATAATTTAATACTACAACTACTTACCCTTGATTTATAACACAGTATTAATAATAGTATACATAATAATGTGAAGAATAAATTAAAATATAATAATATTTTTTCTTAATTGACTTCGTTGTGTTCAAGAGATTTATATTAGGTTTATCGTTTAAGGTATTTACATTAGATCGCATCTATTTAACTATTTTATAAAAACTGGAATTGTCTAGGCATTTTATTTAATATAATATGTAAATAATAGTTTCAAAGTTCATGTCTAACTTATTAATATGTCCTATTATAAATTTGAAAACAAATTTAAAATAATATAAAATTTAACAATGAGTTTTTATTCAGGTGGAGCTAGTATAGCCAGAGGAATGAGTGTTTATATCGATTCACTGACAAACAAGACAATGGAAACAGCTTTCAGAGGGCTTTACGAGATCGAATTACCATACCTAGCAGAGTACTTCGACTTTTTCGCCATGTTCATTGTTCTTGTGTTCTCTGGTAATAACAACTTACTACCTATAAATAAAGTCTTTACCTAAGTTGAAGCTTATTATTTATAAGATTTGAAACAAAGTACAAATATATTTTAAATATTTAAAATAAGAGCATTAAATACAAGATAAATGGCTAAACAGGAATAATTTTTTTTTCCTTAAAAATTATCGTTGTCCATTGCAAATATGAATTGTTTTAAACTGTAAGTATTAACCATCAACATGTGTAGATACATAAACTTCTACTTTTAAATTTTAAAATAGAATTATAATTGACTTAAATCTAATGATTAAGCCATGAATATCAATACAATTACGGACGTATTCACAATCACATAATCGAACTCAGTCATAAAAATAATCATTTTGAATAGAATGAGCGTGATTTTATTTTATTATGATGTCTCAATGAACAGTCTTGCCTTAATTTTTATTATATTTATATTTATAATAATAATAATTAGTGTAAGTATTAAGTACAAAGGTTAGAATAGGAATACAAGTAATAAAAAAAATTGATAACATAAAAAAAGTTGTTATAAAAACCTTTATAATAATAATTATTTATGATAATTGCATCATGCTTTTACACTCATGCATGTGATGTGAGTATTATATTTATTATAAATTCCAATATTTCACACGCTATATCAGAAACCGATAACGAAATATACATGTATTATCTATGTATCATTTTTTATTATATGTGCTATTAAACGCACATTTTTTTTTGCAATAATGTCTCGTTGTTGGATTTTATAAATACATTGGTAGATATATAATTTATAATCAATTATATACAATTTGTCGTATAAACTAATAGCATTATTGTTACTAATTGAATATGTGTATTATAAGTACGGGTTAACATACGTATTTCTTTATGTTCTGCATTCTATCTGTTACGTTTAATAAGTTATGTACCTTGATACTTAATATGTATTACATATTATACATCTTGAGCATAGAAAAATTACAAAATAGCAGGATTGAGTGTTATTAATAGGAAATAAAATTATAAGACAGCAGAGTAAATTTAAAAAAAAAATAAAAGAAAGTATAAATTTTTTAAAATTTTAAATCTAATATAACTAATAAAATTTAAAGACTCATAAAGGTAAGTTTACATTACATACATATTTTTATATTTATAATCATTGGGCGCTAATATAAAATATAATACACCATATTTAGATAATATTAACACTTATAGCTGTAATAATAGCATGCATATAATTGATTGCTAATGAATAATAGACTTATTGTCATTATGACATCGAATTTACATTCGATCAATAAGAAACTTTTGTCTGCAGTTGCAGGTACACTAGGTGTATTATTATATTAAATTTGTCTAAATATAATATAGGTGCCTAAATGGTAGGTAATAGGTATATATAAAAAGTATGATAAAAAATTAAAAACTATACAACGTTTCAAAAGATAATCTACAAATAGTTAATGAAAAAATGAGATATTCGTATTGATGTCATTTACACAATAGAAACTTGAGTTTTATACTTATTAACGTACAATGCATTGTATAAATTGTAACTAAATATAATAAGCTCTATATGAGATGTACGCGGTTAGATGTGATAAAAAATAATAATATTTTACCTATATTATGCTCAAAATAAAATAAATACGTTTTGTTATTTTACCATTCACCACAAATTGTTATATGTATTTGTTTAACGTAAAATAATAATTGATTAATTATACTCGTATATATATATTAATTATATGTACATTGTTTTACATAAATAGTGTCAACAATTGTAAAGTTTAAATTAATACCGTTATTTTTTCACATACAAATTAAAAGACCCTACAGCTATACAGCTATATTTTATATTTAAACGGTTAGATTTTTGTGTTGAAAGTGTAAAAAGAACTAATAGAATTAATCATAAATCATATTATTTATTTATTTATTTAATGAATATGCAGACGTATGTCCTATTGTTTACATAAATATAAAATTTAAAAATTTAATTTACAAAAATTTTTTTAAATAATACAATATACAAAAAAAACTTATAAAGTTATAAGTATAACTATTAAATTTCAAAGATAGACATTAGAAAAGAGGGATCCATATTGATACGAGAAATTATAGCCACCTATATAACGGATTCATAACACATGCAGTTTATGATAGAAAAGGGAATAAAAAATTTAGCATCAGTAGTTCTATATGATATTAAAAACTAACAATAATGCTAATGACGTTTTAAAATAAATGCATACGCATAAGTTAAACCTATATACCTTAAAAAAAAGTACCGATATTATACATTAGCAACACGATTATTGTATAGATGCATTGTATAATAGCGATATCAAACCGGCCTAAAGTATAAAATCGGTGGTATTTATTAATTTTATCTATCATTAAAATTATTTTATTTTTTAAAGCTATTGAAACGATGATAAGTCTTACGTAAGAAGTCTTCTTGATTATTTAGGCACATATTTCAATTTTTATTTGAATAATCTTGTTGCAATATGCCAATTTTTAGTTTTGACCTATTGACATTAATTGATTATCTAAATTTATTATATCTTCATCAAGTTAACATTTAAATATCACTCGATCAATTCGTGAATTTTATTAAATCAACATTAACACTATACATACCCACATGGCCACATACCTGACCGTAGATAATTACTAATTTATGAAGTGCATGCGAAATATGTACTGTGGCTTTAAAGGTATAAATAATAATAAGCGATATAATATAATAGGATAGGGGTAGTGTAAGAGATAAATTAAAAAGTAAAAATCCAAGTAATTTACTTTATAAATGAAAAAAATGTTTAAAAAATAAGAAAAACAAGAATTTTTACACAATAATACTACCAGTTTTACTGTTTTTAGTAAAATTGATTATATTATTTTGTACATTATTTTGTTGTGAATCAAAAACGGATCACCGTTTATGCGTACATTAGCGTAATTTCTAGATGTGATCGTATTTAAAATATTTAGGCATTTTAAAACTATTTATAGACATTTGAAAATTTTTTTTTTTTTCTATTAATGAATTTTCTCCAAAAAAACCACAAATATACGTAAAATCCACAATAAAATTCATGTCTTCACTCTTAAATATTTTAGTCTACTTATAAACATAATAACTAATAACTTAAGTGCAATTTAAGAGGGACTAGGAGGGCTAAGCCCCCCTTTACCTAAATGGTTTATATATATCCCCTTTCCCCTTTATATACCACGGGTAGTATACACACAGTACATACATGCAAATTATAATAAGCCCCCCCCCCCAAATTTAAAACTCAATTTTCGCTGATGACTAATAGGTGTGTATTAACTATTAAAATATTTTACAACCATGTAATATTAAATATTAATAATGTATACAATATATTATATAGTATTATACCTTTATTATACCTATACGCAGCACGAATATCTGACATTTAAATTTAATTTCCTTGTTACGTTTTAAGATCTTAGTTTTACGCTCTTTACCTTTATAACAATATTATGTACATAGTACATAGTATATAATATACCTATCAACTTAAAAAACAAATAAATTATTTAGATACCTATACATGGGTATCTATAATACAATATATAATTATTTATTTATTACCTATAAATTATGTGTTTCAGTCGCTCTGGCTTGCGGTCTCAAAGACTCGGTGCGTCTCAATAACTTATTCACGTTGTTGAATTGTGCAATCATGGTCATAGTCATCGTTGGGGGATCATTTCACAGTAAAAATTATTTAGTTAGACGATTTGCCTTTCGCAGAATTTAGTGACTTTTATACTTAATATCGATTTTAATGTTACTTGGCCACAGTCGATTTCAAAAATTGGTCACTACCGAAAGCTGAAGTACCCAACTGGGCAGGTGAAGGCGGCTTCTGGCCGTACGGTCTGCAGGGAGCACTACAAGGGGCGGCCACTTGCTTTTATGGATATGTAGGATTTGACTGTATAGCTGCATCTGGCGAAGAAGTGAGAAACCCTCAGAAGTCATTACCGTTGGCTATCATATTGTCACTGTTCATCGTGTTCCTCGCATATTCCGGAGTGTCCGCCGTCCTCACGTTAATGATACCGTACTACGCGCAGGTAGGTATCGTTATAAAAAATAAACACATCTAATTAGAAATCATGAAAAAACAAATATAATTGATTATTTTTACAAAAAAACTTGTAATTTAATAATTTTTATCGGAATATATAAAAATCAAATTTATACTTCACCAACCTAACCTAAGTCCCTCGAACAGTCGAACTATTTATTTTAGTTTTTAAGTGTAACCTTACCTATTTATACTAATGAAATAATAAAGAATCTATGATATATTTAGATTTTGTTGAGAAAATATTTAAATGTATAAGTAGACGCTATAGCCTATAATAATGTATATTAAAATACTTATATTTATTAAAAAATTGTTTTATCCCAACTGACGTGTTTATATCAACGCTTCTAGTTTACTAGTTTTATATCGATAATATTTAAATACATAGGAATATTTCAATTACGTACCTACTTATATGTTTAGGACGCAAATATGCCATTAAGTCACGCGTTCGACGTTATTGGATGGACACCTCTGAAATGGATCATAGGTGTGGGAGCCGTTTTTGGGATGTGTGCCTGGTAAGTAGAGTACATTGAACTAGGTATAGAAGTATAATTTTATGTTCGGAACGTTACTATACAGCCGTAGCTATTAAAACAATAACAGAAATAATAAAGTTGAATTACGTTTTCAGCATGTTCGGTTCAATGTACCCGCTGCCGAGGATTTTGTACGCCATGTCCAACGATGGTCTGATATTTAAAAGTTTGGGGAAAGTACACCCTAGGTTCAAGACTCCGTTTTTTGGAACGATATTTGCTGGCATCATTACAGGTATCAAATTATTTACACTCATATACTAATTTAAATATAATATAATACGGTGGTAAATGGTCATTATACAGTATAAAATAGATACTTCATTTATCTACACTTAATGTACAATAATATTGATCATTTTGCGTTTTCGTTTTTTCAAAAGGTTTTTTCGCCGCTCTACTAAATCTCCAACAACTAGTGGACATGATGACAATCGGCACTCTGCTCGTATACGTCATGGTCGCTGTGTGTGTACTGTACACGAGGTAAACTCAAATCTTTTCGGTTAAATTTTCCTCAGTCTGACGATAACAGTACAATACCATTTTATTCATATTAATATCTTGCGGCAATTTTTATAACAGATATCAAGAACAAAGTGACATGGACTACGATATATTAGCTGACGAATACATCGAATCTACGTCGTTGGTCACGATAAAAGTAAAACACACGAAGAAGCAAATACTGAAACAGTTATTCAACTGCCACAAATTCGTGAGGGCAAACAGTCTTAGTAGCTATGTAGCGTCTTTACAAACGACGTGTTTCAGTAAGCAACATATGCATATTATTGTTTAAAAACATCAAAATACCTAATTAAAAACCATGTTAACATATGCATATCATGAACAAATTGTAATTTCAGCAATAGTATGTTTGCCTCTTGCTCTCTATCTAAGTCACTGGTATGAGCTAAACAGTACCCATTGGATTATTGTCCAAGTTCTCGTAGGCGTCATGATTTTACAGCTTATATCCATCGGTATGCAACCGACGTCTAAAACGCCAGTAGCATTTAAAGTAAAGCATCACCTAATTATAATAATCAAAATTGTATTGCTTTATAATTATTTAAGTTAATTGGATTTTTTTTTTTCATATTTTATGTTACAGGTGCCATTTGTACCACTTACCCCAGCACTGAGTATATTTATAAACATTTATTTAATGTTCTTTTTTGACATATACACATGGACAAAATTCATCATTTGGATGATCATTGGTTGGTATTTATTACATTCAAAAGACTGTAAAATTTTAGACTTGCAGTTTGTTGATTAAAATTAATTAATAGTACCTATTAGGTACTTATCATAATATAATTCAGGAATTGGAATATTTTAAAAATTTTAAATGACTAAAATATTTAAACAAATTCATGTCAACAAAATACAATGTAAATATTGAATAAACATTCAAAGTATTCTTACAAATATTATTAACAAAATACTAAATAGTTACCTTAAAAAAGTATAACAAAAAATATAATAGGTATAATATTTTTTATTCTTGCACTATTAAATTAATATTTATTTTTAGGTTTTGCAATTTATTTTGGATATGGTATCACACACAGCAAGGAAAACAATCCAGAGATAAATATTGTCAACAGTAATCAATCAAAATCTTCATTAAATATAGATTGACATATTTTAAATATTTTTAAGAACATGTTCTCATTATAATTACCTACTATCAAAGTATCAATGAAGATAATAAACAAATAAAAACATTGTTATTTATAAATGTATAATAATAGCAACAAATGTACCTTCTCTGTTTTCATTTAGGCAGCCAGTTTTCCTGTTAAGTACTAAAGTATCTAATCACCCAAGTATTTTAGCAATTTGTTGCTATATCCTATAGTCTATACAATAGTTAAGGTCTTAAGGACATTGGCACCGAACTTGGGGATGAAGTCTGGTCATGATCAGACCAAATTTTTAGAGGTGGTTGGCGTTGGCAGAGCCGTTAATATTTGGCGCCCAGGGCAAAATTAAAAATATTCGCCCCCTATTTTATTTATCATTATGCATTACAATTTTTTTGGCACCCCCTTTAAACCATGCCCCCTAGGCCCCCCCACAGCACGGCTCTGGAGGTTGGTATGATATGCGAGTAATGAATGTGAATGAATTAATCCTATAAATCACTAATATTGGGATGGGGCGGATGGTAAAATTTAAATAGGATGGCTGTTCACCAGACCATTCAAAGTTTTGTTTGGCGCCACTGGTTAAGGCTAATGTATTATGGAGTTAAACATCACTTTATTTGTAAATATAAGTATGAGCTAAAACCATAATACCTACATATTATTAGGTTAGGTTAAACTATAAAATACTAAATCTATCCTACAAATATCTTTAAAAGAATAAACAAACATTTTCAAACTTAGTCGCCTACTTTTAAGTTATAAGTGCTGTACTCTTCATGTTCAGTGTTTATAAGCAATTAAAAAATAATATAATGTGGAAATCTTAGAAGGGGCCAATAATGCAATCCAAACATTATTTTAAAAAATTTGGTTTTTTGACATAATTATATAACATTAATTTTTAAAAGTAGGCTATAGTTAATAGTTATGGATATTATCCATTGAATAATATATAATATTATGTATGATCAATGCTAAAATGTACTATTATATCAACATATTAAACTGTTTAGAAAGTAATAGGCGAATTAATAATTACCTCAAAAACATGACAATCATAAATATATAAAATATTTAAATTCATGTCCACTATATATTTTTACTCATTGTTTAATTATTTGTACCTATCTAGGTCCCAATATTTTGTCAAAAATATAGGTATTAATTATTATATACAATTAATGAATTATAATTTGCCAGAGCATAAGTTGGTCTGCATATTTAAATTAATTGCAATATTTGAATAATAAATAAAACATTGAAGATAGAAATTACAACTATAAAAACCATAATTTAAAATAATGCAAAATACTTATGCATTGTATATTAATAATTTTATTCTTTTTAGTTGTTTTTTTTTTTATCAACACAGTTTTTAAATTATTTATAATAATAAGAGCAGTACTGATCGACAATCAATTTTCATTTGCGGCAATCAGATGCTTCTTCTAACATTCTACACAAGACCTTCCAGCCTTCGTAACAAAGCACATGCGCACAAGTCAATTGCCTGGTCCCTAGTACCACTCTTAATCTGAATAGACTATGTACTAAGACAACAACTATAAAATCAAAAATGTTTGATATAAGTTTACAAAATTTGTTTATTTAATTTTAGTAAATACATAAACAAATATATTTCTTATCACTAATTTTTATCTTTAAATATGACTTATAATGATCCTTGAATTTTACGATCACGGATTTCATCAATCCACTGGGCTAACAGAGCTGGGCCTGTCTTAGGCCAGCTATAATAATAATTTTCTGGAGGTGTCCCTTCTTCTAATCTTACAAAATAATGACAGTGCCTGTACATTATTTCACCCATTCGCATCCTTGCATGTCTACGCATACCTTTTATCACTGGGCCTTTACCACAAAATGATTCGGCTAAAATAAAAAAAATTATTAAATTTTAACATACTGTTTCAATTGTTTGTTCTAAATCAGAACCGTAGCATATAAAGTAGTAAACCTTTAAAATGTATTTTTAATTAAAATATTACTTTCAACGATCATATTATTACAAACATTTAAATTAATACTTTCTAATAATCCATTTTTCATTATAACATTATTATTGTTGATTTTATATTAAGATAAAATGTTGGTGTATTGTTTTCAACAGACAGAAAGTGAAAATAAAAATTCAAAAATTTTACAAATAATTCTATGTTCTATAAATGACGTAATTTATTTTCCTGCGAGTGTCTACATCTTTGTCTATTAAACTTATATTTTTAAATAAATAATAAATAAAGAATTTTGAGTAGAATATTGAATTACAGTAATTTAAAAATGGATAAAAAGTACAGATTACTGAGTATTCATTTATAGTAAAAGATATTTAAAGTAATGTTAATGTGTTAGAACTAAACATAGAAATGTTACAACAAAAATGTGAGATATAAATTTAAAGTTGCTGTTCTTACCAATCCATAGATTTGTTTTAAATTCGACATTATGGTTTTCAACAGCTAGCTGTTGAGCTTCTAAAATAGTATCTTTCACTATAGTGGCACCTTTACGACCAACCATGGGTAATTGTTTAAGTGCTTCGTCAACAGACATGCCACGTACAAAACTTGCGACATACCACATTTTTTTTGGACTATATTTGATATTTAACTTTTGGTGACATACATACTGTAACATTCAAATAAAATACTGAATTCAATATACATAACTACATAAATACAATAGTTAACATACAGCTGGTCTTCTCTCTTCACCGGGTTCTTGTGGTGGATAAATAACATCGTTATATGCTAACCAACGTTTAGGATCTTTCTCTGAACCGGCTAATTTGATAGAAGAAGTGCTAAAGTCTGTTTTGGGTGTAGCAAGCAGTGCCACACATTCCTTAAGATTGTTGTAACTTGATGGAGGTCTACTATGACAAAATAACGTCAACTTATTGGCTATACAATTTAACATTTCTATAGTAGGAATATAACTGAAAAAATATGAAATGGGTAATAAATAATGACTAAATTAATCTAAAATACTAAAATCTCTGAAATTTTATTTGTAGTAAATACTAAATAGTAATGTTAACAGAATATTATTATTTGATAAGAAATAACTAATAAGATCCACATGGTCCCAGATAAAAAGATTAGATGAACAAACTTTGGTAATTTTTGTTATAGTATTTACTACTAGATAGCGTTGGGAATAGCATGTAATACAATAATTTGAAAAATTTAGACAATAATGAATTTGCCTAGTTAGAATAATGTTAGATTTAATATCAAATATTATCAATAATATTTTATTTTTTTATAGGGGGGAGGGAACATTTTCAAAATGTTATTTAAGGATTTACAATATTTTTGTAAATGCATCATTATTTTTTCTTTTTAATTATTCCACACGATATACTGATGTACATATTAATATATTAAGTACATGTTCTAAATAATATAGAACTGGTTTATAAAAGAAATATTTTGTTTTGTATATAAGTATTTTTGTACCTAATTTGGAGTTTTATCAAAAACTAGGTACTTTTAAAAATAACCAAAAACTAATTAGTGCTCTAAAAATGTGAAATAAAACTTTTAAAGTATCAATTAGATTAAATTAATTATGTAGGTACTTGAAATTCATTGTTATAGAATCCCAAAAAATAAAGCACTTTTCATTGTTATCTGAGTCCTAAACATAACAATAACACTTTTCAATCAAACTTTTAATTTCAAAGTAATTTGCCACAGATATGATGTACAATATACATGGTTATTGAAAGCACCAAATTTCAATATAGATCTGTTTTTATTTACTTCCAGTAAATTCATATATTGTTTTCATCATTTATTTTGAAGAATCAATAATGGTTTGTTTAATAGATATAAATTAATAGCCAATAGAAATATGATACAATTTTCAACAATTTTATCTTATTTACTACGTTGAATCAGAAATTATCTTCTTTGTGGTTTCCAATAAACTGTTAATTTATGTTTGACTAGATTGGCCATTACATATTATACAATAACTTAACAAAACCTAATTTAAAAATATTGACTTTAATCACACTCAGTATGGCCATTATATTACTATTGTAAACACACAATTTAAAACAATAATATTGCTAATATCAATTAATATTTTTAATTAGTTACCAAATAATGCATTTCATATATCAATAGTCAATTAACTATAATTATTGTTTGAAATATATTATTAAATGGTTGGATTTTTTTTTTTATCAATATCATTATTATTATTATTATTATTATTAATTACACATCCAAGTAGTTATTAAAATCATAAAAATAATATTAAGAACATTATTGAATGGAAAAAAAACAAAACCAAACACAAAGTGTTATTGACAAAAAATAATAATAATAACAATAATTTGAACATAAATAGGGTACACATTTGAGTAAAAAAGATTTAGATACACATTTTTTTTTTAAATTCACTTTTCTTTTATTTTTATAATAGTAATAATAATAGTATCAATAATAATTATACAATGTTTGTTATTACTAAAGATAGTAATAAACCTTACAACAAATCTAGTGTGTCTAAAATAATAATTATAAAGTCTCATTGGCTCGAAAAAAAACCGCCTTTCAATTTTTCCAAATGTTAAGGAAAAACTATTATTATTATTATATATTAATATTTCTTTTTCTCCACAATTTCTTTTCGCGTATTTTTTTTTTTTTATCACAACAAAATAAACATTTTTGTGTTAACAATAAACAAACTAAATAACATTTTATCGTCGAAATTCTTATATCGAATTCACATGTCATTTACAAAAAAAAAAATCAGTTAATATATACAAATATTTTTATACAAATATATATACAAAAAAAATAATAATTATAATGGTGAAACTGTACAAAGCAAAAAATAAAAATAAATTGTGATGATGGGACAATTATATCATTATAATGAAATCTAACATATTAGGTATTCGCAGAAAATAGTATATAAATTAAAGCTTCCATTCTTTTTCACATTTTTTTTATCAAAATCTAATCTTACTTTCGTAGTGTGTACAGAGTACAGTTAAAATTGTGTTCCGCAAGAATCAGGTGATTCTAAAACAAGTATCACTATTTTAATTTTAGGTAATAGTAAAACATAATCATAAATGTACTCAGGAACTCATTTGCAGCAGTGACAAAAACGATTTGACTAGTACATTCATATAATATTATAATAATAATGATCATTCAATTAAAATTTCCTAAGGCCGTTTGTGAACACCATATTTTATTTGGTCAAATAATTTAATCCAAATGGCACAAGGCGTGTTTAACATATTGTCCGTTCACATAATATTATATATAATTATTTAGTAATTATTGTTAACTATCTTGGTCTTAGGATGAACTAGATGCATTCATGTTACCAAACATGCCAGATGCAAAATTAGCAGCTGATATTTGTTGCTGCTGTTGTTGCTGCTGCTGTTGTTGTTGTTGTTGTTGCTGTTGTTGATTGTTGGCTGACTGACGGCCATGTTTTGGTAAAGGTGGTTGTAGGTATTCATGCCTAGACAAGGTGAACACATCAATACGATCTTCTTTACGGTATGCAAGACAGCAACGAATAAAGCTCTGTAAAAAAAAAACATCTTATTACACCAATATCTTATACATTAATAATATTTACTTTTTTTTAAACATTGTTAGATTATTAAGTCCCATACAATTTAAATGTTAATGGTTAATCTAATATTAATAAATCATAACTAACATGTAGAAATGCATGTTAAGTTGATATATAAAATTAAAAATGTTTATATACCTTCGCTTCATTACTGACGGTAGGTTTGTTAGCGAACTGTACTTCAGTAGCCTTTAATATTGTATTTTCTTCTAAAATTGTAGCTTGAGATTGATTATGACCAAAAGGCTGTAACAAATAATAATAATAATAAATAATTATTATCAAATATCAGCAATTTCAATAATAAAAGTTATATTACCTTTTTGCCGTACAGACATTGATAAAATATTACACCAACGCTCCAAACGTCAACTTTGGATGATATTTTAGGTGGGTTTTTACCAACTACAAAACATTCTGGTGGCAGATACCTAAAACACAATATACATTTATTTTTTATATTACATTTTTATAAAAATATACTTTTTTAATCCCATTACTCACCAGTATGTTCCAGCTCCTTGTGATGTTAGGTCCATTCCATGATCTGGATTATAATTTTCTTCATCCATCACTTTACTAAGGCCGAAATCTGTGATTTTTATTTCACCACAGACATTACCTTCAGTTAGTAATATGTTTCCTACAACAAATTTCAAAATGAACAATTGTTTTAATTTACATATTTGAAATAAATAATACATACCAGGTTTTAAATCATAATGTATCACAGGAGGTTTGATCTCATTCAAATATTTAAGTGCGGATACCACTTGCATAACTATTGATCTAGCTTCTCGTTCAGCTATCGTCTTGTGCTTTAAAGATTAAAAATTTATAACATTATTTTAGGTACTATTTATGAAGTAAATTATACATTATTTTGGTGATTTTAATTAGGTATTTGTCTTACCTGTTTTAAATAAAAATCTAAATCATGTCCATCACAATATTCAAGTACAGTGCAAAACGAATTTGCATCTATTTCAAACACATCATACAATTTAACAACCCTTGGATGGTCCAAAGATTTATGAATATTGTACTCTCGCAGTGCATGCCTGAAAAAAATTATTCATTAATTTTCTATGAATTAAGACTTTAAATATGCTATGAATTACTTTATATAATTAGCCTTTTTATCCTCTTTCCAGTCTTTATTCAGTTGGTGAACCTTACATGCTACATAACGTTGTTCTTTTAGATCAAACGCCTGTGAAAATAAATAAAAATATAATTTAAATAAATGCAAGAAAAGAATTAGCAACAAATGGTAACAGTTTAATACTCACTTTGTGGACTTCACTGAAGCCACCTTTCCCCAACAACATGAGCAACAAATAACGGTCATTTAACACAGGGTGATTGTTGAACCTAGATTGGTCTTCATTATGAATCCTTTTCAGTTCCCTTATGTGTAAATTTCTCTCTCGCTCCAACTTCTCCATTTCTAGCTGCAAATCAGCATCTTCTTTTTTCAATGCTGACTGTCGCAACTGTACACATAAAAACAAATTTATTTATTTATCATTTAATTGATTATATGACATAATGAAAATTACCTTGAGTATCTCATCTGCTTCATAATACTCTTGCCACGATAAACCCGGAACAGCTTCTGGCTTTAGGAACGTTGCTGTGTCCAATGCGGACGATGGGGCTACAGTACCATTGTGCAAGACCGTACCTGTCGTAGCACCAGTCACTTGGTTATTGTTGATACTTGCACTGGGTAGCGTTATGGGTGGTGTAGAAACTGAGGGTGTTGAATTGATAGGTACACTGTTAGTACTCGAACTACTACTTCCTGTACCCGACTGACTACTAGCTCGTTTGCGTCCACCAGTTTCGCTATTTGATGGCCGCTTTTTGACCAGCATCTTTTTTTGTCGGTCAATCTCTTCTCTTTCTGATGTTATTTCTTCTTGTCTTCTACTCAATGAATAACAATATATTAACTATAAATTATCTGACTACGAGGAAAAAATGTTTCACACATACCTAGACAATTCTTGAAATGCATAGCCATCAGTCCAATTTTCTTGAAATTGTGCACCAACCCTTTGCGTTACAAACTGACCAAGTCGAAGTCTGTTTTGCATACACCGTTGTCTTGCTTCTTTTTTTTCAATATTTGACTTTTCTTTCAACAGCTTCTTCACCACTTCAATGCACTTATTTATATGCGACTTGTGCTGCTCGATTGTTTTCTGTTGACTGCTTAATTGGTGTTTCAGTTCTTCATTTGTCTAAAATCAAATATTTATTATTATTATTATTATTTATTAATCAATTATGTAATCATAATATTATACAAGTGATTAAAAACTAATGGCATTACCCTATTCAAATCATCAATTTTATTATTTCTGAGTTCCAAATCCGAAGAAGCCTGACATTCAAACTCTTGGATTGCATGACTCGTTAAATCAGTCTGTATACATTTTGTAATGGAACTAGAGTTAATCCTAGGTGGGTGGAGTATGGAAACATAGTCCGGAGTCAGTACGGGACTCAATGCTTGAGGCCCACTCGCCGGATTAAACTAAAAACGAAATGAGAAATCAATTGTTATTGTTATTGCCGACAACAGACGAGTTCTTCTTCGGTGGAAAAATTTTTATTTATGTTTTGGTTTTGGTTTTTTTTTTTTTTATATAAACATTTTTAAAAATTTTTCTTCCGAATTACACTCACCATGGGGTAACCTTGTTGCGGCGGTCCGCCTGGCGACGGTGACTTGGCCCCGCCGTGTCTTATCGGGTTGGACACGGGATGGGCGCCATGCTTGGTGAAGTAGTCGTTTATTTTCTTGGTGTCGGCGACCGACCTTGGCGGTGGTGGAGGGGGCCCCCCAACCACCATGTTTGGTGGTTGCGGTTGCTGCTGCTGCTGTTGCTTGTTGCTAGCTATATCGTCTATTTTCCGTTTGCGCTTGCGCTCGGTAGGCGTGCGGGTGATACTGTTGGCTTTTTCCGGAGTGTCCTGCTCCTTATCGCTGTGCGACGAACCTGTACTCATATTCGAGTCTTGGCTATGAATAGTACTCCCCGGTTGAGGGTGTGGTAGGTGCATTTGGCCAGCCTGCGGAGCCATCTGCAGCTGAGTCCCGGCCGACATCTATAAAATGGACAAAACGGAAATACAAAATTAAAATTATATTACATAAGTATACATTATTAGATTAATACAATATAAACGACGACCAACGCATGGTAACAATAATATTATGCCACAGTCTATAATAATAATTACTAATTATCGTGATAGAATGGAAGGGATGTCATGTTTATTTTTTTTTCGATGAAGCAGTTTTCACGAACAAGCCTTATTGTAGCATCGATTTCAAATTTTGATAATAACGTGTACTTATAAGTTATAATAATGATATTTTAGGTAATAGGTATTATTATTATTCGATGACTACAAACTAAACCCAGAATATCATGTGTGTAAACATAATCGTACGAAACAGTTAGTTAAAATATCAATAATTTATAAAGTCCAGTTTTTAATTATTTTAAAGTACGAAGTATTATTATTGATCAAGCTCGAGTTATGGAAAAAAAAACACCCACACAAACGGTGCATTAAATAATTACTGTGTAATGGATAAATGTACAAAATACAACTTCTAATAGATTACCGTAGTATAAATCGATAAAAAAAATAAAAATAATAATCATGAAATAATATTATATTATAAAATCTATCTCTTTATGTATAGACATCGAATCATCGGCCACCGCGGAGAAACGATAAAATATACAACACGACTATTATATAATATACGACATAAATATTTCGAATAAGCAACACTTTTTCTCGATGAAATACAAAACAAAAATTAATGTAAAAATAATCACGAAAATTATATATCTAATTTTTTTTTAATTTTAACGCGTTGATCCTAAACAATATTATATACATTGTGCAATACATACAACTAAACGATTAAATCATATTTTACAAAAAAAAATTATGGCCGGTAAGAAATACTATTAGGTGTGACGTCATATTATAATAATATAACAACGACATTTATAATATGATGCTAAAAACGGACGAATAAAATTCACTCTCGTTGCAAAATATATCGTTACAAAAAAATTTCCTCGACGAGCGTGAACCGTATACTGCGGAAATATCTCGACCGACAAAAGAGGAAAACCGTTAAAGTTTATTTTTCGTCGACCGTTACGCGCGCGGTTCTAAACCGGAATTCAAAGCAATATCCATTCTGGCGTTAACCACGACACAATACCAGCGATATTGCAGTACTGTTATCTACGAAACGTATATGCGGTACATATTTGGTCGTTCAGCCTCTCGGAAGGCATTTCTAAAACGACGTGTCGATACCTAAAATCACTGTATCATGCACACGTAGAAAAACGAGTAAACGCATCACAGTAAGAGGCGATGACTTCCATCGTCGTGTCGTCGGGTTAGGCGCGATATATCGCGATGTACAAACGAAGTACGGGTACGGTTGACGCATTGTGTATAATGTCGGTAGGTATAATCCCATCTGAAAAATCCTAAACACACCAACGCCGTCGCAGCAAAAGCACTTTTTACTATATGTATACAAACTACACGAGTGTAGTACGCACGCACACACATATATATATATATATATAATACACATATAACAACGCCGCACGGTCTGACCGGAAAATCGGTATCCCTTCTCGAGCGTGACCCCGGAAGTGGCCGACCGCCGTCAACTGTACCTCAGCGGTATAAAATACACCTATATAATATGCCTACCAACTACTGTGCAAGCTACACATAATTATATTATTATTTAGCGTATCCTCGTCATCGGAGAAAACTTTCGGACGAGTATCGTCTGTTATATTATTATTTGTATACGCACGAACGAGCGTCTTCTGGACAACAACCACCACGTCATGTGAATTTGCCTTTGCTACAGCCGTCGCAACACCTAGCTATTATTTATTTGGACGCGACGCGGCTTGGGACTGATCGTATAATATATATATATATATTGTACAATATTGTTACTTGGCGAGAGCAGGAAATCGGTCGATTGTCAACACTGTCGGCTTTACAACGAATCGATGTGTATACGCGAACGACCGGGACACTGCAGGGGCGACGGCAGCGGGGGTGGTAGCAAATAATATATATATAAGTGTATAAGTGTGTACGTGCGTGTTGTATATAAATATACATGTATATATACACAGATAAATACACACATACACATACACAATAGTCGGGCCAGAGGGGTAAGGAGGATAAGTTCGGTGTAAGGAGAGGGGGGTAGATCGCACTACGGTGTGTCGGTTGGTATGATGACGACGACGACGACGACGGCAATACGTGGTGCACGAAAGAGAGGAGTTACGGGGTACCTACTATGTGACTGGGGGAGATGACGACGAGGGGAATTACATTTCTGTTATATTCAGTTATATACACACAGTTTTCTGCCGGGCAGCAGCCACAAGCCCACAGCACACACACACAGCCTCTGTTGCCCGACGTTGCCAAACCGATTCTTATAATACCATGACGACTGCGACGGGGTGAAAGGTAGTGGTCGGAGAGAGGGTGACGTGACCGATCCCCCCCGCCGCCGTCGCCAGCGACGATCCAGTAAATCCGTTTTTCCACCTCGCCTACGTATTTAGCCGCTGCCGCCGCCGCCTCCCGACAACCGGGCGCGATAACCATACTGCGTCGTGCACTATATTGTAATTTAGCTATGGTAGGTATATATAATTACACCGTGCACAAGTTATTGTCGTCGTCTTGGTCGCGGGCTTTTCATAAAAGTCAATCGATTACACGCAAACCTTACGGCGACGACAACATACACAGTGAGGGATTTTTCGACATAAATTTTAGCGTCGCTGTAAGCATAAATATGGCGATCAAAATGTTTGAGAAACCATCGCCAAAGTGTATGATATCGTTTAAACGAGTAGTGCGAAAGTCAATGACTGGAGGCGACAGACTGGAAACTTCGGTCTGTTTAGAAGGAGTGTTCACACGCGTTTTGGGGTCGTCTCAAAAACGAAGGATTATAATATAATGCATAGACGGAGGATATGTACGCCGATGCTGCTGCCGAGAAAGAGGACGTATCGATTAGAAGAAGGCCTATACCCTATATACAGCTGCTGCAGCTAGTAGTAGTGCTATACTACTACTACTACTACTACTACTACTACTACTACTACTATACCCCTCACACACCCATCACATCCCTATATATTATATATGCGTGTTTGTGTGTGTGACCGTTACCCGATTTTCCACCTTTTACATACATATAACCCGTGCGAACTATTGATTTTGTAAATAAACACATACATACATATATATATATGGTTTATAAACTACCCAACCCTTTTCGGTACATCCCCTTGTCCCTCTCCAACCGTATATTGGCAGGGAACGACTACAGCTACGACGACGATGACGACGAGACTATATAATACTATATATATACATACACTGTGTGCACAATACTGACCACTGCTGCAGAGGATAGTATATGGTAAACATAATAATAATATCCAAGTATCAACTATATAAAAAAAAAAAAATAATGATAAAAACTAAAAGCAAGTCCAGCCGAAGTATTATTATAATATTATAGGTTATAAATTTATAATCATTGACGATGGTGGTCGCAGTGTCCAATGGGTTTCGAATTTATTATTATTTTCCAATCGACGTGGTGGGCGTAAAACTTTTTATTTTGGTTTTAATTTGACGAACGCGAATCGATAAATAGGTTGTAGTCATCCCCTCCTTCTCCCTCTCATCGGCATCGTACATTCGGCAGAAAACGGCATCTTGGATCCGGCGCGTTTCGGCGGACAACAAATAAACACGGCCGATCGCAAAACGAAAGGTATTTTAAATATAATACTATATTGTCTGCTTACGATGCAACGTTATAAAATAATTATAATAATATAATAATGTAATCCCGGCGGCGGATGTACACGGCCGCGACGACGGCGGGTCACCGAACCTTATTAAAACGCAGCGCGCGGGCTACATTCCAGTCGACATTTAACCCGATTTCCTCGACTATTATTATTTACCATTATTATTAATAATTGAAAATATTTATTTTCATCTCATCGTTACCGTCAAAAACTGGAAGGCGATCGTCGGTTTTTGAAATCTCCGAATTGCTTCCCGACACATAACAAATATAATACAACGATAATAATAATTGTATCATCTCTTCGGTATATGCGCACACATCACAACAATATCGGTTATTAGTAGTCGTTACTCATACATTGTTTCAGACGCATAATGTGGTTCACAAAAGTACAACGCCGCCATAGACGTTCTCTTTCCGAACGAGATATTTTTTTCTCCGCGTATTATTGCGCGCGCCGATACGTTTTCGTAAATAAAACGACGACGACGAACTGCTATTACTGTGTATATATAATACCACCGCCGCCTGTACACAACGACCACGTAAATGGAAAAACACTAGCGTCCCTCCCTTAGGTCCTCACCTTCCCCAGTTTAACGACAATAGGGTGTGCCAACCCGGGAGATTTCAATTCCTCGATTACACACGCAGATACACACACAATGTAATAAATAATAATAGAAACCTGACAACAGTGTATAATACACTACGACGCCAATGCTTAAAAACATTCGGTCCAATAAATAATAGTGCGACCGAAAACTTAAATGGAAATTATATTATTATTATACAACGAATATCCAAACACCGACAGGGGTCTCGTCCGTTTTAACATCGTGGTGAAGATTTCACGAACGACCCTCGTGGAATTCGGTACTATACAACAGCCATCACAGTGTTGTTGTACCTACTACCTAGTAATAAGTAACAACCAATGCATTTTCTATTGTCAGTTGGCCAAATCACGAATAAAAACGTATACTTAAAAGCCGTTTTTTACCGGTCACCCAGATACATGTTTAGCACCTGCTCTCTACAGCGGCGGGGTATATTGCGGAACACGAATACTAAAACGAACAAAAAAAAAAAAACACACACACACATTTTGGGGATAACGAACGAAGCGGAATCGAAAAACCTAGTTCAAGGGTTCGTAACCGGTTTGGAACACGACATTTGCCGATTTCGGGTAGTATAATGTCGTGATTTATTTTTTTTACATATAATATAATTATATTCCACCTCATCATAATACCGTCTCGCGAATAAGAGGTGTGCACAAATCGAGAAGCGAGAAATAAAAATCTAGTGCGCCAGAATCGGAATAGCACACTGAAAGCAGCATCGATTAGGAAAACCAAAAAACAATATAATACATATATATGTATATATATATAGAGAGAGAGAGAGAGAGAGAGAGAGAGATAGTGTCGAGTGGGAGTCTGAAAATTGCTGTCGTTCGCTGACGGGAAAATCGTCGAAAACCTCAGACAATGGCCGACCACAATAAAACGGTGCGCTCGGCTATGCATATATGATGTGAACGGAATACGGGAAAAAAACCGTTTTTCTAGACGAAAATCGGACTGGGGCGCGCAATAACGGCGGCGGTGGCGACCGTATAATAAATACGACGACGATTATATTATTAAAATAATGAAATGAAAAGAGACGATGATATCCAAAATGGCGGTCCGATTTACAGACACACACACACATCAACGTACGCGGCGTCTAATTAGAAGAGGCCGAAGAGGCGATCAGGGTACACACACACACGCAGAGAGAGAGAGCAACACGGCAACGTCGAAAACGGGTCGGTGGCGGCGGCAGTAGTCAGAGAGAGAGAGAGAGAGAGAGTGAGAGAGAACGAGAGACAGAGATGACGACGAAATGGTAACGCGGCGCTTCGGAGAGAGGTGTCGCGGCGGCGGTAGATGGCGGTGCCGGTTTTGATTAGCCAACACAATAACGCATAAGCGAGTGGCAAAGCGGTTAGAGGTGCCTACTTTTCCCTTCACGCGCCCGCCAGCCGTTCGACTCACCGTAAATACGCACCACATCATCGGCGGGTGACGGCCGGCGGTGGTGCGCGCACGTTGAAACCCGGTCGTCGTCTGGTCGCCGCCGCCGCAGCCGATACGGAACAACAGCGCCATCAAAACGAGAACGACAGTGCACTCGACTACGGTGTAGTGTAAGTGTAGTATACTACTACTACTACTACTACTACTACTACTACTATACTACTACTACTACTATTACTATTACTATTACTATTACTACGCCGCTAAACGGTGTGTGTGTATTGTTTTTTTTTACAGGGTTCTCGCCAAGCACTTTAACACACGGCGCGCGCGCTCAGATAACCATCGGGCAAAACAAAACCGGCCGCCGTCGCGCGTATACAGAGCGGTTCAAATATCGACCGACACGAGAGCGCATCGTCGCTGATAAACAACACAACGATTAACAATATTATTAATCGCTAATACAATTAAAATTTTTTTCGTCGTCCGGCGGTAGTATTATAATAGGGCAGGCATGTCGGTGGTATTTTGAAACAGCGCGCACGCACACAAGACGACGCAGCTTTAATCAATCGTCATCGTTTTTTTTTTTTTAACTATTTCATGTTTAAATGAAACGATGTTATTGTGTGCTGGCCGAGTTGTTTTTTTTTTTTTTAGAAAATTCATACCTCGTCACGACAACAGCTGACGCCGCCATTGCAGCGTCCATTTATTCGACGCGAAACGCAAACCAATAATATAATATTAAATAGGTATGTGGGAAATTAGCAATCGAGTAAATATTATTTACACAACATTATATACACGAAACAGCATAATATTATAAAAAAGAAAATAACGTACTACACAGATATTGTATCAAACCGATTGGCCTTGTGTCTTTCCCCCTCCACCAATAAATTAGGAGGCCTATAGTGTATGGTTAATTGTTAATAAAACATTCGAATCAGCACAACGATTGACCTTTTAGGTATTTTTCGACCAACAATCAACGTCGTTGTGCAAAATCCTAAAACTAAAAACTATGCACAAAACGTTCCTTGCCAGCTGATTAAGTCCCCTAGTGCGAAATGTCTGCAGTAGTAAGCGCACTACACACCACTGAACAATTTTTTTTAAGTGCATACACGGTATTTTCTCACTAAATGATTTTATTAATTTAGAATACATTAGAAATCAATTCATCATGGAATATAAGATTCCATCACAATGAGTAATTGGAAATAGTGTTTTTTTTTACATTTAAAGATAAAAAAAGTTTTTGGTATTATCATATCTGCAGTAGGTACATAATTTTAAGACATTATAAAAATGAACAACTTTAAAATGTAATAATTTAATAACACATTTACATCATGCATACTCTTATAATTTATCTCGGAAATACGAACGATATTAATAAAACAAATTGCATGATTCTTATATTTTTTATTTTAAAATTGAGTACTTTAAAATACATACGGTATTAAGAAATTGATAATCACTAATACACTGTTATCTAACATAAATTGTAATAATTGGTAATACATACTGAAAATGTAATAAAAAATTACGATTTTATTTAAATTAAAAATTGAGTTTTTACAAATAAAATTCGAATTGATTTAAATGTTATTCGACACAGATAATCCGACTATTAAGTGATCTATTAATTAACTGAAGAAAAATTAGGATAAAATTTCAACATAAGCTCAAAAATAATGTTTAATCTGATTTAAAGTTTTAAAATTTATATAGGTAGAAAAATATACTGATCAATATTTAAGTCACATTATTCATCAAGGTGTTAATCGCTTTTATAAAATTAATTGACCTGAGTAACCCTGGTAAATATTAGGTTTAGGTTAGTGTTAGTATATTTCTTAAATAATATTCTATTCGCATTATAATTCGGAAATATGGATCAATTTGAAATAATTGTTACTAAATATAAAAACGAAAATCGTTATACCAAACAATTATAATTTAAAATCGTGTATGTAAGAATCACAAATAGTTTGCATATATATACTTAAGTCGGCCGTTTTGTTAAGTATACTTATATTAACAAATGCACAAGTGGCTACAAAGATAAACAGGTATTACTTTCAAGTTATACTCGCGAAGGTGGTTCTCGGGTTGAATAAAAATACATTAATTACATCAGTTTCAATAAAATATATAATAGTACCTACACATCGATAACAGTTTGCCTGTTATCAACTCAAAATAGGTGAAGGAGTAGCTTATCAGCGAACAGGTTTTCGACCGAATGACCTTACACTAGACTTTAGGAAATTAGTGCGCGTCCATTAATTACGAGAACATCGCATATTATACACGTATTACACCTGTATATAAATAAATGGACCCGCAGAGCAAGCAACTAGTAACCAATGTAGAAACCGAAGTTTCGAAAGTCGTTGTGCGTGCCAATAATATAAGTGTAAAAAATGTAAACGAATTTAATTGTCGAAACGGTTATTAAAACCGAATTATACCTATACTCATATGATAACATAATATAGCAAACCGACCGACACCTATAGCAGCGGACTATAGTCGCTCGATTGAAAACAATAAATACGAACCTATCGCGTGCGATGTACCTACAATAATATTATTATATTATAGATACCATGGTCCATGGGTACGCGGGTTACCATATTATATTTATTATAATAAGCTAGTTGGAGATAAAATATTTTCTAGTGCGTTGACTCGCCCGGGAAACGAGCAAACTTATATACCGGATTCCGTTGCTAGAACATAATGTAATAATATTATTGTGTATATGTGTGAGTGTATCGGACGATTTCCTTTCATGTACACACATACACACACATAAATATAATATTGTTATGTACATGTATAAGTATAAATCGTCGGCTCGTCGTCGTCGCCAGCCCACTCTCCTGGCAGCCCCCTACATGGAGCGCCGTGTGTCCGCGACAACAACGACGACGACGTTCGGTTCAATTCAATTGTCTTGTCTTGTCTTGTCGGTTGGTCATTCGGTGCGAGGGGTGCAATAACACAACAATACGCACGCGCATCAATCACAAGCAGGGAAACATCCCGAGATGTTCTATTTTATCGCGGTTACCAACCAACATGGTGGCTGGTCGGCCACGCAAACACGAAGGAAAAAATGCGAAAAAATAAAGACTGATAATAATGATATTACATAAAATTATGATTTTTCTTTGGGAACGCGTCGGAGAAACCTTGACCCTAACCCCTCCCCCAAATATAAAACCGACACGAACGCACACGCTTGCGGCCATTAAAAAGTCAACATAATATATTAATATTAACATAATAAACATAACCACCGATCGATTTCGTACGTAGACGACAACTCACCATTAAATGTTATATTATATACAAATCTAACGTCGTCGTCCGTCGGATTGTTGTCGGAAAGTCGTTTTACTCATCGTACATTCCGTCGAGAATAAAAAAAATCTACCCGACAACGAATACCACATCATACATGATTATCTATATATATATTATTACTATTTCGCATATCGGGGAAATCGACTGTCGATCGACCGGACCTGACGAAAAACGACGTAAATATTGTATTATAGTGCCCATAACTACCCGTCCAATTAGCACGAAATATACAATAATAATAATAATAATAATAATAATAACTGGACTTATACACTATTACAGTATTATAATCAGAAACCGGTCCGACGGGTTTTCGTTACTATGCACACAATATATTATTGTATAGCGTAAGTATCATATTTAAACGCATCTCTCGTACACGCGGCTCTCGAGTACAATATAATATTATGTACCTACCTACACGCATTATGTACCATAAATATATAAATACGACGTACATATTATAATAGCAGTAAGTAGGTATTAACATTATTATTGTGATCGTGACCGACCAGTGTAATCCGGCATCCGTTTAATTTGGTCAACCTGTCTCATATACCGACCAATTTTTCTACGAGTGACAATATATAATATTATAATACACCTATATTAATGGTTATATATTGTATTATTGTACACACAACACTGCAAACGCCATAAAAACATGTCGGGACATACACACACGATTTCACTAAAATTTGTTCTTAAAAAAAAAATAAATAAACAGAATTATTTTAAATTTTCTAATTAGATAACTGTAATCTAATGATTCTAATGGAAAAATAATTAACTTTTCCACATGGCTATATCTTGCTAACCGTTGTGGCCCAGTTGCATAATTAAATAATATATATTAAAAATGTTTTGCATTGTTTGGTGGGTTTAATTGGATAGTTAGAACTCATCATGACTATTCGTCGTAGTTACTTTTGTATATATTATGAAGATTGTGAAGTCCATTATTTAGCCGTACGTGGAAACATGAAATAATATCTGCATGAGTACACACCCCAACAAGCGTTTTTTAAGTGATAAAATATAACTCCACCAATCGGGGATGAACTATCAAACACATTAAAATATCATGTACTACGAATAATTAACAAATTTGAAACTAGTTTTAAAGTAATCTATTTAAATGAGACTATATAAAGGAGGCCATTATAGAAGGTTCAATATTTTTGGTGATAACTGATAAGTGACTGAGCCCTTAAAGGCACACCCCATGTTTGTATAACTTTGTGCATCTATATATTTTCCATTAAACATTTAGATGGAGTCACTTAAAAATCCCAAGTTGGGGCTATTTGTTTTGATGAATAAACAAAATGAATTATCGATAACATCGTCGTGTGAAAGAGCTCAAGATTTCAAATTAAGTGAACATTATATAATTTAATAACGTCTGTATTATAACTTATAATAGTAGTTGAGTGCTTATAATTTATAAACACTTAACTTATGTATATATGTCAGGCATCTTTAAAACAAACTATTATAGAAATATTTACACTGCGGAGGACATACTATACAAACGCCGCCTTATATAATATGGTATTAAATAACTAGTAACGGATATAATATAGATAGAAAGTCGAGTTCAAGCAACGATCATAAGAAATTCAGAAATTATAAAATAAAAATGACTTGTGATCAAGAAAACAAATACAAAATGACAAATGTACAGTGTATGTAAACGATTAAAATTAATTAAATAGTCATTTATTTTATTTGCTATATCGTAATATTACGTTAACAAGAGGGTGTACGAATGCGACATTTTAGTAACCAACAAGGAATCATTACAAAAAAGACGATATCTATACTACACCTATACGAGCTAAGTGTATTTAAAATAATTACATTAATATAGAATTATAATAGTAATAAAAATCCTAGAAGAATTTCAATAGTTTCGGTTAATAAGCTTATAGAAAATTCAAATCATAAATAAGAAAGGGGGGCGTTATTTTTTTCATGAGAGACAAAACTTTAAAATGTATTCGTCAAAAAAGGATAGGAGAAAAATTAAACTAAAATAAAAAATTATATATTTGCAATGTGTCTTTGATTGGCAAGGTTAGATTAATATAAGGGCATGTGAGAAAATAAACGATGCGATTTCGCAAAAACATTTCATTACGAAATAAAAATATGGTGTAAACGAAAAAAGATCGTGTGGGCGACGCGGCGATCACTCGGTATGTATGGCGGCGGTAGCGATTACGTGGCACGCCGGTTGATCGGCCGTGGCGCAGGTTATGTCTGTCAACAACCGGTGCCCGGGCGGCGAGAGGAACAACCAGCCGGTGATCATATGGCCACGCGCGTCCCGAGCCCACAGACTGACTGACTGTGAGCATGAATGGCGAGCCGCCGACGTTCCACGCACGCACGCCGCACGCCCACCGACGCACCGGGGTTACTACGTCACACGATATTACCGTGCCGCGGCGTACGATAATTACCGTACTCATTGAGCTTCGGCTGGCCGGCCGGCGCGCACGCTCACGCGTCGGCACTACGACACGCACACGCCGAAGCGCTCGCGTGACGTCGCGCCAGCGTATACACTACGGGGACGGGGTAACGTGTAAATATTATATTATGTATATACTGTGCTCGTGTATCAAAATATTATGTGTACAAGTGACGTGCATCGTTTCCATCGAAACGCCGTCGTCGTGTATCGGTTTTTTTACCCATCGTTTCCGGGACTTTTTCCGCGGGCGGTCCACGACTACTTGCAATCGGACGCGATCAAACGAGCACTGCTGCTGCTGGAGTTGCTGTTGCTGCCGATAACACGCGGGTCCGACGACGCGACACTTGACCATGGTGGCGACGATATCCGTTAATAAACGACGTCGACGACGGCAGACGATAACGACACATGCCTCGGCGGCGATGGTTTCCGGTGCAGCAGTGGCCACACTACTACTACTATTACTAACACTACACTTAACGCTGTTACTATTACACGTCATGTATGACTAAAAGCGCGTATCGTTGACGGGCGGTGTAGTGGCGGTGTGTGTGCGATGACGGTGGGCGGTGTGGTGGCGGTGGTGTCGTCCACCCTTTCCGCGCACACCACAACCGTTCGTATGGCCCTCCGCCGCCGCCTATACTGCTCCGCGACCGACGTTGATCAATAACACACGCTCGAAAGGCAGCATCAACTGACTGAAACGACGCGGTCGTCGTCGTCGGAACGAAAACGAAACGCGGGACGAACAACAAAACTCTGCCGCCGCTACCCCCCGGGGGGCGAGAAATGCGCGTCGAGAGCGAGTAATACACACTGACACTGCACCGTATGTGCACCACCGGACACTCGAAAGTCGTAGTCGTCGTCGCCGCCGCCGCCGCCCGATGACCCCGCCGCCGACAACTGCTGGCTGAGACACGCGCCGCTGTGGCGTTCACCTCTCGACGACGACGACTCAAGGGGTGGGTGGGTGGGCGGATTGAAATTGCGTAAGCGAGATAAAATAAAAAAATATCGCGACCAACAACAACAACAACAACAACAACAACGCACACGCAAACAAACCGGGCGCGACGACACAAACTCGCGGCGTCCACGAGCGCACTACTCCGTGCAGACCCGGCGATCGCGCGCGTTATACGCACGTCGTGTATATGTCATATACGTGTAGAGTTGGTGTGTAGTATTTACCATCGAAAGTATACACAGTTCACACACACCGAGAGAGTTTACGGTACGCACCGCCGAGCGGCGCTACGGTGATTTTCACTTGTAAGCGGCTTACCGGGGAGAGCTCTGCGGACGGCGGCGTTGTTTACTACTACCAAAATAATAATAATAATAATATAATATATACATATTAGTTGTTATTATTATTATGACGACGTCGAGCGCGCGAGAGAGAGAGAAATCTAAATTAAATATGGCGTTCCGCGTCTATGTGTGTATATCATAATAATATAATATAATATTTCGGGTTAGCTCGATATTTTTTTCAACGTCTCCCCCCCTCCCCAACCCCGCCACTTATCGCGGCACGACGACCCTCAATAGTATACCTACACCTTTCCAAAAAGACACACACACACACAGATACATTTCATAAGCATTTTATACAACAGAGCGTGTGGTATGTGTGTACTTGCGAGTGGATGGGTGAGAGGAGAGAAAAATCGACTAATAGTATTATACGAATGTATATAATATAATGTACTATTATACACTCGTTATGATATTATGTGTGCCGTAAAAAATATATTATGGGTCGTATCGTTCGAAATTATCCCACCTCCGCGTTATACATACCAAGTACACACCAGGTAGATATATTTATATATATATATATATATATATTATACAGGGTGTGCAAAGTGTGTACAGTTGACCGTTCAATCAAATGAAACATTTTTAAACATAAAACTTTATAACTCTTTTCGTATTTTTACACGTTCACGGGAGTAACAAAAAAACGAATCCTTTGTATCCTAAAGCAATGTTAGCTCATATTTGGGCTTTAATTCCGTACAAAAGTGTAATGTATTACTACAATGCTGTACCAACGAAGAAAGTTCTCTTTTCACCGTGTGAATGGATGTTGTGAACGTGAACGTTCAACGTTTAAACTAGGAAATCAGCACCGCGGCGATGTCGTTGATAATACGCGCAGCTGTTGTATATAGTACATCCAGAGTTATTCTCTGTTTGGGGAAGGGAGAACGATTGTGTTAAAATGTTTAAAATGATACTTGACGCGTGCGCGTTACCGCGTTCGTAATCGAATGTTGTTTGAAAAAAAAATATATATTCAATTTCAGAATTTGATTAAATAAACATTATTTTCGACACATGAACACATTTTTACATAATATATCACCGTTAATAAATTATCGACAGAATTTATTAACCAACCTAACTATTAGCGTTAATCAAACACGATGGTTCAAATTTCATAATACATTCTTTGAAAACATGAATTATTAAAAAATATTCATTATAGTCAACGTTTTAGATAAGGAACATTATTAATAATTATGAACTAATGATCTAGTAATCGATCAAATTTTCTTAAAAGTTAAAAAATAAGTTTATTATAAATTTTAAGAAAAATTAAGATAACGATGACTTGAAGTTTTTCTGTTATAATATATTAGCGTATATAAATAAATAGATTACATTGTTATAGGAGCACTTAAAAACTCGATATTTATGATATCGTTCATTAGTCGCCATCATAATTATGGCTGAAACAATACGAAGGGGATATTTTTCTTTAACCCCACGGCAACGGAACAAAATAATGAAAATTTTTAAATTAAGTTTATGGTTATAAAAATTAAAACAATAATAAGTAATAAAACCGTTTTTGAAAATAAAAATTATTGGCTGACGTTTAATAAATAATAAGCAGTATGATAGGTTGGTGTTTTAAGTTTTAAATATTTTATTAAAAATTTCCTAAATTTTTTAGAAGAAAATACGAAATAAAAATATTATAAAATACTCTATAAACAGCTTTAGAACAGATATTCTTGTAAATGTAAATAAAACAAACATGTACAGATTTTTTCATGATGGTGTTATAATAAAAACACGTTTCAATATTTAAAATACCTGTGAACTTTATATCTTTTATTACGAAAATTGTTAGATAAAAATAACAATAAAATATATTAACGATGAACATTATTTCATTAATGAATATTAATGGGAACGTTCATTTTAAACGTTAAAAAAAATCAAAGGATCGAGACAAGCAACACGTAAACGAGGAAACCGCAAACTTGTACAATAATGTTGTGAATAATCATAACATTAATGAATATATAGTATTTATTAGCCGCAGCAAAACGTTTGTATTATAATATTAAATATTATTTATTTCTATTGAATCGTACTATACAGGATATGATGATGATGACGATGACGAACTCGTTCAAACTTCCTCGACACGCAGTCGATTGGTGATTACCCCCTCCGCAAACAACGATACCGTTAAAAATAACCATTAACGTATAAAAAGATGCGTACGGCTGGCTGGCTTACTGCGTATACCTATATAATGGTAATATTAAAATATTATGCTCGGAGATCGGAGAGCAGTAAACGATTGCGATGTGTGAGCATGTACCGATTGTCGTCGACTGGGGAATGGGGATTTATAAATAGAAATAGAAGACTCGTGTGACTTACGGGCTGGAATGACGAACATAATTATTGTAGAACACCAGCACAATCATGGTTGTTGTGATTTAGCGGCGGTTTTCGAAGACGATCTTAAAATGACACGGGCAAAATGCACAAAGCAAAAAAAAAAACCGTCACATGTCGCCAAGGGTCACCTTGAAACGCAATAAAATAATACTGGTAATCGATCGTTTCCTGTTCCGAAATGATTAACACTATTGTCGTGAAAAAAATACAAATTTTGTACGATAACCGACGACGATATTGATGTACAATAAAAATTTTTGTCGTTTTGTCTAAGAGTCAACGCCCCGTTATAGAGTCTAAAAGAATTCTCGGGAACTGTTCCGAAACACAGTTTTAGCGCTCATTAGAATTAAAAAAAAAAAAATAGAGACGAGTATGTGTAAATGGCATTAGCAACGATGACGACGACATTCGATGATAACGATAATTTTATATTGTAGTGTATACGTCTACGAGTTTGCTGGCTGGATGGTGATAACGTCAACGCGACGATAATTTTATGGATATTATTATTAGCCGAGTAACGACGTAACACGAATCAACCGATTAAAGAAAAAGACACGTCGGCTGTGGTCGCGGTGCGTATGTTCGAGCTGTTTCGTATATATGCTAATAAATACAAATCGATCGATAATATTTTAAATATCGAGTGCGCAAATCACGTACCGGCGCATAATATAAACGTATATTATGTATATATATATAATTTTTTTTTCGTCGTTTCCGAGCCAAGTTTTGACAGCGTTATCGAGCAAGCAAACGGAACACGCGACTGTTGCCATTTACACGGGCGGCGGCCGTAACTCTATTTCGATTCCGCGGTGTACCTACTACCTACACAATAATACTCGTCTCCCGGCAATTAAAATATTTTTACTATTAGTCTATTATTCAAAATAATAATTTGCTACACAATTTTCCAAACCTACGGATTAACGTATTTTTTTTACGGTTAATATTATCTATCATTCAACATTGTTCTTTTCCTCCCGGCCAAATTTTATACAGTTTGTACGATATAAATTTTTTACGTTTCCCGTCCGCATCGTCGTGCACTGAAATTTAACGATAATAATATTATTACGATATTCCTGCGATGACGAGCACACGGGCGCACGGTCAAAACTGGTACTTGTGGGAGGGGTAGAGGGGAAGCTACAGCACAGAGCTCACTACTATTATAATACACACAAACCGACGCTGACACGGTGTTATTTCTTTTAAAATGTCTTTTACACCACACAACGATGGATAAAAATTATTTTATACTAAACATTAATAATATTACGATACCGTGCGCAGACAATGTTTACATTACGGTTTTATGTGTTTTTTTTTGTGTTGACTTACTCGTGCGCCGATGAACCTGGCTTCCAGTAATTCTTGTTTACGTGGATCCAGCGCAGCTTGGAAGTGATGCTCCATTTTGACGCTAGCACCTATACGAAACACAAAACCTTGGTCAGAGAAACTATCGACAAATCAGTTGAAAACGTGTAGGCACAATAACATAATATTATATTACGATGGCGCGCGGTGGCGTATATATTACGATGTTTTGTCTCCGGTTATTATATTTTACTTGGTTTCCGAGCTGCGCGCGACGGCGGCCTAATTAATCGCCCACCAGTCTATCCGACTGATCTCGCCCGCCCGCCTGACGATCGGATTTCGTTTAAACCACATACAGAAAACCTTCCAAATCGCAAATTTCCATCGAACAAAATGTTACATAGAAACGTTGTTTGTTTACTCTACAGGAAAGGAAAATGAAAAAATGAGTATACAACACAAACACATCACTCGACCGTCGTCAGGCACTATTAGTTATTATTATCAGTATTCGCCACTCGCGATATCGTTTATAGGTATATGTGATGATTTTTGTGTGCGGCTGCAAGATTGATGGACAATCCGATTGCCAGCGATCGAAATTCATATTCCACCCGGCGGCCTGTTAAGTCGAAATAACCTATTTTTAAACGGGTCGCGCGACAAATGCCGAAGGTCAACTGAAAGTTAATTTTAACCAATCGGCGTATTTTGTCTTCAACACTACACTTTGATGGCAGCACCAGTAACGCGATATTATTAATATCGTCATCACTGCAGTCATCGTTTTGTTTTGCAATCCGATAAATGAAATTCCACTCGTTCCGTGCCACAAATTTTCTCGACATTTCCCGCCGCGCAAAACACAACACAATATTGCGGTACTTTACCCACCACCCGCCACCGTTGTTCGTCCTCACACGCACACACAGGCTTGCAAACCAAAAATAAGCGCCGGCGGGTGCGCGCGGGGGAGGGGGAATCTATTCTTATCGGGTTATCGCACTTGGGCCAACCTAATCAGAGCCTCCCCGGCCCAAACTCACCCGGCGGTATCATTACGCGAGAGCGCCACACAACACAACACGTCGGGATGACGGTGTAAAGTGGAAACGCACATTCGGAACAAACCACCGCCGCCTGCAACGGGTTCGGTACGCCGAGGCGGCGGTTATTCGAGGGGTTACAACGTTACACGTTGTCGGAGAATTATTATTCTTTATATTATTTACACTCGTCTCGCGCGCACGCCGATGTCGCGGCGTCTTGTTATTGGTCTCTGTCCCTCCTCCTCGAGACGGTTATTTCCGTGTGCACGGAAAACCGACAACCGACGTCGTCGTATAGGGTTGTGATGTCGGCGTCGGGACAGAAGGGAGATCGGGGTGGTACCCACGGATAATTATTCGTATTATTATTATTATTATTATTACTATTTATACTTAATACGCATAGCGGACGACCGGAGAAACGGAGACGACGGCGGTGAGTGGTGTGTGTATGTGTGTGTATGCACGCAGCGGTCGTACACATAATTATGGACATTTTCATCCCGACATTGTGTTCGACCGCCGCCGATAAAACGAAGAGCGACGTTGCCGGTTTGCGTACGGTCGAGAGGGCGGCGGCGGACTCGCACACACACACACACACACACACACACACACACACACACATACGCGCGCGCGTACTGTAAGACATCGACGGCGACGGCAACAGTCAGACCGAAGAGAAATGTACTAAGCTTAATATTGTGTTGTTTTTTATTCTATTTCGTTTTGCTTTTTATATTGTTATTGCGTGCGCACTGCAGAGCACACCGATATTCGTATTTTATAATACACGTGTATAATAATAATACACATAACACATAATAGCACTGAGTGCTGCGCTCTCTCCCTCTCACTCTGGCGCACACCGGCAGACGGATTACTCACACACACTCGCGTCTCACACACAGACAGATACACGTACACGCCGGCACACAATACGATATGTTATACATATATTATTATTATTATCGCGTATGTGTGTGGCGTACGGGAGTATTTAGAATTCACACCGATCGGGCCACGGGAGTAGGACCCGGAGCGCGGAGGGGAGGTCATCCGTCGGGCTGCGTTGCCGGATCGTGTCCGTTTCACGGTGCGTCTACGGAAAAGGGCAGGACCCCGCCACCGCCCGCCACCAGAGGGAGATGGACTGATTCGTGACACGAGGTATATACCGAATAGCAGCGGCTTACGCGTGTGTGTGTGTGTGTGTGTGTGTACACCGGGTTAGGCCGGCGGGCGGGTGGATCGGCGATGGCGATGGCGACTGGCATGACTGGCGGGTGGGTGCCAAGAGAAAACGATCGATTCTCTAGCTATTCTAGCAAACTCCGTTTTATACATATTGTACATACGCGCGAGCGTGCGTGTGCGTGTGTACACGTAAAAGCCACTGTGTCGTTGTCGGGCGGCCATGCATAAGTAACACACCGGAGCGGGCACACAGACGTTTGAAAACTCCAGCGGAGCCCCACCCCGCACGCACCGCCACACCGTCAGTCAAGGCAGTAACGGTGCAAACAAAACCCATCGCCGCCACCCTCCGACGTTACCCGTTACCCGGTAGTACCCGGTTACAGCCGATTTGACGGTCGTCGAAGACTCTGCCGCCGAGATTCTCGCCCCCGTCAAAAAGACGCGTCCCTCTCGTCCCCGCCAACACCACCGCCGCGCAGGGTCCTCGAGTAGTCGAGCATCGTGATATCCTCTTCACGACCACTTTACACGATATTATTATTGCAGAATGCGACCGCGCGGTATATTGTTGACGCGAAGTATAATATCATCGAGCCGGAGTGGAAGAAAACAAAAAACAAAACAAAAAAAAAAAACACTCATCGACTCCCGGGCGTAAGCACACCGCCGTCATTCTTCCATAATGTACTGGAAGAGGTCGTTCAAAAAACCTTTATCGTGTTATTTTTATACGACACACACGCGCGCACGTAAACAAACAAATGTGACGTTAATTCGACCGTGATCAGCGTCAACCGCCGAGAAAACGAGCTTTTGAAAACATCAGCGAAACGTCACAACAAAAGCTTTTCGCAACAGTTTAAAACCGAAATGGCGCTAGAACGCGGAACCACCCAGATCGAAAACTACTGCACAGTCACCGCCGCACGCCGACCGAGTGGCGTAGACGCCACAAAAAATAATACCCAGCTTGTCCATATAAATAAATGTTACGGATTTCGAATATACACGCCACCGGCGCCGTGCAAAGGTATAAAATAATAATTTTTCAAAAAAAAAAAAAACTTGTGGCGTAGACATAATATGATATAGTTCTGGAATCCAGCGGACGTTTTTAGACGCATTACCGAGACGGCAATAATGACGTTTTACGACATAATACACTTATTGCCTATGGCATACCGTTTACGCTCAGCATCGTCGTCGTCGTAGTCGTCTCTGGCGCATCGTCGGCAGTACGAGTGCAAATCATAATTTTAAAATTATTTTACTGTTATAGTATTACTTTCATACGATATTATTTGCGTTTCGACATAGCCGTCAAAGGCGAATCGATAAAAACACCAAGACGTCGACGGAGATATTTTAATAATAATGTCTACGTCGTCGGCTTAGTTGGTAACGACGAATGCGTTTAATTATAATGATTTTGAAAATACGTTCGTGGAGCACGACGTCGACGACGACCGGTTGGAATTTTTCAACGAGAATGAGAAAAAAAATAAATAAAACACTGGTGTTCTCGTTGACGTGGAAATGAAAAAATAATAATATCGCACACGCGACTGCTGCGCAAATTTCGAAACGCAATTAAATAACAGTCGCCCGGCGGCGGCATGTATAATACTCAATGACAAACGAGAAAATATTCGTATTGTCATATATGTATATATAAATTATACATGCATTATTATTATATGTACCTACGTGGTATTTTTATTAATACACACAAATAAGACTCCCACCGACCGACAGTCAGACAACGCGACGTGTGCGATTCGTACGTAACGTCCGCAGTAGTGCAGTGTTATTATATTTTACCTTACACTATTATAAACACAATATAATAATAATATTATATTCTGAAGAAGGCAATCCTAATTTCAACTGATCGTATACATCAAATATGTAACCTAACCAATAGTAGCATACTATATTCTAATAATTATATTAGCCCAGAAATAAGAACAATGTTAAAATCATTTATCGATAAATATTCTGTTGTAGATAGGCATTCACAAAGTATAATAATATACTTTCCCACAAATTAAAATACTCCTTAGTCCATCGAGTGAACGACAGTAAATACAACCTTATTTGGGCGAGGAATTGCCTAAGAGCATAACGCGGGTTTTAGTAAGTTATAAAAAAATCGGATCAATTGCATTAATCTGCGAGACGCACAAGTGGCGGCGACGGTGGTGGTTTTTTAAAATCGTTATTTTTTTAGACGAATGATATTAGTTGGGTCGTTTTGAGGATTTAAAATAGAGCCCCGCCCGGTTTTCTCACGGCGTCACGTTACCGAATTACCGACATTTTACCATGTACGACACTATGCCGACGACAACGTAGGCGGAGGTGAATCGTTCAAATACGACGACAACGACGACGATCGTTCTGTTTTCTGTAGTTATACGTTCTCTATAATATAATGTTAAATGGTACGCGGCCACGCGGGAGAGTAAATTATTTTATACTGTGTTTTTTTAAACGCAATTATTATTGTCGGCCAAGAAAATATGTTCACTCGTTGTTCAACTCGGTAGAACACTTTGGGGTCAACGAAACTATATTATTACTATTATTATATTATAGTCGGACGATCGAGTACCGTTTTTTTCTATTTTCGCAGTTGTTGTAAATTTGATCATGTCGGTAATAAAATAATGGTTGAAAACGATTTGCACACGGCAATGTATAATATTTACCGATCCAAGTCGAAAAATGCGAACGACGACGGTATCTCCTCCATTCGCGAAACTATACTGCTACTACAATAAATTGTATACCCGTACAAAAACATTTTTGTTTCCATTTTAATTCGTTTGATTGTACCATCAACTACATTCTCAAACATTCTGCGCTAATAGAGCCATAGATGTAATCATCTATATTTATTGACAACATAATAGTATGTTGTTTTAAGATTATTTTTCTAGTAAACTAGCGCAGAATACAACGGTAAAACTAATTTATATCGATTTAAATATAAAATATAAGACTCGAGTAGGTACTCAAGACACTTATAATACGATTATAATATACTTGTCGGATGATTATTGATAAAACGTTTGGTTAGATACGAAGTGAAAAAAATAACTACCTAACGTTTATTAATATTATAATCTTACAGCGACACGTCGACAACGCACGGTAAGAAAATAAGAAAAATAGCTTTTATAATCTGCCCTCTCTAGGTCACATACATAAAATTAGTCCTTGGTCACGTTACACGATGTCGTTTTTTATCAATTAAATATTCAGTACAAATGTCATTTCAAATGCGGCAAACGTAATTTTTCGTGTGCAACGTTGTTAGACATATTTTATTAATTATTCACCAAATTATAACTTATCAAAACTGTGAACTCGTCGCTTGATCTACGGCTAGAGGTTTGACGACGGCGTGAAACGTACTTACAAGTTCACACAGTAAATATAGTAATATTATTTCTTATATTGTTCATTAAACGGCGCGCAATAGTTTTTCAATGTTTTACATCACACACATGGACCGGTAGAAACGTGTTTTCGAAAATTAGCATGAAAAAACGTGAGAAACGGTCAAAAAGTCTCGCGCGACCGACCGTTTAACTAATCGGATTGTTGTTTTTTTTTTATATTATATCTCTAAAACGGAATTAAGTCGTAAGCGATTCTCATGAACGCGCGCGCATATGTCACTGCAAATCGACTTAAAGCGTTATCGACATTGGAACAACGTCATGCACTCGTATATATATGCCTATACGTAACATACTATTATAAAACATAATGTATATGATCGGATTCGTTTCGTGCCCGGTACTACACAACACACAGCAGTGGTCTCGTCGTAATAATATTGCTACGAAAACGATTTTTCGAGCACACAAAATAATAACGACGGTCCTTGGACACAAACGTCGAGCAGCACCGCGCTCCAACCACCCACCCACCAACGTACCTATATACCTACCTACATACACGCCGGCCGTCCGTGCGCCTCTCGGGCGCGGAAATGACGCAAAGGCGGAAAAAGCCGACGAAACGGTCTCTCGGTGCATGCGTACACGACGAAAAGTCGCGGATTTGGGTTATAGTCGTATGGGACGCGCGCGCAAAAATAAAACACATCGGAATGCGGCGGCACAAACTTTGGCCGGTCATCTCTCTCCCTCACTCGCTCGCTCGCTCTCCGTCTTTCCCGTCATCGGTGCACAACACAAACACACACAAACACATATGCGCGCGCATGTGTGTGTGTGTATTTGTGTGCGGTGTTCGGCCGCCATTGTTCGCGCGCGCCCGGTTACACTTCTCGGCCGCTTATTTATTACACGACGTATTTATCCAGAGCACATCTCCTCTCGGCTCTCGCTCTCGCACAAGACACACACGCACACACACACAAGCGCGCGCGGTCTCCCGCCCTCCCTCACTTCGCGTACAAAAGACGACACAGGCGGCGGCGGCGTCGGAGTGTTCCACGAATGTGCTATGCGAACTTGCCACGTACACACACACACACACATACACACGATGACGACGACCTATGGAGGAATCCGTTGCCAGAGGCGAATGCGATTATAAAAAATAAAATCCACACGACGTGCACACAACACACACATACGTATAATATATATTATATATATATATATATATATATGAGTTCTTGGCGTATAATAATAATATTGTAGAGGAATCGAAACGCGTCTTTCGACAACGATGCAGCAATATCGCCATTTACGGATTTCGTCGTTCAAGCCGTCGCTACACTACTGTACAACAACCTATCGACCGGCACGTGTGTGTATGTGCATCGATATATTATTTTATATTTACATTATATCGTGTAGTTGTGTGTGAGCAGAGAAAAAAAATAACATTTAATTGAACCTGCAGCGGCGGCGGCGGCAACGGTGGAGGAATATTTTGCGGGGGGAAAACGGTCGGAACAAGGTAGTGTGTACATAGTAGCGCGCGGTGTCGACTAATATATGGTGGAGGGGGCGTGGTACGGCGACGACTACGACGACCGTCGTGCAATTTCTCGTACATTTTAGAATAAACGCAAACCGTATTTAAAAAACCCACAGAGGTCGAGGCGTTATCGATCGGCGGTCGTCCGAAAATAATACGACTACTACAACAACTATAGAATACGCAACTAACACCACTACGACAGCGGAGGGTGCGGAGCAACCCTCTCATCGTAACCAACCGGGTGGGGGTTGTCTTTGTACAACGTAAGCGTTGTGTGTGTGTTTTCAGTACCGTATACAATAATAATAATAATAATAAAACCAGGACGACGGATGTTCACCTAAAGAGAGGTTTATATAATATTACAAGAGAGTAGACATTTTCGTCGTGAATGACGAAAAGCTAGTCCCGCCAAAAATGCGAAAGAGACGACGCGACCGTAGAGCATAATATTATTGTTTGTACGCGATACCGTTTAAATTATGATACTAAATTACTATGAATTATATTATTACATTGCAAGTTTTCGAAAAAGATTTCTTTGAGGTATCACCCGATAATGATGTTTACATACATCGACGCACACCGAATCATCGTGGCATGCAATCGATTTACAAACATCATCGAACGGCAATTTATTATAAAAAATATAGAAATATAATATATATAAGTGCATATATTATTATAAAATAATAAACGTATATAATTGAATTATATGGTCTTGTGGAACACATAAAATTGTACAGGTGTCGAACTAACCTTGGGAACACATCATCATCGATAAATGCGCACCGGTCGCTGCTGCTGCTGCTTCTGACAACGACGGCGAAGGCGGCGGCGGCAGCGGCACGAGGTAACACGACATATGCACTGGCGACGCAACAATATGAACTCTGCGCCTCTTCCATGTGCCGGTGCGAGTAGGGTAGTGGCGGTCGGTGACGGGAAAGATGTGTTGGCGGGGGGAGGGGTAGGACGGCGAGGAAAGTACACCCCACCGCCGCTCAATCGCTGCCGTTACACTAGTTAGGTATAGTACTACTAAAACGGCAGCAGCCGTTGGCGGAACTCATCGTCCGAATTTCCACACGACGTAATATTGATTTTACAATGAAATTCGCCGACGACGGCGGAGGCCGTTAAAAAAAAAATAAATAAATAACAAGAAAAACGCCTCGCGACGTCGGGCGTACGCGTCTCCTCCGGTGGCACAAGACGAGAGCGCCGCCTCCGGTGTGCACAGGGCGCGAGTGCGCGCACGCGAATTCGGACGGGAAGAAAAGCGCGTCGTGCGTATATTAATTACTATCCCGGCCTCGGGATAAAATAATAACAATAATAATAATGAAAATAATAATATTATTATTATTAAAACAACAATAATATTATCATTATTGTTGTCGGTGTTATCACGCCCGCGGGTGGCGTTAGTCGGAAACCATAGGTACGACGAAGACGAAACACGACACGGACGGAGAAGAGATGTGATCGGAACGAACGGACGGACGACGACGACGGACGGACGCGCACGCACTGCCGACTGGCGGTTTTGTGAAACGATCACTGCGGCCCGTACGACCCGATGACCGGACTCAGAATGGGAATAATGACTCTATATCCTCCCGACGATAGTATAATACAATATATATGTATATAATATAAAATAATAATAATATATAATATGACAGTGTGCACACAAGCAGCTGCTCTGCTCTCCGGGACCCGCTCTCTATAAAACGCGTATCATACACTGCTGCAGTGTTATAGTATACCGCAGTGTAGTAGTAGTAGTAGTAGTGTGCATTCCTTTCCTGTGTTTGGTAATAATAATAATATTCAACTACTATAATTTTTATTCTCTCCTCTTCTCTTTCTTTTTCGATTGCGCGCAATGCCCAATGCTGCGCGACCTTCGCACACCGCGCCACCGCCGCACCAGTGTAACCACTCACTGGCTCTTCACCACCGACACTCTCACACACTCTCTCCTTTAGTGGTGTTCCTACCCTGTTGCGAATTTTCATCGACAATTTTCAACCACCTACCGTGTGTGTATCACACACCGCGGCCCGCAACACTACCATTGTGTAACACGTATCTAAGCTACCCAACTACGCACAACGATTTTTCGGTCGCTTCCACCACTCGGTTCGTTTTCGTCTTCTATCGGTTTCAATACGAAAAGGGTCGACGATAAGACGTATACGACAATGATACGCGACAAACGGTCGTCCCGACTTGTCGTAAACGAGAATAGCAATCTCCTCCGACGTGATAATATACTAACTATATAGTATCAGTATAACGTGCTAAATCCGCTTAGGTTTTCAAACTGACACATTTTTTTCGAGACGAATAATTTATAAATAAGCGACAGTGTTAACACGACGCCGTGGAAGTCATATTGAAACTATTTTTGGCCGGCAAATACAACTAACCCCTTCGTATACCGGTCCGGTTGAACGGAAATTATTACAGCTGATCTATCCGCTCGCAATGACGTTATATCACGAACATTCGAGATTAGAAGAATCTATTTATAGCCTCTACGAGAGACTTTCGAATATGCGTACAATGACTAAAAATATGTAAGGTACGTGCGTGTAGAGGAAAATCGGAAACCAAATCACACTGATAACGCGAAAAATAATGATATATATATATAGGAACCGTATGCTAGACGTATACGGAGATTACAATATCGTTACGTAGGTATATGTTATCATTGTGTGCGAGTAAACGTTATGCACCGCAGTGTTGTTGTGCACTATAACGACGCAGTAGTCGTTGTACCTAATATTATATTGTGTGGTATCGTGAAAAAGATATCGCCAAATGAGGTTACACGATCACATCGGCGGCGGCGATGGGGGAAAAACAAAACTAAGATGGCGCCGCCCATCGGTTTTTAGCGAAGTGGTAAATTGAAATGCACACACGCGCGCGTACTAGCTGGCTCAGCGTCCGGTGTTGTATACCGTGTACATTATAATAGTCGTGATTTAGTGCAACGGGCAACGGCCGCGTAAACAACAAAAATCCTCGACGAGAGTCCAATATGGCGACTCCTCCGCCAACGGTAATGTCGGCCGGAGAAGCGTACAACACCACCGACGTACGGCGATGCGTTCCTCTCTGCGCATATATAATATAATATATATACACGTAAATTGTATTATATTAAAATAATAATAGTAATAACACCGGAGAAACACGAAAGGTATAAGTAAGGAATAATATAATGGTAATACACGACGTCCTAATAGGAGACCCGAGTGTGTGTGTTATATTATATACATATTATGTGCATGTGTCGGTGTGCGAGCGCGCGAGACATTGGGAAAAAAAATATATATATATATATTTATTATATTAATAAAACGGGAGGACGAAAAGAGGAAAAGAACGAGCGAGAAAAAATGAAATAAAACCGACGGAGGAAGGAAGTGTGTGCGTGTGTACGTGAAAAGGCACGGACGGGGGCCGCGGGGATGCACGGTTCGGCAACACCGCCGGATCCGTGACGTCACTGCCGCGGCTGGTACGGCTGAGTGGGCAGTCAGCTGACGACTACTACACGGACTCGAACGGTAATGCTACGATTATTTTTATCAGCAGGGCACTGCGGGGCACGTCTGATGTCTGGCGCGCGTACCGCGGCGGCGTTTGGTCGCGCGCGCGGGCCGGGCACCGCATACACGAAACTTCACAAATTCCGACACGTCCGGTGAGATGCAACATGAAAACAACTATTATGTTGATTTAATATTTTAGTACTCGAGTAGTCGTAAGAGTAAAAGGTAAACGGGAGTCGCGTCGACGATAGATCGAAATCTGTAATTGATCGATGATCGATTCGCACAAAATTGTAATCCTCATAGCATGACTAACAGTGTTCAGGAATCTTATATGCACGTCATCTTATCGGTAAACGGGGCCGTATACGGTTCAGGGCAAGAGGGCACGGGCCAGGGGTGCAAATTTCAATACTAGTTACGCAATAATTTTTTCATGTGATTTTTGAAATATGTATATTTAATTTAACAGACTACAGTAATCTCGCTCTATTTTTATAAGGCTGTTGAGTGTTGAAGCACAACATTTGAAATATTAACAATTCATTATGCATGAAATATCTTATATATTATGCGTATATTTGATGTGTGGTGATATTCTCATAAAATAGGTATTAGGTAAGTATGTATGTATTTATAGTATAATAATTGTGCCTATACGAAATGTACGTGGCTTGTAAAATGCAAATTTATTATTTGGGAGGGGGGTGGGGGTCGCAAATGCATGGGCGTAAGTGCGTAACTAGGATTTAATAGTTACAGGGGCTAGTCCTAGAAAACCAAAACCTTGTAGGGGGGCTAAATACAAATACCCTAGTTACGCCGATGCGCAAATCCAGTGGTTCGCCAGTGCGCCACCAAAGATCAAAGCTCAATACAGTCCTGTCGGTAATATCGGAATAATGTTTGATGGCTACAATATAATAATATCAGTATTGTCATACGGATGCACTAAATCGCAATCGCGGCGTAGATAACATCTGAAGACTAGTTTATTAAATGTTAAGAGTATAATATATAATGTAGATTAAACAGGCACTCGAGATGTGAATGTTTTAATTTCGAGTGTATATGTCATCATGACCACCAGCGGCGGCGGTTCGGCCGAAGCGGTATCTTCGATTAATGCAATGGAAAAAAAAATAATAATAATAATAATACGATATGACAGTAAAATAATTCGATCGCCAAATCTATAACCCGGTTATGGGTTACCTATAATACAACGACGCGTGCGCGTTGACGTAATAATATTATTATTATGGTAATTGTGTCACAGACGTAAACGGCGTCGGCCGGTAGAGGAAACGTAACCGCGCTCCCCGGTCCGAATCCCACAGAAACCACCTACGCCGCCGTATTACTACTACTATTACTTCTATTCGGATGACTCGCGCGCGCGCGATCGTCGCCGTCGGCGGCCAAGCGCGTATAAATGAACGACTGGTCGCGCGCGCGCCGCTGAATTGAATTATATCGCGTTTATAAGCTCCCCGTGTTTTTACGCCCGCGGGACGACAACGGAGGGCGGCCGGCGTACGAACGGAGCGGCGCCGAGTCTATTGTGTCCGACGGGTCGGGCGGTTGTGGAGTGTGCGAGGGGGGTGGGGGGAGGGGAGGGCCTCAAGGACCGGTATGTGTGAGGAGTGTGTATACCGCCGCTGCCGCCGACGTCGATGTAATTAGCGAATTCGATTCACTCTCGGCGTTGCCAGACTTACGACAGATTTCACAATCGGAATAGAAAAAACATAATAATAATAAAACATAAAACATAACGGGGCAAAACTGGTTGTCGGTTCGTCGTTTTTTCGCTATGTTTGCATAGGCCACCACCGACGGCGGCTGCACGGCGAACGTTTTTTTTTCCATGCACACGACCGCCGTTGCTGACTGCTCTACTAAATAAACGAGAGCGGTTCACTGGTATTTAAATAATATTATTATTATACGATATTACGATTTGTATAACATAATATTATAATATTATTGTATTTGTCCCAGTCTGTTGCGATCGAGTAGGAGACACTGTTTCCGAGTTGTGAACCGAGCGCAATGTATTCGTTTTACAACGACGATGACGTGTGTAAATTATACATAATAATATGACGTCTGCAGCGATATCATTTTCTCTCGATGTGTATAAGTAGTTACCCGATGTATCTTATTTCCGATATCGAAGACATTGTAAGTTTGGAGAGGTCATTTTTTTGGATTTTCTCGCCTTTTAGTGTGATGCGCGCGTAAGATAAAACGGTTCCACCTATCATTTGATAAACCTGTTTTTCATAGAAACGAGATAGGTTTTTTCGATACAATTAAAAAACGATAGAAAGAAACATCCACCAATTGAATTCAATTTTGAAAATAATAATAATTTATTGATTATAAGGTCAACTAAAAACCGGATAAACTCATTGGTAAATACAAAATAATAAAATATACAAAATACACACAATACATAATGCCCCAACTCATCACTGAAAAAATTATGTTATTGATGAAGTAAACTAATAAAAAGAAAATATGTAAATATTTTTACGTGTTTTTTTCTTTTTTATGTTAAACTGAGGTACAGTAAAAAACGTTAAATTTTACCAAAAATAAATATAAAAGATATTATGATAAATGTTAATAATAAATATAAACATGATGTAATACAATCAGTTTCATATTGCATAAGTACTATAAAGATTAAAACATGTTTATGCAATTAATTAACCAAATTGTTTTAATGGTTATATTAATATTTAATAAGTTAAAACCTACTTGTGAAAAACATCGGCTTGATTTTAACGTCCAGATAGTAAAAATATCTAAATTATTTGTTCAACGTGTTTTATAGAATGGTCGTATTGGATTTACATTTAACTAATATCTAAAACATGGGGCATATATGTATACCTATGAAATAAGTGTTATAGGTACACATTGAACACTAAATTCTTTGTACAGTTTACTATAGTAGAATATGATTTGGTTTTATTTAAAAATATTTTGATTATCTTAACTATAAATAACAAAGATTTTTTATGAGCGATTCTATATGGGTAGTAAAAAAGTTTTGCTCTGTATCGATTTTTAGAAACTTTGCGCTAACAATTCTACACAAAACACGATAAGGTATTAAAGCTGCTTTCAGATAGTTCAAACGAATAGTCAAACAACAGGGTGGGCTATACAACCGGAGAGAAATGGATTTTTTAGATTCGGATGCAAGAGCGGAAGCGCGAAAAACGAGCGCTCACGTCACAACGTTCAACCACGGCTCTACAGGAAATAAAAAAAACGCCACCACCCACACACAATCCACCCCACTAAAATACGATAGGATTTACTTTTGCAACGGCGTCGGTGTTTAATAAATACGAATATTTAAATTTTAATCGGAAAAAATGCGAACGTAAACACCAAATGTAATAACAAATCGAGTTTATACAATAATATAAACGCACGAGAAGATTGTCCTAGATACCAGAGATAGCTTGTGCGATAGGCCTTAAGATACGTTTTATCAAATAAATTAATATAATGACGTTTTTTTTCTATATTCGGTTTGTGTAGCCCACACCTCTGTCAGCCCGGAACACCATGTCCTCTCTCTCTCTCGCTCACTCTTCACTCTGACCGCGTCGCCAACGTATTAAAATCGTAGGCACAAAACTGAACACGCGCGATTTTTTAGGAATCCGTTATTATGTATTAATTTTTTTTTATGAAAAACAGTACGTCATATTATTAGTGAAATATTATACCTTCACCGGCGCGCGTGTCTTCCACACTCATCCATCCAATCTACACCCACCAACCGCGAAGACGATTATCAGCCAACTATGTAGTACATACACGACAAGAAATGATGTGCGGCGGCGGATAGAAATATTTTGAACAAAATATAAGCTACTGCGAAGCCCAGTCATCGATAATAATATTATATTTATTTTTTATTACGGGCAACTCGGTGGTGCATATTATTTAGCGACACAATTCGACATCATATACAATATGCTTAGATTTTGTTTGACACAAAACATTTATGTACATTGTATACAACCGATTAATAGGTATTCATTCGATGGTGATATTATTACCATTATTATTATTATTATTATTACACTGCGGCGGCGGTATGGAACGAGTCGACCTAAAAAAAATAAAACAGTACAAAAACTGCTAAGCGGGAAGGAGGGGCGCGGGTTGCAGGTCTCTGATTTTACATACATATATGATTATTGTTTCACAAGAGTATAAATGTCAAACGTTATATTATATATATATAATCGACGAGAACTATCCGTCTACGCAATACTAATAAGTAATAATATTATTGAAATATACGAATCTCGAGCAGCCGAGCCGTACGATTATCGTGAGGTGAAAACGCCTTTTACGGTATATTTGTACAAAAACTGGGTCTCGTAAATGCGTGTATATAATATTAATAATATAATATTGTTTACGCCATTGCGCCGTAGTAGTATAACCCAACAACGCCATTGTGTTTTTTAGCGGCGTTAATCGAGCCGAGGAAGGCAGAAAACGTATTATGTAGGGCGTCCTTATAATTAAATCGTAGTGTCAACATAATTCTCCTCCGATCGTTTTCCCGTGGATTCTGCGCAGAGAGCGCACGCGGAACGCGACGAGCAGACCAGTTTTTGAACGGAAAAAAATGCGTTTTTTTTCTATCAAACGAGTGTATAACATTATTTTATTAATAGCACGCGTTAAAATGTCAACCGGTCGTTAAACCAAAAATCTTTCATTTTTCATTTTTTATTTCTTTTTCTCGTCATACCTTCGGGAAAATAATATCGGACCTGTGTCGTGTTCGGAACGACACGAAAATTATCGTTACCATCAATTACACACGGTGAGGTGTATGTGTGTGTGTGTGTGAGCGCGCGCGCGCGCCGCGGGCCCGCTTGTATAATGTAATTTGCGTGCGTGTGCAGTAACGCAAGTCTACGCGGCGAGGAAAGGGTTACCCGTCGAGCGTTTATCCGGTCACGCTGTGACAATGATCCACGGCCATTCAACGACCTTCCGAAAGCATATTGGCACGGCACAGTGTTGCCATACGGCGTGTCGGAGATTATTTTTAAACACGATAATATTCTCGTCCGTTTCCCCGGCCCGCGCCACCGCCGTCGCCCACGAACACCGCCGTGCGCACCGGCAGAGGCTATTTAACTCGTATCATAACAAACGCGATCGTCCCGCGTGCACACACACACACACACACGTGCACACATGCACGTCGACTCAACTTGATTTTCGATGCGTTTTTCACCGACGCTTTGCGACCGCCGATTTCTCGACCGCAAAACGGGCGGCGCGTTCGGATTTATGAATTTTTTTTTTTCGTCGTTCACGTCCGCGTACCGCGCACACGTCTGCTGATCGTGTACGTGTATGATGCAAGGGCGCAAGGCGCAAGCCCATAACACTACAATATTATTAACAGGATAATATTACTATCTTTACTATTATTATTCATTGTAGTCGCCGGCCGCGGATAACGCTCTTGAGAAGTCGAGAAAATCCGTGTCCGTTTTGCGATGACCTACTTACTTTAGGTAAACGTCAGTTATTGATCAATCTCTTTCTCTCCGTCACTCTCTCTCGCTCTATTTCTCTCTCTGTCTAATGGATACATAAACACGGTGTATACACACATACACAAAACGTATACACTGCAAAACGTACACACAACAAATAGTGTGCAAAACGTTTTGAACACGTTCGCTACAATCGAACAACAACAACCCCTCTGCCGCCGAACAAACAACTTTTGCAACTCTATTTATTACTGTAAACCGTAACCTATCTATCATGCGCCGTGAACGCGATAAGAGAATAATAACGATTCCGTTCAAGCGCGGCTGAAGAAAATCCAATACGATATACGCGCAAATATACGTCCCTATACCACTTTTTGAACGGCGCTAGCGGAAGGGTGACAAAATTGAGGACGGAGTTTTCGCCCACCGGGTGTAATTCAGCCCACTTTTGGTTGTGGGTACCCGTGCGAAATGCGTGAACGCGGCGGCGTTGCAAATACAGTATAATATGGTGCAGCGTGTAGAAGGACGAGCGAGAGCGTATAAACCGAATCGAAGTTTAATGTACGGTAGTGGAAAACGAAAAAATATATAAAAATAGCGGCCCAATGTAATACATTTCGAAGCTTATTGATCGTATTTTAACACACACACACATACACATACACACACACACACACACACACGTACGCACACAAAAACAGTCAGCCAGCTGCCTGCCACCGAGAGGATAGAAAAGGGGTCGGTGGACACAGCGGAGTCGGGGGATTGTGGCGACGAGGACGGCGAGGTGGACGGACTATATACAACGACGTCGAGGTGCTGGAGAGGAGGTGTACACGGGGCGTTTTACATTATCGCGGGTGCGACGGAATTCCCGGCGACATGGGCAGAGGATTTGCCCGGCGACGGCCGTTTGACTTTGATTTCGAAACCATTATGCGTGGGGAGGGTGGGGCGGTAAAACGGAGTCAGTGGTGGCAAGGGACGACCGGAGGGGTAACGGAGCACACCAAGATGGCGGACACCCTGGGATCGTTTGTTCGGCCGGGGGATAACTTAACTTTAAAACCCCTTCCCCTCCGCCGACCACCAACGACTCGCCGTCGCCTTTCGCATCATCCACCCCACACACACGCACAACGTCACGCCGCCGTAAACGGTAGCTATATACCACAGGTCTCCGATACCATACGTCGTCTACTGCAGCTATACGTGTCGCTCTCGCTTCGGCGAGCGTTGTCCGAGAGAACGATGAGCATCAGGCGGCAGCGGTGGTGGTGGAGCGAGAACGGGCCACCAAGTTGCTGCTGCCGAATGCTGTGTGAAAGACGTCTCCCAGTCGCGGCGATTGCACATTCCTCACGCATATATACATGCACACACACACACGTATATATATATATAATGTATACGATCGATGAGTGTGGGATCCACAAACGTGTGGTGCTCACATACGTGAACAAGCTGGCGAACGGTCGACGGCTGTGGGTTGAAGTTTTACAACATTCGGTGCTCCGGCGTGTATATATAGTTATATAGTATTGTATACATACATATATATATGTATATAGAATATATACGTGTGTGTATGTGTATGTGCGGCTATGTTTAACGAAACGACCGGAGCAGTGTGCCCCTCACATAATAAATATACACGTCTCTCTCCGCGTCACCCCGTCACCGCTGTCCTTCTCCTACCCGTCCACCTAGTCATCGCACTTCCTCCTGCTCCTCCGCTCCGGTTACGGCCACAGCAGCCACCGCCGCCGCCCGTCCTTCCGCGGAGCTCTCTGCCGTTCAATAGAAAACGCCATTTTATTGTATTGTACACACGCACACGCACGAGCGTACGTACATACAACCTCTCTGGCGGTTCAACCGAGAAACGACGACGTTTCGCCCCCCCACCCCCCTGTTGAATATACCGCCGCTGTCGCTGCCGTTTTTGCGCCCCAAACGTACCACTACACATACACCACACCCCCACCCACCACCAGCCATCACCGTCACTCTCCTCGTCCGATATCCTCTCTCATCTACTACCGACGTGGTACCTGGCCGCCGGTCGATATATTCACCCGAACGCGATTTGTCGTAATGTAAGGGCGCGAGCGAGTTTATATTATTTACAACGGGACGTTAAGACGCATGCAGGTGGTAGTGGTGGTGGTGGTGGTGGTGGTAGTAGTGTTGGTGGTAATAGTGGTATGGTGGTGGTGATGGTATTGGAGATGGCGGTGGTCGTTATGTTATTATAAATATGTATATAAATATAATAATATTACCAATTATACTGAGGTGGCGACGACGAAAATATGTTCGAATTGTTTTCGTCATCGTGTAATGCATAATAACATATGATTTCGTTATTTATCAACGAGTCATCCATAAACCGGTACTCCAGCACCAGGACCCCCGGAATATCGAGGGGAACTTTTGAAAAAAAATTGTTTTCCCTCTATATAGATCGCGCGCACTATGGCATACTAGTATTTTATATGAATGTGTTGATCGAGGCTTATACAGAAGACCATTTCTCAACTGTTCGATAGATAAGGACATGCACTCGTATATTCATAACATACAGGAGCAACGGTTACGGAGTCGCGACGGAAGTGTTCTAACATTTGTGGAAAAAAATGTTATCGTCTCGTTGACGCTGTGTACGGGAAAAAAAGCGACGCGGAACGCGATTTTCGAAGGAAACCGTCCAATGCGACGGACGGCGGCGATTCAGGAATGTCGTTCCTTCATCGGAAAAATATAACCTTTCGACCGCTGGCCGGAGTCCACCACTACGGCAAATTATCGTCGCTGCATTGACGTAATATTACATGGGCGAACCGACTTCTCGGTGTTGCAATAATATTCTAATCGTTTTTATAGTGGATTGGGAATGAGTACAGTATCAAAGCGGAAAGCGTAAGATAAAATCTCTCGATCGGGTCGTCGCTATTTTATGTTTAACCATATTAGTATCGTAAACGACGATTTCGGGCGGCGGCGGTCGTTGTGCAGCCGTTCGCACGCACACATACAATCGTCTCGCCGCCGCTCCGGTTTGATCCCGATACTTGCACGCAAACAGTTAAACACCGAGAGAGGATAGGCGGCGGCGTCGGCAGCCCACAGAATCACCGGTGTATAATATTATTACGCCGTCGGCGAGGGGTCCGAGGGGGGTGGGTAGGACACGACGGAGAGAAGGACCCGCGACTGTCGGTTTTATTATATTTTTTTCACGTTGGCCTCACTGATTATTAATAGCATCGAGTCGCATCGTGTATTATTTTTTGTTATTTATTTATTTATTATTATTTTCGTAACAGATTATTCGTAACATCATATATTCTATGCGGTAATGTATTGGGCGCGTGCGTGCGTGTGACAAAATCCAGCGGCATCACACATGCACGCGCATTCATAAAGCTCCGTCATGACAGAATAAAAATCGATAAGATAATAATATTATTGTATGGCATTTCGCGAAAAACGTACGCGACTACGGCGGCGGCGGTGATTGAAAGTCAGTAGTGCCGAACGATGAAATTTATTTTCATAGTAAATAATGAATAAAATGCAAAAAAAAAAATATTTTTGTTTACTCACCACCTCCTGATAGCCAACGGATCTCCGTCATCCCGTCAGTTCATAACGCCAATGTTTCATTTGTAATCTGGAAACAGAAACCAGAAACTGTTTTTCAAAAAGTGCAAAGTAAGAAAAAAAAAATAAGACGTCGACGGAATTAAGCAACACGGGGGGGATTCTCCAAGAACTATCGGATCATTTCCGTTATCAGCGCATAGAAACTTTCGCGTGTGATAACGCGCGACTGTTGATAATAAATCGTTAAAATATTATTATTTATTATTATAACGAAACAACGGCCGACGGACATTAATGTTGACAAAAACGACGACGTCGATATTGAAGAACACATATATAAATAATAACATAGTAACGTTGGTGATAAATACCGTTGTCCGAGGTGGTCGCCGTGGTAAACCGAGATAAAGCGAATCGGCTGCGGCGGCGGCGGAGCGCACGCACACGCCGGATGACGGTTTTCGACGATTTTATACGATATAAATCATCATGACGGTACTCAAAACTCGAAAAGGATAATTTATTCCTTAAATTTTCAAAGACTGTCGACGGCGACGGAGGACAGCCGTGTGAACGATTACATACAGACCGTCTCTAACTGACACAACACACGCACACAAACACACTTCACACTCACATACACACGAACACCAAAAGTGAAAAATCGAAAAACTCAAAAACAAACAAAACAACACGGCACCGGGTTATTAATATTTTTATTGCGACACTCGTTTATCGGTAAAAAAATAAAAAAAAAATAAACGTATCGTCGGAAAACAAGGAATTTGATCTCTCATAGATCTCTCGAACGAGACACGACGATAATATTACTATTATTATTATTATTATTATTATTATTAATATTATGACACGCGCACCGCACGGACAAGTAAACTCGTCGCGTCGATTAAACGGCGAACACTACTACAACTATAATACAATACACACGCACAACACCATACTATAATAATAATAATAATAATAATAATACTATGCGGTGGCGGGCGGCGACCACGGTCGACGACGACGACGACGACGACGGCGACTACTACGACGGTGGTGGCGGTGGTGGTGGTGGTGGTGGTGGTGGCGGCGGCGGCGTCGACGACGACGACGACGACGACGACGGGTAAGTAGTGCGTGCGTGCGTTGCCGATACACACACACAGTCGCGGGCGGTGGTTATGACGACGGCGGTGGCGGTGGTGGCGGCGGCGGTACACATGCGTTTGCGGCTAAACCGGCCGAATTAATAAACAGCGCAACCGACACTGAGCTGCTGCTGCCGCCGTCGATGCTTGCTTGGCTGCTGCCGCCGCCGTCAGCTCTGTCCGCTGTGCGTGTGTATGGTTTTTTCGGTGTGTGCGTGCGCGTGCATTTGTGTGTGATACTCCGTGTATTGGCGATGCGGGCAGGTGACAACGCGCCGCCACCACGACCCCCCCTCGTCCCCCACGCCCGTCGAAGGTACTGTCACCACGGCTCTCCCCTCCCCCCACCCAAATCCTAACCGGCACCAATGCTGCTTGATCGGCTCCGAAGCGGTGCGGTCCGCGAGCGGCGAAAAAATCTTCGCCAGGCATCTCGTCGGGCAGGATTCCCTGTTCCGGGTTCCGAGGGGATGAAGACAGCCGCGACCGTTTGTTGCAGAGTCTCGCGCGTTCGTCTCCTGCACGTCCCTTCACCACCGGAAAATAATAACAACCCGCCGTCGTCCTCTCTCTCCGTTACACCCCCCCACAGTCAACGCAGCAGCTTCTGCTCGGCAAAAGTATCTCAAGAAAGTTTATGAAAATCGGTAACGTTATCACACGCGTTACCCAACGTACTTAAGGCCGTCGTCCCGCGATACCGCTGACGTTATCGTTTATAATATTATCACAATTACCCGTCGATTGCGATCTCTTCCGTTCTCAAATCGCTATCAACCGGTCGAAATTGAGCGCTTCTTCCGAACCCACAACAATATACCGCCCCGTCATATAATATGTACCATTTGTGTACCGTATACGTTTGAATAAGAACAGTTTTTTCGTTTTATCGATGACATTTACCAAAACGCCGATTACCACTGTCGCTTTTATATTCCGACATGAACACTGTCATCTCGAACACGGTGGTTCGCAGACAACGGTTAGAATGTTGTAAAGCTGGTAGACATTACAACTGTTGCGGTTAATCATACTGATATTTTCTACTAACATAATAATTGTATTGCCTAAAAATGATAAATACTATTTTAATCAAAATTAGCAGGAAGTGTGGCGTGCATATTATATTGTTACCAAATACCAATCATAATAGTTATCGTGTAGCACTTATTACCGAATAAATCGATGTCTCATAATTATTAGTTACAGAAACATACAGATTCAACAAGTCCTGTCAATAATTCTGACATATAATATAATACAGCACAATAGTTCGCAAAAAAATACGTAATCTTTATACGTTAATTTATTCAACGTAGTAATCTAATGACGTTAAAAATATAACTTTTCAAGCATATTTTTATCTATATATGCCCAAATATATTATTGGTTCTTGAAGAGAAGTGGCATACACCTAACCTAACGGAACTGATAATTTAATTTCGTTAATAAGCTAAGGTTAAGTTCAAATGTAAATTAGCTTAAATTAATACCATATGATCACATACAATCACGATATTAATTTAAACATGAAAAAATGTACCATAAATATACTATATTTGGGGATAGTATCATCTTGTTATCTATTTTGAGTTATACTAGTTAGGAGTTATAGTATTTCAGGATGGACTGGTTAGTGGTTCATAGCCCTGTTGTTTGGCTGTTATTTGTGATTTTTTTTCTTAAATACGTTAAATTGATTATCAAGCGACATTATCTTTTACTGGTGTGGTATACGATTAATGAAAAAAGTAAGAACTAAGAAATACTGTACCTAACTAAATTACATAAAAAGAATCTGACATTATTTTAAACGTAGCCACCGAACAAGGTGAATAATTGTATAAATTAATTTACTATATTTATAATTGTATTTTATAAACGATAAAGCGCTGAATAAATTTATATTTCAAGTTTGATTTAGAACTATAGAAAAGTTAACATTAAAAATTAATTATATGCTGAATACAATAAATAATGATCTATATTTAAATTTTATAGTTAGTGCATTTATATATAATTATATAAAAGAATTTTTATACTCATTCAGTGATTATGCCACTTCAGATTTTCATTAAGAATGTCAAAGTTCGATTGATTTTATACAATTATGCTAATATGATATAAAATAAACTAATTCAATATAATATACAATAAACATATGGATACCACCAATTCACGCAATATTTTCTCCCAAACGGTGCCTCTATCGACTCTATCATGATCACTTAATACCTATTATAGTTTTATTAAATAAATAAAAAAAATTATGTAAGTAGTCATAACTTTCCTATTTTGATTTTTTAAACAAATATTACTTAAAAACTTTGTATTATGATTAATATTCATCAAATATTAGTTATTAATATTATATTTTTAATTTTTAGAATTAATGTAATATCATTTTTATATGCACATACAAGAATACTGAAATAATAGTGTGAATGAATATTTTTGAATAAAAGAATAATGGTTACAATAGAATGTATAGGTACATAATTGTATTACCAATCATTGTATAAATATATTATAAGTCCTATTAAGTACATTCGAAAATAATGGTGTTATAAACAGTTGTACAATAGTCGTACGTGTACTCATCAGTTATCAGTCATTGTAGTATCATTATTCGGCAATAGTCAGTACAAAACTACAAACTGAACGTGCATCTTGCTCATATACCTTGAAAACTCGACACGTTAACATATTAGATATATACATTACACCTTTTCATTTTTAGTACGCGAACATTACCATTAAACGGTAAAATCGTAAGAATATGTTTATCGATTGTGTATTTTTTTATTTTTTTGATTATCGTTAATCACTTATCAATTTTACTGTTATAGCTTATTGTTGCTCATTAGTTACTCTTTAAAATTATAACTTATAACCTATTTAGAAGTAGGAATAAATTCACTCTGTACTTTTTCAATTTTATATTTTTATTTTTTGATATTTCTACTGTTGTAGACAAAATACATAGGAACAAAATTAGTATATATATTATATATACCTAAATATATACATTATACTTAATAGATATTTTATATTAATTTGGATTTTAAGCTATGTTTTTCTTATGTATAATAGCAAAGCTATCTCCGTTATCTGTATAAAATCAGATATAGGCAAAATGTTAAAGGTACCCAAATTCATCTACATTCCTGTATACAATTTGTCTTTTGTGCTCCAGTATCTTGTCGGTGCAATAAATGAAAACAAATAGAAAATATTAACTACTTATAAATAAAACAAACTTCAGATTTGTTTTCATAAATTATTTTTAAAAATATTTAAATCTGTTAAATTGTACTGATTTACTTATAATGGACATGCCAATAGGTACGAAGTGCTACACACGGTCTTATAAATTTTAGATTAAAATAGTGTGACTCACAAATCTTGTTATTTCTTATTTTTAAAACTGAATGAGAACTGTACCAATTGTTCATTTTATCGTAACGCAATTTAAACTTTTAGAGGTTAATTGAGAGATCTATTTTATAAAATTATAAACAACTTAATATTAAAACATCGGAATGTTCAATTATAATAACCTATAAATTAGAAATCATTTGTTACATGTTTGAACAAATTATACTCAAAAAATAATTCAACTATCGGGCAATCTACGTTACACACAATCAGTGGCTCTATTATATCAATGAAAAAATTAGTGGTTTGAACCTCTCATATTTTTTTCAGTTTATTTTAAATAATCATGGTAAAATTTTGAAGCATTCCACTATATAAATTATAATTTTCTATAAACAATTACATTTTTTAAATATTTATTCTAATTTTAAGATTTATATACGCATTTGATATCTTTGAATGTTTTCGATTGATATTGATGTATAAAATATTATTATATAATGTTCCTCATAAGTACTTTTTACAGCAGTTAAAAAATATCAAGTATAAGTAGACACAATTTTTATGTATACGTGTTTGAAGTTTAGATTTTGAAAAAATGTTTTAAATTTGATATCTATAAGTGCTGAAGAAAATGTATTAGATGCATATATAATTCCGCGAAAATTTCTCACACAGCAATTTTACGCTTTCCTTAATTTTTTATTGGTTTTCCTAATTATTTTAAAAAGTATTAAGAATTTTAGACCACTTAAGTACAGCTTCTACCACAAATCATCATCAAAATTGAAGATTGAAGCATTTTTTACCGATCCTGAAGGTGACGTCGGATACAGAAATAAAACATACATCATTGGAAAACTAATACATGCAACGCTGAATACATACGCAAACGTATTATTCCGAAGCAAATAAATTATAAGATATATATAAATAAATATAAATAATATTATATGTTACAATAAGTATAATCGTATTTTATATATAATATGAATAATGTTATATTATTATTTTTTTAAACTCAATACTTAAGTATTGATTAATAAAAAATTGTGCAAAATTATGTTGGTACACAAAATATGTACTCGTATGTACATAAATAAAGATTTTTCTATCTAAATTAATTTGTATACAGAATTAGAGTTCTATTATTAATGACTACGTATCAGATGATAAAAAAAGGTTCTTATCTCATATGATATAGGTATACCTACATTATATTTCATAATGAAAATTATTTATGATCAAATGATTATTTCGCTCATTATCTTTATATGTATTTAATGTAATATTAAGTATTTATGTATATTGACATCGTTTTATACACGTATATTATTTGGATACCCAACATATCGTATAAGCCAATATACTTAATCATTATAATTATAATTTAACCACCTATTTTGTTAGATATTTTATTAAATATATATTAAACATATCCTTTTTGTTACAGATTTAATCGTAAGATTTTCAAGTTTGATTGAATTAATATTTAAAATATTAGAAAATATACAAAAAATAAAAATAAATATTTTATTATTTAGGAATTTAATTTTATCCTTAGCACAATATTATAATCGAAGAATCGTATATAATAAATTAAGAAATTATAATATAGTTAATGCTTAATTGGACAAAATCATTAAGATCTTAATGTTATCTGTTATTAACACACGAAAGAGACGCATTAGATATCATTTATATTTTCATAAAGTATATTATTACATAGAGTGTCTTATACAAAATTGCTAATTTAAAACAATGATATGGCTAAAAATGAAGTAAATCATTGCAGAACTATTGCTCTTATTTTTAGTCTGTAAGAATTCATAATACTCACTAAATAAAATATGGACTTGTGTAACATTATAGGAAATTGATATTTTAGTATAAGTTCTATAGATTTATACCTACATAGTTATACATTTATAATGTAATAATAGGATGTGTTGAGAGAGATTCGTCATGATTTATTTGTTAGTATGTTTTTATCTAAATTCGCCCAATAATTCTGCCCTCGCTGCTATAAGTACCTAACTCCAAGTAGGTATATATGGTAATAATTGTTGTTGACATTTGGAATCGAAACAGAAATAAATTGTAAAAAACTTAATTAACAAGAAACGCGTTTGCTTATATAGTAAAATTAATTAAAAAAAATATTAATATAATACTCAAATATTTAAAACTAGTTTAAATGCGAATAAATAATAATCGTACAATTATTGCAATTATTGCCAAGTGTTCACTGTTCTTGAATGGTTGAATACATAGTTCAAGTATAAGAAATAAATTACAAAAACAATGATATATCAATAGTATTAATGACTGCATTTTTAAATATTTATTCAATCGTGTATGTCGGTGAAGTATGATAAGTATGTTTAAAATATTATATGTTTATTGCAATTTAATATGAAATAATAGCTTTACTTTTTATTACCTATTATGATATAGTAAGTGATTTAGGTTAGGTATACCTGGGTACTATTTAATAAAAACACATTTTAAACTTGATGAAAAACTATAACACGGTTATGGTTTATAAATTAATGATAATGTTGGTATATTATTTATATTAGGTTGCTTATACAATTTGAAGTGTAATTTGTAAAATTATTGATTTTTAAAAATGTTAAATTTATTATTATTTTTATATTATGTTAGTTGTTGGTGTTGAACTAAAAATTGTTGTTGAAAAGTTAGTGAAAATAGAACGTAATTATTTACTTAATGCAGTATAATGATACATATGTTTATTTTATCCAACTAGTTATTTCTAAACTCGACAAAATATGCAAATGCATGAATTTCCGGGCTTTATACATACTATTTCACATTGGGCTGTTTCTAAAAAAAACCTTGGAAAAAATACCACGCATTCACTTAAGGTTTACATAATATTTGTTTAAATGTTGATAATAATTTTACATAATAATAAAACCCATGTTATAGGTATTATTATAATGCATGTTATCATTTTTTATATTTAAAGTTCATTCCAGAGCCAATGCGATTACAATTTGATGATGTTTAGCTATATTTATAATTAAGTAGGTATGAGAAATTAGATCAACCTTATTCTATATTCATCTGTTGTAAATAAAAATCATTAAAAATTAAAAAGCATTTTAGAGTAGGTATCAGCAAGGGAAAATAATACGCTATGTTATATACTCGTAGCCGGTTGATGTATAATATGACAAGCATTATATTTAAACGGATATTAATTTATACTCGATATGTTTTTATGCATAATAACGTGTTAATTTTTGATAAATTACCATTTTAATATGCTTTAATGCTTATCATAGTTTTAATAGATCGATAATGAAAAATTACTAAAACAAAACTAATAATATTATTTACCACAGAAAAAATATGATTACGTGCGGTGTGAGTAAATGGATAATGCAATAATTAAAACATTTAAAACAAAATGTTTTCAAAAATATTTTATGGATCAATTGACATAACTTCAAATAATTTTTATCATAAAATATATATGTATTTTTAACAGCAAATTTATTAAAATTATGTTCTAATAATCATATGACATATTACATTGTGTATATATAACATTATAAAGAATTTGTGTTACAAGTTATCTAAAAAAAATTTAAGAGTTACCAACAAATAATTAAATAACAAACATATTATTATTAAAAACAAATAATAATGAAACAAAAAACAACGGATGGTATTTCGCTCAAAGTCCAAATTTAAAATTTAAATATATTAATACTAATACAATAACTGAATAACTATACAAACAATATTATACTAATACTAGCTACTATGCGTTTCAAGCGAAATATACATGAGTGTTCTATTGAATGTGTATTAATAAAAACGGATGATAATAATAATTATTACATAAATATCTGATGCCTTTATTATGTTTATGTGCAAATAATTGTAAATTAGGTGAACTAAAAAAAAAAAAAAAAATTTATATTACTATATATTACGGTGGTGTAATTGCATTTTTCAGTGTATTTTTTGGAAATAATTTAATTATAATAAAAAGTAATTTTTATTTTTGTAGAACATCCATAATTATGAAAAATATATTTTATTAAAAAAATTATAGTTTTTATCATTATTATTTTTTACTGACAATATTCATTTTTAATTTCATATTTCAGAAGCATACTATTTTTCAGAAAATTGTATGTATAAAAATCAAATTTTGAACAAATAGTTATTAGTTGTGACTTTGTAAGAATATATTTTAAAGTTTAGAAAAGCGAAGTACCTATAGGGGACACAAATTTTGCGGGGTTTAGTTTGATAATAAATAATAACGAAATTTCAACTAACGATAAACTGTTATCACATTTAATAATATTTAGTATTAAATGTTTATCAAATTTTTGATAAAACACTTAACATGTGGTTTATTGATCAATTGAATAAAGACGTATGCTCAATATTGTATTACATTATGTTTTTTTGCTTCTAGTTTTCAATACTAAACACTAGTGATACTAGTCTAAAAAAAATGTATATTATAAAAAAGTCACTAGGGAACTTAAATCACCTTAGCCCCTCCCTGGATACGTCATTTATATATTAGAGGTAAATATAATAAAGGCATATAGAGATATTATAATAGTTATATCTTATATAACTTATAAGTAATTATTATTTGACATTGACATGCACAGTGATAAACAGAAATATGTTTAGATATACATATTCTATTATCATTTTTATCCCTTCGCCAATCCTTATTAATGTCAACTTTCTATGTTAAAAATTACTTTTATTCGTATCATAATTAAATTTATACCTAAAAGATAAAATAGGAAAAATAAATTCTCCAAATTGATTCATTAGGGAATATGAGCACATAAAAAGATAGAAATTCAAGGCACACTGTGTACTGTGTATCTATTACCTATACTATTCAGTTTGTCTCATCAAATAGCTTAAGACGTTAAAAGCACTTGTCAAATATTCGCCATTACCATGCCGTATAAAACGATTCACTTGTACTAATATTTATCAATGGTGCTTTCCAAAGATTGTCAGTAAATATGTCACAAGTCAAAGAAATGGTTATTATATTTGAATATATATAGTTACTTGACAAATTTGCCATTTGTCCGTAACAATTTATATCTAAATTACTAGCTTGTTTTAAAAATTGTTTTTGGTATACAACATAACGTGTCCAGACCTCATTTGCAGGTCATGCACAATAGTTCCGTATCCTGTGGAGGGGCTGAGGGTATTACAGCAACCCCTTCCAAAAAAATAGGTTAGGGTTGGGGGATATGACCCCCAAATTTCGAAATAAGCCTAAACATATAAATATATTATATATAAAATAATTAAATCAATTTTATTAGGAATAAATAACAATTCTCTTTTTATCAGATAAATAAATAAGTAATATGAAAATATATTTGTGTTTTAAATTTCGCAGGTCATGCCTGTGCATGATAGGCAGGACCCGTAGACACGCCTATGGCACTATATACAGTACAGTACTTGGCCAGTCACGAGAAGCCGGATTAATATGATCGGTGCATGTAATAATAACGAGATTAATTTATTTTAAAATAATTTCCATATTTGTAACAACAAATTATTAATAATAGCAATGTTTAAATGTTCAATTACCCACAAAAAATTAAAGTCAAATTTACGAGGATGTCTACAGCCTGTATAATATACACTCATACAAATTTTAAGGCTGTGGTTTAATATGTTATCTACCATTACGACGATATCTATCATATTATATTTTTGGTTCAAATGTTCAAAATGTTATCTACTTATAAAAAAAAATATAATTTAATCGATTTATAATTAGTATAATGCAGTTCTAGTTGTACTGACAACATACAACTAACAATAAGTACACAATAATTCTTGTTGAAAAATTGTTTTTAGCTTTTTTCCGTAAATACTGATAAAAATTTATCGTTTGGTAAAAATGCTAGAAAGTGTAATACAAGATTTCATATAAGTTTTTATATAAGAATATTAAAAATGCATTAATTTTTTTTTTTTGTACATTTCAAGTTCAAATTTTTACAAAATTCGTCAAAATTACGAAAATTGTCAAACTACAAATATTATTATTATTATTATTTTTTATTGTTATTTAAGGATTCAAAATCTTAGCTTATTAGTCTGTCATTGTATACTAAGCATAGATACCTATTGCATTTTTTTAAATTAAATGTTACATCATTGTAGACAAATTATAACTTACAATTTTTTTTATAATTTTTGTGGTACTTAAAAATTGTATTATTTTATTGGTTTGGCTTTCATTGAGCGCTTCTGTTATGTTGAGTGGCATTATATGTTCAGGTCAGCGTGTGTTGGAGTGTATTGTGTATACTCCTCCACTTCGTGTTTGATGGTTAATACTTAAAACATGTCGTGTCGTATATGGGCTGAGGCTCATTACTAATATATGAATGTGATATGTGTAAGGAAGGATAAGTATCGGATTCTGATACGAGTGATCGCGATGTCTTATCATCGGTTAGAAATTGGTAGAAGTGTGCTATTTTTTGAAATATTTTTGAGTTTTTTGATGTTGGTATCACGGGAATATTTGAGAGGGGAGAAGGGGCATTCGCCCCTCCATCGCTTGTATTTTTTCTATATAATACATTAATTAATAATTTATTTAAAAAAATTTTCGCTTGATACAGATCTTAAATCGTAATAATGTCATACTAATTACTAAACATAATAAGAATTTTATGCCTATTTAGGTAATCAACTGTAAATTGTTTTTAGTTTGTATAGAAGAAAAATTAATTTCGCCCCCCTGATCACAACTCAAATACGCCCTTGGTTTTGCCAAGATGATAGGATTTTTTTATTAATAGAATTTTTAATGTCATAAGTGGATAAGTTATTTATTGTAGGATTTAGAATAGTTTTCATTGCATGATCGGCATATTTGTCTACTTTTGTGTGATGGCACCCACATGAATTAAATGTTGTTTTTTGTTTTGTTCAGATTAACTTTGCGTGTATGTTTACTGATTATTATTATATTATAGTATCATTTAATTCTAAAGTAATAGAAAATTTTACCCCGTGGCGTAATTTTTGGTGGAAAATATGCTGGTTATTTTTGAAAATTTATGTTGAATAATTGTGTCTTTTAATCACTGCGATACCTACTCCATGTTCAGATTTAGATGCGTCTGTGTATATTTTGGTGTAGTTAAGGAATGTGTGCTGAATTGTATTTTTAAATTTAAAGGTAATAATGACATTATTTGTTTCATTTTTATTAAAGTTGAGAAGTTCGGTATTAATTTTTATTTCTCAATTCCAAGGTGTTAACACTTGGAACATAATTTTGTTAACGACTGAGGTGTGTATGTCCATTGTTTGATCGTTTGATGTAATTTGGTAAATATATTTCGTACATAGTTGGATTTTTTTATGTTCTTTGTTTATTGAAGGTGTTATATGATTTTTGAAAATGGTTTGGTATTTTATGTGGTTAGATGTGCTTTTCTTTTTGATGATGTATTTTAGTGTGTCTATTGGTATTTTTGGAGTTTATGGGGTATTTCTCCGGCATAATTTAAAATGCTGTCAAATAGGTTTATTGTCTTGAAGGCTCCAATCGAATTCCTTCGTTGTGAATTGGGTCCAATATCTTGAAAAGGTTTGATTTAACTGTATTGTATGTTTGTGAACTGTATTTTATTTTTGATAGGATTAAAAACTTATTTATAATATAGTTAGTAGTAACTTTTGATTTGCTCTCCATATGTGTGGTGGGTTAGATTTTTAATTAAATTATTTTTATTTTATAAAAGGAGCTTTATAAATACCTATTTTGTAATTATTATGTAGATTAATTTTAAGATATTATCTGTAGTTTATATTATGATTCTAATCACACTGTTTTACAATAAGGTAGTAATAACTCAAAAGTTTATTAATTTTGTTATTATTAATACAAATAATATAATGGTATAAATATATATTATTATAATAATTAATTACTAATAATACATCAAATGCAATGTTTTCTGTGAAAATTAAATCAACATTCAGTAATACTAATACGTATATGTTATATGTATAAATAAATGACTAATAGCTATATTATGAAATATATTTAGACTATTTAGTGATATTATATGAATATGAGTATATGACTCAAAACTCAAATTAAACTTTTGGTAAAATAGCTACGTTTTATTTTAGTATATTTTTAAAACCACAGCATATTATGTACCTATATCAAAAGAACTGTTATTGGAACTAGAGTTTTAAAAAGACATAACATTATTAACCGCAGTAATAACATAATATTATATCATAAAAATTATTTTTAGTGGTTAGATAAGTCATAATTAAATTGTTAAGACAAATAATGAAATAAATAAAAGCATACATTTATAAAAGTTCAATAAGCAATTGCAATCAAAATATAACAAGTATAGTAAAGAAATAATTAAATATAATAATATAAATAAATTAAATGTTTATTGGGTTTGAGTAAACATTAGATAATATAGGCATAAAATATCACACATATTGATAAAAGTTAATAATACATCATCGTATAGTTGATATGTTACAAAATACTTCAGTTATCGAGTATTGGCAAAACCAAGTCCCTAGAATATAGTCATCTAATGCGCTATACTTTCATTCTTAAATTCCTGTTTCCCGATTATCTAAAACTTTTTTTCCTAGTGTGTATGAGAAACAAAAAACTTGTATATACATAATATATATATATATATATATATATATTTTTTTTTTTTGAAAAAAGACCTATTGTGAACTAATTCTGCAACAAGAGTTGCATTGTGTTTTTATTACAATCATAGTTTGAATTTTACTGAAAAGTGAAAATATACTTATAATATATTGCTAGTTACTATACAGTTATACAGTCATTTAAATCTGTCGCCTGCTGTATTGAATTATAAAATAAATGTTATCCGCAAAGAAGATTATTATTGCTAATCATTTCGTTTATGTGTAAGTATTTTATAATATTATATTGTATAGGTCAGCGGTTCCCAAACTGTGCTCCGTGGAGCCCTTGATGCTCCGCAATGGCTTATCAAGGGCTCCGTTCGTAATACAATACATTTACACAGAACACAGACAGATAAAAAATTAACGTTAAATATTTCTTGGGGGCTCCGCGAGAAAGAAACTTCTACTTAAAAAAAGACTCCGAGACTAAGAAAGTTTAGGAACCGCTGGTGTAGGTGTACTTACACGATACTATAATACTATTATATTATTATACTAATACACATGTTGATGTATATACTAACTTGTACAAACAAATCGTGTGGAAAAGTGTAAATTGTGCTTTCAGAAAATTCAGATGTTTGTTTTTTAAATTTACAAAAAATTAATAAATCCTAACATATGTAGGATCATTAATATTGTTCGTAGTAAACACTAGCAAAATAATAAATTGTTTAAAAATGTAAAAACAAATGCATGTATAAATGTATAATACTATAAGTTATAACTATACACACATAAATACATAATGATAGCTGGGATTGTTTTACATTTTTATTTTTACCTACCAGGCAGTGTACCTGTATGTTGCAATACTTGTAAAATATTTAGTGATAACTGATTACCAATTATAATAATCATACTAATATTATTTAGTAGAAAATGTCTACATAATTGTATAATGAATATAAGATTCCTGTATTAAAAATCCTTATCTATTTTTTCACGCATCGGGTTTTGTTGATAAAACTTCGAAATATTATTATTTTTAGGCAATCATTTATTTGTTCTAAAATTTCAACTAGGGTTAAAACTTCAACCTATTATTATTTGTATAATTCAATATTGTATTAAGCACTAATGAATGTAAATAATGTAATATGTGAATTATTATTGGCGTGATTAGAAAATATTAACTGACGTATAAAAGATTATTATAAAATATTTACTGTATGTACTATGTAATCACTAATAAATAATAATAAATAACTAAATCTAAAATAAACCATACGGGATCGAACTATCGAAGTGCTATATGGGGAGCTATAACAGGCCAGGATAATTATTAATTAGGAATACCTTTTACTCATCTACAAAATATTAAAATTAATGATGGGGCTAATTTTCAATTACTATTTTCCTAATTATTACATCAAAATAATTCACTTAAATGGAATGGGTTTTTCGTAATTTACAAAGTACTAATAGTTTTTTTTTACAGCTTTTCGAAAATATCCAGAAAACATAAAATTCCAATAACCACTAGTACTATTTGTGTCAAATGATTAATATAAATACTGTGTATAACAATATTTCGGATTAGCCCGTATAATATAATAATAATAATAATATTTAGTTGTACAAAACTTTCGGAACATTCGAATTTCCATTTATTAAACAAAATGGTCGACAATATTTTTATACATATAAAGCTAATCCAAGAAATGATTATTAATTTTTCATTAAATGTATTTGAACGCTACACTAAGAAATTAGAATAAAATGTTTACGGATTACAATGAACAATTCAATAAATACAAATATAAATTTAATGTACATAATTATATTAATATAATAATGTGAATTATAATCATCATATTGATATTATGTTTACGACTTTATGTCTTGACTTAAAATTATTACGACGACTAATTCTAATCCGTAACTTATATACTATATAGGACATAGGTATTAGATAGTACCTGTACGGTTGTACCTAACACAAAATTATAAGTTGTTTTCTAAATACGATAAAATCTTTCGAATTAAAGAAAAAATGTAGTTTTTGGGACAGTAAAAATTTTTACCCAAGATAACATATTTAGTCCAAATATATATAATTCGACAATTTTTTGGTGAAGTAGGACATTTTCTCTTGAGCACAATAAATTTTAAGGTAGATATTTCCATTTTCCGTAAAATAATTATTTCTCAAACAATTTTTTCTTGTATTGTATTAAAAAAAAAAATAGATACTTGACATTTTCACCAAATATTTATATTATATAATTAAATTAATTTTATTATTTAAACTCTTTTTGAGTTATGTATACAGTATAGTATACTGTAGTATAGGTATGAGACATTTTTAATATTTTAATTTTTTTTCTATAAAATATGTTGATAAAAAAATATTATTCGTAATATGCTAATAAACTAGACAATTTTAGGTATATTATTATATTTTATTATAAATGGGCTTATGATATTTTTAAATCATAAGATTAAAGTATTTCCTATTTATATTATAATACCACGAATTTTTTTTATGGAAAGTTTGTATTGACTTAAAAGTAACAACAATAATATTTGATCATTTTAAAATGTATAATTTTTAGTTTCAACATAAGGGTTGTCAAAAGCGACTTTAATTATCGCAATCCTCTAACTTCTTAAAAAGGATCTTTCCATTTCCATCGTATTCCATCTACTAAGTATATTATTATTATTCAATAATAAAAAATAAATTTGAAAAAAATATAATTTATACAAATATAAATTAAGTGTTGTTATAATAGGTGATCAAACCCTTTTCATGTCTATAATATATCTTCTGTTAGTTTATAAACTTACTGTAGATTGTTTGTATATTGTATGTTTTTAATGAAGTTAGGAGAAATTAATGTTTTTTTAAAAAAAAAAACGATGTTAGTACTTAATAGTTAATAATAATTTAAAAACATTATTCATGGAAATTTTAAACTAAAATATATAACACTAGTTTACTATACATAATGACATTTATTTAAATTAATCATAGATTTATAAGGTAATAAAGACAATAAGGTATTTACATCACGAAACTATATTAGTATATTACACAGTTGTATACGGTAAGTCTGCATGTAATATGGATTGACACAATTAATATAATTATAATGTATAAATGTATAATATAAGTGCATACTATAATCATAATAAGTATAATTGATAATTTATAATACTTTAGTAAATGTTATGTGTTTAGGATTGTGATGAAGAATTTCTTACATTGAAAATAGCGGAGACAAAAAATGTCCGTAGGTAAATTGTCTTACAAGTTACTATCTAGATATATTTTTAAAATTTCGGTGAATTAATAAAAGCTTCAAGCTGTATATAAATAGTCTAATGGTTTCTATGACAACAAATTAATTAAGAGAATGAGGTAACTAGGAGTCTAATAGGAAAATTTCCACCAAAAACAACCTTTAGAAGTTTAGACCATGACATTTAAGCCAAGTCCTTGCGAAAAATTAACAAAATTTTTGTTATGTATTTAATGTGTATAATAATTAATTATTATATAATATATATATTAATGTTTTCAATATTTTTATGTATATGGTTATTATTGGTTATTCCAGTTTTTGAAGAAACAATTTAACAATCATAACGAAGATGGGTATTGGGTATCTCTACACGATATTATGGCAACATAAAATATTAATTGGTTCTTTTTCATTTACGAGGAGAATTAAAACGTACATAAGGTCGACCACGTGTCCACGTCACAAAATAGATTCAAATTTCTAGCTGTATTATATGATAAAAAAATAAGATTGAGAAGTAATAATAATTGATAATTTTTTTAAAGTATTTGTTTCAAAATACAAGCATATATTATAATGTATAATTATTTAATATTTTGTTATTTACAAAATTATATTTGATAATTGATCACTATTTTTAATGTTGATGACACTCTTCCCAACTTAACTTCATGGCTTATTTTCGGGCGTCGCACAAATGCGGCCCAAAGTAACCTTTTTATCTTTTCACCAATCCCGATTACGGCCCGTACATAGTAGGTAGGAAATACTATTAAGTGGTTATCAAAACTAAATAAATATCCCGATTGCGTACGATACGTATTTTGACATAATTATAAATTTATAACTATTGGTTATACACGATTCACAGACACCAATATTTGGCGTGGTAATTCGGTGCTGCCATAGATTTAGTTTCTATACAACCTTCAATGGCTAAAATACAAATATTTTGTTGATGATTCTGATTTTCCACCTGAAATATGGACTACTTGTAGTTCCAGTATGTATTTAACAACGAATGCGTGTAAAAGTTTTCATTCGAAATTCAATTTACTATTTTATACTTCACATCCAAGTATATTTCAATTTTTGGAAATTTTGAAACAATGCCAAACACATGCTAAAATAAAAATTCAATCTATAGTTTGTACTCCTCGGGAAATAACCAAAAAAAATGTATACATACCAAAATTACAAAATTAAACAACTTGAAAATATCTAATTTTAATTTTGTAAAAATAATGAGTCTTAAAAATCTACCTTTAACACTATAATTATTTTACTATTTATTGACAAATTAATTGTATTTCATATATATTTTCAAATACAAATACGTCCAATACAGTATTTAAAATATTTACTTTATTTTATTAATTATAAGCTATTTTGTGAACCAATGTGTGTTTGGACACAATCGGGATACTTATATTTGGGATAAAATATGAATACCTAGCTGAATTCGGCCCGCAAACGGGCAACTCCGTTATTTTCCTCACAGAACTACTCCCTGTGACTGCTAAATGCTAGTTACACCCATAAAGGTTGATCTCCCACTACTGATTTTGAACTTTGATTTTTTAGGACTAGCTAGTCTTTTAGTTTTCTAGTTTTAAAAATTTATCATTATCGATCAAAAATTAAAAAACGAGGCCATTGCCGCGATGTTCGAGGGTTAGAATCTAATAGTCCACGCGCGTGGTTAATGGTACGTATAGGTACATTTATATAGTTAAGTAGGTTAACACTTACTATTGGCTACTGTTGTATTCAATAAATTTTCAAAAATGTTGTCTTCTCTATACACAGGAAACCAACGACGGAGAAATGGCAATAATAATTTCTGACGACAGCTAGTGTTGTGTTCGGGGATTTTATATTTAGCCGTATCTACAAACGGAACGGTAGCTGTGACGGCGGTAGGTAAATTTGCTTATTTGCCATTTTTCTTTTTTATAATGTATGCGACGACGATCAGACCAACGCAGCTATATTAAACGATTCGTTTATTATTTCACGAATAAACACCACAACGGAGCACTGAGCGTGCGAAGACACTACGGGGGCCACTAATCACTAGACACTAATCAGTATCATATTATTATAAACGTTACAAACACAGAATTCCATTTAAGGGAATTGCAAGCGGTGATTTGCTGTCCTCGTCTATGATACAACCAATATAATATCGGAGATATCTAGAGGTATTTAAACGAACTGATCTATTTATGATGATGCGATAAGAATTCTGAAAATGTTTCATCGTTTCAAGTTCTTAAGTTTGAATTATTAATTTAAATCGTAAAATTAAATATATCATATATTAATATGATAATACTATGTACCAATTTTTACAATTTACTCTATTGCAATATTTATACAGATCACAGGCGTAAATTAGGGAGGCTCAGCTTAAAGCCGCCCTATAGCTATCTTAAACATTTGACATTTCCTAACTTAACATTACCAGTTAATAAATTATGTTAATAGTTTACTACTTGTTAATTGTATTTCTAACCCCCAACCCAAAATATTTTTAACAACATTACGCGTATGATACAGATAAAATCGATAATGTATGATACCGATCTAAAGTTAACATTTCGAATTTGTTTTGACAATAATAATATAATATCCATGATTAACTAACTTAGTTAATCATGATAATATCCTTATAGCATTATCGTTTAATCGATCGATCGGTTTGTTGGAAAATATAAGATGTCCTACCCTGAGAATAATAATAAAATTAATATTGACGTCACAAACTAGTGACGTCTAAAGGTCGAAGGGCAATTCCATAGTAGGGTAGGAAACATATTTTATACCTATTTGTTAAAAAACTTGAAAAATTTACTTATATTAAGTTATTAACAGTAGTATGGAACATCACACGCCTCTCTCTCTCGATTGGATTGAGGGTTGGCTGTCTTACCAAAGAATTGCGTCTTTTGATTAAATTTATTATATATTATGTACACTCTACAGCCCGGCAGTAGCTTAATTTGGAATATATTTTTTTCCTATTTTGTCTAAAAATAACGTGGTAGACCAGGTGACATACTTCATGGCTTAAAAATAAATAAAAATGTTATAGCTATACAATAAATTAAAGCTCGGATCAGGGATCAAAACTACTACAATAAAATGTCAAGGGGCAATTGGAAATTGTCTCCGCCCCATACAAATATACAAGTCTATGCTAAACTTGATACATATGAATGATGATGTAAATTTACTATATATGGCTTAATTATATTATAATACATTATATATTTATAATATGTTAGGTAACACAGTAAATAATAATACAAATAAATTACACGCAAAAGTATATTTAATATAGATAATTATATTCAATTATATAGGTACAACGCATCATGATCTTGTATTTTAATGAGTGTACAAACACAATATTACTACATGATTGCAGTTGAAAAGGAAACTTTTTGAGCAGAAATATAGTAGGTATATATTATATAAAAAAAATCATCAACAAATCATGAAATAATAAAAATAAAAATAATAATAAATAATAATATAAATACAAATAACTATCACATTGTATACCTAGTTTTACTATTTAATAAACTAAATAGTAATTATTAGGTTCTTTAAATTAAAAGTTCAGGATACTAGAATACTGCAGATTAAGAGTGGAAATAATGTGCCAAAAAACAAACACATTAATGACTGTTGCTTTTTTTTTTTAATTCATGGCGTCTAATTGATCCATGAGCAATCATACTTATGTGTAACGAAAAGAGTGTAAATTAAATTACAGTACTTGTCATCATGATGTTATCCAATTAGTAATTAAAAAAATTAATTGAATATAAAATGTATTATGTTATAATTTAATTGGATAGGTAGGTTATTTACTTAAAAATAATTAAGCATGCTGATTCCTGTCTTTTAGAATTAAGATGAAATACTTATGAAGAACTGTAAATAGTTAAAACAATTTAAAAAGAGTAGTTAAATAAATAATTCTCCAACAATTAGAAATATACTGTGATTTAAAATGACAAATATATTATCTGCAACAACAATATTTGTATCTTACAATCGACAATAATTTTAAATCAATTGTATTAGCTGACAGGTATTCAAATATTTGCCAATTGTCATTATTAACAACTATAATACAGTAAAAAAAATATTTTATTTTTGAAAAATCTTGTTTTGATACTTAATAGATTGTTATCATAGTAGGTATTGTTTAAATTAAATATAATGATTTGGATGACTGTAGAATAAAATGTATCAACAATTATTGTTACAAATTATTCTTGTAAATATTAAAAATTACTTGGTATAGATAAGTTAAAATTACGGCTTTTTATCAATCACCAAAGTTGATATAATCTAAGCTAGGAGATTCTAAAAAGTTTAAAATAAGGAATACACTAGAATTTTTTTTTATAGTAATTTTTTGAATATAACATAGCATTATGGTATGTTTTAGAAAAGATATATGTAAAATTAAAACTTATCAATTATAAAAGGTATGTATTATGTATATTAATGTCCAGTTATTCAAGAATATTTTATATAGTGTGAAGTATACATGTGTAAAGCTATTTAAAAATAGACCTAGAGTATAATTATATGAATTTGGTAATCAGTAGACATTTTAAATAAACACAAGTATGTAAACACTGAGAAAGGAAATAAACAGAAATGCATAATATACTATATATACACTGTTGGTACTGTGTCTTTTAAAAGATAGATTATAAGAACTTATAATTTTTAGCAAACCAGCTCTAGATCCATAGTTATCAATGTCAAATATAAATAGATTTAAAATAATTTACTTAACCTAAATAAAGATTTAATCATACAATAATACAAAAAATAAAATAAAATATAAAATGGTATAACTGAAAAAATTCAGAAGAAACAGTAGATAAATACTCTTTTAGAGTATATAATTCAGGATTAGACATCCTGAATAACAGGTGTATTTTTCTCATCTTCTAGATCTTGAGTTGTAGTTAAGTTACTCCACCAATTGGTTACTGCACCCTTAGCTTGTGAAATAGCACCTCCTATTATAAATAAATATAATGTTATTATTAAGAAAAAATAAAAACAAGGATGATTAATATAATTATAATATTATTTATTTCCTTAACATATATTACATACCAACAACTTTACCCGTGGATGCAACTGCTCTACTTGTATTTTGGACTGCTTGATTTAACTTTCGACCACTTCTACTGCTTTGCATTGTGCTATTAAACATAATACATTTCTTACTTTGATTATAATTTATTACTTAGCATATATATATATATATATATATATATATATATAATTTAATAATATTATTTTTAGTTATTTAGCTTACAGATGATATAATATTGTTTCACTCTCAGTTAAAAAATTGAGTATATTTTATTATCAGTGACAATTAATAACTATTAACTTATAAATACAAATTGTATTTTATTTTAGAATATATACGGGCTGAGCTGTTTTGTACATTATAAATTGTACTGCTTACAATACAAAAAATAAAACAGTTTTTTCATGATATATATTTTTTAAATTATCTATTGACTAATATTAAGTTTTATTTTAAACTTATTACTTATTGCAAAATGTTGAAGCTTGTGTAACAAGATATGAAGTAAGTTTTACATTAGATTATTTTATAATCTCTATTTACAGCTTATTTAACTTTTTTTCTATTATCCTCTAACAGTCTAACCAGTCTAATCTAATTCTGATTTTATACTATCAAAATTTAAAATCTATTATACATACAGGTAAACTTTGTAAAATTATCTACAGTTAGAATTTTTCATCACGTTACTAACTTATATTTTTAATTTAATATTCCTAACTTTGAAGCTATGTATTATTTTTAGGCTGTAGCCTGTAACCTATTTTAATGTAAACAAATTACATTTTAAATATAGTATATATTGTTAATTAGTTTAAGCTTAGATGGGTATAGTATTGAACTAAATTTTTGTAGGATATCATTGTAAAACTACCTTCTTAGTATTTTTAAAAGTATACATAGTAGTGTACTCTGAAAAATAAAAAACTTAAAAAAATAAATTTTTTTTTCAAAAATTTGTATTATAGTAAATCTTAAATCAGATTATACATAGATTTTGAATTAATAATGAATGTTTTTTGATAAAATTATCAATCAATATCTAAAAATTTAGTTTATATTGAATCATTTACATACTGTGATATTCTTAGTCTCATATCAGCTACAGACAATTGACCAGCAAATGGATGACAAGGTTCAAGTGCCATAATTGCTTGGTGCTCTTGGTTTAACCAAATTTGATAATTTTTCGTTTGTTGCCAAGCAGATATAAAAGATGGATTAAAGTGGTTTAATTCGGGTGCTCCTTCTATTATAAACATTAAATACATTTTATATTTTAATAGTTATGGTACTTATAAATTGCTTCAAAACTAGTTGTTAGAAAACAAGAATATAATAATTAAGTATTAAAATGCTACTGACCACTTAACAGTGATGTTCTTAATAAGGATAACAAATAAGCCTTAAACTGTGCTCTTATCCATTCATCTCCACCTTCCCATCCAACTCCATCCAGAAATACATCTTCTTTTTCTGGTTGGACAACATGTCTAACTAGATAATCAGCAAAACGAAGATCTTCTGTGGTTAAATGTAAATGTCGTTTAAGTTCAATATTTTCTATTTCTACTTTTCCTTCATCAATCTAAAATGCAATTATTTTATGAATATAATACATTATTAGTTAATTTAAAAAATAAATAAACTTTACCTCAACAATTACATCAGCTAAATTTTTCTTTTGCTTGAACAATATATTTGATGCCCCGATTACATATCCTCGAACACTTGGATCTGTTAATATATCCATGTATGATAGGCAAGAATATGGTTGACATAAATTACCCTGGAATATTAATACTTTGAAATTATTATCTTTCTTGGAAAATATTGAATTATTCATACGAACATTATCAAAAATAGACATTGGAACTCCACAGTCTTCAGAATTGATTTGGGCGATACTTATCATATTATACTGTACAGCAGCTTCATCCAACGAATCAATACTAGGATCTTTAGGAATGTTTGAAGCAAAGGTATTGTTAGGAATTAAGTCTTCATCAACAACTTCATTTGATTTTTGACTAACTATGCTATGATCATTATCTTCTGCTTCTGGACTTATATTTGAAACATTAACTTCACACTTGTTTTCAATAGAGAGTTGAGTAGAACTACTAAGGCTAAGAAAAATCATATATTTTATAATAATTGTCAATTTTATGCATGATTATAAATATTTAGTTACCTAATATTAGCAGATTTATTGAGCCCATTTTCAATTAATCCAGGGTGAAGAGATAATAAGGTCAATATTGTAGAACAGAGTGGACGAACAGGAGAGTAAAAAAATAGTACTTTATTTTCTAACAACATCAGTTTAAATAGCAATAATACTTTATGTCTAAACCTTGTCACAAGTTCAACTGCAGATAAACCTGTAAAAAAATTACAATCTAGTAATAAGTAGTTAATAAAAGTCAACAAACAAATACGAACCAACAAATAGATGAGGACTGGTACTAATATTGTCTATACTAGATAAACAGGCATTGAGATGGTGATAAGTGTCATGTAGGAGTGATATTTTACTGAAATCACCCTCTTCAAAATATGCATGTGTAATTAGAGACATTTTAACTTGAATATGCCCATATAATGGTAATGTACTAAGTACACATACTGATTTTTGGATTGTACTTCTTGTCATATCAGGAGTTCGGTTAATAATTTTCTTTAAAAATAAAAATACTTTAAGCAACTCAATAGTCAAAGTTATTTGTTATTTACTTCTAATGGAATTTGTCTGTAACATGAAATCCCATAAATTGTTTCATTCGGATCTTGCTGACTCGGTAGATGAAAGTATGCAGTGTCTTCATCAAAGTTGTGTGATCCATCAGGTAATGCTAAATATGGCAAATGCTTCCAAGCTGCCGGACATTCAGCAGAAACACCAGTGGTATCTTCAATAAATGGCGGATAAGCATATTCTACCTAAACATAAAAATTAATTAATAACTGAATCAATTTTTGTTTAACAAATTATATAAATTTTATTATTAATGATATTTGTTCTGTATTTATTTTATTTATATACCTAACCTTTACCTATACATACACATATATACATTGACCTACTCAGTTTTGTTTAAAAAATGTAATTATTTAATTTTGGCAGAACCCAACATCTTTTATCTTTTAATATTAATAAATAGCTTTGTAGAAAATATTAACAGGATTATAACATTGTACACATTAAATATAAAATATACTACCTACATTGTTATATATACATATTATTATATTGCATAGGTACTTATTTAGTTCTAAACATATTGTTTAGATAAATCAGTATAAGGACGAAGCTATTAAATCCAGCAAAATTTGGACATACTGTTGAATGTTTAAGACAAAACCATTAAAACCATGAGTGGGTAGTCATTGAAACGTACCTGACATCCTTTTTTATGATGGAATCCAACCACCAAAACGTGTAGAATTGGATTTTCTGTCATGACGATGAACGCAGTACAATACTAGTTTGCTAGTATAAACATATTGTTCGCAGTGTGTACATACGACGTACTTATTTGATACAATTTATTTACAACTCTTTGGACGGATTCGTCATTTGTCGTTGGACATTCGTATCGTTATTTGTTTTGAGTTCTATTTTACGTTTATTTTGACAGGAACGTAGTACAGTGGATGTGCGGTCCCCTTCAACGAAAGTAACGTCTAATTTTGAACGACTGACGTTGACCCACCGACAACACGTAGAACAATTTGTTTTCGTAATACTGCGAATTTTTGTGTTTTGTCGTCGGTCGATGATAACAATTAATATTATTGTCACTGAAAGAGCGAAACGGTATTATCGATTTGATAAGAGCATATTGATAACAAAAGAAAAAACCCGTACTACGTACTACGTAGATCCATAGTAAATAAAATGTGGGTTTCTGCGCATGCGCTTGGCACTTCTCTCATTTGAAGCGCGTAAATAATCGAACTGTGATGGGGTTCCAAATCAGTGCCCAAAAATGGAATAAAGTACTGAGATTCCATTAATATTTTAAGCGTATCATGCATTTACCACTAATACACTAGTACTTAAATAATTCATTTTAACCTAACCTAGTAACCTAACTTCCAGTCGTTAATCACTGTATTTTTTATAACACGAACATTGATTAAGTAATGACATCAGACATAAATATAATTAATAATTACACTGTTTTGAATAAAAAAATTTAGTTTATTAGTATGTCAGTATATGCAAGTGCTTATATTAATTTATTAAAACAAATGGTCGAAATGAAAAACTATAAATGAGTTTAATTATAGGGTTTTCAATTGGCGTTTTAACATTAGAAGTGTTAGGAGTATTCTATACTGACTATACTCGTGATGACGTGATTCTCAATCGATGTGTGTCACCAAGAAAAAAAATTTGATTTTTTTTTTGGACTTAAATGTTATTTATAATAATCTTTAGATATATACCTCATGATTTAAGTGTGTTGCTATTTAATTAAATTAAATTTAGGATTTTGTCGAGAACCACTGCCATAATAAGTTGTATCATTATAGTCTGTAGTACGATGGAAGTAGTAAGAGATTATGTACAACAAAGGCAAAAAAATATGGTTTTGAAGGAAAGTCATTGTTTTATGTTTAGAATGTTATAACTTTTAGAAATTATTGTTACTATTTTACTAGTTCACAAAATGCTTATGATTTTTCTGAAATTTTGACTAAATTTAAAATTCTGTGTATGAATGAGTAGCCTAATTGTTTTTCATAATACATATGTTTTTTTTATATTTATTACGATTTAGCTGGTTTAAAAATGTATAATTCATTATTAAAATCGTATTATTATATTTTATTATGTATTATTTATTATAGCATCTATTGATCTATAAATGGATATATAAATACCTATACAATTATTATCATCATGGTAGGTATATATACTTCTAATTGTCGTTTGTATATGAAAATATCTAATGGTAATTAGGTATTAATCATAATTACAAAAGAATACAGAAAAAACAATTAATTTTAAAATTTAAAAAAAACCCGTATATCTACCATTTGTATAAGATATAATAGTATCTTATTTGTTATTTTAAAAAGAATAAAAAAACTACAAATTACAATTTGATTTCTGAGCTTTTTACTGGTTATGTAAAGTCTGCAGTGCCGTAAATTGTATTACATATTATAACGGACAACGGTCTGTCGGTCTACTACGTATACATTTCCCCACTGCATCATACTCAATTCATCAAACGCTAGTACAAATACACTTAAATTAATATATATATATTGGCTATACATACACTCATACATAATAATATATGTTACTATAAAAGTACGAATAACGGTAAAACCTCGGATTTTACCTATAAATCTTAGTTTTCACCAACTGATGTCGGAAAGTTATTATTTAAGTACATTAGGTACTGCATTACAATATTTACAGGTAAACAGGGTAAACTGAATGTGCCCGCACCCACAAATTAACATATTACTGGCTGTGGCGTTACAAGTTGTAGATGGAGAATTTTATCACTTGCAGGATACAAAAGCGAGAACATTTCATTCCCCTAATTTTTCACTTGGAATCGCAATTCACCTTATGCGAACAATTTTTTCTAGAATCGGCAATAATTTTAGATAATGAAATTGGTATTCCTTCGTCAAATGATACAAATATAGAATCTTTGACTGTTGGATATGATAAAGATTAATAAGGTGTGTCAGGTGTGCGCGTGACTGAAAAAAATGTAATACAAATCAATTTAATATTCTATCAAAAAATGTATTGCAAAATTCGATATGTTATACTATAGTACTCTGCACAAATAAATAAACATTTTTGTTATACAAATATAGGTACCTAAATACCTAATTTATAATAATAATTTAAATTATTTAATAATAATTTGTAATAAATAATGATATAATATACAAAAATTTGTAAAATAATATATAGTAATAATGTACATATATGTATCTAAAATTCTAAAATACTAGTAAATAATACTTTACGTAATTTTGAAGTTAATGTTTAAAATTGTAATTATATTACAAATACAAAGTAAGGAAACAAAATATCATACAATTGGTAAACAATTTCGTGCTTTTAATAAAATTAATTGTTTATCTTAAGTCTTAACAGTTAACATATACCAAATGTCCAAATCTCATTTATAAAAGTCCAAACTACAAAAATTAATTGATGTAATTATAAATTTATTATAAAGCTATAATATTTTTTACATAGCCATTTGTTGACATGTATATTAAATCATTGATGTCGTTATTATTATTATAACTTTAATTTGTATTATTGTTATATTTTATTCTTGCCGATATTTGCCCGATCGATGTTTAATTATATTATAGTGTGTCCATTTACGTGTTATCGTGTCCGTCTCCTCACTTAAATAAATTGTTTATAGATATACAAAATAATTAAATCTTAAATCTTAATATAAAAAAAAAACCAAATTAAACCTATACAGTCCACTAAATAGTAAATACCATTTAAATAATAAAATAAAATAATGACTTAATAATAACCATTGTCCATTTTTAAATGATTATGGTGCTTATTAAATAAGTTTTTAAATTTAAAAAACAGAAGGTGCAGCACCCTGAGTGAAAAACATGTTCAAGCCCCTTAAAGCTCTAAAAATAAATTTTGCCGATGTGCGTATAATTTTACGAATATATATATTAAGTGTAATGTAAAAACATATAAAACAACGGTGTAATATCTATTTTCAGTATACTAGGTGCAGCAGAAACAAGGCGGTACGCTCTTAAATCTGTTTGCTGCTGCAGTTTAGGTATAATGCTTTTCGGACGTGGCATACGAGTAAAACGTATGACGCGGAAACACGTTATGCTATATATATTATACATTTATTTTACTGTAGGGTCCAAACACCACAAAGTTTACTACTATTTGTAGTTTATGCTTGCGCCGCCAGCGAGTGTAAGACCGGACACGGCGCGCGTGGTCGTCTACACACGTATGATACAAACACACACATACGACATATATAAGGATTTTAAGGTATATACGATATACCACGCGATAATGACCGTAAAGTCAGTATCTATGTGCCTCCGGAGATTCGGCAGCGAGCACGATACTTACTACTTTATGTCTTCATACCCTCCTCCCATAGGAAGATGACGATTTTCAACGAGATATTTAATATGTTGGTTGAACATTTAAAATAACCTGAATCATCGTGAATAGTTTGGGTATATAACATGGTATTGCAACAGTAGGAGAAAGGACGTCCCAGGACAGTAATTCAGTTGTGTTAGTGTGTGCAGTGTGCACGTGTTGGGGAGGGCGTCAATTTGAAAAATCACTCATATTACCTACCAACATCATAATATGATACCTAATCATGATGCGTTTGTAGTATGTATCTATTATCAGAGCCGCATCTAGGGGGAGCAAACTGGGGCATTTGCCCCGGAAGTCTTTATCGGAGGGCGCCAAATTACCAAATAATAAGTGAATACCTATACATATTAACATTTATAGGCATAATAGAGGTTAGGTAAGAGAAAGCGCTAATATTATACTTTACCCCAGGTAAAAAATAAACTATAGATTCGCAATAGCCTATTATAATATTATAACTCAATATAAGTAAGCGTAATAACTATAATCACAAATAACAAGGATTTTATGGTTTTCTAACTAAGTACAAAATTATTAGGAATTATTATTATATACCTACATAAAGGTATACAATTATTCAATCAACTACCTGTGTATATTAAATTGATTGAGAATAACATTAAATTTAAATTAATTTTAAAATATATGCGATTATTTAACTAATGTCTTATTATTATTATTACTAATTATTGTTATAAGAGTTGTTAATTATTTAGTAGTATGGCTTGGTGTAATTATATATTATATTATTACTATGATAAACATATGTAAAATTTAATAAATAATAATTAGACTATGATCTCCCTACTTTCATCACAAGTTTACTTACATGCAGAGAGTAGGTATCAACTTGTAAATATAAATGTAAATATTGCGTGTTGTGTAGTTGAACTTCAATAAATAAATAAAAATAAATGTAAAACCAATACAATAATTCTCCGCTCAGAATCTAAAAAGTTTAAGAAAATAGTTTTAATTAATGATACGGTAAATTAATATATAAATAATACAATGATATTAACAATAATTATCTTATTAAATTTAAGCTTATGTATTGTATAGCAACGCTTTTTGAAAAACTTTCCACTATACCATCGACTTCCATTGCAGTGGATGGTTGTTTATAATTTAAAAAATAATTATGTTTTGAAATTTCTTTGTTTATAGATTTCGATCTTCGCCATAATATTGAATAATAACGATTTTTGATGCCAACAAGGTATCAAATAAAACTTTACGTATTTTGTACCCAAATACTGTAGCGTCTGTAGTATATGTAGACAATTATTTTAATTAAAATATTATATAGGTAATATATAATCCACGAAAATCGTTGAAAAAATTGTTATGATCTTTTCCTTTCTTCTTCCTTTATTAAATCATAGTTGACTGGCCGTTACTTCCAAGCTCAATACAGCTCCTCAAGCGCCTCTACTTCAGAAATTTTAAAAATTAATACTGGCGTTCCTCAACTCACAAGATGGTATTTTATCTCTCCTACTTTTCATTTTTTTTTACTATTGACCAGTCCATCACTTCGCAGCTAACTATTGTGGCGGTCGGCGAATTATCTACCCAACTGTTACGTCATGTCAACTCACACTCTTAGAATATAAGCTTATTGCATATATTTTAGTAAATAGATTGTTTATTTAAAATAAAAAAATATTATCTTATCACTCCTGATAACGAATCGTATTTAGTTTTGACTACTACCTATACTGGCTATCCACAACTATATTATACACATTGCAGGTGTACCATCATACATCAATGCCAATATTTCTGAATTCTAAAGTAAATTGCCTATTAGTCTGCCAAAATTATTTTGATTTAACAATCTATTTATTTATAGTTTATATAATAAATAAGTTGGTACACAACGATTCATAAAATTTGTTGGATTGACAATGCATTTAAAATACAATTTTATTATTGTCTACACTCTATATTATAGGTACCTACCCATAAACTTATAACTATTAATGTACATTAGTATATTACCTATAGGTATAGGCCTATAGATAGTCTTATAGATATAGTCCTTACAAATGATATTAAATGTAAGGTGATCGATAGTAACGAGTAATGACAAATGAGACTTTATCAAGCCAATAATTTAATAACTTATGTAAGCTATGGTAATTTGGTAAATCGTACGTATTTGTATTGCTACTATATATTATTTGAAAGGATCACGGGTCATGGATGGACGATAGTAATTAATGGGATGTACATACTCTCGATATTTTATAAAATATAATAGATCCATGCTTTGATAGGCGTTCAAAATTTCAAACAAAAATTGAAAATAATCATATTTATATAAACATCTTTACGTGACCTCACTATCCGGTCTACAGTTCTATCTATTACACTATTTTATAGAAAAAATATTGTTATTTTTTATTACATTAAATTGTACAAAATAATTTATAAATACATTTTAATACATACGGGGTAAATAAAATTAATATAATTACTATTTATGTTTATACATTTATACTAACCCGTTTATGTAAGGGCTTGAATCAAAATAATTAATTAATCGCAAAAAACTGCGACGCTATGTAATATATTATACAGAAATACAAACCTAATTATATGATTATTAAATATGATATAATATAATAATAAAATGTACGGGATTGTGGAAGTCTACGTTATCGCCAATTTTATATCCCGGTAGTTTTATTTATTTTTATTTTTATCAGTAGGTATAGCAGAACGAATTGGTTGTGTCGTAGAGTGGGGTGCCGCCGCGGCCAAAATTCTTAAGATTGCAGTTAAGTGCCTAAGTATATCAGTTGACAATGTTAAATTGTTAACACTTTTTTGTAAAATCCTTTTACGTATTTCAAATGTTACGAAGTCTTCAAAGATTGTAGACTCATACTCTAAGTAATATTATGCTGTTAGAAAGGTATTTTGAATAATAATTTTTTCTATGTTTTATTGGAAACAGATTTCTGAAAATAGTATCAACCAGCGACCATTACGGCATAACAGAAGAGCATTTTATAAATATTAATTTGTATATAATTTAGAAAAAATCTGATTCTAACAAAACATAGTAAAATTATTACCCTAAAAACAGTGTATTACTATTATGAGTCTGCGATCAATAATGACTTTGTAACACTTGAAATACGATCACATAATTTTTGATTAAAAATAAGGTGTCCTCTTAGTATATAAGAGTATAATTCTCGTAATTATAGTACATATAGTACCTATGTCCTATAGACTATAAGGTATTTATCAATAGTTATTGAGTTTAGGCAAGCTGATAGAGGAGGTAATGACGAGGAAAAAAATTAAGAAATTTAAGGGTGTAAAGGATTAGCCTCTCAAAATCTTCAAAAACTCTTTAAATTTAATATTATTAGTTCAAAATCAAAATTGTAATTAATTAAAAGTATAGTATATTAATTATATAATTTCTGAAAAAATTATCAAAAAATGTTTGAATGCTTATATTATTATATGATTGAAAATTGTAGTGGAAGCATAATAATAAGAAGATTGAAAATCCATGCACCATACTTAGTCGATTTTTTATAGTTCATACATTAAACATTCAAGGTATTAAAAATCCCTTTTTAATAATTATTGGATCATCTTATAACTTATAAGCTAATATATAAATCAAATAATTTGTAAAAAATTGTGTGGTAAGAATCTTTTTTTTGTAAATTTATACTTTAATTTAAAATTATTTGTTTATCTGTTTATTTTTAACACACAATAAAATATATGTTATGACGTCACATGACACATACCATGTATTATATCATTCATTAGATGCACAACTATATATAATATAGAGTTTCGTTCGCCGTAAATTATAAAATTAATAATATAAAATAATAAGTAATAACCAATAATAGATAATCATCTTAATATAATAAATCATTATTTTATATTGAATTTCAATAGACGGAAATAATCAAATTGGCAATGTGGGTTATGAGCTAATGAATCACAAAGTTACGTATAGTTTTAAAATATGATTAGGCAAGTACCTATCATATGGCTAGAGTATAATAAAATATACGTAAATTATAAATACAAGAACAATGTTTCTATGTACAATTGTAAAACCATAATAGTTATTTAAAAATATATTAAATTAGGTGGTCAATGGGTTTATTAAGTAATGACTATTGACCACCTAATTTAAATCAGAACACAAAAGTATTAAGGGTTCGAAAATATATAATTTAAAACTATACAATGTATGGACAATGTACATGGTAGTCATGGTACATGATGGTATTACCTATTTATAATGGCGATACTCCTTATATTCAAAATTTACTTCATTTTTTGTCCATGTCTTCTTTCGATTAAAGATATGATAAAGACTTTATCCACTTTTTTCCTAAAAATAATCGCATTCTTTTCAGTTTTTCACTCACGATTTAAAAATTTAAATTTATGTATAGATAAAAAATAAAAATAATGTATTTACTTCAATAGTTGGCGAACATAAATACATAATAACAATGGATATGATAAATAGAGTGTTAATTGCCAAGTATTGTAAACTATACATCGACAGCATGTAAATGGAAACATTTAGAAGATCTTCATACAACGATATTTCATGATTTTACAACAATGTTAACATTGTTAACATAGTGTTCTCTAATCACTTCACCTATAATTATCAAGTTTTTCTTAAAGGGTTAAAAATAAACTCTACATACTTTACAATTGATTTATGTAATATCATTATTTATTAAGTGTCTCCATTAAAATATTTTAAAGTGATTGCCGTAAAACAGTGTTATATTATCTGAGTGATGATATATTTTGAATTGTGTTATATGTTATATGTCGTCAAGGCGCAAACGATTATCGAGTCGTGAATAGCTCGTTAAAATGGTTTCATGATATTTTCTGTGGTTACGTCTCCAGGAAAGGTCTGTAATTGTATTTGGATCGGGAAATTAAGTTTAAGAAACGAACGGTAACTTAATGGGTTTTAGTGTTTTAAGTAGGTATAAATTGCAAATAGGTAAAAACAAAATGGCGAATGGCCAGTTTCAAGTACACTACACTATATACTATATAGGCTATGTAAATACTAAAAACAACACGGTATTAGATTTTCTCTATAATGGAATCATAAACACAATAATATCTTATTAATATTCAGTAACATACATTTTAAATGATAATATTTAGGATTTTTGTTTATGTACACGCCAATACGCCATTTACACATGAAGGAACGAATAAATTTAAAAACATTATTTTTGTATGGAAAATAGTCTGATTGAACCGAATATAGATAGATATAGAATGATTGATACCTACATAACTTGTATTTGTAGAATATTGTTCAGCATTTTAAGTAATATTGACGTAAGGATTAGGATTTAAATTTCCATATTGTATAAAATTTAAAAAATGAATATTTATCACAATATATAGTTTTTGTAAAATTTATAATTAATAAGTATAGGTACTTATAATGTATATACATAGGTGGAGATTTGATTGAATTTTAGGGGGGGACTATATTTGGCAATATGGTTGTAAAATAGGTACCTATTTAACAACCATTTACTTTGAAAAATGTTCAATAATTTGGGGGATTCGATTTTTTTTTAGGTGAGGGGAACTTATCCCCCCAAGCATCACCCAATCACCACCTATGTTTATACATATCAAATTTATATATTTTTAATTATAATTGTATAATGTACATGATTTCTGTTTTTGTCAATTAAAACTGAAACTACTTTCAACGTATAAGCGATATTAATGATTTTGAATGAGTATATATATAGTTTTAATCAAATTAAAACTATAGGTACTAGGGAAACCGTAAAACACGCATCTGATACTCTGATACTGATAAAATAGTTGATTTCAAAATATAAAACAACAAAAAAGGAATGTTTTAAAAGGCTTTTAAATTCCAATGATAGAATGAGTATTGACAGAATGAAAGAGCTAAATCGAAAAGTTATGGAAGGAGTTGAAATAGAAAGCTTTTTTGACAAAAGGACTAAGGAGAATACTACTTTGACAAGTTTAACATTAAGAAAAGTCTCTAGAGATCTATTGAAGTCGGTAGCACATCGTGAGACATTAAGAATATAATGAGAACAAATGCACTAAGTCGGATACTTTTCTCGTAATGAATATAAATGGAATTGATTGGACTCCTGAACATATAGGATCAACAATATTTAAAACAAGATCGTTTATATATGATTTAGCTGGGTAACAGTATGAAGACAAAGATATAATATAAACCGATTATATTAATGCTCCGCATAAACTGTATAATATAGTATAGCACATATTGTTCTGTATTTAATACAATTTTTAGTGGTAGAAAAATGAATAAAAATGATTAAATTTGTATCATAAAATAAAATAACTATAGTAATAAATTATATAAACTTAATTTTTAAGGAATTATTTAGATACGTATATAATATATATAAGTTATTGGTTTTGTAATTTTTAAAAATAACATTTATATATTTCGTTTTATATAGCTACCTAGTACAGTAGTTGTAACTTAAACCTAAAATTATTTTTCTTTCACTTATAATTTTTGTTTTGTTTTTATTACAATACATTGCAATATAACTTATTAATAAGATTAAAAGTTATAGTAAAATAATTGAAATATAATTAATCCAATTTCAAACAATTATAATTATAAAAGGATATATACGTGTTTAAGGGTTAGGAGTATACCAGTATACGTGTGTGCCATCAGGGCTATTTTTATTATTTGTTTTTATTGTTTAAGCAGCAAAAATTATATTTACTCGAATTTCGATGGCGTTGTTCCAAACTTAATATGTTCGGGTTTGGTAAAATAGTAAATTGTACCCGAGAAAACAGTCAGTTTTGGTTTTAAAATGGGTGATCATCCGATAAATTACACATGGTCTATACTGTGTGTGCCAGTTGAGATACTAAATGTATTATAGTAATTGTAATACTCGTAAATTTAAAATAATGTACCTATTATCTTAAATAAATTTGCTTGATTTCATTATTAAAATATTTATTTTTGCATATGTGAAAGTAGTAGGCACTAGGTACCTATTAATGAACAGTTTAAAATAATTTTAATTAGTGATGATAATAATAATCATAATTATTAAATAGGTGGTACGTAAATGACTAGACGAAAGATTTTTGACTGAAATTTTTGATTCTTATTTTATTGATATATTTTACTGTATTTTATTATTTATTTAAATAAATCCTTTTTATCAAGTTTTAGTATTTTTGAAAACTTTATGTATACAAGAAAGTTATTTTAATTAAAAATCATAAAGAACAGTAAATAATACAATTTTATGTTGATTTTAGAAATTAAAAACTAAAACTGTTTAGTAAAGGAACTTTAGAATTGTTTTTAAATATCTTATTATTTTGGGTTACAGGTATAAATATTAAATAATAATTATAAAGTGAATACATTATTTATGTACCTATTTAATAAATGTATTTATTATATATACATATTTCAGTTATACCACGGCGGCACGGCACCATGCAGTGGCGGCTCTATAGGAGGGGGGCAGCGGGTCATGCCCCCCAAAAAACCAGGTGAATTTAATATAATATACATTTTTATTATTACGGAATATAATTTTACATTATATATGTATACTAAATACTAAATAGTAAATTCTCGTTAGGTAGTATTTATCTTATATTTTCGCGTAGTACTACGCTAGTTCGTAGACTCATGTAGGTACGTAATTTTTGACTTGTCACTTGTTTACTATTTTTTATAATATGTTGTACTAATGACTAATGTGGGTTATATGTGACACTGATTTTTAAGTATTTGAATACATTTATCATGAAATATTTAAAAAAAAAGTGTGATATGTTTATCCCCCTCCCAATCAAACTCTGGGGCCGTCACTGGCACCACGCGTGTATTAGACATATATAATATAGTTAATATACTATACATAAATATAGATATAACTATATATAAGTATTGTAATAAACAAAGTATGTTTATATTGTAGTAATAATAATATATAATAATAGATATGTAGTTATTAGAAACATTATATAGAGATTCATTATCGTTGAAAATAAGTCATTGCAAAACATTCAAATACTGATATTCGTTAGTTCATTAATCATTAAATATACGTACAAATATTAATATTTATCGATTTGATGAGCTGTGAATAATTTAATAGGACGCTGTAAAAGCAATCGATATAATATAGTACCTATCCCCGAGAAGTACAGTAAACTGTCTTATTTAGACAAAACTTCAAACTTGGTCCAACTTCCGATAGTCTCGTCTCGATCTCAAAGTTGGCGCCCCTGCAGTGCTATTGACGCTAAAAGGAGAATAATATGTCCTTAAACCCACCGCGTGTTCTCTAATAACACCAACTGCCTACCCTTTCAGTTCAAGCGTCTCAAATTTCCCCTGAAGCTGGCGTTTGCAGTTTCGATCGACAAAGCTAGTAGAGACAAACTACACAACTCATCGCATTTATCGTGGGCATTACTCGCTTTACGTAGTGGTTTAGACGCTCGTACCCATAGGTCAGAAACTCAAAATGTTCATATTATACATAGTATAGAAACACCAGAAGCGTCAAAAGTTTGAACTATTGAGAGAATTGTATTTATTTTACAATTTAAACGAGATTATGCTGTTAACAAATTGTTTATTTCTGTGGGTGGGTTTTGAAGCCAAACAAAAAAATATTGCAAAAAATACATTTAACAATAACTTTTAAATAATTATGTAAATAATTTTTATGAACATTTAAAATTTATAAAAAAAAATATTTATTATGTAATAAACTACTAAACTATACACTCAATGAACATCGGTTACATATCCTTTATCCTGTTTGTTATGTGTATTTGTATCTCAGTAGTCAGTTTGATTTTTTGTTTTGTTATCGATAAAGATATTTAATCTACATAAAGCTGGTACTATTATAGCGAATATCTATACCCAAATTATAATAATATGTGTAATATATAATTTTACATATTATATTAGATTATTGAATTGTATATAGCTGTGGGACACGTCAAACGAGGAATTTCGTAGAAAAGTGGTAAGATCTTAGAAGTGCCTACATGAGTTTATCCTCTGCAATAATAGTAACGCCTCTTTCGAAACTCTATGTGTATTGGTGTATGTCTATAAATGTTAGAATGTAATGTGTTACAAAATCTTACTGTCACATTATTAATGTTACCTGTTAACAAAACAAATACAGAAAACAGAATAACAAGTGCAATGTTTTTTCAATACATATTTTATGTTCATTTTAAATTAAATTCATGTTGTTTATTAAGTACATGATTCACTTAAATTTTGTACTTTATAAATGATCAGTTACTTTGTATTATATGAGAAAATAATATTTCCAATCGTCTAAAGTGAATAAAAATCTATGTACCGGTATAGAAGATTATGAACACTCATTGTATATAAATATATATTAGCATTTAAATTTTAAACAGTCACTTGAAGAGCAACCTTTATAGATTTTACTCGAAATAAAACTAACTTCAAATAAAATGTGTGCATTCATAAACTGAAGAAGGTAACTAAAAGACTTTTATGTTTTCAATTATCGTGTCCAATCTAAAATTGTCATTATTCTTGTTGATTTTTTTTATAATTTATTAATACCTGTCAATATTTTCCATTGACATTGTTATATTCAAAATTGTTAAATTATATTAATATTAAGTATGGAAAAATCGTTCAACCTTTCATCATTCAATGTGTATTTCAGTATGTTTTTAGTCTATTTAGAAAATTAGAACAGAATGGGTACCTACTTACATAAGTAATCAAATGTGATAGACATTTTACACGCAGAGTAGAAAATAATATTGGAGAATTGTCTTAGGCTCTCTACAATACTTATTGTATTACTATAGAAATTACTGTAGTAGATTTTTTTTTAATCTTCTTGATTGAAATAAAAATTAGTGAATCTCACTACATTATATTATTTCAGCCATAAAATCCAGGAAAACAACATAAGTACCAACTAGATCTAATTTGATACCAGAAACTACATTAAAAGTGGAAGTTTGAAGCATTTTTATTTCTTAAAAAAGTTACAGGTTAAGAAATGACAAAGAAAAAATTTTTAAAAAACACATCATGATATAAAACCAATACATTCATTGTCTTGTTAAGTATCTAAAATACAATCTTACTTAATAATCATTTAATCAATTTAAATTCTGAGAAGAGCAAATGTACTGGTTTTATAATTATACGTAATTTATTAATTTATTAATTATGCCATTGCTTATACTATATTATTTTCTTTAAATTTTACGTAGAATTAATAACTTATGGATTCGAATTTTAACTTTAAGCTTCACGATTCATGGCCCTTTTGTTTATTAAAATTAAATAAAAACATTAATAAAAAATTTGATTGTTGAATAAATACATATTTAAAATGTTTTTCTTCATTAAATACTATTTTTAAATTTTTAAATTTTTACGTTATTACTACTATAACTTATAACTTGACATTGATAATGTTACGAACTTAAGAAAATATGAATACATAACTGTTATGTATATATATTATGCATTTTAAGATATATTATTTAAAAATGTACTATTATTATGTGTATGTCCAAACATAAATTGTATAAAACCAAAGTAAGTTTATGAAATAATTACAAATAGAAATATGTATTAATTTAAAATAAAAAAAAATAATAAAAAAACAGCAAACGATAGCAACAATTATATATAATAAAACACACTGTATTCAGTATAAATTATGCAGTAACGTAAATAAATTTTAATATGAAACTAATAAGTATATTAGTCTTTATGTGTAGTGTGTAGATATAACAGTTCTATGATAAAAATTAAATTGTCACCCAATGATGCATACTTTTTTATCAATGTTCCAGTTTCCGAGTGGAAGGTTGAAATATAATTTAAAAATTATTTAGTATGGTCAGTATACTACCGTATACAGTATACACATACATATATTATACACTCTATACCTACACTACTACGCATATACTATTATACAATGTATATTATACATACTGGACGATCCATTTAACCTAATAAGACACTCTTTATTTCAGAAAATACGAAGTTTTTAAAAATATTTTTTTTACATAACTTAAAGTCGTTACAAAATAATATTTTTAGAATAAATTATACTGTTTATTATTTTTTAACGTCAAAATCTTTAATTTCTTATTCTTTGAATGCAACATACATTTTTAATTTTATATTCCGAAGCATAATATGATTTAAAGTATTTCAATAAATAAAAATAAAATTTTAGGCAAACAGTTATTTAGTTATAACTTATAAATATTTAATGTTTTGACGAATGGAGTAGTATAGACCAACATTTTGCCTCTGTTCCACTCCATTTCGCATATCAAAACTTTAAATACTTATAGCTTATAAAGTTATAACTATATAGGTTATAAGTTGTAGCAAATAAATGACTCGTTCTATATTTGATTTGTATCTATCAAAGTATTTCAAAAATATTCTAGTTTGAAATAAGAAATTAAAAGCGCATATTGTAAAAAATTAAAAATAGTGATAAAAAGTTGTAAAAATGTTTCCTTAATATTTTAAAATTATATGTAAAAAAAATATTTTCAAAATCGTGAATGGTATTTGAAATAATGAGTGTCTTACTTGTTAAATAGATTACCCGGTATACATGAGCGTCCCCAAGGGGGGCAGACAGAGAACTTTCCCCCTTCTAGAATACAAATAATAATGTATTATAAAAAAATTAAGTATAAAATGTATAAAAAAAATCTTCATTTATATTTTAAATTAATTTTATCCCCCCCCCCCTAGAATAATGTTTGGGGTCGTCCATGCCGGTATAGCTTATATAAATATAATAATTTGAGTTTTGAACTACAATCAAGGTTCAAACTTAACTTTTTTGGTAATAGCTAATAGCTATTATAATTAAAAATATAGATGGCTGCATATTGAAGTAAAATTTGCAATTATCAACACGGTATTTTTCACTACGGTTTTCTCTACAAACTGGAACTGAAAGTATCAATGTAATAAAAGAGTACCGAAGTATTTTTATCTTTCGCAATGATAATTTACATAATTTATATTTTTATAACTTTTTAAATAAAATTAGAATTTCTATTTCATTAATAATATTATCTTCAAACAATAAGTTTATTATGAATACAAAAGTTATATTATGATGGTAGTGCAACACTGCACTAGTACTCAGTATTGGTAAAAGTTAAAAAAAGAGATACAAAAATATTAGTAAAATGAGAAAACAAGCCATCTTTAATTATTGAGTCTTTTTTTTATATATTCAATTTATTATTAATATAAGGTCCATTTGTGAAATTAAAACTTATTTTATTTTTTACAAGTTTGAACAAAAACATAATTGCAGTATTTTTTTGACATTACAGTTGTATTTTATTTACTTTTTAATTATTAGATCTGTGTTTAATAACATAGCACAAGTTTAGTAGAAAATATAATTAATAAAAAAATAATTTGTACTTTTAGTGAAGTGAAGTTTATTATTAACATCAATAAGTTACGTTAATTATTAATAATAATTATTTTTTCTTTAAAACGTTTGGTTTATCTTATTCAAAGGAAATAGGATATTTGAAATTTGACATTATTAAATTATATAAAAAAAAAAAAATCAAGTTACAATTTAAATACTAAACATGTAGGTTCTAAGTAATATTTTTATGTTTTTTTAAAAATAACATTTAAATATGTTTTAATATACATTATACATGTATAAAGTCGTTTTAATTCTAATAACTAAACATATTGTTAAGACGTATCAAATAGTGTTATTTAAAATTAATTAATGTTCATTATATAGTTATTTAGTTAATGATAAATGCCTTAAATTTCCTAATATTGTCCAAAAATGTTGCATAAATTACGAAATATAATAAACTCCTATAATTAAAAAAATGATCCCAGTATTTAAAATTATATTAAAAAGTGCCAAAAGTGTAATAATAAGTTTCTTATGACTTATGTTTTACCCTAGTTAATACTATTTGAAAATATATTAAATTTAACACTGCAGTTTATGAAAACGCTATCGATTTTAACAACTTTACGTATACCGTCCTACACAAGGAGCTTCCATTTGATTTTAAAAAGGTGATTTATTTATTATACCTAATATAAAATAAGTTTAACAAAACTCGAATAGTCTTTTAGAAAATTATTTTTTATCCATAAACCGTGAGAAAGTTATATAAATAAATAATATATATATATATATATAATAAATAATAATAAATCGTATTTAGGTTATTTTTATTTAACGCACCAAGTTAATTATAGCAGTAAATATTAAAATTTTTCAGCCACCATATGTTGTTTGTAATAAATAATTATAAGTGCTATGCGAAAAATTGTTTTTATAATTTAAATTGTATATATACACATATTATGACTTATTATATATATATATTACAGTGAAACATCGATTATCCAAACGTCAATAAACCGAACGTTTAATCATCTAGACTAGAATCGGACGAAAAAAAAATTTCCAAATTGTGAATTAGATATATATTTTATATAATTAAAAATATGATCAAAAATTTCTATCCTTTTATAAAAAAATTAACCTAAAGGACTGCTGCTACGTACTAGTTGGAGCATGGAAATATGAAATAAATTGCACTTTGGAAATATTATGGAATAAGTTACTGAAGCGAGCTGAGGACACCCAAAACGTGAAATTAATTGTTGAAATAGCTGAAATACAGAATGAGGAGTGTATAAGCTAAGTTAATAAGTGGTTGCTTATGGAAACAATTGATTCTGGATACCAAATACTTTCGAATGATAAAATTGTTTATAGCGTATTTGAAGAAGATGATACCGTAGGAGAAGAAAATAAGCCGTTTCATTCTGAAGCTTTTGATTTGTTGAATTTGGCAAGAAATGGTTTGAGAGGCAATAAGAATCGAACACTACTCAATTGTTATACAGTTTAGGAGATTGTGAGACATAGCTGCACTAAAAAGAAAGTTAACAATGAAGCAAACTAAAATTTGTTTATTGTTACAAATTTCAAATTATATAATTACACATAAATAATAAATATATATAATATATTCATACGGTTATATAAATTTTGATGTGTCATATGTTAATTATCCGGATAACCCTTGACATTAGTTAGTCCATTAGCGTTTTATTGTAGTATTATTTTTATCATTTTTATACATTTTAGTAATATTTGTTTGAAATATATGTTATGACATAAATCTATAAAATTAAATTTTATAATTTCCATATTACACAATTATTTCACGTCCAATAAATAACAATTACTAAAAAATATATTAAATAGGTACACAAAAAAATAGAATAAAGTGAATCACTTGAGAATATCAATATTAGGTGTCAAAGTATTTATAATAAAATTTAATATCGTTCCGAATGTTCCGATTAATTTTCAAACCTATCATAATAATTATATAAGATGTTTGATACTGTATACACTGAATTGAACTATAGTAATTTTAATTTTTCATATTTTTTTTTTTGCTTTGTATAATAACTATTATAGTTAATATATTATATTTCATTTTATGTATCTATTATTTATATTTTATATGGACATCCGAACAAGGCCTGATCCAAGGGAGCTTGGGACCGAGGTTATCCCTAATTATAATTATTCATTTTTTTTTAAAGAAATATTTAATCTAATATTATAATTTTAAGGGTTATTAAATAAATTTTAAAAAATGTAAGTAAAAATAATAAAATCAATATTTATGAATTTATTGCACTTTGATAGTAGACATTTAGATTGAATAAAGTATAATAATATATAAAAATAATATAGAAATTTAAAACTATTACGATATTTTTATTTAGTCATTTTTTATATAAATTTACCTATGTGTTACACCTTATACCACTTATAAATTATAATTTGAAAATATGCGCATATGATAGGTTTGATATACTTCTATAGTATTTAAAAATATTTAGACAGATTTATGTGTTACGTACTTACACTAAATTTTCGTTTTCGATCTGTTTTTGCATATATTAAGTTATAAATTCATTATAAATATATCATTTATTTTTTAAATTAATTAAGCCCACGGAAATAAAGGCTGTTGAGCGATATTAAAAAAATATTATATTATTATTAAAATATATAAATAAGTGATTACATAGTAAATAGCATTTGAAAAGGTTTTTGAACATCGGCTCAAGCTAATTCTTAGGCTAAAGTTAAATTATATAAAATTGAAATATGGATGAATTTTTTTTAAAATAATTATTATCTATAAGTATTAAATGATAATTATACTTGAAACTATGTAAGTACTTAACTATCTTAAATGACATACATTTAGTATAAGTAACATAAACAAACGAACATTTTGTTAAAATTATATAAAATTTTATTATGCATTGTCTATTAAATAATTAAAAAACAAAAATTAATTTAATATAAAGTAAATATTTTATTATATCTTAACGTTATTCTAAAAAAGGGAAATTAGGTAATCGTTCTATTGTACAGTATTTGAATTTGATGTATATTATTATTAAGTAGATTTCAGGAATTTCAAGTTTCATTAAAGAAGGATTTTGAATTATTGAGGAATATTCTATTTTTTTCTGACGGGCTCTTTGTAAAGAAGGTTTTAAAATAGGAATAGTGGTAATATTTTCGGCTACATTTGGCATAATTTGAGACTGACAATAATTTGTTGAGGATTATTATTAGATGAATAAGTTTTTTTTTCCATTTTTTTAACGATTTTTCTAACTTCAATTATATTAATGTCGCCATTGTTGGATACATTTTATATGATATGAGCGACCTTTTTAAATTGTCTTACCTCTAATAGTTATCCAGCCTTTACAATTTTTAACTATATAGTATATCTCTAGTTTATTGTTTTGCGTGTCTTATAAATTACGATCCACTCTAATACATTTTTATTTGTAATTGTTGCACTTGCAGTATATTAATATATTTTTATATATTGTATTAATTATAATGAGTCGATATAGGACTCGCACAGAAAATACACTAATTTAGTATTATGTAAATAGGTCATACACTGTATACATATTGTAACATAACATTAGACATTAAGTGATAAACCAATTTTATAAGCCTATATGAAAATAATATATTAATATATTATCTACTTATAGAGAACATTGAAATCGTAGTTATTTATCCTATGAAGCTCCACATTTATTATAGACTATAGTGGTTTTATACGTATATACCTGATTCATACGTGTAGTCTATAGGGCCGTAGATACTGTTTACGTGATACGCTACATATATTTTTTATTCGGCATAAATACATTTACTATTTACCTACAACCTATGTATGGTTATGCCTATAACAATAGTAATACTGTAGAAATTCACATCTCGCAAAAGTGATTCCCAAGTATAGTATGATTTGTTATAAAATTTGTTCCGGTTTGAATATAACTAAAAACTATTTTAGAAAATATGGTATCACTGTATCAGTATAGGCACGTATACAGGAGGGTTTTAGGGAACAGGATGACTTAATAAACGAGAAGGAGGGTGGATTCTCGATTCTCCGGCATCTCGTTGCCTTAGTTGATGCAAGATATCGCGAGTTGTAGGCCACTGGTCACTTTTGCAACATTTGCGTGACTCGTACAGCGGACAAACGAATGTCGCGGGTGCGTTTGCTCGGATACGCGAAGCATCGACCATTATAGAAGGCGATGTTTGGCTGCCTCGTCCGCGGAAGTAACGTTTGGTAGTGCGTGATGTCGTGCTCATCGACATTGCGTATAGATGACGATTCTGGTGACAGACGGCGGCGACCGAAATACAAATCGGGCGAATAGTTGGTGTTACGGAACCCGCGGTGGCGCGACTCGGCCGTAGGGCGGAAAAGAGACACAGCAGTGCCACAACGCACCGCAGTCATGATACTCTTCGTGGATTTCTCCCTGGTGTCTCGGCTGCGGTTGCTGTGTCTGCATCGGGTGGCCACCGTTAGTCACACCTTGCTGAACCATGAAACGTTGAGTTTCCGCGGGTCCTGCGCCGCTGACGCGTTTGTATTCCTACCCCTAATAAACTCACCCCACGAACTAAGTCTTCGCCGCTGAGGGTCGAGCGCGTCGATGACCTCACGGTCATTACGACGATTACGAACTCGTCGCGTCGTGTATGATCGGAGAATGTGCATGGGTGACATACTGCAGCGCCGGACACCGTCCGTGCACTTTCTCGTATCCCCTCCGTCCAATCGCGCCGTCCTGTCCAACGTCTTTGGCTAAGGGGCCAAGCCATTGGGCTCCGGACGCTTTGCGCATCGGGTACAACACCACAACGCTTCGCCACACCGCGGTAACATGTCGTCGTCGGCAGGCGCATGTTGTTGGTGTGTCACACGTTACACCGACAAACTCGCCAAGACTGTTCCTTATAATATCTCAACGTTGTCCACCGCAAGTACGTCGTCGCCTCGTGGCCCGTCGTCGGAACTGCAGGCGTTCCTTTATCGACGGTCTGCTGCTGCAGTGATTCGCGCGGACGGCGCATCTCCGCTATATAAACGACGATTCACACAGCGACAACAGTTTTTCTACCACATCACGGGTCACGCAATATCACGAATATCGTTGGGCACCGTAGGGACACAAGGATTTCGAATACTTCGATTCATATTGTACTCGTTTTACATTTTTTAGGTTGTCTTTTCTATTTTATTATTTAATATAATAGGTATTACACTTTATTCAATTTAACTCTTAGGACATATTTTTCCAATAAAAAAATTTGACAACGACGAGCAAGCGCACATAACCTATTATCAAACATTATAATGTTATGTACCTATTTATGTTATAATTTAATTACATTGACAAAATAATCTCGGAAAATTGCTTTGAGCGGTGAAGAATGGGCTCATTCGACGCCAGATGTTCGGTCAGCCGGCGTTTGTTGGCGGCACTGTAGCCGTTATCACGTCTCCGCAGCGCCCACGACCGCTGGTAGAGTCCGCTAGGTGTCGCCACCGTCGTAGTCATGTTTTCGTTTGTCGGTGGCGGTCCCCGTACGTGAGTGCGCGCGCGTGTTGTGTTGTAGTGATTGTATGTGTGTGTGTTTGCGTGTGTGAGTGTGTATATACTCTATAATATCCCTTATGTCCCTTCCGCTCTTTATCGTAAACAAAATTATCGGTTTTTTCCGCTGTCCCCGAAATTGTACCAGGAACCGAACCAGAGAACAACAATTATCGCACACGGTCTGATCATTGACGGCCACCCGTGTGCCCCGCGTATTTGGATTATTGTGTGACGAACACAGACGGCTTAGTGCCGGTTACATTTCAAACGATACACGAAATCGGAGCTTTGTGTCGAAGGGACCGCTGAGGTAAGAGTTACTCCTTTTTTGTATACACCCCTCCAACCCCATCACCACCCGGCACCCACACCCCGTCATCATTCTTAGGGGCGGCAGTGCAAAAAAAACCCTTGACTAAACGGTCGACTGGCCGAGGTCGCTATTGATTTTCGCCACTCGGCACTTTGACTCAAATTTTCCCTTTTTTCTTCTCATGTGTTAAAATCAGGCCGTCGTTGAATTTTCCGGGAAATTCCCTGTGCATGTTGGGTGAAGATGATAAGACTTGATTTGGATATTTTGCACTGATTGACTGTTTACTTGTATCAAGATTTTTGGAACATACCATACAGTAGCTGTTGTACAATTTTAGAAATACTATTAAGTTTTAATGTTATCGTACACTGTTGTTTGTTTAATGTCCTTTCCATAGGTTTAAAGACCAGTAACAAATTCATATTTATTGATTTAAAATTGTATGGACCAATTAAACATCTGGGCTAGCTGCTTAATATATTTTTGTTAGAACATTTTATAATATATTTATTCATTCATTTTAATTTATATAATTTTAGTAAGTTTTTTTAATTTGTATATCGAATAGGTCAATTTTATATTAATATGTAGCTATTTTAAAAATGTCTCTGTCATAAATAATATTTGTGTTTTAACATAAAAAAAACTATGACATTTAAATATATGTCTTGTTTCTGGCATACACTTATTTTTTCATAAAAATTAATTGCTGAAAGCATTTAAAAACTGTAATAACAATCACTAATCAGTATTTTACAATTCAATTAAATATTTTGTGTAGGCTACCTATAATTTCAGTCATTTAAATGTTTAAACAACTAATCATAATATAATCATTCACTGACCTGAAATTGAATTTAAATATTTGAATGTCTTCTTATATTACTTAATCTATATTTATTACTATTTTAAACATTTTATAAAATAAGTGAAAATGTGTGCATTATTCAGTATTGTAAACAAAGTTATAGGATAATTATTTAGGTTTCAGGATCATATTAGTTTTGATTCATAACAAATAATTACTTTATACCGACTTTCTATTTATAAGTCAAATGAGAGCGTATAAAATTATCTTATCTCATCACCAATTAGGCTTATATAGTGTGACATTTTTAGCAACCTGTATACTATTATAAGTGTTTTTTATAAATATGTATGTATTTAATATTGTTTTAAAACATTTTGGGCCTATAAAAACAAAATCCTAGATCTGTCAATATTAAGATGTATGTTTAAATATATATTTCTAATTTCATAATATAATAGATCATATTATTTAGTTTAAGTATATATTGGTACATATTTCTTTGAATATTAATTTTATTTTATTTTTCAGATGTCTTAATTACTTTGACACTGTTTCAGTGTGGTACACTTATTTACTAAACGATTCTTCATTCGGTAAGCATGAGTTGTGGTTTATACTATAAACATTAAATATAATTACATGTATTATTAAATATAGTGAAGGACCCACAATAGCAAATCATACAAATTAAGAATATATTATTATGTCTATGTATGAGATCAAAACATAGCATAATATTAATTATTATCATTAGTATGTTTAAAAATAATGCTAAAGAAGTATTTTTAATTTTATAACAATTTATAGTCTAATATAAATTTATAAAACAATAATTCACAATGAATTTTTAATAGTTATAGTTAGTTATTTTTAGTACTATCTTATTAGTATATAATCGTAAAAAGTATTAACAGTTAAGTGTAAATAGTGATAATATTTAACTAAGTTAGTTATAGATTAAAAAATAAGTAATTAAGTAACAAAAACTTTTACTACAAAATGAAATTGTTTTTATACGAAACAAGAAACTATATCATTAAATAGAAGAGTTGAAATGTATCCTATAAATTGAAATAATACTAAAAATTTCAATAATTTATTTCCACATCATGTTGCTGCAGATCCTCATTTGTATCTGAAACAATAATATTGTCAAGTTGGTTAGTAAAATTGAATAAATCTGTTGAGCTTACAGTATAATAAATAAAAAAGTAATTATTCACATGCTAGCCATTTGAATTATTAATGGGGGAGAGAACATATTTTTAACATTAGGCGTCAGAATTTGTCCACATGCTGTGTAATATTTTTTTTATATATTTTGTTCTCGAGTGTTAGATACTAACACAGATTTTTGTGTAAGTTTTCAAAACAAACCAACAGAGCGCAGCACAAAATACACATTTACCAAGATGTATTATTATTATTATACGAAAATAAAAATATTTGTATTATTGTAAGATTTTGACTTATTATCTGAATATTAAGAATTTATAAATTACACGTGTTGTTAAATGTGTTATATAAAATGTTTAGTCAATCAATTGACTAATATTTCTTTCTGTATATATTTAAAATAAAAAAGTTATCTAATTTAAAAAAAACTCTTACTGAAAGTCTGTTTGTTAAGTTTTTAAATTTTGATGTTAAAAGGATACTCAAATTCATCGAATTTAAAAAATGTTAGTATTAGCAAATAATCAACATAAAAAAATATTTTACATTGGATCTTAATTAATGAAATTATTAATTAATTTAAGTAATTATTATGTACCACCTGGCATTGAAAAACTAGAGAAAAAATTATTAAAAATATTGTATAGTATTTATAAATGTACAATGCATTATAAATATAAACCTTAAAAGTAATAGATTAAATATTTTCTAAGTCATATTATATTGATTTTAATTATTAAAATTCTACTATGTAGAAAGTAAAGAAAACTAATGCATATAACCCAAATGCAAATTAATCACAATAAATGTTAAAATTATAATAAAATAAAACATATGTACTTTATATTATTATAGTCTGTTATTTTAAAACAATCAATATGTATTCTATTGGTGTATTTTGACTAATAATTTTTAGAAGGTGAATAAATTCACAACAATATGTAAAATATATCTGTTTTATTTATTTATAATATATATATCTTGTGTAGGTAGTGAAAATAATTATATAAGTCTAAAAATGAAACTACTTTTTTGCCATACTAAATTGTATTTTTTTCTCTGATTTATACTATTTTAACTTGGTTATATTTTTAACTCAACCTTGTATTTATATATTATTATATATTAAAAAATAACTATAAATTAATGAATTATCACATAGTTTTAATTTAGTTTAGTCACTGTGTTTGTAGCAGGTATTCAAGCATTTTATTTAAAAGCGATCGTTATATTAATTTCAAACGATTAAAATCAGTTTTTCTCGATAATTTGCAAATAAAATTAGTATGGGGAAACATTCAAGCGTATAAACGTAAGACTATAAAATATTATATTCAATTGGTATTTTTATTATTATATATTTCATTTCAGTTAGGTATAGCCGTGTAGGTAAATATTTTGTTCTAAACCGTGTACTGTATTTATTCACACTAATGAATTTAATATAAATTATTTTACCGTGAATTTGGCTGAATTACGAATTTTCTCATTCCATAATAATGTACTTGTACCGAAGTAGTATTAGTATCCAATGACGTATACAATTTTCTACAAAGAACAGCTAGTAAAATCATTTTTTTTTTTACCTTTTTGGCTTAGTATTGGACTGCAGTGAAACAATTAAGAGAATTGATGATAAATGATAATAAATAATAATAATATAGGTACACATCTCGAGTTTTATTATTTTTTATATTTCGTATATGGCAAATGTTGAAATGTTATATATATATATTCTATGAAGCTTGAGTCCTAGATTGTCCAAAAGTTAATGCCCCGTCCATCAAAGTTTAAGTTAACATGTAAAATACGTAAAAAATAGTTAATGACTTGTCCATGGCAAAAATCTCTGATATAGCATGTTATACTAAGTTCGTACTTATTTACACGAAATCGCTGGTAAAAAGAGCTTGACTCTTTACTGATAAATACTATGTGAATAAAAGTAAAAAATAAAATAAAAATCATCGTTTTTATCATAACATTAATAAAACTTCATTATACACAATTATATAATGATAAGATCCGGTTTCGATATATTCCTTAAATTGCAATGTAATATAATATAATATATATATATTATTATTATAATAATATTTTTATGAAAAAAGTTTATTGCCATAACTAGAGTAGAATATAAATAAGTATAAATATAATATTTCATTACTAAATTAATTTATACCTCCCAAAGGTCCCTGTAGTTTTCAATTTAAAACAATTTTTGCACCGTTATGAGTAGGATTGTGAATTTGCAGGAAAGAGCATTTTTTTAGCTGATTGTGATACGTAGCTTCTAAGTACAACATTTGAATTATGTAACAACAGATTTTTTTATGATACTATTTGTTTTGCAATTAACATCATTACACACATATTTTTTGTTTTAAACAAGTTGTATAAGGCTCTAACTATAGTGTTGGGTTTGATTTGGTTAGGATTCGATAAAATAAGGCAATTTGTAGATAAGTTATTTGTGGCATATCAGTCACGAATAAAATTAGTTGGTTAATCAATAATAATCTTAGTAGGTAACTGTTAACTATCGGAATTGTCATTGTTTAATACCCGTTCAGCGTTCGTGAGTGTACCTAAACTTATTTACAGTTAAGTGGTTTATAATAAAGTATACTAATATTAATATGAATGAAAAAATAAAAAAATAAATTACAAATAAGATGATAATTTCTTAAATTTTTAAAATTGTGATTTCAGTGCATTTTTATTGAATTTTTGATATTTTAAATTCATTTTTATCGTTTCTTACTGTATTAAATTCAAAGTTCTCGTCATGAGGCTTATCAAAAAAATTATTTGCATCTTAAATTGTGGGCGTTTGTCCGTCTCCAAACGGTTTTAACCTTACACAATTATTACGATGTTTTACTATCTTGATAGACTTCCAAGTTCCAGGTCCTAAATTATCAATTCTATTATTTCACTTGGGTACTATAATTTTATTAATACAATTTGGCTAACACCATTTTTAAGTATTTATAATTATAGATGGCAGGGTAAATTATATTGTATTATGGTAAATTATCAGATTTATATAATTAATGTGTACGTATAAATATTATAATGTAAAATATCTTTTTTCTGCGGCACATGATGTTGACTACCTATCTTCCATTAAAATTTGTCGCCCCCGTCATTAAGACTTTAGTCCTGCTCATTATTGATGTTGTGGACTTATGTCGTGGTCACTGTCGTTGTATATACTGATCCAACCATCGTGTTACGGTGTCAGTTTAACATACCCACACACAACGTAATAGCCTTTATCGTGGGGAGGGAGTGCTCGGGTCTGTTAAAGTTCGTCCGCTTAACTTTGAGCTTTATCGCTCGCTCTAACCTAACCTACCGTTTATACAAGCGGTAGACCGCCTACTCTCAGGAGATAACTTTCGGGGTCACTTTTCCAAGATAATTCGGCGTTGTACTTCAACGTCGTCGTCGTCGTTTGTCCGTCCATCTGTCCCTGCAGCTACAGTCCCCGTCGTGGTCAGTTTGGTAACTCGTTACACTTTTCGCCCCGTACAACTTCGCAGCTACCGCTGCCTTCTACTATTATATAATGACAACCCTTAAACAGCACATTGAGTTACTGTTTTTGAAAATCTTCAAAGTGCAAACTTTGCTGTAGTATTATAGATGCTTGGCCGGACTCATCGATTTTCGTCGACTTTGCTCGGATCAACGTATTATTATAATATATTACAATTCATTATTATAAGATAAAAAAATAGCACAGATTATGATGTGTATATACTATTCTTTACTTTTGACTCTAAAACTTTTATGCAACAATTTTTTTATTTAGCTTTGGTCTTATGTAATGCATCGGTTACAATTCAGTAATATTTTATCTATATAGGCCGTGACAAAATTTCGGATCACATAAGATTATGCTCACTTCAGTTTCAGATTAAGTCATAATGTATATTTTTGATGATTAGAAATATTCCTATTTATATCATGATATTTAATATAATTTAATTTTGAAATAAATCGTCAAAAATCTGTTTTTTTTTACATTTCGCATTTATAAAATAATATTTTTTCAATCTTCAGAGGATTTTCTTTTTGGGAATTTTTTTTCAATGTAATGAAGTTATAATTATGATCTCATAATAAGGTTGTAAAAAATTATAATTACAAAAATGAGTATCGAGACCACTGTTGAGGGATTAAACTGATAAGGTATATAAAATATGTAAACCCTATTGAACTAAACATATTATTTAGGTATTATCCCTTAATTATTTATAATTATACGAGTAAATAATAAATGTACATAATACGTGTCGATACTCGATATTTGTTTTTCTTATCGATCATTTGTTTTCTATTCGTTGTCCTCCACGCTCCCTATCCATGTAACTCGTCGCCGCATCGTAAATCAAGTACTCTGCACTGCAAAATCGTATGTACTATTACACGTATACGTTTCATTAAATTGCGAAAATCTCGATAATTTCGTCATGTGGACATGCTGCAGTAGTCCATTGGGAATCACATCGGTAGAAGTGGGCTTGCGTAGGTAGTACCTATACTACCTACACGGGACAATTATAGTAGCAAGGAACGCATTTGTAATATATTGTTCCGTAATGTTTATATAATCGATTTCATTCGTCTGCTTGCATAATGTATGTGCAGTTAAAATCCCCATCACGTTCCCTCATGTCATTGTTTTTTCGATTTGGATAGGAATTATATGTTGGTTTTATTTGGTTCGTCAACAGAGGTCGATATTATTATTAACTAGTGAAAAAAATAACATACACGTATTATACCTATACACTTGACGGTTAGGCGGCATTGCTAGACATGGGTTTAATTGTCCGATGGACATGCAGTGCTTTAAGTTCACCTGGTCCCGATGGGATATGTAACTTGATTATACATTGTGTATCAGGTTGCGTGCAGTATGATCGTACCCTGAACTTTGAAACGTTCGTGTATATATTATGGATAAAATTGAAAAGGAAAGAATATGGATTATAACTACCCTATTATTGGTAAATTTATTTTTAGCTTCATCGAGCATATTGTTAATATTTTAAACATATTTTTTATTACATTTTCTTGAATATTAACCGAGTAGTATACTTTAGATTTTATATAACAATACATATAATAGGCTTTATAATATATAATATATTATATATATTTTGTTATATTAAGTACTAACTTTCTGAAACAAAACATATAAATGAATTAATTCAATTTATTTTATCGCCAACGTTTTACTTAATGTAACGTGATATTTATGGAAATTCATAGGATTTGGTGCTTACTGAGTTATTTTATTTAAAGGATTTCTGATGGACAGTGACGGAAAATAAAAATTAATTTACTTTAGTGCTATTTATCCATCTCATATATATATATATATATATATTATATAGGGGGTTTGTTGATAAAGAAGTAATTCATGAGACTATAATGAAATTATCTTTAAAAGATAATAGTAAAGTTAGTTAAAAAAAAATCTAAACTTTTTCAAGTTGAAATACTTTTTTTTGCGACAGACGGATTTTGAATTAATTTTTTTTACTACGTATGAAATGTCATAATTTAATCTCTAATGAAAACCTACTTGCTTGTTTATGCCAATTTAAATTCGTTTTCAACTGTATTAATAAAAAAAATATACTCTTTGATATAAGATGAATACGTTTCTTTTTCGTCACAAATGAAAGCTTTATGAATAAAATAATAGTCGAGGTTCACGTAATTTTATTTATGTTCAGAGGATTAAATAATAACATAATTTAAATGTTTCTAGTGGATTATATTGTTTTGTTTGTAAGTATGTTTTTGTTGCTTTCCACACACTGACAGTTAAAATTTATGTATGGGTATAGCAGTTTTGAAGTTTTTTTAGAGTATGTATAAACTTTGTATTATCGGTTTGATTTTTTCTCATATATTATTATTATTATGGCTTTTGGTAAATACTAAATAATGAATTTTTTTACGTATAGTTTCATATGTCAAAATGATATTGACGATCTTAAATAATTAAGCTTGACTGCTGTAGGTAGATATAATCAATATTTTATTATAACAATGATTAAATTATATTTTTGGCGATTATTGCTATATAATGAGTCGTGCCACTTTCTCCACAGCACTGTGTTCTCCGTTTAAATACATGTATACAAATCAGTTAAAAAATTAGCCAACACTTGTAAATATGGTATAAATATCTGCAATACTGCAGCAATTTGTTTATACATGTATAGTATCATGATATTCTGATATTTGCGAGCGATATTACCCGGGAGAGTAATCGAACGAAAGGGAAAATAAGAGATGAAGCAACGCGCCGACCGTCGAGTCTCCGATAAAAGTTTTATCGTTTTGAATATTTTCTTCGTCGACGGGGCTCGCAAAAGAGTGGATTTCCTTTTAAAACTGTGGTAGTCGGGAGGGCGGGGTGTGCGATCTTCTGGGAATATGAAAATTTGCGTCGCGTCGGGCATATTAAACGGACCATGAAGTATGTGTATATACAAAACGCCTCCTACCGTCGCGTCGTACAGCGAAGACGTCATCATACTGATGGTGTGCGATGACGATGCGGCTCCGTTGATTGCGAGGCGGATAAAATACGATGGCCTCGCCAAGAAGGGATGGTTTTGTATTAGGTAGCCGAAAGCGGCGGCGGGTATTATTCGGGCGTCGTATTATTTTTAATTTTTCCTCCGCCACCGATAGGACGAGATATTATTACTATCATTATTATTATTATTATATTCGCCGGGCGTTGTGTAGTCCGTCTCCGTGGTGGCCAAATCACCTAACGCGCCACCGCCACCACCGCCTAACTACGCGCGTTTCTACCTCGCGACGAATACGAATGAGCGTTTTAAAAACAAAAACGTTTAAACACGAACCACCGCCGACGCTGCACACGTGGAGCGCTTAATTATCATTACCACCGCCGCGGGTGGTGTTGTGTTTGTGTGTTCGCTTTTCGGGTATGTTTTACGTATGCGAAACGTGTTGTGTGTGTCTAAGGGGAACTGACATAGATAGGATAGATAGAAAGAGAGAGAGAGAGAGAGAGAGAGAGAGAGAGAATGAGAAAGAGATATCAAGAAAGAACCCACAGTTTTGTGGGTTGGTGAGTGGGTGGCTGGGTGGAAGTACTGATACACACGCTCACACCACCCGTACGGATATATAGGGCGAGGACGCGCGTACTTGTAATTCTGGTCGGAAGCGAAATATTATTATTCGTCGGAACGGTTTTTGTTAGCTCAGAACCGCGGAGGCAGGAGAGGTATTATTATTATTATTTTTTGTTTTCCTCGAAAGGCGTGGTGTAAAGATACCGAAGGATGGTGAGAGAGTGAGCCGGTTCGCCGCAGGTGGAAGGAAAATGTTATGGAGTGGTGCGTGGTAACGTGCTTTCCAATTATCCTTGTCGAATCGCTCTAGGGACAGTAGCAGCCGCCACCGCCGCCGTATTAACGTCGACAAATATTGCAGGACCAGGATCGACAGCCAAACGTCGGCCGCTGCTGGTATTCATAGCATTATGGGTTTGTCGGCAGCGTGTATATATGATGTGTATATACGGAGCCGCGTGTTTACCTTATGTCCCCTGCTGCTGTTGTTGCACCCACTTCCGACAACCGCACAATAATAATCAAAAGCTCAGTCTACTTGGCTATTAATGTTATTATTATTATTGATTATAAATACGTGTAGGTAGTCATCACACACAACACACACACGTGCGCATACTGAAACGGTTATTAGAAGTTTGTAGGCGAAACACCTTTTATAAGTTTAGGTAACACCCTGTACATTGTAGCATTATTTTTTGAGTAGTTATTATATAAAAATGTCGCTAAAATTTGTATACAACAGTGTTGCAGCAAAAAGTGGACGATGACAGTTGCCTAAAAACTCTTGCGCAAGATAATACTAGTGTATTATGTTATTAGAAATCTTTAATAAAGTTCAGGTCACTATAGTTTTTTATTGCAAGATTTAATTTGTTTAAATTGATAATAGCCAACAGATATAGTATTTTACTAACAATTTTAAGTTTTTAATATTACAGAAAATAAAAAAAATCGATTTGTCAAAAATTAGAGTGCCATTTAAGTTACTGTTTTTGTATCGTATTTTCAATTACAATGATATTGACAGATTTAATTATTAAATTTTTCAACTTTGTAAATAAACAGACGAAACTTATTGAAAAAAAAATGATTAGTTAAGGTTAAATTAGCTTAACCCTCCAACACGATATATTTTTAGCATCGCCCCGAATCTAAAATATATAGGTATAAAATAAAATGTTGGTAATTAACTACATTTTACATGATAAATAGTTAAGTAATTTTTTTGTATTTTCCATGAAACATGTACTTATTAAAATGACCTAAAAGTCAAACATTTTACATGATTTATAATTACATTCTCTGATAATAATAATATAGATTGTATTATTTTGGAAAAAAATAATGCAAATGTCTTCAATTTCCTTGTCCTAATTATTATTTATGGCGCGCATACGTATATAAAACAAAGTATACATTGTTTCATTTCTTTTTCACTACGAAATAATAATGTATACTACAAATTACGACGGGAATCATGTTGTGCGCGCGCGTTCATTATTGTCAGAAAAGATGAGAAAAAAAATGCTTATTTTTTATTATTATTAACAGATGCAGATGATTTGAAAATGTAACCTCAAGTTTGCTTATTGGATTCACCGTTATACGGATTATTTTACTGCGCTGTTCTCTTTCATAATAATATTCCCGATATATAATATACGCGGAGGCTCATGTGCACGATTTTGTTTCCGCGTCGTTCGTTTGTATTCGTTTTAAAATAACTATAACCATTTTATAGAACCATATACGCGCTTTTAATGATAAAAAAATGTATATAGTAATAACAAATGTTGAACTAGATCTAGAGTATTGCAATGTTGTACGATATAGATAATTTTTAACGTGAGACACTCGTTTTACGTAATCACTGAAGTAGCTTAATAAAAAATTACCCTGTGTATACAATATATAATAATAATATGTATTGCGGGACATTACGGCCTATATAAATTAACTCAGCATAGACTGATATAATATTGTGGTTGTGTTCTCGTAATCATCACTATAATACATAATAATAGTTACTTGACTAAAAATATGTTGAATATTACTATGCAAATGAATGTATTCAGTCATATTTAATATACTTCTTTGTTTTAATTTTCCTTTTTGGATTGGTAGTTTTTGCTTTTATTATTATACACCTAAATTAAATGTATCATGAATGCTTCACTTTTTATTAGGCTTGAGTACTTCTTAGAATGACAAATTATTTAAATTACCATAAATTTTATATTTGAATCAAGGAATATTTATTTTTAATAATGTTGTTGTTATATATATATAGATTTATAATATGTACCTTAATACAATTTAATACTTTTGTGAAACATGTTATATATTTTTTAACTTACATTAAACATAGATACGTATACAACTTTAGATTTTAAAGATTGATTATATTATTAATTACCTGATTAAGTAGGCTTATAAATTATTTAAGTTTTCGTTGTATTTATAGTTTAAATTAATTTTGTGAAAAATTAAGTTTAAAAGTTTCATATTACAGAACCTGAGTATAATGTTCTTCTCTCGTCTCTTAAATATTTGTATATAATAGTGATGTGTGACGTATTCAATTTGATAAAAATTAAAAAAATAATGTTAAGCTAAATTAGGATAAAAACATTGGTACTTATTGCTTTTCTTAAAAAAATATTCGATAGTTGTCATTATTTTTTTCCTTATGATTCAAGATACTATATATACTATACTATCGAGAAAATCGATAAACGACCTCTTTAAAATACCGTATATATACTTGATTTTCGATCTATAAAAGTACTACACTTTCATAAAGTGTTCTAAAAAAAGATAACAGTAAAAAAACACATTTTAAAACCAATACATTACTTGCTTTACTCAGAATCTAAAATGTACCAAAGTAGTATTCAATTGTTATTACTTATTACTTTTCACAAACTTATTAAATCATTTTATAAATGTTAAATTTAAACATATCTATAATTGAACTATCAGGTATATTTTTGTCATTGATGAAAATTATAATAAATTCTTAAATTAATTTAATAGTCAACTTCAAAAATATTAATAATAATAATACCTGATAACAGTAATAAATAATAATAAATAACAAATAATAGCTGTCAAGTTATATTATATTGAATAATTGTGTGTTATAATTATTGTCGATTTGAATACTTTTATGGGTTTAATAATAATAATTTTAATTAGCCATAAAATATAAGCTATATAAAATTGTTTAAAAAAAAAAACCATTAGTATTATGCCAATGTGTTATATGAAAATATTGCCTAAATCGTAAATATAAATTACCTACCATTCAAATATTTTGTTCATACTATTTTCTAAATTTATATTTATATTTGTTGAAAAAAATTCTTTTTCTAATATTGTTATAACATTTTTAGTAAGTTTGAATTAAAACGATTGAAATATTATTTATGTATATATTTTATCGTGGTAGTTTGGGTAAATTTTATATGAATTTCACTATTATATTATTCTGATTATGATATGTAATACTCATATGTAATTTATATTATCATAGTTTAAAGATCAATTTTTATTTAAGTAAAATTTTCAATAAATTAATTGTTAGTATTTAAATTAAATATTTATATTATTAATTGTGATTGTGATAAAAGTTAACTTTTTTTTTATTATTTACAAAAGACTATCTATATAGATAAAATAATAAACTACGGTAAATAAGTTAACAATTTGTACTAGACTTGAAAACGTGAGGGAAGGAGTATCTATTGATACTACTTTTCATTTATGAACTTGAGTTAAGTTTTTAATGTGGTTGTTACTATTTGGAAAAAATGTAGGATAAATTATTTATTATATATGTGATATGTGTGTGTGAAGTGTGAAATACATTTTTCTAATTTTATAACTTAAATTAGAATACAAACATATTGTAAAATTGTAACGTTGGTCAACAATACAACATATTTCAAAGTTAGATTTTTGTAGATATTTTATATAATATGCGTAAAAAAAAACAAACACTAAAAATGACTACACTTTAGGGCTTGTGTAAATTTATCTTGAATTATAATAATGATCTTGTTCAGGAATAGAGCATAGATTTTGTGATAACGTATTTGAATACTAGCAAACTCATATATTTAGATATTTTAGACTATTAAGTCCATGTATCATAAATAATAAGTATATATGGAGTTGGGGTATACGTTCCACGTATAAATAAGTGTTTTAATTGAAACTAAAAACTAATCATTAATCAAGTGTACTTCCGTAAGAAGTATTGAAATTGCTTTCATTTCGTTGACCATTTTTTGAAACGTCTCCGGAGGCCTGTTCCGATCTTATACTTCCTGCTAACGTTAGCTGGAGGATAATTTATCAGAAGGACTAATTCCACTGGCGGGATTATAAATCCTAAGCTCGCCGCCGGATATTACCTCTTTACTTTACGGCGTAATATCCGCTTTTGACGAAAATCCAAAGTCTTTATCGATTTTAGAATTAACAGTGAAAATACTTGTTTTATACTTCTTATTATTTAGTAAGAAATAAAATCATCAACAAAAGCAACTAATTTATGATACACTATTATAGTGTTGTAAACATTTATGTATTAATATTTAGTATTATAAATAGATAAAATTGATTTTTGTCTTGTTAAATGATGGGATATAATATAATATAACCTATAGAATACCTAGTGTAGTATTAAGGTGGTCCTTAAAATATATTACAAGGTGATTCTTTTATCGAATAACACTCATTGTTTTGAAGTCTATTAATGTTTTTGCAAATATTTTTTTTACACTATTTCCAATTGAATAAAACATTTTTAAAATATTTTTTTTAAGTTTTTGAATTACAACATACATATTTATTTTAAAATTCTGAAGCATAATATTTTTCTGAGTATTTCGGTACATAAAATCGAAATTCGGACGAGTAGTTTATGAATTATAAGTATTTAAAGTTTTCGTGAGCGTAGTGGGAGAGATTGGGTATACCTCGAAAAATCTTGGTCCATTCTTCGTCATTCGAAAAAGTAAAAAACTTGGACAAATTATATTGATAACAAATATTAAAAATATGATTTTTCCAAAATTTTTGTTTTATTTCTATACTAGAAATTGCGAGTATATAAAAATATTGTTTTAATAAACGTTAATAAATTCTGAAATAATTTCTTGGGTAAAATAATCCAATATAACACCCAAAAATATAATTTTTTAATTTAAATCTTAGTTGTATACTATGATTTATAATTTTACTGTAAAATTATAAATCATAATATACATGTAAAATGTAAAATGCAATGTATTTAGCTTTCTTGTCTATGTTAAATATTATGTTCGATATTATGTTATATAAAATAAATGCAACGAGAGAATTAAATATTTTAATCAATTTTTTCACAACCAGTATAAATAAACTGCAAAATACATTTTACTTTTTTAGTCAAGAAACTTATTTTATTCTTTTGATTGAATCCGTATTTGTGTTAGGTTAAAAATTTAAATTTACTTCTTTTAAAAATTGTAACACTCTTAATGTGATGTGTTTATTAAATTATACACACCTTTTTTATTGTTTGGAATAGTGTCGAGAGGTATCAAGGTTAAAATTGTAAAATATATTTTTAATGATCAACCTATTGTGGTGGAATATGTTGGTATATTAATACTATAGGTAAATTAATATCTATGTCACTGTCAATGTAAATAATACTTTTAAAAGTAATGTTCTCTAAAAATTAAATTTTAATTAAATATGTATTTAGTTTAATAAAAAATAAATTAAAATCGTTAATACTTTATTTAAATTAAATATAAATAATCATTAAACAAATATTTAATTTTAATCCAAAATCTATCAAAACATTTCTAAAATATATTTAGGAGATACCTTAATAGTATTTATATACCTTATAGTATTGTCTATAAGTGCATGTCTTATTATATTTTGATAATTTAAACTTAGTTAGAAATTTAGATAAAGTATTAGTTACCTACTTTTAATTTATGTTTAGTTTTGTATTTTCATTTTTACTTAATTATTATATCTTACTAACAATGAATATATATTTTTTTATCTTATTAAATGGTAATTTTAAAAATTGTATGTGTATATCATTTAAATAATATTAAATTTTAAAATTAAATATAATAATTATCACAGAATTAATTATGTAATAAATGTGTTATAAATAATAATATATTTCTTATACTATCTTTTATGATTAATACGTTAGGACAAGAGAGCTGACCCATAGAATTTTTGGAGTATAAGTATGGGTAAACTATCGTCATTTCGCTTTTAGTCGCAAAAACTAATTTGTTTTTCTCTGAACTTTCGATCAGTTTCCTAAACTACGGTTGTCGTGTCAAAGCGTCTTCTTCCTAGCCATCCTCTCTTGTCTAGTGCGAGCTCAACGACAAGTTAATCCGTATGAGTCTTGCCAAAAACGGACGTACAAGTGTTCAAAGCTTCTACTCCTCTTATCCTTAATTTTGGTAGTGTGGCTGGAGCAATAAAACCCCTTTGGGAACGTTTCCGTCAATAACATACATCCGCGGAAAGCCCGTTGGCTCAGTGGATATAACACGACTAACACGTCGATCTGTACACAATATACGTGTTACACAATAATAATCATATGATACAATATATTATATCATACTGAATTTCATGTTTTCCCAAGAGAATCGTAAAATCTTATAATTTGTGATAAAATGTTTAAAAAGTAAAAATGTCTTAATATAATTGAATAAAAAGAATTTTTTGTGATTTATGAAAATAAAACAATGTCTATATTAAATAAATATTTATAAATTGTATATACATATTACATATTAATCTAAGTATTGATTGAAGTGATTTTTCTTTTATCCATGTTAAATTTGAATAATTAAAATATTAATAATTTGTTTAGTATAGGTATTACGTAAACTGTACTTTTTGTGGAATTATAAGTTTTAGTAAAGTACACAATTTGTCGTTCGCTATGTATACTAAATTTTGAATATAATGTTAATTGTGTAATGTTTTATTTTAAATATGTATTTTGTATACGATTTTTTTTAATTATTTGATAAATACTAGATTTGATATTTAAAATTTAAGTTAGCCTTAGTGTAATTGGTATATATATATTATAAATAAATTTGACTTAATCAGAATTATATAGTTTTAAATAATAATATAAAATTAATTTTAATTCCAAATATGACCATAATAAACTATACAAGGTATGTTAAAGTTATTAATATAGTTATCTGGTATATACATTACATATATATTTACATTTCGATTATGGTTGGGAATAATAATACTTCACCCATTATATATTATATTTATCAGTATGAGGGTGATGCTCATGTGGGTTTGCATAAAATGTACAGGTATACTCGATCGAAGATTAACAGGTTTTTTTTATTAGGTCCAATACAACTTTAAAATGGTCGGGGAAAGGGTGTTCTATATAAACCCTATCGGATATATTGTCGCATTACCCACGTTTTATTTACGACAGGTATCCATACGCAGCAGGTGCTCCCCAGGTACCCCGTTCCACCTCATATCCTCCGATTAAAGGACCCTAGCTTTTTTCTCGATGAATTATTATCGACACGTTTCATGCGTGAGCTTCCCCAAAGGGTAAAATAACATTCGCCATAATCCAAATATTGCAAAATAGTGTTCATAATGGCCCACACTAGCATGATATACGGCATAATAACTTAGTTTAGTGTCAAAGTTTATATGCATGTTGGTTTTTTCGATAGATTTTTAAAGTTCATAAAGGTTTCACTCAAGTTTATTATGGAAAATAAATTGTTAATATCCAATCGATTTAAAAATGTCAATAAATTACATAAAATATAAACTGATTTTGAGTGCCTTAATTTATTTTATTTAGTGTTTCGGAAAATGTATTTATATATTATGTATATCCATAATATGTTATTATTTAAACTTGCAGTTAGTTGTATTCCTGCTAAAAACTTAAGGCATTGATAATCTCGAAAGTAATTAAATATTAACATTTAATGAATGTTGGTTTCTTCGAAACATTTTACTATAATTTTAACGCGGAAATAATGAATCTTGAGGGAAATAATTATATACAATTTTAAAATTCCCAAAATATGAATTGTTTAAGTATATTTCTTGAAAACACTATTGTATAAATTATTAAAAATATATTCAAGTTTTGCTCATCAAAGTAATTGTCATTAAAAAAATTTTTTGTGGTTATTAATGATAATTTAGAATTTATCAATAAAATAAAAATATTTATTTTGTTAATGATCGAAAATTGATTTATCAAAATCATTTTTATTTCGCTTCAGTGATTTGAATTATATTGATAACACTTGTAAAATAATCTTCTATATTATAAATTAGTGGTAAATAATTTATTAATTTTCGATCTGTCGAGCACTTGATTGTAAACCACTTACTGAGAATAAAATCACAGAATATATAACAGTGGTGAAATTCCTAAGAGTGAATATTATTAGACTATAACATTTTACGTTCCGATTCGATATTAAATTCTATGTTCAAATAACGAAAAAACTGATCGTGAAAATTTACGATATTATATTTTTATTTAGTTAAAGTTAGATAAAATGTTGAACAAAAATCAAGATTAAAGAGAGTTTTCTTTTAAAAGTATATAAAAATGTGATAGTTTTTTGCAAAACAAATTTTAGTTTTTTTAGTAATAAAACATATATTAATAATATATGTAGATACGATTGTAATACTATAATATGTGTAGTTAAATTTTCTTGAATAATACAATAACAATCTATTATTACCAATTTTATATTCTAAATTTAGAAAAAAAGTATTTTATTTTATATTTATTATTTTTAGATGTAGGTATTAACTTTTTTTCTGCTTTACATCGACTTTTAGGGCAGTATAAATACTTCAATTTTCAACTTTGGGATTGGTTTCTGGTAGAAAATTGAATTTAGTTTGTACTTTGGTAATCAAAAGTAAAAAATTTCCAATAATTTTTTTAATAATCGGGAAAAATCAAAAAAAAAAAAAAAAAAATAAGGAATAACAATAATTTTTACACATAACCATGATTTGACATTCTATTTTGTATTTTTGTTATAATTTAAAAATAAATAGTCGCTGAGTACTAATATAGATATACTAAATAATCACACCAAATTTTTATATTTTCATTTCATGTACACTGCAACATTTTCTAAATATTTTCATTCTTTTTGATCTATTTATAGGCATTAAATATTTGAATTTTTATATTCATTGAGTCAACATTTTTGAAAATTGAGTACAACATGTTATAAAGTTATTCTTAAAATCTAAAATAAACAAGTATAATTTTTTTTTAAAGATATTTAGATTTCAAATTTTAACGAAATTACTTATTTTAATACTTTTAATTATTTTGTTATAATTCATAAACATTTGTGATTAATTTTAATGTATTGTTTATTTACTTTAACTATTCACATTATTTTATTGTAAGGTGTTTACTCATAATTTAATAATAATAATTTTATGATTTGGTATGAATATTTATTATTATATAATAAACGCAATGTTTTCGGCATAAATCAAATCAATAATCTATTGTAATATTAATAATAAAATACGTAAATTACTATACAGTCAAATAAAAATACATATTATGAAATATATTTAGTGATGTAGGTTGATAAAACGTTTCCACTCAGAATTATTTTTCGTATATATAATGATATATAAATATATCATTAAACTAAAATTTAACATATCCATTACAGTGACCAACTCGACACCTAATGTACCCAATTTTAAATTTCTAATATTCAAAATAATCTTGTCATGTTCAAGGGAGTTTTTTATTTTGGTTTACCAGGTAACTATTTATAATATGTATAATATCAGATTATATTAAAAACAAAATTAGTTAATTTTAATGGCGTGAAGCATTTACTAAAGCAAAAATAATTGTTGTTATTTTTAATATTATGTTTACAATACAAAAACATAAATAGATATGAAGCTTATTATAATGATATTTTTGTTTTCAATCTTAAAACTGATTCTATATTATTGTATTTTTTTTAATATAACATTTTTTTAATAATATATTTAAATGTAAATTTTTTTCTGTATGAAAACATATTATTCATAACAACATGTTTCAAAAAAATTATTTTTTAATATTCTCATATTATACTCGTATTTCGTCGTATACTGAGAAGGGTTATCGGTTTTCAATTGGGGGTTCTGGTAGACTATATTTTATTAAATGTCCGAGTTCCAAAACAATCAGACTCGTTTTAGAGAAAAAAAACTGCAGATATACACCAGATGCCTTGTCTGAAAATAACGTTTTGTGGTAGGAAATTAAACAACAAAATTTCATACTAGAATTTATCTGATAATAAGAAAACGGGAAAATAATTTTTATTTCTTTATTTTTGCTTTACTTTATATTTTTGAGTAGGTAATTTTATAAGATTTTACTTAATTAATATTTTTAATTAACCAATTGAGTTGAAAACCATTTACTTATGAAAGTTAGGTTTTATAATAAACTGAATTTGTTATTAAAAATTTTAATGTTTCTGAGTTAAAATAAGTGATTGAGATAAAAAATCGTTATTCCATAATTTAAGATTATTTTAAAAATGCATTACAATATATATTTTAATATAATTATTAAATAATTTAAATTTTTAAATTTAATTATAAATTAGTTACTTTTATATGGATTTTTAACTTTTATATAAAAAACTATTTTTATCAATATTTACTTTTAAATATAAATCTAATTTGTTAATTGTGTGTAAATAATCACTAATAAATGTAGAATAAATGTAGTTAAAATATTTATCGGAGTGTAGTGCTATAAGTTATATAAGTATAGAAATTTTCCTATTAATATTGATGCTTGATAAAAAATTTTAATTTTTTTTATGAAACATTAATTAAGCCATTTTGCATTTTATAATTTTGTACACTTCATCATAAATCGATAGTTTATAATTCAAAAATAAATCAATTGCAAAATCAATATCCATTTTTCTTTTCCAGATTTCCCTAGACAGGTGTTTTTCGAGTGTATTAAATTTCCGATTTACTATCTTGTCATCATTGCCAAATTATACGAAATACCTATTGTCCACACCCCTCCCCGATATATTTGTATCCCTTCCTGATCATCCTTTTCATATCAAAATGGGCTCGTTCAATTGCGATAATATCAGAACACACGCGTTTGGACATTTAACAAATTTTATTTTGTGCTTCACACTCAATATTTATTTAAACATCTTTTGTGTATCGAAATTGGTTTTTGAAAAATTAACCATTGCTTTTAACAATATGTGTACTAAATTTAATTAATTTTATGGAATTCTGATTATGAAAATCAGAAATGTTTATAATATTGATCATAAACGTTAAAACAATATAATTACTAGGTATATTATAGTACTATTTGATAGCATCATTGAAAAATATTAGATTATTAGAATTATTGAACTACCTATCTATAATATTAATATTTTACACTTCTATGAAAATGATGAATTCTAATATTAAGTAAGAATATATCTTTTATAATTTTATTTACATAATTCAATCTTTATTTTGAGGTAAAGTATTTAAAGCATAATAATATACATAAATTTCAATGTTGTAATATTCATTTACTTTTAACCTTAATACTTAATAGGCCGACAAATTCGGTTTTCTAATAAAATAGTCCATAGTACAAAATATAGTATATTCTTTATGAACATATTTTGACACAAGAATAACGTTAAATGAAATATTCAATAATTTAATAAATTAGAACTTTTTAACCACAATTTTCATTACTTTGTGTAAAAATGTCAAAGTTTATATAGTATTATGTGTATTTGAAATTTTCTTTTGATAAATATTGTATCAAAAATAGTAATTTTAACAGTATTATTTCCAGCAGTTCATATGGATAATTTGATAACTAATTAAATTGTATGTTGAGAATATGTTTTAAGATTTATACGTATATATATGCAATAAAATTATGTTAGTTGGTAAATGGATTCTTTAAGATAGGGACATCCCTTACTAGCAATATCAGGTGTAGTGCTTTGAGCAGCCACAAAGGCTTTTGATTTTCTAAAGACAGACAAACTCCAACGGAAAAATTCTCTAATCACGATGATACTTCGGGACACAACTCTCCTTTTCCATTTCTTCTCACTTCCCCCTTGATCAATCCCATGTACATTTTTTCTATCCCTTAGTTAAACGAATTTCTGTTCAAACTTTCTGCTGCTGATTTAATTGAGTTTTCTGTTTGACCACCTACTCGTGAAAGCATTTCAATGGTCTTATGAAGTTTGCTCTTGTGAAGATAAAAGATCAATCGAAACAGTTTTTTAACTTTTGATTGAGCCCTTTATTAAACAATGTTGAAACAATAGACGATGTTTATTCCTCAAATTTGATGTCGTTACACTAAAAACTAAAAATTATTAAGTACAATCCCATTACTTATACATAATTTAATGTATTGTAAACTTTAATTAACTTTTATAGCAAATAAATAATATAATTATTATGAGTTTTGTAATATTTTTGTTGTAAAAAAATAGATTTTAGTCTACTATATAATATATTGTATTAAAAAGTAAAAGTAAATTTTTTAATTTATTAATAATAAGTATGTAAATGTTGTTTGTGGTATACCTTAAGTAACGTGTAATATTCAATCCATTTAATATTTACAGTATAATTTATGTAATTTTCAGATAGGTAATTTAATATATAATTATTTTAAGGGTTGTTTTTTTAAATATAATATAATAAGATATTCATATATTTTGTATATATTTATGAACAAATAAAAAAAACAACTAGGTTTTCTATGTATTTTATACTTATTTGAAAATGCATGCAATATTAAAAAAAATAAAAATGTTATAGTTTTTAATTGTAAAATTAATTTTAAATAAGCTCTAGAAAAATAAATAGTCTACAAGTTATATTCATACTGATAATAATATATCTAGCTGTATAGAAAAAATGTATATCCTAATATATTAAAATATATTCCATTTTTATTTTAAAATAAATAATTTAAAATTGAACCTATATTAATATTTGTATACAATTAATTTGATAATTGATATGGAAATGTTTTGTGGTAATAGTATTAAGTGTTATATGTCCACGGTTCGTAAATTTAATAATATTAAGTATTGTCGTATTTTATATCATGTATTATGAAATAATTATTTAGATTTACGAAAGTTCCTTCATATTTTGTAGTTTGTGCGTACGTTCGATTTAATATCACTTAGACGGCTGGTACATGTGAAGGACGTTTAAGAACAATGTTGATGATATTAATACAATAATATGACGCTTAAACTGTCTATGTGTACGCAACTCCCTTTCGAATATATTATTCCAAATAATCGTCCTTTGTATGTACGTCCTTAAGGATGACAGTGGCAGGATGGAGGTGATATGCTTAGGCCTTAGAGCATTGGTGGGAGTCGGGGGTTAGTGTTTTTGAGTTTGATTGCAAATCTCCATTGGCCATTGTTTAGTAAACGGATTCCATCGCGGTGGTGCCTTAGGGGTTAAAAGGAGATATCTGATGAGATGTTTTGTGGGTGTGGGGGGCTAACCCGTCGGATTTGTCGCGTATTAATCTCTCGGCCTCACGGCAAATCGGGATTCACCGCCACACAAGATGTAAAACGCAATTACACGGGCCGACAGATTTATTGTGGTCAACCAAAGTAGGAATAGGAGGTGGCGCGGGTGGGACCTGTTGGCGGATGTCACGGCGATGGCGGTGGCGGCGTCGGCGTGTGTGCTCTCACTCTCGGTCCGGTAGGGATACCGCCCTTTAAACAACGGTCAGAGGGCTTAATGAAATGCGAAATTAAACTCATCCGCCGGTGCTTTGTTCCTCCTCACCACTTCACCACCACCGAGATGGAACCGACGGCCAAAGGCTCGCCAGTCATATAGCGCCATACCGCCCAACCGACGCCGTCGGTACTCACAATCTACCCACCTCAACACTGCCTCTGCCACCACCAACGATTCGCTCACGAAATACGGTTTAAACTAATAATAATGTAAACACCGCTTCTGGACCCGTGCTCCCGCTACTGTCTCGTTTTGGACACACGCCGCCGCGCCGCCGCTTTTGTCCGGCAACCGTTAAACGTTTTACATTTCCGTTGGACGCAATACGAACACCGGTAGGGGTAAACGAGTGTGGTGATCTGAGGGGACGGCGGGTGATGGAGATGAAAAAAAAAATACACATAACTCGACATTATTACGCTGTACCGTCGTGGGGTTGTGTCGTTGCATAAAATTACCTTTTTTTGTTTTCTTTTTTCATGTACATACAATTCATTGTAAACAGAAACAAACTTTAAACATTTTTTATTGTTTGTTTGGCAGCGTTGCTCATAAAATATTTAAAATCAACTGATTAACGTCAAAGGGCTTATAGAAGATAAAATATGTTTACATTAACGGTTAAAATTAATATCATTTCACTATCGTTTCACCAATTTAAAAAAATATATCAAAGTTCTCGTAGGAATATCGAGTAATCAAATGCTGCAAAAACCAAATAAATAGGTCTTCATCCGTTATTGTCTTCACTTTACTGGCGTTAAATAAAGCAGTGTTTTTTTTTGGTCTTATAATTATGTTTTCTAAGTCTAATGATGGAAAATGGAATTAAAATTTATTTAACGAAACTTTTAAGTGGATTGCATTTTTTGAATAGCAGAATTTTATTTGCTTGTTTTATTATTTATTGGAGCTGTGAATATTTAAAAAATAAGTGCTGACAAAAAACTACCATTTGTATAATTTTAATTAAATATCCATATCTTATTGGAGATTGTATATTATATGAGTTTGTCTTATTTGTAATCTAATAATATAAGTATTACTTATTTAATATTAAGTAATTTTTAATTTAATAAAAATAGAAATGAATATTAGCTAGCCTTATAGACCTTATAGCCTTATACTTATTATAAACACTTTATGATTGCATATTTTTTACAGCTTGCACATTTAAAATACATATAATATGAAATATGTATGTTTATTTGTCATGCGGATATTGTTTCCAAACCGTTTTTATGATTGAAATATATTTATTTTACTTGTAATATTCACTCGTTTTACTATGTCCCCAAATAGTAACACTTTATTTTCTCCAAAAAAATGCCATCTTAATGTTATTTTTATATTTAAGTACCTGTTATTATACTAAAATCTTTTAAAAAAAATTTTTTTTCGATGTAAACGTTGTAAGTTTGTAATATTATTAATTTAATGTTATGATATCATTAAATAGATAACATTTCAGTATATTCTTCATTAATTTGTATAATATAATATAAAAGTCTTCACACATATATTATTTTCATTTAAATATTATTTTTATAATTAATAACAAATAATTCAGTTAGTGAAATACTGTAAACTATATTTTTCTTGCCAATAATTGTTGGCAATAAGTGTACAGTATGTTTATTATAAGACATATTAGGTTTATCTTATAAAAATAATTTAACTTTAACATAATATATAATATATTAAATTATAAAGTTTATAGTTTTCTAGAAAACTCATGTTTATAAACCTGGTTATAAATTATTATTATATTTGTTACCTATTGATTCAAAAAATGACCGAGTTTGTAATCACTTATCGGAAATACAGAAAATTATATTTGTTCATCTTGCATACATATTTGTAAGAACTATAGAGTTTACATTTTCATTTTTATTTTAAATGTCTTATGGCTCTCTCGATTTAAATCACGCATGTTTCTTGTAATGCTTTTAGTCTCGTGGGAGGCATTTGGCGGTAAAAAAACTTGTCTGTGTAGACTATATACATCCTAATAAAGTCTTTTTGAACGTTACATTTGCGACTTTGAAAAGACCGTCTAAAATAAAAATGGACTTTTCGCTATTTATCGCTATTTACACATTATAAAACATTGAATCGAGTGTATACTATGATTTTTTAGGTACATAAATCCAGTTAATTTATAGAATGATAAAATATTATTTTGTTAGTTATTGGAATTCAGATTATTACATTCTTAAATATTTTTTTTTAAGCGTCTTGTTGTGATTAGGAAATGTTTTTAAATTTGAATATATATTAAAATGCTTTCTAAACTTTCCAGGTACTTATTCTTCATATTGTATTTATAGAATAATAAAGCTTATTTAATAGAGTTCAATATTAATATAATATTGTTATTTTGTTTTATGATTTAGTTATTCCAGTGATTCTTAATCTTTTTAGGACTCGACATTTTTCCCCAAAAATTTATCGCCATCCACTTGGTTTAACTTTTAGATGATCAAAAAGTATTTCTTAAATCGTAATTTGTTTATTACTTTTATGGTTAAAAATGAATATAATTGTACAAATGTATTTTTTATTATGGGTCATACCTATATGTAAAGTGTGTATTAATAATTTTAACATCCGATGGTAATTTTTGGTACTATACTTGTATTATAGTAAGTTAATGTAAATGTAGTATAAAAACATACACTTCTTGGAATCTATATAATTAAAAAAAAAATTCTCTCGTTTGAGAAACGTTGATATGGGTTTATTATCAAAGTGTATTGTAGAATTAGTAGAATTTTGTTATTATAGAATTTTTACTAATCAATCTCTATGATGTTACTCTATTGTGAAGACTAATAATTAAACTACAATTTCCTAACGTTTGACAAATAGTTGCTAACAATAATTAGCGAATTCGCGACAATCAATTGCCTTTACCCCACCCTTATCCATTGAGTAAACACCCGAGACTAATTAGTAAACAGAGAAGTAACCAATCGAAAATTATTATGTTTGATCCCTGAAAGATTATTATCATCGGTTATTTGTTTGTTATTTTAAATTAACCTGTCCCTTAGATGAAGGATTATAATTATTTTTAAATACAATTTTAATTTAATTTTTAATGATGATTTAATATGTATAATGTTTATAATTTATCAAATTTCGTTACCTAATAATAAAATATTATGTATTATTCTAATATAATATATTACATTTGTATTAGTTTCTTCTTCTTTTGTTTAATTCCTACATTATAATTTGTTGTTAAAGGTTTATGTAAGTTTATTATGGATTTACTAATGAATTATTTATTTGTACGAAAAGCTGGATCCTTAGACTCGAATGTTATTATTTTATAGGAGGGCATTTATGATATGTTATTACTGACTTATTAGTATTATTACTAAGTTAAGTTGGATTACAATCATCATTCTAATATTTTATGAATAAATAAATTGTAGTAGTGTTCAGAACATTGATATGGTAACATAACAAAAATATTTATTTGAATATTGTACGAAAACGGTTCTGGTTACATATCTATAGATCAATTGTTAAGATATGGGGAATATATTTTAGGTGGTAAGTTTATCCACCAATAATATATAGAATATGTTTAATGCTTATCTTTCATCTCGGATCGTGTTTCTTAGCATTATTTAATGGGTTATAGGTGGAAATAAAATGTAATACTAACCTTGCTATTCGTACAGTTGTCAAACTCATTTCATATGGATAACTTTTTTTTTTTGGTTTATGCTGTCAGAAAATTACTAAGTATATTTCTAAGATATTACCGGATTCGACAATTCTTTATATTCCTCATTTTTTTTTTGAAATATTTTAAGTGATAATATATCTTGAATATCTTCCAATTGAATATTCCACACTTGATGTTAAGCTTATTTTTACTGATTCACAAAGTATTTAATGTATTAAAATAAACCATAATGTTAAAATCTATAAAAATTTTATGAGCATTTAAAGTTCAAATATTTACAAAATTTAATATTCACTCGTAAAATAATCATTTCTCCTCAAACAGTTTTTGATATTTTATTGTATTTAAAAAAAAAAATAATAATAATAGGATATTAAAATTTTCACCAAATTTTTATATTATCATTTTCATTATAAGATCAAATTATAATTTTTTTCTCTTGATTACTTATTTATAAGCATTAGAATTTTTTTTTTTATAAATTTCAATAATAATTATTTGTTAGGTAGAAATGCTTAAAAATTTAATATGATTTCCCACAAATGATCTTCTTATATCTGTATAAAAATATTAAAAATACATGCCACAAATTTTTAGAGTAACAATTATGACGAAATGTATTAAAATCGTAAAATATTACAAACTATTTTGTAGTTAAAAATTAATAAAAACTTTTCTTTTTGTTTCTAAAATTTGACAAGATTCATTATAAGTAGTTCATATTTTAACCATAAAATATAAAAAATATTTAAAGACAATTATTTTTAATAGATATTTTAAGTTCCAATTTGAACGAAATAACTTATTTAAACAATAAGTAACGATATGTTAATTATTTTGTTATAATTTTAAAACATTGTATTATTGTATGTATTTTATATTATTATGCATTTTACTGTTCGCAGTAATATTTTTGATTCATTTTAAAATATTATTTTTTATAGGTAGGTACTATAAGTCTATTTTTACTTTTTGACGGTATTTACAGAAAAGTGTTATTATTTATTACATTTTGTGTTATAAATTTGATATAATATAGTAAAAATACATATTATTATAAAAATTAAATACTAATAATATAATAAATGTAAGATTTTCAAAAAAATTATTTTAACCTACTTCAACATTTAAAGTAAAATAAATTATTTAAAAAGTTACATTTATCAAAAAAATCTATTATCTACTTGGTGAAATAGGCTGATAGATCGTTTTCGCAATGCTATACAATGATATATCTTTGAATTCAAATTTTACTAATCTAAAATAGTGATTCACTCGAGACCATCTAATGATTCTAATGTATACAGCTAAGAATTACCCATTTACTAATACTTATTTTAACTATCGTCAATAATTTGAAAATAATTCATTTTTTCTAAAAATATTTAATTCCGTCACATAAATAACGACCGACCTCAATACATTTTGAATTACATACTTCATTTTTAAAAAGTGTTACACGTATGTTGTATATTATTGAATAAACAAAGTAAAATGTCGAATTAGAAATTGTTACCTAATTGACAATTTCCGACGCTGGTTCTTTTCTTCATTAATATAGGTATTGTAGCTTTTTGTGTTTTTATTTTATTTTTAGAATATAGATTTATTTTTTTGTATTTGATTTGTTTATAACTAGGCAGGTACCAAAAAAAAAATTAAATCAAAAAATAGTTAGTTATACTGCTCAATTATGCTTAAATAGGTACACATTATTTTTAATACTGAATAACATGTAAAGTGTAGCACTTAAATATCTGTTTAGAAAATAATTAACTAATATGTATATTTCAATTAATTATTCATGAAAAGTTTACTTTATACTTATTATACTACTTTAAAAATATTATGAATGGACCAATAACGGTTTTAATTTTATTATATTTATTTCATAATATAATGTTGTTAATGTACCTACCTGGATTATTTTTTTGTTATAAAAAAACTTTAAATTTTATGATATTGTTGGTTTTTGATAATTTTTGTTTAACTATAAGATTATTTCTTTGTAAATGTACTTTAATATTTCATATTATGTCACCTTTTATAATTAACGTCTACTTGGAGTATATGAATATTGTAAAGTAAACAATATTTTTGAAAATCAATGTAATCTTCTTGTAGTATACTTTTTAAGTTTACAAGGTATGGAGCTTTTAAATGTTGACACTACTTTTTATGGTGTTTGGAATTTATTATTATTATTTTTTGCATATTATATTTTCTCTCTGAAAATATGACTTATTGGTATTTACGGGTTAAAACCTATGCGGCAGAGTTCGTAAAAAAACTCATCAGACTGCTGAGAACGGTGCTAATAAGACTGAAGAGTGGATGGGTTGGTTGGGAGTAAAAGTTTTGTGATATTTGTATTCCAGCGAATAATATACGGACGCCCGTTTTAAAATCCATTCGGAATTATTATTTTCTCTCGGGAAGAAAGTTTACGGGCGTGCCAAGACGAATCGACCAGGATGAATATTCATTTCGTGTTAAGACTCCCCCATCCTAAGAACTTTAATTTAAATAAAACATTCATTAACGGGTTTTAAGTCTATCCTTTTTTAAAAAACGACGAATTCTGACCATATTACTACTTATTATTAATTTTATTCGTTGTGCGTTCTTTCAAAAATGATTAAAAAATCGTGTAGGACAGTATAATAATTATTATTTCAAGTTCATGAGTTAAGCAATAAATGATGTTTATTTATAGCGTTAATTAACTCAACTTTTAGTTGATATGGATGGAGTTTGGTTGACAAGTTAATAGGAAATTATTATTAAATTATATAGCAAATAATTTGAAATCTCCGTTTCAATAGGTAATCTATTATGAAATAACATTATTGTAGGTTTTATCAATACTCAAGATTAGTATTACTCATCTTTTAAATATTCCATTATACGAATATAACATTTTTTAAATCTATAGTTGTAAATAATTCATTTGATTCAATGATAAAAATGTATTTTGGTAGTGTTCAGTATGCGAAATGTATAGGTTGGTACTTTTTTTATTGAAATTAATGTTCAACATAAATATAAATTAAAAATATGTATTGTATACAATTATAATATTGTATATTTATTTGAGTTTGGTAATATTTCCTGCCGTTTAGAAAGTATGTTTATCGTTATTGGTATATATTCGAAGTGCGTAAGCTGCAGCAAAAGTTTTTTCTGGCCATAATGGTAATCGCCCTTTTTCTACACAAACTTTTCCTAATAGTGATCCCATTTTCACCAACAACATTTATTTTTTATTTTTTGCATAAAATGAATTTTATATGGGAAAACTTTTAAGGCCTAGTCTATGATGTAACTTATATAGTACGGTCACCAAATAGTTTTTTTATATTCAAGCGTATTTTCAGAATTGATATAAATCATACCTACGTATTCATATTCGTAGTTGAATGTATAAAACTTTGCCCCCTAAACAAATAAAGTATTCAGTTTTTATAAATTAATATATAATATATACAATATACATTACATATTTATATTTTTTTGGAACAAATAGAATGTTCATCATTTGCGAATTTGTCTTGAACATGTTTATTTTCGGATCGATAATTTTATTTTATTTAATGTATTGGAAAATATTAGGTAAATAATCTGAATAATATTTTTTTCATATGATAATCTATAAACAATTATTTACATAATAAGTATTAAAAACATTAGTATAAGGGCACGGTGATTTAACTTTAATAGATAAGCAATTTATAGACTACACAATAATAATTTTTTTTGTCATTTTAATGATGTCACGCGTGACATCAGAACTTTTTAAGGTTTATAATTTGTTATAAATCAAGTTTATTTATAAATTACAATGTTGTATAAGACGATTCTTGTTGGGTAGAGTATTTTTTAAAACATTTTATTTCAGCACAATATTTTAAGACTGCATAAAATGTATTGTAATTAGTAATTACTTTTACCTAAGAAAAATATATTAAAGAACTATTGGTTGCAGTTAAAAAATGTGTCCAGTTAAATATAAAATTAACTTATTGATATTACGATATAACTAGTAGTTGAGTGTTTTATTTATAATAGCTTTAAATTTAATACAAATTAGTATTACATTTTTCACATAATAAATAAAATATATTTAATTATTTATAATATTTATATCGTTCAGTACCTATCAAAGCAATATATGTTTCATAACATTCATATAATATTTATTAAAGTTATTTTTTTGATAATAGAGTAAAAGTTTAAATTATTTAAATTTAAACTAAACATGGGTAGTTATTAAATTTAAACAAAAATGAAATGTATTTATAACATAATACGTACGTTTAACGTTTTGAAAATTATGTTAATATATTATTAAACATTATATACGATTGATGGTCGAGACTTGTAGTCAACTCATACAAAACAAAAAACAAAATACCTGGTGTATAAAGAATAGTAATTCTGGGTATGTAAGTTAAATTTATAATTTCGCTACCAATTTTTGGTTAATTGGCAAAAGTAAATACATTTTAACTCGAATTTAAAAATCAAAACAAACTTAAAATTAATATTTTTGACTATTACAATTATTTATCACAAGTAAATATTATAATATTTTAATATTTAAATTTTTTTGTTGTACTTAAAAACACTTACACCTAATCGATTTGAATAGCTGTTAATTAAAATTATGTTTGCTTTTTTTATAGTTTTACTCAAAATTACTCTGTAGTTAATATAGTTTTTTTTTATACATTTTTATAATATTGTTGTAAAACACCGATATTTAAATTTTGAATTACTTCCTTATAACGATAAAAAATTCAATAGGATTTATTTTTTTCTATACATAATTATCATTCATAATTTTAATGTATCTCTGAATATAGTAATATTTCTTCATAACGAGCATATCAATGTCCGCTTTATGTGTACCTACCTGTAGTGTTATAAACCCATTATTAATGACAACCAAATAAATTTTCAAAAGATATCTATAAGATTTAGTTAAATTAAAATTATGAAATATTACTTAGTATTACAATTATTATTAACGTACATTTATGAAAATAATATTCGTAGTTCTTATTTATTTTATATCCTCCCATAATTTATGGTGAGAAATGTTCGGATTTTATTATTCACTATAAACTATAGTTTTATGGAATTTAATTTTGTTTGTTAGTTAGTTATGCATTTATATGTTATTGATTTATTATTTACAAATAAGAATAATACAAGCATTTTATGAACTGATATAGGTATTTTTAAATTACCATTATTAATTAAAAATCTTTAAATGAATTGAATATTTTTGAATGAAATGCAAACCATTGTTAATTAATAACATTTTAATAAATTCAATAAAATATGAGTTAAAATTTATCATATTGAATCATGGTATTATTATATAATTTTAGTTTTAAATGACGGTAAAGCATGAATAACCAACATGTGAAAACTGTATGGTAGGTATACCGGATCAAATAATATATTGTAACAAAATAAAATACCTAAACAAAACTTTTAATACCTATTAACGAATTCAACATTCTAAATTTATACTAAACCTTATTGATGCACTAAACTTGTACCAAACCAACAAAATAACAAGATTATTATTAGATTTAATAAAATCTGTTACGAAATTGTACACATTTAGAAAATAAAAAATTATAATATTACTATTTATTTTTGTCTAATTTACAGTAATTTAAATAATAATAAAGTATAATACCTGACTGAATAAAAATAAAAAAATGTCTTTATTAAAAAAAAAAATAATAATAATAAAATAATGTAGATAAAGTTCTTTATAAAGCTTGCGTGAGTTTATACGGAATTGCAATAATCCAATTATTTATAAACGTTAAAATGATTACGTCGTATTATTTAACCCAACAGATAGCATATATTTTATCGAGCATAACAATTAAATGACTGTGCTGGTACAATGTTTTGAAAGTTATTATCATGTTGTTGATTAAGTTTTTAAGTTAAAAAATAATTTATCGATGAAATATATGATGTATGGGGAAGAGATGATTTTATACAGTAAATCTTTCATTAATCAACGTGTTTTAATTTCTGAACAGTTTCATAATAGTTTACACTACTTTATATTTTCTCAAGTATAATAACGATCAAGTATATAGCTACTTCAAGTACATTTGATATTAACATTTTCAATTATTTCAAAGTAACCACTTTACAATAAAAAAATAAACATAATTAATATGTATGTACAATTGTATCTGATATTATTATTATTATTATTATTACTCGCATTTTTTCGCTAATTTAAATATTTTGATAGTTAATTATGTATTAAAAGTGTACCAAATTATAGTATATTTAAAAGTCAAATATATTTTATAAATTATATTATATTCATGTTATTTTATATATTTTTAATATTTGTATTTGATAATTTAATGCGAAAAACGTGCTACCTAAATTAATAAATTACTACCTCAAACATCTTCTTGATATTTGTTAAGTACTCCTATTAAGTTAGGTTCATATGGTTTCTACTACGGAATTTCCCCGTTGTTTTAGCGAGTATCTATCAATAAAATATCATATACTCAATTTTTTTTAGAAAAATTTTAGATTCTGATTCAGTATCGTGAAGAAAAATGTTAACGTTTTTAGTATAGTTTATGAAATAAAACAGTGTGTTTATTACGATGCTCATACGCATTCATTTATCCCACTAATTTAATGAATTTAAAGATTAAAATAAGCATTCGTATTAGTGAATGAAAGACACTGTCTTGTAAAATATATACTTGTATCTTATGCATTCGTTGACAATTAATATGCCGTCATATAGTCGCAGAACTGAAACTCTAAAAGTCTCGTATAAATTAATTTCTGAATATATTGCACAGTGGTTGATAGAGGGGTGAATACGGGACTGGAATACAAACACATATTTTTTAGTTTACATTTTTTATATCTGCTGTTATTTTTTTTCCAAAATAACGCATCCCTTGCTAAAAAAAAATTGTGATTTTAAATTATAATAATATGCAGCAGGTATTATAGTTTTCACGAAAATAATAAGCTACAAGATAAATAAAACAAAGATTATTCGTCGGATATCATCGTCTTACCAAAAAAGATTAAATAATAACTATTCATTTAAATAATATTTATAATAATTATGATCGCAAATGTACCCTTATTATAAACTGTACTCTGTACGATAACGGGGTAAACACAATATGTAGATGTAGTATTTAGTCAGTTAGTTATTTGATTAGGTACTTATTGCTTAGAAAATATTAACAAATTCAAGTTCTTAGACATTAATACATAAAATGTAGTTGTTCTTATATTATCGTTCGAAATTCGTATAAGTTTTCTAAACATTTATTTGCTTAACATAGTAAAAAAGAGAAGTTCTAATTCGAAAAAATGTATCATATCGCCACGTAGATGTCCTATATGATAATTCTTAATTTTAATACAAACACTATAAAAATATAGTATATATATTAAGTATCCAAATACTATAAAATACGGTAGAATATTCCAAAAATGAGAAATTTCAATAAATGTGTGTTTAAATAATTTCGTGCCGTATATACGGATCTTAATATTCTCTCACACGGGCTTTGCACATGCCAGTGACAATAATACATATTCGATTATAGTATTAATATTATTGTGCTTACCTTGGACGGCGGGGGGCATCGATGCTGGGGATTCGTCGTCGGCGGTGGCGGCATTCAAGCGATCTTCATCGGTATCGGCGGCGCCGGAGCGTGTTCGTCTCGACCGTTCGTGCAGTTCGAATGCCGCGCGCGTTTATCCATCGTCGCACGCGCGCGGCGAGTCCGGCGATACCTGTGGCGACGGCGGCGGCGGTTTTTGCCAATTGGCTGCGGCGTTGGCGGCGATGATGGGCGAGTACGCGCGGAGGGAAGGGATTGGGCCGCGCGCGCGTTCCAAGCTCGCGGGGCGTGCGCCGCCCCCGTCGCGTTCAGTCAGTGTACACGTATCACCGGCGCCCGTACGACACGACTGCGTCTGTTGTCCGTCCGATCAACCGACCGATCGCGTCGTTATCAATACCATATATTAACAGTATCAATTTATTATCATTAATTTTTTTAATCAACGTTGTCGGGTATAGACAGTGATGCGATTTCATTTATAGCTGCCGTCGAAATCGTGACCGAGTCAAGTTTTACTCCGCCGTTTTATAGTTAAAAACGTTACGCGCAGTACTAATATAATCATTGCAACTTTATTATCATATATTTTGTATATATTGTTATTGTTTTTATTTTACGCGCGGGATGTGTGTGTATGCGTTATTTTTAGGATTGAACCGAACCTACAGAAATCGGATAATCCGATTTGATAATATCGGCCATTTTCAACCTAACCTAGCCTAACTTTAACAAAACCCCCCTCCCTATTTGCCACTACACCCGTCTGTCAGTAGCGCGTTATGGATTTAGGTTTAAGTATGACATCTTAATATATAATTGCGTTTCGAATCAAACGCGAAATGATTCTTGTCATTTGTATGGTTTGCTTTCCCTGTCAACAATCGTGGGTCCGAATGTGACCATCGGACACAATATGTCTTAACCGTTGTATTTTACAGGCTGACGATGTGTTCGAGCAGCTCTTGGCAAGCACTGGCCACCACAGTGTTGTTGGCCTGTTCAGCAGTCTGCGCGTTCCCTTCCGGTACGTACTTATATTTATAGCTATTTATTATATAAATTTACATCGCTCCACGCCTAATTTCCTGTTACTAGATTATTAGGACGATGATAACAAAAACAATATTAACAGTTTTATCTTTTAAAACAAACAGTGATTATGTGTATTATTATATTAAGGACGTGAGCGTGTGCTTTCGTTGGTACGGTTCTCTTATTTTCATTATCAAGGCGTAGCTTGTTTAATTTTTAATTGTAAAAAGGAAATTGCCGTAATTATTTTTAATTCGCGTCCAATCAGGTGCACTTGTTCACAACAAGTACAGCTGCAGCGGGAGGTGTTAGCATAAAATTTAATTCTCCGAGTCCGTCGCCAGTCGTAATAATTTTCTACTCGCTTCTCAGTCTATGTGGGGATAGCCGCAAAATTCTAAAAACGTCGCCTGTTTCGTTGCTTTCTCCGAGGAGTGTTCTAAAGTTTTCAAAATATCCCCGGTCCCTGGGTAATAACTTTTTAATGAATGACCGCATGTCACCGACCCCCCGGAAACAATAAAGACGTAATTAAAACCGGTCGGTCTTGTGACCCCCATACAATTTTTTTTTTATCTCTGAATGTATACATTTTCAAGAAAAATAATTTGAGTCAATCATTCTTTTTTAATATCTAATCACTACATTGTTTGTTTTCCATTTTTACTACCACGATTGTAGTATATATATGTGGTGAAAAGTTATTAAAATTATTTTTCTCCACTGTTAACACAATAGTTGTAGGAATTGAGAATTAATTATTGAATTGAAACATAATTCGTGTTATACTTTTGGTTACGAGATAAGTTGAAAATAACTATATTACTGACATTTAATAAAAATATTTTAACTTGTTAATTATGTTAATTAAATTTAAAAAATTTGGAATGCATTTTACTAAAAAAAATCAAACAATATCAGTACTTATATTTAATTTGATGTAGAAATTAACAAATTTCAATGAATATTTAAATTACATATTTGAATGTCATTTATTTGTGTAAGAGAGTAATTTAAGTATATTACTTGTAAAGGATTTTTTTATTTACACTTTTTCATAGTTAATACTCGAATTATATTATTTAATAAGTATGTAATTCAATACAACATTAATTAAATGTTTGTTATTTTTTTACAATCTATCTGAGTATTGAAATGCTAAAAATTTATAAAAATTAAAATTACTAGAACATTAAATGGCGTTATTTAAATGTCATTTAATATATTTAAAAATAGGTATATATCAGTATAATTATTTAAGTGTTAAAAACTTTTATCTAGATAAACTTGTTTATTATTGGCATTGGACTTTAATTTATCGGTTATTATTTATTATGTAGTTGCGTGTAGCAATCTATTTGCCTATATATTCATAATACAATTGTTTCTGTTATACATTTTTATTTTCTGTTGAATGATTGCATTACATTTCGATAATTTGTCATTCAATATCTAATTAGACGACTGTTTGTGTGATGATATGATTATACACCAGACGGTTTTATATAGAGTACAGATCATCAGATTTCAAACTGTAAATGGATGTATACCCCAGCTGTTTAAGCTAGATGTATGTGAGTTATATATTGAATTAGGGTGCTTGACTTAAGTCAGACGAATGAAAGGGATGTTATACACAATCATGGAAATCAAAAGGGTTTAGTCATTTCTATGATTTTAAGATTTTTGTATGATTTTTGTTATAGCACAAACTGAAGTAAGTAATAAAATTAACTTTGGGTAGCTTTATGGTTTATATATTATACAATTCTATTTTCCTTAGATGTAGTATACGTTGAATATTTTTTGTTTGTGTTCAGTTTATTTTTTACTGCCATCGACAAAAGACAATTCTAAAGCTAGACTATTTATTTTTATTGTTTATATAAATAGTTTCTATCATGCAATAACTAATAGGAACGATTGTAGTAGAAAAAAAAAGAAAGAAAAATTGACCGTTTTCAAGATGTTTTACTTATTATCGAGTTCTTAAATTAATTTAATTTTTGATTCTAAATCAAATAAGCTCAAGTTTGCCCAGTTATAAGCCATGCTTATGAAATGAAAAATATGTATTATTATTATTATTAGTTTGTCAAAATACTCAACTTACAAACAAACAATATAAAAAGTTTCAATAAGGAACAATCTACATTCATTGAAATTGATTTATTAATATCGATTTATTTTGTTACAAATCCAAAAAGTGATGAATAAGAAATTGAATATAATTTTAGATTATAGATTCATTTCATTATTTCAATAGATTTTTTAAAAGTCATTTTCAGTAAATTTGGAATAATAAAAATATGAAATAGATAATAATATTAGGCAAAAGTAATTTAAATTACTCATAATGCAAATATTTAAATAAGTTCTTATTCCAAATTTATTTTATGATGTTTTAGAATTTTTATTGCTTATATAAATTTAAAATTTTTATTTAACTTCATTGTATTTGATTTGTCTTTATTTTAAGTTATTAGACATGTTATGGGTAGCTGAAAGTTAACGCTTAATAAAGTAGGTATAAAGTATAATATGTACCTTTAATTTTTTTAGGTACGTTAATTTTATATTTATTTAAATTATTAACTTAAATATTATTTTTAACATATAGGTTGTTATATTTTTATCATGTTAACTATGATTAACCGTTTAGGTTAAGAATGTTTGTTTCTTGCTTTGCTGTTACCATTTCTTGATTTTTGTGAGTCCGCAGTCTTGTAAAATTGGGGTGGAAAAATTGATGTATACAAATAAAACTACCAGAAGAAAATTAAATTAAAATACATCGTTGAAATTAAGCAATCAAGTTTGCGAATCTAGTTTTTTCTTTCGTCTACCTTTCATTCACAATATCGTCATTATTTAGTCGTACATTAAATTTACATTAAAGAAATTTAATAATTTATATCTAAATTAAATAGTAAAAAACATTTTCAATAGTTTAAATTTTCTTTATTATGATTGGGCTTTTATTTGCCCATAGTGTATCTCTTGGTAATACATCTTCACCATTGTTTATATTATTTATGTGTGTTAGTTATTCTTGAAATGATTAGTATGCTTAATGTTTGCAATATTTGTGTAATAGGTACTTTATTTTAATTATTATCATGTTTGCAAATTCATAAATAATGAGTATACTCGTACCATTAATTTTTATTTTAAGTCTGATAATGTTTTTACATTTTAAGGTAATATAACAATTTATGTTAGAAACTTTTATGATTATTGTATATTACATACAATACTACAGACATTTCGATTACAGCTTTTGCTAAAATTAATATATATAATTCAAACAAATTTAGTTACAAATGTATTTATACAATCTATTTAACAGCTTAAAGAAGTATTCTTATAAGTTTTTTTTTAAATCTCACGAACCATTTATTTCAAATGTTGTACTTAACGTTATTTCTATAATTATATCTTCATATTTTCATATTTATATTGTTTATTCATTATTATATATTAATTTAATTTTTTCCAATGTTGTATATTTCAATATTTATTATTATTATTTTTTAAAATAGAAACATGGAACATTGATCGGTATTGGATATCTGGCACGTATTCATTTAATAGAGATTTATTTTGAAGGAAATGTGTTTTGGGTAAATTAAAAGATTCGTTTGATAAGTGTCTTGATTTTTTAAAACTGAGGTTAAGTTATGAATTCTAAAATTGTTTTAAGATAAGTCCAATGTTTTAGTTTATGACCACATAAATAAATAATAATTTTAAATTTCCTACGTATCGGTGATAATACTATTTTGAGATTGACAGTCAATTTTAATTTATATTATCATTAACTGTAAGTTGAAGAAGAATCAGTTTTCTATTGAGACAGTATTTTTACTTATAGAACAGTATCGTAAAAAGTATTATGGTTTATTTTCATTGCAGAAGTAAGTAAAAATATTATGGTGTCCAATTAGTTGCTGTAACCGTGTGTTTGTGTTTGTTAAATCATTTGTAATCGTACATATTAGATTTACTAAAATTCTTTGTATGCATCAGCATTAATCTGTGATTAATATAATGACAATTCCGTTCTTTAATTTTGTTTTATGTATACTAAAAAATTTCGATTTCAACAATAATGAAAATAACCATCATGCGCTAAATTTATTTTTATATATTTTTAGTATTCAATAGTATACTTAGATTTTGAATGAGCTTTTGGACTCGCTGCTCCCTTTAAATAGTGGCCAGGTTGCTAAGCAAAGAGTTATTATTGCGAAGTAATGGAGCGTTGTAGTTTATAATTTAAAATAATCTCTGACTTTTACTCTATATTCGCTTCTACATCTCACTACGACCATTTACTTTTCTCGTCTTAATAAAACCGTCGGATTAGACTGACAGGTTTACCCCTATTTTCCTCACCCATTAGGTAATAGTTCATCTAACGTATAAGTGTATAAGGTACATAGTATGTGCATATGTATCTATAATTTTTTTTAACTTATATTTTAGAAAAAGTTAAATTAAATAAATTAACTTCTAAAATATAGTCTTCAAAATATAATAGCAATACTTATAATCATGAAGAGTTTTTAATAAATAATAGAATATTTATTAAATTTGTTTTAATGAAATTTCACGTTTATTAATATCTAGTAAAATACGATTGGTTTTTAATATTTTTTAAAAATAAACCACATAGTATTTATATTAAACTTTTAAAAGAACTTAGATGAGAAATTCTAGAACTTATTGTTTACATGAATTGTTAAAATTGTATCAACTTATGAACATAAGGTTTAAAATATAAATTACATTTAAGTATAATGCCGATCCTATAAAGCAGATTATAGTTAAAAAACGAAACACTGCTATTATTTCGAATGAGAGCTAATAAAAGTCAATATTTTTTTTTTTTAACATCCGGACAAATAAAATATTTCCGGATTCTTAAAGACTTTTTAATTTAAAGTCAACTGAAAAAAATGAGAACAGGGGAAAAACAGATTCAATTGTATAGTTCATCTGGAGGGAAAATCCTTTTGGTAGCAAATAGTACTATCAATAAAGTTAAGTTTTTATGACTCTAGAAAAGATTTAAGTTATTTGAGCTACAAAATAGTCTCTTCATCACGGTTAGCTATGTCCCGCAAGTTACATTATTGTGAGCTGATTTTTAATTTAACAAAGGAATTATAATAGAATCTTAATATTAATTTATATTGTATAATTTAATCAAATGGAATCATAGTTAGTCAAATCTACTATACGCTAATATCATTGAATATACTAAATCGTCATTTTTCTGTATATTTGAGTAAAATTACAATATTATTAATTCGAATACCATCATCTTTCATAAAATAAAGGCCTATTTTTATTTGTATTTAAATCGTCTAAAGTATAAGTTAAAGTTGTTTTATAATATATTCTTATAAATATTATAATATTATTATTACTTAAATTACTAATCACAAAAAAGTATAATTTAATTAAAAATTTATTTTTACTATCTCTGATTTATTTTCAATTCGAATTAATGTATTATATATTTAAATTTTCAACGGAAAACAGCTAAAATATTGTAAGATAAACGTAAACAAAATACACAGATTATAATACTTAATATTAACTAAGCAGGTGAGATTATGAAAATATAAATTTTACTATTTATAATAAGATGTATTAAAAGTTTTTTAATACATTTTGTGAATTGTATCATTATCCACTCGTGAATAATTTATATAACAGTTTAATAACAATTTACATGTGATTATCACTAGTAATTACATTTATATTGAAAATATTATTATAATTTTAATTTAAGTTTTGTAATTTAAAATGTGATTTTTGCGATGACTCAGACAAAATAGATATAAAAATAAAATGAAATAAAACAATACGATACGCTGCAGTGTATATTATTATATACTGTTGCTGTTTGGTCATTTTTATGGTACTATTTATTTATTTTTTAGATTGGCATTCAGGAGACTATTGTTACTGACATGATCTTTTAACGTACGAGGGATTGCCAATTTCGCCTTAAAACCCTCTAATTTCACATTCGAGACTTTGCGGGACTGTAAGGGGTGAAAAAAAAAGGAGCTTATCAATTTCTTCGGAAGGGGAAGGAAAATAATTTATGGACCGTCCGAGATATACAATAAACGGACTGGACCGGAGAAAAAACAACGGGAAATTTTTGGCTTTTCACCAACACACCGTAATGTGGTGGACACGGAGTGTAGGGATAGCCTAGGGTAAACGTCCCTTTTATTATATGCTCTGTGGTGGTGGTTGGATTTTTTTGCCCACTCTTTCCCCCGGGCTCTTAACGTACATAATTCATGTTCCGGTATCGCCTCGACCAAACGCACCGCCGAATCGGCGTTTTCCTCTGGAATGCTTCCGCGTGCCTTTTATACGAGGATAACGAAATCCCATAATCCCTGCCTGCTATTACAAATGCCGTATAAATAGCAATATTTATTTTGAAAACATGTTATTTTAGAATGACAAGTCTAGCTGTTGGTTACCACTACGATAGTTATGAAGTATTTTTTATTTGCAAATGTTTGATTTTTCTATTTGGTCTATAAAAGTTTATAATAATATTTTAGTAGTAATGTTCTGTTATATTTTATCAAAAAAGATAATTTGTTTGAATTTATTGTTTATTCAAAAATTGTAAACTATATAAAAAATTATTCGTTTTTACATTTTTATAATTGTATACAGGTAATATATAGTTTGAGTTTCAATATTCTTAAGAATCCATTGTTTGTAGTTTTAGGATTATTGCATTTATTTTTTGTTTCTTTCGTGTTCTTAGAGCCAATAGATCATTGGTCTGCGTCAGTGAATTCAATCTGAATATATCTCGTGTATTTTTGATAGATTGGTTGTCGACGGTCGTTCATGATTTTTTTGCACGGTTTTCACACCAAAAATATTTGACCTGCATTTTTATGTGTACATACAGATATATTTTTTTCGTTGTGAAAACAAAATATTTTGTCCGGAACGTAGGAAATTGAAAAGATAATAAATAAATGGAGCGAGAAGAAAAAAAACCATAAAAAAAAAACTATGGACAAACAATATATCGCGTATGTGTAACACGTGTTATATTATAGGTATAGGAGAAACCTTAACCTCTGTTCGATACTAGGGTGCCAGATTAATTTCCGACTTGGTTTCTAGTTCCGGTGTTGATAAAAATAAAAACTCTTTAACCAATTTTGAGTTAGAATAGTATTTGAAACCTTTTGTATGTCAGTCGTGTGCGACTTGTACCTTTAGACGTGTGCGGAAATACTCTTATAAGTGGAGGTTTTTTATTATTTACCCATATTGTTTTCAGTTTTTAAAAAGAAAAAAATATATATCCTTATTCACTTTACGAGTGTTGGTGAAGCTGAGAAACGGTCCTTGTGATTCAAAAAGCCACTACACGTAATAACAGACTCTCGTCCTGTGCGGGACTTATCGTGAAATTCCCACCGGATGTGAAGTTTAGTATATACGAGAAGTTCAGAACTCTCCCTACGCTTGTATAAGTTATTCGCTCGATATTATATCCGAGTCTCGTTATCATTAGCATTTAATTACAAACGTACATATAACACATGGAAGGAAAAATTATATTAATACCTATAACTCTCGAATGGTTTTACTATATAATTTAAATATATCTAATACGATATACCGATTATTATTTTTATATGAAATCTTTCTAGTTTCGATTGATCTACTTTTTTAATTTTTTTTTTTATTTTATTTTTACGACTAGTTGAGTAAAATTCAAAGAGCAAAATGGAAATTCACTTATTTATGCAAACCAGTGAGGTGAAGTAGTATTTTGCGAAATCTACAGTAGTAGCGGCGGAGGTGTATCCCTAATCGCGTGCCATCCTCTCCCCTTCTGCTATTTACCGTTTCGGACACCACGTCCGCTAATGGTACCTGTTAATATTTGATGGGTTTAAATTCGCAAATACCCCTCGTTAATACGCCTCTATTCTCTCTCAGTGTTCAAGTCTGAAGTATTAGAAAACGGTCGTTCAAAATGTATAACGTCTGTTAACTGTTACATGTGTTTCGAGTAATTTGACGAATGGGAAAGATATATTTATTAAGAGCATGTTCCATCCGCGCGTAACAGATTTTTTTCGATATTGATTCGGTTTGACGTTGTTTCCCATAGTCGTAAAATTGGGGTCAAATTAATGCATATGAAATGAGGTCTGAAATTATAGATACTATACCTATATGGCTATATGTGAGTTATAATTTCGCACTATATATTAAATCCCGTTTGGGGATGCTCAACTAACTATGCTGAAAGTATTCTATAATAATAAATTCGTAATGATTTTATGAAAACCATGCTTTCGAAAACTTAACAGTAATTTAAAAGTATTCAATTCTAAATAATAATGCTTAAAAACTATTTTAGATAATTATAATAAAAATTATTAGATGAATTACAAATATTATAATTTCAATTTTACTTGATGAATGTGACTAAATGCCGTAAAAGTGATTTTTTTAAGCATAATGGATTATCAGTTATATTTATTGTTTATTACATTTTTAATAAACGGCATTAGCAACTTGCTCATTTTATAATCATATTTTCTTAATTTCAAAAATATAATTTCTAGATTATTGATATATGCGTGTTGTAGAAAAGAGAAAATGGTTAATTATTATATCAACTATACCACCTATTTTTAAATTTAACTTATTTTTTTATTTGTTTTTCATTTTTGGGTGTTAGTAAGGCCGCAAGGGTATCCATCCTCTACATAAGTCCATCATTAGGTACAGGTCTGAAGCACGTTTATCCCTTTCTTCTACTATTCCACTCTGCATACGATTTATTAACAACCTTGGCTGGTTGTCCGCTGTAAATTTAGACTCCTAATGACCGTACCTTTAAAGCTGGAATTATATACAGGATATACCAATGAATGTGATGTGGGTTCAACCGCTGAACCCTTTAAATCCGGAAGTTTATAATGTGTCTACAGAGTGATCACATTAATGTTGATGTTTAAAAATGTAGTTTTAAAATTGAAAATATAACCTAATCTCGCATTCTAAGAAAAATAATCATAAGTTTAAAAAATAGATAACTATTGTATTTCAATGTAAACGAATTGAGTATAATAAACGATTGTATGGTATCATTTATAAATCTTAATTAAAAATAATGTTTTATCTAAATATAAAATTAATTATTAATTATAATTATTTCTGCTTAATACTTAATATATTTAGATATAAGTACAAGTTTTTAAATTTTTAAAAATATAATGATTCGTTATTTTTAATTATTTTTTTAAGTAAAGCATTTTTAGGAATTATTAAATTATATTTGATCTATACTTCAACCATTTGCTTTAATGTATTTATTATAGTTCAAAGTGAATACCTCTTCAAACATTATCTTTGAATGCACTTTATATTATCTTAGTTTCCTATCATCTTTCCTTCGTTCTGATTCATCTTTATTCTCTTATGTTTACTAGAAATATATCATTTTTAATACTTTATTTTTTTGTCTGTTTTCTTAGTTTTATCATTTATTATTATTATTACTATAGTAGTTTCAATAATGTTGATTAAATTCATTAGTTATATGTATAGAAATTAGCATTTATTTTTTTATATAAAATAGCTTTGAGAAATACCTCAAAATTATTAAAATTATACTACCTGTATTATAGTTTTAATTCGTCGTATTTAAGTGTAATTCAAAATTTGATGATAATTACTAATAATTATAATAATATTAGTATATATGTCATTAGAATGAACAATTAATTGTACTATGATGTTAGTAACTCAATAATAAATGTTGTAAAAATATTAAAAATTAATAATGTTAATATTTTATTGCTCTAATATTATATATTGTTTAAGTTACGATAATAATTAATAAAGGCTGAATCTCTAAATCATTTTTTGTTTGTAGAATAGCAATGAACCATTTGATATGATCCATTCAATGATTCCTAGAATTATATTTCGATTATTTGTCTATTCGTTCTGTAAATTAATTTTATACGTTATTAAAAATAACTTTAATTTATTTATTAAATTAATTGTTTTAACAATATTAACTTCTATTGTATAATAGAAAAATTATTTAAATTTGGATATCAAATTCTATTTAATATTAACTTGAGAATTGTTTTCTTTGCTCATTTAGGTTTATATATCTTTGTATACTTTAAATAGTATTTTATGTACTTTTTTTCTTTCTCATTTAATATTTGTGCTAATTAGTACAGTGTATTAAATTTTTTTTTTTTAATGAGTATGTCATCTTAACAATCAATCAATATTTACTTATTTTTACTTTTTTATTTGAAAACAAATTATTTATTTTTTTTTTATTTTTGCAACGTATTCTGCATTTGATTACAAATTGTTGTGTTTGAAATTCAATCATAATTATAATTATATTTGATGACTACGTAAGTTAATCGTTTTAACAGTAAAGTCGATGATACACTGATTTTACTTTGTGCACACAGTACTCCGCATTAATTTAGTAAATAGTAATATTGTTCAATATAAATGGAAAAATGTTTGCTTTAGGGTACCTAATGAAATAAAATGAAATTTTATCAGTTGGGCAAGTATATTCTGAATAGATTTTTATTACGTTTCAAATGAAAAGCATTTTGCAATTATATAATGAAACATATTTTATAAAATTTAATTCTTAATCATTATGAAAAACATATTTTTTTTTGCATAAAATTCATTCATTATTTTTAAACTTTTTTTTTAGTTTCAAATTTTTAAATTATTGAACTATTATATTATATTATTGATTTAGAAATAGATAGTATGTGTTATTGCACCAAATATGCGTTGACATTTATTATAAACAATCGTCAATATTTTAGATTTATTATATGCATAATACAGTGGTTTTCAAACTTTTTTTATACACGGCACACCGTAAATTTCAAAAAATTTTCACGGCACACTGACCTTTTTTTTAGATGAACAAAATTGTTTATAATTATATATACATTTAATAAGAAATATGTGATTGATGGGCTAACAAATATTTTTAATTCTTGGACGAATAGTTGACACATACCCGCATTTTCTTATATCACAATTCAGTGCAATCGATAATTTATGGAAAAAGCCGCGGCACACTTAGTGGATACTCGCGGCACACTGGTGTGCCGCGGCACCCAGTTTGAAAACCACTGGCATAATAAATACAATTCATTAGATTTGTAGTTTATTTTATAAAAATATATTAAATAACACAACTTCACCATTTAAAAGAGGATTTTTGTCTTATCACTTCTTCGAACTGTAATTTTATATGATGCAGCTGTTGTTTTCTTAATTTTAAGCTGTTGATTTTAATTATAAAAATAAAACGAGTGTAGAGCTAAATATATTCTTGGATTATTATTAAATATTTTTATAACACAACTATTGGTCTTTTGAGTATTGAAATAATTTAAATCATTTCTTTATTTTCGATAAAAACAAAATCTTAGAGATCTTATAGATTGTTTTTTTTTATCTCTTCAAATACGATAATGTCAAAAAACCTTCTGTTCAAACCATAAATTAGCTCACTGCTGGCTATTAGCGTCAGTCCGTCTTCATGCTAATGATTTTATCATTCGGTGTTTCACCCCTCTTTGCTGTGTTGATGGACAAGCCCAACAAAACATTAGCCCAGTTTTGAAGAAGGCTGACTTATTTTTTTCTTCTTAAAAATTCAAGTACTTTTTTCCACCCCTACACTATGAAACATAAAACTTTTTTTTGTCCCATGGACTAATTACTTAGGCGTAAAACTTTACTACTCTTCACACATACATCGTGGCAGCATATATCTTATAAAATCTTAAAAATTATTTATTTTAAGCATCAACGTCGGAGAAAATCTGTCAACTTCAGCTTCCATTTATATGACCACCGCACAATGATTTTATCTGCTCAAAAGTCCAATAAAAGTTTTTGTGTGGAGAGTAAAGTCATTTTTCTGTCGAGTGCCCGAAGGTTTTGTATAGGAATATCCTTTTACCCTCCCGTGATGTGGTGGGTACCTTTATTTGGTTGCCTCTAGGCTGTCGCCTAGTCGTTTTATGTTTACAAAAACAGTTTTTTTTCGTCCATCCTTCCGCCTTAAAAGGTTTTCGAATAATCGCCACCCCTGTATTTGCCTTCAATTATCGGCCAGGTCAAGTGACGTGTAAAATATATATGTGTGCAGATAGAGTATAACAAAAAAATGAATACGATAATAATAATAATAATGATAAAAAATTGACTGCACTAAGTTTAAAATAACAGTAACAACAGTCGATGGTATTTTTTTTATTTTGCTATCTATGTTAACTCATTGCACGACGATATGTGACGTATCGATTCGTGTTTGGCCCATGGGTATTTACGTCAACTAATATTATATGAATTTTCATGGACGTAAAAGCTTTATATTATTGACACGAGTTGTCTGTCTATCTTGTTTGGGAATGTTGATCTTTTTTTTTTGTTGATGATGAAAAATAATAACGCTTTGCATTGTATACATATTAATGTGGGTGTTTTTGTTATTACTAATATGTCAATTTAAAATGATTCATAATTTTTAAATATTTTTGGGCTAAAAAGATTGAATTTTTATATTAAATTGAATGCATATATTGTTAACATTTTTTTTCATATAGTAAATTTATTGAAAATCAATTAAAATAGATAGATTAGTTTTTATATTTTCAATATTTTCTTTAGATCAAATACGATTATTAAATGTTATAAGACTGTTTTTAATAAATTGGCATATAATCTTAATTAATGTTCTTAAATTACTAAACAAAACAATTAATTATAAACATGCAAATATTGAACAATTAATTTTTTTTTAAAGTTTAACATTGCGATATAAATAATATAGTTCAATAGTTGTAAATGTTTTGTCGGTACAATTAATGCAAAAATATACAACAGCTTAGCGATTGAATGGGTTAAAATACATTTTTTTCTTATGTTTGCAATCTAAATTTGCATTGATTTAAAAGTATCATAATACAGGTAGGTACTGCTTATTTACTAATCAAACAGACATTTAATTTAATGAAATAACAATAAATTTTTAGTTAACATCACTATTTTTATTTTTAACTAAATTTTTATAACTTCTATATCTTCTTATTTATACTCTTAATAAACTCGTGGTACCTATTATAATGTATACGCATCCAGGCTGATATATTTATTTATGTTTACTATAATTTTTAATAAATTAATAGTACTTATCTCTTGTTAATTTACATTGGAAATATACACAGTATAGTTTTTTATGAACAATTAAGTGAGCCAATTACCAATATATTTAAATTACATTCGTGACAACAATATAATGTACGTTTAAAACTAAACTAGTGTGTTTGCGAGTATAGAACCATATATGAACTTGCGTATATATGTATTATGTATTATGTACTTGTTAGTCGTAATGGACGAGTAAAATCGCATAATAAGCTCAGAGTCAACAAACAACCGCGGTTATTTAACCTGGCGTTTCTAACCGTAATTAACGTGGACTGGGTGGTTGATGTTGGGGTGGGGATAGCGATGTATATATATGTGCAGTGTATCCGGAAGTAGTGTGGTTGTGGGTGAGAGGGTAGTTAGACAAAAGATGGACGAGCCCCGTGGGAGGTTTTATAATGTACATTACCTACATGACCGACCTTACACGTCACCCATGTACGCGAGGAGAGGATAGCCGTTGTGGGTTTAGGAGGTATAAGTTTCCTTTTTTTCTCTTAGTATACCTTATATTTTATATTTTTTTTATTTGTAACTAAAAATTATTGTTTCGACAAAGAATTATATAAATATACCTGTGTTCGATGAATTTGCAATTATCCGATAAGGAAACTTAGGTATTCGTATTATATATCATATATTATTATATGTTAGTGTACTGGGCTGTCGGAGAAAAACATTTGCCGTTTTCCACATTGTAACTAGTTAACCTTCTCATAATCTCTTACTATTGTTATCTATATTTACATTCTTGGATTTTCAAGAGATGGTTACAACGAATAATAATAATTTCCGGTTCCTTAGAACAACCGGAAATATGTGTGCTCTGAGGATAATAGCAAGTATATTTTTTTTTATGTTAAGGTTTTTTTTTATATTTGTCGGATAATTGCTTATGTCCTTTAAGTTCAACGATGCGTTTTACGTTTCAAAAACCACTGAACTTAAATAGATTTTTACATATAGGAAATTATATTAACTTTGTGAAAAGCTCCTCTTTCATGTTTAAGCGTATTTTATGTATAAAATAAGGTTAAATATTGAGAATAGTGAAAAATCGTTTGTATTGTATATTATTCAATTTTAGTATGCAACAAGTGAACATTATGCAAATTATTATAATACGTGTTTCATAATGTTCAAAATACAATTGTTTTATAAATTGATATATTTGTTTTTTGGGTACAATCTAATCGATGACAATTTTTTAACAAATAACTTTTGATTATAATACTAATCTTGCTTCATGAAACAGTGGCGTTGACAAAATAATAATAAATAATAAGTATTATATTTTTATTTTAAATTTAAAAAGATATATTAAATGTGAAATAATAAGGTAAATACAACAGTACAATAATATGATACAACAACACCTCTACGCGATTGCTATATTATATTAGTCGTCTATATAATTTTTATGTATTATATAGTTTTAAATGCTTTTAACATTATACAATTAAAAAATAATAATAATTTTCTATTTATTCTAGTTTTAATTTTAGAATAAAAACATAATATTTTTCAAGATTCTATTTATTCAATATTTAACAATATCTCTACACCAATATTTTGAAAAAAATATTGCACTGTTACGAATTTTTCAATTTATACATAAATATATTATTTAAAATTTAATCATCTATGTTATAACGTAAGTCTTAACTCTTGATAATGATGCAAATATATATTATATGACATCATTTTTTACAATTGAGAGCGGTTCAAAAATAAATCGATAAAAAAAAAACAACCACTGTACGTCACGGAATCCCTTGGTACTATGCGTTGTATTATGTGGCAGTTGCGATTGTTTGACCATCGCGTTTATAAAATAAAAGTGCCACGCGAACATGACGACATATTCAATAGCCGTTTTCCGTTATGAAACAAAAGCGTTCGTGTACGCATAAGTATAATAATAATATTTAACCGCTCCCGGAAAGCCCTACAGGATAATGCTCTGGAAAAAGGGAGACGTGTGCTGGAGGAAGGAGTGAGAATGACGTTTGCTGCCACTCGTTGCCGGCGGAAACCGCCGAGTAGTAGGTACAATACAGTCTTTGCACAGTAATATTAATTGTACATAGAATGAACGCGGGATGGAGTTTCTTTATATTATTGTAATTTGTTATTTTCACAATATCGTCTTTTATTTTTCGTCTCTTGAGAAATTTTTAATTTCATTTTTTTTTTGCTTTTCGTTTGTTGAGATAAAAATGCTTTTGTATATAGTATATATATATATATATATATAACGATACATAGTACAACTAATAAGTATTATAGTTCGTGTGTGCTGTAAGTGAAAAGTCTTTCCAGTCACGACGATGATGAGAGTTTAGTTAATTAGTGTTGGTAAAAGGGACATGCGATAACATCGTTTGAATATTTTAATTTTCGGTATATTATAATACCACTATTATGAATATTATACTAACTAAACCAACCAGATACTGTATCTTTTCTTTTTTAAACGTCGTGCAGATAGAGAAATCGCGTGGTCGTCAGGTAAACTGAGAGTAATATATAATATAATATAGTGGATACAGACATCGCTTAAATAAATTAAGAGAAAATACTGGTCGTCGTCGGGAATGTCTGTAATCCGGATAATACGTCGACAGCGCAGCGGGGTCGGTATAGAAAAATAACTACAAAACGGAGGGGTTAGTTTTTTTTCACTATAGCTCGCTAAGATACCCGCGTGCGATATGACTGGTAACGATATTTTGCCCGTGCGTATTTACACGACTACAGTGGGCGCACGATACACACTTTTGACAGTTATATTGTTGTTGTAGCAGTTATATAATAATAACCCGTGTTGGAAAACCCAGTGTCGAAGTTCGTACGGGGTGCGGTTGTTTTGTGAATCGGCGAGAGGGTGGAAGTATAGGTATATATATAAAAACAAAAAAAAACGATAACCACAATAACTATACTCTGGTGGTGTTGTTATAGCGGACTGTTCCACAGCCGCGTTTATGTTTTTTGCGTGTTTCCACAGGTCAAGAGATAAGCCGAATCCGTTACAATATTTTACTATAAGTCCAGCTGGTTCTATAATAGTTATATACTGAAAGTTCTAAATAAAAAAAAAAAAAAAAAAAAAAAAAAAAAAAAAAGTCCAGCTGGTTAGTTAAATGGTATAGATGGTTTAGTTGACTGCGGCAGTTGTCTGCACAGTGATCTTATTTTGTATTATTTTCGAACTTGTACGCGGTAAATTGCAAACTACAAAACTGTAAGGCGCAACTAAGAAAGTAGTAGGTAGGTACACTATTTTATCGTATGATCGTAATGCGACGTTGGGGGATAATAATTTTTTTCCTTAAACCGTTCATCGAATGAACAAACTTGGAATATATTTTTCATTATGCATTGTAAACAAACATTGTTCGTTTGTTTGTATGTTTATTTAAATTGTTCTCACTTACAATGTTTGAATTTGAACCATCTCACGGTTATAGATCCAAATTACTTGATTAACTATGAATATAATATATTAAAAATGAACGATAAATACTCCAACATTAACTAACGGCTGATATTTTTTTTACTGGTAGACATTGTACAATAAAATATTTAACACAAAAAAACAAAAAATAAATAAATAGAAACTGATTTTTATTTGTAGACATACTTCACATTTGTCCTTTGTTGTATTAAAGAATATTAGAATTATGTTATTTAAAAAACATTTTTACATAGAATTATTTGGAGATTTATTTAGCTGTATAATTCAAGATTCAAGATGTATAGACGAGTTCACGTCCAAGCTTATGACAAAATTTCTTTAAGGATAAAATTATTATATTATTTGACATTTTTTTTAGGCTGGTTTTTATTTTAAATTTTGCGTTGCGTTGTTTTGTTTTTACAATTATTAATATTTTAATAACAAGAAAATATAAATAATACATAAAATAATGATTCACATGGTACACAACTATACTTAATTGCTTTACCAACATTTTTCGAATAAAAATTTTATTAAAGCTTTTAAAGTCATGGTTTTCAGTAGTCAGCACAGTTTTTAATTGAAATGATTTTTATAATTCAAAATTCTATAAGATATTTCGGATTTACTTCTAGTTAATCGTTTCATTTTAATTGTAGTGCCTATATTATAATTTATTCATCGTGCATTTATTAAAAAAAATATACTTATTTATTTTAGTAACTTTATAAGCACGAGTATAAAATATATTATAAATATATTTAATCATTTTTTTTTCTTTTTGGTAAAGTAAACAAATAATAATTGTGTAGTCAATAAAATATAAATATTTGTCATGCATATTTCGTATAGACATATCAATTACCTTTATGCTTATACAGTAGAATTGTGTGTTTACAGGTAACCGCATTTGGTTACAACAAAATTCAATCGTTTCATTTGTTCCTGCTAGTCCACCCTAAATAATCATAATTAAAACAATCATTATTATTTGTCGTGAGTCAAACAGCGCATTATTATAGAATTACTCTCGTCTGTGTCCATATACACGATTGTTATACGTTGTGTACACACCCATGAACGACTCGTGGCTGTCGCGTGTACATACATTACAAACATTGGTTCGTTGTCGCCACAGAAGGGAAACAATATAATAATATTATTCACCGTGTAATACATATAATAATAATAATACTAAACAATAATTACACTAATGTTAAAGTGCAAAGCAGATTTTTTTAAAATTGTAAATGAAATTTAGGTACCTTTACTGTAACAATATTTTATTTGTTATAAAATATAATATAGTAAGAATTCTAAATTATAATATTATATAATTATATATTTGAATAAACATATATGTATGTTAATTATAGGTTATATATTTTTAAGTGGTATGTTAAAATACATTTATAATTTTATTATTTGATTATTCAATTATCAAATTTGATTATTTTGAATGTTTTTTGGAAAATAATTTGAATGTAACAAAATGTACGTATGGTCTTTATCATATGGATTATTGCACTATCGACAATTTTTTTTGTATATTATCTATCATATTGAATTCATTTTATTTCGGTATGAACAAAATTGGTTTTAAAATTTTAAACTATGATTGAATATGATATATACTACATTAAGTGGGTTTGATGTTGAATTTAAACTTAAATTGAATCATTTTATATTAAAAACACGATTTATGGGTCTAAAAATAAATTTAATGGCATGTTAGAGTTATTAAATTGTATGTATAGACTTAAAGTTTAGTCATACTTTTTCCGGGACATTAATAGTGTATACTTTTTATTATTTAACAAAACAAGTGCTCAATTAACGTTGAGTTGTAGTTTTTAGTTGTTACATCTCTATATATAAGCTCCATTGATTGTTGTCGTTACGTCAGAGACTAAAACTACCGATTCTGTGTTTTGATTAACGTTCGTCGACGTTGGTGGTAGAGTGCAGACGGTGATAGTGTCGCTGTGGCAGAACAACGATAAACTCCATTTGATATATTATTATGTATGTGTGTAAATACTTCATATATATATATATATGTATAGATTACTTTTAGATCGTACGATGTACATAAACAGATCCCATCGGCTTCGACGGTGGCAATGGTGGGGTAGCTTTTTCTTTTATTATGGAACGAAGTTTTCGCGTATTTTTTCCACTTCGGAGTTTACCGATGTGTACACAAGTAGGCGGTGGTCGAGGGTAGGAAAGTTGCGTTAATTTCTGGACTAGATCTCCGGCCCGCTCGTGGGTAGGGATAAAACCTATTCTGAACTGATATATATATATATATATATACACGATCGCGATGAGGAAGCGGTGACGTATATATAAAGGCATCCGGGAGGTAGTCTGGCGAGGTGGTTGGCGGTTGCGAAAAAAAAAAAGAATGAAGTGAAGAGAAGAGTAACTCGACGATCTGGTGGCGGAATAGCGGCGATGATGATAGGAGGCAGAGTAAATTAAAGTTAACGCGGGTTTTCAATTAAACAATACCCTGGGTTTTTCTCTGTTACGTAGAGCGCGAAAAGTTCCGTTTTCCCATCGCCGCCGCCGAGCCGCCCACTCCGCCGAACCACCACCCCGCCACCATCGCAGTCCCTCGTCATCGTCGTATATACCATATATATACTCTTTGCAGCCACCGGATGAGTTCGGTTTCCACACATACCCGTCCGTCTGTTCACCCATCCATTCGGCTAACACCTCCACCAGACCACCCTTCGTGCAAGCGTACAGACCTCTCGCCCCGCCACACATGCAAGGCACTTACCCGTAAATCGTGAGTGCGTGCGTGCGTGCACCATCACACATGAGGTCCCCTCGTTCACGACGTCAAAACTGTAATAATATAATAATAATAATAATAAAGGGGGACACGCGCACACCAACACGTGTGGTTGTAGCCGGATATATCGAACTCTTCTTCCCCGATGTACGGTGTCGGCTGTAATATTGTATTATAATATATAATATAGTGTCAAAACGGAAACGAAGTTGATGTTACATCACAATCGCTCGTTATATCGATTATTCGCGTACGCGAACTCGTTTCCCATAAAGTCGTTAGCGAGGTATATCATTATTATTATTCCTGCCATGGCAAATTCGTGGCTTATATATATATAGAACACATTTACCGGGAAACGTCATGTCCGCAAATTGTGATGCGGAAAAGTGAAGATAATTAACAATAACTTGTGTGGCACAACGGCGACAACGATAATGACACAATTATATCCGTTGTAATAAGGATCGTCGATTTCCCCAACAAGTATATGATATACCTATAATTTATATTTTTCGTATATACAATACATATAACGGAGCGTTCTCGTGTGACTTGAATTTGTCACCCACTATGACGTAACTGATCGAGAATAGCAATAATAACTGTTCGTCAACAAATTTAAAAAAATTCAATTAATTTTGTTTCTCTACAAACTTCAGTTCTTTTGATAACCTCCACGCGTTCTTAAATTAACCATATAATTATATTTATCATCGAGATATGACGTCGGCAAGCTTATATATAATAAAATGTAGGTATATACGGTGTACGTATAATATACACTGCGAAGTTAACATTCTTTCCGTCTGTACACAACTTTCCGTTGCGGAATGATTTGCGTACGAAAAACACATCGTATCGTTATATATACTATTTCGGTTTCAACCCCAGCCACAGTTTTTACCACGGAATTTTTATATAATATTTGAACGTCGATGTTTTCTCATATATTGTTGTTATATTACATGTAGCATAATTTATATGTTACGATTCGTACTCCCGAGTTTTGTGCATGCTTGTATGGGTTGAAAACCGACGTCGATTAGGATAATTATTCACATTGGTCAATATTGTTTTAGTTAAATATATGCGTATTTATTCGCTGTTTCGTTTTCTATGCTGATTCTACGTTTAATCTCCAGCTTGATGTCTTTCAGTGGTATTTTGCTTTTATTTTATTTTTCTAAATTGAAAAATTCATGTTTGGTTGCAACGAACGAGTCGGTCATGTATACCATAAGTTCACAACGCGTTTTTTTTATATGATGAGTATTTACGCCGATTTATATATATAATATATATATATTACATACAATATTTACAACATTATTTTATTGGAACAAATCTTGGTTAGGTTGTTGAACAATGTTTTAAAAGTTCTAAAAAAACACTATAAACATTGTTATTTATTTTAAAGTTAAAAAATTTAGTATCGTGTTTATAATAATATTATTTTATACCTAAATATCAAATGAAAAAGCTATGACAATAAATTTAAAACATTTTTTTTTTACGTCGTGTGATATACTTTTTAATTCATTTTGTATTTTATTGTCAATAAGTTGCGTTACTAAAATAAAATACATTTAAATTGATTTGTATAATATTTAATAATGGGTTATATATGTATGATTATGTATAGTGAAAACTTGTACCTCTGGATGGAACTCTAATTATGATAATTTATAAGCTCAGACATTTTAAACAAAACTGGTGCCGACTATAGACCCGAATATAAAAATGATTTCAAATCACTATGTAAGTTATTATGACTGTACAAATTTCTTTCACTAGTTTTTCTTGTTTCTTATCACTTATAATTCATTGTAAATAGGTTACTTATTGGACATTACTTGAGTAGGTTGTAACTATTCAAAACTAAAAATAACTTGGAATTAAAAAAAAAAAAAATAAGATTTAAATACGTTTTGGCAGCTAGTGATATGTAATAATCTTTAGGTTTTATAAAAATATTATATTTTATTATTATAAATTTAGTACTTTTTTATCATCGAAGAATCGATACTTTAGATTTCTTTGGAAGTTCCTATAAATATTCAAATATTAAGTGAAGAAATTAATACAGGATTATTTTAGCTTATAATTAATTGGATTTTCATAAAGAGGATCAACAACATATTTTATATAATTTATAATTGGTATTATTTAGGTAGTAATCATTACCTGTTTTTTAATAAAGTAATTATAAAATTAGCTAAAATCAACGATCAATTTTCTTTTATACTGAATAAGGATACCATATATCACATTATTGTTCTTAAGTGAATACGAGAAAAAATGCATGAGATAGGTTTAAGTAAGAAAATTAATTAGGTAGGTATTAAGTATTAATGTACATTATATATTGTATTTATTAGTGTATATTATAGTTTCCTACTAAAATGGTAAAAATATGATATAAGGATACATCCTTTATTGCGTTTGATGGGTGTACTGCCAAAGGTATTGTGTAAATACAAGGATTTATATGTAAGTACACGTGCTTAGAAATGTGTTGCGCGCGTTAAGTCCACTAAAGATTTTTTCAGGTGATAAAGTGACTATGGGAGCTTTTGTATTGCTGACGGGGCGGCAAAAAACCCGTTAGCCGTGTAATTTACCAGCATCCGGTCGAGAAAATCTTACACAATGTATATGTGTTCCTGTATATGTATAAAAAGTGGAAGTATAAAGAAGGGAATAAATAAAAAAAAACAACTCGGGTTCCGCACGTTACAAATTAGTCGGTCGGCCGATCCCCCGATGATAAACAACAACAGCGAAGAGGTTGTTTTTGTGGTGGTGGGAGGGGGTGGTTATGTTAGAGGTGGGGGTTCCAGCAGTTTTACACCGGACGTTTTTAAAGTGGTTCGCAAGCTGACACTACGTTAAGTGCCGTACTAAACCCGCCCAGTAGTAGTAGTAGTAGTAGTAGTAGTAGTAGTAGTAGTAGTAGTAGTAGTAGTAGTAGTAGTAGTAGTAGTAGTAAGTATTGGCGGTAGTTATATAGTTGTAGTTGTGAAGACAAATAGTGGTGGGAGTGTTTAACTGTGTACGTGATATAGTGGGACGCAACAGCAACAGAGTGACTTTAGCTCGGATAATTGAAGTACTCTGTCCTGCCGAAAATCTGTCGACTAGAAAACATATTTTTCCAATTTTTTTTTTCGAAAATACTAGGAGATAAAGACGATAAAAATATATTTGTTTTAACTTTTGTTTATTTATTTATGTACACACATTTAGAGCAATGAGTGTCCATAACACTTCTTTATAAGGTAACAGATAAAAGTAAATACTTTAAAATTATAAACTCTATTAGAATATTAATTTATTTTAAATTTAAACAAATTAAAATATTGACAATAAATAAAATGTGTGGTTATTGTTTTATACATTTTATTATATACATATTTCATATATTAATACACTGTTGAAAAAATAAATTGTATTCAACTTTTAGATGTTGAACACTTTGTTTTAAAAATCTAATTGTTTACATTATTTTTTTTTCTAAAGAGAGTTAAAATGAAATTCTAGTGAAATTATTTGAAAATTCGCGTTTAAAAAGTGTACTGATGTTTTAATAATTGATATGCTTTCTAGTTGTATAAGTATAAAAACTTTATAATTTTCATAAGTTAAACCTTCTTTCGAACCATTTATTCTGTATGAAGCAAAAGTTTTCTTTCATTTTTTAATTTTATTTTTATAACCGTATATTAGGAAATAGTCATTTAACATTTAAACTACTGATCAAATATCTAAATAAAGTATTATTGAATTTTAGTTATTAATAATCTTAGTTTCCATGTATAATATTGTTTTAACCATATAAATTTCACTTTTTAATTAATTATATTTGTATTATTATAGGGCTCGGAAGTTAATGACCTTAAAAACATTAAAAAATGACCTAAAGAAATTACTAATACATATTTGTTTAAATTAATAAAATATATATTTTTTTTATATTGTACTGTAGTTTACTATAAAGTTATATATACATTTATCAAAGCTTACAAATTACTCAAAATATGACATAAAAATGACAAAAAATGCCCTTAAAAATTAAATAAAAAAATTACAAATATAGTAGACGAAAAAGAGTATTAACCGACGATTTAATTTTCGGCATTTCGAAAATATTATGAAAAAATAATAAAATTTAGGTATAATAATATTTACTACAACACAACAACGACTAATCGGTGAGATAAAATCTGATAGATACTAATTTTAGTCCGTGATAATTTCAAAGTTTTAAGTATGTTACTAAGTTATCGACATAATGGTCGACAAAAAATAAGAAGAAGTGAACTAATGTGAAATCAGTAAAAATGACTAAAAATGTGAGAAAATGACCTAAAAATATCAAAAAATAACTTAAAAAGTAATAAACACCAAAAAATGCAAAATAACAATTAGTTGTTCAGATTCACATGCTAATTAAACATATTTGTGGCCAGGAGAGCATCGTTTAAAAAGTTCAATAAAAAAAAAATTGCAAAATGCAAAATGCATCAACTTCCGAGCCCTAGAATTAATAATCTTTGGCAATAAAGTATTGGAATAGTATTTCTCAAATAAAAATATCATATTTAAAATACTATTACATGTAGAATTGATCTTTCTTGGTGTTTCTTTATTTATTTAAATTATCTCCTAATTGAATATATCAAAGTAATTAATACTTATCGTATGACAATAAAAAACAATTATGCATTCACCGTTCTTCAGTAAATCAACATTCATCGTCGAGTTGGGAAAATAAAACAATTATATTTCACCTGTCAAATAGTTGACAAGTAACGAGTTTGTTATCAATGTGTACGGAATAAAAATATTTTAGGGGAACGGCTGGACGTGAGAGGAAAAAAATACAATTATTAATTATTACGAAATTGTCTAGTTTCACCCCAGCGAGTCATATTATTTTACTGTTCCCAACGGCCGTCAGTCTGATTTCCGATTTGGACAGAGGTCTTTTTTTAATTTATATTTTTTTTTAATTTTTATTTTTTGAGCGTGGTGAAAATACAAAAGCAAATGAGACAGGTTTAAAAATTCCAATTAAATTAACTTTCGTTAAAATTAAATTCGAGGGAAAAAATAGTTTAAATACGAGTGGTTATTTTTAATCCTCCATTATTCGGTCTGGTATCATCAATCAATTCCATTTCAATTCTGTAATAATCGCCAATTACGGTTTTACTCATATAAGAAGGTTTAAAATAAAAATGATAGTTTAAATGAGTTTACCCTCTAGTCTATTACAGCGATTTAATAAAAAGTTAAGAAAACTACATTCGTTTTGATACTTTCAGAAAAATATTTTACGATAGTTTGTTGATTAGATTAAAAAAAATTAAATTTGAATTATTATTTAATAATTTTTGACATTCATATTAAATTTACCAAATTTATTGTCAATGAATAATCGTATCCATATAATATAATAATATGTAACTATATTTTCAAGTTCAAATTATGTAATCAATTATTTTAATATTCTGCATACATATATAATATATTCATTCAAATGTCTATAGTTATCGCTGCATAATTGCCTTTACAATATAATTAATTGCAGTTCATTACTGGTTATCTTATTTAATATTAATTGACCTATTATCCGTCCATATACATAAAACTATCCGAACAAAATTTTAAAATAAGATATGATTAAACTTTTGCAATTCATGAATTGTGTTTTTAAAATATTACTATGGGTACCTTAACTGTATTAAATTTTACTTTGAGATACGATCATAACACCCGCGTTGCTTAACGTATATGCGAATTCGACAAATACTTGCAGTAAAGTTTTTATTTAATTTTAACTACCGCAAGACGATCATTCCAAAGATAACTCTGTTGATCAACAGGTGTGTGCATATGACCTGAAAGATGTTGATATTAATCTTGACGACAGGCAATATTGATTTGAGAGATGGGAAAATTTTAATAATTTAATTACTTACCGGAATTTGTGAGAATTATTCGAGCGTTTCTATTTCCTTTCAAGAATGTGAAATAAATACACACTGTCATTTAAAAATCTCTTTTAAAATTTTTTCCATTGGCATCAAAATAAACATGTTTTCTTTTGACATAAAAACTTTAAACTAGAGATAATGGCGCTCAATGTATTTCTTACCAAATCCAGACCTTTATAAGACGGGTATAACGAAGGAAAGGTAGGTACAAAAAAAATTATATACACTATCGGTGGACTGCAATTTGTTGCTTATTACTGAGATCGAATAAGAGAAACTTACAGTAGTGCCTTTGGATGAAATGACACAGATTAATAATTGAATGGATGAGTTTACTTTCCTATACGTATAGTTTGATACCACCGTCTACCGGTTATAAGAATATTAAATAAATAATTCTCACTGGTATATCAAAAATCAGCAAAAAGTCTCTTGGATAAAGTCGATAAAATATTCATGGTACCAATATCTGAGTCCCCCTTCTTCCACACGATATACTTCCGTAAAACACACCTAAATGGTCGAATTTCCAAAGGAAATCCCTTGTTTGATTTTTAATCATTGCCTCCGCACATGTGTTATATATTTGTTCTTTTGATCTATTTAGGGTTTATATCGTTATTGTCGCTGTTTAGGTTGGTATCAAATATCAACATGGCTGCAGCAAATCCGTTTTTTACCTGTGTTGCGTCGGGTCATATTGTATAGTAGTAGTCATTTTTGGACGTTTTTTTCCATAGTATAATAATATATAAAATAAGAACAAAACTTTCAAAATATCATACTATTATTTTAGAAAAATAACCTATATTCCTTTAAAAACAAATTGAATTCGTAAACACTAGGTATACGGCGAAACGCGCTGATTATTAATTAATGAGTATTGTCATTTGGTATAATATATCAATGTTTTAAAACTCATTTTTACATACAGTGTAACTAAAACATTTAAATTTGAATACGTATTATTAGATAATTTTAATTAAGTGGTATAAATAGCTTATTTTTATTTCTTTATTCATAAAGAAAACAAGTAATACATGTATTTATGTACCCATTTACATACAACAGAAAAACTATACTGGAGGTGTATTTAAAATCATTTAGATTTCTGATGACGTATTTCATATGTATCAAATTAATAAATAATGTTTATATTTTTATTGTCGAATAACGCGTAAAAGTGTCATTAAATGTCAATACATATATTGTTGTACTGTCATCTTTATACATTCTCATAATATTGTTTATGTACATAATCACTGTTTTGTTTTAAGAGTTGCTGTTGGTATTAAATTGATTGGAATATTATGATATACATGCAATTGATAGGTTTACCAAAACTACATTCTAACTTTTCGTTTTATTATTATTTATTTACTTTATTATTTTTTACAACACGATCAAGGGCGGGGAATATTGTCCCTGGACTCCGATAGATTGCTTGCATCTACTCTTAACGTTTCTTTATTACACCAAACAACTATTAATTTTCCCGTTGCTTTATCGAAACTTCTTACTTTTAATTAATTCTGACACGTCTCAGTTTTTTTTTTTAATTATATATTTATTCATGAAAAAGTGAAAAATAACCGTTTCACCGTTGGTATAAATATTTATAAAGGGACGGACAATAGGATTTTGATTGATGTCAAGCGGTCGGAAAACAGACATGGGATCCTAGTGTAATAAGACTACTGTATAAAGAATACACTGCCGAATCTGGGAATTATTTAGCAATTTAAATTAGGCACCTTTTTCTGCCGTAAATATAACCCTATCTTTTTCGTTGAATATAACAAACATTAAAAACCGCGTAATATAGTTTATACTTTATTGCAAAAAGTACTTAGGGTTCTTTGCTTTTATAAAGAACATTTAAAAGCATCTTTTGCCAAACACGCTGTCCTTGAAGGTCCCTGGGATCTTGTAAACACTTAAGGTATTAAAGATGTAAAGCATCTAAGTCGGATAATTTTCCGGTTTCTGTTGGTTCGGGATATTGCACGTGGTCTTCCTAATGTTTACAGGCGCCAATTTCTCCGCATTTTCATTTATCCAATACTTGACACGTAAGTATATTACAGTGCAATAAATAACCTTTGTTATTTGTCAACACAAGAAAGAAAACGAAAAATATTACAAACATAAATATTCATGTCGCTCTGAGATAGAAAAAAAAGTATCAAGTCAAAAGTCTTGAATTCATTTCTACTGTTTCAGTAAAAAAGAACTACTATGAATAACCTAAAGGTTAAAAAGAGAAAAAAAGTTATCTAACGAATTTATGTTGCTTCGTGTATGTCGGCTAGAGATATATAGCTTAAGTGACCCAAAGAAGTTTGTTTAGAGAAGTATCAAAAATTCGAAGTTTTTGCAACCCGGGAGAAGGGATACAGTAATAATAATGATAATAATAATAATAATAATAAAAATAATAATAATATTACGATGGTATAACTATATAATATATATACTTCCGCTAAGGACGAGCAAGTTGAAAAAATACGGAGGATGAATGTTTAAACTATCTCGCAGATGCCTTGAATGTCCAAAATGTCATTTCCGTGGTCGGTCCTTTTTTTGATGGGGGGGGGGGGTAAATTTTTAAAACACTGTTAGACCATGGGCGGCTTCATTGTTTTAAAATGGCTCGGATTAAAAAAGAATAAAAAGGAGTTATTATATAGCTTAGATGCCCTATGTCACGTAAAATGGTTTAATATGAATCTAAATTTGTTATGCCGTTTCAGTAAATGAGGGACAACATGAAAAGTTTTTGAATCTCAAAGGTTTGTAGTTTTAGAATATCCCGGCTAAGTCTTGTTAAAACTTGTTCAAAATAGTTTTCATTATATTACAATTATTTAATTTAGGTCTTTGTTGTATGTATATTTCCTGTGGCTTTTATATTTTTATATTTAAAACTCATCGTTAGAAATAACCAACGTTTTCAGCTATATTTCGTATTAAATTTAAATAGAGAATAAAAATAAATATATAAAAACGTATTATTTGCTCGAATTACATTTATCCAATAAGTTTTGTCCATCAAATGTTTGACAAATTAAATCTCCGAGCATATAAACACATAATCCTCGGATTTTTCAAATCACAGTCTACAATATTCATATTTAACAATAGAGAATTAAATTTGTTGTACCTGCTATAATGAACAAAAACAATTTAAATCCACTGAAGGGATGATATGAGTTTCAATCGTATTAAAATAGTAAAACGTTGACACAAATATTATGTTTGTACAAAATGTAAATTAATAACTATTTTCATATTTTTCTGATTTATATAAGCCATTATTATGCAATTCACATTTTCATTTATTTCTTAGTTCAATAAACGTAAATCGTATCACGAGAATTATCGAGGAAGTATTATACTGCAACGTATTTGTGTAGGTGACCAAATACTATAAAACACATTAAATCGGAATTACATTTTTGTCGACATTCGTGACGGAAAGACAAACGTTTGTAATTGCACGCGATATAACGCGTACAATTTGCCTATAGTAAATGTATAAATAGAGACTGGAATGTATTATGCAATAAAAGTTTAAAACATTTTAAGAATGTTTGAATATGTAAGACAAAAATTAAGAAATATGTATCAATTTTATTATAATATACGTATATAGAATAAAAAATAAAAAAATATTACATAATAATGCATTATTAATAGTTACTAGTTAAAGTCTATTCAAATTTTTTTTTAAATCTTATTTTATAAATAAAATTCAATTAAAATGATTTGATACCTTAATCTTAGAATATTAAACAATTATACAACTATAGTAGTAATTTTTAGTGTTTTAACAAATCAATTAAAAATGTATGTATTAAATAAAACCGTAGATTAATATAAAAATACTTCTATACTATTTATACTATTAATTAATATTAAATAATTAAATAAATTAAAATAACATTCGAGTACAATAATTTATCAATATTGTATTCTATCGTACATGATTAAGAATTTATAGTTAAAAAATCAAATAATTTTAAATTTAGCCAATTAAATAACTTAATTGATAACTAATAGTAAAATGCAATAATACAATTAAGACAAAATATGCATTTGTCATATAAATATTCAAACACGACTATTTACGCAAAACCAAAATTGGCCCATGATGAAATCAGTTTGATTTGGAGCGCCAATATTTCAAACCATCTAGATTGGGCATATTATATTATATTTTTTGAATACAACATGGACTGAACTTACATGAATTTCAGTCATAGTGCTTTATACCTAAACATTCATGTTTACGCAAAAACAGCTGTTCGATGAAACCCGCCTCGAGTTCAGAAATTTGTACCGGCATCATCTTGTGTGTCAAAGAGAAGTCCATTCGTTGTATTATTATTATTATTATATGTTTATTTACTTTCTTTTTTTGTGTCCACAGAACCTCCGACGCTGACAGTGAAGCCGAGACCGCAGCAGGCGAAGAGCAACGGTGTTGCGTCTTTTTACTGTGGCGCGCGCGGTGACCCTCGGCCGACCATCTACTGGCGAAAGAACTTCAAAAAGGTATCGACATCGCTGAGCCGGTACGAGATCGTTGACAAGGTAGTCGGCGATAGTGAGACCGGTTCGGTGTTGCGAATCGAGCCGACTCGGGCGCCCCGGGACAACGCAGTCTACGAATGTTTCGCCGAGAATGGCGTGGGTGACGCGGTCAGCGCAAACGCCAAGCTCGAAGTATATGATGGTGAGTGCATTACCAATTGTATTAATAGTTAACATAGTTTGGATTTATGAATTAAAATATTAAGCATACTTAGCAACCTAAATTTGGGTATATGATAAATGAAAATTTTTTAATTTACATTTTCCAACAATTAAATTTAAATTGTTTTTCTATTAAATAGTTAATAAGTGCTGATGCTGGTAGTACTGCTTCCAGCATTTTTTAGATACCTTTAAACGATTGTTGATTTTAAATTATTTTCTTAACGAATACTCCATTACGAAATTTTTTACAAGTATCGACGACCAACATATAGGAACTATAGATACTATATAAATAAAAATAAGCATGTCTATAAATATTCTTAAAATAAAATATTAAATGGAAAGAAATATTATGCAACAGTGTTGGTTTTCACTTAAATACAATACTGTGGTATAAATCAATATATACCTAGCCTGAAAAAAAAGTTCCTGCATGGATATTTTCCACCCTTATAACACACCAATAATTATGCCACTGGATAATAACATTGTGCGTACGACATGTTACGTCTCGGCCGACCGAACTCCTCTGTAACCATGCGTATTTGAAAACCGCGGCCGTCCGTCTGTATGGCAGTGCGGTGCATGGAAAAGAAATAATGTTTCTCCACTCCGCCACCAGCCACTGTATTTGTTATTTCTTTACTCTACCGACTTTCATTTTACAGAGGGTTTGCCAAGTGTTTGTTCGCTTAACCGCTCCCCTCCCATACACACCTACCCCTCAGGCTATGGTTATTCGTACGCCGTTACTGGCGTGAAACTGGAGCCGTCGCGTTATATCGCCGCCGGTCGTCTACTGCTCTCTCGTTCCGTCCGCACCAGAGCTGCCGTGCTGCGAACACATTTCCTATTCGAAGTTAATCATGTAGAAGTTTACAATAATATAAAATTCCCTTTTACTCGATTTGTCGGAAGCGCACTATTTCTGCGTCAAAAAACGCATTCCCTACACCCAAAGAACGGCGGCGGCGAGTATTTATTTATTATCTTGCGTAACGTCAACGGCAACGTTCTTCTGTACGGAATGCGTATGATTTCGTTTCTTTTCATTCTCATTTTTGGTCCGCTTGATAATATCAACTATACCCCTAGCCTTCTCCCCACAGCCGACCCGCTTAAATGATTCGTCATCGGGGTTTGTAGGGACGACAGTACATTATTTGTGTTGTATTTGCCCACACCTACATATATCCACAGCGGCGGCGACACTTGGAAACGCGTACGCCATGCACCCCCAAACCACAGCCTCTCCTGTATACATAGCTAACTTCTACATGCCGTTACCTACTGTTGTCGTCGGCCCATCATGAAACGTCCTTTAAGACCCGTCCAGGCGTTTAATTGAATTTTGCACGCCGTACAGCCGAAAACAGCGTTGTCTATAATATTTTCGATTTTGCGATCTAACTGCAGGGTTTATCTGTCACGGTTCGTATAAATTCATTATGAACGTATTCGCCCTACAGGGGTTCGTTCCGAATTCGCAAACCACTCAAAAGTTGCCGTCAAGTCGCCGCTGCCGATAGCTTTATAATAATAAATTCATAGTTATATTCACTCCTTATCCTCTGGTGGTATTGTGGTCGAGTTATGCTTCCGTCATCTATTTCCAACATTGAATGTCCCACAAATGCCCAAGGGGATTATTGTATGTCCAAATATTATATTGTGCGTATCTTCCACTATTTGTAATATTATTATTATAATTATTATTTATTAATATGGAACATTCCAGTGCTATATTAATTTACACGTTTCTTTTCAAAATATTATAGTCGACCATCTCGTCATGATTTTATTATAATATTAATTAGTTAAGTAGGTGTATTTTTATAAAACGTAAATATCAAAATGTTGTATTATTAATTAGTATAATTTTATGCTCAACTTCAGTAAATAGTAAAAAGATTATTTTTTTAATCATATTTCATTTTAAAGAATTATATTTTAGTAACAATGGTATAAATCAATTTTGTTATACATTTTGACAACGCAGTTAAAGTACTATATATACTATATATTACGTAAGTACCTGCCTATTTGAAATTGTGTTGAAAATAGATTTGATAGATTTATTTATATACTACTTATACCTTTCTATCAATATTATAATATGTAGACATATAGTTGGATTTACCAGTATTATTTTGCATTTTAAACAGTTCTTAATTATCTAAAATCATTGGAATTAATATAATGATACTAAGTATATGAATATAATGCATAAAAACCCATTGATAATCTATTTACTTATAACGTACTATAATGACTGTGTATATTATACATACAAAATAATGATTATAGAAATAACGAGTGATTTATCACATTTTTTATCCAATGATAACTAATTGATAAGACAAAATAATAATTTTTAACATTAGATAATCTGCTTAGCGATGAGGAGCACAAAATAAATAACCGGGGTATTTATATACAAAAAAATTATGTTTGTAATACCTCGTTTGTATAGAAAAAAACTAGTCATATTTTATTTTGGGTTATAATATTTGTATTATGTTTAAAGAATCTATTCTGAGAATTTAGTGATAAATGGGTTGAGAACAGTAGGTCGATAAAAGTAATAAATAAAAGGTCGATTTATAATAAAATTACATGTGCTGAACACGACCTGTTAAATTTGCGAAAGTTCCAGGAAAACATAAAAAAAAAACACGAAAATACCGATGTATACATTAATGAATACCTTCGTAAAGTAAACGAGGCTTATTGTTTAAATAATTGTAAAGTTATGTGTAATAATTACATAACCAATATTTTGAAATGAAAAAAATTTATACATTTTACGCATACCTTTAAAACTAAGAATGTTCAAAAATTATTTAATTAGGTGATGTGAATCGCATTCCCTCGTACGTATATCAAATTACGTATTATATTATTATAAACAATGTGTGACTATATAACAATAATATAATAGATAATAAATGTGTGGACATTTTTGAAGAACATGAATAATATGCTTAGGTGACTGATGTATTTGTGGGTCATACCACAACGCGTGTCGCACTGTGCTCGCAATCCTTAAAAAACGGGTTATGCGTTTCGTTGTATCAGAAGTATAAGGCCCACCGACGTAATAATGTTAAACAGTAGAATAAGCTTAAAAAATCCATCCTAATTAAATATATATATATATATATATATATATATATATATAAATATATAAATTCTAAAACCTAATGAGTAATTATTATATAATATGTTATATTACATTACATTACTAATAAGGATAATATAGCATGCACTTTATCTTTAAACCATTAATTTGATTGACGAATCCTTAGGGATTGTTCGTCAGTCGTCACATTTATATATGCTATGAAAACCGTTTGTATTGAATTCTATAATAATATGTTGATATTTTCCAAGAATTGAGTTGTAATATAATATGATGGTATTATGAATTATTATATCAACTGCACAGTATTGAGTATAATAATACAACCAGAACATAATTATTTTCGACATAAAATCAATGTAAAGTTTATAAGCGTAATATACATATATAATATATATATTTTAAAATAACGACTACAAGCCCCTAACTCAGTTTTATATTAGCATGCATATGTTATAATGTAATTAGATTTTTTATTAACTTATATACGTATAATATAAGTAGTGTTATATATTTTAGACATGAATCCTTCACAAAATAATTATTATATGATTACTGATTTCTATTTTTTACGTATAGTTAAACTATTAGAGTAAAATAATTGAACCAATGATCTGTACAATTATAGAAACGTGAAAGTTGTGAAATTATTTTACTAGGTTTATACATATTGCTACTTTATAAAAAAAAAAATATTGTATGGTATAGACTATAGATACATAATTTGAATTCAAGTAAACATAGTTCGGTTATATTTAAATCAAAATAATTTCTCCAAATTTAATCAATTAAAATGTGGTAATGACCTTATTCTAATTTTGGTTAAATTTAATACTTATAAATATTAATAAAATTTGTAAAACATTCTAAAAATAATAATAAATGCAATTAAATAAAGACAATATTTTTTTTTTTGCGTTACGAATAACTAGGATAATTTAACTAAAATTATTTAGTAAACTATATTGACCGTAAACGTTATTCCCTATAGCAATCAATTGGTGTGCGCGAGGGAATCAATTAAGAACCTTCATTCAACCTGCGGGAAAACTTTTTTTTGTATTATTTATACATTCGAATAATTATAATCACTATACCATAAAAAAATCGTGGCATTAATGATCAACAAAAATCAATGAACAAAAAAAAAAATTATAAATTTAAATATCTAAAATATGAACTTATTTACCAATTTTCTTTTTTTAAATTCCATAATTGTTTATATATTTATAAGGTTAGATATTAGTTTTTTTATTGTATAAAACAACTACATGCAATTTATTTAAACAAATATTTTTTTTATAAAATTAGTTAGAAAGGGGCTGTTAGGTTGAGACCGTTTAAATCATAACCTAATTTTTTATATTATGCCTTGTGCCTAGAAATTCCATCGTGTTGATACAATAGAACTTCGTAATCGTAGTAGTTATTAATTAGTTATATTTATGTTTTGTATTTCAGCTCCTTGTGTTATTTATTTACGATAAAACTTAGTGAACATAGTAAGAATAAAAATATTTTATAATGATTCTTTCATTTATAATATTTTATTATTATTATTATTCTAAGAGTTACAAAATGTACTTATTTTTCTATATTGTCTTATCAACAATATTGACAAATATATATATATATATATATAACTATTCATTAATATATTTTTACTAAATGTGTTTCGGTCTCAATAATTTTTAAAGAGGCTTCCTAACCTCTTTTCGCGTAAACGTAGTGGAAGACCGTATCATTTTTGGACGCATGTTGTTGACTTTTAGAGTGTGGAAACTTTTTTTCTTCTGTACAGTCGACCAGACGAATTTTGTTTTGGTAGCAGAACGGGCAAGGAAAAAGTTACCGGCCATTAGAGGTGTATAACAACAAATCACATTAAAACCGACCAGATGCGACCCCGGTGTGAAAAGAATGGCGGTGCGGGTGTAAAAATGGCGAAGAAAATGAAAATTAATGGGAGAAAGTTAAAAGACCGCGGCGACGACCTAGTGGTAATTTTTCCCGTTCGGATACAGAGAGAAAAACTTGCGTGGAGATGACGCCGCTTTTTTCCCCATTCCCTTCATTTTTGGCGGTTTACTGTTATTATAAAGTTTATACGCCCGAGGGTTGATTGATACTGTATGTGCGGCGTGCGCGATTAGGGAGGTGACGCGCTCGTTTATCACACCAGAAGCCAAAACCGACGGTAATGTCAATTAATTCGCTAATTCTTCCTTTTACTTTTTTCCCTTATTTCTATATTTACTCTTTAGTTGTAAACGCGAATTTATATTACTAGGTACATTTTATATATTATATGATATACGTAGCATCGTGGTGTTTAAGTTTTGTTTTTATCAGTTCATAGTAACGGGGTTTTGGCACAGAGAAAAAAATATTAGCTAATATCATTTTACAAAACGACAATGTGTTCATTACGACTGTGATATAGTTGAAACTAATAGTAATATAATCGTGTTAACTGGACAATACATATACAATTTGTCACTCAATATCCTAATCTAATTAAATAATTTAATCATCTTATTCAAATTAATTAAAGAGTGTATACTTATTAATAAACATTTACTTTTATATTATGACATATTTTTAATGGAATTTGTATTGTCCATTACACATCTCTAACTATATGTCTGTATATTATAAATAACATTTTTTATTTATTGAATAAAGTGTTAACTGATGTAGGTTTGACTCGTAATTATCATATATTTTCATTTTTCTTACTGTTATAGAATGAGAAAATTACAATATACGATCTACTTTTCTCGTTGTATACATAATACATATTTTTTGTAATTATTCAAATAATAATTTTTCATGTAATTATATTATACTTATATATGTTATACCTATATTGTTCTGTTATTGATTTATTCTAAAATTTAACTAATTATTCATTTTATTTAAGATTTAATGTAAAATATAAATTGGTTCATGGTCACAATTAATATATTTAAAAATACTTTTTTATATTTTTTATTTTAATTTTTCTAAAAATGTAGTATTAATATTTTTGAAAATAACTACTTTATGAATACCTTAAATTGTGTATCATTTTTTTCAGTAACCATCAATTATTATTCTTATTAATTATATTTTTTAGTATCACTATATTATTTTAAACTAAAAGATAAGGAACACTGATTTATCTTAGTTGATTTTTTTTATGAAACGTATTAATTTTGATTAAGTTTTATTAAAATACTTACCAATAAATTATTTTAACTATCAAGTTCATTGGGAACATTATAAATAACATTATTGATTAAAATATTGATATAAAAATACATGAATATAATTTTAATCATTTTTTGCCTTATAAAAATAATATGAAATTTGGATTTCAATAGTGTTATGAAATATTTTGACTTATGTCTTACTATCTTTTGCACTTGATTTTTATGTGCTTATTACTTTGAAAATGTCCCAATTTACAAGATCAGGATTTCACAAACATAACTTATTATTGCTTATTATTTATGATCTTTTAAATTTAACTCATTTAATTAGTTATTTTTTCATATATAATGCTCGGAATTAATTTTTTTCTACGTAAGTCATTTACTGATAAATACTGTATTATGTAATATATTAAACTGACCGACCAAAAAGCTACATCTCATCCGCTGTGCTAGTATATCCGTATAAACCTAAAATTTCCGGAATATATCGCCTTCAGGGTCGAGAATAATATACGACTTATCAACCGCAGGTAAACCTAGAGTTTTTTCCTTTGAGAGACGACTCTCTTTTTATATTGTTTTTCTCTACGGAAAAAATAAATAATACGTTTTTCTTTCGGAGATTAAATAGAAAAGACGATGGAATATATAACTTGAAAAAAATGAATCAGATATACTTGAAAAATGCTTTAAGTGCGTCCTCGGAAGGCAGAAAAATATTCGCCGAAACTACTTTTGCGTGTTTGTTTTTTACATACTGTTGTCGTTTGTGTATTGTACACAATTTGATAATAATAATAATAATAACTCTGATTTTAAATTAATCCCTCCTCCCCTTTGTTCCTCCTCTTGACCTCTCTCCTATGACCCTTCTTGTATTTCACTAATGTAATCATAAAACAGAGACTGTTACGACCCAATTTGTTGTTACTGTTGAAAAGTTCACTGTTGCCCGGTAAATAGAAGTAGCTAGTGGAGCAAACGGTGGATAAGGATAAAAGAGGGTGAGGTCGTGCGTGTCCGGACTTTTAGACACGATATATATACGTTTCGGCAGTCTTGCGCGATGTTATAGTTTGAGAAAATAACAAAAACATCGGAGGCTAATAATTAAACTCGAAAGGTGTAGTCCACATCATAATGCACAAGTTAATTTAATAATAAAAAAAATTATATGCACTGCCTAATGTGAATCAATTAATTTTGAATGTATAGGTACCTATGTGTTGTCTTATTTATTAACATTTTATTAGTTCATTCAGATTTTACAGTTGCCCAATATCCCATAAATATTATATATTGTTACAATTAAATGTTTGTATATTTTACATTATAGGTATATTGATTATAACTAAATATGATAATTAGAAAGTATAGTTTTATAAAATTTTTATTGAATTTGATGGTTTTTTCATTATTTTTTAAATTTCGTAAGTAGCTTTATTATTATCTGTTGTATCGTTTTTTAATGTAAATTATTGAATTAATTTTTTTTTAAAAGATGGAAATACTAAAATTATATTCTTCAGACATTCAAAAAAGCTGCAGCCGTACAATTTTCAATTTAAAATTATTAGTTTATAAAATGGATTATAATTCAATGTTCTAACTACTTCTATACTTTTTCTATCGCATGCGATAGTTTTACCTCATACTAAAGTTATAATGATAATGAAGGTGAAATATCATTGGTATTATTTATATTTAGTTGGTATTAGTTCATTTAAGCTAACTAATTAAAGTTTTTTAATTGTTTATAGCGTCTTATTTTAAACTTAATAAAAATCATTAAATCATTTTAAAAATTTATCTTGAACGTAGTTTTGACTTATTAATTATATAGTGTTATCTTTGAGAATAATACTAACGAGTTAAGAGGCTAAATATAATATAATGTTGTTGGAAAATTGAAAAATATCCATTAATTTAAATTTACAATAGAATTTAATTTTGAATTGAATAATTTATTCAAGTGTGTTCAAGAGCATAATTATCACTAAGTGTACATTATGTACTTAATAGTAAGAACTTCATCTAAGCTTCACCCGTTTTGTTTTTAGATAGGTATTTTTCTTTTCTAAATCAAAACGACACTAATTATGTAATGCGAATGTATATGAATACGTTTTGTGACACATCTATTTCTGTAACTTAGTGTGTTTAAACTCTTACTCGATTCTTTATTGAAGTATAACTTTAATGTGTTAGGTCGACCTATCCCTAGAGTATTCCTCTTCTCCTGGATTAGGAAGTGGTTGGTAAACGATTTTAGGTTAAGGCCGTCGGGTGACGAGGACTGCTGAACTCAATTTAGTTAATACCGAAATAGGATTACGTCAAAATTCAACATCGACTGCTATTGTATATACACAATCTGATGCTGGTTTATATGTAGATTCCCGAGTGAGTAAGTCATATGTGTATAGTGGTAGCAAGCTTTTGTTTCAACCACCGTAAGCCGCCTTTACGATGCATGTGGAACTTCCTATATATATATAACATTATATATCCTATTATTGGCCTTCGTGTCATCCCAGCTGCATGCTGGTGCACTCTCTTCTCCTTTTCTGTTCATCTAAATTGCTGTCGATGCCTTGTCCCCTACTCGCAACTTTATTATAATGGCCTATGTTTAATAACCTAGTCCCAGTGGTTTTTGTGTCAGTCAATCGATATTTTTAGATACACGAGTATGTCATATTTCCTGTATTTGTCATGGTCAAATTGAAAAATTCTAGAAAGCTTATTTTATTTATTTTATTATTATTTTTTTTATTATTCAAAATGAATTAATAATGTACCTATTATTGTTAATAGTGCTCATATACTTTTGAACGAATAATTTAAAATTACAATTTATTTCTCATATTCTCAACATATTGATTTTATATTAAACATTATTTTTAAACCATAAGATTGTGTATTTAACACGACTGATGATCAAATATTTAGTTATTCATATTAGGTAATAATACCAAAAATCAATAACTGTCATCCAAATATGATTTGTAATTTATTGATTGTTTTGCTTATTTATATTGATATTGTTATTTTATATTTTATAATTATGGATAATAAATATATTTTTTTTAAATCAGTATTTTTGAATGTCTCGTCTATAAAAATTAATTTGTGAAAACAAAATGTTATTTCAAATATTTTATTTATTATAATATTATTGTTTTTGTTTTATAAAGAAATTATTTATAGGGGTTTTTCCATGTATTGATATTGTCTTGTTTATATTTGAATGGTATTCAGCGGATGCATTTAATATTATTTATTGCCGTTTTTGGTTTAAATTTCTAGTTTAATTATGATATAGTAATTCCTAATTAATTGTCGAGTAGTTGAAAACTGATATGTTTATTGCAGCAATAGTTTGCGAAACACGTCTAAGACCATGATTTTAATTACCACTTTAGACTTGTAATATGATATAACTAAACATAGGTTAGTAAATTATTACTTTCTTTAATACTGTCAGAGGTTCAAAAATAACCATTATTATTAAAACGTTTTAGTTTTTAAATAATACGTATTATTTCACTTTTTGTTTATGATAATTATTTTAAATTCGCTACACTTAAAATGGTTATTGTTATTCTTGAATGTTATTTTTTTAATGCCGACCACATTTTTTTTTACTTTATCAATATACATATAATATATAATACATTATAAATTTATATATTTATATATATATGTAATACCTGAGCTATTGTTTATGCGATTCATGTTATTGTTTAAGTTGGTCTTTTCTTTACCCTGTTATTTTTTCCCATCATCTTTATCATTATTATCATCATCATAATCATGAGTCCAATAGAGGGAAAGGAGAGAAGGGTCTCTAGCACTGCAACCACAAGAAAGCTATTAACGTTTTGTTGTTGTTGGCCGGGCGTGTTGTTCTTCTTGCCGGGGTATACATTCTCCGTGGCATTAAAGGGCGTGTCCCGAACGCGGGATTTAACACCTACACCGTAGTGTTTCGTAAGAGATGAAGGAAGAAGGGGTCCAGCTTTATTAATATTTACAACAGTGCCCCTTTGCGCCGTGTTGGGAGAGAAAGCGCCTTCGGGGGTGTTGTCCCGTCACACCACCCACCGTTTCTATGTCGGCGGTGGCAGGAGGATTACCGTTAGGACAAAAGGTGCCGCCGCTACGTCTTGCGATTTATCATCGTTGCGACCTTTGCTGCACCAAAGATAAAACTCTTAATCGCCCTACGATTTTTCCTCGTTTTCTGCTCCCTTTGCATTTGCCTTTCCTCCGACCGAAACGTTTATATAATAATGTCTGAAAGAACGAGGCAACCTGTCACAAGACTGATTATTCATTTTTTTTTCATCCCTTGTGAATCAGTTTACACGAGTTTGAAGTATAATTCTGTCATTTTTAACTGAAGGAAACGTTTGAGCGTGCAACGAATATTTCAAATCATTTGTTTTATTGCCGTCGTCAGACATTTATTCGTCCGTTATTCCTTTTTTTTCATTTTGTTTTTCATACCTGCTCTGAAGTGAATAAAAATGTATTGGTAATTCTACCTACCTGTAGTAAAGTTTCCATGTGTAAATATATATAATATGGATGTTTGCTTTTTATGGTCCGTACAATTTTTCATAGCACTACCAAATATTCCTTGTGTTATATATATATATATATATATATATATATGTGTGAGTGTATCCACACGTGTACCGTATGGTTCCCTGGTGTGATACTACACACACACACACACACACACACACACACACACACACACATATATATATATATATAATATGTATATAGCATGTATAGAAAAGGATAGAAAAGGCAAGTATCAACCGGTAGTACTCGTGTTGTTTGTTTTCCACTTATTTGTATTTTTTCTAGTGTTACACGTAGGTAAAAGTCGAATCGAGAATTCGTTTTCATAAAATGGTGCACGATTGTATTAAAATTTTTACTAGGAAAAAATAAACGAAAAGTACTAATATAACTATCGGACAGTTGGAGTAGAGTGAAATGTTCGAAGCTGAAACTGAGATCTGTCCAATCTATTTCGGGTTTATTGTTATGTGTGCGCGCTAGTGTTTCCATATTATTGTATTTTTTTATTCTTTATTTTAGTTTCCAAAAATTTCCAGTAAACGCAGAACGACATTTTGGTCTATTTAATATCAAAAAACTGCATATTTAACTCAACTGTTAGTATACTGAGTATACTTTAATTTAATAAGTTATATACATACCTGAAATTAAAATAAATTTGCATAATTTGCAGATTGCCAAATAACTTGCAATTGATATCTATTTTTCAAAACCTTTTTAATCATATAATGTGGATATAAGTAAATATTACACTCTTCTTATCGTTTAATTAAATAGTAATTAATTTAATATCTAGTAGTTGTCAACTTCAGGTATTATTTTTATATAAAGGTATTATATATACATATGATTTTATTATAGTAGAAGATGTTATACCTATTATATATCTGTGTTAGTATAATATGATGTGTACATGTATCAATTATAAATAAATATTATTTTTACTGTATATTTTACAGCTTAAATGAATAAAATTAAATTGATTATCCAATGTTTTAAGTTGGTATTAAAAAATATAACTTCTGCTCAGTAAAATTGTATTATTAGTCAAGAATAAATTTTTCGATCAAGAAATTCTATGAGATCCTTTTAAAAAAAAGTTGTTTATTTATTTTTAAGTAAGTAATTTTAAAAGTTTATTATATAATGTCTTACTAGTTTAACTTTCAAGTTTTCAGTCGTTAGGATTCGGGACAAGTTAGGTACATTTAATGGATTAGAGTTTATAAAAATATATATATATATAACAAACTTAGAAAATATATAAAAGTACATGTAATGAAATTTATTTTTATTATTTAAGTGAATCGTGAATAAATGAATACATCATGTATTTGTGTTCTGATATTTTATTTACAATGCGCTTAATTAAAACATTAAAATATATTAATAAATATAGTTAAACTATATATTTATCAGTCATAGTATTTGTAAATTATATATTTTTCTATATTTTTTTAACTATAGTTTACATAGATTATATGAGTATAATGTATTACAGATATATCAGTATTCCAATTTTTTTGTTTACTAAATAAATAATAATAAATGATGAGAACTAACTGGTTAAATTGGGATCATTTACACCATTATCAACATCGTGGGTTGTTTTTAATATTGTTACATAACCGATTTCAGGTGACAAGACATAAATCCTAAAATTTTGTAAATATTATCTGTTTAATTTTTTTTTATGTTCATATTGTTTTTTCTGTTTACTAATAAATCATGACTTTAATCGTTATAGCAATTTTGACCGCGTTGTTATTCATTAACTGATGGACTATATATATATATATTATTTTTAAATTGTTTTTTTTTTTTACCGCCAAGGGAAGAGGATAACGACGTTAACGTTAGCAGCTATCCCAAAATATTAATCAATGTTAGGGTGAACAAATTGCTGTCGGAGATTTTTTTCACATTAACTGCCACTCGTTCCCAACTAGATTTATTAGCATTGTCTATTAGGAACAGAATAAAACATTTTTGTTAACACAGTACTTGATATGTAACAGTTGTTGTAAATTGTCAAATCGTGTTTGTTTTTCCAATGACAGAATTGTTTTAATCTCAATAATTTGGTATACTAGTAAATTATATACACAATTATCGTGGTTGTTTTTTTTTTTGTTGTATACTTTTAGGTTTATAATTAATATATACTATCTTCGTTTAAAATTCAGAATAGAGAAAAGTTATTTACAAGTAAATGTTAACACAAATAAACTCAACTTATGTATTTACTTGATATAGTTTTAAATTCAGGAGAAATTAAAAAAATATATAAAAAAAAATTAAATTAAATCGTAGACAGAGCTAAAATTCAAATTGTTTTATTAAAGTATTGACTAAAAAACTTTAAAATGCCTATAGTAATATTTTTTCCTACTAATATCCCTATACTGTTCTCAATCTTGTTCCAAAAACTGTTACTAAAATCTTTTAGAAATGATGCACAAGCTCCATTCAACCACCTTGCTACCGTGAAACATTAACGACAAAACCTTTTGTTTCGAACTTTGTGACTACACTCGATGTACAGAAGTTAAAGAAAACTTTGTATATTCAAAAGACGCCGATGCTACAGACCATTGTTTCTAAGGGTCTGGAAAATGTCTTCTAATTTGTACGTATTTTTTCTCCTTCCACTCTCTCTTTCTCACTATTTAATGACGTTTTACATCGAGTGCATCATCAGCGCTATAAGAGACACCAAAAATAATTATTTTTGTTTGTCACATTTTTTTGTATACCAATGTCAAATTATCAAGTCACATATCTATGTATATTGTATACACATTTAACATGCTTACCTTGTCACTTATTCTGATTTAAATTTTCGATAAATATTTTTATTTCCTTTTATCTCACTCAAAGTTTTATAATTTTTATATTGTAACTCAAGTAATAAAATAATGCCTAATTTCAAATATAATTAATCCATTTAATATATAAATCCTATAATAAACTAAGTTATTATTTCTAATAGTGAACATTGAACGAAAAAATTATTAACATTTCTAAAGAATTTAAGATTTCTGTGATTCCAATAAAATATTACCTTAATTTTTTTCATTCTTATAAGCGTGTTCACTTTTTATGAAATCAAAAACTGAATGTGTATGATTTTAACATTCCAAAAACATATTATGATAACTAATATTTAAAATATAGTTTATAATTGTACTATGTTTTGTATATTATATCTATGTAAAATATTTATAAATATATTATATAATTTATATTTAAGTGAGATAACATGTTGTTAATTAGATATTTTAATTACAATTATTATATAACGCAAGCTGTATGTGTGTATAAAATTATTCTTTTATTAAATTTATTATAAACGAATTGATTAAAAATCGTCATACTTAAAATAAATGATTAATCTGCAGGTATAAAGTATATTATACATTTAAATATAGTTATTTGTTTTAATTTTCTTTTTTTAATAATTGGTTATTAAAAATGTATTATTCACCACCAAGAATAATTTTAATAATATCATAATATGCTAAGTTTGGATAACTACCTTGTATAATTAAAATTAAACATTATTACGATATTGTTCACTAAAAGTTATATAATTTGCTTGGTAATAACAGTATAATAACTAATTGTGAATTTCCCCGAACTATATATCGCTCATTCTCTTAAATCGATTTTACTTTAAATTAGATATTTAATACAATACTTAAATTCAAAAACTATTCGGTACATTTTTTTTTTTTTTTTTGATAATGCAAGTTGATACTGAAATAAACTCTTATAGCTAGTAAATATGATGGTGGTATGTTATTGTCATAAACATTAATAATACTTGTCTTGACGTATGCGTTAGTCAATAAAGGAAAGATATTGTATACAGTTACTTATAAATTGTAATTTCTTGTAATACAGTATACACTTACAAGTGATGTTAGCATAATAATTATTTTTATCGACTCCTTTTGTGGATGAAATGTTTTAATTAAAATTAATTAATTTTAAATTAAAACTTAGTTAATTTATGTCATGCTATATTGTAGATTTACTGTCACTTGGGATTTTTGAAAGCTGCCTTGTCAAATTTCAATAATTATTTCGCTATGCCTGAAAACACATACAGATGCTTACAATTCACGGCTCGACCTCGCCTCTGGCATTTTAAGCACCGCAAAGAGATGGTGTGATGAAGGGGGGTGTTCGAGCCGTGTCATGAGGAAGGGTTTAAACGAAGCTAAGGGAGGGAGAGGACACCATGTGGCATGTTTATTATTATTGTAGTGGGGTGTAGGCAAAAAGTTAAGCCGCTTTTTCCATTAACGGGACTCTGCCGCCGGCACCTGCTAAACAACATAAAGGAAACTCTATCTAATATTATATTCGTCTACTATCACACGGTTTTATACATAGGGAAGGTGAGAAATGCATCTATTTATTCGGTCAGATAAATGTTTTTCGCGTCAATTTTATCATCCAAAAATAAATATATTTATATTATTTATAAAATATATATATTTTTTATTAGACCAATAAATTTTCGATGCTTATCGTCCTTATTTTTCGTACGTCCCCTATTGGCTAAAAAAATATATGTAATAATAATAATAATAATAATAAAACAGCAATAATAATAAATGGGTATACACATACACACACATTCACTCACTCACTGACGGCCATCGCATATAGAGGGAAACCTATTAAGTTCGGTTCGTATAATATACGTGTATTATTTTTACGTGCTCTGGAAAAATAAGGTTCGCGCGGAATTATTATTAATATATTTTTTTTAAGTGCCATTCCGCCTCCCTCTCGCCGTGCGTCGAACGTTTACCCAAAAACCATTAAATCGTGTGCTGCGAATACATTCTGAGGTACTGTTATTACGCTACATATTTCACACGGTGCTGGCTAGATACCGATCTGAGTCCATAAAAATAAGATATTATTAATATCGTTGGCCCGTTATTAAAACAAAAAAGGCCCTGTCCGAGTTTACGGAAATTTTGTGAATTTATTATATGTTGTTCCGGGAGGGTGGTTTATTATTATTATTATTGCTCTAATGAAACCATTCTATGTTAAAATTGTTTAACAATTATTTACAAGTAGTACCTTTCTTTTTAATTATTTTCAATAAATGCTTCACTTTTTGAAAAAATCCTTTATCTACATCGAATTTATATATATATATATATATATATATATACATTTTTGGTTTACCTTGAGTGTGTTTGATTGCTAAGTACTAACTATAAATTGTATGACAAGTTAAACTTTCTGTTTGTTTGTATTTGATGAATTTATAGCACAAATATGTGTAATAATAGTGCAATATTGATCGGGTTATCTTTGTAAATTTATTCCATACAACTGTTGATCGTGATATATACACGTTAAATGTACAATACATCATTATGATTATAAGCATTCAATCTATTTCACGTATAAACGTTCTTTAATATTTATGTTGAGAAAGCTGAAAATTTAAAGACTGCAATTAATCGTAGCAGTTGGCACAAAGGTGACTATTTAGAAATCGGGTAACGAAAAACATTACGATAGAAGAATAGGTACACCTACCTACTGATGAATAATATGTTTCGTTATGGGATGTAGAGACTCCGTTAAATATCCGTCTTCTGCATTTCTCATTGTGCATGTGCAAATGTTATTTATGATAGGTAAATCCGCATGGACAGCTTAAATTTATCTTTTGCCAGAGTCTTCTTGGAATGACTTATTATGGTGTTATTAACGCAGACAGACAGTAATCAAAGGATGTGTTAGTGTTGTGTGTATTGTTTGGGGGAGGATGAATATGAGACGGAAAGGAAAGAAGAAAAAAAAGGTTAGGATTTTCTATCTCTATACCGTTTTTTCTCCGCCCGACTGTGTGACAAGTCCCATTTAGATACAGGTTCGCGAATATAACAAGGGATAGGACAAATAAAGCACCCAGAACACTAGTGAGCCGGGATAGGAAGGAAGGGTGACAAGTCTATTACACGAGCCCTGGATAAACGCATTAGACGCGTATGTCCGTCCGCCCTCTCACGACTGTTCCAATGTTCGTCTAATGCTGCGCCATTCGACCCGAAATAAAACCGAAGCGTCAGGTGGAAATAAAGAACAACATACATCGTGTAATCCATCACCGTTACGACGATACCTAATGCTTAAAAATGTCCAAACCGACTCAAGTCAGTAGAGTCTATATTCATTATTTATCATAAAGGTTTCTTGTATGAGTACTGTGTAATAACACAGTATATAATAAATATAACCTATAAACACATATGTGCGTATATTATCTATATATTGTTAATATAAAATATTTAAATACTATATATATGGATTTAAATTTAACATCATTTTTATTTTACACTATTTCGAATGAGAGATCTATGTATTCTGTATTTTTCTTCAAAACATGTGATAAAAATAAAAGTTTTATATTAAAATTAAAATTAAAAAAAAATATATAAATGAAACCATTTGTTTAATTGACTTTTTTAAGAACAAATATTATATACATATGTACTCAATTATTACAATCATTACTGACAATTATTTAATTATAAATTGTACGTGTTATACATTCAATTAAAACATAAATCTACTACAGCTGTTTAGATAAGTGTAAATAAATTCCAATGATTATGTTAGTTTTTAGAATTTCCTTAAAACGCTCTTTTCTTTAATAGTCACTTCTTTAAACTCAAGGAGAAAATATTGATGCAAGCTCGATTTTAAAACATAGTATACATTTTTTTTCTACATTAACATTTAATATGGAAAAAAGTAGTATATAAATATAGCGTATAGCTAATATTTTAATTCTACATTTTATTATTGTATTATGACTATAATAATACTGATTAATTATAAGTATCTTAATTTTCGTAAATTAATGTTGTTTACTTTAAAACCATTATTAAGATACACTTACACGATTCTCTCGGAAAGTTTAATTGAGTTAAACGTGTGTGTGCATTTTAATAATTATTTTGTACATGATTTAATTAATTGAATGTTGTTTATATATGCGACAAACATTTCTGGTACCGTATCACCACTTAAAGATAATATTCTATGCAAACAAACTTTTTTTGAAAGTAATGGTAGTGATGAGATCTTATTGAAATACATCATTCGAGGCTGTTTACAAACAGATGAGCTGCTATAGAGCACTTCGGTATAATTCAATAAGGGTCTTTTTAGACTATATAGTGTATCTTGTAAATGTAGACCTCTTATGAATAATATTTTCTTAGAAAATGCTTTTACAAATTAGCACATCTAACAAACGTATATCTACATTATCTTAAAACTAACTATTGTTTAAAAGAAATAATTTTTATCAAATTTACTAAACATATTTTATATTGTATAGATGCATATAAAGTTTTTATTAATAATTATATACTATACATATACTATATATTTGCATATATTTCTAGATATTTTGTATACTCGGTTTTATCGGATAGGTATTACATATGTTAAAGTTACTTATTAAACTTAATATTCTAATATATTTGTATTTTTATATTTTAATTGTTTATTGTTGCTTATATCTTAAGTAGAATTTGTAACCTATAAATAGGTACCTTATGTTATCAATAATTGAATATTTTATACTCTTAAATCATAGGTTTTGTTCCATTTTATCATTATTCAGGTATTCTATATCGAGAAATGGAAAAATATAAAACACTCTTTGTTCATTCTGCTGTGCTTTTCCACACTGGTTTTCCAAAATAAGTTGAGGGAATGTTCCATGAATATAGCAAAGGATTCTCGTTTATTAAAATATAAAATCGTCACCAAAGAATAGGATAACAACACGAGGTGGGTAAATTTCTCCTCCTACCTATCCAGAATAAGGGGCATGAGGATTTAATAACGTTATGCGGCCTGAGAATAAAAGAGGTACGCGTTGGGGAACAAAGCGCAATATCCCAAGACCTTTGCACATCTGCTGTCAGACGCCAAGAGAGATGACTTTTTTATATTTGCCACAACCTGGATCGTTATTAAAAGAGCGGACAAGCCAAGCTGGTCTTATATATAAATAATTATTTGTTAGCGCGCCCACAGCGTCGCCTTTGACCGATTTTGAGATGAACCACCTGAGCCCAATCGATGCGGCTTCTTATTTGTTATGAGAAATGTTGTAAAGTTATCTATTGGACATATTCTTATATAAAAAAAACTAAAAGGGCTGTCAATTTTTTGAAATTATAATACATTTCATTTTAATGCTATATTTTTTTTAAAAATAATTTAAGATAGACGTATTTATCATCACACTAAATATTAATAATATCTTAATAATTATATTTATTTAAGTTGATTTTCATCGCTACAATAATCGTAGGTATTTAAGTTTAATTTAATTTAAAATAATTGTTTAGTGTTATAATTGTAATTAAAATTAAATTAGATACTTTTTAAAATACATAGGTAGCCTCATACTTCAGCCTGAATGAAGAGAATGTTAAAATAAACAATTCCAGTTCTTGTTTCTCCTTCGTCAGGGATACTAAAATAATAATAAATAGTAGTTGTTATATGTTAATTATTTGTTTAGAAATGTATATAAATTTTAAATTGTATTGCTTAATATACGATAGTGGCCACGAATATAACAGTTTAGTAAATCTGGAGCCATCAGTTGATCAAAAAAAAAAAAAGTATAATACCTACCTTAATAACATATAATATGATTAGTGGCAAAAATAAAACGTTTATTAATAATAATATAATTTATTTTACACGGAAATTAAGAACTATAAAAACATACTGACGCATTTTCAATTATTAAACTATGATATTATATAGTACTATATAGTGTATAAGAAAAGTAGAAATGTCCACTAATTTATATTATCTATATTTAATATTTATGTATATATTATGGCTACTTATAAGTTATAACATTTTATTCACATTAAAATATATATTAAAAAATTACGGCATTACAAAAGTTTTTAAGAGGTGACTAATGAAAGTTTTTCTACTTTAAATAAAGGTATTATTCAATTATATTTTATTGAGTGATTTAGAATTTAATAAATAATCGTTTTTTTTTTTGTTTGATGTATTTTACAGTGATAAAATTAAATAATAAATTCGTTTTTTGAATTTTAACTGGTGTATAACAATATTTTGTCAAGGACTCATTGAAACACATTTTCCATATAAACAGAATAAAAAAAAATATGTACTTTTGTTATATTGTATCGTTATGGATTTCTACATTTTATGAAGTAGGCACTCAATTTATATGACATTGAACTAATAGAATTATATTAATGTTTGTAGTAATTATTTTCTTATTTTTACATTTTAAAGTTCTGAAATTATTAAACTAACTTATTTACCTATTTATTCTATAATATTCTGTAATTTTTATGAAAAAATAAGTTTGATTTTCTTAACGTGAGTGTATTTTATATAGTATGTTATATTTGATTTGATTTATTAATGAAAAATGTCTAACTAAATTAAATTTGTTTGTGATTATTTCTATGTATTTATATATATACATGTACTCGTTTATTATATTATTGACTTTTTCATGTATTTTATGAAAATATAAATTTAAAAATCAATATCATTGAAACGCATTGATAAATTAATATTTTTATTACTCTTTAAAATTGCCTCGTGTCACGATTATTATGTTTTTATAACGTTCTTACCGTGTTGTGTACACCTTATGATTTAATTTAATTGCTACATAATAATATTTACAGTCAAAAAGTTATATACGTAAATTTTAATTCGTCATAAACTCAAAAGGTAATAAAAATAAATGAACAGTATAAAAGTATAATAGTTTATAACATTGTATTCAAAATTAAAATTGAGGGAGTCGAATAATGAAAATATTTAATTTATAAAAATACTTATACTTATTAATTACAAATGTCAATATTATTGTTTGTTCAGGAAAATTAATTTAAACGTTCTTGACAGTTGAAGTTTTTCTTATTTTAACGTTCATATCTTTACCAATGGTTCCCATGGGTTTCAGGATTAGCAACAATAATAATGAAAATATAATAAACCGTAATTAACAAGTAGGGTCGGTCCAGCTGATAAACAGACATGTCCCCAGGGTGCTTTGGCGTTGTCTTAATTAAATTTATTAGCCCAAGAGAAAGTAGAAGGTATATTCACACAGTAACCGCAGTTCAAGTTTCATAGTAATTCTTAAAATATATATTGAAGAGGAATAATAAGAATAAAAAAATAAAATAAAATTAGTTGCAACAGTTTGCTGGAGCTGTAGATAAAAACATTTGCTCTTTGAATTTTGAATAGATTTACAATGCACCCATATATACTTAGATAGGTATGTTCCTTTTTATTTTTGTTTTGTTATTTGCATAACTCCATATATATGTATAAGTATAACGTATTCATTATTATTCATGCATGTGCAGTGAGATTAAATGTTTGTTTACGTTATGTCGAAGCAAAGAGAATATACAAAGAACTGTGTTTGTATTTGTCGAAACAAATAAATTAAACATTTGATATTAGAATAAATTTTGTAATTTTTAGCATCACATAATTCTTCTTAAAATTTCAGAAAGAGATTCATAGTTTTTTGTCTTTCTAAGAAAATTGTAGGTTATTTTTTTTTTTTGTGACAAAATCAAAAAAAAAAATCAAAACAAAATTGAAGTAATATAGTACTGTTTTGTTATCTAGTACAACAATTTACTATTATGATTTATGACTATTATCAATATTAAAAATAACTTAACTACGACTAAAGAGAAAACAAAATATAATTGAATAAATTGTATAAAATAACTAAAATGTAAAAAAATTATATTTTATTCACTTTTATGTAGTTGAAAATTATTACGCGTATTATTAATGAATAATAATTGTCCTAGAGCTGTTGTTGATTACTGTTGTACATACATTCTGCATTTTAATTTCAATTTTAATATACTGCACCACGAACTATTGGGGTAGTAATCAATAAACATTTTAAGAACCGACCTCTGCACTTATAAGTGTTACGTATATCATACATGTATTTACACACACACGCGCGCTCAAATACCTACACATATATATATGAGTGTACACGTATAGGTACAAAATTAGTAGATAACGAAAGTTTTGATACGTTTTTGTGCACCGATTGTCGGCACTATTAGGGCCAGTGTAGGCATGTAACATATATATTTTAGTTCATGTTTATTATTGTAAATTATAATATTATACTAACCGCACGCACGCACATGCATGTTTGACATGTCCTTTCCACGGTAATTAACAGCTAGAGTCCCTCATAATTAAGTATGACACTGTCGAGCCAAGTTCACGGGGCACACACACTCACCACCCACTGAATACACTTCGTCTGTGGGATGAGTTTATGAAACTTTCTCTTCTCTGTACATATTTCCGTTCGTCTAGGGCGTCGACATTGTTAAGCAAATATTTGTTTCGGAGATACATGTTCGACGGCTGCATGGTCGATACAGCGAGAATATTTACCACGCCACCGCAGGCATATACGTTGCTGTGTTTTCCTACTTTATATATATGTATGTGTGTGCGTGTGTATACGACCACTTGTTGCAGCATGTTTCCGCGTCGCCTATGATAGCGGAACTAAACGATAAAAAATGTTATCTCGTCTTATTTTTATTTATCCTGTGTTTTTACTTTTTTTTTCAGAAAAAGATTTGCCCGTCGGTTTTCCGGTGATCACCGAGGGCCCGGGAACTCACAAATCTATTGAAGTGGGCCATAACGCTGTGTTGCAATGCACCGCCACTGGTACTCCGCAGCCGACCATCTATTGGCTTCGAGATAGTATGCGACTGGACTTGGACACAAATCCGAGATACTCGATTCTTGACAAAGGATTTCCAGGTATGCATCTTGTATATTATAGTATAAAGTCAGTTTACTGCAAACGAGGATATTTTTTCTTGCGTTCGGAACATCCTCTCTTGGGACCTTTGACTTAAACAAACGACCCCGTTGATCGTAAAGTTTCTCTGGGATATAAGTTTTATTGGTCAAACCAAAAGGTGTGACATTATAGCTTTTCAAACCTTCGCACTTGTAAACTACCTTCTAATTTTTACCAAGAAATATACATATAGATATAAATATCTAGAGACTTTGGTTATACTTGTACCGTGTTGTTGGTATTCTAGGTTGTTTCAAATAGGCTTTATAAAAAAATACACTGTTTTGTATTATATATGTATATATACGCACTAATCAACTATATAATACATGTTCACGCTATTAAATAATTATTGTTTATGTCCAAGTGAAACATTGACCTATCGATTTAATATTATTTAAATCAAAATCGATAAATTATAAACATTTTACAAAAACTATCATATTATGTATGTACCAAGTATAGTTAAATACCTATTTAATTATCATGAATAAACACAACTATAATACAAAACGAGTTTTAATGTTAAGTTCAGTCAATTACAGTTTTTTATTCAAAACTATATTGTTTAAAGTTCAACTTGTTTTCCTTATATAAGTTCACATGTATTTTATGAAATTTATTTTGTATATGTAGTATGTACACTGTTTTCAGTAAATTATATAGTATATTTAGCTTGCAATAAAACCAAATCGTTTCATATAAGTACTCGGACTTCCAACATACGTGATATGTATAAAACAATGTGTGTTTGTACAATTATGCTGAGTCATGGGAATAGTTAAAATGTATGTAAACAATTAATAATTTTGTTAATATTTTTCCCTAAACTAAAAATGTTGAAAGCCTAACAGACTTATATTTAGTGATTATGCTAATAATAGCAAGAAATACAATAATAATGTTACAATGAAGTTAAAAATTTAATATTATGATACTCATTAAATACTGTGCTAGCAAGAATTATATTATAGATCTAAAAAATAAGTAAGATAATTTTGTTTATTATCAAAATGTGATTGTTTTTTTTTTATATATATAATTATTAAACCATTCAACTTCAAATACTTATTATGTATTTGTCTCATTATCTTTTTTAAATTGTACATAGAAAAATATTACTTAGTATGTTGCGTGTTTAACTAAGCATGATTATCTTAATATATATCATATTCATTTTCTGAATTGATGAATTAACTACCAAAATTAAATATTTTAAATGAACGTTACGATTAATATCAGTTATACAGTTACTTGTTTCGCTGAAATTCGCAGACCATGTAACTCAATTATTTCGAGTAGTAAATCATGAGAAAGTTGGAACCTTATCGAGGAGTTGAAACACTAACAAACTTCGTTTAGTTTCTTAAGACTTTTCGTAAGTAAACCGTTCAAAGTTGTTAATTTCGTGAACACTAATAAATATTGTTATAGTTCTCATTATAGCAATATGTTCAGATATAATTTAATTTCTGCATATTACTGTATTGTGTTGTATTCATTATCCATTTAATTTTTAATTGAATATTTTTAACTAAAACCTACTAACACTCTTAAATAGCCACTTCAGTTATATTCAAAATATTATATAAGTAAAATTTAACGATTTATATAACATAAAAAGATAATCTGATAAGGTTCGTCGCGGTGGCATAGCTTAGTTTGTTTTTGGGATTACTGTATTACAATTTCTAAATATCGTGGCGGCTAGTTGTAAGACGGTGAAACAGCCGGTGATCATAGAAGAGTGACGTATGAATAATAACTATTGTTGAATAGGAAGATTTATAAACAATGAAAGTGGTATTAATAATCGATTTATATTTTAACGGCAACATATACAGAATCGCCAGAGTTGATATTTTTATCAATACGACAATACATTTACTTTATGGTAAAAAACATAATTTTATTGATGAATTTAGAAATTTAAGTCTTTGGCCTATCACAGGAACGACAAAAAAATCCTTAAAGCATAATATAATTTTATTAAAAATAAAAATGTAAAAAAAGTATTTTTAATAAAAAAAAACATTGTATAATGTTAATATAGTTACTTAATTTCATCTATATATCTATAAGTATTCATTAGGTATTCATCTAGATATATTCTGAAGTATAAACTAAGAGTAATAAAAAAGTTAAGCAAGGATATGATGAATTGTGATTATAAATGTATGTCCATAGTTCTCAAGCTACACAATCACTTAAGTAAACAAATATTTATATTTTTTGTTTATTATAATATTACGTGTAACTTTATTTTTACAAAGCTATACAGGGTTTAATAATATCATAACAACAATAAGAAACTTCTTCAGCTTTATGAAAAAATAAATTTTACATATAAAATTATATATATTTATTTTTTATAAAAGACTATTATCCATAACCTAATAAACTTCTTTTATTGTGAAAAATTGTAACTTTGGTATTATTATTATTATCGTCTTGACTTTATAGTTATCAACGAAATAAACATGCAACTTTTAGAATGTTATTTTATTTAATCCATAGTTTAAAAACTTAATTAAAAATTAGAAAATTGTTATTTGTTAGAAAATAATATCTCATCTCTGGTTTATTAGGTTTTAAAAATTAAATATATTTGCTTAAATAAGATAATTATTCACATAAGTATTTTAAAATACATAATAGTATAAATTATACAGTTAAAAATATATTTTATTTCTGTCGATTTAATAAAATATGTTTAGTTAGTCTTGAATGACACACATTAATACTTTCAGAATTTTATAATTTATTCGTTAGCTATATTAAATTTAATATTAATATTAATTTTTATATTTAACATTATGCTACTGTTTTTTTTTACGATTCCTAAAAGTTCTCGTGATCTAGTTGTTTGAATATTCAGGTGATTAATTCACACCGCGTATTATCTGGATCCAGTACATCCTACTGTGCAGGATTTGCAACACAAAAGGTTCACAGTTGTCGTTTTTTTTTTCAAATCCTTTAAACCATTTAACGGCCATCGCATAATAGCAGTAAAAATAACAGACTACCGCTGGTTCGCGGATTTTCACTAAACAAACAGTTATAATGCGATATGCAAATCAACTCCGGAGACAGGCTGTAAACAATTTTTCTTTTTTTCTTTTTCACGCTGATTGAGAAAAAAATACAAACACTTATTGACCGTTACTGGTGTGTTTTATTTTACAGTTGCGTCGAAGACGAAATTGCATTAAAACGTGTACATAATGTCCTCCGTGTACGAAATTACAGGCACGCAACCGTTTGTTGTGGGGGGAAGTCTCGACTTAGAAAAGTTTATAATGAAAACGCGTCAAGGTAGAGAGACCTTTGTGTTAATGATTCTATTCAGGGTCGCGTGCGAAGCAGTAATTTTTTTACTAAAAAAAAAAATAAATAAAAAAAAAATGAAAAGGGCGAAAGAAAAGAATCAGCAACAGAAATGGATAATAATAATCTATTGGAATGACCCGAGATGTAAAATGCACGTGTTCAGACGTGTTGCATCAGAAAAAAAATAAACTTTTAGAGTCTTTTGAGAGACTTATGTGAAAGAACTTTTTAAGTATGACGCGTAACCGTTAAAGGTGAAAAAATCGTCGATGTAGGGTTTAACGGCCAAAACTTTGACATTTTAACGTGCATAGCAAAATATATTTTCCGCGAATATGCAAAGAGACGTTAACATGTAACTTTCGGTTGGGTAAACATAATATTATGAGAAAGAAAAGTTATACAGACTTGCGTTTTTTTCTAAAAAATGATTAACCACAATAAATAAAAACGAAGGGTATACATGTAGATATATGAATTATGTACGTTTTACAAATATCAAAGTATTTACAATATAGTATTATTTATTTATTTTATAATATTTATTAATTAATATCCTTAAAGACAATTGTGTATATTTACCTACATGTATTAACGCTAATTAAATGTTATTAAAAACTATTTTAAAGTTTTATTTTATTGTAATATAAACAATTGCAATTGTTTATGACTATAATATTCATAAATACTATAAATCTTTACGAAATAATTATTTTAGGTCTTAAAATCATATTATAGGTAATTAATAAAGGTTTATTATAAATGGATATTATTTTTACATCGTTCATAAAAAATATGGTTATTTTTAATTTTATATTTTACTTACAATTATAATGACAAAAGTGGCATATTGATAAATAAATAAAACTGGAGTACATTAACAAGTAAATTTTATTTATTAATCAAAGTGTAGGTACGAAATTAAAATTCAGTTAATCATCGAAATATATCCTCCTGTGTAGTTTATAATAATCACTATAAGTATAATCATAACATGCAATCTTCTCTATTATTATACTAATAGTTATCATAAATACGCACACTAAATGTAGACAATGTTTTTATTTTTTTTTCTTAAAAACACATTTTTATACATGAAAATTACATAATAGTAGTACAGTGTTTTAAAAAGATCAAAACCTTATTTGAATTTTAAGTTTTTTTTTTAACATTTTCACATTGCATGTTTTGTATTTTTTTACATTTGTGATCATCATTACGCAAGTCACGTAAGAAAAATGCTAGTGTTTAATTAGAACTTTTAAAACTAGTATTTTTAATTTAATTAGAGCTTTACATGTTTCCATAATATTAACTTATAGCTAAATAAAATTATCTAGTAGGTACACAATTTTTTAATTATTTAATACGAATAATATTATTAACCTTTTATACACAAGAATTAAGATACTTTTGAATCATTATTATTATCATCATCATAATTTTTTTTTTTAATTTACATAACCTTTTAATTTTATAATACTTAGAAAAATAATGACAACTAAGTATTAATAAATTCAAAAATATTATCGACAAAACGAGTATTTGGATATACCAACATGTCCTGTAGCTTTTGACCTGAATAGTGATAAAATATTGCTCAATTTAGATCCAGGCAACCGGTGACTTTTCTCTTATAACAATGGAGTTCTCTTTCATTTGGCAATGGGGATATAGTAGCAGTAGAGGTGTATATATGAACGTTATTAATTTCCCTGCTATTATTGTGTCATGGTGGTGTTGGTGGTGGTGGTGGGATGGGAGCTACTGAACCTTATTAACGGCATTAAATTAAACGGCATAACAGCGAGTAAACAAAAACAGTAAACGTATAGTTTTCTCTATATCCAAAGACAAATATTATGTTGGTTTTATTCTGCTATTTTTTATTCATAAACATCTTAACATTGTGTTTGTGCAAATCTAGTTAAGAAGAATATAAAAGAAGTCCATACATATACCTATGCTTTATAACAATATGTATGATACATTTTTTTGTCAAAACCCGTCTAATAATGTTTTTATAACAATTTAAAAAAATGCTTGTTGTCAATCGTCAGAAAGTATATATTTTTTCCCTCGTCGCCTAATTTAACTGTTGCACTTAAAAGCTTAATGTGTAGAATATTTAACGACCGAGATGACAACATGATTTTAAGAAGTTTAGAAAGTCTTCTCATAGAAATAATAGTTCTGATATGTTGCTTTATCGATAGTCAAATAGAAAATAAATAAATAAATATTAAATTAATTTTGTCGAACCAGCAATTAAATAAAAAAATGCTTAACAACGAACAAATATTTTGTTGAATTTCTTCAAATGTATAAATTAAATCGCGGTTCATGTTATTTTGATAAAAACCAATAAAATAATTAATTTTTATGACCAACATTATTGTGTTTTTTCGACAGTTGTATAGAGTGTAGACGAAAAAATGTATTGAACCAAACGTTTGTGGTTTATATATATATAAATTATAATTATTTGTGCAATGTGAACAACCGCTACGGATATATAATTGGAATGGCTCGTTTTTCGAGTTAATATGTGTATAATATATATATATATATATATATTTATGTGTGTGTGTATATATTATGCGTATATATGCATATCAATTTAATGACTGTATACGCTACGCTGTACCGTCGTTAAAAGCGGACGTCGTCGTCGTCGACGGCGACGGTGCTGTTGCAGTATAACGGTAGCAGCAGCGGCAGCCAGCCAAGGCGTGCCGCTGCGGTATATCGTTTTAAGCCCAATGAAATACGGCGGAAATTTTAATAAACGACACCTTTCCCTAGCTCGTGGTTCGGTTTAAATAGGTGGAGTGGTGTAGGGTACGGTTTAGACGGTTTTAACGTAATTAAATCTGGCCGCCCCGGCTCGAGCGAAAACAAACGGCTCGTCACACGGAGCTAAAGGCCTTGTTAATAATTTAATACCCTTTAATACGAAATCGTGTGACGTGCGCTCTCTCTTACTGCAGTGTACCCCGCTGCCTTAAAACAGTGCATAAGAGGGTGAGAGAGGATATTTTTTGGGCGGAGGCGATGGATACAGCGACGCATGACGGGGGTAGCGGTAGAACGGTGTATCGTAGTATTCGTTTTCTTTGGCCGTTCTTATACTATAGCTCTACCCAGTACTCAACTGTCTGTGTGGGACACATACGGCCGGGATGTGGGGGGAGGGTGTAGGGTGGCACGTCAAGGGACCAATACAACGGGTGCACTCGTCGGTAAGATAGTATTTATTCTTTATTTCGTATACTCGCCATTAAAATCGCATTTGTTTACTGTATTTACTGTTATTATATATGCGAGGAGCCTATAATACAATAAAAGACTCGCAGGATACTTCCGGTATCCGTATAGTCACCTGCTACAGTGGCCTAGAATATGCTACCAGTTCACGATTTTGCATAATTCGTTTTTTATATATTATACAAGCCGAATCCGAGACACGTAGTACTCGTAGTAGTCATATATCACATTGCTCGAGTGTCTCCCCCCTTCATCCAACCATTACCTACCAACAACCCAAACATATTTTGAAGAAAATTCGTTTTCCGTCGTCGCCAAACGAATTAAAATAGTTTAATTCTTTCTGTTTCCGCCGCCGGAGCTATATTTATTGTTAAGCACAACGAAAACTGCAATGTGCTGCTGCTGTTGTTGTAAAGACCGCGCAATGCGGACAGATTTCCATTTCCCGTTCACTCCTTAGAGAACGGGTAGGGTTTTTTTTTAGTTTCATGCTGTTATATCGTATTTGTTATTAATTGTTGAGCAGTTTTTATGTTTGATACTATATGTCTGTATTCAGTGAGATTCATACATCTTTAAATCGATACCGTCTAAACATTTTATGAAAACCTATTAATCTTACATAAGTATGGAAATTTTCAATTTTCGAATCCTTTTGTTTTTATTATGATTTGTATTTTCTTTCATCATGGCATTTACAAACACAACAAGAAATTTCGATAACAAAAAAAAGACACATTTGTACCTTTTCCATAAACACATTTCTTGTTTCTTTAGTGCACTGTACGGAAAAAAAACAATAAGAACACAATATCGAATTGTGTTCATACTTGTGAAATAACAAAAGTCATACGAAAAAACATACTTTTTCTGAAACTTTTGTTTCTATTTATACTGTACAGTACTTTACAATCACACAGTAAGTGGGCGTGTGTACGAGTGTGCTTGGGTATGCGCTCATACATTCATAAACCATAGAAGAATATTATTAATATTAAAAAAACTGAATTTCGTTTTATATAACAAAACTTTACTATCCATCTATATAATAGTATAAATATGTACAATTCTTTCTCTACATATAACAGAAATCTATATTATAATAATATATAGAATATCATGGCATTGCTGCAGATTATCTAGACGGTTTTCTTACTATCTTAATATACAATTATTATTTGCTGTACGTAATGAAACTACCAATTCAACAAATCTATGTAATATAATTGTACTTTTGCTAGACATAAATAGAATATACACAATACGTATATAGATCGTTTAAAATTGTGGTTTTCGTGACTGGATATGATCTTGTCATACTGCGGCTGTTCTGTGGTGATAATTAAAACGTCCTGACAACGTTTATATATATATAGAACAACTGCGTGAGAAATACCGCAAACTCGACTTTTAACGATCCTCTAAACGAATTCTGATGATAACTCGCGGCGGCGACCAAATTCCAGCGCACTCAAATTCAATATTAAAAACGCATGTGGCTCACCCGGTTTGGATATAATAACAACGGCGGCACCCCTTTCTTATGCTCTTATACACATATATAGTACGGCGGCCTGTCTGTCGTTTTACCCGCTGCTACAGCCGTTGGTTTAAGCCCCTAGGATTTTTGCTCCGGACTTGTCGGATCGTTGGTAGGGGGTGTGCCGTTGCAAAGGCGGTCGTATATCATATACGCGAGTTTATTAATATCGGCTTCTTCGTCGGAGTGTTCTCCGCGTGCGCGCACATGTGCCAGACTACCGGCGGCGGGTGTATATATATCTGTGTGTGTGTGTTTGTAGAGCAGGACAAACGTCAGTGAATTACGGCGGTCGAAAAACGTTTACGGCTTTGCCAAGGAGAGAAAGCATCTTTGTTTTTTTCCCCTTTTCTCTTCTCTTCGGGTACCAGGTGACACACACACGCACACACGCACATATATATTATATACTCGTCGTAGTTTCTCACCGTTCCCCGGGGGATCCTAAAAGTATATGTTTCTCTTCTTTCCGCCGGTAGTGCTTTTTTATATATAGGTGTATATATATATATATATGTGTGTGTGTGTTATATTCGAGCACATTTTACGAAAGATATTAGAGAGAGATGAGACGGCCGTATATATATATATATATATATACAGTCGCCGTTCATTCCATTATATTGTTGTCGCGCATTCTCCAGGCCCGGAGAACAAAAAAAGAACGACATTACGCCATCTACGTTTACACGCTCCGACACGCAATGATTTGTCAACGTCCGGAAGCGAAAAACACGGGCGAACCGCCACCGTTACGCTCGCGAGCATGTGTGTTGGCTGGTGCAGAATATAATATATATATATACTCACACGTGTCCAAATCCATTACGCCGTATATAGGAACCCACCCGCGTCCCACCACTGTGACGCGCCGGCGATGAGCTTATCAGACTCGGATTTTTCTTCTAGTTTTTCGTTTCGTTGGTCTGGCGCAATGCAATTTCTTAATAAAACAGATATTTGCCACCGCAACGACACGGTATAAGAGATAAACATATTATATAGATGGACGGATGGTATATATGTATATAATAATAATGTACGCTGCGAGTTTTGCATATTATATATACTCCATGTGGGAGAAGACGCGCGAAACCAAAAGTTATCGGACCGAATGTAAACAGCCTGCGATCGCTAAACAACAAGTATTCAAAGTCGTGTGCTTTGTTTGTTATCGATGTAGTAGAATGGTATAGTTCCCTTAGGGCGAGGGTGGTCGGGCGGTGAGGACGCGATTGTGAGAGGAAAAGGAAAAGAGAATTTTCGAGTGGGGTTAGACGAAGTCGGAGATGAAATGTGCGTTCGAATAGGAGGTGTTATCAACTAGGTATCCCCGAACCCCGCTTGTAAATCAAAATACATATTATATACGTGTACATTATATTATATATATTGTTCGCACTGTTTGTCACGCACACGCACGGCACGCGTATGTGTGTACTTACTTATCGTATAAAATATAAATACGTCGTCGCAAACATAATATATATATATTATATATATATGTATATTGTCACTGCCATGTCATATAGAAGCTTTTAACTTCGCCGTATGTGCAATCGCAGCAACATTTGACATTATTCCTATCTCTATGCCTTGTGCCTTTAGACCTCTGTCCAAACGTGTCCCTACCGTCCATATACTATGTACGAAACGTTAGCACAAACGACTATGACAACGACAAAGATGGTGGTTGACATGATTCATATTTCGATAAAATTGTGTATAGTACCATTGTTGTTTCGTTTCAGATTTGTTCCTAAAATCGAGCGACTGTTGAAAATATATATAAATATATATAATATATTGTCTAAATTAAAATATAATAATGATAATATTTTCTTGCTAAACTGGTAACACGAATTACATCCCCGATTGAACATTTGTATTTATTTTTCAGTAATTGTTGATACGATCATAATATTTTTACCAACTTTAATTTGTTATTAAATAAATATGTACGTATATTATTTATTTTAGAATTATACATCTAAAATAATATAAATGTAGATTGTGTAAAGCAGCAAATAGTGCACCGGTTCAGTTACTGTAAGAATAATATAAGTTTATTTCTTGTACATTGAATGTAGACATTGTGTTGTTACAACGATTAAATCGTACGCCCGCGAGCTCATATAAACGTTTAATCTTATTATATATAATATACAGGTATAGTGTATACTATGAAATTGACGCTAATTTTTGTCGCTTTTAAAACTTTTAATCGTTAATAATACACACACGAGCAGTCACAATAAATATAAATATATATGTTTGTTGTACGTTAAACCGCTAAATAAGTGCTTAATACGCTTCGTTTGTGTGGTGTCCTCCTAGCCCCAACTACTACTACTACTACTACTACTACTACTACTACTACTACTATTACTGCTACTGCTGCTGCTCGGATAGTTAAGGAAACGTATAATTTTACGCGATGTACATATAATATTACTGTAAAAACCCAGATATTTGTGTAATTTAAACAGAAAACTAAGTATGGCTTAGTGTGATACCATACATAATAATTATGTTTTCTTTATTATATAATATTATCATATATATATATTTTATTAATTGTATCAAATCAAAGTAGTTTATCTTTTTTCTACTTTACATACATTTAGTATAAATATATTTACCATGTTTATCGTATTTATTTTAAATTTATTATTCATAGTAAAACGTAACTATAAGTTTAAGTATAACGTTACACATGACTTATCACATATGGTAATATATTACAATTTTAGTATTGATGTTAATATTTGAAAAGTTTAAACATAAAACAAAATTAAACCACTATATTTTTCAATTATTATAAGTATATCAAAAGTTTGACTCGTCACAAAGCGAAAATTCTGTCTCGTCGGTTATAAATCTTTATGAACCATCCAATACAACTAATACGATACAAATACATTACAAACACATGCATCTGCTAAACAAGCGAAAATAAAATAATTTAATGTTAAACTTATTGATTAACTAATAGATGTGAGAAAAACTAATGACGCATAAAATTACACCAAAGAACCTAAACTAACTTAATCGTTAAAGTTGTTTCATTAATAAATGAATATTTTAAACGATCAACATTGTCGATTACTCAAAGATTTGTGAGTAGACTTGTCTTAATACTATATACTGACTTGGTTTGGAATGATTGAATTGCAAACCAGATTCTGAGAAAATATTGAAGGATAGGTTTATGCACATAGCTCAGTCAAAAATGTGATTTAAAAAAAAATACTTTTTTGTGGACCGTTTTCGTCAAATCCGATCCGGATAATTACTCGCGTAATGTACATGTCACGTGATTATTCATAAATATAATTACCTATAGCGTGTAGAAGCATATTTATTTTTACGTTAAGTTACATTATACTTTACTTACATTAAACTAGTTATGATTTAAATGATTTTATTGACAAAGGGATAAATTAGAATACTTAATTTGAACGATATTATCAACATAATGTATTTACTTTTTAGTTTTCTGCTATTCTATAATACTAATTTTCCTGTAAAATTAAACCTACACATAATACTTTCCAAATTATCATAAAGATTTATTCGTAGGTAGTTTCTTAAGTACAGTATCAATATAAATAAAACTATTTAAATACTGACAACAAGATTTAAATTACTTTGATGTCTTCTAGTTGAAAACACATCAACATAGTGAATGCAGACTAAAGTTTCTTTAATATAAAAGTAATATGAAAAGCTTAAAATTGTCATACGCTTTGTAAAATACTATAAAACAATGGTTTTCTTTTTATATGAAAAAAATCCCGTTTGAAGACCGTGGAACTGCCGAGACCCTGCTTGCGCGTGTAGACGTGTAATATATAATAATAGGTAAAATGGATGAATAAAATATGGGTATTTTCCGCTTATTAATATAAAGACGCTTCCCATCAAGATATTAAAAAACAAACCCTTATTTCTACCTTCTAACGCGCCTGACCTTTATTTTATGTACACTTTTCTGCTTGAAAAAAAAAATAAATATAAAACCAGTGTATAATACAAAAGCATTTCACACCGGAGAGAGCTATAGCTGGTGGGGTAGGTGCTGTATCTACGTGAAATATGTGCGCTATGGGTTTCAGAACGGAGAGAAAATAATACGAAAAAAGAAAAAGAGAAGCGAAACGAAAACCCGCGTAGTACGTGTCGAAATGTCACGTATGATTCTCGTTAAGAAGACGTTTTCAGACTTCACCGTACCAGTCGAGGTTTGACCCTTTGACTCCGACTCCTATACTCCGTTACGATATATTATATACGAGTTCTTAGATAAGTGAAGAACGAGAGTAGTGTTGGGGGAAAAAAATTACAGATTTTTTTCAACCAACATCGTAAACCGAAAATGTCTCAGTGCTGTTTACACTGAACTGCTACGCACTGACGACTTAATACGAATTATATCTGTATAAAATATACGTATACATGTATACAAGTTTTCCTAGATAATTTCTTATTATTGTGTTTGTCTTCATCCACACCCGCCCAGTGACCTTATTAACTCTAAAACGTTGATAAGTACATAATTAATATATATATATACGATATACCTGACTGTTTAGAATATGGAATACATCGCGAAAAGCATAGAGTGAAACACCACCTCATACACAGTACACCTGCATGTCGTGTGTAACACTACAGAAAACATTTTATGTTTTCGTTAGCTTGTTTTTCTCTTTGTACTATAACATTTATGTGTATATAATATATACACGTAAATACGGTGATGACATTCTCGGATGATGATATCCTCGCGAGACGATTGTTTTTCAATTTCAATCCGCAGAGAAGGCGGAGCTGCAGCAATACAAAACTATCGAAACTCTAGTACTGTCGCGTAGTTGCTTTTAACGTAATGTCTAAACTTTTCCGATAGCTTATTAAACTTTTCAATAAAATATACAGTATAAAAGTCACTATGGTTATTTTTTTTTTTTGCGTATCCTCGGCGCAAAACGGTAAAAAATAAATAATCCCGTGATCATCATCATTATATCGGCGCAGCGGGGATATAAGCATGAAGCGATTTACAAACAATGCTTGGGTCAGTGGAGGACAAAAAAAACACGTGTGCATGCGTATATATTTACATATTATATATGTACATATACGTGCATATCCCCACCAGGACTTAGAACGCAATAAATGGTTAATCCTCGGAGGATAAGTGTGTTTACCTCCGAAACGACGTCGTCGGCTTTAGTCCGGTTTTAATCCGTTCCGATGCTATAAATTTCGGGTGGCCGTCCTAATGGCCTCTCCTTTGTATTTCGTTTTGCCGTCTATATAGAAACGTGGTGGTAAACACGATAATCTAAATAAATCGGCAAACATTAGAGTTATTATTATTATTATTAAATATTCAAGCCTAAGCGCAGTAGCTTTTTTATATTAAAAAAAAAACATTTCGGTATTGTTCTTTGTGGTGCCGATGACCGACGTCTGATGAACAATGTATGCACAATAAATTATTTACTCTGTTTGGTAACCGTAATTTTTCCTACACTAGAAAACGTCAAACACACTCGAAAATAGTAAATACGATAAATATAAATAGAACCTATATTAAAATATTAATAATTTATTTTCTTTATAGTTTAATTATTGCACGGCGTTCCGAGTAGGCAAAATAGGTACATGCGCGAGTTTATTTGATAGTTGGCTGCTAGCTGTTGCAGTTGTAATTAGTTATTATTTATTAGTTTATTACTATTTGTATTTACTACGAAACACGAGAAACCATCGATTCATTAATATGGTTATTAGGATTTAATAAAACCAAATAGTTTCCATGATCACTATTGTGTATGTTGGATGTTGAACAGATATTATAGATTTTATTTGCTTCCGTAAGTTATATTTACATATGCACTTACTAAGATTGTAGTATGCATTTTTATGTTTTATCAAGAATTTTGATTTTAAAATAAATAAAAAATGTGTTAAGATGCCAAAAAAGTGTAATTCTAGTGTAAAAAATGAAAATAAAAACAAAAAACAGTAACTTGGAATTATTTTGAGAAACGTCCAACTTAATTACTTAATTTAATTTGATTGATTAGTTTGGAAAGATATTATTTATATTGTTATTATGTATTTTTAGTAAATTCTCAAACAAATAATAAAACTGATTTCATGGAACGTTGCCCTTATGATAAAACTTAACAATTGTTCACTGAAACGTAAGCATTGTGTATTATTAAACGTGTATAGGTACCTAGATCTGTCACACACACTGTCCAAAACGACAAAGCCTTTACCGTTAATATTATCAATTTTATGCGTCCCAAAGAATTATTTTTCCAGATTTTTACCGTTCAGTGTATTATTATTATTTTTTTTTTTAAATATGTATATGACGTATTGTTATTTATTTACAGTGCTCGGGGGAAAACAACGGAAATTACTATTGACGTTCCATCTTCTTAAACACTGATTTTTTCACCATTCCGTAACCCTAAGGTTTAATTTTATGTTTTGATTATTATACATATCAAGCTTATTTCTTATTTGCTGTTAATTATTATTATTACTTTGAATACACTAAATAATTTGAAGAATTAAAAATATTTATTTTAAATTATTAAGAGTATAGGGATTGAAGATTACTGAGAATACAAAACGTGAATTCACTGGAATCGTACAAAAATAACGGAAACAAATTATTATAGTTTATGCATAATAACGCTAAATAAAATAGTATTTAATTTAAGTATTCAAGCTTTTTTTGCTAAATTACACCCTTAAAAAAAACATTTATACTGCTTAAAAATATAAAAACCGATGAACACATTATAATCATCCGATTTTTTTATTTTATTAAAATACATATTAATTATACAATGAACAAACAATTTACATTTTAAGTACTAAATAACAATTTAGTCTAACAAATAACTGTTATAAAATAATAATACAATTTATAAAATAAGTTTACAATTTTTTTATATTTTAGATGATGAATATATTGATTTTATAATATATTTATTGTTTTGTGTGTGTGTGGTCAAACAAAAATAATTATTGGGTAGCAAAAACTAAAATTTTTATGCAAAACTGTTTTTGACAAAATTATTTTTGCTTTTTTGATATAATTTAAATATGAATATTTGCAATTTTCAGAAAATGTAAATTGTTAGCATGATTTACACATAATATAATTTTAAATATTTTGACACGGCATTTATAGTTATTTGACATTTTTTTCAATAAATATCGTTTATAACAATTTTTCCTTAACCAAAATGGTTGGAAACACAAGGTTCTTCATAAGTTGTTATTATGAATATTCAACATAATAAATATACATTTCTGAGTATTGCAAAATTCGATATTTAAATGAAGATTATGATTTTGATTATTTTATTATTGTAATTTAAAAATATTATTGCTAGTAGATACTTATAACTTAGACAATAATATTTCCATTAAAAATATTTTAGGAAAATTTAATTCAACTTATCATATACAATATACATATTACTAATACAATAAATTACTGTTATAGCATTATTAATTTACTTAGCAATATAGACTGATAGACTGTTTTCACTCATAATCGTTATCCGTATTTCATGATTATTTTTGGTTTTTCCAACAATCTCTAAAAAAATTGAATTAGAACATTTCTGAGTGTGCTAACCCTAACTATTAGCTATTACTATTATGGTCATAATACAGACATTTTGTTTGTAATTAAACATTGTATCATTATAACATTTATAACTTATTTTTTGAAAATAATATTTCAAGATTTTTGTAATTGAGTAAATATGATTATCAATAATATGAAGATATATGTTAAAAAACTATTCTTTTAAACGCATAACTATTGTTTTAATTAATAAAAAAAATGTTATTTAATTTTGCCATCCTTATTATTTTAACACAGTATATATATATATTAAAAACTAATTATATATTGTTAATTATAAACATCAATATAATAATTATTTTTAAAATGGTTTATTCGTAATTCATTGTACATTTATAGTTAGTAAAAATATAGTGGTCTCGTATTATAATCCATTTAGCACATTTATAACAATAAGTGTTATCCTAAGAAGCTTTATCAAAAGAGAAAACACTTTTAGCTTATGCATAATAAACTATTTTGTATCCCATAAAATTAATATTTACCTTAAAAAAAAGAGCTCCGATAATTTAAAATTGTGTGTACAATTACTCCACTTAAAATTATTATCTTGCACTTTGTGTAATTACTTGTACGTTTTAATATAGTTAATATTAATTTTGACTTTATCTTCATTCTATAAATATTATAATTGTGTTTTTAATAATTTATTTTCATCTAAATGTTTGAGTTATACCTAAAATAATGTATACTTACTACTGTTTTTATTTTTACTAAAACAAATTAAATATATTTCGTGTAATTACTAAAAATACTTAAATGCATGTTAAATAAAATACGTGATAAACAATATTTCCTAAACCGTCTGTTGATAATAATTAATTTTAATTCTAAAATAAATTAGTTATCTTCTATATTAGCTATAGGTAAAATAAAAATGTAAACTTATCAACATTTACTTAATTTATATTTAATATCTATTTCACAATTGTCATTCCAATTAAAATTGAATGAAAATAGACATTTTTGAATATTAACCTTCATCTGTACAGCACTAGTAAAAACTAACTAATTGGCAGTTTTAGAAGACGTTTCATATGCGCGTAACTATATTCTTTTCACTGACCTTCGAGACATAAGTATTATCATAATATTTACACATACCTAATACATAAAATAGTATAATATTATACGTAATATTTTTCGCTGGATAACCCATTTTCACTTGATTAAACAATGTTTGCCAAATCAACAAGTTATTTACCCCCTTAATCATAACATGGAAAAAATATAGTTATTTAAACAAAACTTTATAGCCACCGCATTTATGTCGTATGGTTATTATTTACGCCTACATACTTACTCGGCGATGCTATTTTCAAACCTTCGTGTAATAATAATAATAATAATAATCATAAAAACAGTAACTACAAGTAACTACGTCATAGGTGTAATCGAGAGAAATCCCAGTCCAATAAGTGAATCGACCGACAACGAAAATCGTATGTCCGTTTGACTATTACTATTATAATATTATTTGAAGGGTCGGTCGTTATATTCGCGTCGACCGTTTGGGGTCGTACTCCGTCGCATATAAACGCCGATGATGTCCGTTCTGTGATGTGGGCAAAATGGACGGTTGATGGCAGCTGCATAGGTGGACGGGGTGCACGGATATACGTCTAGGGGGGAAGGGTCGAGGTCGCGATAATCGAAAATATGGTCCTGCTACGGCCGATGCTTTCCGATAGCTTTATGTGTATATGTATATACGTATGTTGATACGGTCAGCGGGGGTAAACGGCGACGGGCGCCTGTCGGGCAGTAAAAACGCGACCGGAAATCGTAAAACCCTATATATTATACGTATGTATATTATTTTGAAAGCTGCTCCTCTTTGCCCTGATATTATTATATTACACAAGTCCTCAACGTTTATCAAACATCATGTTCTCTATCCCTAATGGTTTCACCTTTTTCCCTCGAACTACTAGAACCCGTCCCAAACCACCCCCATTGTCGTAACGAGAATAAAATAAAATATTGCAAACACTGTGAATAATGTGCGTGTTTTTTTTTTTTTGTATTTCAGGTGCTTTGCAGATAAGTGACAGTCAAGAAACGGACCAAGGCAAATATGAATGCGTGGCTGAGAACTCTGTGGGCACACAACATGCTACGACTATGCAACTGTGGGTCAGAGGTGAGTGCTATAATTTCTTTTCTGTTATTATTATTATTATTATTATTTCCTTTTTTTGTGTGTGTTTTTTCATTATATTTTCGTTCGGCCTACCGAGCAGGCTGCTTGCCGTATATGGTACCGTATTATACCTATACTCATTTTTTTGCCGAAAACCCAATTGTGCGTAAAAACAAAGAACAAACTAGAAAACTGAAATCGCATTATTTTCCATTCATTTGCTTTTCTTTTTCTTTTTTCATTCGGCGGGATCTGTGCGCATTTTTTTTTATTTTTAACTTTTATATTAAATGTAATTTACGATTCCGACCTACGGGCACATACCTACCAGGTAAACGGGACCAAACGAATTTATGATGTCCCAGGACGATATACCCTTCGCAAGGTTACAGTTAATTAATTAGGTTAATTGTGAAACATTAACGTGAGGTCGCTGTCAGGTGGTAGGAGGGGAGGATAAAGCGGCAGGCGTGAACCGTCGGATGTTTCATTCAATTTCCTCTGCGTTGTTACGATAAACCAAAATATTTCCGTAAAGATCATCAAATTTGCATCAACAAAAGAAAGTTATCTGGACCAAATATACAACGAATAAGAACGTTTATACATACAATATTATGTACAAATAATTTATTGTTAAATATGTACGTTATTCTTGCTGTTATTTTGAAGTTGTATAAACATCGATAAACCGCACAATCAAAAAATAAACTGGGAAATTATTTATTACAAATTCATAGTAATTAATTATCTTTAATAATTAATCTTTACCTAAATATTTAAACGATTATAAAATTAAATTTAAAACAACAAATCAAGTCTGAACTATATATCAATGTAAAATATAAATATATATTATTGTACTCATACGAGTAGTTGTGTATTGTCTGTAATTAATTATTTCATTATTTTAAGGCTTTGATCAAAAATCAAATTTGAAACAATTTGTTTAAAAACGCTATAAACTGTTAAGTGTTTTCCCTCACAAATAATTTGAATTTATCGTGAAATGTTATTTCTTCTGGGTATCATATAGAAAGAATTTCTGATCTATAAATTTAGTACTTATATGAAGCTTTTTTAGCAATTTAATCCGAAAGTATTTAGTGTTAACAGAAAATGTAATAATAATTGTATAATTATTTGTGTACATTTTTTTCCTTAGAAATTTAAAATTTTAACACTTGCTAAAATCATCAGTTTTCATACTTACATTTTATCGCAGTTCTTAGAGAAAGTTTATCACTAGTTAACTTTTTACATTTACTATAAAGTAATTTAAATGTCAAGTTATTTTTTCTGAGGATACATGGTAAGTACTATGTTGGTACATTTTTTACACAATCTGAAAAAAATATATTCAAAGTTGTTAAAATATTTTGTTGCAAATTATTTGTGGAGAACTTTTTAAATGTTTTACAAGTGATCACTTAAACACTTATAAAATATTTAAGACAACTTACGAGTTTCAACCATTATAGAACGATAAAAAAAGTTCAATAGTTGTTGTTCACTGCTCATAGGAAAAAGTTTATATCGAAAACCATTAAAGATTTGCGAAAAAAATAGTTGATTAATTTTACAATTTATAGCGTGTGCTCTCTTATTGGATAAATTGTATGATATATATATATATATATATCTGTTTTATTCTTTCTATATATAGTCTTATATGTTTAAGACTATCGGTTTTTATGATGATGTGTTTTTTTTCTTCAATAAACACTGTTTTGGGATGTAGAGTGACCTGTATAAGAATATCATGTATAACACATTTAAAAATTATTATATGTCATATTAAAAACTCAACAGAGATTTAATAGGGTTTTAAAAAGTTATTAAAAAAAAAAAAAACAAACAAACAAACATGATCACTTTATCAAACTACAGTTTCATCGATTACAAACTTAAAATAATGTTTACTTACCCCAAAGCTAGATCATATTTACTACCCCTAAATTTTCTATATACTCGAGTCATTTACCAATTTTTTAACTCAATTGATAAACCAAACAAACAATACTATATAAAGGAATTTACCATCTATTAAACGATTATTGCAGACATTGATATAAAAAAATCAAAAATGTTTAATACCATGTTCAGTTATGATATGATGCTATTATTATAGGATAACATTTAGATGTATTATCTGTGATAGGTCATGCTTATAATGATATAGAACATTTTGATACAGAATAAATTTAAATTTAATTATATTTATTTGAATTATTCATTAAATAAACATGATACACTGATTATTATTCTTTAAAAAAATATTTTAATTTTGTTCGCCTCTTTTACACGAACAGTCCACTATTCAGTACTTTTTTTTATTTGGTACTTAGCATTTTATTTAAATAATTTGGTTTTTCGAGATTTAACTATTCATATCAAATTGATATTTTTACATACACATAAATGAATAATTATACTATATGTATATACTATCCGATAATCTTAATTTTTTATCAGCTTATTATTTCTGTATTTTTTATATTATTCTTCCCAAATCTATACAATGTATTCTTTTAGTAAATAATTATAATTTTGATAATTTTACTTTTTGTTTATTTTATTTTTTATCTGTGAATAGATAAGTACTTAAAAAAATCATATATTGTAAGGTATAAACACGAAAACGGTTTTTTATTAAATTTTTTTTCATATTACTGTGTTTTTAACTAGTAATCTTTGATTGATTTCCCAAATGGGTTTCCACAAATAACTACAACGAATACTCCTAAACTTCGATCTAACAATCAATTTTCTTTTTCATTTTTATATGTTGCACCACTGAAAAACAATTGGCATTCCACTTATATGCTATACGTCTGTCGATAGTATGTTTATTATATTTGTTTAACCACGAGCACGTTTTACGGGTGAATACATTTTTATCATACACTCCACCACGGTGAACTGTTCAATAAAACGCGCTAGTTTCAATAATAAATGTACACATGTCCTTGCATGTATACTTTCACATTTCTATAAGTATTTTACTACATTTATATGAATACTTATTATTATTATTGCCCTTATCACGCGTTATCATAAAAAAAATCGAAACAGTAAAAGTGTAACACACGTTTACTGCGGAGCATCTCGTCCCCCGAGGTTGCCGAAATGTCTTTACGTTATACCTGCAGTAAGTTTTTTTTTTTTTTTTATATATTTTACAATTTTTTTTTTCTCTTAGCCATCAAATTAGAATATCGCGTCCGCATAAACTTTTAAGTTTCCGCTTCTTTTTCTCTTCCATCTCTTATTTTCCCCTTTTAAAACTCAACAACCAAAAGAAGTTTAATTGCATTATCGAGGTTGGAAAATTAGTGTAAAAAACCATTTTCCACCGTCACTAGTGCATGACGGACAGCTATTTTGTCGATCTTGTCCTTTTCTTTAAAGAAAAAAAACTTTATTTTATGGTGATTTATCTACATACACAAAATTATATTATAGTAGCTATACATAGCCTCATTATGTATTATATATTACTAAATTAGTGCCTATTACTATTTTGTTATTTACAAAACTCAGGTGTGAAGGGGTTACAGTTTGTCTACACGGTAATCGTTAATGTCTGCTAATTAAAATAATTACCCGTCATATTTTTTTTTCACCCTTATTTTTTGTTAGTGGTTTTTTTTTTTACTCCCCCTGAAACTGTTTTTCTAATTATATTCGACCGGGGGTTTGTTTATTCCGTAAGCGGTTTACCGCTTAATCCGCCGATTCAGGTGGCTTAAATAAATATCGGACAATTTAAATAAGGATTTAAAAATGCCTGCAGTTTTTCCTGAAAAATAATTATACCATTTATACCATCCGATTGACGCAATACGTCGGTCTAATTGTATAATATAATATGGAAATCGTATTTTAAATCATTAAAATTTATATATTGACGTATATTGATATGAGGAATTCAAACTATGGTAAATATATTTACATCAGTATGTACGTGAACATTAAAACCAGTGCAGTCGTAGTAATTTATTATTTAATTATTTATTTATATACCCTGGGTGACGGGTCCTTATTCGATTTCTATCCTGTTTATATTTTTAAGAAAATATTTTTTTCTCAACAATTGTACTTATACGAACGCCATAATTAAACTTGCATAAAATTATATACGCATGAAATTACACAAGTAGAAATTAGAAATGAAATTTTTTTATATAAAAATATATAACTATATATCAGCGATAATATACGTATGTTGTAAGTACCTATCTACGTATATTGTATACATCGTTAACTCTATACTTAATAATATGTTAATATAAATAAAATTGTATGAAAATTCTTTATTATTAACGAATCCCCGAGTTTGTGACAAAAATCATAAAACGAATAAAAAATGTTTGTAAAAGGGTCGTACATTATTGTAGATTATTCAAAAGAGGCGGTGGCAAAAACGCTACCATCCGGTATAAAGGTCGCCATCCCGGGAAAATGGCATTGCTGATTGTGCAAGTCCACCGGAAGTGGTCTGGGTTAAATGCATGGCCCGACGAGAGCGTAATTGGGCACCGGTCTTTCGACTGCCGGGAAGAAGGGTCACCTCTACCGCTGCGCTTTAGCAGCAAGGGGGGGGAAGTGGACGACATGTGTTTTATAATGTCGTCTGGTACGCCGCCACCTACCAACTTCGTCCACCACCTATTCACGCGCGTATAAATTCAGAATTTCCTAATTGTCCCTCCCCTATACTCTCGAGTTTATGGTTTCCGAATAAAAATGATTCCGGATAGAGACTGCGCTATAGCAAGATACAGTGCAGTTCGCGTATAATATATATATATATATGTACATACATGTACGAACCATCAATATGCGTATGCATCTATAATTAAATGTGTTTGAGTGTGTGTGTCTGTGTATGTGTTAATTAATTAAATTCAAAAACCACTAGACCACTGCCACCACCCTGTACAAACCCACTCGAAGCCCTTCGTTATTATAATATAATATACCAATTGTATATGGTTGTATTAGTTTTTACAATTCTGTGAATGGTATATTTCATTTTATTTTTATAATTGTATGGAACATTATATACCTACTACAGCGTAGTGTTACTCAATTATATGGATTCTTACTACCAATGGCTTTGATATTTTTCTGAAATATAAAATGCTTATAGTTTTTCAGAATAGTTGGTACTTAATGATTCCTACGGAAGAAATAATATCGATAAAATAATGATATGTATCTAATTATGCCATACGTATTTATTTATAACTAAATAATCATAAGACTTAATATAATTTTTACATATCATAGTACCAATATATTTTAACGTCTATTGTTTTGTAAAATTTACACCATTCAATTGAAGAACTTTTAATCCTATTTTGTTCTTCTAGTTATAAACTGGGTTGTCAATTTAATGTAACTCTCGTTACTTTAGAAACCCTTTATTTTTAAAATTTTTTCTTTGACAAATTTATAGAAACAATTAGAGTTCACTATTTTTTTTTATCGTTATCAGTTGTTAATTTTTTTTTTTTTAATGACATAATCGTTCATTTTTAATTTTATATTCCGAAGCAAAATATTATTCTGAATATTTTGAACTTATTGGTTTATTGGTTTATTAGTTATAACAATGGCTCAAAAAACGCAGACGTTGCAATATTTTCTAAACACTTTCGATTTATAGCAGACCAAGTAAGAAATCCGAACTATGGATGATGAGTTTACAAATTGAAAATTAAAAATACATATTTCGTGAATTTCGTTTATTTTCGAGGAAAAGTACATACTTCATTGATTTTCATAAGCATATTAAGCCTATTTAATATTTTCTAAAAAAAAATGTTTTTTTTCTTTATCTTTATATTTAAAATAATATTAACTATAAAACTCAATATTATTTTACATGATTATTTATTGTTATCGCCGCAGTCGAATATTAATTTTATTATAACAGTTTGTTGTGCATTTAATCTATATGGTGCTAATATTCCGAAATATTATCGTATTGTAAATCTATTTACTGTTTATTCTCCACTACATTTTTTGTGTACAGTTGACATTTGACAATATTTTTGCACATATTCACATATATATTTTGATTGTTTTAGTTCTTATTATTAGTTATTACAAGTCCTAGTTATAATTTATAAGTACCTATATTTAATGTTTTGATGACAAACTTGAATTATCCAAACTTTTTATAATTATTACTCATAAAGTGTGTTCATACAAAATTTGATTTTTAATACTCTGATTTAGAATAAAGAATTAAAAATGTATGTCGTCATTAAAAAAATAAAACATAATGCAATGTATGTACTTAAGAAAATTGTTTTGAATAACTTAAAATATTAATATTTCCAAAAACTAAACTTTTTGAAATAATAATCAAATTATTACGTTAAATGGATCACCCCGTGTAATTATACATTTAATAGCTAATTGGTATCCTATAACTAGGAACAGTTATGTTGTATTTTAAATTCGTTTGACATAAGTTAGGTATTGAATATTTTTAATATATGTTGTAGAATACATAATAATAAAGTATAAAATTAATTTGGGATAATATAAAAATAATAAAAATATAATTATGAACGATTATTTTATGAAATATTTCCGGGTAAAAAAGGTAATGTAGAAAAATTAGAATTATATTTTATAAGATTTAGTTTTGATGTTCTATAAAGTACAATATACAAATATAATATAATATACAATATTATACATCCATTTTCGTAATAAAAATTTAATATGCTAAACATAATTTATCGTTAAACGTTTTATACCTTTTATATATTTTTAAAACACGATGAGAATTATCTATTATTTTACGCGTATAATAAAAACCGTTAACACATTTTTATACTACTCGAGCGTTTCATTTTCACCTCGACTTCTCCCATATAGCTAATATTAATAATAATAATTTTAAGAAGACAATAAATTCTTATTGTTTTCCTGCAGTTATCGGTAGGGTGTGTGTGCTTAACTGGTACATATACTATACTCGCTAATATTTATCGTTGTTTACAACACCTTAAGGCCATATTTACTTGTATCTACATTTAGTACACCTACAAGTATGAATAAATTATACCAATTAAACGAAACTCACTAATGCATAGTTTTTGCAGCACTTTTTAAAAAAACATCATGTTTTAATGGAACATAATGCTTTAACAAATTATATGCTATAGAATTAAACATTTTTTAAGTAAATTAAATTTTTAAAATCAAAAAAAAATTTTTTTTTAATATTTTTTCAATATTCATGATAACGTTAAAGCAATATGGATCAAAATTAGGATTGCCTATTTGTTTTTACGAATATTTATTTTTTAATTCTTTGTATTTAACTTTTTTTTTTATCACTATTCGATATTAACATGTAGCATAATTAATTGTTTTTTATCGTTATGTTACGTTTTGGTATATGAACCTAAATAATCAATAACTTCATTCGTCTAAGACATAATTTTGTAAAATTCAGTTTTCTACACTTAAATATTTATTTTTAAATCTAACGAGAAAATTGATGTTGATCGTCACCTGAATTTTCGTGGTGTAATAGTCGGCGGTCAGTGTGTCATCTGCCACTGAAATGGTATATAAATTTGACTGGGCTTATGAAAAAAAATTGTTTGCTGAATGACTTGGTAAATCTTGTACAGTCAGCGGTGTCATTAGTAAATCTCACTGGCGTTTTACGTTTTTATGATTGGCCTCTTCGTGTACTTTCCGTTGCCAACCGGCCAGACGGTATTACGACGACGATTAACCCAGCTCGAGGATGCGTTCCGGTTTTCAAATTGCCCAAGTCCTGCCACCCTCCTAACCCCTCATCATCCATATGTGTTATTTAATACTCACTGTGATAAGGAAAAACCTACCTACGACTTACCTGGAACGGAAAATGCGTACGGCGCATCATCGTTGGGTCGGACGAAGGATTATTTTCAAAAACCCCGGAAGAGAGCCACTGCGCTCACAATTGGATTAGTATACGAGTTGTGGCGTTACTATAATTAAAGAACCAAATTTTGTGGGTTTTTGATTACTGTACACGTGTATAATATCGTATTGCGCAGGTCGTTTTGTCGAATAATCTAATGTACATGCCTATGATATTATGTATTTTCGTGCGACGCCAACAATTCGATTACTAAAACAACAAATCGTTTTATTCTGATCGCACCACCATAAAACACCTTGTAATTTCACAGAACATTGCGTGAAATTTAGTGTCGTTGTTGGCAACAGTCATATTATATTTTATTATAGTAACACCACCGCTAAAAGTAGTAGAAATATCCGTTATAACTAGCAGTGGCGTTGCATTAATAATTTTAAACAAACCTGTATTCGTGGTAGACACTTCGTCTCACAGTCGATTTAAATTAATAATTATAAAACATTTCATCACAGTAACTCATCGAGGCAGGTACAATATATGTAGTTTCTAACCTTTTTGAATCATTAAGGATCACGTTTTGGAATCCATTAACCAGAAGGACACTGACTGGTGACATACAACGTACAGGCCGAGCTGAATAATTTCCATCAAGACAAATCTATAGAATCTAAAGTTTATTGTTAAAATACTATACAATTTAATATTATATATATTTATTATAGAATGCTGTGTTAGATTAACAACTAAATTTTTACTTAAAATTTAAAAATTTAATTTAAAAGACTACTAACATACTAATATAGGGCTGCGAAGTATGGACTACTACAATTGTAACAGAACAAAGACTGCATACGTTTAAAAACTGAAAAAGGATATAATTGTATCCAATCAACGATAAGAAGACCGATCAGTGGCGTAGGATGTTTAACTAAGAATTAAAGGAAAAATTAAAAATGGTAACAATTAATTGGTTCATAAAGAGTTAAAAGATACAGTGGTTAGAAAATGTATGTAATACAGATGCAGTAATAAAGATAGTACTAAATTGGAAACCGGAAGAAAACAGCTATGGGGCTTTTGAAAGAGATGGATGAATGTTGTAGAAAATATTTGGAAGACCTTGGATCACAAAATTGGAAAGAAAAAGTACGGGATCGAGACAAGTAGAGTGATTCGTTGATAACGGTGAAAACTCTAAGAGAGTTATGAAAGTATTCAGAAGAAGAAGATGATTTAAAAAGCGTTTTCGAATATATCTTTTTTCTTTTTGGTATATGAATAAATAATATATATAAATAATTATTGAAACAATAACAGTAGCACATTGCGCATAGCAAGTTATCAATGGGGATTGTTGGTATATTGTATATACTACTATAATCAAGTATTTTGTATCAAATAAAAATCTAAAATTGTTTTTATCATAATAATAAAGATTAGGTATAGGTATTAGGGTAATATTTCTCTAGATTTCAACGAATAACATATTTTTTAACTAATTTATATAATTGTTTAAATTGGGAGAAGTGAAAGTCAAAGAGTTTGGCACCAAAATGTCTTAATTGCGAGGTTACGAGTTTTCTGCGGCTTCTATACAAAGATTGTATAAAATATATATACATACAATATTCACCAATATCCTATCTCTATCGTCGTTAAATCATGTAAAGAAATTATGTAACTACATTAAAACCAATTTGATTACATGATCAATAACCATATATCATAATATCTATTCCGAAGCGATCGTTTATTCATGCGCACGTAGATAAAAAAAATATATAAGATGTAACAAAATGCACTAATCACAAGATAATATCATAATATGATATTCTGTTGAACGATTTTTTTTTTTTGTACACTTATCAATCAGCTTATAACGTTTTCTTTATTTATTATTAATTTATATCTACTAAATTTCTAGTAGTTTTTAATATTATTATATAAATAATTTAATTTAATATTTTATTTGTAATTTTTTCATTATTATTGTTACGATTTATAAATGTAAAATTTGTAAAAATTAATTACATTAATATTAATAGTTTAAAATCTTGATCTCTAATTATAAATAATTTAAACGTTTTTATAAAAAAGTAAATATAGTAATATTTCTTACACCCCCCCCCCCCCCCCCCCAAAAAAAATTTACTTTAATAATACCTCCCAGGTCATCATCAGTCGTCCCCTGACCATTGCGTTTAATATGTTTTTATATATGACAGTACTACAAACAATATTTGAAAAAAAATCATAATATAAGTTATAAGGAGCGTTCGTTAAAGAATATTCATGATTCTTTGTTATTTGATCAAATTATGACGTTATCATTTGTTTTAACAAGGCGTTTGTATTAATTTCGTTCCAACAAAATACTCAAAACTTTCTTAAACAACCCGGGTGTAATTCCTACATTTTAGACGGGCTAAATTAGCTGAGAGCAAATTTGACAGTACTTCATACATCGGGTGCATTAAAAATGCCACACAATTACGATAATCGAGTTATTTCAAGTTGAATACTCGACTTCGTCTTATGCCATCGGCGTCGTCCAACAGCGTTCCGCCTCTGCAGCGTATTGTCCCCGTGTTTAGTAATTCGCTTAAGTGCTATTTTCGTAATCGAAAAGAGTCCCGTCTTTATAATTTATTGACAGCGGAATTCCCTAAACAATTAGGATATCCGTTACTGTTGCGTGTATTATAATTTCACATTCTTTTCTCCCGCCGCTTTATTCTTTTTGACAAAATGACAACCATACTAAAATAAAATTTTCAACTTAACCACCTATACGTTTTTATTTATATATATATTGTGTTTCCCGTTCGACATCAATTACGGTCGTACAAAAATAATTTGTAATTTCAGACTCAATAATACCGTGAACCGTCTTATTATTTTTCAGTTCGTCGAGTGCCGCCACAGTTTTCCATCCCTCCGCCCACTATGGAGAAGGTGAAAGTCGGTGAAAACATCAGCATACCCTGTGTGGCCGTCGGTTCGCCTATGCCGTACGTAAAATGGCGCAAAGGAAAGACAACCGAACTCTCGCCCGAAGACAAACTGCCTGTGGGACGGAACGTGTTGAACTTGACCAATGTTGAGGTTTCGGATAATTACACGTGTATAGCGGCTTCGTCTCTAGGCATGATTGAAGCGACGACTTTCATTAAAGTCTTGAGTAAGTTAACTTTTAACGTAAATTAAACGTTCCGCTGTCTTCCCCTCTGCTGCGCAACATACATTATAATATAATTATTACGATATTATACATATTTTATCGGTGAAGTGATCGCCAAATGATAAAACTGTATGCTAAGGATTTATTAAACTAATTAAACCCATAATATCCATTCTATACATGCATGGTATATGTACCTGCCTATATTATATAATATAATCTACCTTAAGTACCTACCTACTACAGTGATTATTAGATAGATAGTTGAACTTAACTCGTTAAGGGTTAAATGTAATTAAAGTTAGTGCGAATTCCTATCGCATACAAGGAAGTAAGCCTCACAACCTATATTGAATAGACGTTTTCTTGTTCTTCAGATATCAGTCGCCAAACGCATTTCATATACTGAACTATTGCGATTTGTATTAAATTACATTGACGTGTGTGTAATATTAGATATTCCGCTTTCGAATATTATATATAATTCATTGTATCGAATCATTATTACAAGTTTGGAAACTGAATAATAATACAAACAGCTTGGTATACATTATTAATGTATGATATGACTTTGACGACGAGGACTTAAATTAGTATGGACATTTTTATTATGATATAACGAACAGAAATAATAAAAAACAAGTTCCCTTGAATCAGAAAAAATATAAGTGTGTATCATAGAAACTCGATTTTTCTACGTCAAAAATGAAAATATAATTCTACTGAATCTTATTTGGTGCATTTAAAAGAATACAATTTCTCAGCGTTTATTTTTTGTACCTAAAGCAATTTTACATCAATAAATTGTATAGGTGATTCATTATTTGAAAGAACTTTTATTTATTTTATAAAGCACCACGTGTCACATTTTATTTAAACGTTTCTCTGGAGTTCGTATTTTTATTTTTTAATGCTACTATATTCGCTTTTATACATTATATAATACATTATGTATACCCAGACTATAATCTATATTTAACGCTGCCGGTACTTATTTTCAAAAATGTCCCTTTGTTCTTATTCACTTGCCTGCCTTTTTCGTTCATTGCTTTCTTTATTTAACTGCAGTAAAACGTGGTGTTTACAATGAGTACAATGTACATTATATATTACTTATCTGTTAATTTTATCGGAACTCTATTTGTCATTCGTCCCGATTTAAAACTGATTTTAAAGGTAATCGACTTTTTGATTTATGTTATATATATTCTATTCCTACTGCAGGTGGTTATCCCACGAGGATTTTATAAGACAAGTGATATATGTAAATATGTTGAAGGGTTTTATTGTATGAATTTCACTATTCCACCGTTTCAAATATATGCACAGGATACATACCTGTATTCGATTGGAATCTAGTGAAAACGTCCACAGTAAATAATATTCGTAAAAATACATAATTTTGCATCGAGACAATAATATCAATAAATTTTAAATTTAGAAAAAAAACATTTGTCTTATCTTATGCATTTATCATATTATCAATTAAATTACTATAAAATACTTGGAATAGTTGTATAACTTAATTCATTAGAATGTACAATCACCGCTTATTTTTATGTGTCTAAATAAGAGTTTTGTACATTTCCATAAACGTCAGGAGGTTAGGTTATTTAAGTTCCATCGACCATTTATGACTGCCACAGTTAACTACACAGTATCGTATAGAATATGAAATATATAGTACTAGCCATAGAACCTAAATCTTTTTTTTCGTACAGCGCTGCCCAGTCCGCCAATCGACGTCAAAGTGTCGGACGTGACGTCCACATCGGTCAAACTGAGCTGGTCGCACCCCAACCCAGATGATATTCAGTACTACACAATATCACACAAACCCAGATCGGCATCTCAGTCACCGGGCGTTATTAGCGGCGTAGTGACCATGTACTACACGATACGACCGTTGAGCCCTTACACCCAGTACGAGTTCACCATATCGGCCGTCAACGGGTTCGGTCACGGACCTCCGTCGCCGCCCATCGTGGCCACCACCGGAGAGACAGGTAACATGACGTTTGACAAACTATCCTGCCGAACCCCGCCAAAATAAAAAACTCAACCACGTCTTTTTTTCAGAATTTCATATAATTATTATTATTTATTGTGTTATTCCAATTTCCCGCCGTTGTTGTTGTTGTTGTTCGTGGCCTGAGGGGTAAATTATAATAATTTAAGGGACTTCTTTATTCCGGAAGGGATCGTCGTGGGGACTGAGTTCGGGTGCTATTGGAAATGTATAATATGTGAAGATTCGTATCGTTTTTAAAAGTATACTGTCATTATAATATACACAAATCGTATGAATAATATTATTGACATTTTTTTTTTTTATTATGCGTTTTGGGGTTATTGTTAAATATTATATCGTGCCGGTACGAAAACCTGGGCAGTAGTATAAAATTGTATACTTATTATGTATAGTTTCGCCGCGGGCCATCGTCGTAATATGTAGTCACGTCAATGCAGCTGGTGACCGTCATTATAATAACATTATAATATGAGTGCCCGTAGAGTGTAAATTCTGTATAGTAAGATAAAATAATATCTCAGCTAAAAAGTCACTATATATATATCAAATAATATGTGGGGGACGGGTGGTGGTTAGATGGACTGTCACGTTCGGAGGTGTGCGACGGAAATCCATTAGGATAATGGTTTTTCAATTACAACTATTGACGTTATCATTATTTACTTGTTTATTTTTTGTTTTGTTTTGTTTTTTTTTTTTTTTTGGTCAAATAACAGCTTGAACAAACTTGCGTTTTTTATTATTATCATTATTATTTTTTTGGACGGGAGACCCGTCTTTTATTGTTGTTTTAATGAGAACAACAACAACGGAAAAAAGCACATATATACAGTCACACAGCGGTGGTGTATATATTTAGCTTATACAGTAAAAGTGGAAATTTCAAAACGGTTAATTTCCCGGTCTAATTAGAAAACTAATTAATGGTGCCAGAGGTCGAATGCCTTTATTCTTAAACTTTTCCCGCCAAAAAAAAAAAACTATATATATTCTTATTCTTTTTTTCCACTGTGAGCTTTTAATTAATTTTTGACCGACGACTGAGAGCCAACAAAACGTGTTATAAAAGATGGTATAGTCTTGAATATAAACGCAACTCCCCTCCCCCGTATCTCCATTTATAATAACTTCCCTTCCTAAAAAAATTATTGTTTTTATGTGTATTTCATGCTACATTTGAACATGTTTTTAACGGATAAAATTTCGTTAAAAAAAATGTATTAATCTAAGTAAGTGCGCGAATATTTTGATGTTTAAATATATACACTATTTTTTTTATTTTTATTTTTTGTTTTTGATGTTTTGCACCTTTTGTGTTTTGATTGCACTTTTTTGACGTACGTAGATTTTGCACAGTAAATACTATTACCTACTTTAACATGGAGATGATTAGTCTCAATCAAACTCACAGTAGTAATTAAGCATAGCATAAGACTATATTAATATACACCTATTATTTTTCTTCCTTCTGCCGTTTAGTACCTATATAGTGTATTATATATATAGTCGTTTTTGTTTTGATGTGTATATATATGCTGCACAATATTTTTTTTATTTTTTTAAAGTGTGGATTTTACACATTTTAAAATTTTTACACGCTGATTAAACAATGTTAGTGAATCGAATCTTTCTTACAGTTGCAGAACGCTGCAGTATACGTAGTTACACAATAATCACATTTTTCTTATTGTTTTTTGTTTAATTTTTAATTGACCTAATATTTTAATCAGTTATTATAATACAACAAGTATTAAGATGGATTAAATATTTTAAGTTTTATTATTTTATAATATTATAACTATTTATAATAATACGATGTAAAAGTATTCACGGAAAACCTAATTTTTTCATAAAATTAATAAATTATAGATGATCGTAATGTTTTTTAATTGATAACTGTTTTTAATAATCGTTACAATGAGATAATAATTAAAATAGTTACCAAAAAGAATCATACCAAAATTCAACAAATAATTTACATGCTATCCGAATATCATAAAAACTAAGTAAAATAATTTGTTAGGTATATATAGTTTTGAAAAATAAAAACTTTTAACCAAACACTCGAGATCGTATTTAAATTTTAATTAAACTTTTTAATCCAAACCTCAAATAATTATAATATTCTGATGAAAAAAAAATATTTACGTTTTATCGTTGTCGTTTTAAACTCAATATTATCGATTCTTATTATATTCTACACTTCTCACAGCGCTGATATTGCTTTTTGGGGGCGGTACAATGATTATAAATTAAACATACAAAATATTATAATATATACGTCTACAACCTAGTACGGTTTAGGTTTTGCGTGTATAATATTATACAATGTTCAATCGGGTAAATAATTAACACCACCGTGTATAATAATATCTTTATGAAACATTTAGCTTTTACGATGAAAATGTCCCCGCAAACAACACAGTAAATATAACGTTGTACATAATATTATTATTATTATTATTATTATCATTATCTCTGTCGTGCCCCATAATATTCGTTGTACAGATGACAACCCATTAGCTAATTACATTCTGACGTGTCTCGACGAATACTTCGTAATAATATAATGTATGCCGGGAAAAAAATAATGTATTAACATAAAGGAAGGGTTTATCAAATGAATATAAATCAAGATTTTTATTATTATTTTCATTTCGTTCACATTCGTGTGTAACTACACAAAATATGTCACTGATCGAATATATATATAATAAAAACACTAATAATAGAATTGCCATCAGAAATTGACTGTTTTCATTTTCATTTCAAACGTTCCCTTCTTCGTCGTTCATTCACCCTCCCAATCATATACCTGTGTGGCTCGCCTGTCGCAGCGACGAAGCCCTCGTTACACTGAAACTCCCGGACCAGAACCTATTGATTTAGTTAATTCAATTACCATCATCGTTGTCCGAAGCAGTGTATATTTATGCGAGAAAAATAAATTTTCATTTTTCATTTAATTATTTAATATCATCGTTTCACTTCTCAAAGCTTATTTATTTATAAGTGCCTACATATCATACGCACATACGTAATTTGTCTTAAAATATTTTAAATTTAGTTTTAACTGAAAAATATCAATTCACATAGTTTTATAACTTATTAAGTAGGTATATACATACATTTAAAATATAGATAGTAAGAAAACAATTTTTTTTTAAATCGCCCATTATCTAATATATAATAATTGAGTTAAAATCGGTTACATTTTTCAATACTGCTTGTTGTAGTTAAATTATTAGTAATATTTTTTACCAATTAAAAATGTACTTTTTTTCTACAGATCTGAGTTGAGCATATAAAATAAATAAGTTAAAAATAAAAACCAATTATTCATTTCCCATTTCAGGACTACAATATACATGTATACATTTATAAATAAATACACTTTTTTAACGCGCGAATATATTCTTTTTTCCCGCCACCATATTATATGTATACAGTTTCGGTATTGTGCGTTGCACACACAGCGGACAATGACGCCACTGAGGCATATTTAGATCCCCCACGTTGCCGCCCTTTTCCAAAAACCGTTTTTCCGTAATTAACCGAAATTACATGCATATGCCGATGATGTTTTCTCCCGTTCGTCCCCTTGCGGTTGTTGGCTTGTACGTGGTTATCATACAATGGGAACGCGCAGACAATAAAACTATATTATACCTATACATGTATAATACGCATACGTTGTACGTGCTCGCGTTTTTCCCTAGATTACGAGTACCACGGAGAACGTGTGTGCTCATCGATTCGAAAAATATTAACATTAAAAATATATAACGTAAAATCGAATTCGTATGTTGTGTGTTTGTATATAAATAATAAATATATATATATATATATATTATTTTTACACCGCGTTGTTGCAGCAGCACGGCACTTCCCCAATGCCCATATCCCCGCAAATGCTTGCGTTGTAGACGTGAAAAATAAGAAACGCGGAATACTGCATCGAAAATTAAAAAAAAAAACCTTTAGCTGGAATATGGTATTATATATATGACGTCTTGAATAATACTTACATAATCTTCAAAATAGGATTTCTATGTATACGTATTATATAGGTTTTAAAGCATCGAAACTCCATATGTTTTGACCCCGATATAGTATGTATAGTATGCATTATGAAAATAATGTTATTAAATATGCTTTTTTTAAATTAGTTCCAACTTGATCACTGAAATCTACAAGATGTTTTTTTAAGGTATTAAAGTATAATTTTTATTAGGTACGAAATTGTGTTGACTCTTGTGAACATGTATAAACATTAAAATGTGCATACTATACACTGTATAGTATACAGTATTAAACGCTCCTAGATTTTATTTTAGATTGTGTTTTTCTTCGGTCGCGCCCCCGAAAAATTCACGTCAATAATATAAAACGGGTTTTTAAATAAATAAGTTTGGTACTATACATATTATTTTATAATAATCAAATATTATAATTATCAAAGTTTAAGCACGACGTAAAATGATGGCAACCCCTTTATGCATATCTGATTTTAAAACTTAAAAGCACATACTATTCATATACCATATAAATATTGGCTGTATCTTGGTGGAGTATTTTATTTTCTTCTCGACTATACGAGTATATACTGAACGCACATATTTTCTCTTAGTAAATTTAATGTAGTTCTACGGTAATTTACTCGTTTATTACGGTCGGGATTTTCCGACCCATGAAATACATATTTAAATACACTTAGGTTATATCGTATTGTATTATTATCACTGTTATTATTTAACTTTCTATTATGTTTTTATTCTACATAAATATATTATTGGTTAAAAATCGCTCTACAAATGCATCACTGATAATATATCGAACATTAATTTTATAAAGAACAACAATCGCGTGTAACAACTAAGTATAATATATATATTTAATATTCTAAGGCCCACGAACAAAGTGCGCAAATACTGTTTATTGTAATATCGAATTAAACTTGATGCTTTTCAACCGATCGCGTCGGCACGATTTAATGACTTATTTTACACTCATTTTCTCGACAGAGGCATACAATTTAATCACCTCTAAGGATACCGCTGTTGTACCACCTATATTATATATGTTTCACAGCGCCGAAAAAAAAAATAATAATAACAGTTGTAGCGATGAAATGGTGGTGGTGTGGTGGTGGCTGTGGTGATGGTTGCGGCTACCGTATTATACAGTACACGGTGCCGCGGGTAGCTTATATATAGCGACTAACGTTTTTATCCCCTGCGTGACCTCCATTTTAGAAAAAATAATATCACACAAGTCGGCTTATTATTATTATTATTATTAAACGTATAATGAAAAGTTAAATTTTATGTATATTAAAATAATAATAACAACGTTTAGTCCGCCGCCGGGTCGCAGCTTTCGGCCCCGAAAAGTAGCTGCAGTAGCTGTTGTTGCTGCGCCATGGCGGTGGTGCGTCTGACTGATGCAAGGGGTAGTGTGGTTATACATTGTTTTATTATTATTGTTATTATATTCCTAGACACCTACCCACCACACCCGCGATTACGTAATGAATTTTTTTTTTAACTCATTGTTTACAAAATCGCTGTTGTTATAATTACACCATTGTGTGAACGCTGTAAACACGGTATAAAATTAAAACTGTATATTAATTAAACGCAACGTGCATATATAGTGTATATATGTATGTTTGTGTGTGCGCGCGTGCTTAAGTGTGTGCGTGCGTGTGCGTGGGTGTGTATGTATAGATGTCATGTATTATATTATATAGTATTAGTTTGTATAGACGACAAAACGGTGGTCGCGCATAGGATACGCCGACACTGGCGACAGAAAAAAAGATAATAATAATAACACAGGCGTCAAATTATATCAACTAGGTACCTACAGAAATGAAAAACTTCTGTTTCATTAGTTTAAAAGCTTTTGAAGAACAGCACTGCATCGTATATATATATATATATATATATATACGTACGTATACATAGTTATATAGATATATCATCATCGTAGACGTCCGGTTTTTATCGGGCTATTGAATACACTTATATTTTGATAACGCTTTTCTATGATATGTGTATACACTGCAGAGTGTTGTATGGGATAGCGCCCGTATTTCAGCTCTTACACACACTATGCCTGTGTATATTATTTATATATGCGTATTTGTGTGTCAGTGTATACGTATATATACTATTTTAACTCGCTCACTCTTATATTTCTGTTTTTTTTTCTTCTAGCGGGCCTATCTGCTTTTGGTGAAGGTGCAAGTAAGTTAGATTTGATTTTTAACCAACCTTGTCGTTTATTATTCAATATAATATTACATACACTTGAATAACTAAATCTACATCTTTTTAACAGCAAAATTAATTTTCTCATCTTTGCTGTGCTATATAAATATATATATAACACATAACACTTTTGTACTAACATTAATCGATTTATAAAAATTAGCTGCGAATATTTATAAGTAGGTATATATAAAACTATAAACTAAAATTAATAAAAAATATATTTTCTTTTCCGAATGACATCAAACTTGGTTTAACAATGCTTAAATAATAATTCAATTTCCTTTGAAATTTCTAGAATTGATTAATTTCCTTTTACGAATACACAATTCGTGAGTGGATAAAAGTTTTGTTCTCATTTCCAAAAATGATATGCGTAACCATAATTTATTCTGATTATGTGCATATATATGAATATCATTTTTCAAATTAAAACTTAAATTAAACCTATAATAGGTGCCTGTATAAAATAATAAACATTCAATTGGTCACATATTTAAAGTTATTTTTTTTTCACTGGCTGAACCTTCTATTATTTATTTTATACAAAATTCGTTGCGTGAGTAAATAAAATATATTTTTTTTTCATTTAATACTCTGACATTTTTAATATAAAATCATTTACTTTTAATATATTTTAATTTTTGTTGTATTTCAATGCCTAAAATATACACCATTATAATTCGTCCAGAATCTAAAATTAAATTTAATATAAAAATAATAAATTATTAATTAAAATAGTTTTGATTAAAAACGTATAATTGTTATACCTATTATGTGGTGAAAACATTACAAAGCAATTTTAATAAAATACTATCAAATTTGTTTTAAAGTTTAATCTTTTACTACAAATGATCAATTTATTATTAACATTATTAATTAAGGTATTTTTCCGTGCTCTGTATATAATAATTAAAATAAAACTGTTATTTTACATCGCAGAATTGCATATAGTTTTTAAATATAATCCCAACATAATATTTTATAATTAAAATAATAACATATTATACATCAAATTGCCTGCCTCTTTTGCACATATTATTGAATTATATGAATTTCCTTACTAAGTATATCTTAACATAATATTTTTTGTAATAAATATATGAGACAGAATTATTTTATAAAATTTTATTATTATTGATATTTTACTAAAAAAATAACTGTTTTCAAATTCAATCTATTTGTAATTTTAATTATAACTGGAGCACAATTTCTTTTAATTTTATTAATTTATTAGTAATTATTACTAATTAGCAATACAAATTCAAAAAAAAACTGCTTGGTAATTAAAACTTTAAAAACTTTATATTTCCAATGTGTATCTAAATTGAAATAAACGTTTTTACTAATTTTTCGTTTAAACGGTAACTATCACACTTTGAAATCGTTTTAATCTAAACTTTTTCTTTGTAGTGGAAAAAGCAATTTAATTTAGTTTGGAAAATGGTCATTATATACCTCAAATACTTACAGCTCACTATTTGATTCATCGAGAGAATTAATTGTATGAATTAAATATATTTTTTTGAAAGAGACGATATTTGTACGAATGATTTAATGGTTTTAATTTTTATATTTCGATATCACACGATATATATTGATGTAAATAATATATATTAAGTTACTTTTTGTATGACTATGTTTCATTACTATTCCGAAAATATAGTATTGAATAATAAACAATGTACTCATAATAATTACAATATTAATTTATTTTAATTCGCATTATTACTTATTACATTATGTTTATTATATTCCATAATTTACTACATATGACTTAATTTCACAAATTATACATGGTGTGTCACAGTTGGAACTTTTTTATTGCAGATCATTGTAATTTACATTAGATAAGATTATTACATTTACTTAATCCCACGCATCTTTAAAGAATTATATAATTTTTAAAATATAAAATATTAGAATTTTCACCATGAATCAATTGAAAGCAAACGGACATTAATGGAAAAATCGTTTTCTTATGCCAGCTTTATAATGTTTTCACAATAAACCAAAGCCTTTTATCGCACTACCCCGCAAGAGGTACGGAACTTCGACTAAAATTTAATATAGCGTGTAACAAAAGAACTGACAAATGTTATTAACTATAACTATGTAATAACTTTTATTCAGATCAATATTTTGTGATTTTTTTTTTTTTTTTTTGTATGTTTATTGTATAATATAAGTAACTATTGTGATTATCAATATTAATATATTATTATTCTAAAATACTTTTTTTTAAAGTTTTGATTTGAAAAAATATTACTTAATCTATTGATTATAATTTAAAATAAAATAAATATAATTTAGTAGGAAATCCTAAAAAAAAGTTCAAACACCTATGTGGTACACCATAGTATCATGTAATATTACGTTTTAGACATTACGGACATTTTGTTTAATTTTAGAGCCTGGATCCGCTCCACGAAATATTCAAGTGCGTTTGCTCAGCTCGAGTACGATGGTCATACAATGGGAAGAACCCGAGACGCCGAACGGTCAAGTGATTGTGAGTACAATAATTACAGTATTTTAACTATTAATGTTCAGCTTAATATATATAATATGTTGCACCGATGGACAGTAAGACTATACAACTCGTTTATGCAAATACGTATTACTCGTTTTCACGCACAGAATTCGAGTACCAACTAATAATTTATTACACTTAATAGAATACCTACTTGCACGACCGTATCCACTTTCCTCTATTATAAAAATGAGAAATTATCATTCTCTTAACAATTTGAATACCTATATTTCCATATAAATTCTGCCCAATAATATTTTTCCGTATAATTAAATTATATAAACAAAATATCAACTGTAAAATAAATTAAAAATCGTATTTTGATAAAAATAATATACTAAAATGTTAGTAGGTAATTATAATTATTAAATATTTAGTAATTTAGTAAAGAATTTTATAACACACTCATATAAGTATATACACATCAAATAAAGAATGTATTAATTATACAAATCAAGCAAAAAAATATCATCTTTTAACCTACAGGTTACAAAGATCTGACATGCCAATAAAATACATTTTATTGTATTTAATATGTTCATATTTTTTCTTTTATATAACTTCAATAGCCATTTGGAAAGATGTTGGCGGTTAAAACTTTTCATGCAAATAAGCCGATAATTATATTTATTATAAACGTATCTCTATGTGCTTATGTCTTAATTAAACTTGATCAAAGTTACGCGATTATCGTCTGTTCGTGTCACACTCAATACACTACATAATAGTTAAAGCTATCAGTGCTGCTTAAAATATATACAAAATATCAGTTATTATATTATAAACATATATTATTTTAGTATTTAATAAAAAATAAACATAGTCTTAGTCAAAATAAATGAGTGGTGAAAAATATTAAGTATCTATCTATGTTTTTTATTTTAACTTATACTAGGCATCATCGGGCTAACACATATTCAAAGTTCATACAATTTTAAATGTATTAAACCTAAACATACATTTTTACACCGGGTTTCAAATATATTCGATACTTAAATGCCAAACTTACACAAACGAGTTTTCTTCGAACAGAAACGCGTGCAATATAATGTTCAGTTGTATATTTTATAACATTATCTTTGATTTGTCTTTAGCGGTATAAGGTGTACTACACAGTGAATCCGGACCAGCAGTTATCATCGTGGAATACTATGGTAGTTGACAACAATCAGCTGACCACCATCAACGAACTGACACCTTTATCCGTTTACACCATTCGAGTGCAAGCATTCACAAGCGTGGGACCTGGCCCTCTTTCTTCACCAGTTCAGGTTAAAATGCAACAAGGAGGTAAATATAACCGCTGCCATATTAAAGTATTACGCATTATTGTAGGTTTTTGCTTGATATATAGGTCTGCGAATTACACATCGAGACGTCTTCGTCTAGCCGTAGAATATTTGGTGCAATTATAGAGAGCGTTCCCTAGAAGGATTTTATATGACCTCAAAAATTCGATACTCAATTATATTTTCAAATTTTTAAATTAAGTCTTACACCTTCCAACTATTTTTGTTACAGTAATCATGTTGACGTAGATTGGCTATTAAGCCTAAAGATAAAATATATTCTATGAAAATAAAATTAGACAATATTTTGTAAGTCAATTAATTATAGTTTTTTTGATATATTATTTTAACAATAAGTTTCTATTATTTAAAAAAGCAAATACAAGTTTTTATAAATATTATTAAATATCGTAAAGAAAAATTATTCAATCAATTTATTGTAGAATGTTTTTCATAATTATAAAATTATATCTCATACGCTACAGCAATGAAGCTAAATTGCCTATTTAAGGCGCCGTGTGGTTATAATTTTTTTTATTTTGGAATTCAGTATAAAAAAAAATCTGCTGACATAATGTCGAAGCGGGACGTCAAAAAAAAAAGATTATCAAAATCGTACATAAATATATATATATATACATAAATTGGTTTTTATAGGATAACTAACATTTTTGTATAGATCCCTTGAAAAAAATTCATACATCTATGTGAACTGTACAATATTTATTACCGTTTTTTATTTCATTTTTTCTATATATTATATTAGCCATTTTATTGTTTGCATACTTTAATGGTTTGTTGTATTGTTTAAATTTATTTATAACTATATACTATATTGTTCTATTGGACTCCAAGCCCATTAATAAATAAATAAATATACTTACTGTTTATTATTTACAAATATAGATACAACTTTATATAACCCTATAAATTGGTGAGTGATCCAAGTGTTAGCACGTCTAACGTTTTAGGTATATTTGCAACTTTGATAATTTTTCTTATCATTATGAATTCGATTGTTGTTTTACCACTTTTACACACGCGTACTGCATATTTTTCAGTTTTGTGTTTAATTGTCATCGTATTTCTCGAAATCTCGTAGTGCCGAATTCTCGCCACTTCTGTTTATATTTTTGTTTACAGTCATTAATATAAAAATACGGTTTTAGTGCCCAGTCAACCAAGAGACTTACGAGTGAATGAAATTGGCGAAACGTCTATTGGACTCCAATGGGCTAAACCCAATCAAGTTGGCGAACAAATTCTCAGCTATGAACTCTACTGGAACGATACATATGCCAAGGTTAATATAACAAATTACATATATACTTACTCTAGTGACGACATTTTAATGAACTTTCTTATTACAATTCATTTCATGATTTTAAGCTTTTTTGTTTTCGATATCTTACGAGTAATAACTTTTAAGCGTATTTTAACTATAAACCACGATATACATGTACTGTTAACGGTTTTAAATTTTATCATCTAATATATAACATAACAATTGTGTATAGTTCCACAACCAGACTATTGTGTCTAAAACGCAAACGCTAATTTTTTCAACATAGAACTGATTTTAATCACATAATTTCCTATATGGATTATATGTAAACGTGGTATTCATTAATTTAATTTTGAATATATTTGTAATTTGTATTATTTAACGAAATATCGACAGTCAATTATTAACAAAAATACGGTAATCGTTTATGATGAATAATATTCACAACGTGAAGCCTAAACATGTAATGTAAATACATACAAAACAGTTTCGGAGCGGGACAAAATAAATATTTTAACGCCTTATACTTGCTGCAGGAAAAGCATCATCGCCGCATACCGGTGTCGGAGAATTACTCGTTGACCGGACTTTATCCAAACACGCTATACTACGTGTGGCTGGCGGCGAAATCGCAACGTGGTGAAGGAGCACCAACGCCGCCGATCCAGGTCCGGACTAAACAATACGGTAAGTGAGTGGCGTGTCGCCGACGCAAACATGCGTCAGAGACTTCTACTCAGTCGGCTATTATACGCGTATATCGTGCGGAAAGCATTCCAGGTAGGAGGAGACGCGACCGGCATAATAATAATAATAATAATATAATATAGAGTGCACACCACGACGCACCGGAAGAAAGCGACACATGCACGAGTGTTGTTTACCGATCGCACCGAGCTGCTCCCCGAATGTACACAGAGTGGGCGTATATGAATTATGGGAATGATATGAAACTACGAATAGTCAATGAATAGTATAAATAAAATATGCGGAAGGTTTTTTTTTTTTTTTGACAGGACACACGACTTCTTGATCAAACCGTGATACTAGAAACAGCTGTGACGTATTATTTACTCGTATAATGATCGACGGATGATGGGAACCTTGCTTTTATTTTTGTGAATTTATAACTTACCAGAAAAAGTGAATTGATTAATTTAATTTGATTTGTGTTGGACAATAAATACTTGAGGACTTTTATAAGACTATGATGAGACAAATTTAAACTCAACATAAATTATATTGAGGTGAGCTACTGTATACGTTTTATATTTAAACACGTATCTATATCTTCTGTAAAAAACATTCTATTGTAGAATTCATAACTAAAATTTTAAAATAATCTATATCACACAATATATTAATATAGGGCGTACCTAAATCTTAGGTGTTTGACAGGGTGAAGCATACTTTTAAGGCGAACGTATTTAAATGTAATTTCAGTGAAATTTTGTCATATCCACCCTATGTACAAAATAAATAAATGTTATACTAGGTATACAATAATAATGTGTCTTAAAAAAAAAAAAAAACTACTTCATATAATATAATATAATATATAATAATACATTTTATATCTCTTATATCAACATTTATATACATATATTTATATTATATTAGATCCGTTTACGCAAAGCGTGTTTGTATATTATAATAATAATATAATATAATGTCTACTGCTTGTGTGTACACAAGAATTGGACGCAGCTCGGTGTTTTAATGACGTTAGAATATGCACTAGCACACATACTTCGATATTATATATATATATTATAGATTTGTTATACACGTTTGTTTATATATATATATATATAAATCGTAATATTACTTTTGTTTGAATCGGAGCATAGTACCTACCTACCATCCCGTACGGGTTTTATCCGCGCGCGCCACCCAACACAAAAAAATAAAATAAAAATACAACCGATCGTGTACTCAACGAAGACGAGGGGATTTACATCGATGATGTTTGTCGTCTTTTATTATTATTTTGTTTTGTTTCTACCCTACCTACGAATATAATACGGTCTCGTGGTGGTAATATTATTTTTCGTTTTCGTCGTTATTATTATTATTTGTATTTTTTTCTTTTGATTTTTGTTTTTTTTATTTCTTCACCACGACTTTTTGTGTGTTTTTCCCCCCGAACCCGCGGTGTACTGCTTCTGCTACGCACCGTCACAGTGCCCGAAGCGCCGCCGCAGAATGTAACCGCCGAGGCCGTCAGCCCCACGTCGATCTTGGTCCAGTGGCAGCCTCCGATGTCCGATCGGAGCAACGGCCAGATAATCTACTACAAGGTGATGGCTGCAGAAAGCGGAATGTCCGACTCGGATGCCGAACCACACCGGGTGGAAAATGTCACTGCATACACGCTGGAAAACCTGAGACGGTGGACCGAGTACAAGATTTGGGTGCTGGCGGGCACGTCCGTCGGCGACGGCCCGTCCTCTTTCCCGATAACGGTTCGCACCCGCGAAGACGGTAAGCATATTCTCACCAAACACGCAACAGTCGCTATATTATAACCTCCATTTTCATACACACACACACACACACACACACACACACACACACAAATAATACCATAATAATCGTGACACACACAACACACAAATACAAGTTAACGAGGCCAAATTATAAATTTATGACTTAATAAAATAGTATTAAGGATATTATTTCTGCTCGGGGGGGACCAATATATCACATATATTATTATTCCCTCTGCAATAATATTACCTAATAAAATATTATTTTATGATACGTATTTTGATTCGCCTTCGCTGTGCGTTAGGTGTAGGAAGGTCGTGCTACTTCTTCACCACCGCTATATTATTCTATCGCTATATTAGCCCGCAGTGCCGTGTGTTTTTCTTACCAACAAAAAAAATTAAAAAATAAGAAATAACAATCGCATACTGTTTTTAATTTATGTGCCCACAATAGTTTGAGTTAAAAAATGAAAAAAATTTGTAAAATTAATATTCGCTTTGTTTTATATGACAAATTTAATTATAATGATTTTTTTTCATAGAATTTCATACAGATTGAAAAGATAAATGTGAATGCCTCCGAAAAATAGACCTTTAGGAGTCTCTTGGAGAAGACTCAAGTTCTTAAAAATAAATTGCATTTAAATAAAATATAATATTTATTTTCTATACATAAGCAATCAAAGATAAAAAATAATTTTAAAAAGTACAAATGCAAAGATTTAATTTGCAAAAGAATTATTATTTTTATATTACCAACGATTTTTAAAATAGAATAAATAGAATTAGATTTTTTTTTTTAATAGTACAAAAATAATTTAATGTTACCGCCCAAGGTAACTTTTATCTTTCCCTCCCACCACTTTATTTAACATGGCACTGCTATAATACTCATACTATAAAGCGATTACTGTTAATTTTACATTATATCTAATGTATATCTGCCGATATACTATTGTATTACTATAAGACAATCATAGTGATGACGGCCGCGGATATGGATACGGATTTATACTACGGGTGGTTGTTATTATCTTCTTCGTTTTACGCTCTGTATTTTTTTTTCTCTTTTCACACTTTCTTCCGCACCGTACAATATAAGTATTATTACTAAGATAAATCTCTTCAAAGTCCGCGTAATCGCTGTGTGTTCTTTTTATAATTTTTTGAGCACGCAGCGATACAACATAATGGGTGTATGTAATTTATATACAAGCACAGACGCACAGTAGAGTATTATAAACAAAATGATTTTTTGTTTTTAAAACAATGCACCACTATACTATACACCACAATATTGTTCTGACCCATAACTATCATATTATCGTCTCGCGATTACCCTGCACTAAACCACTCATATTGATCGAGTTTTTTGATTAATGTGTTGTTATGAATGTAGCATACGCTCTATAATAATCTATAGCGAAAATCGGAGAACGTTGCGACAGTTGTCATACTATGTATTCGTGTGCTATGTACGAAGACGACTCTTACGGCTTACGGTGTTTGAGATCTACTGCTATGATAAACATATATCTATGTATAAATAAGAGCTATACATATCCACTAACTATGGAAAATAAAATACCTCTCTCCACTCTCGAATGACCGAAATAATGTTATATAGTCCTCGCAGCTTATGGTCCGCGTGTATACACGTAACCGTCTTAGTGGAAGTTGTCTGCGAGGAACGTCTTGTAAAATGTCAATTGAGTTTTTTTCTCGTCGAGTATAATATGACAGTAATTCATATCGGGTGATTTGGTCATGCCTTTCAAAATATGGCCACGACGGTCGTTCCTGAAAGGTATTAGCTTTAATCATGCCCTAATAGGTAGTGTGACAGTGTTTATAAATTAAATTTGTCGTGGTTGTCTTCGCGAATTACTATATTATCATTATACATTATCGTGTTAGGTCAATCAATCAATCAATCTATAAACTCGGACAGAATAATTAATTAGTCGCGTAACACACGACATAATACATATACTACGGTATATACATTATATAATGATATGATAATATAGTGTTGAATATCATATAGACGTGTATAATGTGTATATATATATATATTATTCGTGGAATGCGAATTTGGACAAATTAATTGTTATTATATCACTGATATATATAATACCTCTATAATACTGTGCGCCTATATATTCAACAACAACAATATGCGTCGATGTATGGTTATGGGTCAGAACTTGAATTTCGAGCACTACTATATATATTTATATTATATAATGTTAAGTTGCACCTAGAATACGTACACGGCTTTAAGTTAATATAATGCACATCGCTTGGATAATCACAAATAATATGTACATAATATATATTATTGTAATGTAAACCAATATATCCGTATAATGTATGTATATACATACAGTGACGTAGACGAGATTTTAGTTTTTATTCGGGTGCGATGATCAATAAATTATGATGGGAAAAAACCTTGACAGTGCCGATTAGAATTTATCATTTGGTACAAGTTCCCGAGAAACTATCGCCCTTTTATACTATACCAATACTAAATTATTTATATTAAGATCTTTATCGTTACATATTCTGTATTATACGTCATTTTTTATACATTTAATTACGAGTAAAACGTATACAATTAATTGGGCAGGCATTTTTCAATCAATCGCCGATTTAGTAATAAAAAAATTCTAGATGTATATAAATACTATTAAAACGTAGTTTTAAGGATTTTTTAAAGGCATTCGGGGTGGATGACTAGTGGATATAATGCCCCTCTTTTACTGCACTGTATGTATATGTATATATATATTTATATATTGTTGTAAAATATACCTATATACAAGAATCATTCGATAACGTGCGTGCGTGCAATTGTTTATCGCGCACGATCCAAACATACTATCCGTAGGTACGTAATAAATATATCTGCTGTGTTTCTTTTTCAAATTTTTTTTCTCTCGTCTCTCTTTTGTATATTATATTTATATATATAACCCTAGTTCTATCCAGTCTCCCGGACAGAAGTCTTTTCCCAAATAATATATATTATTATTATTTTTATTTTATTTTTGGTAACGCTGCACACATTTTGTATTTTGGCAGCTCGACAATTTTTTTACGCACATCATTTTTACACACACGTATTTATATATATAATACGACTGCGTATATATATTTTTTGTTTTTTGTATTTTTGACACTAAAAGTATTTTTATTGTATCTTTTTGGTACGATTTCGCACTATTTTTTATGCGAAACCGTCGTGTCTGTCTCCCCGTGGTGATCTGGTCGTCCAGAATTGAATAGTGAGTACATAAATATCAACGCAACCAAAATGTAGTAGTGGACGAAAATAAGGTTTTTAATTTTTTTTTTCTCACCCTGTAGCAGTGATCGTCCGTTGGCTAGCTCGGCGATACATTTATATTTTTGAATTTTTTTTCGTTTTACTTATCTTTTTTGACAGTACTTAACCAAAGTAATCCTTGTTATTTTTTTGGTAGATTTTGATTTTTGATCAATATAACAATCCTTTAATGTTTTGTTTTATTTTTGTGTTATCCTAAACAATTAATTTTATTGGTTTTTTTTAAATAGTGTAACCCCGATTTATTTATCTTTTATTCACCTTCCAAATTTTGATTTTTGTTTGAAATGATATAATTTTTTTTTACATTTGTATACTTTATTCTAATATGACATTTTCACTTTGAAAACGTTATTTTTCTCGCAACTAACGCGACGAACGTTATCAAAGTGACGCGAGTTAAGTTAAATGGATATAAAAAAAAGGAATTAAACATACTAATCCTTTTTACCATTTCGCTTGTTTGCACAATATCCCGTAAAACATTCATAAATATTAAATATATCTAACTCGACATGTATGTGTATCGGTAAATAACAGTGCCAGGACCTCCTACCGACGTCAAAGTGCTGCCTGTCAACTCGACGACAATACACGTGCAATGGCGACCGCCCACCGAAGAGGACCGTCACGGCATCATCAGAGGTTATCACATACACGTCCAAGAAGCCAAGCCCGAGGTATACAAGTAACCTATCGATAATTGTGCAATTGTTTTTCTATTTCGTTTTGTTTTTCTTTGACTACAGGGCAACGCGTTGCTTAACGAACCTTTAAGATTTGATGTTACGGACGCACTGGAGAGCAACGTCACCGGCCTACAACCAGATACCCTGTACGCGATCCAAGTGGCGGCCATAACTCGCAAAGGCGACGGCGATCGCAGTTTTCCGGCCAAAATCAAAACGCCGGGTGGTGTACCCGTCCGGCCCGTCGTAAACCTCAAGTACGTATTACTATTATAATTTACAATCTTTCACAATAATTAATAATGTTATGTTCAAATGTGTAAGAAAACAAAAATTTACTCTAAAAAAGTAACCACGATGTTTTGTACAGGGTTTTAGAACGAGAACCAAAAGTCAACATCGAATTGGAGTGGACCAGACCGACGAACACATACGGCGAACTGTTAGGATACAAATTGCGTTACGGGATCAGGGGACAAGAAATGTTTGAGATCATGATGACCGAAAACAAGAGGCGCATCACCGATTTAGGTATAAATCCTACCGTGGCCTTTTGTACAACTGACCCGTATAGTTTACAATACTTTGTTTATGTATACCTACTCTTGTATTTTAGAACGCGGTGTCGAGTACGAATTTCACATATCCGGACAAAACCAAGTGGGCTTTGGCCAAGAAGCTACTGAGTACTTCAACACTCCCGAAGGCCCTCCTACTGGTCCGCCGATAAACGTTTCGTACGAATTTCAAACACCTGACGTTGTTTGTGTCGTGTGGGATGAACCGTCTCGCGAACACCGTAACGGACAGATTATTCGCTACGACGTACAATTTCACAAAAAGATCGATCAGTCTACCATCACACATAGAAATACCACATTGAAAAAAGTATGAGTAGTCTAAATAACATATATAAATACATTTAATAGTTTACATATGAGACGATATTAGCTATTAGCATTCGTGGGTAGCACCTGAAAAACTATACTCTTTTTCCTAAAGTTTATTTTAAGAGTTAATTATTATTTTAACCTAATTATCCCTAAATACCTTAAATATTAATATATTATATCAAAATTATCTAATACAATTTTATATTGGTCATTATATATTATGTCATTTACATTAAATAAAAAATAAGCTTACTTTGAAATTTATATTTACTTGAGAAATTAGATATTTTGTTTTTTATTATAATTAGCATAAGTAATGTATGACCTATAACCTACAACTATATTTTAATTTTATAATATATACCTAATATAATGTCATTGTGATTATTATAAATTAACAATCTAACTAGATTTTTTTTTTTTATTCTTAAAAATGTCAAATATATCATTTTTTTATTTTCTTAAAACAATTTTTAAATATCAAATTACAAAAATATTTATATTAAATGAGCATTTAAAAATATATAAATATTAATTAGTATTCAGTAATGTAAATTGATTGTGTGTGTGCAACTATGATAATTACATGCATATTATATAAAGTTATATTAGCCAAATGTTGCTTATTATGTGTGTCTTACATATTTGTTATGATGTTAACAACAGATTTAACTGTTTTTTTTTTTTTTTTTTTTTTTTATCTTAGGCTGTATTTTCTGGACTAGAAGAAGCTACTGAATATGTTGTCACCGTTAGAGCGGTGACTGCTGAAGGTGAAGGGCCATGGAGTCCACGTATGACCATAAACACTACCAGAGAAATGGTTCGTGCTCCTATGGGTGTTAAAGCCGTAGCAACATCCGATCAAAGTATACAAGTTTGGTGGGAAGCTGTTCCAGTGCGAGTAAAAATCAATGGTTATCGTATTTACTATACAATGACAGCAGTTGAAGATCTCAACCAATGGAATGTAAAAGATGTCCCTGCCACTGAATCTACAGATCTTGCTAATCTTGAAAAACTGGCACAATATGCTATAGCCGTAGCAGCCCGCATCGATAATGTAAATAACTTGTTTATTTATTTCAAATGCCTATTTTTAATTTTTTACGATTTGTTTTTTATTAATTAAAATGTATTTATTTATAGGGTTTTGGAAGACTATCTGAAAAAATCACTGTCATTGTAAAACCAGACGAGGTACCATTGAACCTGCGTGCATCAGATGTAAGCACACACAGCATGACATTATCATGGACACCACCTATTAAATTAAATCCAATCGGGTACAAGATCTCATTTAATGCAGTTAAAGAATTCAGAGATTCACAAGGTGTTACTCAATTACAAATGGTACCAACTCGAGTAATAGAATTAGACAAATATGTTTTGAGCCATACAATCGATGAATTATCACCATTTATAAGCTATGCTGTAAATGTTAGTGCTGTACCGTCTGACCGTAGTTATAGACCCCCTTCAAGAATCACAGTTACCACTCAAATGGCCGCTCCTCAGCCAATGGTTAAACCTGATTTTTTCGGCGTCGTAAATATGCAGAAAATACACGTTAGTAAATGGTTTAACCGTAATAAATACATTATTATAAACTTTGTTTTATGTTTTATATTAGGTTATATTACCTCAAGCATCAGAAGAATATGGTCCAATTTGTCATTATTATGTAGTAGTTGTTCCAGAAAATCCTGATACTGCACTTATGAATCCAGATGAGTTTTTAAATCATAAAGTAAGGATTGCTAGTATATTTAAAATTTATATGCTATAAAGTGATTCATCTAATTGTGTTTTAAATTTTAGCTTGTTGAAATTTCCCAACAAGAGATATTAGCTGAGGGTGAGCCATACATTGCAGCTAAATTTCCTCATAGAACCATACCGTGGACATTTTATCTAGGCAATGGTGAAACATATGACGGATTCCACAATCGAAAACTTGACCAAAATGTGAAGTACAGAATCTTTGTTCGAGCATTTGTTGACACCCCACAAAAAGTAAATAATAGTTTTATTAATTAATAGTTTAAATTGTAATATTACAAAAAGGCTCTAGTTTTACTATATAAATTTCACAGTTGAAAAATGTTAGTTTGGTTTCCTAAAACAATTTTCAATGTGCCTCTATAAACTAAATTTTTTTAATGTTTATAAATGCAAAACAGATTATTACCATAACAAACATTTGTAAAGAGTTGATTTAATTTTCAACGTACCGAATACATAACTAGGGTTCTGAACTTTATAACCTAAAATTAATTTTGAAGTATAAAACATAATTTAATAAGTTTTAAATACTTTGAAACAGAAATAACTACAATCTATTAGGTGTTTTGTAAATAAATATAAAACTGTATATAAAAAATAGTATTAAAGCATTCATTTTAACAAAAAAAAATATATTACATACAAAAAATATCTAGTACAAAAGTGAACATTGTTTAAAAGCATCAAAAAAAATTTAAATATACCAAGTTCCTAGCCATAATTATAACTATTTTTAATACCTAGTTCAATATTAAACTAATGATCAGGATTTAGAACTTTATTCATTTGCACATTTCTTTGTAAACTTTCAAAATCTGATTCGACATAAATGTATTATTGACTTTGATTCCCTATATAGAAAAAGAACTCTAAGGGTATCTGGATCTCTCAGTTATCACCAGATAACCAAACTAACACAGCAATTATACATAATCTAATTTAAACTGAACTTTTTTTCTTAGCATTTATACACATCAAGTCCATTCTCTGAACCTATATCATTGGAAATGCGTGAAGTCGGCCCTGAAGAAGTACCTAAGCGACCTGAATTACGAGATATGAACCTTCCTAGCAACACGGGTTCCAGTGGAACGTCAAATGATCATGTTAGTGTCAGAAGCAGCGCCACTCCACCTGGACTTTTATGGCTGGTTGGACCCGTAATTGCCGCAATATTGCTGACTGCTGCACTAATTTTATTGTTTGTGGTTAAAAAGTAAGTCTTATTGGATTTTTATATTAACTAAGAAGTTTTATTTCTTGCTCACTCCACTTGCCAAAACTACCACTTATAATACAATATACCTATTATTTGTTTATTTATTTTTAGTTGCCATAACAATTATAATATTCTGTGAGGTATAAAAATGTCAATACTTTTTTTGTAACATACTTACACATTAAATATTTCATTTAAGCTTTCGTATCGTACTAATTTTCAATAAAAATATCAAATTAAATATTTTGTTTAATTTACCATATTTGCATAAACAAGCACAACTTTTAAACATTCTATGACATTTAAAACAATACTATAAGTTATGACAATAATACCGGTATGCATAGTCCTAATGATTTGTGTTACATAATTTTACTAAAAAGTCCTATGATGGTAATAATAACCCCAACTAATTATATATGTACGACATAGTCCATGTTTTCCAAAAAAAATTCAAAATCATAGTTTTAGTTAATGTTACTATATTTATCAGTGCAGTGGCGTGCAAAGCTTTTTTTAAAGGGGGGATATTCATTTTTAACTTTTCATAGACCCTAAATATTTTTTTCATGTAAATAATAAACCATTACAAAAAAATCCAAAAGAGGTGTATGACACCCTGAACCCCTCCCCCCAATGAGCACTCAACTGAATTAGTGACATATATTACATATAATTGAAAACCTAGTCTATTGTTCAAAATTTTCAAATACATCCAGTAACAAATTTATTTATTTTAGAGTATATTGAGTATAACAAGTGTATTTACTACTGTAATATGCATACATATTACACACTATAAGGGTATACCACTTTCATACTTGTATAAAATACTTTTAAACTCTAGATATTTTCAGAAGTTCTATATCAAAAATGTGTATGCTCTCTAAAATTAAAAATCACAAGCTCTATGTAAGACAATCCTTATTTATTTGGAGTATCAATAGTGGTGATTAGTTCTTAACATTTACCTCTAGAAATCATTAACGTTTATGTAACAACTATAGTCATAATGATTTTAAAATAGATTTTCCCCATTTTGATTTTATTATATTATTCTCTTTAGTAGTCATTTAATAAGTTAAAATAACTGATGTTTATCAATCATTCTCAGATAATTAAAAAATTATTAAAATTATCCACATTATATGTTCATAATAGCATTAGTTATAATAATTAAAACTCAAAATTTAAAAATATAGTTTTATGTAATATAAAGATAAAGACATATGTTATGAAAATAGAGTATATATATTTAACTGCAAAGAAAAATTTAAACAAATATTTACACTTTACGTGAATCTAATTGATTCTTTTGTAGCATGTAATTGTATTATGAGACTGTACATATAATCATTATACTCTCATATTAATAATTAATAAATAAAAATACAATACAATACAATTTATTTTTAATATTTATAGCTATTGTATAGCTTATATAAAAATTATATTGACAAACTTTAAATTATTATGATTCATTATAATCCATAGGTACATACTACATAAAATACAAAACAATTTTTTTGAAATATTCAGATATAACTTTTTTTTTTTTTTTAACAAAAATTGAACAAAATCAGGGTTTCTGCCTGTTATTGACTGTTTAATAAATACAATTTATATGAAAATAATGTACAATTGTGTATAACTAACATTTTGATATTTTATTTATATAATTTCTAACACTCAAATAAGGCGAATGTATTATTAAACTCTACCTAGAGTGTACCATTATTGTTTTTTGAATTAGCTCATTTTTATACGTGGACATTGTCAAACAAATGTTTTCCCAGTGCTGTTTACACGTATTACTCAATACTTTGCAGTCTTTAATACAATTTTAAAAAGTATCTGGTACCGCGTGTAGTTCATAGACGGAATTAAAATAGAATTTGTCATCCGAGGGTTAATGCTTATCCGTAATTGCTTCCCACCTCAAATTTCCGACTATGGAGTGTGACCTTTAGATGAGATTCGTTTTCGATGTCTCGCCCAACCTATCCTCTCTGACCGTCGCGACGACCGTGCTATAATGTGTGTGTATGTGTATTCCGCAGGCGCCGCCGGCCGAGCAAGTACGGCGAGACGTCGGGCGTGACGAAACCGCTGATCGGCAACTCGCACCCGAACAACGACCCGGTGGAACTGCGCCGGTTACAGTTCCAGACGCCGGCGATGGTGTCGCACCCGCCGGTGCCCATCAACTACCTAGCGCAGCACATCGACCTGCTGAAGGCCAACGACAACTTCAAGTTCTCACAGGAATACGAGTCGATCGAACCGGGCCAGCAGTTCACGTGGGACCACTCGAACATGGACGTCAACAAGCCGAAGAACCGATACGCGAATGTGATCGCGTACGACCACTCGCGAGTGGTGCTGCAGCCGCTCACCGACGGGCCGCCGGGCAGTGACTACATAAACGCCAACTACTGCGACGGTTACCGCAAGCACAACGCGTACGTGGCCACGCAGGGCCCGCTGCAGGAGACGGCCGGCGACTTTTGGCGCATGTGCTGGGAGGTGCGCACGTCCACCATCGTCATGATGACCAAGCTGGAAGAACGGACGCGTGTCAAGTGCGACCAGTACTGGCCGGCGCGCGGCTCGCAGACGTACGGGCCAATCACGGTGGCGCTGGTCAGCGTCCAGGAGCTGGCCACGTACGTGGTCCGGTCGTTCCACCTCACCCGGACAGGCGACGTGGAGACGCGCGAGGTTAAGCAGCTGCAGTTCGGCGCGTGGCCCGACCACGGCGTGCCCGACCACCCGGCACCGCTGCTGCAGTTCATGAAGCGCGTGCGGGCCGTCAACCTGGTCGAGTCCGGCCCGGTGGTGGTGCACTGCAGCGCGGGCGTGGGCCGCACCGGTTGTTTCATCGTCATCGACGCCATGCTGGAACGGGCCAAGAACGAGCACAGCGTCGACATTTACGCGCACGTCACGTGCCTCAGAGCCCAGCGGAACTACATGGTCCAGGTATGCGCGTCATCGCAGTATCGTCCGTCCGTCGGCTGGGCGGTGGGAGGACGAGGGCGTATTTTATTTTCAGCATTTGAAAGCATTTTCGCCGCACGTCCCCTCATCGCTTCTTCAGATAGATAATTTTTATGTATAAAATAGGGGCACTGTCGCGTCTGAATGTAGTTGGGACGTAAGAGTGTGAGACTTGTGATCTTGTCGGTTATCTGAGCGACGTTAAAACGGGTGGAGAAAGCCGTTGTTTCCACCGCTCATTTATGTTTATTGGTAGCATCGTATTATAATTACATTATGTTTATTTTTCACCCGACAGACCGAAGAACAATATATATTCATACACGACGCTCTCTTGGAAGCCGTCACATGCGGTGAAACCGAAGTGTCCGTGCGTAACTTGCCCATGCACATTCAACAGTTGTCACAGATGGACGCCGGAACGACAGTCACTGGAATGGAACTAGAATTCAAGGTACATTTTTTAATTTTTTATGAGAAATGTGAGTGGGCGATAGTGTGAACAGTGACGACCCAAATATATATACATATGTGTGTATATTTTATTTTTCTTACTGTTTAAAGTTTTGAAAATAATATTCACTCAAACAACGGTATATTAAACAGATGTGTATAGACTTATCCTAAAACATTTCAGTGACGCGTAAAACCATCATTAAAAACTTACAGCTCCTAAATAAACTTAAATGAGTTCTGTCTTTCAACAAATAAATTGTTAATAGAATAAAAATTTTAATATATTCAACGGGAGACAACAACAGCAGTACCTATTCTTGATATATTTCGGAAATTCTATTACTAGCGCCCATGCTTTATAAAATAAATATTTATTTTTACAAGCGTTAAGTTGATTTAACAATATTTAATTTCTCTAGTATAATTGGACTTTTGTGATAGGTATACTGTAGAAAATTTATTAATTGAATAGTTTCCCGTTACCTTCTACAGTAAGCGTAGACCACACTTATATTATACCTTATAATATATTACTCACGTAGTTGTATGCCTAATATAATATTATGTCGATAGAATAAAGAGCCATAGATAATAATGATTATGTCTTTTTTTCAGAAACTAACATTGGTCAAAAGCGAATTCTGTCGATTTGTCAGCGCCAGTCTGCCCGTGAACAAGCCGAAAAACCGTTTAGTGCACCTTTTGCCGTACGAGAACACTAGGGTGTGCTTAAGCGGCGGGTCGTCTCGAGGGCTGGAAGGATCGGATTACATAAACGCCAACTTCATAGACGGGTACCGGCAACGGGGAGCTTACATCGCGACCCAGGGACCGCTGCAGATCACCACCGACGACTTCTGGCGCATGTTGTGGGAACACAACTCCACTATTGTGGTCATGCTCACCAAACTGCACGAGTTGGGAAGGGTAAAACAAATACATTTAGTTATAGATATAATAGGTTGGATATCACGGTTAATAGACTACAGCCAGCAATGGTGAAGAGGAATTTTGTCCCGGGCCTTATTTTCTGAAAATTTTTATTTAAATACGATTTATCTTTCTTGAAACAGACAAATTGTTTGACTATATCGGTAGGAGAAAAATATTATTACTCGACAAATTTTAAATTATCATTCTTCAGTTATAATAAACGTGCAATATACCTAATAGAAAAAAATATTTATGGAAATAATATGTAACATATTTGCAATAATATACTGTAGGCCCTAATAGTCTCTAAATGTTTGAAGGTCCATGTACAATTTATACGTACGTACAGTTTTATAAATTTATGTCGAGTGCAACACAGATGCAATCGACTTCCCGTCAAATCGTCGTTTATGAAATAATATATTATAAATGGATAATCGTGTAAATAAACACCCTTAAATAATGTGTACCTACTCATCCCAGCATGCTGGAAATTTTAGATCAAAAACACCAGCTGCCAATTTATGATACAATATATTTTATATAAATATATACAGCTGTGTAACGTTTTGTATTGTGCGCCAATTCGACGAAAGTCTAGAAAATTGGTAGTATATATCTTATTTTAAACCTTCCTCACAAAATATTAAATAAATTACGACGACGATATAACGTTAACTTTAACGATGCACTAATCTGTCGATTGCACAAATTAATCGTACACTTCATTTCATTCCACGTTTAAAATTATAAACGGAAATGTGTAAATCATTTTAAGCGCAGAAACTATAACATTTAATTATAATATAACGACAGCTGTTTTTTCAGTACTTTGTAAACAAAAAGTTTATGTGAACATAGCGGAACGTTGAACGCAAAAGTTTAAATGTCATTATATATACTAATGACTCTAGACGTTAAACTTTTTTAATGTGTCAGATATTCTTGTATAGAGATATTGCATCCTGTAAAAGTATAGTTTCGAGGAGTCTCAGAAAGGGTTGTATTTTACGTCTTGCTTATATAGGGTCTCGAGTCATTATATATCATTGTTTTGTTGCTGCTGTCATTATAAAATAATTTACTGTTGAATTCTTATAGGAGAAATGCTATCAATACTGGCCATCCGAGCGATCCGTCCGGTACGACACGTTCGTCGTCGAGCCCATAACCGAATACAACATGCCGCAGTACATTCTCAGAGAGTTCAAGGTGACCGACACGATCGACAACGGTTCGCGGACCGTCAGGCAATTTCAGTTCACCGACTGGCCGGAGCAGGGCGTGCCCAAGTCGGCCGAAGGGTTCATAGACTTTATCGGACAGGTGCACAAGACGAAAGAGCAGTTCGGCCAAGAGGGTCCGATCACCGTCCATTGCAGGTACTTATACATAGAAAAACAGTTATTTTTTTTAAGAGGACGTTATACCCACATGTGTTGTCTTTATCTTTTTAACGTACATCATGATAAATTTGCGTTCAACAGAACACATTTTGTGACGTTAGCTTTAATATCAGAGTAAATTTACCTATTATCAAATTTAAAGGTAAGAATATTATCTAGTAAATTTCATATGCTTTTATTGATAATATCATTTTAAAGTGAGTTATAGCTATGTAAAATATTACAACTTTAATATGATAATAACATCAATAAAAGCATATAACATTTTCTAGATAATATTTTTACCTTTAAATTTGATAATAGGTAAATTTACTTAAATATTAAAACTAACGTCCCAAAATGTGTTCTGCTGAACTAAAATTTGTTATGATGTACATTAGTAAGACAAAGACAACACATGCAGGTACAACTTCCTCTTAATTGATATTCGGAATAAACTATATTTTTGATGGTGTGGTATACAATAAATTGATTGTACATTCGTCTGGAATAAAACAAACATTAAACACTATACCAGTTTCCAGAGAAAGTCGATATATGTATTTGAATTTTATACTAAGATAAAAAAATGTTTCAGTGGCGGCGTGGGAAGGACGGGCGTGTTCATCTCACTGAGCATCGTATTGGAGCGGATGCAATGCGAGGGCGTAATCGATCTTTTCCAGACGATCAGGATTCTGCGAACACAACGTCCGGCTATGGTTCAAACGGAGGTTTGTCTTACCACGATATAATGTTATATAAACATATCCTCATTTTCCTCCCGCAGAATAACTAAATACACTCGGACTGATTATTGAAATTATGGTCTACAACTATTTTACCGATTTTATGGATTTCGAAAACTTTTAAGAATTTAAATATTAATTGACAATTATTATTTAAATACCTAAATATATATTATTCTAAAATCAAAGCCTAATTCATACATATATGCAATTATTTTGGATTTTATTTGTAGACTTTAATATATATGTTATGTACTTATGTCTATAATATTTTACTACCAGTTATTTTAATTTTAAATATTACCATAAATTGTCAATTAACACTGATTTCAAATGAAAAACAATTGGAAATAATGACTTTTTATTTAGATAGTCCTGAACAGGACTTATTAAAACTGAATCGGATGACATGCATATTAATTAGACATTTCTGTTAGTTAAAATAAGGATATTATATATATTCAATACAATTTATAACATTCATAACCTCGAGTTCTGTGTTTCTCAAGTTATACTCGAAAAATGTTTTAAAAATAATTTCATTAATCAATAAGTCATCTCTCAATTTTGAGTATTGTGGTTATAGTATTCATAATGAATAATTATTTTAATATCTATTATTGTTTTGCAATATAAATGGTAGAACTTGTCAATTATAAACATCACAACATTTTCCATTCCTCCGATCGCAGCAATACTACCTCTGACCAGCTTTATATAGCGGAAGAAAGGGCTGTCAGGGTGTACTTGGCACCTCTATATTTTATTAGTTATTACTACTTGAAAAAAAAACTCAATCAGTGTCTCCACCGCCCTAACCATTTTTTATATATTTTTTCTCTCCCGCAGGAACAGTACCAGTTCTGCTATCAAGCGGCCCTCGAGTACTTGGGATCGTTCGACCAGTACTCCGACTGAGACAGGCCAGACGTGTTCACCTACACTGAGCACGCGGTTTGAGAAAATAACACAATTTTATTACGTTTGCAACGCGCACGTGGACAACCGGAACGCCGCCGTCGCCGCCACATAGACTATTATTAATACTATTATTATTACAATTATTATTATTATTATTATTATTATTTTAGTCTGCTGTATATATATATATATATAGACACATAATGTATGTATAATTATGTAATAGTCTTATACGCACTCGCACACGAGTTAGTGTTTGCAGTGTGTCCGTCTGTTGTCGTAAAAATCTAGTCTCGAAACACATCACATACACACAATATATTCTCTCACACTACGATCGCACATTCACACACGCGCGTATCGCGTTTGGGGGGGTGTTAAACGCCTTTATTAAGCCTCGCCGTGCGCGTGCTTTTTATGTTGTATTAATAATTATCGAATATTATGCAATGTACAATACGCGTGAACGCGGTCGGCCGCTCCTTTTGTACTTAACAATACCTATCTACTCTCTTAATACTCTTATATTCTACATAATTGTGTCGTTTTTGTCTTGCCCGACTCGCGCAGTAGTGACAGCGGCACAATCACCTGTTTACCGACTGTTGGCGAGGTCGCGGTGGCAATTACTACTACCTACCTATAATATTATAACATTTAACTTTGCCCCCTTATAACGATGCGCTACCGTCGTGCAACCGACTAATATTACCGTTACGATCTTATTTTAGGCATAAATCGTTTTTTTTTTATGTATAATGAAATATTATATACAAGTGTGTGTGTACTGTGCATGTATCGACGTTTTTCCTAGGGATCGTGTATAGACCGAAAACATTCGTAACGTGTAAATTTAGACAATTTTTAAACTCATATAGTGACTCGATATCGTTGTATAAAATCAATCCATCGACTGATGTATTTAAGGATAATACCTTTTTGTGTTCCACGGTTAATTTTATACTTATATATTATTTGTAATATTATTATTTTTATTATTATTTTTTACTTTTTTAACTTCTATTTAAGTTAGATTTTTTTTTATTATTATTATTAATCTGAGTTGGAGGTTACCGTTCTTCGTCCGACTTTTTTTTTTGTCCTTTTGTACTACCCGTTTCTACTATTATTTTTATATAAATATTATTTTTATGCTTTTTTTAATTATTTATTTTTATTTGTTACCATCCCCTCTCCCCACCCGGAGGATATTTTAACCGACAATGAACATCACTTTTGCGTTAAATATTTGTACTAATTTTTTTTTAATTTTTGTAAAAAAAAAAAAAACAAAAAAAGACAATATTATACAAACGTGCCCGTCCTCGAGTATAAGCGTGTTAGCAGCATATTTCTAATCCAGTTTGCGTTGCTCGTACGTTTCTTCCCTCCCTCCCCCCTTTTCTATTAACATTTCGGAGTCGCTCACGCTTAATCGAAAAACAATACAATCACTCTTGCAAACATTTGGCTTTTTCTACGCTTGTATAGGTATAAATAATATGTTATACACACAAATCGGTCGGTTGACCGAATAATCGTTTCGGCATATCATATTATATAATAATAATAATTAAAAAAGAAGAAAAAAAAAGTTAAAATAAAAAAGATAATTGTTATCCTTGAGCAACATGTTTCTCTTTTGTACATAGTATTTAATGATTAGGACACAATTATTATTAAAAAATTAAAATTGTATAAACAAATGAATGACAAATTCTGCGAAGTGATTATTTAACATTGTTGACGATTTGATAGTTGAAAATTGTATTGTAAAAAAAAAAATATATTTGAAGGTAAAATTAATTAATAATAACTTGTATATGTGTCACCAGTCAAAAGGTCCATTATTAGAGTATCTAATTGATTACATTGTTTATAGAAATATTAAAGAAATAAAAATAATATGGATTTGACAATTTTATTTATTTGTTTACTTATTTTACATTCTAGGTAGTTTATTAACCTAACTAAGACTAGATTGTCTTCGATAACAAAAATTCCTGTTTCCATGATAATGTTTTGTTGGAACAAGAATTGATTAAAAACAAGACAGTTATTTTGAAATTGTATAACGCATTGTTAGTAGTTAGTATACTTTTTATTTAAGTAGTACCTACAATAAACATGTGACCTGAGAATTTATAAAGATTTTATTTACATTGTCTTGACTTACCTACTAAAGTAAATTTTTTCATTAAAGCATTCAACTTATGATTTTTGTAGTTTCAGAAGCACGGAGTAAAATTATGAGATCTATTAACTTTTGGCTCATGTAGCCAATATTTATGTAATGCAAACACAAACTTATTTAATGGTCAATAAACATAAAAGAACCTATCAGAGTAGGAATTTTTGATGCTCACAGAAAATGGTACATATGCAATAAACAAATATATTATTATATATATTCAAATATTCAGTGACTAGATGGAAAACTAGCGAAATGTATTAATAAAAAAAAATACTAACATTAGATAAATTAATAATTGTAAGTATAGTAGTATATTTAATTAAGTACTAATATAATTAAAAAATAAGTTCTAATTTTAATTTTCAATTTGAAATAAAAGTACCAAAAAATATTCTGAACAGATACGTCGGTCTCTATACCTTAAGATACTTTATTCTTAATTTCTGTTAAGTATTATAAGTAAATTTTTTTTCTATTAATAATATAGTATGTAGAACTCATTTATAATTTTTATTGTTTTGTAAGTTAAACATTTGTAGTATAGAGCGATTGTGAATATGTCCATACTGTAAATAGCTCTTAAGATAAGTTAAAATATTTTTAAAAATTCATTGTGCATCCAAAATGATAATGAAGTAACACACACAACCTAAAATATTTCAATAATATTTTTGGTTAATTAATAACAAAACTCGTTAGCATATGCCATGTATGTTTAAACATTCAATTTGTCAAAATTGAACTTCAAATAGTCATAAAAAAAGTTACCTGTGACTATAAGCTAATTTTTTTCTAATAAAATTCTAGTAAAAAAGGATTGTAAAACAAATACATTTATCTTCCGCTCAGAATCTTAAGCATAAATCTCAGTCATCCAGTACACAATATAACTACATTTTTAAATAAAATATATAAATATTACTAAGTTCTTATATACTCTGCGTATATGTAAGAACAATAATATTGTATGCAACTAAACGTTATGTATTATTTATTTATTAAATTTATACATGAGCATGTGCTCTTATTTACAAGATAATTTTATGTACAAATTTAGATTTCCTATTATTTGATAGAAAAAAAATAAAAAATACAGATACAGATCCGTATTGATGCTAGACATTTGAGCATCATATAAGTGGGGGTGGAATGAGGAACAATATAAAAAGGAGGATTGTATTATGAATCTAAAATAATGCTGAGGAGTGGTACAAGGACAGACACATCCATAATTCTATTACACAGCCCTTAAAGGATGTAATTACTAGGGAATGCCCACACTGAGCCAGTGTTGGATGACGAGGTATGTACATTTCCAACCCGAGCATGTTTATGAGGCTCACAAAGAATGTGCAACAAACAACAATGCAGACCTTTTTTGGACCTTTTCATGCTGTGTAATCACCAACATTATTGAGAAACCAGATGACCGCACTTTATACAAGAATCATTTGCACAAACACTCGTGGAAATGACTTAATTCCTAGTCAAAAATCTTTGAATTTTCTAGTTATATGAACCTCAAGGTTTTAAATAACCTAAAATCTAATAATTTAACCTAACTCACAGCACACATGATCAATAGGTTGGTAATATTATTATATAATAGAAGATATAAGAATTTTGTAAATTATTACTCTTTGATTTATTTTAAAAATTAATAATGTTAGTATAGGTGCTGTATATAATATAATAATATAAAAACTGTGTATAAATAATATGAACTTTTTGAAAAAAATTAAATACATAATATAATAGTAATAATGTCGCATTTCCGCGTATAATAAAGTTTAATATAATAATTGAATAATCATAGCACACGTCGTCGTTGTAAGGCGTGTGCGTTTTACATTGACTGATAGTTGTTTATTACATATGCCTTGAGTTACCGAACGATCCCAATCCCGATTGAGAAGCTCCTTTGTTGTATCCCATTTGTAGGTTAAGGTGACCTTCGGATGCTCTCAACTGGTCTTCAGTAAATTCTCTCTTGTTAGCGTCAGCCATTTTAGGTCCCAATGCCGGGCCCGTGTACTCCGGATGCTTTTGGGTCTACGTAAAAAATACACACATATTACTTATTGTTATACCTATTTGTTCATTGCCATAAATCAATGACAGTTTTGCTGCACTGACATTTTATAGTGAAGATAATGTAACAAATGTTTCTTGATTATCACATTATTATTGTTATTAATAAAAATAGAACTAAATATTATAGTGCAACTAGTGCAAGTGCACTTTGGTGTTCAGTAATTAGTCGTCATTACATATATTTATTAAAATTACAAACTGAACTATTCGTTAAAGTAAAAAAATGAAAATGCAAGCACAATAAATTGATACAATATAGCTATTGCTTTAAATATATACATCTTATGCACAACTGTAGTACTGTAGGTTAATATTATAAGCTTTGTGTTTGTGTACTTACAATGCGAGCGAGGGCGTATAGGCAGAGCGTCACCTGCGGTATGTTCCTGCGTTCGAACAAATCGGCCGTTTGGAAAATCTCCTCTTCCGGTACACCGTACTTTTTGATGGCCGCTTGAAATCTATACAGTCATAATATGATATTTATAAACGTATAAAATGCAATTAGGATCAATGTTTTATAAATATAAAAATCAGAAATAGTGTTTGTCACGTTTCTATAAATACATTTTTTATCATATCATATACATTGAAGTATTTCCAAAAATATTCTGCTTCTTGAATAAGAAATTAAAAAAATATGTTATTTGCTATTAATTATTAAAGTAAAAACTTCGAAAATTATAATCTTAAAAAAGATTTTTTTTTATCAAAAATGTTGTTTTTAATAACTAACAAATGACTAAATTATACGTTTCGAGGAAATGGCGTATAGGTACATATCATTTTTATTATAAAATCACCCTAAAAAACAACCCCCGTAAGAATATATTTTTTAGTGATTTTAATCTGTCTTACTTATATAACTTATATAATAATAGAATATACGTATCTTACATAGGTACTCATTACTCTTTTTTGAATCATTTAGGAGTTTAGGACACTAAACAATTCGTGTAACTTTTTTTCGTTTCTAGGAACGAATAATATCATGACAATTGACAATAATAACAACTATATTATATTTTATACTAATTACTCAACGTTTACTGTTTACATAGTTCGTAAATAACTTAATATTATGTACTATGTATGTTCATCGGTCATCGACGAATTCGCAGAAATTTGAAAACTGACGTGATTATTTTGTTTTTGAATGAAAAAAAAACTGTACACCCGCAAATGTTGTCTCTGTCATAATTATATATACAGCATGGCAAATTTTTGTTCAGTTAAACTAATTTTGTAAGTTTAGCATAAATATTAAGATGAAATGACTTATAATATTATCAAAATTAAGGGTAAGAACATTATATCGTCTCTCGTCGGATTTTACCATATTTTTTAGAGAATTATGAGCATTTTAGAATATTATTACTTAACATACTCATCTCGCTTATATACTCATCAGTATGGGATAAATAGTTATCCGTCCACGTCGATTTTTGCGGACAGTCCCATTTTTATAAAATGGGGAAGTGCCCCCCCTCTCACAAACCGATCAAAAGACAACAAAATATCCCAGCTTATTCAAAAAAATCTCATAAACGTACTTATTAGCACTAAAATTTTAAGACAATCATTAACTATTGAAATAATTAAAAAATATAAAAAAATATAAAACGTACCGTTGAATGTTTTCCATCAACTGGAAGTTTGAACCCTTAGTCTGTATTTTTTTCACCGATCCAGGAGCAATCTTGTTGATGAGGTTGCAAAGCACGATGCCGTCCTTCAAATAATCTTCGTACGAGACATTGCTGGGAACCGCCTCGCCCAAAACATTACCAATCCACTCCAACATTTCTTTTTCTTGTTCCTTGTTCTTAGCCTGCCAAAAAACATTTATTCTTTAATGAAATTTCTGTATTTGACGTAGGTACTCAGTACTCACATAAATACTCTCAGTTTAAAACAAATTATAGGTATATCTATATATATATAGTATATATCTGAATGATTTTGTTCTGCATACCTAACGAATTATATTACCCACGCGTTAAAATATTGTTTATGATTCGATATGATATTTGTTTGATGATTTTTAGTTTTAATTTAAAAAACTTTTTCAAAAAATTAGATAGTAATTCTGTAAATTCTTTAAATTCTTTTTATCGATATTATTAGAAAATAATTTGATTTTACTAGGTACATATTTTAAACTAATTTTGGTTTAAATGGAACTTGCCCAGCTTTGAACAAATATTATATACATATATAAACTAGATAATAGATATATGTATTTTTTCCCTAACGTCCTCGATCGTTTCGATTTAATGAGATTTTTTTATTATTATTTGCGATTATACCTATTTTTAGACCACGCGTCGAGTATTATATTATACAACATATTATGAGCCCGTTAACGAAAACAGACTTTCGCTTTGCTTTTTTGGCAGTCGTCCAAAATCCAAAGGTTGATATGTATAATATTATATATAAATGTTGGTTTCTATGAAAAAAAATAATAAAACACATCATATATACATAATATATAATATGATATGGTAACTTAATGAGCTACAAACATTGTGGTCCATCTTCTTTTTCCTATCTGCAAGTAATTAGTTTTACACAAAACCGAGAAATTATAATTTATAATATAATATATTAATATAGTTCATTTTTTTAGTAAACCAATAATAACACACAAAGTGCATAATCTTTATCACCGAAGGTAAACGGACAATTATTATGGGCAATGGTCATTTAGACGAAGGTAATAATTTTGACCAAAAAAATAATAGTCCGTTTGGGCGAGTGAAATTATTTTTATCTATATGGGAGGTAAAAACCAGGTGACAGATACGGATGATATTATTGCTAATCATTATTATAATCACTATAATTAAAAATTTAAATAATTAATTGTTGAATGTATATTATGAGCATTTTCATACAAAGTCAATAGATTACTTTAAAATGTACTAATTATATTATGTTATTTTATTTATAACTTGTTGACTGTAGATTACTATCTACCTATATAATAATTATATTATAAATATCTATACCAATATTTATTTTAAATAGGACTTATTATTAATCATTTATATTTTGTATGATTTTGTTTAATTAATTATTGAGTGTATATTATAAGCATTTTCATACCACCCAAACGGTATTTTGAGTTGAAAAATGGTCGATCAAACAAACCATATTTTGGGTCGATTCGCCAAAGCGGCATACGCCCATTATTATTGGTCCACAAGACCATTTATATAAATTTAATACAAGATCTCTAAATTTGTTTATGGTACTGTAGTTAAAAGTCAATCAAAATAACTTCAAAGTTAAATACAAAATATTTTCAGACATACATGAACTTAATTAAAATATTTACCTAGTTAGAATAATATATTGTAAAAAAAAAAATACCAAATCGATTTAATACAAATAATTTAAAAGTTATACTTTTTACAAGATAATTTTTGATCATAACAAAATGCTATATTGAAAACTAGAAATTTTTTAATAATAATAACAATATACAGGTATAATTATTGTCGCCGTAATCAGTGGTGGATTTAGCGTCAGGCAAATTTATTCAAAAAAACGGTGATAGATTATATTTTATAATAGATATTGTATTAGTATATATTTTATTGATTAGAACAGTTTATGAACATAACCAATAATTATTGTTTAGTATCAGTTTTTATGATCTATTTTTTTAGTAGTTATGTTAAATTAATACTTCAAAATACGTTTTCTCGTTGATAAGTTTAATGGGGCGGAAAAATAAAATTTGCCTATGGGCGGAAACTGTGTAAATCCGTCTCTGGTCGTAATAAAAACAAGCCAATGCGAGTCGGTAAAAATAATATACTTATTTTTATTTACTTCATTTGAACACGTCGTGCAGAATTCAAGTAAATATTATTAACTTCTCGATATTATACCTATTATTATATACAGAAAACGATATTGAAATTGTTCCGCATTCGTTTATCACAAAAGTACTGAATAATAATAATAATACAATACAATACAATACAATACAATAATATAATACAATAGTAGTATAGTGGGTATGGTAATATTGCAAAATACTTGTATGAGTCGTATGACGATAATTTAAGATTCGTGATAATGGATGTATGGTGGCGAGGCGGTGGTGGTTTACTGTGGCGCGCGACGAAGGAGGTGGCGCCCGCCTTCAAGTCGCCACTGCAGTATAGTAAAAAAAAAGTGTTGTAAAAGAGACGAACGCGTACCTACCTACAAAAAATATAGTATGTTGTCACCGGAGTTATATATACATATATACACGGTGTTGTATCATGGAAATATGAGAATTTTACATTAAAATTACATTTAAACGTGCCTGATAATTGTGATACACCCTGTATATATTGTAAACGTGAAAACACTAATTTATAGTAATTTTGTAAGGCAGACTCGATGCAACTGTGTTTAACCCGACATGTTTTTAAAGAAACGCGATTGCGTTCGATGATTATTTAATAGCAATATAAGTCAGCGCCACGCCACTTCATAATACTACATTATCCCCTATACATCATAATAGTATATATTGTATACTACCTCTAAACGAATTCGAGCAGTCCCATTGAGTGGCGCCGTTCGTGGGGCGCAGAAATGTAGGTATGACTTAACTGATCTATTTCACCGTTTTGACAAATCACTACTGTATTATAAAATACACTATATGACAATTAAATTGCGGGGCAAAGATTAGCAATCATTTCTCAACTCTTGACAGTGCGAAATAGCCGAATACTGATAATATTTAATGGATATTTTTTTTGGGATGAATGAACAGACCGTTGGCTCGCCCACGGCGATATTATATAGTACAGTCAAGTATATGAATGGTTGCAGTTGTCAGTAAATAATCGTGTGGTCTCGTCTCGCGGATATTTTTGACGTACATATAAATAATTAGTTTAAGCAAAATCGTGATGCAAAAGCGAAATGCTGCCATCCATACGTGATATGCCATAAAAAAAAAATTGGCAAATTTCCGAAAAGTTACAATGTATAATATACATATAAATATATGTATTATATTATACATCAGCGTTTAAACGAATTTTTATTATTATTAATATTCAAATGTGACTATTCGTTTTGATCTTTTGATGTTGACGGGTGCGATGTGGCGACGGTCACGGAGTTGCCTCGATTTTCCGCAAAATAATTATATTATACAAATAAAATGATACTCGCGGATGTGTTCGGTGTGGTTTTTTATCGGTCGCGTGCGCCAGGGTGTTGACGTGTTTCGGAAGTCATTAAAACCGTTGCTCCAAACTAAACTTTTGAAATATAATAGTTGTATTTTTAAACGTGACTTCATTGCCTGTTTTACAGGGGGTGACAGTTTTTATTTTCACATAGCTGTAATAATACGGCGAACGCGTCGTGTTTTCAGTTACGACTTTCTGCATTATATACATTTATACCCCATTAATATATCTTTCACAATTCATCGTACTTTCGTACATATCTTACATCTTGTACTTTGCAGTATATGGGTGACTTATGTCCAAAATGTTGTAAACTTAGTCTTTGTTTCGGATAATAACATTTATTTTTCTATGTAGGTACCTAATGCAAATACAAATTTTAATTACTGCTAAACTATTTTATAGAAAGAAATAACAATAATTTAATCGCTGCAGCAGAGCCACACATTTCTTTTTCTGTTAAATGCATTGTATTATATCTATCCGAATGTTCTGAGCATAAAAATTAATTCATCATGATTTAATTCAGACCAAAAAAAAAAAACTGTGGGTCACATTAAGTTTTGAAATATTTATATAGTTATTACTTTATTAGGTATTTATGATAAAAAAATATTTAATATTGGATTATTACAATATAAATAAAATAGGTATGGTATAAGTGGGGTTCAAAAAATTGGTGTTCCACACAACTAAAAAGGTTGGAAACCGCAACACCTTTCGTCTTCATAATTCATATTTATTTATTTATAATACCCATGTTTGTCAACAGTCATGTATTGCCCCATCGCTAAACAAATTCAGTTAACCATTGCATAATAACAATATTTTCAAAACGAATTTATGTATATTTTAAACAATATATTATCATACAGTCGACTTAAACTTAACCTAACCTCTTTAACTCGTATATCGAATATAAAAAAACACCAGTCAAATACCTGAACACTTGATTGGTTTTTGATATTTATCATAATTTCCCCCCACTCCAACCATCTGGAATTTTAAGTTATCGAGATCGACTGTAGTTACGACAATAATCTACACACGTAGTACTGGTTCGTATATTCTTACCGGCATTTTTTCCGCGTTTGTTCCGTCCACCGATGTGTATAATAATATTGTTTATGAGCCCAACGATACTACCGTTGGTTTTCTAGCACGCCACCGCGTGTCTGTTTGCTGTGCAGTTTGATCGCGATATTAGACGTCCGGCGATGTTGTCTTAGCGCACCTCACACTCACGCCTACAACACGCTGTAGTACAACAATAATATGGAATTCCGAGAGCTGTTATGAAAACGACAGACGGATCGGAAGCTGCGACGTATATGCCACCGGTCCCGCCAAGACTGGTCTTTATACGCAGAGCGTGTGCCCGTCCGCCGTCACCCGTTTATTTTTAGACGCTGTTTAATTGCCCGTCGAGATCACGGTGGAGATGACTTCTCGGCAGAGCACTCGCGCCGCGCCGCCAGTAATGTATAATAATAATACCCGTATATATGGGGTGATCCATTTATAACCGTCCACTCACTCATTTTCCAAATAAATGCTAAGTTCACTTAAACTTTAAAAAGCTATTTGTTTAAATATTTGATATTTTGTACACCAATAACGTATTGATAAGCCAGATACTATACCAATCCTTGGTCATGTAATAAATTTAAAAAAATATACATGTTAAAAAACTAATTGGGTCTTTCCTCTTTTCTTGTCCCACAGTCCCACCGTATTATCTTAACATACGATCGAATTTAATTATTGTACAATACCATAAATCCGGCAAATCCAGCGAAATTAAAACCACTTGTATATCGACGCATTGGATGCATCAATGAAGTACGACAGACAGCATAATATCATTATATATTTATATTAGAATAGAAATCACCGGATTTACGTAAGACACGGCGTTGTTATAGTTTGGTGGGTACAAATTGAAACGAAAAAAATGTTTTTTACTACAAAATGTTTAATCATTTATTCAAATTAGGCATATAATAATAATATAAGATACATATGACCCATGTTTATCGAAACTATGAGTATATAGTAAGTAATAAATAGATCACCTCGAAATCAAGTGGACAATATGGGTATTAATTATTATAATAATAATATTAAGAAGAGTAGTATAGTACGCATTATATAATAATAAACAGAAAAAGACGAGTATTGGCATTTATTTGATTTCCTGGGCGTTCTTTCTAAACAGACACAAGTCACTTCAATTTCATAATTTTATCTGGCACAATTATGTTTATGGCATTTTTTTATTTATTTTTTTTCGTGTAAAACAGAAATTTTACCATTTTTTATATTTTGTAGGTATCCATTAAAAAACACAAATTAAAATAATATACATAGCTTGGCTCAGTTTACTGTCTGTGGTTTATTTAATACACACAACATGAGACGCCCATTTACATCAAAACAAACAAACTCACTCCCGCGCAAAACAATCGCGTCACCTAGATGAAAAAAAATGCTATTCTGTTTTTGCTTCCCCCACTCTGAGTTCGTATATTACAACGACTGTTGGGTACATAATTATATATACACGATAATAAATTTATATGGTAGACATAATATTATATTTAATAAACGATACAAGAAATGCAGTTGGCCAGAGTTTTGGCACCCACAATACCCGTGGATTCGGACGATTTAATGAAATTGTATAATTAATAATAATGCGATATTCCGTATGTACGTGTAACATAAATTTCACGGCAAGAAGTGTGGTGGATGAATGAAATAATATTAGCCGACGAATATGGTCTACAATGAAAACAATTTCCTCCCAAAACTCGTTGCCAAAAATGCCTTCAACTTTCAAGTATATCCGACGACGCCACGACATCGTTTTTGATAAATTGCAAGATCGTATAGTGTTCGATTTAAACGCGAGTGTGCGCAGTTGTATACATCGCAACGACATTATGTTTACATAGTTTTTATTTATTGTATCTTTTCGATTAAAAGTATACATGTTTCACAATTATATTTTCACCCAGTCATATAGACTATATGGACATGTTATTAAGACTCTACTACGAAACACCAGTCTTGAAAATAATCCAACGTATTATAAATTATTATAGAGTACTTTAGTTATCATTTTGTATTCTGTGCTAATTTGTTATTGCTGTTTTAAATGTTAATTACAATTAACAGTCACTGGAAAACGTTTTTAATATCTTTTTAACACAACACATCGGAGGTACTTGAGTGCCGAAAGATACGAACTAGACTTGATAGGTGAATGTTTATACAGAAGTTAAAAGTTAATATGGATGTGTAAATTGAGTATTGACGACGTTTAATTTTTTTAATTAATTGGTTATGCCTCGTCATATTTTAATATCCGCTGTCCTGGTGCAAGTGAAAACAAGTTAAAAACATAAACAACTGATAAATATCAAAATTTTCAAAAATAAACAAACTTAAATGTTGTTGGACGTCGATAAACACTTAGGTAATTCAATATAATATAATTAATTTTGAAATCATTTAATGATTTGTTTCTATAATAAAAAATAAAAATTTCAATTATTTAAATGTTTTTATTCGATTAGATAAATTTAAAAGAACAAAACAAAAACAAGTGCCAAGTAAAAAGTTGATTTTATAGAATACAAATAAAAAGACTCAAATACGACATTGTGATGACAACCGAACCAAATATACAATTATATTCGATTTTACTTTGGCTAAAACCACAAATATTAATCAAATAATTCATGTTTTATACACCATAAAAGTATGATAACGTCTCTCAATAAACAATGTATACTATAATACATTAATACACTACATAAATGTACAGTGTACTACAGTGTATGATAATATTATGTTATATTTAGACAAAATGTTAGAATAAATTTATTCAAATAAAAATATCCAAATTTACAATAATAACAGTCCAATACTGTTCAACTAACTAAAGGAAAGTTGTATAAACGATAAGTGAATGGTATAGTCCTCCAAAATGGAACATGACGGACATTACGGCCGAAAAAGAATAAACTTAAAAATAAGATGTACGTCTAAAGTATGTAGATATAATATTTTCGTCTCTCTTAGTGTTTTTATTTAGGACAAAATAATGTCGTTAGCACAAGTGGGATATCTGGTAACGGATGGCAGTTCGTTCCAGACGTTCCAGTCGGTTAAGAATAGACGCCAGATAATAGCGTCTTACATCGTCGAATGATATATATATATATATATGTTGGAAAAAACTTAAAAATTAATAAATTTTATTAAATATGAACATTTTTATCATGTTTAATCATTTATACGATTTAAAATTTTTCCAAACAAGATGTAAATCAGTTTTTATGCACATACTGTCCTTGAAATATTACAAAACTATAGATGTTATGAATCACTTATTGATTTTTATTATTTCTTCTGCAATTTATTTGAATTATTCGAAAACAATAATTATCCCTATTCATGAAATCATTGAAATATAAATACACGAGGCGTATATAATTTTATAAGAAAGAAGGCATTAGGGTCATTCTGTATTTATGAATTTCGTCGATTCAAAAATAAATTAGTAAAGGTTTCTAAACATTAAAATATATAATATTTATCTATTCTATACCAGTATACGATATACCGCACACTCCGAACACATAGCGATCGATTACAATCATCTGCAGTATACTGCTGGTGATCCATTAAATGTAAGACAATACTTAAAGTTTTATATTTTTTTTAAATGACAACATGCATTTTTAATTCCTTACACCAAAGCAGAATATATTTTTTAAAGTACTTCGATAAATAAACATCAACTTTCGAATGGATATAGTTTATTCGTTAAAGCAATCAAAAGTATAAATAATACAAACTACTTGTATGAAATTAAATTTTTTAGATCGAAATACTTTAAATATAATATTCTGTTTCAGATTATGGAATAAAATGAATATTGAAATTCAAAAAAGTAAACACTAACCAGCTTTAACAATTATAACGATATAAAATAATAAAAATGTAATTGTTTTCCTAAAATGTATGTAATAAAACATGTTAAAAAAGGTTAATATTTAATGAAATAATGAGTTTAAATATATAATCTCGCAGTCTAAATATCTAAATGTATAATCATAATATGATTATTTATTAGTATTGACCTATATATTATTTATGTAGGTACTCTAAAATGATATACAATTAATATAACTATAACTATTTAACTTCTATAAATTACGGCAACAATATATAATATGCATATACAAAAACAAATATAGTTTTTCGTATGCTTACAAATCCTCGCAAAAGTACCTTTAAAGTGCAAAATTTTAAAAATGTGCATTTCCTCAGATATAATTAATATTACCTATAATATGTACCGAATTTCAAAACCGAGAACGCTATAGACTTAGCTGTGGATAGCTTACACACAGACATTGTCTTTCATTAATATGGATAAATATAAATGTAGCCAAAACAAAAACAAATGTTAAGTTTTGTATTATATAGTGTAATCACCATTTTCCTGTTTGCGAACGCAATAATTGTTAATATAATTAGATAACATGCGAATGGCATACGGTCGTCAATGTCAATCGATGTTTCCTTTTGAAAAAACAAACAAAATATAGGAACACTGCCAAAAACATTTTCACGATTAACCTAAATTATTGCGACTGTTATATTATACAAAAATTGTTCACTGTGTCGTACAAATGACTCTCTTGAACAAAAATACTACTTTACAAAAACGATATTTCATAAGACAATTTTAAACAAGTTAGGGGAAAAGCACACTCGACATGACGGCGTTAATATTATGACATACGACTATACGAGTGACATTAATTAACCGAATTAATATAATATTATACATATATAAGGAATAAACAATAACGCTTTTAATCGAAATACGAAATGCGTTAAAAATATCTCATTTAGTATTTACATTACTGAAAAACACGCGATCAACAGGCAACAGCTGATACATAAAACAAAATAAGATAACATTAACTATTTATACATTATATAGATAATACTAAACTTATTAGTACACTTAATGGGAAATCAATTACGTAAAATTTATTGTATTGATAGACCATAATATTGATACACACAACGAGGAGTATAGACCAGAACTATCGTTAAAAACAATTTATTTTTCCTTTTTCTCGAAATACTAATTTCGCATTATTATTGTCTCACGGCAACACAAGTCACGACGGACGTAGGTAATGAAATTTTTTTATTATGTTATTTATTTAAACTTACAATGTGTCAACATATTACATGTTATTACAAGGTATTATTTATATAATAATGATACGGTTAAAAGAAAATAATAAGATGTTGTGGAATGAAAATAATGGATAACTATTTTAGAAAGAGATAATAATAATAATAATATATAAATTTTAATTAACAAAATATAGTCGTTAATAATGGTAGACATGGTTGGACATGAAATTTGAAATACATTACTCTTAAACTCTTGATATGAACCATATTCTTCTTCAAAAAAAAAAATAGTTTTATTTTACTTAAATATCCATCCAGTATTTTACACAAACTTTGAAAATTACATATTAAGGTATTGATTCAAATTAGCTATGCATATCGGATATTCGAATATATTTAAATAATTGAGAAATACAAAAACAAACAAGCATCGTTTTTATTAATTTTGGTACAATTAAAATTATAATTAAGTATTAACTATATAGATATGATAAACACGGCTTTCACAGTTATACGAGATACCAATTTAAAAATTTAAGTTCAAATTAACAAAAATGAATAAATAAAAACTGTTCAAACACGGCCATGGTTAAAAATTTTTAAATAATAAAATAAAAATAATCCATTGGTGTATAAGTGTAACAGCAGGCACGAACTTTGGCAAACACCTCGTTATAAAATGTTGTACTAATGGTCTTTACGCGTACACAAAACGTTTGAGAATGGCCAACCCGTTTAAAAATAGTGTTCTTCGATTAAACCACAAAAATTAATTATACTTCGATACCTATACCATTGATTAAATATATTAGTATATTTAATCAATGCCTATACGTCTTAATGATATATTAATATTATATAAATACACATTCAATTGTCCCTAAAGGTCACACTGATGTTTTGAAACTCATTATTTTATCATTCGAACTCCTAATCGTTTTCAATAAAATATTTTTAAAATTTCGATAAATCGATACTGAATAATACCTGTACACCACTTGAAAGTTAAAGGTCAAGAAAATAAAAATATCAAATAATATATTCAAATATCTATCAATTATGTATAAAATGACGATAATCGGGCCATTTATTTTCTTTCATTGAAAGATAAAATAAAGCTGAACACTATATTTAAACCTAGCCATTGTGGGTTAATTTAATTTATAAACAAAATTAAAAATATTTAAAAGTTTAATATCGTAAAAAATTTAAAATATATACATACATAATATGTAAAATAATTCATTTACTTTAAAATAACGATGACCATAATAATAATAAAAGACAGATCCTAAACATTAATACAGTATACAACAAATACTAAGACAATGTTGAATTATATATAGTGGTATAGCTTTTTTTGCGTTTTAATAAGTATAAAAATGTATACATTATATTATTATATTATTGTATTGGCATGATAATTTACAACAAATAGTAAGTCAATATAAATTATACAGTAAATATAATATTCTTATTCTTCATTAATCAGGATTGAACAAATTAACTATAATTATTATTTAATTATTGTATAACTACTTAATATCTAACTTCAAAAAATGTTATTCACCTTGATAATTTAATAATATATTACAACAAATTTAGCGAAATTCCTCGATACCAAAGCTTTTTTTTACGTTTTTACTGTTTTTAGTATTATAATACATGCCTACATATTTACAAATTCTCACACTTAAGAACCAGGTTAATCTTAACGTAAAGAGAAGATATAATTAGTAACGAAATACATATAGGTAATATGCGTTCGATTTCCTCGAATTATTGTAATTTCTCGAAGTAATTATTAAGATGAGAAATTTAAAATCATTATAAAAAAAATAGGTAATTCTTCTAAAAGTAATCATTCCTATATTAGGTAACTATTGGAGAAAAAAGAGCAATAATAGTTAAAATAAATACATTTTTCCGGTTAATATTATTTAGTACTTTAGTAGGTACTTGTCATTTGTCAGTTCTCGACGGTAAGTGTGTTATCTAAACTGCTAATTTATAGATACACATTTTCGAAATAAATTATTAAATATTAATCTTACACTTAAACAAACTGAATTTTATTGCTTAAATTTAAAGCTAACTTTAATAATGCTTTAGTAATTTTACCAATCACGAAAAACACATTTAAATAAGAATTTAATTATAACAAATAGTAATTTTTATATTTTTGTAACCAATTTATTATTTTGGTAATATTATTTACATTTACTTATCTATACGTAAACATACATAATATGTTATCTAAAATCAAATTAATTTTACAACAATAATTGCTGAACACTGAGTCAATGTCAGTTAGTATACTTAACAATCGAGATAATTAACAAATATTACCAATAATATTAGACACATGTTGTTTAAGTTAGTGATTTAACATGGAACCTTATCATAATGACGCATTAAAATTCTATTTTTCTCACAAAATATACTCTATTCCAATTACAAATAAGTTTGAAAAGAATGAGGACAAAAACACATCGAAGTTCGCGCAGATGCAGTCAAGCCAGCGACGACAAGGAGTAACAACGATACATGTTACCAATACAGCGCTCCGACCGGGCGGCGGCTGCTCGGGTTATTCCAAACTTGTTTGGAACAGTCTAAATATTTACAGTTTATGTTAGTGCAGTCTTGACTCGTTAGCCCTTTAAGTTGCTAAAAAATTTAGGAAGCCCCAAAAACCAGGGACATCAATTTTGAACAAGACACAATAATAAATCATGATTATTTTTATTCATAACTTATGAATCATAACAATGCATGGAACTAATAATATCGAATTTGAAAAAGTCTCACGGAGCCCCCCCCTAAATCACTCGCTTAAACTTAAGGATCCACAGAGCACAGTGTGAGAACACTAAACTTTGGTGAAAACTAAAAGTTTAATTTCATTAAAATGAATCTATTTATTTTTATAGTAGTAAATAAAATGCTGAACGGATCGCTACCCCTTTCTCCCAATCATTTATAATCCTTATATCATTAATTCCGAAAATTACATTTTCTTCCAAACAACTTCTGCTATGTAGAAAAAAAACAATTATTAATAGTCAAGGCGGGCGAGAGGGTGGGGCAGAAGGGGTCAGAGCCCCAGGGCCCGGAACTCTGGGGGGGGGGGGGTCCGGTTAAGTCAAGTATAAAATAAGTACATATAAGTAAAAAGGCCCGGAATTGATCAGCCCCGGGGCTCACCAAAGTTCTCGCCGGCCTGTACATTTTAGTAGTTATAAAAGCGTAGGAAATGTATGATTAAAATGGTAGTAACGAAATGTTTAAATTTGATTTTAAATTGTTTTAAAATAAAAAATAATAAACTATGACTTACTCACCTGCTATTATATCCCAAAGACGTTTGGTCCGTTCAATTTTCCAAATCAACTCTATTGGTAACTATATAATTAATCATAACAGTAATTTAAGTATTGATCACGGTTATCTAAATGTATAGATAACCGTGGTATAGATATTATTTGTGTGTAACACATCAATACCATGTTCTTAAAAGAAAAACCAGATTAAAAACGATCGGTATTTTTTATACATATATAATAAATGTAACACAAATAAACGTATGTACCTATCCTACCAGACAAATAACAATACTAATCATGATTTACTCCCTAAGCTTACTTTGAGAACTACTGGTTAGTATTTAATGTAATATCTACTACATAGCACGTTTTTCTAACTATTAAATTTGCTATCATACAATATTAGTTTTTATTATTTCTTTTATACTTTCAACGAAAATAATTACTGTTAGAACCTATATAACCATAACGGCTGAAGTGATCTAATTATACTATATAGGTAATGAAAATTATAGTTGATTTTATAAAATGTAACGTAAGAAACAAATAAAAAAAAACCACTCACTGCTCTAATTCTAGACTGATTTATTCTGTCTAATTTCATTTGACGAAATCGCTTCATCCTATACAATCGTTGGATCTCTTTTACTTCAATGTCCTTGCGTACCGCGTACGATAGATGGGCTTTCTGGACCGGAGTCAGGTGGCTCAGTGCAAATAGTTTTAAAAAGTTGATTCTCATCTTTAAATCGGCCGAAACTTAAAATGTTAAATAATATTATAATATACAACAGAAGAGCAACGGTGGCGAGGTCCGATTGTTAGTCAAACACCCCAACAGTCCGACACCAACACTATTATACTACTGAAATCTCTATGCGACTACGCACACCGCATGCCGAAGACCGAAATTGCGTGAACACGAAGAGACGAATAGATACAATGATTTATAAATAATATAATATTATTATTATCAACAAAATTCCCGTATTTGCATGGTTCGGTGGTGGTCGTAGTCTCAAATAACCGATTACCAGAATACCAATCGCGCGAACCGATTAGGTCCATCGGCTATAAGCCTATAACTTGTACAGTAGTGGAAGGAGGCGTTTTTTCCAAAAACAATTTATTATTATGTCGTCGCTGTCCCAGTTGATCTTATGCACGTGTTACAATGACCAATCAAAACGCGACCCGCGAGTGTTCAAAATAAAGATCTTAGATATAAAATTATTACCTAAATGGCAAATAATAATCGCTATAATATAGTATATTATACAATATCCATAAATCGTGATTTCGAGAAAATTGTGTTTATCAGTGTACGTTTGTCTGATGATTTCGATGTGTGCCGTGTACACTACACTGCACTCCGATTCCATCACTAAACACCAGCGTTTCTCAAACTGTGGGTCGTGAAAATGTTTTTAATCATATAGTATTATACATTTTTGGAATTATTTATTGATCCTGTAAAATTGAAACCATGTGGGTCGCGATAGATTTTTAGGGAAAAATATTTTGGGAATGTTTTTGAGTCATAGTCCTAAAAAGATTGAGAACCACTGTTATCCAGTTGTATTCTAACGTAGGTATCTACTCATAAAATATTATAGTATTATTACTTATTAGTATAGCTATTGGTCAACTGATCGTTGAAAAGTATAATCAGATTGGGAGGTTCACCACACTGATGAAATAAAAATAATGTTAAATTGATTACAAAATGGTTTTTTAAAAGCAAAAATTCATGTTGGCAATACATTTTAGGTATCATGCTGTAGCTGTACACTATATATCATTAATCATTATATACATTTTGTACTATTTTTGTCTTGTTTAAATTTACAGGAAATCGAAACCATCTCGCGAATTGAACTGTCCTTACTAAAATCAAAATATTATAATTTTACTCGATGCAATCAACGTCATTAGGTACATTATTACTTTATTAACTAACTAGAAATAAACGTGAATGGTAAAATATTAAATGAGTATATTTTGAAATTGTAACTATATTATGTAGCAATATTTAAACTAATATAAATATGTAATTATTATAACAAAAATAATTAACTTTTATAATAAATTACAGTAATAAATTATTCTTCCTATCTGAAATTCGCTAGTAAATAAGTTTTATATTATAGTGATCGGAACGAGTGCAATTTGACATTTTGACTGAGCGAAAAACTAGATATCGAATTAAATTTACAGATGATGCCGACGGATATTGCCTACGTCATCAACTACGTGTTTACGATCGACAAGGATTTATACCGTAAGTACTGCACCTAAATAATAATATAATAATAATAGTATGATATGTCTGAAAAAAGAACAGACGTGCCATCAAGTGAAATATGAAATATAACGATGACGAGACGTACCTACCCATTATTTTTTCAGCACAATATGTAAATAATAACAATGGTAATAAAATTAATAATTACAACTCGAAGAATACAAAAAAAAAATATTACGACACATCACTATCACTAAGTAATGCAAATACTTTTTTGTTGCTTATATTATACAGAGTACGGAAAACACAACTCGAGAGGGGATATAGTATTATAGCGTACATTATTCTAGACATTTATGAATCGCTTTACTGCTGTTTCTATCAATTAATTTTACAGGAAACGCAAACACAAACATAGGAACATGCAAGGTATTAGGTATACTCTCAAGAAAATAATGAATTGTTTTTAAAATATTGCAATATATCTCATTGTACTCGCGCAGTGTTCTATCTATTATATTGTGGTTATGAATTTATGATGCATAATATAATATTATTAGCAAACTGATATTATCCCAATCAGAATTTTAAGACATTTATTGTTTATACTTCTTTAGGTAACACCGTTAAATTAGTATGATGTCTATCACTATAAAATATAAATATATACTGCCTACCTAATTTAGTATTTTTATTATTATTTAATAATTATAAATGTTTTTACTAGCAATGATTACAGAGGAAAATATTCCAAATTTTCTTTTTAAACTACCATAATTATGAATAACGCTCTATTTAATTCAAATAAAACTAACCAAAATAAGATATCGATTTTAATGACCAATCAATCGTTCTTCAGTGAGAACTTTTGTAAAAAATTTATACAATTTACTGACCCAGGCATAATTTAATGTTATATTTTAGGGGCTGGTCGCAGTAACGAGGAAGACTTGTTAAAACCCCTGGAAATCTAAAAAAGCGCCTTTTTACCAATTAAAATTTGACAAATTATACGCAAAAATTATTAATAACAATAATTAATGAGGCACTAAAGGAACAATTTGGGATTTTCTTTATACAATTTTCATAATTTTCATTAAATTCACACGTATCAATAGTGTATAAAAATACTATTTTCAACGCAGAATTTTACACCCCTAACGTAGGCACACTTCGCCATACCCTTGCTACACTACTGGCCGGCCAGATCGATGGAAATAATTCTCTATCCTCCCAACGCCTAATATCCATTTTGTTTTACTCCTGTCTCCTAGTAGTCTATATTCATCTGATGTATATTTATGAGATAAATAATTTATTATTTTTTTATCACAAGGTATCTAAATAAGTTTAAAATAAATAAGATTTACCAATAAAAATAAAAACAAAACTATTTGAATGGGCATTGCCACATCGGGTAAATAATTACAAATTTTATAAATAGGTTCTTAGGATCATTAGGGATAGAAAGATTTCTACATTTTAACGGATATCAGATATACCACCATACCGGTATTTATAACTTATAAATACAAAATAAATCTAAATGTGCATAAAAATTCAAAAGGCCTATGCGGCTATGCAATGTGTATATTTCAATCAACATAGACTACTATAGGATACTCATTAAAACTCTTGAAATATCTTTTTGCGGAATGAACGAGTGATCAATATTATTATTTAATTAGGCAAAATTAGATAATTTTACTAGCTGCGTACATTTTCTTATGTATGGTTTTATTAATTTCTGTGTTTCTTTATCGCTAGAAATCTATTATTTTTTTCATATACCTATCCACTTCTTATGGAGGTAACCATCCTATACATAAAAAGTATAGTCATAAATTTAGTTTTAATATATTTAAGTTAATTAATTCGAACTTTAGAAGTATGTTAATACCTATAGTAATATAGTTCAGTGGCGTAATTTGGGAAACATATCAAGGGTTGCAAAAATTACTCAGGATGCTCAAAACTCTCAACATTATAAAAACAAACATTGTCTTACTCTTAATATATTATATTAAGGGGATTGGAAACGGTGATTTTCTGTCTTTGTCTAACACACACGCAACATAACTACATAAGATTATAGACGTATTCTATTTCCAACATACCGATTGATATAACGAAACGATAAGAATTCTGAATATAGATTTGAATTCGTCGTCAAGTTTACTTGAGATCGACTTTCCCACATTTATGATTTTATCTCCTCAAAAATCCTAAAAACGTTATATAAAAAAAAAGTAATTAAAAATTGACATATTTAAATTTTTGTAATAAAAATCAAAAAATTAAAAATGTGGTAAAGTCGATCTCAAGAAGACTTGACGATGAATTCAAATCTGTATTCAAAATTATTATCGCTTCATTATATCAGTCGGTACGTAGGAAGTAGAAAACGTCTATAATCCTATGTTGCGTGTTTGTAGATAAATTCACGCTTCCAATCCCCTTAATATAAAGATAAAATATATTATAAATCTATATAATTCTTCTTATTTATAGATATACTCGTATGTTATTAAAAACTATATATTTTAAATTTTAAGTCGCATAATCTTTAATAATTATAATATAATTAATAATATCAATCGTTTATCATTTTAAAATTGTAGGTTGTTGCAGTCTCATTGTCGTATAATTTATTTTACATATTTTTACATATTTTGGTAATTTTTGATTTTTTCATTAATTTTCGATGATTAAACATTATCTGCTTCGTCTAAATTAACAAGATTAGTAATTTTGGCAATTTTGGTATTTACGTAGGTACTTATTTCCGGCACGCCGCATGCCACTATTATATACATTAGAACTATTTCAGTTATTGTCGATCTTGGTAATGCCGGACGATAGGTTGGTCTATATATCAGTATAGTCACTATTTAATACGCTACCTATTGATTATCTACGTTATCATAATGGACTTTACGTACTTTATACGCCACTATCATATTGTACACTGTGGACAAGTGAGTAGGTAACGTGTTTATTCAATGTTACGGTCTTCACTCTTCAGTCTTACATTTTTAAATCTTAAAGGATATGTTGTTTCACATTGTTTTAATAATTAGATAAGAGATAAGATTTTTATATTTAATTTTTTTGTTAAGCGGTTATTACATATTTTGATTTTTTTATTACAATAAAATCCGTTCCCTAGTAATGATTAATACATTTACCTTAATTTTTATTTAATTTATTTAAGTGAGTTGTAATAAATTATATTATTTTCATTGTTTGAGTATTGATAATATTTAATCTCAGTTTTGAATTTTCCCATTCTTCAACATTTTTTATTTCATAATAATTATTAATTATTAATTTAGAGGACGTATAGTAATCGCATGTGTTGTCTCCGTCTTACATACTCACGGCAATGCAAATTTTCGTTCACCAATTTCAATATCGTACTATTAGGCCGGGGCTATACACGGCGTATTCCGCCGCGTATGGTCCCGGCCTTAGTTTTGATATAAAACTATAAGAGTAAATAACTGACCTATTATAAAATGTAAAGGTAAGATTATTATCCAGAACCCCACGTAGCCTTTATTGATATTATTATTTTTAAGTAAGTTATGATCATTTTAAAATGTCCTGGGTAATAATTCTACCTTTATATAATAGGTCAGTTCGCCAGTTTACTCTTTTATCAAAACTAACAGTACAATATTGAAATTGGCGAACGAAAATTTGCCATGTCGTGAGTGTGTTAGACGGAGACAACTCATGCAGGTACTACGTCCTCTTAACTAAATAATTTCTTACTTATTATGTTTTACTATCTAGCGATAAATCTTAAATATAAAAATTTCAGGGGTTGCAAAAATTCAAAATAGACTATATTTGGGGTCGCGTGTGCAACCCCTTGCGACCCCCCAATTATATCACTGGTATAGTACATCATATTTTCTATTTAGTTCTATCTTGTATATTACTATCTGTTTAGAATACTTGGTTACCTACAATCTACATATTGTTTTACTTTTATTTAATTGTTTATGCATATTTATTTGTTTCTAAAATTGCCGTATGAAGTTTATTGATAAAAATAAATTATTTTTCCTATGATTTGTAGAAATCAGAGGTCGGCAACTTTTTTACCTACACGGGCCATAATTTTTTTCAGTTTTTCATTGAGGGCCGCATACAAGATTAAAATATTAAAAAATATAATTTATTATATATATACATTATACACGATTAGATTATGTTCTCGCTTATAGCTTATCTCGTGAGATGTGCACACTGTTATATTATAGTCATGATTAAATTAAATTTATATCAATTTGAGATATAAAATTGAAATTTTAAACACCATGAAATTGGTGGACTGCAGCAAAAAGTTCCGAGGGCCGCGGGTTGCCGGTGCCTGGTATAAATAACCAATTACCGATTTTGTATTTCGATTCTTTTCTCACTAATTTTTTTTTCCTAGTCCATAATTAAGAAAATAGATTAAATTATGTTACACATAACCCGATAACTTCATCGCAAGTGTAAAATATATTTTTGAAATGCAATATGCATACTGGTCACTGGAGTTTTACGAAATGTTATAATATTAATATATTATACAATGATTTAAGTATTAGGTAATACTAAATACTTACGTGTTACACAGTTATAAGTGTTGACCCACATGAAACTAATAATTTCTGTCAAAAATGTCTTTCCTACAGTATCATTAAATAATTCTAAAATGATTTTGTAACAGTTAAAATTGTCAAGACCATATTTTCAGACCATTTCACAACCGTTGTAAATGTTCGTGTGTAACTGATATCGTATGACTCGCTATTGATGTATTCTAAATGATTATTTTTAATAGTAATGTAAATTAATTCGTTTTTCGCGACGCATAAATTTTTTTTTGTTTGATGAAATCATCAGAATAATATGAAACTTCGGCGAAATGTGCATATACATTCGTTTATCTGGTATAGATGATGTAGTATAGTTGACAGTAGTTATTCTTGGAATTTTTTTTGCCTACATCGTGACACTGCGTCTGTATAATATTTTCTACAACACGTCAAATCCATTTACTTACCACTCACGACTTACCTCGTCGAATGATATGAATATGTGTATTATATAACGCGACACGATATTTCAAAATGATTATAATAATGTTATCGGTGACAATAATTATATTAAAACAATAATGTTGCGGATTTACGTTTGTTGAAAGGATGGGTAAAGGGTTTCGGACAATCCTTTAAAATAATATGCTTTTGAGAATTTTTGATTAATGATACAACACATTTCACTCACACTGAAGTTTATTTTAATTTTCAAAAACAAACTTTTATAAATTAATAATAAATACAATATCATATACGATTTCTTTTTAAATTATTGCTTTTTTACTTATTATTATTATAATCGGAGTTCAAACACACAATAGAACTACGAGATAAATATTATAATAAATTTATTTAAATACAGATAATGATTAATATTGCTTTAGCACTGTCTATATAACTATACAACTTCAGAAATTATAATTAAGGTATACATTCGCGTTTAGTCTATATAGGTAAATAAAATAATGTTGGCGACTGTAATAATGGTATATAATAATAATAATAATAATAATAATAATAATAATAATAATAATGGGACAAACTTTAACCAATATGTATAACGACTAGTATCACTTGCATAAAATAATAACCACAAAAAAAAGATAAAATATGCCAACTTGCTACACACGTTATATTATAAAATAAATATATTATGCAGCTATATACATAAAATAAAAATGAGATAAAAAAAATGTTTACAGTCTGGAAAAATGTATCTATATAGGTAAATAATGATTGTTGGTTAAAAAATTATAAACCTTTATAATATTATGATTGTTTTGGAACAAAGAGGAATGTACAGAGAGGAAGAAAAGGGATGTGCCTTACACAACTAAAAAACTATAACTAACCACGTATGTTATCGATACGTTATTAGGTATTATTATGGCTAAATAACATCGAGGGCTCAGTACATACATTTTTACACTATTATTATATTAGTTAATTTCATTAAAATACACCTTCGCTCGACTAGATTTTTTTAAATTATTAATATTTTTTTTCTTTATTTTATTGTTTTTTTTTTATAACTGAAAATTAATAATAATAGTGCAGCCCAAAATTGACGAATAATAATAATTAATAAAACAGTGCTTTATAATATATATATAATATAGTACATGGCATACACTCACACACACACACACACACACACACACACACACACACACACACATACATATACAAATGTACATGTATATTAATAAAAACTAAAATTACTAATATATAATTAAACGTTTCTAGAAGTCTATAATTCAATAAATCATATTATACAATAAGGTCAGCTATAGGTTAACAACCCCGTTTATATGTAATAATAATAATATTACTGTTGGTATAGGTATTATTATTTTTATACAAATATATTTTATGATTTAGTTTTACCGAAATATTATAGTATGTAATATATGTTAGTGCAGTCACGTTAGATTTACAAATGTCAAAACAACGAAACCACGTGCCCCCCCCCCCTGGTGTGAAATAAAACAAAAAAATGAAAATATTTTAGTGAGTAACACTCTTAAAACTAAACAAACCAATATTAAATATAATATGGAGTATAGGGTGTCTACTGTCTATACAGGTTATATTATTAATTCAGATTTTATTCTCCGGGATATAGACGTTAGTCTTCATCGAACAGGCTCTGGAAACCGACGAAGGCACGCGCGCGTGTACATTTGGTTGCACATTAATCGGGCGATCGACTTCAATATAACGCGGTGAAAATTGCATACGATGAGAAAATAAGTATGGGTACTAGTCGAAAGATTTTTTTGCCGAATAATATTTCCGACCATTGCAGAAATTCCTGTAAGAGACGAAAATCTTATGCAGACCAAAAAAAATCTTTAAATCCGGGAATGTCGAATGCGCGTTTAGTCGTGATGTGGTGAACGAGAAAACGCGAATTCGAGACGATCGCGGGGACGCGTACCGAAAGAGGAACACACAAAACGAAAGAAAGAAAAGTTAAGTAATAAAAAATGAAAAATAAAACTACCGTTAACTCAGTGGTGTGGCCGACGTAAATATAATAGTAAAATAAATCTAATCGATATTATTATGTATCTTTTTATATCGTTGACACCGTGCTCAGCAACGGTCATTTTCCCTTATGGGGTGGGGGTGAATATTATATTTGTCGAAGACGTCAAAAACGACTTTGGTGACCGAGTAGGTATCGAAAAGTAGAAATTGCATTGGCGTTTCTTTTTTTTTCGATATCGACTCCGTCCGTCTACTCTACTACACCACCGACGATACTTATAACTATACTACTATAAACTTATCTAAAACACTAATACTATGCTTAAGATACTCAACGGAACCGTAACCGTTTCAGTGAATAACAGTTTTAAATATAATTTGCGTTCTTAAAATAAAATTAATAGTAATAATAATAATAATAATAATGATATTATTGTAGATGCTTAGCAGCCAATCTACAATAATATCGACTAAAATTTAATAAGGCAACAATGGTCAGCCAATAACACGATTGGTGTATGATAATATACTGCAAAACGCGTAATTTCTTATAATATAATTTATAATAACATAATTTTAATAATAATATATATATACTTAACACTATATTATAAATGTCGTATTCCGACGACAAGCTCTCTCTGTCTCTCTATGTATATGGTTTATAATAAGAAATAAGATTATGTGTGTAAAATTATTGACAAAATTATCGTACAAGTGGATCTGACCCGGCTACGGCCTGTGCGCGGGCGTCGATCTCTAGTCGCTGCTGCTTTTGATTCCCAACATTTTGGCCGCGTCCTCCGGCGACTTTGTCTGCAACACCTGATCGATGACAGTGCTGTCGCGGATGCCGAGCAGCGTGCCGATCAGTCCCGTGTCTGTCCGGTTGCTGCAGCAGTCATCGTAACCGGTGACAGGACCTCCCGTTGGTGGAGGGGTGTTCGGAGGACTGGCGGACCTTCGTTCGTGGTCGCTGCCACCCCCAGCGCCACCGCCTCCGTATTGTTGGTCTTGGCAGCCACCGTGTTTTTTGGCTATGTGCCGGACCATGCTGTGCTTCAGCGTGAACCGGCGCTTGCACGACAAGCACGCAAACGGCTGTTCCTTCGTGTGGGTGCGCATGTGCCGGCGCAAGTCCTCGGCAGAGTAGAAACGGTGCAAACAGAACGCGCACAAGACCTGAGAAACCAAAAACGAATTGTAGGCCCTGTTATAGCTAATGGATACGTCATATTTAAATTATGTTTATACAAGGGGGGGGGAGATTGCGCGTACGACATAATATATTATTAATTTCTATCTGTGAAATTACTAATATACAGACTAACAGAGTAGTGAACACAGCATTTGCGGTTAACCTTTTTCGGAAAAGTAGTGTATTTTTTTCAAAACACAAAAATTGAATTGAACTATTGAAGTGGACCATTATACATAGTATATATAACTAATAATTAGGGCTCGACTTTGTACGAAAATTTTTTTTCTATTCACTATAATAATTATTTATTTACTTATATAGTATAATGAAATACCATTATATTTATGTACAAATACATAAATTCGTTTCAAAGAATTTCAATTCTAAATACAGAAGTTATTTTTATTTTTCCTCTATTTTTTATTAGATGCTTTTATTTTAAATTATGATTTACATTTTTTTTACGACAGTAAAAAATAAAATAAAATAATTTTTACGAAATGAAGAAAAAATAGTAAACATTAAAGATGAGAACGATTTAACTCGTATTATAATCCAGATAAATGTTATGCATACATTCATGTTGGTTTCAACTCGCGATTTTTAAATTAAAATCACTATGCCCATTATTTAATATAAATAATAATTAACATAATACGATAGTACGAAGTGCAACCAACCTTTCTGTTTTCCACGTCGTCTTGTTTGACGGCCGACGAATCGTGGTCATTGTCCATGGCTCCCTGGGACACCAGTATCTCGTAACATTCGGCGTGGTCGATCCTGATATGGTCCAAAGCGCCCTGTCTGTCCAGGTAGCTGCTGTCGCACAGGTGACACTTGAAACACGGCTCGGATCCGGTGACCGTGTTGGACGGGGTGGTGGCTGTAGTTGAGGTGGTGGTGTTGGCCGTGGTGGTCGCCGAAGCCGCGTTATTATTACCACACCATCCGTTAAACATGGTCATTGTCGAGTAATCACGTTCAGACTCACCGCCATCTTCTTCGGTACCGTCACCGCCTCGTTCGTCGTCTTCTCCCACACCGCCACCACCACTGTTCTTATCGAAATGCACCCGATTTATGTGGCTGATCAAGTTTTTGCGCTTGGAAAACGCGACGTTCGGGCACGACGTGCACTTGTACGCGTTTTTAGCGTCGGCTGGCGCCGCGGCGGTTGTTTCATTGTCGGACGAAGCGGCCGACTTGCTTGGTGGTGTACAGTGCAGGCGCAGGATATGCCGGTCACGGTTAGACTTCGTCGAGAACGATAGCGGACAGTGTTTGCACTGATACGGTTTTTCGCCTGTGTGCGTGCGGATATGACGTTTCAGCGACGAAGTCCACGGGAACGAAAGGTAACAGAACGGACATAACACCCTGTTGGGTGCAGCCGCGTATGCACTAACTTTTTTCCGCTTCTCTCGGTTCTCATCCTTGTCTGTGTTGAAATTTATATCAATGTTGTTGTTCACTGCGTTAATACTGTTGAAATAAAAACATAAAAATTGTTAATATTATTATACTTATACCTGCACGCATATATGTACGCGTCAACGATCTTATTTACGCTTTTCACGTTTTTGACTCTCCAACTTACCTAGAACCGTCGTTTTCAGAATAGCTAGCAGCCTCGCTGTGCTCTTCTTCGCTGCTGGTCACCTCGTTATGGTCCTCATCAGATCTGGTGAACTGCGGAAACGTCTGGTGCGAAGCGTTGTCCAGCAATCTGGATACGCTAACCAGATCGGCAGACTCCTCTTTGATCTCAGAGCACTTTTCCTTAACTTCGGCGGGCTTGTTATGCTCTCCACCGTCTTCCACTATGACGAGTTTGTCCTCCTCCTCCACTATGTCGTCATCTTCTTCGTCTTCGTCTACTTCATCTTCGGTCCGTAACAGCTGTTCTGACGGCCGACATTTCAACGATAAAGCCATTTTCACTTGATTCGAAATCGGCGACGTGTCCTGTTGTTCTTGTTTGATGGCTGAGAACTGCGGTTCCGACTTGGACGATAACGACCTAGGTTTCTTGTGCCAATCGGTCGGATGTTGGTTTTTGACGTGCCGATCGCGGTTTGATTTCAATGTGAATGCCCGTTTGCACGTCTCGCAGACATGTGGCCTGTCCGTTCTGAACCGCCTCTGTTTGGGCACCAGAATGCCGTTTTTCATCACCAATCGCAACCCGTTGGTGTCTTTTGGTTTTTGCGCAACGTCTACGGACGACGGAATAGGTGGCGGAGGTGGTACGGTCGCAGGCTCAGGCGTATCAGGCTTCGGTGGGACAACGGTATCGGCCGGCTCTTGAGCTGGGACCGGTACCGGTTCGTTCATCTGCCGCATTGCACGGATCATGTCGACGGTGAGTGGTATGGGCAGCATCCGTTCTGCGGCTGGGTACATGCCGTTGAAAAACATACGATGTTCGTTGAGAAAATACGCGTGTAAAGGAGTGGGTAATGATAAGTCCATGAAGCCGGGCGGGGCGTGCGGTACAAATTGCTCGCGGAACGGCATCGTCGCAGTCGGTTTGTTAACGTCCTCCTCGTCTGTGTGATCACCGGCGGTGGCGGCGGCTGTAAAAGACGACGATGACGACGACCTCTTACTGTTGATTGACAAATCCTGCGGCTCGCTGTCGAAGTCCTGTTTAAAACGCTTCATACTGAGGTCCAGTGGCTCATCGTACTCATCCTCGTCGTCCTCTGAGCTCTTTTGGCCGGATGATTCGTACTGGGAATAGTCCGTTGTTGTCTGATTGTGGTGCTGCAGGCGAAGGTGGTGGAACAGCTCTTCACTCTTGTCGGCAGCTGCTTCATCGTTGGCTGACTGCACTGACCCGGCCGATTTATCCTCGTTCTTGAACAATATCGACGCCTTTACCTCGGCGTTGGACGCCTTATGTATGGTGCGCAGGTGCCGTTCGCAGTTGGCCTTCGTGGTGAACGCGTACGAACACTTTTTGCACACGTACGGTGTCTCGCCTGTGTGACCTTTCATGTGGTGGTTTAGCGACGCTTTTTCAGTGCTGGCAAACTCACAAATGTTGCACGCGTACATGCCGTTGGTGGATTTATTGTGGCTAGACGAGTTGTGGCCCTTAAGTGCCCGCAGATTTCCGAAAACGGTCGAGCACAACCTGCACGCATACGTGCGCTTGGCCTTCATGTGGCCACTGCTACTTCTCTTGTTGGCCGGCGACATGAAACCGCCACCCACAACTGACAGAGGGATATCATCTTTGGGCGAGCTACCGAAATACGAGTCCTTGTCCGACGGATATCCATCACTAAAGTCTGTGCTACACGTTGAGTCGCCGTTGTACGAAGATTTTACAGGTGTGATGTGCGCGCGTTCGGGACTTTTGTTGAACGACGTCGTTTTAGCCGGCGACTTTGCGGCGAAGGCCGTATTGTTGTTATTGTTATTACTACTGTTATTGTTGTTATTATTATTAATGCTGTTGTTGTTGTTAAACTCGCGATAAAACGTTTTGGCGGTAAGATTTTGAGGTTTTAAGTCCATGTGGACGGTCTGTAAATGCAGACGCATACTGTACGTGGTTGAAAACATGGCGTTGCACACAGGACACCGGCTTTCCCGTTTTGTATCCAACACGGAATTGCAGAACAACCGTTGTCGCAGATTATCTACACGCAACATTTCCGATGACATTTCAAACCTGAAACAGATGCAAATAATATATTATGATAACAGACAAGTCATAGAATGATGAAAAAAAAAACCCGAGACGAGAAGTCAAATCTTGGCTGGTGGGTGGGTAGGCGGGCGGTGGCCAGCGGTCGTATATATCGATTTGACGAGAGACTGAGATATATATGTGTATACATTAAATACATGGATAAGAAGAGAAGGAACGCCGACACGGGCCGTTCGAGCGATACATTCGGTCAGCATGGCAACGAGCGTATATATATAGTTACAAAAGTTCAACCGCCCTGGTGATGTACACACAAACAACACAGCATACCTATTCGCTAGTACGTGTGTGTGTGTGTGAGTGCGCGAGAGAAGAAAGGTCGACCGGTTAGAGTTCATTCGTCGTCATACATTTAAAAATGTATGATACGCGTGGCATGAATGGGAACTACAGCAAAGCGTGCGATTATTATTATAAACAAAATTACGCACACACGCGTATAATATATATGTTACCTATGATCTATACACAAATATATAATATACAAAGAGAAGGCATATGAAATAACCATCAGCAGGTGTTTGCATGTGGGTAAAACAAAAAAATAAAAAATATAAGCTAAAATATTCCGTTCGACTACTATAATATTATAGGTACTATTACTATTACTTTTACTATAATAGGTACAACGGGATAGGTATGATTGCCGATCGATAGTTGTGACAACACCGCGAGAGTTGGCCCGTCGTTCACGCAACTCCCCGACGAGAAACACACGTTGAGTGAATTAACCCTGTCCGGCCAATGCGATTATTAGATATAATGATATAATAATAATAATAATAATGTACACCGCGGCACGCTGTAGTTGTTATCGACCATATAATAATAATAAAATATTTATGTATATTATAACGATCGACACAATGACGATATGATTATGGACCCGAGACCATGCGATATATTATATTTTATTATAGGGGGAAAGAAGCGAAACAAATATAATATAGCCGCCAACACGTCGGGCGGGTGTGTGTTGACGTCGTTGGCCTTTGACACGCCGGTAGGGGTCCGCCGTCGTCGCAAGGGCTGCATCCTCCTCCCCCAGCACAAATCGAACAACAATAATCTTTTAATAACAATAATGCACTGGCGGCGCCTAAACCAGCGCACGAGCGCCCCGCCAGTATAACAATATAATAATATAATAACACCGCGCGTCATCGGGGGATGCGACGACCGCCACGAGTCCGGTTTGGAATTTCATATCTCCCCGAGGGACGGACGCTGCTGCCTGCTGTCCGATTGTGTTGTCGTCATTTCTGTTATTATATTATATTAAACGCTCTTTAATAAAAAAATAAACACACGCATATACATTTCAATTAATTTAATCGGCCGGCAGCGGGGTTAGAACCATATGTCCATCATATGGTCGATTACCACCCACGAAAAACTGGCTTGGGTTACGATAATTTAATTTTTAATATTTTTCGCGTACCTCTATTCCTTTTAAGTTGATTGGAAAACTTTTTGGTGGGAAATTATAACCTATCGCGAGATTTGAACTCGGGTTTTACTGCAATGTTCAAAATATATTCGTAATTTTGTCATTGGGTTATATATACTTATATTAATGTCGATGAAAAGTTAATTTACAAGCGGGGTTCGCATAATCGTAAATCAGACTTTTTGTCATTAACACAATTTATTATTATTTTATAATAATATATTATATGGATACATGGGGTGTTAGAAAAATCTGTTTGGCTGATGACGTTCGGTCGAGGCGCATGTTAGGTTATTAATATTTTATTAGATATTAATAATAATAATCACGAACCGTAGCGTTCGATCCAATTATATGAAAGTATTATTCAGCCTGCTGCAGCGGAGGTGAATAATAGCGTGGTGGGTTTTAATTTTTTTTTATGACCCGCACAGGTAAGCCGCGAAAAAACGGGTGAGGGCGTGTGTATACAGTGTACACATAAACATTATTGTTGTTACGTGTACGCGGCGCCCTTTTCGGCGGCTTCATCGAGGGGATGTAGTCACCCCCATAGATACGGCGTGTGTTTATGGAACACAACAATAATTTAACGACAGCTTCGCATTTGTTATTGTTATTATTGAATAGCGGTTTGGAGGCCAAAAGCCGATCGGCGGCGCTAATAAGCCAACGTACGTGTTGTTGTCATATTATTGTTATCATAATCGCGGCGTTAAATCGTTAAAACCATTCTCATTTTACAAATTGTATGCATCTATTTAACTATAGGTACGCTAATTTTCATAGTTAATTTTTGTGTTTTAAATAACACTTCATCTTTACAAGTTAACATAATTTTTTTTTATCACATTTTGTCGGTGCGATTTTTAGTATAATATAAATATATTATTTCTTAATAACAGTAATTCAATTTTATTAAATAATATCGGTAGTAAAATAGTTTTCAATAGAATTTTAAATTTAGACTAATGGATAACTGTTTAGCCCCATTTTAATATAAATATTAAAAAAAACAAAATAAAACCAAATATTGATTAGAAGAATTGACATAGTTTTTTATTGTTGGCTGTTTTCGTGGGATCATGCACAGCTGCACATGCACATTACACATACTTTTATACGTATATTATAATTGTGTATTTGATGTTTCTCTAGGTCTTCCGGGCACAATGTTTTCGCGTCAAATTATAATATTTTCAAAGATGAACGAGTAATTATTATTATCGCGTTCCGCGCTAAGTCGCGTTCGTACAATAATACTGTAACACACATACACAAGTTTATGTGCATGTTACATGTGTATATATATATAGGAGGAAGGAAAACAAGAAAATACATGCGTGTATAATAATAATAATCTCACAGAACCTCGTGTGTGAGTGTGTGTGTGGTTACAGGACCGGTGAACCGTACAAGGCGAGCACGCATGTAGACGACGTCGGTCGTACATAAAATAATATAATATTGTGTTTATACTCGCGAGCGGGTCTAAGCACGATAATTGCGTATGCGCACGGTCGGGATTTTTCCCAAGGTATACTACTCGTACATTATAGTCTCCTCTGTGTGTGTGATCAAAGATGGCGACGGATGCTGGTCATTGATGGGAAACAAAACACACACACACACGCGCGCGCGACGTATAATAAAGGTCTTTTGTACTCACACACTGGCGTACTTATGAGCAGTCATGGAGGACACGGTAATAATAATTATAAGCCCACCGCCGACCGCCCTCTCGCGAGAGCAATTTATAATAGTGAGTGCGGTGGGGCAAAGACCAGTCGTTTTTCTCAAGATCGTCCGGTGGCGATTACGTCTTGCCCTTCCCCCTCCCCACAGCCCCTCGATACAAAAAAAACCTGTGCGTGTTCTTCTTACCCGCGGGCCGTCTCATGCAAAGAAACTATTTACGTAAACATTAGTATTATTATTATGTTTACCGATGAGCGGCGGTCAACCTTTCCTGAAAGTCCGGGTTTTCAATTGACAAGACTAGTTTATTATTTGTAAGGTACGACACAATATAAATCGTTTATCACGTTATCGGTTAACACGTCACATCGGTTAGCACACACAAAATCTTAAGTCCAAGCTGAATTTCAATATGTTTATTTGTCATGGTACACGACTGATTCGGCCAATGCGAACAAACTACGTGGTCTCTTTCACAATAATTAAGCACTGACGTCTGTAGCTATATTATTATTAGTTATGATCGTACAGAATATTTATTATTTTTCTTCTTTCGTCTACAAAGGTTTTTTTCGTTGGCTACTCTGCATCACAAAGGTCAATCATTTATTGACAGCCCAAAACAAATTATAAGGTATAGCGGACTATTTGATATTATGTACCACATAATATTATTTTAACAAATATAACAAATTCAATTTCAAAATATTTTAGAAAAATTATAACAGCAAAAAATGATTAAAAATATTGTACTCTCGTCTACACCAATCTCATTATGCGCCGCTGTATTCGTCGATCATCATTTATTGTTAGGTTAAATGTTTTATTTATATATGAATCATAAATTATGATCATCGCTCGCGGTTTCTCAAACGGCTAAAACGTTAAATTTGTAAAATACTAATAAATTATAATTATAATATAATGCAATAAATTGATGTATGTGTGTATAGGTATATACTGTAAATAATAATAGGGTTGGCCGGTTCCATGTAATTTTCTTGGCAAAGCGCTGCTCTAACAGTTTTCAATCGGATTTTGTCAAACGTCAGTAATTCGTTTTCTATAGCCTTCTCGGTACGTCCTCGGTTGCGCGCGACAAGATAGTAATTTTTGTTTTCAATGTCGATCCAAGAGCTGCTGAGAGCGTATCAGCGTAAAATATACTTCATATACTATTAAAATTTTGTCAATATTTTGGAAAGACAAATCGTTTGTTTGCGTTTCGACAATCGTTACACTCACGCACTATACATATGTATATTACACACAAAATACCGATATCATAAATACATTGTAATAATAATAATAATAATATGTACAGCGCAGTCGAACACACGCGCGTGCCCGTGACCTTCGGTCGAAGATTTTTGGTCTTCAGTGATTATTTTTAGTCTCCAGTGATAAATTATATATTATTATCGTACAAGGAAACGATATTATATCCCTGATAAACGCGGTGCAACCGCACGAATTTATTCAGTGTGCATAACACTTATATGTATATTATAGGTAAGTAATAGTAGCTGGTAAACGTATAATATTATTATAATATGATGGCGCGCGCCAGACGACCGATCTCCGTCGGAGACGATTATATTACTACAGATACGAATCGAGCGGCGTCGTATAATAATAATATTGTGATTATAATAATATCAAATTAATAATGTGCAATATGGAACACGAGACGGAACCACTCTAAACGATTATAAGACGTATTATAAATTATAATAATAAAATTGTCGGTCACGATAGAAAAAAAAAATATTATCGCCGCGAAGTACAAAATAACGCCTCGTATACCGTTTTTTTCTTCTAATTTTTCTACGCGAGTCGTTTTCGATCGCGGTAATTGTTTAATTATTGGAAATCAAGAGTACACGATGTACTTATAATATTATGGTTAATATGCATGACGTATATGCGTATGACGACGACTCGCGAGGATGAACACCACGCGGGACAATTTGAAAATACGTCTAATTGCTGTTAAATCGTCGTCAGCCGGAGAGCGTAAAAACGGTTTTTTTTTTGTTTACCGACGTCGTCGCGCGTATTTGAATGGAATTAAAATACTGTTTGCTTGACGATTTCGATCATCAAGGCGAACAATATATAGAGATGGAAAAAAACTGTATACACATAAATATGATATTAATAATATCATAATATTATAATATTATATGTTACACTCTTCATCATATTATATACATATATATATATATTAATGCACGGGCAAACGTAAATAATTATTGTCAGGCTTAATATTATTATGTTTTTTCTCTCCGCGTATACGTTTCGCGCGATATATTGTTTACTGTTCGTATTTTTTTTCTGCTGGTATAGTGGTATTTGTTTTATGTGGTAGTAAAATAATATTGTATATGCGTTATGAGTAATTTCTGTTGTCATTAAGATTAAAGACGCGCGAATGCACATAATACGACATTATTCTGTCTGATCCGACTGCGCAGACTATTTTATAATATTGTTATTATAATAATATCTAAATTCACAATAATTGTGCAAGTAATAGATATCGAATGATCTACTTAAATTTTATCACTCGTTTTACAGGCTACATAGCGAAGAGCCGAACTATGCGAGTCGGAGGTGTGACACTTGTGCTTTGTTATTTTTATTACGTGTTGTATACTTTATATCATAATTTATTAATTGGGTTTATGTGCAGAAGAATAGTCCTAGTAAGTTTTTATTTACTACGTTTGAAATGTATAACAGCCCAACATTTTCGAGTTCACATTGGTTATTAGTTATTACTTATTACTTATTATATAAAACCTGAATTCCGCGTCCTTAAAATATAATACAATCAAAAAACCTTGATATACCACTTTTATATGATTTTAATATTTGTATAAAATATGGAAAAAAATTCGACGAGTTTACTTGCGCAATAAACGGCGTTATTAATTAATCATATGCATTAATACATGGGGCAATGCACAGATTGATGTACATAGATTTTATGTAGATAATTGAATGAAAAAAATGCTTTTAAATAAAATTTTGTATAATACATGTACAAAACAAAACTTTTAATTATGTACATTTAAGTCGTAAAATTTATGGACAAAAAAGGATTTATGCAATATCTTAGTTATAATGTGTTGTAGCGTATTATAGAAATAATTCCCGCGCACATTACTGCATTGCAGCGAAGGCGCATCGAATGGATCTCAACTTGATCTGCCAGCCCTGCAGTCTCCCGCGGTATTATTATTATTATTATTATTGATATCGAACGAATTTTTAAAACAAACAAAATAAATTTAAAAATAACAATTGCGAGTACCTAACTATATTTTAATATATATTATTATTATGCGTTACGCAGTCGGGTATAATTTTTATTTTTCGTTTTACCTACGCGCATATTAATAATGATAATAATAATTACACGTCGGCTGTATAATATGTACGTATACGCGCGCGTTATTATAATATTATATTATAATATACTGACTGCTGCAGGTACGAACGCAGCTGTTTTTCAGAGCAATGATCTGCGGGGCACGTGCTGCTGCTGTCCCGCGTACAGCTGCACAGTCACCTGGATAACCACCCACTACTTCTATCATAACGTATATATATACGTATATACATATACCTGTATATTATACCACTGTAGCCTACATATGTATATCTACACACAAACATATATATATAGTATATGCATATCATAGGCGCACACGCCTAAAGATGATAATGGTACACGCACTGCAAACACCTTTTTTCCGTTTTTTTTTCTCGTTTAATTTTTGTAATAATTTTTTGTCGGTGTTCGCCTCGCGGCTCGGAGCCATCCGAAACTCCGACGGCAGTGGCGGTGGCCTCGCGCAAACAACGCTACGGCGCGTTTCTTTTGACACGACTTGTGTAAATAATAATGTAATATAATAGTTTGTGTATTTTTTACCTATTATTTTTTTCTCCCCGAAACACCAACACTACGATATTACGACACACGCGCGGATGGAGTGTCGACGTCGTTGTCGTCGCCGCCGACGTTGTATAAAAAATATTTTAAAATGACGTAGTTCTACGCACTCAAAAACCAATAAATAGTATATTATAGATTACGGCGTTTAATAATACAATATGACACGTCGAGTCAGCGATATATTAATATTACGATATTGCGTGCGTCGTATGTTGCCGCCACGTTTCCCTGAGCGCTGCTATAGGAGGTACAATGGGAGAGTTTCTGGAGTTTCACCTCTAAACAGAAGTAATAATAATAATAAACAATAGCTGCTCGAACCGTGTGTGTATACGAAAAAAAAATCTAATAAAACGCTTTTGGTGATATAGTAACAATCATTATCATGTATACACGAATTGCGGAACGATTGCGAAACGGTTTTGATTCCGCGAGCTTATGTCGAAAAAACCGTGCGCACATGTCATACACTAGATAGGTAATATAGATGCGGTAGATATATATAGTGTCCTGTTGTAGCATAATAATATAATACGAGGTCAAGAAAAAAAAATTGACCAATTTGATATAAGTAAATAAAATACGGCGAAAATTGGTTTTTTTTTATATTTTTACTGATATAATATAATATACTATTATATATATACGTATTCGAAATTTTCGGCCGGCACGTTATATTGATGGCTAAACACGTAACCACGCACTAACCGAGATAATATTATTGTAAATGTTACGGAAGAAAATTATTTTTTAAAATATCATCTTTCCCCCGCTGACGAAGGCCACGAGCGATAATTATTGCTATCAGTGATTAAAGCGTGTATAATAGGTGTAATTCCGTGTAGGTATTATTTTATCTGAAAATAAATCTCCACGTTTAATCTCGTTTAATCTACAATAATTAAGTCTTGTGTATTGTATGGATAACGGATACAGAAAAACGTCACAGATGTAAACGATATGATGGCGCGCGCAAATGTGACTTCACCAAAGAATTCGATCGTTTTGTGGTTCGTTCATAAACCCTCAACCGTGACCAAACAATGGAAAATCATAATACAGGCCGATGTTAAAATCATTACGGAACCTAACATAGATAACCAAAAGTATTTGCGGGATTCAATTCAATGTTATCCGAAAAAGACGCCAATAAGGAGTCTTATGTAAATCGCAATTATTATGATTTCGAAAAATATTAACTTAGAACTAGACTCTAAAATATAAATGATTGTAGGGAATTCAAATCTTTCGTTTTACTCGTGCCCTTGTTTGACAGTTAATTTAATCTACATAAGTCATGGATAATATAGATACATTTCTCAATCTACTTGTTTCTAATTTTAATACAGTCTATAGTATATGTATACACTGCAGGCAAACCTATCTGTCGACTTTATACTTATAAATTTGTCTGCGATTACTTAATGTGGCTCTCTATTGAAGTACATTATTATGCTAAGACACGTATAAAAAATAAAATTCGAGTATTCCAATGAAAAATATTACGATTATTTAAAATACACTGTGGTTCGTACAAAACGAAACACTTCAAATCGAATTCGAGTTGATTCCAATCTTAAGAAATGTATATTTGTGTGTACCTACTAAGTTTAAATGACTAATTCGGGGTAGCACGAACAATAACTAATGATTTATGAATCAATAGTGAGCCGATTGACCACGGAACACAATTGGTCCATTATACGTTTTAAAGCAAACCATTAAATCGATCGAGTTTTTATGTAATCAGATACAAATCAGGGAAAGTTTGATTTTATTAAATTTTATAAAAATCAAATATTTTTTACGACGCCTTCGAAGACGTACGAAATTATAAAAACAAATGTAGGTATATATATATAAATATTTATAATATACGGTGTCAGACACCACACCCGCCCGGCGAGGCGAAAAATCGGTCTCTCTCGACGATCGGGTGGTATGAAATCGTATGTATAAATCGTGTAATGGTGTATATGATGCGTGTGTGTGTGTATGTGTGGTGAACGCATTACAAATTTACACGTATACCTAACATAATAAAGACGATCCCCGATCTATAGATCGTTCGATCGATCGCAGCGCGCCGCCAGGACGACGAGGCCGAACCAGTTCCGTCGCCGTCGCGGCGGTGCTGTACCGGAATCTCTTTCGACAGACAAACCACGACGACGACGACATCGACCGTCGCCGCGTCTCCGGCGTCGGGCCACGATGTTTTATCGACGCGTGTAATTGACCCGCCGCCACACTGGGGCGCCGCCGCCTGTGCTCGCCCATTTACTCTCGTCGCCGCCGTATTATTGTCGTCGTCGTGTTGTTGTCGTTATTATACGTATTATTTCTATACAATCTTGATTTACGCGATCGTCTCGCACGTTCATCCCTAACAGAACAAAACCCTTCGGTGGGAATGTAAATATAATAATATAATAATTTTGTGTAGACCGTACACATATCGGTATGGCGCGCCGCGGAGGTACTATATAGCGTCGTGGGCGCGGGCACGATAAAATAATATCGGTATGTTATTGCGGTTGTTATTATTACGAAACACGCATATCGCGAGCGCGCGCGCCGGTGGCCGCGCGTCGTCCGAAAAGTATTTCCACGCGACTGTTGGTAAAATATTATTATAATAATACACGTATAATACGCTGCAGCACGCACGCGCAAAGATAATTTTAATTATTATTATGTGGGGTAATATTACGTAATATATCCGAATATTGTTGAAATTTGTTTTAGATTTTCAGTGAAGTGGATGAGTGAACTCATATTGGTAAAATAATGCAATGACGTGTGTTTATTAGGCTTTATCCGTCCGTCTGTAGTCTGTAGCGTTGGCTTCCTTACGGAGCAGTAAAAGTGCATTTTAATTTTCGACTTCAATATTATCAATCTTGGTAGGAAAATTAATCTATAGTTAATACTTTGAGAGGATCGGAAGTCGAAAAAATTTCCAGTACTCTACATAATCATAATATTAGGAAAAGTGAGAAGTTTTACGCAGAACCGGTTTTTGAGAAAATCGATTTGGTCAGTTTGTTTTGATTCAAAAAATAAAATAAAAATAACGGCAGAATCCTTATTATACTTACTTAAAATTAGATTAACGGTGAATAATCTACGCTCGGTCAAAAAGCTTGAACATTTAAGGATCTCATATTAGTCATCGTCACCCAAATAGTATTTCAGCGTAATACTCAACTCGCATAGATAATATTTAAGTATAATACTATTTTATATATTATACGAATATTGTTTTATTCTTCTCTCGACGGTTGTCGGTCGCGTTATTTTTAACGGACGTATATATTATTTTTCGTCGTCGTCACACGCGCATAGTAACCGAAAAAAAAAATCATTATACATTATATTGTTTCGTTTATATATTATATTATTATATATTATATTTGCGTCGGGTCTCTCTCGCGCGTTATTTAAGACAAAAGAGGGAAGAGAAGAGTCATCAGAACGACAAACGCGTATCGGCGAGATGGGGTCTTCGTTCCATTGTCTATATACGTGTTCGTAATGAAAAGTATCCGGTTTTCGGCTTCTGGACCGGGTACGCCGGCAACGGAGCAGAGCGGCGAGTGAGGTGGCGGCGGCGGGGTGGGGTTTTATCTGTCCGCGGATGAAAGGGGGACGGCGGTGGCAAGCGGAAGAGAAGGAGGCGGAGGACGACTACAGGAAAAGAATGAAAAAAAAAAATAAACGTCGGACCGGACCACATCCTGTGTGTATGTGTGTGTGCGCGTCTTCTTTAATATAATATTCTTCCCGAGCTCGCTGCACTCACACGCACGCATGTATATATACATAAGTGCAACGATGCGTCGACGGAGAGAGACTTGGTCCACGGGCGTTATATGGTAGGTACCTACCTATCTACAAACTATATATTATTATATATATATTCTATTATTACGTCCGTTGCACACACCTATGTGTATTACACTGGCGACGTCACCCGAGTGTACGATAATCACACGGTGTAAACCTATATAGAATAATAACTACTGTGGTACTCGTGTATATGTAAAAACGGAGCACTTGTACGGTTTTCTCGCCGTTTCCTCTTTGCCGGATACGCATCCTCACAAGTGTACCTGTATATCCTCTGTGTGTAGCGTGCCTGTTCGCCGAGGGTCGTTGGTTGGACGGGTGGTGATCGACACCGGACGGGGTTTAATATTAACAATATTATATAGGAAGTCACATGGTCGGAAGCGAAAATAATACTATCGGATTTGAGAAAAACGGCGAGTCGACGGTTCAAACATTACACCACGTATATAACATATTTTGGTGGTTAGTTGGTCGATCGTATGTGGTTAACAATATTATTGTGGCTGCAGCGCCCCGGCTATCTCGAGATATGCATTTCGGTCGGACGATTTTTCGTTTGTTTATTTTTTTTTCTCAACGCCGGAAATGTTTCCGACGATTTACGGGCACAACGATTCACAAACGAGTCGTTCAAGGAAGAAGGGATATTGCCGCGCATAACGACTACAAGGTGCGCGCCGTAACGGTTTTGCGCCAAAGGGTTAGGTTAAAGAGTATACTAGTTAGGTATAGTGTGTATAGCTTCCGCGTATATATTATACGAGTTAAAAAAAGAGATGCACTCGGAAAGCGGGATGACCAGTTTTTTTACGTTGCCTCGATGACCTTTGACAAACGACGTAATAAAATTGAAAAGAAAAGGAATATGGAAATTAGGGATTATCGAATGCGCCCGGGGGCCGCGGATCCTCGCGTGAAAAGGGTGCACACCGCCTCACGCTCCACGGAGGGGGGGGGGGCGAAGAGAAAGAGGAATGAGAAACGAATAAATAATGATAATATTATATTATATACATTTACAAGAGAGTGTAATAATATAATGTATTTTATTATGCAGAACAAGATTGTTGTTATGAGGTCGCGACGGATCACTCGAGACATATACATCGTCTATACACATCATAAATGCGTATCGTCGTTTATCTCTGTGACTCTTGGAGAGCCTCTTTCGTCGTATAATGTGTTTCATCATCGTTCGATACAGATTAAACGCCACGCTATAGGCACAACATTACAGTATACCTATGTACGTGTTTCTTAATTCTTTCCGATTTTATATCAGACGCCGCCAATGGTGGTTTATCGATGATAACGAAAACAATATTATGATGCAATAGACAATATTTATTATGCAGAAAAACGCGTCCCAACGGACGAAATTATTTTTTTTTTAATTTCCTGAGTTTGTTTATTAGTTTGTCACTCGGGTTTTTTTTACGTTCGCGAACGTTTCCGGCGAACGGTATTCGTGAGTGGGAGACTGGTAAATAAAATTTTGACAACAACAGTGACTGCCATCGAGAAGAACGGGCGATTACATTTTAAATAATACTAATGTTTTTTCCTAATCTCGTGTCGTCCGATTCTTTCGTGGTTTCAAAACACTCGAACGAACACAATACTATAAAAATATAACATCGTCGTCGGGACAACAATATCATCATAATGCATAATATATTAGTGGAAAAAACGTTAAACAAGCCGGACAAAAATTATAAATCGAACGCGTATCCGCTGACGCAGGTAAATCCCGGCTACGCGCATTTGAACATACATACAAGGTACAACACATGTCCTAATACAACATTAATGATACATAATATAGACTCAAACCAGGATTAAGTTCTTTATAAGATAGTAAAATATAATTTTAAATAATTATTAATACATTTTTCCAAAATTAAAATATAATTAAATAAATAAATTGTTCATAAACTAAAATACAGCGACATTGAATAATATAATTTAGGCACTTTACAAAAATGAAATAATAGATTATTTAGATATAAATAATAACACAGTTAAACAACAATAGTAATCTTTAAAGTAATTATATTTAATGTTTCAAAATAATTGTATAATAATAATAGTTAAAGGTTTTTTTTCAATAATAATAACGGCACCCGGCCCTGGCTCCCCTTAAATCCTAGTCTGAGTGTAGTGCAAATAGCCGTTTAAACCATTTTGGAACTAACCTTGTGCACAGCCGGTAGATATCCGTTTTGAGCAATAACGTTGTTATACATGGTAACAATTATATAGTAGTAGATCGTAGTACACCAGTACACGGCGGCAGTGTTATAAGTTATAACATACAACAATAACGAACGACGACCGATATCAAACGCCGAAGATTAACGACGACGAATCATTATGTTTTTAAAGTAGAGGAGATTCAAAGTATTCGAAAGACATTATTATCGAAAGATAAGGCGGATAATTTTCTGCGATCACTTTTAGGAACTTCAGACACACACACACACACACTCACAGACACACACCCGCATGCACGCGTCACGCATAGTATTTACGAATGTGTGTGTGCTCTCGTTATCTTTAGCTAATACTATATTGCGACCGTGACGTTTGTTTAGGAGATAAATAAAAAAAAAAAACGCGACAAAGAATAATAAAGCTGCGCCCTTTTGCCGGTACCTATACATTTCGTTTCCCGGCGCCCGCCGCCGCCATCACTGCAAGCGATCGATTAGACGCGGAACAGAAACTAAAGACGAAAAAAATCAATAGATGTAGATACACTTATAACTATATAATATTACAATTTAAGAAGAAAATCAAAATTAAAGTAGGTACCAATACATTTTCAATACAATATCGAATCGTTCTTAAAATTCAACCGACAAATTACCCTGCAAAACCACAATTTACGACCGATTTTTTTCTATATGGTGTAAAGATGAAAGAATAATAAGATCAAAGGTAGAGCAGTAATTTCGGTTTTAGTAAATATTTTTGGTTAATTTACCCTGATTACAGCGAATTTATAATGAATTATGTAGGTACTCGTCTATAACATTCAACATCAAAATTGTCGCAAATAAAATTTCTTTTTAAATGACATAAATGCTTTTTTAGAAAATTACACGGACGAATAAAAAAAATGTATAACACTGTACTCGGGTTTAAAGCTTGCTTTCAATTCTTGTTGTAAATAACTATAATCTGTCATATTTTGTATAAATTAAAAACAATTAATACACGTATATAGATTTATTGTCACCATTATCTATAATTATTTTTATTTTTATTATTACCACAGTCGATGCATACCAAGCCGACACCATCGCCATTTCTGGAATTATTAGATCGAATCGTTTTCCGTTCTCAGTTTTTGAAAGGTTGGAAAAAAAATTGTAGGTGACAGTCCACGATATTTTGTCCATAACATTTTTTAATATAAACAGTAGTAATAGCGAGCTGCAAGCTGCAAGCTGGACCACTAACGAACAGATTGCACACACTTCTATCAGACCACACGATTGCACGCACTACGTTCTGCCACTTTAAACCGTTAGTTGCTTCCGAAGCGTTTGTTTTTATTTTTAAATATTGTATACGACAACTCTCCCGATAAATACCCACACGCATTTGTCTGCCTACACGGGACGAACCGGCGTTGAAGTGGCACGTATCTATCTCGTCGGCGTTCGCTCGTGAATAGTATCAATTGCGGTATTATTAAAGTTGTAGTATCCGTCTGTATAAATAATAATATCTAACGTGACAAATAAGTCTTCCTCTCCCACCGTCGGTGCGCTGTGGTATTTGTTAATATTTTAATCGACGTTTTATCTGCTCCAAAGCAGAGACATGTGATCGGCGGCGGCGCACCCAGAGAGATGTCTCGTCGACGACGGCGCGTACTTTCCGAACCCGTATTATTAGACGACGGTGGATCGATAGTAATTATAACGATTACCATTTACCATTATTAGATCTCGAAAGAGAAAAAATAGTGTAATAATAATATCTCCCGGTCGAACGACATCAAAACTTAGATAACAGTCCGAAAATGATCATATTATTATTTTCAGGTCTCCCGTGCACACACACAAACATACACAGCATATTTAACTCTACACGCCACAATAATGGTAGTAATAAAGGTGTAGCCCGACCGAAATGTTTTTTACCCACACGTGCGGTTATCGGATTGGTACCTGCGTAATTGGATTTGTGTGTACAGAGAAGACTGCCAAAGCACCCGCAGCCATTGGAGGTATTTACTTTTTACGCTGCGTGTATTCAATATCAACGAAATCGATCGCCGGACAGAAGACGCCCGATGAGTCGCATATTAACGTCGGGGGAGCAGAAAAACCGGGAAAAACTCGCAAAACTGCCGTCGTAAACCTCGGAAACGAAAAACGTTTTAAAATCCGTCCGGGTCCCGCCGGTGCACAAATGTTGTGTATCCTCGTCGTTTCCCCGGACATCGTGCGCATCCGGTTCTCGCCGGGATCACCGAGCACACGCTATCCAGTTTTCGGAGACGGGCGCGCGCGCGCACGCTAGCCCTCGGGGGAGACGAAAAGGGGTCGTCCCGAATATTTTTATTATTATTATTATTTTATTACAATTTTATTGTCATTCAAATTCGCCGTTCTGACCCCGGAAGAAATACACACGGTACCCATAATATTATAATACTACCTACCTATACACACACGGGAACACATACCTATCTAACCGAACCCGAGCGCCGAGTCTGCGAACAGACAGATATTATTACGACAGCACAGCGTATGCGTTTTACATTATTACTATATATTTATATACGATTATGTGCACGTACATCTCACGTACGCAGATAACCCGAACCGTACGGTATAATATTATATTGGCATTATTACCCGACGCTATGTCGCCTGGTCGCCGCCGCCGTTAGTAGATTACTGTAACACAATATTATGATAGAGCAGGTGTGACATAGCTTTGAAAGCAAATATCGCGTCGACGACGTATCGCCAATATTATTATCATCGCTCGAATCGTAGAATTCAGTATTTAGTCGGCCAATTATATTAATATTATATGTTATACTATCATCATCGGACAATAATATAAAATAACGTCATCGTCCGTGTCGCACTCGAACGGAATAAAATAAGTGCTCCGCAGCGCGCGATGATGCGTCTACGAACGAACACCCGTCGGACCGGACAGATCTCCGACGGGCCCGTTCGACTCGCGGTCTCGATTAGAAGTCGGTCGAGTGCGGAGACGGCTGCAGATTCGCGTTAAATCAAACGCTGGCCGATAACGACGTGTGCGCCACGGCCGCGACCGTCGTCGTAGTATACACCGGACAGATAATAATCACATCTCGAACCCGTAAAGATAGCACGAAAATAGTCTGATCGGAATAATATTATCACCGGCGGCGGTTATTACGAGTGCCCGGTCGACGGGAAATAGGAATTATGTCGTATTTTTAAACGCGCAAGCTCGGCTCTTCCAGGTACCTCTAATCTACCTGCCTGCCTCCGAGCCAAAATACCGTGAATAATATTATTGCGAAATCGCGGTCCGGCGGTGTCTAAAATAGCCCCCCTCGTGCTCGGCGACGACGACAACGATGTGCGCGTCGACTAACTAACAAGTCCGATAGACAATATTCAATATAATTTTTACCGCGGCCCGTCCCTGACGATTTAAATTCACTATGATATTATTATTATGGTGTTTTTGTTTTTACCTGTGGTGTGCGGCGGCGGCGGCGGTGGATCTCTCGGGTGGCGTCGCGTATCTTCATGGACGGCGGCTGTGGCGGATGCGAGCGGGCCCGTCGTCGATCGTACGTGGCGAACGTGTGTGTCGTCGTCGTCTTCGTCGAAGAGGTGACGGATATCTTCTACGCGCGAGACAACTGGTGCGCGTGTGCGTATGTGGTACGTATGTGGACGCAGGCGCGATGGTCACGGTCCGTTCGGAGCAAACTCCACTGCGGCGGTCGGACACAGCAGCAGCACTGCGGCAGCGGCAGCGGCGGCGGTCGCGTCGCGGGACAGGTTGCACGCGGGGCACCGGGTACAGAGACGCCGCCGACCAATCCGGACGCGCCCACAGCTCGTCGAGTCCTCCCCTCCGCGCCAATCTCCGCGCCGATCTCTCGATTGATTTGCGTCGGTTACGTGACCGCCGCGCCGCTCGGCGCGCGCGTACCCGGTTCCCCACCACCCACTCAAACCACCCGTTCGTCCACCCACCCGCCCCTACGATCATCCTCAGTGATGCGGCGGGGAGGGTTGAGCGGCCACGGTGGTCGGCAAGAAGGGGAGGGGACGACGGTCGTGTATAATGTGGTTCGTTGTGTGTGTGTTGTATTTTCTCTCCTCTCGCCGCCGTCGACCCGTCGTATTATTTATTATTATTTTTTAAAACTTTTTTTTACCTCGCTGCGGATGTCGCGTTCGGCATGTTTGTGTGCCACCGCCACCGTCCGATATCGATTTCGAAAAGAAACGCGCGAGCGCGCGCGCGCGCATCACACACTCGCGCCGTCTATATTATATATATTATTATATTATAATACATGTACCGCCGGCGGACGCGATAAGTTTGAATTATCGCGGCGTATATACGTTGTGTGATGCGTACGTGCAACGTGCTTATATTTACGAACGGTGATGTGGAATGATCCATATAATATTATAAAGTATTTAATGACATTTACGTCAGGCGGGATCGTCGCCGGTTTTCGATTTCCTCCGCTGCAGACTAGACATATAGGTTATAATATAATTATGTGTTGAGATACGGGTGAAAGCAGATTTAAAACCAAAATAGTTGGGCGTTACTTTAATGTCCTCTTATTGTGTAGGAGGTGCAAACAATTTTTTTAATGATAACCCCCTCGCTATACTTTATCGGTCGAAAAATAAACCAATAAATTCTATAAGAAAACTACTTTTTAAATAATAACTTGATATATCGCATATGATATGGTAATAACTCATCACCCATGGACCATCTATAGAAGCTTAAAATCTGATGACTATCAATTTTTGTATAGATCTACAGATAGTCTAAACTTCAGTAACTGTATACTGTGTAGTTATTTCATGCTATAAAGATACGTGCATATAGTTTATTGCAGATCGTGACAGCAGACATGAACTATATCTATATAGATTATCATTCGAAGAACTGCAGCTTTCAATGAGAATTGTGCGTACAATGCGAAAAAAATTAATGTGTCGTATAATAACTAAGATAACCTATACTACAATTATATAATGTGATATTATGAATGTCCTATTTTTGGTAAACGGAAAAAATCATTTTTTATGCATTCAACAACTTCATTTACCACCTATCTATTTTAAACTGTTTAATTTAGAGGCGTTTTATCAAGTATCGCAATATAATCGATAGACATAATGCGACACGAAGAAGGATACAACAATATGGTTTTAAATCTGTAGAGTTGTGTTGGTTGTCGATTATGAGGTTTATATATAGGCAGGCATGATAAAATTAATTATTTTTTTTTTTCAATAGTACATTTTTTAATTTTTTTATCAATGAATATTGATCGCCATCTAAGATGTATAATTATGTATATATAAATCGTTTTCCTCGAGCTCGGGCTTATTTTATTAGCACATATTATAATGTATGATTTTAGCTCATTAATGGCTTAATACATAGTGCCTGCTGCAGTAAAAATGTCCACTGCTGCTGCAGCGATTGAAATTCGTTCATTCGTTAGCGTTTGAAGCATGGTCCGGAAAACGCAAGACAACGTTACCGGTAGATTATCGTTTCGTATCTCATAAATTTACTTGAATAACCTTTTCGAGAGACGTTTCTGCCCAATATTGCACATTTGACAATAACTCGTATAAGTTTATTTTCAAGTCATTGAGTTACTATATATGATATTTTCATTTTTATAATTTTTTGTTTCAATATAATTATACATCTTTGACCAGCACATTAATATTGTTTATGATCTATAAAGACGGCTTATATATACTAGATTATACATGTATATGCTATATAATACATATCACTGCGGCTGGGAATATTGTTGGGTGAACTCATTTATATATATATACATGTGAAGAATCCTGCTTTATATCTAAATATTTTTTTATACAAGATAATTTTTCTATTCCATATCTCTGCAGCGGACGGAGACATACTTATGTAAAATTGTATACATAGTCAATTGCGATGATATTATATAATATATTGTGTGATATTATAATTGGCGTAATTATCTATTTCGTATACATATATATATATATAGCTCCAATGCATTACGCGAGCATGTGTCTATTCTATGCGTTTCACATACCTTGACCGTCTTACATGTTTCACCACTTAATGTTTTTTATTCATTGGAGTATAATTATTATAGGCTTCGTGTGTGTGACCCTACCATCCTCCCTCATTTGACTAACGGCCGAACCAATGCAGTTGTACTGAAACTATAACGAAAGTCAACATTCTATTGAATCCATCGAAATTACAATGAGATATTACTCGGCTATACGCTTGCAGTAAAAATTGTGTTCGTGTATTATATGAAAAACAAAACCCTATAGACGTGTTCATCCTGCATACATATGGCTGTATCGAATTGACTAAGACGACTTTAGCTATACTGGCACCATATATTTCTTACATTGATTTTATAATAATGCAAACATAAGAGTAATACCTTGTTTATAAATTTTGTAGGCCAAATAGAACCCTAAATCATTCGATAGACGTCGCACCGTATATTATATATGTCGTTAAAGTCTGTGTACGCCATAACATTCATATTTGTTAACACTTCAGAATTCTTATGAAAAATTTTTTCTTATTTCGTAGCGATTGTATTAAATTTTTCAAATTAAATTGTTTTAAAAATAAATAAAAAAAAAACTCATTTTTATAATACAATATAAAATATTATACGCACATTACGTACATTATTGTGCATATTATGTTAATACAACAGCATTGTATACACTCACAATGTTCACATCATGTACTTCAATATATACCAACGTGTTAAAAAATATTTATGAAATTAAATTATTAAAATAATTTAAAGATGCATAACTGTGGATTATTACTAACAAATTAAAATGCGTTTAAAACACTCATCGTAACGTATATATAATTAATTTGAAAAACAAATCTAATTAACGCTTGTTAAAATTCATCATTTAAATATCTCGGAATGATCAGTATTATTGTTCGTTTATGTACATAAAACACGACCTTATTTAAGCTATAATAATTATTCATTTTTACCGGTTTCAATGTAAATTAATTTGAGGGAATTCTTGGAAAAGATGAAATTGTTAATTGCCGAATATTAGAAAATAATAATTTAGGTAGCTAAATACTTATATAATATGCACATATACAATTTATCCATATGGATATATGATATTAATGTACAGTATCGTCAGTACCTACACTACTTAAGTCTTTAAATATTAAATCGTAAACAATAATTGTTTCTGTATAGTTATTGTTATTTTTATGTTAGGACATCATATAAATCGAAATAATCATTGGTACCTATTTAAACTGAAAATTTAAAAAAAATAATAATAATAACAACAATTATATTTTTGTAAAGGTAAGGTGTGATACCTTTCCACACGCCGACGAATAATTATAGGTATGTTAATACCTTAATAGTTGAATTTAAAAATTATGTAAACGTTTTGTGATAATATTATATTTTCAAGAACATAGGTGTATTTTAAACATATTATTATAAATGATATCTGTGTATATTCTGCAATTTATCGTGCACCTTCGAGAAGACATCAACATCATCGTTAGATTATACCTATAAACGCTTATAGGTGATTACCATATACTTAAGTGATGATTAGTTTTCCTGCACTCGGGCATTTTTGTAAATGTACGCACCCTCATTTAAAATTAGTTAATAGTAAGTACCTACTAAAAATACAATGGCTAATGTGCGCGTTAACGTTTTGTATATTATGGTATTTAGGATTATACTCGATGTTAATATAATAATATATTAATATTATCTATTACCTGTTTTACTCCAACGAAATTATTTTAGAAAAAGAATAATTTCACCAAGAAGGTACAAAATGTACCTAATATAATAATGTTTATTACTGATTTATAATAACACATATTATGTATTGGTATATTTCTAATTATACTATACTGTACTCAATGTATAAGTTATAATATACTGTTCGTGTTGTATATTATTATGTTTGAATTAAATATGTAAATATTTATAATAGCACATAAATTAAACAGTAATAAATCCCCGTGTTAATAAATAAATATTATATCATTTAAATCTATATAGTATGGAAAAATGTACGTTTTGTTTTAATATTTTTTTTTTTTTTCATAAACGTTTTGAATGATAATTAGTGTGCATTGTCTGTTATGTTTATCTACAACTCAAACTATTTTTGAATCAATAATGTTTCTGAGTCGTTTAGGCATGTCAGAGATGGCGTTTATTTGAGTTTAATTATTTTTGGAACCCTAGAAGGGCAGTAGCGTATAATTTTCAGACCTTAGCTAAACTACCATTTGACCACTCATGCTCCTAAAACTTTTAATTTACCTACTTAATAATATAAATATTCTTATTAAAAACTTTTTATCGCAGTAAATACATTGTCCGGTACCCACTTATACTCACTTACCCATTTTGGTTTTAAGGCAATTGCCTCAAAAAAACCTACTTCGGCACGCCACGTCACCACTGCCTTAGAGTAAAACACTGTAATTAGTGCTATTATATACGTTAATATATTTTCTTTAATCCCCTCCATTCCGAAATTGTATCCAGTGTGCAGTGTTGTTTGAGTTTGTACATTTTTAATTACTCTCATTAAACCCATTTATATTCATCGTATATTTATAAGCATTTAACAAAACACGTTTAAATATCTCAAATAAGTTTTCTTAAATTATATATATTATATCTACCTAGTACTTAGGTACGTATAAATTACCACCAACCAGCTATTATATATATATACGATCTTTTTTCGTGGGCCATGGCTAATATTATCATACCACGTGGTACAATTTAAAAAAAAATATATTTTATTCCACTGCAGTTATACTATGCACTTAGTCCTAAAAGTATACATAATACATTTATTATATAATAATATTAAACGTATCGATGGGTACTACAACTAATGGTTATTGTCACTAAACAATACAATATTATGATTTGATTTTAATTATGGTATGAATATATTATTGTGTAAAGATATCTTTCACAGTAACATTTCGCAATGAGTATATACATATATATATATAGACAATTTACAATATAGACACATTGCGAGTGACGGTTTCGGCGGATACCTATGTAATATATTAGTTGTTTATACAAATAAATATTGTTTTTGAAGTCAATATTTGAAGAAGAAAAAAATGGATGCGTAAACCTATATGTATATATATATATTATATCTTTAATATATGTATGTACACAGCATCAATTACACGTGCGGTGTTTGTGGATCTCATGGAAAAAAATAACCGTGTGCACGTATACTCGTGTACATATACATATCAATATAATATAATATATGGCAATGAGAACGAAAACGTTCACATGGGATGGTCCTGTAAATAGTTTGCAAAATATGACGTGTATAATGCGCTGCGGCGAGACATCCGGCAAACAATGTACCTATAAATTATAAGTATAATATACAAATTCGTTTACAGCGCGTTCGTGTAAATATATATAATAGCGTGTATATACATAGAACGTTGAGTATATAGGTGTAAGTAGGTGTAAGAGGTATAGGTATGCGACTGCTGCAGCGTTATAACAACGTTCGTAAATTATTTTCCCAAACGAATCGCAGAAATGGTAATTCGTTTTAAATTCGATTTTAATGCTGTCGATCAGCTATACTCTGCAGCGCTGCGTCGACGACTATACTGCCTGGAAACAAAAACACTAAACGCGCACTGCTGCTGCACTGATCGCGTTTATAGAATGATAAAAATAATAATATTATGTGTATTATATTATTCTATAGCCGGCCGGCTCTAATAATAATAATACTAATATAATGATGTCCGTGTCGTAGTCCGCGGCGGCAGAAATGAGGAGCGTCGGGAAAAGCGTACTTATATTATGTAGGTATGTCGTTGCATGAACATAATACATATATGCTATATATACTTATCATATTATATAGAGTACAATTTTTCGGCCGTTATATTTTCCGTTTGACGCACGAGACGAGGTGGACGACGATAAAAAAAAAATTCGTAACGTACATTTCGATCGGAAAAGAAAAGAGGGAAAAAGTGGCTGTATATAGTATATATAATATTATAGGACAATACCCGAATTGACCTACCTTTTGATACGTATCGCGACGCATATTGAAATAAATGGTCCGATTCCCATAGGGGTTTCGTTTATATTTTCGATTTGCATATTCGTATTTGTACGACACACACACGCACTTATATATGATAATAATATATCGTATTATGTGCCGTTCGGTGCGTGCAGTGCCCGAGTGTACGCAGATAATGAGCGGTCGCGCGAAGAAAGCAGCACCGCGTGCAAATCGCTCCAGTTGGCAGGCAGGGACCGCGTGACAGGTAACTTGACCCTTTCGCCGCGGCGGCTGCCCATCACCGTCGTGTCCTTTTCACCCCCTTTTCTCTTTTCTTTTTGCCACGGGGTGCACCAAACTTCCGGGGTTAGACCGTGTACGCGACCTCCGCAGCCGCCCCGCGATATACAATATAATGTTGTTAATATATTAAGCGAGTGACCGCGCGTCCGCGTATCTTCTTCACCGGGGGGTGGGGTGTTCTTTGGGATGTAACAAATTTAAATAGGGTCAAAGAGGGCCATCCGGTCGTCGTCGTCAACGCGGTACCTATGTACATACAATATTCTATATATATATAAACACAGCACATAATATAATATATTATATAATACGATACTCGTCCCGTTGTGCGGCATATAATATATATATATATATATATACAGCTACGGTGTGCGCTTGTCGCGGTGAAAGGATGTATACAATCGTGAAAAGAATATTTGGGTATTATTATTTATTATTATTATTATTATATTATTATATGTAGAGGAATCCGCGCGCCGTGGTCTATTTTTCCGGACAACGGCCAATCGCGGCCTTAGCGGCTTGTCCCGTCCGCGGTGTAACGGTCGGTACCAGCTATATATGCATCGTAAGTATAATAAAGAAATAATAAGGCTGTAGAAACGGCATTTTCGTGAAACACGCTCGAATAACGGTTTTTTCTTTTTCAGCTTATAATATATAATATAACTATATATATATATTATAGTTTAAAGGCGCGAGGCTTTTGTATAATATATAACGTGTATGCCAATACTATATACGATGCAGAATAATATATTTGTATGTATATGTGAGTGTATTTTTGCACAGCCTTTTGAAATATTTATCATCGTCCGTGCGTTTGTCGTAAGTCGAGATAATTAACCATAATATACAATCAATAGACACGTTTGGTATACTTAACATGCATATTTTATATGTTTTAACGAATACGTTTCGAAAAACTAACGTCGAGCGCGTCCTATGTATATAGGCGTAGTATCGCTCTTCGCTAGGTGCGCAGAAAGAGGACAAGTCCATTTTTAAAAGCTTTCAAGGGGGAAAAATAACTTACGATGTATTTCCACGATATTCGTCGGATTTTTTTACTTTTACTACTGTTAACTGCATGTACCTATATGTGATAATGTATATTATCTAGAAAAGTAGGTTATCAAAACATTGATAAAAATTAACTTTGTTCTTTTTCTGCACTTAGTGATTCAGGTAATCAACGAATATTATTTCAAATTAGATTTTGTTAATATATTATAATAATTAATATAGTAATTAATAATTTTTTTTTTTAATATTTACCAACATTATGGTACATTAATATACAAAGATCTATTATATTATTCTATGTACAGTTTAAATACAAATTTAATTTTGCTAATACCTTTTCAAAATAATTATTGTATGTTTAACAAACTTGACATAGTTTTTATAAAATAAAAACGTATTGGACGTATACCTACTATTTAGCGTGTGTGTACACCTATGCTTTATCGTATCGGATATTTGAGTATAGGTCTCATCAAATATTTTTCATTGTCGTACCTAATGTATAATATCATAAATAACGTATTTCATAAAGCAATCCTCTCTACAGAGTAAAACAGAATACCAATACCTTCATTTTAATCGATACATACATATTATTCTGAATAATATACTCGTACAGTCGTTTACTACACGTCTACCTTTACACTATATATATAAATTATAAATAATATATTTGCTACATTGAACGCGAATATTATTTTTAAGCAAATATACACTCGACATGTACGACTGAACGACTGTACCTGTATTATAATATATTTAGAATTTAATTTATACAGAAAAGATCTCTCCAGCGAGACGTACTTGAAATATTTACGATATTAAATAACATATTTTATTGTTATATATTATACGACGGTTAGTCCTCTATACATAGCTAACTAATATACTGCTGTTGCAGTGTATATACGGAGTAAATCGTGGAAAAATTTATGAACGATGAGTATAGTGTATATATACCTCCTATATAGGTAAATGTAGCAGATTGTCTTGTCGTGAACCAAGCAATGTATCTTAGAAATTAAAGTAAATTTTCAAATTGTTTTTCTCTTAAGATTTTAAAAACAAAACAAAAAATTATTGTAAAATAACATGTTTATTGGCGTAAAAAAAAATGCTCGTAATTTCCGAAACGTTGACCGGTTCACGATAAAAGAATCACCCTGTATACATACATTTTTAATTCATATAAATATATTATATTATCATATACGTCGATCGGCGTGCGTTGTTAGAATACAAATCTACCTCGTCTTTGCGCGCATGATATTATAATATTATCATCGGTCGTCCGCGTATCGCTGCTCGCGTTGTAGTATATACATAATATACCTATTTGCCTTCGGCACAGCCGCCGACCTTAACCCAAAAACAAAACAAAACAATACAAAAAAAAACCATGTAGGTACCTTAGTAAGTCTTACCGGAGTCTTACACAGACGTCCGAATTCCAAATAATAATAATAATGTCCCCGCATTATAAGCGCGCGCGTCACACTCATTATTGCAGTCTTTACGCCGCAGCTCCGTTTTCGCTGCAGTGAACGGTGATAAAAAAAAATGATAAACGATAATAATAATAATAATATATACGTGTGCGATCCAGCATAATACCTATATAATATAATTAGTGATTGCCCGTAAACGTCGCGCGGTCCGTGTCCTAATTTTAACGCCTCGGCGGTGGTGGACTGCAGACGACGAACGGACGACTGCCGCACAGAGTCCCTGCCGTATAATTTCGTATGATATGTGCAAATTACTATTAAATTATAACGTACACACGATGATAAGTCGTTCGATTCGTCACGGTTGACACGGTTTCGTGAAACGATTGGGTTTTTTTCGACGAGTATAATATAATATATATAATATACATGTGTAAAATGTAATACACGTTATCGTGATATGTGTAGCGTGTATATATATTCAATATAACATGTGAAACCTATACGATTTACGTATACTTACCGAATTATATTAGTATTGTATGTTTCCAGTTACTAATTTGTGTCAAAATTTCGTTTAGCGCGGTGTTTTTATTATCATTTCTTATTCATTTTCTTCATCATTCTATTCCTCTTCTCTTCGCATTTCAGCCGATTTCGTATATTAAATTACGCGTTTAGCGCGTGGTGACATCACGAGCGTAGCGGGTAACAAAAAAATCATAAAAATAAAATCTGCTGACACGGCTTATACAATCTTATATAATATAGAGTAGGTATACCTATATATTGAGGCAATGACTGCTGTATAACCAATGGTTATTAATCGTGTAAATATGGATTTTTATATGCGACAGGGTGGTATGTATCGGCTCGCCAGTACAAAATTTAACCGATTATAAAATAGCCCTAGCCACGTAAGGGCTTTTTTATGATCGCACGTCATGGGAGGGGGGGGGGGGTTGCAAAATAAGTTACTATTATAATTTATAGATGATAAAATTACAACACTCGGAAAAAATAATGACATAGTTTTCTCCATTTATTTTTTTACTGAAAAATGTTATATTTTAGAATTAAAAATTAACCCTTTAAAAGTGTAGCCCCTATTATGCCTTGTCCAAGTGTTAATCCGGGCAAACAACTAATAATAATTAATATATATATATATATATATTATTACATATGTTGTCTAAGTCTAACAATTATTAACAGTTAATATATATAATTTCATTCTAACAGTGTAGCTTGTTGTAATAACGTATTATTTTCAACTTTGTTCACCCACTTTGTTGAGCAGTTGATAAAAATCTATTTTCGTTAGATCTCCACAGTCACTCATTCACTTAAACCTTTTAATTTTTCCGAGTAACGTTTACTGCGATCTGATCAACACACAAAAAGAATACTACACCATTTTCACTTACTATTTTCGTAAATGTCTATCCCCACGGTTCATCCGTTACGTTTAAAACTTATTTATTTTTCACTTATATATTATAAAATAGTTATGCAAACGTGATTTATTAAAAATAATAATTATTATAATGCGTTATTATTACGAACTGCGTTATTATTTTATAATTTGTGCAATTATACAGTTAAATTATTTGTTAGAATTGGTGATCTATACTTGCAAATTTATTAATCATTTTCCTATTATATTAACAACTTTATGTCTATACTTATATATGTTTTATATGGTATGGATATAAGATCTTTGAGATAATATATTGGGTCTTAGTGGATTTTATTATCTTGATTTTACAATTTTGAGCTTTGAAAATGATTATTCATTCAACTGGGTCAATTTGAAGAATTAAATTACTCCACTGTTGTCTGTTAAACACAACATATAATTTGGAAAATAAATTTTCTATTTAAAAAATATAGCGCCAAATTTATATTCGAATAATTGTGCAGGACCTATGGTAGCTACTTCAAATACACTACATTGGGTAATGTTTTAATTTCTAACACCACATACACCAACACCATCACCTATTAGTATTTGGTTTGGTTTACGCCAGACGAAAATCCTTTGTTCGGCGCCACTACAGTGTAGTAAAGGTAAACATGTAGAATATTTTATTTAACCGATATACACAGTAAGATAGGATGGTATTAACGATTATTGTTCATATACGACCTACGCGCGGCATGAGGTCCGAGAATTGATTTTTAATATCCCATTTACAAATATAATATTATAATATGATTATCATGTTTTTAAAATGTCCACAATATTTAACAACAGGACGTTTTGCAGATGAACGAGCGCAGATTAATACGATCATTAAGTATATTATATTAATAATAGTATAATATAATTGTTAACGACGTGCACATACGTACGATGTACGATTCGTATTATAGCGTACGTAGCAATTTACCCTTTTAACGATATTGTTTACCGTTAGACTCTTATTGTAGTCGATTGTGGCCTATCTGCACATTATTATAATATGTACTCGAACATTTGTTTGCTGCCAAACTATAAACATTATCTGTAAAAGCGATATATAGGTATTACATAAAACCGTATATAATAATATGTAATATACAATATCAAGCCGTTTTTCGCCGTCGAATAATATAAAAACCGTTAAAAAAAACTGTTTATTATTATTGCTATTGTTTTCAGATGTCACTTAATTTTTTACTTTTTGTAAAAAATAACGATTTTAACCGTAAGTTGCACAATGAGCAGCTACTGCTGCAGCAGCAGGTGTATTCCATATAAATATTATGTGGCCTTTACCGTCGTATAACGATTTCCTTTAAATATCATCGTAAGACATTTATAGACTGTTTTAGCAGTTACAGTAGTCTATTTGTCTCTCTATAACTCTCTCTCTCTCTCTCTCTCTCTCAGCGTGCACATTATGACATACGTTTATGGTTTATTTGTATAGTTAATAATTAATAACTAATATAAGTATCAGACCACTTTTGGTTGTTATTGTATGAATTCCGTTAAAAAATGGTTTATTACTATTATTGTTTTCGGATACCGCTTAATTTTTTACACTTCGTAAAAATAACGATTTTTACCGTAAGGTGCGCAATGATGTACTACCGCAGCTGCAGGTGCGTTCCGTACACATTAGGTATATACGCGCACATTATACATTATTATATATATACGATGGCCTTTGCTATCGTAACGGTTTTCATTTGAATATCATCGTACGATAATTTAATAATATTATAAGACTGTTGCGGCAGTTGTCTCTCTCTTTCTCTCTATCTGCCTTTATGGGGTAACGCGTTAATTGGTGTCCGCTATATATATATATATATATGTTGTATATATATTATATTACAGTGTAATACGCGCATTACATACTACAGAGTATATACGTACACAAGCGATGAGCTGCAGGTTGTATATATATATAATATAGGTAAATGCACGCAGAGGACGCGGCGCTCGGCGTCTTCCTGGCACCTGTTCCGTCGTTTTTTTTCTTGTACGCGCACACAGACTGCCGCTTAGCACAATATATAATAATATTACAGTGTCCCATCGTGTATACACACATGTACGCGACGAGACGTTTAAATAATATACGACGTGTATTATATTGATGAGTATAACCGTCAACCTATTCGTATAATACCTAAAGCCGTTACGGATGTAATTGACCGTTACGCGCGGTTGTGAAAAAAAAAATAATATAAGTAATATTCTAATAATATAATATAATATTATCATCATGTGCGCAACAACCAGAAAACGAAAAACAAACTAAACTTTGTATATATCTAATATCTTATTATTACTATCATTATGATGACGTACCTGTTAAAGTGACCAAATGTGTCGGTTTCCCGAACGTCATCAAATAACTGATTTTAACTCTATAATATGTATATATATATAAATAATTTGAATGACGCCGACGCGCGGTGGATGATATAGTAGTCGTTGACCCGAATAAATCTCCTTTGGTGTGTACATTTTTGATTCAGAAATTTTGTCAACTTTGATTATAATACTTCCTTCGCGCACAGCAAGTTTACGAGTTCGAGGACGTTTTTAAGTACCTGCACACGGCTTTATTGTTTATAATGTCGATCATAATGATATTGGTCAAAGTTTAAAAAACTCCTTTTTTTCACGGTATTATACTAAAAATTTCTCGTGCACGATATTATTTATATGCTATAATATACTTAACCCTCAGATCGAGAAATTTTAATTTAATTTAATTTAATAGTACTTTTACTAAAACCTGGAATGTATTAGATTATCGAAAATTTATAGATTTTTTATACTTGAGATTTGCGGTATTATTTTGGAAAATTAATTAAACCTATAGTAAATAACTATCGTAATGTGAAGTAGGTATTGTTGTTTGTACGTTTACGGTAAAATCGTAACTATTACGACACCAGCATATCACAACATTTTCATACGATTTTTTTTTTATCTTAACAACAATCAGATTTTTCAGTGATCGTCAACCAAATCATTATCATTACGCGCACAACTATAATAACGACGATATGTCCTGTCAAGCACAACTTACTTTACATTCGAATGGATGATTTCGATCCTCAGCCGCCAGGTAAATAATATATTGTCTTTTATCTAGTTTTCCATGGCCGATCTATTATTTTGTCGACGTTTTACAATAATTCTGTATACGATCGTTAATTATATAATATATATACGATTGAATGATTTACTGTATCAATTTTGTGTATACATGTATCGCTGCCATCAGGGTTTGAGAATGGCGAATTAAAAAATATATGATGAATGATGATCATATATTTCTGCAATTTCGTTAGTAACCACATGGCTGTAATACAACATTGCAGAGTAACATGCAAATATACGTTTTAAAGTAAAGAGATTTCAAATACTGCATCATATTTCTGCAGATCAATATTTTGAACGATTTTTGCATTAATATTTTTTACGGACATAACTTTTTGCTAAGGTATATTTTTTCACTTTTATTATTAACGGATAAATAATTAAAAATGAAATCAAACTCCCATCGATTTAAAAGATTAGACGCCTGCTATCGGCATCTAATATAAAGGTGCTACTATATAAGTTTGACCGCATAGAAAAAATATTTTTCAAACATTTTTGAATATATTTCAATCATATTATGTATTAAAATTTACAACTAAATACGCAAATAGTATTTTTCCTTACACGTTTTTGCATAGTGTATAATTATGTATACCTGCTATATACATAAATATTAAACTGGCACGGTGGTGACGACGTACGTCCGTCCTCTGTTCTATGGAAAGCAATATAAGACGGACACGCGGTTGAATTCAATTATCAATCATTATATATTATATTATATACATCTTCCGTCCGCATAATAATTAGATGGTTTGTGAGAATTCGCGTGCACAAAAACCAACTCGTGTGTGTGTGTAACTGCAGTAGGTACCTATAATACCTACCTATAATAGCAATAAATGACCGTCATGTGAAAACAATCTTATAATACTACGCACGCGGTATAATATGTCGTCGAATTTCACTGCGCACAGTGTATGTATTTGTGTGTGTGTGTGTTTGTTCGACATCTCCATTATATATCATTAGCCATCATGTCCTAACTGGTACGGACCCACAAAACGCATTTTCGTATATAAACAAACTATATTGTATTGAAAAAACTCGCCGTAGATTTACAGGATATAATAATATATATATGTTCATCATTAACGATCATTGATGTTATCGATCGTACGCAGACACGCAGTGGTATTCAAACATGATTTTACAATCTTAATAGGTATATAACTGCGTAAGACAGGGCGCGCGTCTTAACATATTTTCAAAATGAGACACTTTAAGTAGAACTCCCTTGGATCAAGGGTCTTGGCCCGATTGACTAATGCACATTCTATAAACGAAATTCAATAGCTATAAAAGTCCCTAAAAAAATATACGATTTGCACGATTGACGCAAAATTATTTTGTGATAAAAATATGAAATACGTATAGTGCCAAAAAAGTTAAAGAAATTTTGATATATTCGACAAAACATTATTAACGTTAAATAATTTAACATTTTAAGACCGAAATATATTAACCCAATCCACCAAAATAATTATCTATTACATACATGATAGCAAGTCATTTAATTTTGGTTTTGTTGAAATAATAATATTAATATTAGATAATGAGTAGTTTTAATAAAGATTTCCTAAAATAATTGGTGGATACTATGTTAAAATGAATTGTTAACGGAAGAAGAGATGCAGAGGCGGAGGATCTGAACAAATTTAGCACCGATTTTTTTTTTTGTCCTATTATATTATAATTTATAATTCACTTATTACAAGACTTATTTTGATGGATTAAAATGATTACTTAACGCGCGCCAGTGCCAGTTGGTTAAAATTAATTATAATTATTAACGAAGTGTAGAACCGTATATGTTTTAATTTTTAAAAACATTTTGATTTGAAAATGCTCAAGTATCTGTCTGTATACACATATGCTGAACGGTGAGATACTTACAGGGAATATATTTGAAAACACATCGACATCGTCGAATACTATAACGCCTGTCTACCTAAAATAACGATAATTTCGCAATGTTAATATAATACACTATTATAGACGTCCTATATAGCTATTGGTGTTTATAGGTACCTACGTCGATTCGTATTTATCGTTCTGGACATTTTTCGAATTCTCCTTAGACGATAACGCGTCGCTAATTATGAGTCATACACATTTACGCGCCATTGGGCTCTATATAGGCAACTGCAATATCATAATAACTATTGTATTATTATGATGTTCTCCGCCGATTCGACATTCTTCAGCATCACTGCTGCTGCGCCACCAGTGTATACGAGTGTATGTGTGTATGTGCGTGTACCCATATATATATTGATTACAACGGTTTATCGTTATCGTGTCTTTCACTCACAGTTTCGAATTCCTGGGCTGACGTGGCGGACAGTTCGCATATTGTCTATAGTGGTATTATATTGAGCTACACAGCAACAGCAGCGTATATTATGCACCATATCGTACAGAGTTCACGTTTCGTTTTGCACGTACGACGCGCGTCTGTTTGACACATTATCGCTATCCAACGGTTTTGCCAATATTCTGTTTTGAAAATCGATTCGAGAATACTGACTGCTGCAGTGATGATAAGGTAGCTTGCATGTTATACAGTACACTCCGTTAGTAGCAACGGTCGTTCAGCGGTGACTTGGGGGGGGGGGCGTTTAGACAAAATAATAATTAGGGATTTTGTATAGCCCTTATATTATTATAGTTTTTAATATTAATTTTTATTGATTGAATATATTTGTTTTGTATTTGAGAGACATTGATAAAATTGTTACTATATCTATCGGGAGAGGATCGCGGAGTCGAAACATCTCATTTCATAATTTAATTTTACTGGAAAACCTATAGGCTCAATTACGGTACCTATTTTTATTGAATTATTGTATACGTATGCTTTAGGCTGTTACAGTGTCAAAATAACGACAGCCCTTTTTTAATGTCTAATATAATTCGATGATATTTTAAAACATAATGAATTCACGAATAGTAAAATAAATACAACAAATACGTAAATTGACACAATATTAAATTATTAAATACGATGTTTAATGAGTGATGTGAGGGAAATTTTAAACTGTATTCAATATAAATTGTTTATAGTTTTATTTCATGTTTAATATTATTAACGTAAAGATTGATTAATATTATATTAAATGTGTAAAAATCCTGTTGATGTGATTGGATACTTACATCTATTTAAGAAAATTATTTATTAACAACATGTATCTATTGTTTACGTACTTATAAGTTATAATATTCATTAAAAAAAACTAAAAACTTGAAGTAATCATGTTTTTTATTACAATTATTACCTATTAATATAGGTTTAACTCGTGCATGTATACCTACTATACTAGTATCCATATTCGTTATAAATATATGACATAATAATTAATTTAATGTTTGGGAGGACATTATTTCCTAAATTCCTCCTTATAGCGTTGCCTTAAGATAGAGTTAGGTCGATTTAAATCATGTATAACCTTTACGTTCCGTTTGTAGGCCCACAGTCAGTATATATTATTATACCCATCAGTCAGAGGGACACTGACATACTCAGTACTAATATCCACCACAGTGTATTCGTATGTATAGATATGATGTGTATTCTTATAATTTTATACATTTCGTCCGACCGCATGAAACGCTACCGTGTTTGCGTGCGACGTCGCCAGTCAACGTTTTTCTAACCGATGTATCAATTAATGACCGCATTAACTACTGTTAATAAGCCGTACCTACTTTTTATTTTCGTAATCATTTCGAATTTCACATGATTTTATCGTGACCTATATACCGTCTTACGTATAGATATTATTCATAAATATTTAATTATTAAAATAGAATAATGAAATTAATTACGCTGTAAGAATTAAATTTTAGCTAAAGATTATCTTTTTATAGATAATATAAAATAAATACAAGCAATAAAATCGCAGTGATAAAACTCATTATTTTTAATCGTTTTTAAATCGAGATTTTCGAAAATATATAGGTATGTTAATTAATTAAGATAATATGTCTGTGTGGTATTTATAGTACCTATAAACGTATAAACAGTCATACAGTGGTGTAAAATAACAATGTATATCAAAATCGAATCATCACAAACAAATCAAATTTAAATTTACTTAATCAAAAATCATTTAATATTTCTTCCGTCAAAATCGTCTGTAATAAAAGATATTACGGAAACATAATTGCAGTTGATACAGTTGCGATAAAACTAGAGCAGCAGCGCGTCGTATAGATTTAAATTTACATCTTGAACAATAATTAACGTTAACAATTTTAACGCAGATTAAAAGTATTTTTTTCTTTTTATTAAATCTTACATGTTCTGTCGTATGTGTCAAGAAAAAAATTCTTACTCAGAATTCGTAATTTTAATCATAATTCTTAAGAGAACACGTAGTACCTATTTCCTGTAAATTTTTTTATGTTATAAAAAATACGTTTTTTTCATTTGTGATTGTCTCTCGTTTTTTTATTTTTTTTTTTTGTCGTTTCACCGTTTACAAAGAATATAACGTTACAAAATTAACAGTACTCCGGTCCGACGACGTCTGCTAAAACGTCGATGTTTCTTAAATTGTATTTATTATTTAATCGTCAGCTGCGTCGCGTATCCGGAAATCGCCGACGAGACCTGTCCGTTAAATTACTCACACACACACACAACGCTGACTTTACACAAAAATCCAGGGAAGGCTACATACACGTGATGTATACCGAAACCGGACTTGTCCCAACTGGAGTGTTAAATCCCTTCCGGTCGATATACACGTCATATCCCGATCTGGTCCACTTATTGTGCGTAACTAGATCGACCGCCCTTCGACCCCTAAACGTCCCTTCCGCGTTTTCTCACGAGCCATTGATACTTAATACATATATGCAATATACATAATCATTTTATTATTATTTTTTTTTGTTCCTTTCCTACAACAAAACGACATCACAATATATTTAAATTGTTATATATAGGTAACTATATATATATATATATATATATATATATATACTGTCGTTACAATTGCTGCTGCACCGCACATAACACGTAGGTACCTATAATATAGGTACACGCTCGCATACCGGAACTGTTTCTCATGACGGACGACCGATAATCCAGTTTGCGTGTACCCGGAAACCAGAAATCAAATCGCACAACGTATTGTTTGAAATTTAAATCGTTTCCAATCGCGTTATTACGGTATAGATCGCTGTCCGCTGGACGTTATGATATTGTAATGATATTATATAGATCGGCGGCGAACCAGCTATGCACACGATATATATATGTATAGTAACTACGCGTACCTATATCTCGGCCGCAGCACCGGTGTAGTGAACTCGATGCGGGGCGTTTGTCGTCGCCCCGCGTGTGAACGGTTTGGTGCACAACGCCGCAAACTTTATCGGCCGTTTTATATTCCGCCATATATTATTCGAGGTAGGTAGGTACCATTAATACACACGTTAAACTATTCACCTATGTATAAGTAACATAATATGTAACTGGTGCGCGCACACACACGCACACTTATTGACGAGCGAGTGGCGGCGGCCAAAGGTTTCTTATCGGAAGTTTTTTTTGTCCCGTGTGTGTTTGCGGACTCGTCCCAGTACCTTTATAGATATAATGCGCATTGTTCAGCGTGCATAATATGATGATACTTAATATGCGAATGGTCCTGTTGTTTTCTTATCGGTCAACAAATAAACGGTCTGCCGCGATAATTGATATACATATAGGACGTAGGTACCTACATATTAAGAGATATCTTTGAAATAATATAAAATGTGTAATGCGTGTATACGTATATATACGGTTCTACTACAATCTACGTATATAGTATGTTAATGCAGACATCTTCCTGGCTCCTGTACAATATATTTGATCATTAAAATATATTTAAATCATTTATTAGCCGCATTGTTTTTTTCAACAGAAACATTTTTCTGATATTCAGCAATATTTGTGATTTGAAATATTTTGTATATTATTTGAACAGAGTATAAAATATTTATCAATAGTTTAAGTATATTTCAGTTGATTTTTGTAAATCGTATGATAATTTTAAAACTCAAATCTCTAATCTTCTTTAGAAATTAGTTCCTTCCTTTGGTAGATAGCCAATAGTCAATATTACTTGACATTTATTTAGATTATCCTTATTAGAGAATTTATTTAGTAATAGCAGATCTCAATTAAGTTTTGAATCTTTTGAATGACGAGGGATTTCTCTTAAAAGTATCTTTATGTAGTCACAACTTACAAATAAAATACACTTTTAGTAATTTCGTGATATGTGGTATATATATTTCAGAATGTCTTAAAAATTGAACAATGTTTATTACATTTTTTTTTAAAACACGTCTAATAAATGTTATTTCTGCTATTATTACAATATATCAGAATTACTATAATCTGGAGTCTAGATAAAAAAAATCTAATAACTGATAAGTGTATTCTTACTTACACATATAGCAGACTAAATTTAATAATAAGTATTAAGTAATAACATAGGTAATTATAGGTAATTACTTTTTTTAATGTATGTACCTATATATGTTTTAAGAATACAATAATTCACTGTTTTGTTTATAATCAATACAAAATGTCATTATGTTTTTAAATCCATAAAGATACTATTTTATAGTCTTTCTATGTTTGAAGTTAATTTAATTAGAATTATTTGCTATATTAAAAAAGTCTTATTTAACGATGGTTTATGATATAATATAAATTGGCGTTTAATTCCAATTTTTTCATCTAACTCTTCGCGGATATATATATATATATATATATATATATATATATATATAGAATAAATAGAATATTTAGATGTATAGGATATGTTATAATAATATTGTATTCAACCTAACCATGTATTTAATGTGCTACGATACAACTAGTAAAGATTAATGTAAACTTTATCGGATCATAGAACCAAACGGCACAATAGGAAAAAGTCAATGAGATTAATTTTAATTTTAATTAACTCCAATCTATATAATATAAGACAACTTAAAATATACGAATCGGATCAGGATTGTCACATCGGAACGGAAATGATATTAATTTATGTTCAAGAATAGGAGGTGTATTGCATGTTTCCTATTCAGAAGCTTTCTATGACGTTTGAACGTTTCGAACGTTCAAATAAAAAGCATAGATCTTTATAGTAGCTATTATATAATTCGAGAATAGACATTTTATTATTATAGACATTATCAAATATCTTATGTTTTATTAGCCTTAAAGATAATGCATTTCAATTTGTACAAATACTTAAATAAAATATGCAACATACTTAAAACTTAATCAAAATTATGGTAGACAAAAAATGTATCAATGAGATGCAGTATTTGCTACATTGTTTACGAGCTTATGATTAAGAAGTAAGTCATAAATTTTACTACGACATTGCCAGAAAAGAGAATACATGAATTTCATCGACGATCTCTGAAAACCACAAGAAATTTAATAAGTATATACACTAAACATAATTTAATAACATAATAAGTTTTATATAAATTTCAGCTAGGTGTTATTATTATTACGTACTGAATGCGATAAAATGTTGTACTTACTTATAAGTATGTATGTATATATGCAGTGTAGAAATGTAAAAAATTTTGCGGTATAACTAAAATATTTAAGTTAAGGGTTGAAAGTTCAGGTCACGGATATACAATTATAATATATTATATTTTATTGGTATTTTATTCTAATAATATTAAATTTCTAAGTATTTCGTCTAACTCTTTTGATATATATTATTATATATGGTCATTTTATAGTCGTATGTACAACCGTTTCCTTCTTATGTATGGCGATGTAACTTGTAAACGTTCCACGCGTATTTTATACGGTTCAAAAATTGGTGGGCGTCGTTTAAGATGAAACGTTCGCTGTATTCAATTGTCATCCATGCATATAGGTCTGGTTCACATGAGTATATTTAATAACAATATAATGACATTTTGTATTGTTTTATAAAGAAAAAATAGTTAGACATACTTCATTTTATTCTAATTAAAGTTAGTCTACAAATTATAGTGTAAATCACTACTAAGATTATAGGGCTCCAACTAAACATTAAAATAATCTAAAAACGTAAAAAAATAATAAAAAATATAGAAATTTAAAATATCTGATATTTCATTCGTAATACATATAGGTAGCCTGAAAATAAATCTAATAAGCTATAAAAAACATACAAATGCACAAACATAGAGCCCTAATCTTTATAAGCTTTAAAAGTTATTTATTATTAAATGTAAAATATTTCTATTAAAAAAAAAGAAATATCTTAATAAGAAATAAAATAATATTGGCTATCGGTATTTACCGGAGATCGAATGTTCGAGATCTATTTTATTATTGTCACGGACCACAAACACTTCTTATTCTATCAATACATACATATATATCACGTCATGTAGCCATGTAGGTATATACATTTTGTATAGTGCTTGGGTGGATAATAATAATATTATTAAACCTTATGAATTAAAATTCGTTTTCTTTTAGCTGTAAAGTCTTTATAGTGTCCACGAGGGTCTAGACTTTGAGGGTTGGGCGTGCCCGACAAACACGTTATATTATAAAACAATTGCCATCCGGCAACGTTTTGAGCACCCGCATTAACATAATAATGTTATAAATTGTTATTACGCGTTTTAATGAGTATAATTATCGTTTTATGTGATTATTATTATTATATTACGAATAAATTGCGAACAGTGTTTACACTGCAATATAAGTTACGAATTGTACTTTTATTCGCTACAGTACATACATAATCGATTTGGAAAATAAAAACAAAACATCTATGCCTAATATTGTTTTAAAATATTTTTCTCAGGAATTCAAATTAATTTTTTGTTTGAAATATAATATATTATTTCCTGGAAAATTCGGTTAGGTCTTGTTTATTCACTTATAGAGTTATGTATATAAATAAACACTATTTAATTCAATAATTAAATTGTGCTTCGATTTTTGCATTTAAAATTCATATTGTACATAAGCATCATTATTTATTACTCTTGTGACCGAACAATATTTGTTAATTTTTTTTTGCTGTATAATATCAATCAATCCTCGCAGAAATTGAGTTATTAAATCGCCCACGAAAAGTTCCTTCTGATTTTGTTTTAATGATTTTCAGACGAAATATTAGTTTTTATAATTTAATAAAAAAAAACATTCTTTTACTTACTATACGTACAATCCAATTTTATTACCTGTACGACTTTTTTTTTTTACATTCTATGGTAATCTATACCACACGGTCTATTTTATCAGGAAACCCTTCTCTTGTTCGCTCATTTTTAGTGTTTCTCAATATGGAAAGAAGCTTAAATAGTGTATACATTTATCTGTCGGCTGCAGCCGGTGGGTCATAACACGATATTTCAACAAAGCTTTTCGCGGGTTAAATTTTAAACATATTAGTAAATAATGACAAATAATATAATATTAGTTTGGTGCATAATATTACGTGAGAGATCACCGATTAGTGATCAGTATATATAATATAAATATAGATACTAATAAAAATAAAAAATAAAATTAGCTATAGATTTTGTAGTTTCTATGGAAGTAATTCATTATTATAATATCGTTCACAATGTTGTTATATTTACAGGTAATATTGTATATTTTTGCACTGTACCTTATTATTGCGACTGTACGCGTTATTTTAATTCCAAACATTTTGTCTTAAATAAATAGGATGATATACTAAGCATGCCCATCTCAGTATTTTTCTTGATAATGAATTTCTAAATTCAGAAGTTTAGATTTTCGAAACATACTTAAGCTGCATATTTTTAATTATTTATATTGTTATATAATTTTATAGGAATTTCCTTTGGCGATACAAACTTTTTTTTTAAAATGAGAAACAACCTTTTTTGTTGTAAATTATCAAGCAGGATTTTTTGATAATTTTTATGTATCTAAATAAAAATTCAAACAAGTTGTTTCTTAGAACTAATATTATATTACTGAAAATAGCCTTCAAAAATAATTTAAATGTATATAAAAAGGTAGTAGATTTAACAATAAATCTAGTATTTATTAAAGGTATACTTGGACATTTTTCACAAATAAAATATTGATAGATAAATTAATTATAACAATTTTAAAATAATATATTCCAAATTTATTATCGTGGATTTATATTATCGTTAATACACAATTAAATAACTCAAAAACAACTCATTCGAATTTAAATTTAGCTACATCGATATTTCCAAAGAAGTCATCTAGTTAATAATTTATATAGGAAAATATGTTGATTCTCGATAGAAAAAAAGTAGTTGGTATTGCTACTATTAATACCTTAAATGGTATAACAATCCAAGTATTTGAAAATGTGGTCCTTAATTTTGAATCAAAATTTTAATATACCTATGCATTATTAGAAGAAAAAATTAGGGTGAGCGTGCTTGGTAAATTGTCCTGTAGAATATTGTACATTGAATAAATCAATCTAATCAAATAAATTATCAACCGTTACTAAAATTAATAATTGAAATCCTCAAAAATAAATATAGTGTCATTTGATGGACACTTTAATAAACTTAAAGGTTGCAATGGTTGCATGTAAACATATATAATATATATGAACACTGGAATTCGAATTATAGTCGTTTAATAAGGAACTGCCCAACATTACACGCAACTACGCAAACAATCTTTTAAATTGATCATATTCTATCGGTTTCAAATAAAATTAATATTTTGCTCTTATATTATTATATAATATAATATTTGGTCATAACTCATAAATATAAAGTACTTATAAGCTGCAGATGATTGGTATTAAAATCTAAATAGTTTTTACAAATATATTTGAATTCTTTATTATGTACTAAAAACAATTTACATTACTTTACGACTTAACAATATGCTATGACGAATAAAAAATTTCATAATTTCAACTTAACTATTGCATTGCAGTACTATTATATTTTAATGTTATATCCATGATCTATATTATGCATAAGTATAATTGTGAGACATACAGGAGAGTGAGAAATATACAAATTGCATTATTATTAAAATAATATTATTTTTAGTTATTTATTTTGTAATCTTAAAATATGAATATTTAAATCGATACTACACATTTTAGTAATAAACATTTTTTACTGCAGGTTAACTCAAAATTAATTTCCAGTTGTGCAATTGAAAATCCAATGATTGCCCGGAAGTATGATAATAATGGTCACACATGAGTTGATTGCGGCTCAAGTCTCAAATTGATCGTTGCAATTATTTTGATATTTAAGTACATATACACATGCACATGCATATTATATATACATATCGTATAATTATTAATCATGTTATTGATCAGGTTTGATTAGGTATTAATAAGCGATATGGTTCACATTTTTGCAAAGAATTGAAGGAGATTTAAAATTTTTTATACTTACAATCAAATAATGCGCAATTAATAATTATACACATTTTCCCATATGGCATATATACTCATAATACTTTAGTATACCTATTAAACACGCAGTTTCTAGTTTTATTATTTCAATCTCGACGGGAAATAGGTTGTCTAACCAATACCACCATAACAATATATTACATTAAAAACTTTAAAAGTTCAATAAAAATATTATGCGTTAATAGTTTTATACAAAAATTGTTTTTGAGACTATACTATACACCTATATATAATTTATTTTCTATTAAATTTAATGAGTAGGATATCGATTTCCTCCTTTTTTATGTTAAATAATGTATGCGTATGTGTATGTTTTACATGTTTAATGTAGCAACAGTAATTTTGATCCAAAACATAAAATAAAAACATGCGTATAATTCTATGTACACAATTTTTACATTAATCACTTATAATTATTAATTATTTCGAAGATAAAATAATATTTTTATGAATATTTAAGATACGCGCAGTTATATGATTTTAGTTTCAATCGTGTTTTGTAATCGTTGTCAGAAATATCATTACTGACTTTAATAGTTTGAGTTTTAAACTCAAAAGGATAACTCTAAAGATATATTATTTATAATTTCATAAAGTGTAATACTTTTTATATTAACTTTTATGTTTGTATCAAATATCGATATTTTATAATGATTTTATAAAACATTTGAAATGAGCGGAGTAGTGGACCACATCATTTCATGGGTACCCTATAACCAGTATAACCTATTGTCTCCTACATTTTTCTGAACTTTATAAATGGTTATTATTTTAAAAAACATACTGTTTATTACAATTTCTAAAAAAGTGTATTCTGCTCCAGATTACAGAATTAAAAACATAGACTGCCCTTTATAAATCGAAAGTCAATAGTGTGTTCACTAGCAAACATCATCATACGCGTTTTTAAAACGTATATAATCCTTTAATTTTCGAAAAAAATTAATTTTGTTTTAATTAGATATATTCTAGGCACTGAGTTGTTAAAATAATAACACATTGGCACTATTTATTTTTTTTATATATTTATTTACTATAAATAAATAGGTAAGTATATTGTTTTTTATATTAAAGTGTACTTAAGTATATAATTCTAAACATTTATCGTAAGGGGTGTGTATATAGCCATATTAATATGTGATATAGCAATAATTATATATTTTCGGTATTAATTTAGCTAATTGGAAAACTTGTGGTGAGGATTGCACTCAGAGTCGACTCGACTGGTACATATTATGCACACTACACGCTTGATACGACCCAAACGCACGGAACGCTTTTTTGTTCTTTTTCGTTTGTATAAAATATTTATATTTTTTTCTCGATCGCCACCCCTGTGTACAATTATTATTATGATATCATAATAATATGTGCGTTATATTTTATAGTATGCCAACGCGTATTGCATATACATATGGAGGTACGTTTTATTAGTGAGATTGTTTTTATACTTTATTATTATTCGTTTGATAAAACGTCGCACGATGCATCGCACAGGCCAATGATTCGTGCGACGTATACCTATATAATACGTAAAAAATACGAAAACGAGAGATATGATATTATTACACGTGACGAGGATAATATAATATCATAGACGCCGTGTATATATATATATAAATATATACATTTACAGTCACCGGTGGGGTTGAAGGGGTGGTTCGCAGCGGGAGGCAGGGTGTATATGTGTGGAGCACGCGAGTATTTTTCGCCCTGTTTTACCGCCCACCCTTTTACCCCTAACTCGTGCGCGCGCGTGCTTGTGTGTGTGTATGTGTGTGTGTACGCTTTCCGCGGTGGTGGGCGGGAGAGGATAGGATAGGTGGCCGCTACCACGGGTTAGGCGCGGTTTATACCTATATACATACTCTCTCTCTCACACACACACACACACACACACACATATACACATAAAACATTCATAATAGGTATATATATATATATTTATTTATCATTTCGTCATCAGGTCTTTCGTGCGGCGCGGTCGGCCGGTTGACTCACCGGAACACGCAGCCACCAGCCGTATATATACTGCCCGCGCAACCACCCCACACACACACACACACATATACACCGATATATATGTGTGTTTATATATATATATATTATATATACGCGATTTCGTCGTCCGTCGCAGAGCGCCTTTACCAGCCGCCCGTCCGTCGGCTCTCTCGACGTGTGTATATTATATACTGCAGGTACAGGTATATAGCGTATATAGACGGAGTAGTGGTGGGCGCGATCGGTCGGTTCGTAGTAGGTATATATATATATATATATATATACAGCGGGTATATACTTAGTTATGTTTTTGTTCGGGATGTATATGTGGAGAGAGGGAGAGAGTTTTCCTCGACGCGTTTTCAGCTTACGGCCGAAAGTCACCATGACTACGTATGTATCAACACGAAATCCGCCCGCCCGAAAGCACCCTCACCGACCCACAACCCTAATATATATATATAACTATATAGCACGCGCGCGCGGCGTACAACGGTATAATAATGTTATATATATATATATGCGTATAGATAAGTCGTCGTAGTCGTCGTCGTCGTCGTCTTGGTTATCGACCGATTTTCCGGGGGCCGTCGCCGAGCTGGGATGTTAGCGCGCATATTTCAGAGTAGGTAGGTATTATGTGCGTATACATATACATAGGTATATATATATATATATATATATTATATACTGCGCGGTCTCACCTGCACGCGGGCCTCCTCTATATTATATACAAACTTACTACTCGACTAGCCGACGTGTAAAACGGCCGGGCTGACCCGCACGTTATACAAGATGAAACCCCTCCCGAATCGTATACACACACACACACACACACACAGTCGTATTATGTTATGCGAGTATATACCTATGACATGTGTGCGTGTGTAAGTGTGCGCACGTTTAGCGCTGTACATTATTTCTCGTACTTGGCTTCCCGGCTTTTTTGATCGATACACGACCGCAACGGTTCCATAATATATTAATATAATACAAGGTGATTCACCGAGCGCGTTCATTCCCGTATTTTAATTTAATAACGAATTTATTCAAATTGTGATCATTGGGATTGTTAAGTGTACCCATACTTTCAACGATCATATATTTTGAATAATTAAGTTTTTTTTCATACAATTTATATAAGGAATGTCCCGTGGCTATACAAACTTATTTTCTTTTCAAACGGGAATCATAATCTATTTCGTTGTAAATTATTAATCAGATGAAATTTGAATATCATCTGAATGGAAAATCGAACTTGTAGATTTATTAAAATATACTACATTAATACATGTCTAATAAAGATAATGTTTCTTGAATGCGGTCTTAAATAAATCTAAACTAGGCAGATTTAATATTGAATTTAGTATTTATTATATGCGGATTATAGAATATCGATTAATTTTAACTCAAAACTTCCTCGTTTGAAATTTTATTTATATACCTAATCGTATTCATAAGAGTTATCTGCTTAACAGTTTATAGAATAAAAAATGATTCTTATTTGAAAAAATAAAAACAAAATTGCAACAAGGACACTCTTAAAATTATTATATACAACTCTAAATAATTGAAAATATGATTCTAAGTGTTTTTAAAATACCCCAAAAATAAGTATTTGAATCAATTAATAATGCATTGAAAAATAAGGGTGACCATGTTTGATGAATCATCCTGTATATTGTGCGAGCGTATACAACTACTGTTTAGTGCGACAATGTCGACGAGTCGAAGCCACACGTCATAATAATATTAAAATAGCGACCAAGTGCTAATCTCGTATAGAAATGTGTTAGTACCGAACTCCCGGGGTGAATTTTAACCCAAACTTTTTACATCAGTAAGTTGTTCTCAATTAGAATTAAGTTACGGATTCTTAGCTAAAACTTAGTTGGACCAGGTATGAGGACTCCTTTTTTAATATATATTTATGGAACTTCCATTCTTTCTGCGCATAATGTATACGTTTCAATTATGCGCTTAAACATGAAAGAAAAAATTCTTTTCTCGTGTGTCGTTAGAATCATGAACTAGAGTCTGCAACTTATAGTCATTTTGGTCAAGTACAACTACGGACTTCCTGAACATAGTCTTGTGGCATAAACCAGCTTTTGGGAATCACTGCTTTATATGATCCACATAACGGCCCAGTGGTCTGATACTTGATTGTTGTGGGTCACCTACTTGTCAGCTCATACCTAGAACTGCAGATTATAAATTATATAAATTATACACTAACGTAATTCAATTTAAATAACATCACTTCTAAAACGTTACCTAAAAATCAAAATCAAAATAGGTACATATAATAATAAGTTTAAGACGTATGTGTATCAAACATTTAAACTATACAAATATTGTATATGAGCATTGAGCGTTACAAATATCATTGTAATTGAATAAAAATTTTAAAATAATAACAAACTGGAATTTAAATACTTAAAAAAAAAAATCGTAAGTACCAAATTTTGAATTTAGTTTTTAGTAAGCATTGAAAATAATTTCTATAGACCTGTATAATAGTAATGATATTAATATAAAGATTATAGTACAAAATCAGCTAAAATCCTATTCTGTTTAAAAATATTCTAATAACAATTATTATAATTATTATCACGTTATTTTTGCGCAGTGCAAACGGACGCGCAGTTCGATGATTCGTTTTTACATCGTATATAATTCAAAATTAACTTTAGTTGAAACAAACACGCAAATGCAATTATGAATCATTCAAGTATTACCCGTCAAATAATATAAAACAAATAAATATAAACACCATATTTTAAATTACGAGCAAATAGGATTTTATTCGTTAATTTACTGCCGTCATATTAATTGATGCACGAATTACGAATATAATAATATTGTTGCGGTTTTGGACGAGAATGTGTTACACAATAAATATGGCTAAAACATTTATTTATACTGTATTACTGTCCGGCAATTCACACAATCCGTCGGCACTTGCGACAATACGTGCGCAATTTAATATTTATAGTCAACACTGCACTACTGCAGTATACTTATATATGCATAACAATGAATAAACATAATACGAAATATGTTAAAATATAATATCTACTCTTATATTGACAACAGTATTACAACGATATATACATATATACCTATATAGATAGGTAGGTATTACCTACGACATTGTCTGTTTTCGCGTCTAGTCGAGATCTGATTTTACAACAAGCAAACAACGAATGCCTAATATAGTGGTGCCTATTGAATATTTTATATTATACCTACCTACGATAGTGCGATTATTCAGATTATTGTAATCGTGGCGTTAAGAAAACATTAACGGCTCGACTTATATATTGCTATGAGACAGAGAGTCAATCATCACAACAACAGAAAAAATAATTATGTAATATATGCATTGTGCATATTTCATAAAGCTCTTGTGATATCGCATATATAGGTAAATAAATTATATTGTGTTTTATTTCTCTCGGACAATCTATTTTAAATTTCAAAACGTTTTATTGGATAGTATAATAATATTAATACTATAGTTTTATAGTTCAATGTCAATGTGAAATAACTGTTTTTTTTTCTTCTTGCGAAATACCAATAGCTCGAGTAATACAATAAATTATTATACGTACATTATTCTATCACCGCGTATTATAGTAGCAGTTAATCTGTAAAATACGTTCATACCAACGCTTTGGGTACAATCAATTTACAAACAGTTTTTGTTAATTTTTTTTTAATACATTTTCATACGTTTCTAGACGGAGATTATCAGCTACATGAAAAACAATTTGTATATTTTTATTTTTCAAATAAAGATATTGAATATAGTTGAAAAAACCATATTGGCGGTTTAATTGTACGCTGTACCTATAGGTAGTATATACTATTTATTACTAACTACTACAGGTATTAAGTATTAAATGAGTTACCTATTATTATTATTGTGTTGCGACTTGCGTGTACATTAATCATATTTTAAATGGTGTATATTGCATATTATAACTTGTAGAGTTTGATTTAAAATTAATGTAATCGAATTTAATTTTCAATATTATTGTACGTATAGTTTATATTTTGTGTTGATATACAGAGAACTGTTTGTTAAAAAAAAAACATATATTATTTACGAATGCATAGCTGGTGTGCCTATATACGTCATATTGTTTTATGAAATATAATACAGGAGGTGAGGTGGTTCAATATCAGAGTATACGAAACAATTAAATAACTTAACATCATTACTATATAACAAGGATGTAAATATACAGAATAATTTATGCAAATTAATGTTAAGCTAAACTGGAAATGGCCCATTGCAACTATAACTTGAAATGTTGTGTAGCAGTGAGTATAAATTATTTACACTTTCTGGAGTTATGAATTTAAATGCTATTTAAAAATCCAGAGTCCAGACACGTATTATAATATTATGTTCATAACCTTCATGAAAATCATAATACTAACGTAATATTAGTTACTATTTAATGTTGACTATAGTGACAATAGTGTCAATGTTCTACTACCCCCCTCCCCCCTAAACAAAGATCGTTTAATTTTTAAATGCATAATATAATATACATAAGATAATTGTTTAGCATCAAACTTATTTTTTGAAAATATTCTTTCATGTAATTCGAAGCCATTAATAAAACTAAATACTCTAAAAAAAAAGATGAAAATTTTTTTTTCAAAATTATGTTTGGTAATACATTAAATTATCTTAACATAATATTTTTAAATAATGAGTGTCCTTTGGTCATAGAAGTACTGTATATAGGCATTTAACATTGTTTGTTATAGAATACAAATTTTGTAACTTAAACAAATTTGAGTGTATTTGTAAATATTTGTAATTATTAATAGGTATATTGCAATTTATTACTTTTACTATTGTAAAAACGGGGCTAGCCTACTATAGTTATAATTTATTATTATATACCTATTATACATACACTCATTTTGCTACTGCATTCACCTCAGCGCCAAATTTTAAGAATTTAAACTGCAGCTATTATTTATATTTAACCATGGTAGTGACTATCGGAGTCAAACATTTTTGAGCTATTATGTTCAGATTATATTATATATTGTGTTCAAGATTTTTTAATAAGCTTATAGCGTATGCTTATTTCTGTTTTTGCAGTTTTAGACCATTATTAAGTTTCTATAAACAGTTTTAATCAAATAAAAGCTCGAAAAAACACACACTTTTACACACTATACATTGTATACCCAATACTCATACATAATATTTTAAAGTCAAATTTCTGATTGAAAATTTACCAAAAATATAATAATATGATTATGAAATTCTGTATAACCGTTTTATTTAATACTTTTTTGTATGATAAATTCAGAATTTTTGTATTTCCGCTATTTTTAAAAGAGTAGTATAAAATATAATTTAATAAAACAAATAAATATATTGTTTTAATACCCATATAAACATCGAAACGCATTATATCTATTTTAAATTTATACCTATATATATAATGTAAATTATCTGAATATACATATTATTATAATACTGAATACAAATATTTACACATCAAACATAATACTTGGTATTTAAAATTTCTGTAGTACATCGTGATCACACATTGTCATCTGATATCTTTGTAAGAGATAGATTTCAAAAGCTGTCATTTAAAATAAGTTTGATATAAATTTAGGTATGTCTACCTCCATTAAATACATAGATAGGTATTCGTACAATTTGATTTAATTACGTGTATACTGCTATAATAATATTGTTACGGTATTATGTATATTGTGTTTTTGCAGTAATTTGATCTATAAATAATTGAATAATTCATAGTCAACATCCTACTCTGGTTACTACGAAAATATAGGTCTAACTCTAACATCAAACTAAAAAATTTGAAATCCGCGGAATCGAAATCGTGTTAAAATATTATACAACACTCGTTACTATTATACTTATAAACATTCATCTCTGCGAGATTTTAAATCGGGCAAATATATAATAATATGATGATCGTATTATTAGGTAGTATACCTACACATTTATATATTCAGTAGATATTGGTTGTTTTTGATAACGACATGAAATCAATGATTCGTTACTATGGACAACAAATTTATGTTTATGTTGCTGTCGGTTTTATATATTTCGAACAACAATCATTCACCGCGAGTGTACATATCGAGTGCGTTGTTGAGCGTATAAATTATTAAAACGTTTGACGGCGTGCAGTCAGTCTATAAACGAAGCAATATAACCTTGTTTGAGCAAAATGTGTAAGGATAAAAAAACAAATATTTATAAAATATACTGACCGTTACAATAATTTTTTAATACAGGTGGAGTTACAGAGGGAGAGGATTTTTTAAATATTTTAAAAACAACAAGGCAAAAAAAGCAGTTTGCTCGGGTGGTAGATTTTTTTGGGTGGCAAAACCGTTTAGATTTTTAAATTTTTTTTTAAAATAATTATTAGAGAACAGGATCTCTGTACGAAAAAAAATGTTATTTATTTTTATTTTATTTCCTTTATTATAAAGTCCTCATAAACCTTAATCGTGTCAGTTTATAATAATTACAATATATAGTGTAATACAATACTACAATGTTGTAAATAATATTAAATCAGTTACTTTATTTATATATATAAAAAAACCGATATTATTTTTTTTTTCGTTTAACGACAACATTGGCGTGTGTCTGAATGATTTATTAAAAATTATATGACAGTCGATCAGCATAGTATCAAATTGCTGCTGTTCAGTGCTCTGAATCGCGCGCGTATATCCATAACCATCTAGTGTCGTCGTATCGTTTTAATATTAATATTTTCGAATGCTTTCTACACAAATTAATTATAACGTCTGCATATTTATAAAATACAACACACTAATATATAATTGCAGTATACGTGTACATAATGTGCATATATACATAAGTAGCCACAAAGGTAAAATAGGCAACACACACAATATGTCATGACAACGCGCCTGTTTGGAGCGATTACAATATATAGCTATGACGGGTATAAACAAAAAACTGGTCCAATATATGCACACTTCTATACAGCCTCTCGGGACGCACGTATACCTATATATATTTAAATGGTAAAAAACTCAAAATAACGATATAAACGTCGAACACGCGCCATCTGTCATTCGCCAGCTGTTCCATCTCTGTTATCTGATGCAGCAGGTGTCCTCTTCTGCCGCAGCAGTACCAGTTATATACATAAATATAGGTACCTACCTATAATATTACCTATACACAATATATAAATACTTTATATATACCGACCGTGCAATTACCGAGTATACGATTATCATACATATAGCTGCATCCGTGTCATGTATACGTTTTTGATCGCCGCCGTCATCTGCTGTGCGTCTTTCACTCTTTATTTACGTCAGCAGCAGCCTGCAGCAGCTATCGTGTACTAATTACGTTCGCGCCAATATGTTTTCGACAGTAATATAATTAGGTATACTGGTATATATACGATGCAAAGCAGTGCAACTGGTTAATTTTTTATTTGAATTCGCCATTTATTATTATTAATGTTAATACCTATATCTATTTAATTTAAAAACAAAATATGCTAAACATTTTCGATAAATATATCTACGAATAATTTAAATTTTAAAAATATCAAAATTGTTTATTGATTTCATCTAAAAAATCTTAAGGACAACACTGGGGAAATAAATTCCCACTCTTTCATATCCTAAAACTGTTGCCTCTGATAAAGTATATTAAATATTATTATAAATATTAAATACTATAAGCTATAAATAGGTATATATACTAAAAATATTGGCGGAACTAGATTTCGAAAAGTTATTATTAACAAACTTTTAAAGTTGACTAACAATATCTCTAACAACTTATTACTGGTAACACAATTTTTATAAATTGTTATTGTTTTAAAAATATAAAAAGCTAAGTTCGCAAGGGTCACGGCTTCGCTGCAATGACCACGTGACATCTAAATTCATCTACGTATATATTTCCCCACGAAATGATGAAAAAATAAAATTTAAAACGATATCATAATCTAGACGGGGAATCGTTTGCGCTGTCTAATAATTATATCCTACGACACGTCACATTATTTTATATTTATATTTTACATCTATGGTATTTTTAATTTTTATAATGCGTAACCGCGTGTTACATTATATATTTGCAGTGCAGTAGTTTGTTATTCGTGTCTAGACCCCGCCGTCACCCGAAATTTGTCCGGTCGGGGGAAAAAATTACTTTATAACCTAACCGGGCAAGGGCGGACATGCATGCAGGTTCCCAGAGACACACAATGCTCGTGCGTTATATTATAATGTATACGGTACGCGTGTAGTAATGGTAATGATGATAATAATGTAACAATATTACATATTATATGTACGTTAAAAACGTTAGGCGCTCTTAATGGGACATTCTGATATCGACTCGCTGCAGGTACACACATAATAATATTATATTATAATATTATTGTTATGAGAGAGTGTGTGGGTATTTATATATATATATATACACATGTAATATGTATATAATAAACGTGCGGAGGAAATGACGGCGGAAAGGAAACGATCGGATGAGACGACACCTGTTCTAACGGACGCTTTAGCCTTGTACGCACATCCACTGTATTATACTTACGTATAGTAGTGTACCTACGCGTCGCGTATTCACTGCAGTAATGTATTATTATAATAGGTGTTACTACGGGCTTGTCGTGTGTATACACAAGTCATATTCAAATATATACGTATATATGTGGTACATATAATAGGTACATTATACTTATTTGTAAGTTCTGTACGATAATGTATTTTTACGGGGTTGACGCGATAAAATGCTATCTTATAAAATATTCTAATTCCACTACATTTATTCCATCATTTTGTACACATAATTACCCTATTCGAGCGTAATGTTTTTTATGGAATTTCTTTCATATCCGTATAAGTAATAATGTACTCGAACGAGTATGATACATCACACCGGAATATTTAACCATAGTAATCAATGTATTACAATATATTCAGATAGACAATTTAAATACGATTATAGTAAAATACATGTACGTGATTTTTGATGAGGAAAAAGAGCAAAGAATTAATAATTTTAATAATGATTTAAATAATACAAATTTTAAACTTGATTCGTGATTTTTAATATTAAAAATAACTACAATAATGCATTTTTAATCATACCATTGGAATTCTTGGAAGTCCCGAGTCTGTAAAAATAAGAAGAAAAATGCATTTATAAAAATGTATTACCACATGTGAAAAAAAATCGCCCAAACACATAACAATATTTTAAAATCATTCGCTAAAATCATCAAATTATCTCACCTGGATAATATGTAATAAGGAAACAATAGATTAGCGAGAGACCGACAAGATCGATAACGAAACAGATGAGTTGAGCATTGTAGTATAATATATATAGTCATATACTCATACGGAGGGCACAGACCACTGAACGAATAAACTGCTACGTAGTAAAAAGAAGCAAATTTTCGTTGCAATTGTTCGTGTTCTGCATATATACATAATACATATAGGCATAGTGTATTAGTGTGACCGTGTGCATGTGAAAATCTTTGTAATCGCTTTCAAATTGCATTGGATCGTTATTATTTTGCGATTTGAGATAATTATTACTATATAGGCCAAGTAACTTTAGAGGTGAATAATAAATAAATTATATTGTATAATAGTTTTTTCTAAAAACATATCAAATCATAATCAATTTATTTTTAACATTTCATATATAAAATACATTATTTTATAAGCTTTCTACTAATAAAAACTTCATAACAACTCTGATTTGATCAAAGACTTTTGATTTGATTTAGATTGTTTTTTTAGATGTTTATTTTATTTATTTATATTTTTTTCATTTTGATTCGAATTTTGATTTCGGGGAAAGTAATAACTCAAACCCGAACGCTTATACATTATAAATACACGCCAATCATTATTGTATACTCATTAGCCATTACTCATTGCTATATCTGATTTACAGGCTGTATTGTTAAATATTTAAACTATGTTCCTTATTTCTATCAGTATAGTTGCTTGGGCAGTCAAAAAAAAAGTGTTCGTAATACGACAAAATCTCACAGTAAACTATTATATAAGTGTTATATTTGAACCACGAGTGTTCACATTCGTCATAAACAATTCGAATTCTATTTCAATGCCATCGTTAAAAACTCTAATATTGCAGATAATGGACCATATGTGAATCACATAAAATATCTTTAATGTACGTTATTATATAGACAGACTATGCGTTTTTAGTATTTTATAATATTATTACATATTTGACGTCATTATTCTTCTGAAAACTGGTGTTACCGCATCGGTGACCTCGTATGTATATTGTTATAATAGGAATTCGCGAATGATCGTTTCGAAAGTCGCTTAAAACTGCAAAATTTGACACTTTGACCAAACGTTCACGATTTTAATCTTTTTCGACACATCACACGCACGCGCGTATGACATGATATTATAATAATATAATTGTGGCCTTTATAGTCATTAAGCTCGTTTTATACGACATAATTTTAATGTAATTTCAGTGAACAATAATCGTCAAATCATCATGCACGTACAACCCATTCCCATACACACATACAATAGCAGTTAGGTCGACTATACCTCGTTTGCCCATAAAATTGATATAATATTATTATACTTATATATTGTTATTGACGCATGATATATAATATATAGGATAAACCACCGTCGAAACATCTGTATATTACAATTACAGTGTTACATTTACAAATTTATATTGTTGCGTTATGTTTGTGTCTTGTCATCTCGATGTATGATTTACGGCGCGAGCTCGCACTTAAAACAATAAACGCGGCGTACGGTATTATTAAACGTACAGTGGATCTTTTCGGTCTGCTGCAGCTTATGGATATGGGATAGAGAATGATATCATGATATATTATAGATATTTTTAAACGTGTCGATACAACATAGTACATATGCGTTCGTTTTACATTACAATATATTCAACGACTTATTAATTTATTAGTTTACACAGTTATTTTCTGGAACCGAATCTGCAGCAGGCAATCGCTACAGCACGTATTGTCGCATGACTGCGTATTCAGTCGTCCATCGCCGGTGGATAATATTTAATACAATTGTATGAGTAGAATTTTTCTCAAATATTTCAAACCCGATAAAATCCGATTAAGACTATCTATAGTGGCCAAGCACATATAATCGGTATATATAGACTTGGGTGGGCTTCAACTCCCCAGAATTTTTGAGTAAATTTATGTGCTTGTAAACATATTAGTATAAATTTTATTTTTGCCTACAATAATATAACAAAATATAATGTTTTATATAAACGAATAATTATTCAAATCAGTTGTAAACACCAATAGAAACAATAATTAATAATCAAATCAAAAAAAAAATTTGCTATATCTAAAACATTTTTAGAAATTTAGCCCCCCCCCTAACTTAAAGGACTAGTTACGCCTATGAGTAGAATAATATAAAGTGAGAAGAGTGTTTCGATCTAAAGTGTGTAGAGATTCATTGCTATGACGGCTTTAAAAGATTTTCACAGTGTTATATTTTCTGCGCAATCAAAGTCAACAGTCTAATAAATAGTATGAATAATAATATATCACATTTACGCGGTCGGTGGTTTTACGCGCTTGTTAAATTATTATCAGCTATGTTATTATTGCTGTGATGTACACTATCCGAAAATGTAAATGTTGTCCGAAGAACAATGGTGGTGCGATTTATCTTGGCGGATGGACATCGTCGGCCAGGAAGTCGATTCGGAATTAATTAATCAGACCAACGACACTCTGGTCTTTTCCCCCCCGTTATTTATCCTTGCTCGACGGTCTAAAGCGGCGCGCGAGTCTCTCTCCCCGCGCTGTATCAGCGCATTATCATTCATGAATATCACATATTATATACCTACATATGATATACGCTCTGACCCCAAACACACACACGCGCGCGCACACGTTGGTCATATAATAATATTTTATACTTTTATGTGCAGAGTTCACGGTTACCGCCGGTAAGCAGCAGCTATAGATACCAACGCTTGCTGAGTTTTTCATTTCTAGATATTTAATATTATTCCTTATTGTTTTTTTTCTCGTGTCTGCTACAGTGCAGCGCGCTTTTATATATGAACGAAAATAATAGATGCGGCAAGCACCGGTGTGCGCTCGCGTAAATATATTATTATATTTTATTATGTAATAGCCTGTGCGTTGAACATTATACCAGTGTAAATGCCAGGCAGCTATATACGTATTACGCGTGACTCCGACGATCGCGAGATCACGAAAATATCACCGCACAAGTACAGCGTAGATTCTATTACGTCTTGTTTTTTATTTACTCAACATACCCATAACCCGTGTAGGACATAGGTTTATACCCTCCTACCCGCATAACTATACACTCGCCCGTCCGTCTGCATTTCCTGCAATAATATTGTTGTCTGTCCTCGTCGACCGCAGAAGAACTTACTGCCAATTTCACGTCCTATTATTAAATTTATTATTACAAATAGCTTAATGATTTTCTGACGTTGATATTTCAAATTTATTAAATTAGTTTCGCACTTGCCTTTATATTATAGGTATGTTGCGCCATAGGTATATCGTCGAATAATAATAATATTATTACCGTGGTTCGTAAAAATAATAACGTTTTTAATTTTCTTCTTGATGTACCTAGCCCAGCATTTAACATTTTTGACTTTTGATAATGTTACTTCGAATATGATTTTTCCGGCGATATTATTAGACGGATTTTAATACTTTATTATACTACTATACAATACGACATCACATATGCTATTTTTAGATTACACAGCGTGCTGTGATGTTTTTTTACCAAGACGATGACGATCCATCAGTTGTTTTCCCAGAACGGTTGCATCGCCGGAGATGTGCGATATATGAGACGTTCCGCGAAAACGGCACAATAATAATTTATATACATATATTATTCCGTTTGAGTACGTCATTTTACACAAATAATAGATTATAAATAATATATTAATATGCAAATACGACATATATACTATACTTGTACGCGTTAATATTTCGGCAATGGAATGTATATACTATATGCATAAAAGTATAAAATATTTTGCGAGAACAGACCGTTTTTTTTTGGCCCGAACATCATTTTTTTTCTTTCCAAACGGATTTTCAACGAACTCGCCAAAACACCACGACCCCTCTCCCCCTTCTCACTTCGACACTATTCCTCCCACCACATTTTATATAGATCAGTATAATATAGTTGAATAACCTACATATAATAAGCGTTTTGCATATGTGAAATCTAAAACATTATATTGTATACTTCGTATCTTTGTCTATTGTCTAAGTACAAAAATGTACGAATTAAAATAAAATTGAGTAGCACTAAAGGTTATATCAAAAGGTAGTCGGTAAGATACTCGTATTTCTTTATTCTATTGCTATAACTAAATTGGTACATCAACAAAAATATCTTATTATACACAATAGTTAATATAGAATACCTACTATTTTTATACGCACAGTAAATATACGTAATATTATAATTTCAATATTATATAATATTATAAATATAGTTATAAATAGTTTTGTACTACAAAATGTTTAGTTTATAAAATGATAAAATCTATTGTCTTATTGTTTTTTTGTTTATAATCCATGAATTCAGTTTTTAATATAAGAAATGTATAGGCTTATTTATACTTTTAGGTTGTCGGTGAACTTGCAGTATGTATATCGTTAGTTTCATTCCACAGCTGCATAATACATGTGGTATAGGGTGGAATCTACGATTTTAATCTGTTTAGGTAGAGGTTGAATGCATTATTATTGCATGCACAAATACACAATTGCTTTTAGGTTTGTTATAACGTATAGTTTCAAACATATGTCTATAAAATATAATAATTAATTAGTGCACGTGAAGTCGTAGCGTACACGAATATCGGTTATTATAAAATATTGTGTTGAATCTTGGTTATTTCCATTATCCGCAATTTAACTTACAAAATTGGTAATCCGTCAGCCGGAATTTATATCACTTCGGTTGTCCTATACATATATCATATAGTAATAATAATCGTGTACACAATGTATGTAACATTTACTTTACATTACTAGAACACACACGATTATATTTTATATGGTTACATCGTCAAGCTGTAGGGAGGAGGATTCGGGGGGGGGGACGCGACAATTTGTTTATTAAATATACTTTATTAATAATATTATTATATTATAAAATACCACACGGGGCTATTGGTTCGAGAGCATTTCGCGGTGTGCAGCCGCTGGGAGCGCACGAACGCGGCTCGTCGGGCCGTCATCTGCCATTTTGCCGAAAGCTGTGCGCCCATTCGTCCGTCGATCCGCGAAAGCTCGGCGGCGGCGGGCATGGAGGTCGGTGGTCGGCGGTGTCGGCGGTGGCGGCGGGAGCAGCGCGCCCGAGATCAATACCTGCACCGGCGGCGCCCGCGGGATACGATCGTTTATATATTTTTTTTTTGCCCGGCCGCCGCGTGTGTTGTGATGTCGTTACTGTAGCGACCCCGCGTCGAGGGAGCTTTTCCTCTTCATCGTTCACTCGCGCTGCGCTCCACTATATAATATATAATACCCCCGCAAACCGTCACCCCTAACGCTCAGCCGCACCCCCTCGACGGTACGACGACACGACAAAAGACCCAACCCTGCTGCAACTTACGATATATCATTATATATTATATTATTATATATACACGGCGGTTCTCCTTGTATACGTATATATATATATATATATATCAAACCGTGGGCGAATCATCAGTCATCGATATCTCGGGAAGTATAATAATAATATATAATATTTTATATTCGTCACTATATTATTCCTTTTCCATCGTATTTTTGACGTTATACAGAGCGCGCGCGAGCTGTAACTGTATATGTATCACATTAGCTACGCGAGATGTCAAAAATCATGTATAGTTCACAAATAATGAATTGCGCCTATACCGAAGAGTTAATTTTTCAGTTTTTTAAAACATTTTAATTCGTGTAATTATCGAGATGAATAGTACAATTTTCTTCCATTCCAATAATTATGATGGTTGTAGCCTTGTAGGTACAGTCATAGTTGTTTTTGAGGACATGTACCTATGGGGGCATCAACTATATATAGTTACGCGTCCCGTTAATAAGATATAAACGAATTGCTTCCCACTATATTGGTTAAGTGTTTGAATTTTTTTTTTCGTTTCAGGGGTTCTCCATAGTGTATTTATAAGTAGTTCTGGGCTTTAATATTATTATTTATTGATGTAATATATTATATAATTTTATAAATTACGACAATGAATGGATTTTTCCTGGTTCCTGACTGGTAAGCGCAATACATACAAATTTTCGTTTACCGTCATCATACTGTATTAACGGTTAAGCTTTGTATATTATACATAATTATGTATAATATTTAGTTTTGTAATTTTTTGGATTTACCTGCAAGCTCATATTATATAAAATACTTAATTAGACACAGACGTACAGTGCTATAGTTAATGAGTATATTTAATAAACAATAAATAAATAATATGTATTTTAGTAATTAGCCGTTTAAGAATCCAAGAAGCAATCCATTTATTTACCTCTTTTACGGGATGCAACTAATGTATTCCCATACCTATAATAGATACCAAAGATTTAATAATACTATAGTTGTCGTTAAAATATTATTTTATTTTGTAATTTACTATTATGTCTAACATAATACTTAAACAATATATTATTTATATTTTTAGTATTGGTGATTAACGGTTTGTCGAATGATGATGGTGGTTTTCTCTTTGTTTTTTATCATATTATTGAACTTTTAGACTAAAAGTTAAAAAAAAGTGTATAATTTCTTTGTATGATTTTTTTACAAAAAAACTACCAAGAATAAGAATAATGATATGAATTTATAAGTAAGGTCCATGTAAGACATAAGTACAAAACATAATTAATAATATATACTATAACAGCAGTCGACATTTTAAATGTTTCTCAGTTACTGAATTTTTTTTTTTACTGTATATTTACATCACTCGAGAAATATATAGAACTGACGTTTTGAAGTAAAATAATTTGTTTTAATAAAAAGTATTTAATTGCGCTTAATGCTTTGAAAAAAGTAGTGCTAAAATAATATAATATTAAATATAATTTTCATAATACCTAATATAGTATTATTATGTATAAATCAAAATTTTATTGTAGGTGATAAACCGAAACATTACTCAAAAAAAACATAGTGAATGTAAAAATAATCTCAGTTCAATAATATTGAACCATCAACATTTATTATGCAACTTTCATAGATAAAGTAGAAAGTTCAATAATATAACCACGATAAATAAATACAATTATAATATTTAGTTTTATTTGTTAAGTACCACGAAAGGTTCAAGAATCAAAGCCTAAAAATTAGGACTTCACTATTTACCGCATTAAAAGAATCACCCTGTATATTAAAAACACGACGTGCACTACGTATATAATAATTTTCTATGAGCGAACCCTCTGCGCCAACCTGCACACCAGCCCCGCAAATCGGATCTCGCGGGAATATATTTGACATTTAGGTGGATGGAAAATAATAATAATAGAAATAAAAATAATTACACCGCATATTATATTACACACGACGTACGAGTAAATATGTATATAATGTACATATACAAAATTGATATTTTTAAAATTTTTAAAGCGACCACACTTGAAGGATATTTAAAAATGTAATTATTATGTATTGATTTTATGTCTATAAAATATATATTTATTTTTATAGGCACAGTATAACGATATTGCTATAATTTTTTTCTAAAATAGTATTATCGTTGTAAGTCGTTTTTTAGATAGGTATGTAAAATAGTACAAAAATGCCCATAACTTGGTTTAAAATTTAATAAAAATTGTATTTAAAAAAAATCTCTGAGAAAACACAATTAGGTATAATGTTATCGCTTTTAAATTTGATTATCGGTCATTTCACTATCAAAAACCACCGAAATTAAACGTAGATTGTTCAACAATTATTGGTATTTAATATACTCGTTTTTTTTTTTAACTATAGACTCATTTTAAAAATTAATTTAAAAAAAATATCGGCTTAAAAATTTTCTTTTAGGTAAATGTAAAATAGGTACCTGGTATTTTAATATTTAATATTTATTTATTTTGTGCCTTCCTGCTTGTAGGTTTAATCCATTTATCATTAATCAATTCTTGATTTTGAAGTCGCTACATCTACGTATTTCTTAATTTAATATCTAGTTTGAAACGGAATAAATTTCTAAAAATACTGATGTACGAAATATACAGATTATATTGATAAATATAATAGTTTTTTATTAATAAGCATTTAACGTTTTTTTAATAAGCTTGTGCTCTGCAAATTTTTTATCGACGCTTAAGCACCATTAATTATAGGTATTTATTGAAACGATTGGCGCCTATAACCCATAACCAGGTATAGAATATTATAAACGAGTAAAATTAACGTACTGTATAATTGGGTGATTTATAAACGTATAAAATAAAATGTCCCGAATGACTAAAAAATGCCTGGTGATTATTTTTTGGTAAATAATTATTAACGACAGTCGTTATGATTAATGAGCGACTGGCGAAATAACATCGCATGCAGCTGCAGCAGTTCTGTATCATTATTATATTACTATTGAAAAGGACCTTAAAAACACGACTGTTATAATATCGAATGAGAAGAAGGCGTACGTGAACGCGATACTTGCAGTAAAACAAAAAAAAAAAAATTACCGGTGTAATTAAAAATGTATATAAGATAACACCATAATTACATATAACATATAGGAAATATTATAATGCCGTATGCTTGTATTATTATTTATTATGATACTTACTATATTTGTTAAAAAACTATTGATTTTATGGACGGGTGTGGAAATAACAAATGATGAGATCGTTTTATTCTGAATGTCGTCAATGTGGTTATAAAACATTGTTATATACCTTCGTATCGTTGTTATTACATAGTGTTATTATACCATTGTTGTTTTTGTGTACACCGACGTTCTGTTCCGACATAAAAGTATGAAACGAAACAGTTCCATGAAAAATATTTCTACAGCACGTGATCGATCATTTCACTTTTTTTTTTTTTTTTAGTACATCGCGTTGATTCGTAAATGCATTTAGTGGTAAAATCACTAAAATCACGCAAAAAATAGGGTAGCCTGCACTGTAGGTACTGCCCAAAGACCCATTATTTTAGAACTGTCTACAAAATATAAATAGGCGCCACTGTTTTATTTCAATTTAATCGTTAACAATACTATAGAATAGTAATTTTATTTAACCAGGCATTCAGTTCTATTTTCTAGTGATTAGTAGAGTTACATATTATTATGACGAGAATACATGAGGGGAGATTTAAGGAACTTAAACTTAAAATTCGTCACGATTTAAAAAAAAATATATTGTCCAATAACTTTCTTAATATTATGACTTAAGATCAAGTTTGTCTTTCTGATGAAAAAAATGTTGCCATCCCCCTCATTTATCATTTTTAAATTCGCGCCTATACACATCACGTTATTTGCAGATAGTGGCTAGCTTAAAAACTGTTATACTTGGGCGTTTCCACCCACAGCTATAGATATTTAACACTCTTTGAAATATTTTTTAGTCATAAACTATAAGTATTTGATGATACACTTGCAATAAAAGTAACGACGATTAGGAAGCTGTTTTTTTTAAATTTTGTAGTGGTAGACTAATATAAGTGACTTGTGTAACTACCGGAAAAATTAATATTCACTTATTGTAGTGACTGCTATAGTCACTATAATAATATGCTCAATAATATAGACTTTTAACAACAAAAATAACGTGAAAAAAATAAGTAGTTATTCTTTTCATGCCTATCTGGATAAAAACGTAACTACTATACTTATGAAAAATATAATTCAGTTAATTAAGTTATTATTTTTGTTAATTTATTTTAAATTCCAAGTAAAGAAACTAGACTGGACCAAAAATCTAAATAAGATGTACATATCTATTACAATATATAATGGTGATCATTTTTAAATGCTACTTTTTTCACCGACGATAATGTTTCTAGGAAAAATGACTTATTTCTTCACTAGGAAACTAAAATGTTCGATTATACATTTATTCTGCTCGTACAAAAGTAGGTACGTGTTATGATCGTCATGGTTGAAATTTATGTCATCTTTGCCGAGTGAAAAACGATTATTCTTATTTTTTAACCAATCAAAGAATAGATTTAAATAGAATTAATAATATTTTTTCACTGTAGTTTTAGATTATGATTTTCATTTTAACCTTAATCTCTTTTAATTTTACAAAAACACTGACTGTACGTTGATGTATTTAAACTTATATTAAATATAACTTATATTTTAATTTTGTATAACTGTACTAATCCTTGAGGACCACGGACGTCACACGGTATTCGATACTACATGCCGACCAATGATATACATTTTTTTATTAAAATGGATCCACGAACCGATCATGTATGGACTTGGCTATGTAATAAACGATAGATACAGTTATGATTGTTATGAATTGATAATTATAATAGTATAATGAGGATAATGATCGAATTCCGCAGTTCTATTTTAATATATAATACATGCGGTCATATTGTAACGATTCAATTAGTTTTTAAATAAACACATTACGCGGCAGTCGATTGAAAGCTTATTTTAATCCAATTATACATTTGTTCATTTACACACAGCATCGTGAGAACGTCCTTATAACTAATACAGGGTGTAACAGAAAGACGTGTAATAATTAGCTATGTACTTGTAGATTTTATTTTTGTACATTTTTTGAAAAATATTTTAAATTTAGATATTGTGTTATGTTTAAATTGTTTAAATCTTTAGTAAAACTTTAATATTAATTAGAGATAAAAGTTATTTCATAGCTATCATTAATTTAATTTGTCAGTTATTTCTATTACACTCTATATAATACTATAATGTATATGATATTGTGTTCGGATCGAGTATAGTAGGTACTTATGTATGTATTATATATATATATATATATACCATAAATAGTATAAATAGGTACACACTTTCATAACAAGGTGGTCATGAGTTATAATAACAAAATACAATGAGAATAATGTGTTCAAGTGCATCCTAGTCGTTGCAATTTTTGTACACCTGCAGTTATATAGCTGGTGAATGGTGATAATAATTGCACCTTGAATCGAAATTATTAGCAACACTAGAAATAATTATTATGTTACGCTCGATTAGATTTATGAAATGTGTACTAGTGGGATTGAGTACCCCAAGTAAAGTTTTAATAGGATTCTAAGACCTTTTAGCGTATGCCCAAGTCTTTTTTAAGTGTATGAAATGCTTAGTGTTACATAATTTATAGCCAACAGGCTGACGATCGATTACCTCCTCTTCTTTTTAAATTTTTAAAACTGTTAAAAAAATATCTTTTCCGTTTAATTAGCATTGTTTAAATTATTTAAATTCAGACATTATATATTTCTTATAAAACTTCAAAAATTATTAAAATAAATACTTAATGGTTTATCGCTCGCAATATAGTTATAAAATAAAAGTACCTTATTATTCTGTTAACTCTTCTGAAGAATTGTACTTTTTAGTATATTATGATTTCATAGTTTATGAAATATATGTTGGTTTGTGATAACACTTTTGAGGTATGTAGTAATGTGGGGGACTTGGTCCCCCACGGTAATATGAGGTGTATATCAATGTGCTGAGAAATGCACATTTTTTGTATGTCATCAGAGTTTTCTTATTATTTTTTTCCAGTCAAGTCAAGCACTGCTATTATACACTAAATGGTATGTGGTTGAGTATTTGGATATATAAATCAGACGTATAATATTACCTACTAAATAACAATAATAACATTATGAATCGCTAGTTTTGTTAATATATTTTTTTTAATTTCTTTGTTTAATAGGTGTACGATTAAAACAATAATATTGATATATAATACCCACGTCTCTATATGCGGTTGCCAAAAAGTCTACAGAGCTTGTTTCAAGGTAAGTTAATGTGTGTAATATATTATAATATACTTCATCAATCAAAATAACCAATCAATATTTTAATTATTGTATTCGTGTGTATGCCTTTATTTCATGAATATTAGTATCATAATAATGTCCTCCAATATATTATCTTAGGTATCCAATGAGGGCGGTTTTTATTTAGTGGAAATTTTTCAATAAAACTACAAAACTCTAAAGTTTACTTACTAAATATTTTACTCCAACAAAAAAAAAAATAGATAAAGCAACGGTGGTGATGGATAATTCTCGTATACGATATTTTCTTAGAAAAACATTAATCAAAAACAAAATAGTATTGTATGTTAATAACAAGAAAAAACGTGTACACCTAAGGCATAGTAAGCTGTTGTAGAATCGAAGTATTATTATCATTGGATTATTAATTAGCATTTATTAATCAACACACGAAGTGAGCAATATCTATATAGAGCTGGATAACAGTCGGGTCGGGCTTTTAGACTACGTAAGGCCGGATGTTTAGACCTCTATCGTATCCGTGTGCGTAATAGCAGTTGACTTCTTATAGTTCTTATATATATCATATATGCACATACAGTTGTCTCCAGTGGTCATTGGCACAATATGTGTACTGCATATATGTCTACACAAAATAGACAATTTCCTTCGAATGCTTTCTATACGGTAAAAAATATTGTTGTCTTTGATTGTTATAATACTATAATAATAAGCGTTGTAAATACGATTACAATTTCAATGGCATTGATTATTGTAAACAGACAATAAGAAATTAATACTATTTTCAATTTTACAAAAACATGATTTTTAATGTATTGACAAGATTTCAAATGCATTTTTCTAAGTTAATACTATTGTGTTTTTATAAAATATGGCTGCTGTTGAAATGACAGTCATTGACATTGTTTTCGAGCGATTAATAAAGCGTTAACACTCATTTATACCTAACAAGAAGATGTAAAATTCCGATCTCTGTTTACATTTATGACGTATTTGGTAACATTAATATTCCTATTAACGCGTACACTATATGTGATTAAAATAAAACATTCTATATTATTATGTACAAAATAAAACGATCGCAATTCGATATAAGTAATAGACTTATACTATTATGTTGATTATACAAGTAGGTACATCGGGAAACGCGAAAATGAAATAATGTAGGTACCAATAAGATCGTTCCACTTGTAGCTATATTTTTCTGAGAAATTTTAAATTTATAATTATTAAGAGTATATAATATTATAGTTTGAATGTGCGAGGAATTTTGTAGTAATGCATTTTCGTTCTCTTAAAATTGATTAAATACCCCGCTGTCTAATCTCAGTATAACGCTCGATCACTGCAGCAGCAGTAATATAAAATTAAACATAATATAGACAAATAATATTGTCGACAGTTAAACATTGTATTTATATTTACTGCACGTAATGCGACAAAATCGTATCAGTTGCGATCACGTCTTCGCGGTCTCCACGAAAAAACAATGCTCAAATACCAAATGTTTTTACTGTTTCTTCTTTTCTGCAGCACAAATCTTTTGATCATATATTATATATATATATGGTATAGTGTAACCGCCCGGAAAGTATATTGTTAACACATTTATAAATATTTGATATATATATATATATATATATACAAAACGGATATATAGACGTGTAATTATTCTATATACATGAGTGATGTGTATACTATATGTTATTTTAGGAATTACAGCCGCAGAACCGTGATCGTACGGCGAATAATAAGAAAATAAAAAATTATAAGTGGACAAAAAAAAAAAAATCTGAACGACACATAATGACGACGGTGGCGGACTTACAGCAACAGCAGCAGCAGCAGCAGCAATAGCAGTGCAAACCGCGGTGAAGCCCGTGACGTGTGACATGATGTATATAATACATATAGGTACACGGTATAATAATATTAAACTCGCTGCAATTATCGCCCCGGTGGGTTATATATGGGTTTATACTTCTTAACCATATGATGTATTACAATACTATATACTTTTAACGGTCCGATTCTGTGCACGAACGCACCTCCGGTCAGTAAACACGCACTTATACACATACGAATTATTTAAGTAATATATACATATAAATACTCAGAGTGTCGCATCTGTGTGCGTGAGCGATGCGATCATTCCGTATATATATATATATATATATATATAAATATATAATATAGTCGAGATATAGTGCATTATATGATCTACATAACAATATATGTAGGTATATATACGCCTCGTACGTACGTGTTATAATATACACTCAAACGATGGTCACGTCTTGCGGTTATCGCGGCGGCCAGTTCCGGTCAGTTGCAGCGGGACGGGACCCGTTGACGACGACGACGAGAACAAATAAAAATAATAATAATATCATTGTATTGTATTTGTCCTGAAAAATGTTATTGTCTTAGCTTCTGCTATTGCCGCCGCCGCTGTTGCAGGCTGCTGCTAACGATCTTTACCGGCGCGCGCGGCCACACCGCACCGGAAGTCGTAAGTATATATTATTATCTGTGACCTGTGTACGTATATATATATATATATATATATATATATATATATATATATATGTGTGTGTGTGTGTAGACGTGGAAGAACCCGACATCAGACGCAAGAAGACTCGGTTATAGAGCAGACGACGTTGCGTACGGAGATCGTTCATGGAGATAATATTAATATTGTAAACGCGCGAGGGAATCTGACGTTCGCGGCGGTTTCCGTTGATGTCAAGTATTGAAATTTGAGGTATATAAACTATTATACGTACTTTTTTAATGCTACGTTATATCACTTATATCTGTATGTTAATTTAATTCACTGCTCCAGGCCCGTAGATACAACTATAGTATTTTAGAGTTATTACAAATAATTAAAAATGTACAAAAACAAATTATTGTCTTTGTGCGGCCGTGCGGGGATTATAATACATAACAGATCTATTATATTTGTTAATTACCTTTATTATGTTCGATTATCAATTTTCGTATTATGTCGACTGTACCATGAAAATTTATTATTAACCTTTTTTAATTATTGTATTATATCCAATAACGGAAACTTAAATTGTGAAACGATAAAAGAAATATTATGCATGTACTTTTTTACCATCGTGTACTATATTCTACTCATGATATGTGATCATGGCAAATATTGATAAAGATCACAAATGAATGCCACTCTAAAAATAGTAGTTAACTAACATTAGATAAACACAAAAGACAAAGATTCTATAGTTCTAAATTAGTGCATTAGATAACTCATTGCTAGGAATTCCGAAACTTAATTGTTTGTTTGAGATCTATATGTACACAAGCCGATGACTGATTTATATAATCATTCAACAAAAAACATGCTGTAACAAAATATTTGCGTTTACCAAAACAATTTTTTCCCATGACGAATAAAAAGAGTATACCTACCTGTTTCTACTTCAATCATATTTAATGAACACTATTCAACACGTTATTATGGTTATAGTCATTATGTCACTGGAAGTAATGCATTCGTATATACTGTATATAGCGTGTTTAAACTTTTTTTTTAAATAACAAATACAAACTAATACAATACATAGCAAAACCTCTGAAAAACGGACACTAACAGGACTGAAATAAGTATCCGCTATTAAAGGATTAATGCTATTGATAAAAATAAGTACAAATAATATATGTAAAGGTATCTGTAAAGTTGATTTTTATAAAGATATTTTTGACTAAATTGATATAATTTTTTTTATTTTAAATGATATAATATGTATGAATACTACTCGTAAATTGTTTATAAATATTTATAGAGCTTAATCGAATTACAAAGGTACAAAAAATCAGATATTTTAATTTTGATTTAAAATTTTTATTTTGTCTGTTCGACTGTTCATGTTTAAAAAAAAAATGGTTTCATTTCCATTTTTGAGGTTAGTATTTATAAACAAATTAAATTTTGTTGGTACTTTTGAATGTCGAATTTCCCATTATTTTTCAATAGGTAGGCATAATTAGGAAAGACAAAACAAATTTATAGAAAAATGAGAATTTTAACAGCAAACCAGTTCTCCTTAAAATTTTAATTATTGATTTGTGCAATGTAAAAATGATAAATTTTAGACATATTTTCACCAAATATATTATCCAATTATAAAATTGATTAAGCATCATATATCTTTCAAAATATTTTTATCATTTTGCGTTGTTAATAGATTAGTTTATTTTTATGTATATATGAACTATGATTACATTATAATTGTCTGTAGATATTAAAGTTTGAAAATTGAGTACTAAGTTTTTCTTAAGATATTTTAATAGGAATTAAAAAACATTAAAAATACATGATCGTAATTATTTTTGACAAACATTTGAAACTTATATTTTTATGAAATTCATCTAAATAATGAAAATTTGTAAATTATTTTGTTGTTAAAAATTCAATATACTTTTATTTTAAAAGTTGTTTTAATTAAACATTGATTACAAGATCTTTCATTAGCCATTCTTATACTAAAACAAAATAATAGTTTAGCGTAAAGAAACAAAAAATTTTTATGAACGAAGAACGATTGTTCCAATTTTGATGACAATGAATATTATTCACTCGAAAAAAAACGATTTTTTTTTATTTGGTTATAATTTATAAACTATTTTTATCGTATAAAATCGATACATTTCATTATTACTTAAATCAGTTATTAATTTCTAAACGTAAATATATTTTAAATATTTAGTTATTTAAAGATAATAAAAAATTTGAAAAAATTGAGTTTGTTTTTTATAAGACTATTATAATACTGGTAAATAAATTTGTACTTGATCAAAAAGCTTGAAAATTGTAAAATTAAATTAAAGTTGCCAATTAAAATGTTTTTACAGCAATTAAAATATATCAAAAAAACAATTTTTTTGACACGTATTCGAACTTTAAATATTAACAAAATTCGTTAAAATCGTAAAAATGTACAACTATTTTTATGAAAATTTGTAAAATTTACTAAAGCTTAAAAATGTATTATAAGGCTCCTAGTAAGTCGTTCTTACAGAAACATAAAAATCTCAAAAATATAAATTCACAATTTTTTTAAAAACAATTCACGTTCAAATTTTAACAAAAATTAACAATTTTATTTATTTTATTGTAATTTATTCAAACGAAATTATTCATTGGGAAAAATGTTTGTTTTTACATAATATTATATACTATTATTTTCTATACAAATTAATTTGAAGCTATTTATACTACGAACCTATTCATATCGTTCTATAATATGTTGACATTGACCTATGAGTTTGTAAGAACAACTACCAGTAAGTTAGTAATATTATATAAAATAACATTATACCTATAGTAAAATTAATTTCTATTAAATTATGCCGTTTGTTTTTAGAAACAAATTAATTCAACCTACTAAATTACAAATAGAAAATGTATTACTAATAAAAATATAAATGCATATTAAATTATATTTAAAAATGTATAGGTTAGGGACAGGCCTGACAATCTGTCTCCACTCGGAATTGTTTTTCGTATGCATGTCATTACCTTTGGATTAAATAAGTAACACATCTTTAACAATGATAAGGTAATTCGACACCTAGCTACTCTATACAGCAGGCCGAGTTCGCTAAATTTTCTTCCTTTACATTTTTATATTTTTTTTAATAATATTATTATGCAATATCGAATGACGGTATTATCATTATTATCATATTTCCGGTAAATGAGTTGTATCTTACGAGAATATGTTGCCATTGACGAATAATTCAATAATAATATGCTTATTGTTTTTTTTTTCTTCTCGCATTATTAATACGTAAACATTTTCGAAATTTAATTTTTGATGAACGCAATATTGAATGCAAAAATGAAGACTATTTTAATTTGTATTGTCTTGTCGATATGCATATTATTCATAAAGCGAGTGGAGAGTTTTTATGAAAAATAAAAAAAAAGCTTAGTAATAAGAAAAACACAATATGATTAACGCGAACAATATTATTTTGTTTGCTTGGCGACATATTATTATGTTGAAATGTTCGCTATGATATTTGTACCCAATGATTGTCGCGTGTATAAAAACGAAACGTGTAAAAAAAATTGTCGGGCGTCCGGTACATTCATATACGTATATAAACACTCGAGTAAACGGTTCATGTGTCTTAATAACATTTTTATACTATTCATCTATAACGTCAAAGTAATATACCTAACCGTGTCGAGGTATTTAAGTATTTTAGATATTATAGATTACAGCATCATGTGGATTTTTCTATGATCAATTAGAATATTAACATGGCACCTATATGCATGGAATGACTTATATAATTATAATTGTATACATTATACTATTTCACTTCTGAGCTGGGGCTTGATCGTTTTTCTGAAAATGGTTACAATATATGCACAATATATCAATATGTGTTATTCGTCTCCGCTAATATTCAACGATGAAAAGCAGTTTAGGTTTTATACGAATATATTACTTATATAAGTATTATACACGTCATGCATCATGTGTACACCGCCGTATAAATTAATATTATTATAATTATTTAATATTTATGATTATTAAAATATTTAATGCTATGTATAATTTTATATAATAAAAAATTAGAGCGTCCAGATCAACCCAGACCTATTTTTAGGGAGAGGAAAACTAAAAAAGTTTAAATCAAGCCTTTGCGTATAATTTAAAGTAATTATTATAAAATAAATTTTTATTATGTTTATAAATTATAAATAAGTTTTAAGAAGATTTCCCGTGATGTGTTGTCTTTGTCTTTGTTTTAATTACGCATAACATAGACAATTTTACGTTTAGAATAATTAATTTTACTGTTATTTTTAAAACTTTAATGAATCGGCCTTAGATTTAAACGTAAGAATATTATTTAGATCCTTAGAGGCCCACCTGTATAATTTTCAGAGCTTGGTTTAAAGGGGCGCTAAATTTTTTTTTATAATATATAATGTAAATATAATAAATAAAATAGGAGGCGAATATTTTTAATTTTGCCCTTGGCGCCAATTTTTAACGGCACTGCTCTGATGATTTTTATGACATAATTTTTAACAAATAATGAGTAGATATCTTAAAATAAAAAAAAATCTAATAAAAATATATTAAAAGAGAACCATAATTTAAATCATTATTAGTAATTATAATGTGCGCACATATTAATCATTCATTTAAAAATGTATTAATATTATTAATGTATACATAAACAATTCAACTACAGAAAAATAAAGAACCTATACAAAACTAGCAAAATGTTAAAAATGCTACAACTCTACAAGGCAATGGAGTAGTATTTCTACGCTCTACTCCCTTTGCCCCATTGAGGACGTCCATGCAAAAATAAAGATTCATTTTGTGCTAATAATTTCCGTAATAATATGTACCTATTGTATCTATAATGTGTATGTATTTCGATAAATGTTTATCTCTGTATATACCATTTGTAACCGTTTATAATGTTTATATGGTATATACCTCTTATAATATGTAATTCCACGACAAATTACTACTCGACAAATACGTCCCTAACTTAACCTACATGAGGTATGATTGATGTATAAACATAAAATAACCTTAGGTTAAGGGTCTTTTCCGCAAAACTTCAATGACACGACTTTACGAATAATTCGTCAATTACTATATTATGTTGTTTACTGGTAAACAAAGATTACGTCAGTGAATACAATTCATCCGCACTGCGAATTTAACGTATGGAATGTAAACCTACCTGCAAAAGAGAAAATCGTAAATTATAATTTAATATTATCGCAGTACATAAAATACCTATATAATTGCATTTTTCAGGTACGAATATGTTAGTCTGCAGCAAACATAATATTATTATATTATATTATGGATTTGCAATAGTCGTTTACAATCTGTGACAAAGATCGTATATTGCAATTATATTATGGTTAGGTTAAACACTAATTGAATGTCATTAAGCTGGTTTCGACATCAAACTTATTTTGCACTCGCTCTATACACCAAATGTCCAAATATGTTATTAAAATATTATATAATAACTAAATTGTATTGGATTCCATCGTTTAGTTGTATGGCGCGTTATTGGGGATTTTTCTTTATTCATATATAGGCAATCATAATATTTATATAGGTAGCTATGAATATGGGGAATATGGCCTGCAGTAAAAACGTACCTACGTAAATAATGAAATTCCAAAATGTTGCGTACTCGTAATGGTATTATATTATACAGGCACCCATTATGTGTTTAATTTGTCACGATTTTCAGAAGAAATATATAATATCTATATTATACTCGTATAGATTCAAAATGTATAAATTCCGTGAAAACCATGTACTTACTTTTGACTGAAATTTCAGATCAGCTGACAGTCCTATATAAAACCCCGAAAAATAATACACAGTATACCTACTATTAGTTAAGATTTATTGATAATTATCTAGGATATTAAAATATGATGTAGTTGAATATTTGCGGGATGTTGGGTCCGGACTCCGGAAAATTTGCCGCGTGTCGATGTGTATAATAAGAACATTAAACAGGGTACGCTCGCACGTTTCGTGAGGTTACGCATACCGGACAGTAATATTTTGCAATTCTCGGCAGATTTGGAATTTTATGAAAAAAAAAATTTAACGAGAAATTGCTTAACAGGACGCGGATTATAATAATAACGTGGCGGTGACGATGACATTCGACACCGACCTGCAAGGATGGACAATGACCCGGTGGCAGCCAGCCGCTCATTAATACAAATTATTTTTCGCACCATCATCACAGGCTGCACGATATAATATATAAATATATATACGCGTTATATTATATCATAACAACAATACGCGTATATAATATTATATAATATATATATACATATAAGAATCTTCTCGACACGTGCTATTTCATATAAAATTATAGCCTATATATAAACGCCCAAATGTATCCGGTTAGATTGTTTTTCGAAAGAAAACAACAAAAAAATCGACTTCAAAAAACACACAATTAACTTCACAATTATTATGATTATTATATTGTATACCATTCAGCAAAAACCACTGATATTCCGGACGGAACGGAGGAAACGCGTCGGGGGGGGGGGGGGACAATGACCGTCTGACATCGACATCTTGGGTTTCAGCGTCGATTGCGAATCGAATCAAACGCACGCATGAATGTATTATAAAAGCGTTTCCTGCGACAAGCCAAAACCATCGTCTACACCTATCTATATATACATATATACAATTTGATGTACTTAGATTTCGTCGCCAAGTAGGTATAAATTCACACACACGCGCGCGCGCGATACATATATTTACATTTTCAAATCTTCTAGTTTATACATATATACATATAAATACGTGCCATGCACGCATAATTTGCTTACGTGTGTATATATAGTTGGTACTCGTGGTATAGGTTAGGTATATAGTGGTCAACTCTCAATATGAGGTCGTTTGGATCGAAATGCATCCGACTATCCGAGGTGCAAGCTATAATATGTACTGTTGTATAGTTGCATTGACGATTTGATGAAGTGGAGGAAGAATAAAATACAACAGTAGCTAGTCCGACAAGATGGTTTTCATTCTCATGAAATGTACCTACAAAGCTACAACCATAATACAGTATATATAACCATGGTAACCAGTAAATTTTTCAATCACAGTGTAGTGTGTATACACATATATGTATTATTCTATCTATGATTATTGATTATTATGTGATGACATGTATTTATTTATATCAATGTACAATCAAAACTTATTAGTATAGACAAATACTATATACACCGCACTTATTTATTGTTTCAGTGAAATAAAAAAGTGGCCTTACTGGCCTTAGTAATTGGCTTAATTATTTCTTGCAAGAAACCATGGCTTTCAGCTAATTTATATCTGATATTTTTCACTAAACATATCTATATGAATTGAGTAATTTTATGAATTTGGCTATCTCGCACTTGCATGTATAATATTAAAATCATTCATAACATTTAATGATGAGGTCGTATACGAATGTTATCCGCTCCGAAGATCATTGACGTCACTAAAAACCTAACAATAAAACAATACGCAGCTTGTAAATATGACCTTTTTTAGTTCGCGGACAAATTTATGCATTCGCCTCAAAATGGCGGGGCTGCGAAAAACCCATAAACGAATTTATGAAAACTTAAACGGAATTATAAATTATAATGTAATATGATTATCAATGTATATGATTATGATAATTATATTATTAAACGTTCGTTCAACACGAAGTGATAATCGACGTTGGACCACACCACAACTACACTACCTACTATAGAGATATCTTATATCTTATATATAATATTAAATTCGCATAATTACGCATTATATCTTTAATTAAGTTTGTAATGATTTTTCTTTGATTATTCTAAATATATAAAAATACGAATTAAAAATTAAAACCCTTACGTATATGCTGCTAACATTATGTGCTTTTCACGCGATGTAAGTCCTGTGATTCTTGCTGTCGTTTAGAATATTTATGTATATTTTGACCTATAATCATTATACTTATAAACAATGCTATAACTTTAATGTCATTGAAAGATCGGATGATATTATAATATGGACAAGATATAATAACACGATTTCAACAAGCCGGTCAAAAATGTTTTATTTCAATTTTTAGAGCACATATTAAGCCATTTTCTGGTACATTTAACTGCATCATGTAGTATATATATTTGCGTACAGTTTTAGAGTTACTTAAGTCCCTATAAGCATAAAATATTATACATAATGTTTAAATTTTGATAACGTGTGTGGTGTGTTTATATAGGATTGAAAATCAGAGAAAGAAAATTACGACGAGAAAAAAAAAACTATAAATGCTCGTCACACGCGGTCGATTCAGTATTCCAACGGCGGGCGGCGGACTATGTGCACGATAATAATAATATTATATTCCTATATTATTATATGGTCGTTGTCGTCATTGTCGTTAACGGCACTTTCTTCTCTGCGGCCGGCCGGACACACATACGCACACGCGTCTCCTCCGATGATGCGAGCGGCGAAGGACGAGGGCCAATGTCCTACACCGGGTACCCGTCGTATAACGTTTTATGTATTATATACGTCTTGACCGCCACCGTACGGCGTTTATATTTTTATAATATATTATTATATACATCGTCGTTATGTCTGCGCGTGCGCGCGTATACAGATAGGTACGATGTACACCGCGCGGTGTGTCTCGAGATGATGGCTTCAACTTTCGTGCGTGCAAATACGTTTTGGAATTTTTGCAGCCGAGTGAGAGCTCTTTCGAAATCGAACTATAGGTACGCGCGCCGCTGACGGCCGTCTTTATGTATTTTATAAATACATAATATAACACACACCCACGAATGACCGCTTATTCCTGCTGCAGAATTGAGTTCACGAGTTGAAGTAGATATATCATTATGTATAAATGTATTGTACAATATTAGAACTCAGCAGCAGAAGGAGTTCCGCTAAGGACGTTTTCGTGTCTATATTTATATACTAAAACAATAGTAGGCCATGTTTCGAATCTCGTTATCATGACGACATGACGATAAGAGCTGCAGAATATCGGAGTTTTACTATTGATTAAAAATAATATATTATATTATATGCACATAGTATTATTATGTTACATTACGAATACATAGTCATAGACGTTAAAGTGTGTATTGCATTGTCTCACAAATTGGTATTTAAAACTGTAAATTTAAATAAAGACGGTTGTGCCTGCAATTTTTGTCGAGTTCGTAAGCGATGAATATTTTTTTATCGTTTTATACACATGTATGTACATATTTAGAAAAAGTATTACTTCTATGAAACGCGGAAACGAAAATTTGAGATCTTTAATGGTTTTACAGGGAGGACAATACCTACTAAGGGCCTAATTATTCGCGCGGTGAAATTGTTCGGATAATATACAGTATGCGGGCGTTTAAATGTATTATTTCGAATCTCTGATAGATACTATATTTTTTTATAATAATTCTGTTTACGATAAATATTATTAGAGACGTTCGCGCTGTTATTGTCCGAATAAAATAATATTAAATGTTGAAGTTTTTTGGATATCGTCTATACGACGTGCCAGCAAACGACATATTTTTATTATAAACAATAACAAAAACCGAATGTCAAATTGTCAACGATCCACGTTCTTGTAACACACGCACATGAGTACTTCCTCCGTATAAAAGAAAAATTATAAAGATCAAGGATGCTAATGTATATAATATTATATACGAATCGCGACGTGTTTGATTGGACTTTATTTACATTGAGAAACGAATAGCGTTTGTGTATTTTGAATTTTAAACAACAACGAAGCGTATGCGTGCTTTTATAATATTATATATTGTGGTTATTATATTTTAGCAATTGGTGTATGTATATAGTAATATGTATATTTATATATTCCACATACACGATATCGTATATATATTATTATGATATTGGACCGATTGCATTTTTTTAATAAATATTTTGAGTTGTAAATAACACTCTATATATATATATATATATTAAAATACCTTGTACAAATATTGTATAGATAAGTATAATTGGAGACGTTATTATATTATTAAAATATAGACTTGTTGCACCATTCGGTACCTATGTATGTATATATATATATATGAACACACGGAGTAGTAGTTTTAACACTATATACATATATGTATATATTTTTGTTTTATGTTTGACCCAAATATTTGTTTAAATACTTTATATTGAAATCCATACGGAAACAGAGTAATACAAACACACGGGGTAAAACGAGAAAATTCCTCTGTTATTTTTAAGTATACCTTTCATATACTTGCAGACTGCAGTGTACATATTTTATATATTATAATATGTACTATAATAAATATAATATAATCAGCGTTTCGTACGATTTCGTCATCGATCGTATATTATTATAATATTAATTCGATTTCAGTGCCGATCGATAATAGATTGTCACCCTATAAACATGATATTATTATATTATAATCTTCTATAAATGCAATGTTTGAACACGCGCGGTATCTGTTCGTTTTATTTGTGCAATCGCGCGTTAGAGCCGTATTCGTGCTACACCAGCGTATATATAATATTATACATCCTGTTTATATACGGCGAGAACAGCGCAGCAATAAAAGCGCACGTGTGCTAATTAAATCGGCCATCATATCGAAGATACGGAACAGCAGTGGTCGGAACTCGGCAGGCTGTGTATATTATACAGAGTGTTTCACTGTACATGTTCACGCTAATTTTTTTTTGAAACAATTAATTTATTCAATGTCTGATTTTTGGGATTTTTGAGTGTACACTTCCAGACCATATTTTAATGATGCAGATTGTTTTATACCATTAAATATGAATTCCCTGTGACGATGGATACTTCTTTTTTTCAAACACGAAAATAACATTTTTTTCTATGGATTATTATTAGGTAATCTCATGATTTCAAATGACCACAGCCTCTATATCTTCCACACTTATTATTATGGACCTATAACTTAGTCTATGCTTATTCTTTAGCACGGAATCTAAATGACTCAAAAACCATTTGTTCGAATTTCGATTTATATACTTATATTACATCAACATTTTTTAATAAGTCATCTGCTTAAAAATTTACAAGGAATAAAATGATTCTCGCTTGATTAAGAACATTTTGTTATCACTCATAATACTCTTTAGTGTTAAAACATTTTGAAAATAAAGTCCTTAAGATTACTTAAAAATTCCAAAAATCTTAATTTGAATACTTATTATTAAATCGAAATATATAGGGATGAGCATTATGGTTGGTAAATCACCCTGTATATCAGTATATTATGTATGTGCTTATTAGTTAGGTATTTCATTTCTTTGTTTACATCAAAATGTATTCTACTTAGGACTTAAGTTTATTATATGGTATAGATTTATCCATGTAATACGCTCATATAATATGAAATATTATTATCTCACTGTTAATCAATACAGTTCTAAAAACATACTTTCTTATCCAAATAAATCATATTACAATAATATTAAGACTAATATTGTAAACTAGTTTCCATTTCCATGGTACATTATAATATTACATTATTGTATTATTGTGTACAGACTGCCTTGCCGTCTATAACTCATTTTCTAATTTGCAAATTAAATAAGCTGTGTTAGCTGTAAACTGTATAGTAGATATAAAAAATTACCACAGTTAAAATGATTTTATTATTTTGGCCTACCTTAACTGAAAATTAAAATATTTATTTTCGTGTTGCATACATAATACTTATTCCATAATACTATAATAGTCTATTATTTACACAATAAGAATTATTAACTTTATTATTATTTTCATAAAGATAATATATAAAACTGAAGTCTTCTTCACTCATCTGTACACAGTGGTAGTATACATTGACTATTTATATTATGGTTACATTTGAATGCCAAAAGTATTATGTTTCAATACCGTTTCTGAGGTGAACTTTTTATTGATATAATAATATGTAAATATGTAATAAGTGTGGTAGTGTTTTATTTTTTTTAGGGTTTATTTAATAAGCGTGATATAAATTGTTATATTATCATAGAATTTATTTGGTTTGGGTAATTCGTTAAAATAATCAATTTCGTAGTTTAAAAAAAAGTTCTGAATAGTAATAATTCTAAAAACAGTATAATTTTAGAAACTTGAAATTTTTACCGATAGTTAAATTTAGTTTTTTATACCTATATATATTGTATATAACTGTTGTTTTTGTATGATAAAATTGTATGGTACATTTTTCTAGGACTGTAATATATATATATATATATGATATTATTATAATTTATGCTCCACAGAATTTTATCATACACTATACCTGTATAATGATAACGCATAAAGTATATTATAATTTATAAGCGACAACGACAGCAAATAAAATGCCGGACTATAATTTTTTAAATGTGCCTACCTGCGCGCGCGTTTACAGGCATGACCAGCCAAGTATATAATTGTGTTTTACGATTACTCGGCTATGAATATCTTAATTGAAAATAAAAACGTATCATACATAGGTATATATTATGAACTATCTACAACAGTGATAAGTTTCAAAATATATTTATATACGCAAGCAGCTGATATTTTTAAATAAAAACGCTTGTCCTCGGATTACATCACGGCAACTTCGTGACTATATAGTTTATGTTATATACATATATATAAGCACTCGCACATCGCTTTATAACCTATCTCGTAGGTCTTTCTATAGCAACTTTTCCGCCAGATAAATTTGAACCGTGACGAACGATACGTATAATAATAATAATAATAATAATAATATATTATAATGTATATAATAGCCGAATACATGTGGTTATATATATATATAGATAGATAGATAGTCGGTAAACAATTTAATAATATACATATTATATAAGTAATACGATTGTTTGCATCCTATGATTTCCGTTTCCTATACATTGTAAACCACTAAAATCAACATTTTTAATCTAATAAAAATCAAAGGTTTCACCATATTTTTTATCCATTGTATTTATAGTTTAAGATTGTTTTTTTTCTTGTTAAAGGTATAGCCGCTTATTATCATTTCTGCAGCTTATAGTCGTATTTGTTTTTTAAAATGTTAATTTATATAGATACACAGAAATTTATCTCACGTAGTCTGTGTAGTAATATTATTGTTGTATGTACAATGTATAGGTACTCTGCAGCATGTTTAAACTTGAAGTGTTAAACAAATAAATAGTACATCATAATATCATTCCTCTAACCAATCTAATCTTTATATATACTAGTTGAGGATTTATAATACATCGATGTATATTATAGTATAAATATAAATAATATCAATTTTTTTCAATTTTAAAAAAGTCATTGACTTGCAACGTTTTATTGACTCTGCTGTTAAATATGTATAATTATATTAATGCATTTGGCTTATGATGTTATGAATAATAGAATTAAATTTTAAAATCGACCAGGCAAACTTATAATTTATTGAAGTATATCATCAGTCTTCACTATGTATACCATAAATAAATCTAAAATATTAATATAACCATATATAGTAGGACAGTAGGTACTGTATATAAATTAATTAATAAAAATTAAATCAACAGATATTTTTTTTAAACACATATGTAACTACATAATAATATCATGTATATCATACAGTGGCGCCGGTTTATAATACTTTAATACCTGCAATTGCAGAGCACCGTGCAGAAGCTTTTTAATCGAGATTTTGGTAGGTCTATTTAAGAGTGCCATAATTAGTATTAAGCGTTTTTATATTTAATACAAGATAGCAAGTAACACATTTTTGGAGTAAGTGGTTACATAGACATTTTTTTTACTCCAGTTATTTCAAAATAGATCTGTCCCACTTCGCGTGTGCATTATATAAACACTTGTTTTTGGAACAGTATAAAACAGTAGTTCAGTTGAAATCAGAGAAACGTAATCAATTGAAATAGGATTTATTTCGTGGTGACGAACGAATATAAAACATAAAATTACAATTTACCCAAATATACATGTATACCTTTAGCTACGACTTACCTATAATACCGTCTTCGTAGTTTGTTTTTCTAATTTCTCTGAAATTGTCTTTGCTATCCAAATATTCAATAGAATAGTTGAAACAAATTCAATAAGTTTTCTTAGGTAAAATTGACTCTCTATATTTCATTTACTACATTAATTTTAAAAATCTTCTTTTTCTTCGCGTAATAACATTTGTTTTTAATTTCAAATTTGTACTACAAACTATATACTGTTAATCCCTTTTTTATACCAAATATGTGCCAATGTAGTACCATCTTTCTCTTGTTCTTAACACTATAACTATACTATCTTGAATTGTTCATTAAATGTTTATCAATATAGTTCTTACATAATATACATTTTATTTGTCATTGATACTTGTAATTGTAACCATTGGGCTACCTGCAGCCCGTACATTTTATAAATAAATAAAAATAAATAGCTGATATAGACGTTTGTCGATATTTATTATCACATTTACACATACACACGCTCACACTCGCGCACAATATATAATATATAATCGTATAAAATACAAACGAAATGAGGAGACGATACTCGTCAGAGATGCCGACCACGTTCCCTATACGCTGCAGCCATAGGGAGAGAGGCGAATGATCGATGAACGCGTTTCAGACAACCGGACAGTATATTAAAAGCATATATATATATAAGTAGCTAGTGTACGGGAGAGGCGAGAGAGTTTTATATTTTTCTTTTAAAAATCACGAGTCGTCGTCGTGGCCATCGTGCGTGCATTATTGTACGACGTGGAAGCTTGGCCAACAAACCACGCGTCTGATCCATAACTCTCCGAATTAAATCTTCCTCACATCACCGACGCGCCCGGACGGAATACTAATCGCGCTTTCCCCGCACTGCTGCTGGCACGACCAAAATATTATATACGTATAGAATATATAGGTAGCTATATGTATAATATCTCGCGATCTTCCGACACGCTGCACCTCGTCATATACACATATTTAATAGTTGGTAGGTTTAATTATAGTATACTGTACAGGTACAGTATATAGCTATTGCCTATTACTATTTACTTATATTATTATAGTTATACCTATTCACCGTATCATCATTATTATTATATTGTACGATAAATGCATTTATACACCTATTATAACATATTTATTTATATATACAGGGTGACATATTTTTACCCAGCTGTATATATTTTCTAATCTATAAGTCAATATAGGTATGTATTTTTAAAAGTCAGAAGCATAAAATTACTTTTCTAAAAACGTCGATGTTTGATAATATCGATAAATAGTTTTTTTTCGTTAAAACTTTGATTGGAATAAAAAAGCACAAGTTATGGACCACTACTCTACTTGATAAAATTTTATAAAAAAATATCATATCTATAAAAAATGCAGTAATTATACTCAAGCATTGATACAAAGAAAAAAATAATTAAAACCTGAAAACCCGCAATGATAAAAAATAATATATTTTTGTAAAATGTATATACAGTAGGTACTTTAAGTTGTACAAAAACATTTTTGTTTTGTTTCAATTGACTAATCAAATTATATTGTATTCAGTTTAATGGACTATCCTGTATACTGTTTGTGCACTGCAACAGTTGCTCACGAGATATTTATATACATAGTATACCGTCATGCGGCTTGTCGTGTGTATACAATATAAATTATTAAGGTATATGTATATAATATAATATATTATAATATGTTATGCTGTTGCAGGTATACGTGCGTAAGTCACGCGCATTTACGTATGCGCTCGGGATATTAAATTATACGAATCGGAGGCGCAAAAAACACCAGAAGCTACAACCATAAACGGATGCTGTATAGGTGAGTATAGGTATACGTATATTTACTGTAAATCTATACCTATACACTAAATTTGGCATTTAACAGGAGGTTTATAAGTTTTTGAGGTATATACCTACTGTATAAATCGCTCTTTCAAATTTGTGCCTATTTCCTGAACTATATACATACCTACTATATATTACAACATTGAATTATATTTATCATTCTTTATAACATACTAACATAGTTTGTCCAGCCCCGTGCAAAATCATGAAAAATTTAAATCAATACTGATTATAGTCTCTACAATAATAAAAAGGCCACCATATATATAATGAATAATGATGTGTAGTAAGTACATATATATATATATATATATATACGCTAATTATGTTCCTAACATTTTTGATCTAATGAAAATATTTACAGTTTATACATACAATTTTTGGCATAAATTTGTTTTGTGATAAATGTATGGATTACAACGGTATTTTGTTCAATGAATAATCTTATATTTAACTTTTAGTTAAGATCGATTGTTGGAGATTTTGACTTATATAGGTATATAAGTAGGTAGGTACATACCTATACATTAAAAAAATCACAAATTAAAACTTGACGATCTTAACATTTTATGTTTATAATAATTAATAAAGTTATATATACGAACGCGTATGGGTTTATATATATTATAGTGTGTTATTGCTGCAACGGGTATGTCCCGCGTACATCTCGGCGAGCAGTTTATACCTGTGATTTATTATTGTGATACAGCTGGTTTGCCTAAATATAAGTATAGGTATAATAATGTATAAAGATAGATACGATAATGTTCGTTTAGTCGGATGATGAGAACAATAAGACAATGAACCGTGTGGTGTTTAAAATATATATAATAATATATTATTTATATTATATTATATTGTGTATATTATGAAATCCGTGCGGTCGATGACGCCATTTTGTTTCCGGTTGCCTCCGTAGGCGGACGATCGTCTCTCCCGGATGCTGTGATTGGATCGATCAGTTTCGGTCGGTTTGCCCAACAGGGATGCGACCGCCACCGCGCCAGCGCAGCTTCAACGAGATCACCGCGTACAATTATATATATTATATAAAATGTCAAAAACGTATAAGAATACACTTTTATCATACTATTTACAATATGTAGAATAATACAATAACATATATACATAATATTATATGCAGTTGTTTATTGAATCACATTCACTCATTAAACAGTCAATTCTTATGAAGTTTGTCAACGGTTTTTTATACGTTGCATATTTGAAGATCATATTACTAAATAATCTTTTTTTAACTATCTAATTTTTTTACAATATTTTATAATAATGGTGAATTTTTGGGTTTTTAATTGTGTACTTATAAAAACTTTTATTTGGTGACCTATATTTTTCCTAAATGTTATATTATCCAAATGCAAAATATTTGTACATCACATTGTACTCGTATTATATTATTGCAACAATATTTTTTTAAACGTTTTTAGTTCTGTGTGTTCGTCTTGTTAAATAAAACATATAATTTGTTCAATACATGATATTTATTTGTCAAAATTTTTAGAAAAGGATTCTGTTTATATAGGTTATAAAAATATAGGTGTGGTCATAAACAAATGTAAAGAATTGTAAAAAATAATACTTAAAAATAATTATAATTATTTCAAACCGTGTAAAAACATTATCTTGACAAACATAAATATAAAGAGGGATATGCAATGATTAATGAGTAGTTTTTTTTAAAGAAACACCAAGCTTTTATATGTTAATCATTAATTACATACAGTAAAAGTATATTATATAGTGATATTATAGATATTTATCTCTACAGTGGATATAATATAACTACATACAATTATTGTTTATTTGATACCTTATTTCAATTATATAGTTCCTAGTCTTAATGTAGTTTTATAAATAATATCTTTTATTAAATGTTTCGAATAAAAAATAAATGTCAAATGTATGATGCATAATGCATATAATATATAATATTTGCCTATATGAATAGATACAATTGTAGATACTTGTATAACTTTATTGACATTTTATGGCCCACAATTGGAATACCGAAACCACAGTTAAAATAAATAATTTTTAGTTATTTTTATAGTTTTATGATACCATTATAGTTTAATACAATTTCAAAACGATTTTTTTTTAAATTTTTACAGGCAATATATTATTTCTATTACATATTTTTGGTTGGGTGCCCAGACCAAGGGGGTTTAAGGGGGATGCACAGCGATACGCGCTTTTGTATAGCAATTTATACTTAATATATACACGTAAGTAAATGTATACATATATATAATAGGCATTTTTTCAAATTAACCTTTGTGGAAAGGTCACGTGACCTCGTATAATATTAAATTATTTTCCTTACCTGATTTTATATGTATGTATATATACGTATAATGTGTATTTTAATCGTAATTATGCCTTGGTTTATTTTTATCGTATTGTTGATGCGGTTTGTGTATATATTAATATACACACGTATCTATATAGGTATACATTTTTTAAACTGTTTGTTAAAAACTCGTGTGTAAATATTATATAATATAATTATACAGTTAGGTAAAATATAATGTATAGTGTTTTATTTTCATGACACGGTCGGTCTACTAATGTATTATAATATACAGTCAACAGGTATTATACGGTAGGTACCTATACCGATAATAAAATAAAAAAATACGAGTGCAATATATATCTGTATAATAATAATAATTGTCGAGAAAAAAATCCAAATAAAGTCGTTAAGGGAAAAAATTAGTGTTACGAGCGTTTATAACAGCTAAGTCACTACTTAATTTTTTTATACTCGTCAGTTCTATCGTTCTGTGTGAGAACTTTTATGAGTACTATTTTTAAATGCAAATGCTCTATCTACATCAATTACGTATATTATTAAATATGAATATCTATGTCTTTACGAGGTATAAATGGTGTACCTAATGTAGTTTAGATATTGGTATATTAGGCACCTAATGTTATATAAATTATTTTGTGGTGCAACTCTGGTCTGTGAGGTGTTCTTTTGGACAAGCTTATGAACAAAATCAATACGACGGCAGCATAATATAATATTCAGTTGTCAAATGGCATGGTTTTGACAAAATTCCAAATAGGTAAAATGTATATAATGTAATAAAATATGAATGTACAATGTACATTTAATATTATTTTATTAATTTTATATTATAATTATTATTATATATATATATATATATATTCATAAAAATGAATTCTTAAATAGATATAATAATAGTGAAAATAATTAAAATATATTATTATAATACATATTAGGTAAAATGTATATGCATTACAAGACATTATAAAAATAATATAAATAATATTGTTAATTATATAATGCCCCTTCCTCACCATAAACATTTTAGCGGACCTATTATCTTCTTGAAGAATAAAATAAATAAAGATATTTATAAATAGGCAATACCATTTTATTTATTATTTGCATATATCAACAGAATAAGTATATAATATAGCTTATTAATTATAATTATAATTTATTTACATAACTGAACCACTATATTATCGTTATTAAAAAAAAAAAAACAAAAGAAAAAATTCTGTATAGAATTAAATGTCATTATTTCACTTGCGAAATATTCCAATGATGATTATATAACAAAAGGATGCATTTCGAGCATTTCAGTATAATAAAATTGTATTAGGTGCTTGTATGAATTCGAAGGATTTAAATGTAGTTATGATTTGTGAAGAGTAATACTATATTACTATAATATAGTATTAACATAATATTGTAGTTGTATCAATGTATGTATACTGTATATAAATACGAGTATATATGGGAATAAAATATTCTTGTTTCATACCATGATAATATAAATATATCGTATAAAATTATAATTTTTGAGCAACTTTATTTTATAAATGGTCACAGTTACATCAATAAAGTATACTTCTAAGTTCTATTTTTAATTAATCATTGTTGTGCAAAATTATGGATATATTTTTATTATTAACTCAAAACCATTATGAGCACTCGAGCCTCTGTGCTGAACATAGGTATTATATTCGTTTTGTATCGATGAATCCACATAAGAATTTAAACTTAAAAATATGTTTAAGTACCTACCTATCATTATTTGTTTAAGTTATAGTGTACATTTAATTTGATATTATGTTTATGATTATTTTTAATATTCTATGTTAATTTAAGTTTTTTTTTTATTATTATAATACTGATGAAGTGATGAGGGACTAAAGGTAGTATTTTTAAAGTCCCAACAATTGAAAATTGAAATATAAGGTATTGAAGAATATATTTATTATGGCCTGAATAAAACCTATTCTTGTATATTATTTTTACTAATATTTTTTTTAACATATCATATTTTATTAGAATGAAAATATTAAATTACCTATCTCATTAGTCATTATTTATATAATATATTATACAGTTAATATGAACCAACGGTAAAATTATTTAGAGTTAATAGATTGAATTATTGTTAAAATATTAAATTTAATGTTTATATTCTATGACTATGAAGATGAGGAATAATTGATATTATTTATCAATCAGATTTATTTTTAAGTGTATTATCTCTAACATATAATCTAGGAACTGCAGGAGTATTTTTTTCTCCATGATGAATAAAATCCCCAAAAATAAAATTATAACTTATTATATAATTCCATACAAGGATCATTATTTATATTGGTTATTATTTTGTTCGTGCAAATATATTTATAACTATATTACAAAAATGTTATGATAAAATTATCCAAAGTTTATTAAAAAAAAAAAAAAATATTTTTATAAATTATAAATATCTATGGCATTGAATGATTTGAGAAAATAATACGATGACTACCGTTATATAAACCTTATTTGTCCGGTCTTAACCATTCGTCCAATCACATAGCGCTTCCACAGATCTGCAAACAACATTTAATAACAACTTCGTATGTTGTTTTTCAAGGTAATTTGTAATAATTTCAAACTTACTCGATTTATAATTACTATAATTAGTGTATACACACGCCACACGCGTGTACAATCGAAACGCAGTCTTATTGACGGATATATAGCTAGGGACCATAGATTAATTTGGTTGTGAAATTGTCCGTCATCGATGTAATAACAAAATAATACCATGTTTTTGCAGTCACGTTGCAGTTATACATATAGGTAATACTAATCTTTTTAAATATAACCGATCAATTGTGGAGTACAACGACGAAAATATAAGTAGCCACTACATATGCCTATATCATATATGTGTGTATAGTTTTGTTTTTGGATTTTAATTAACTGTTGAAAGTGATTAGTGAAAAATTTGTTACATCACCTAAATATTTGAACAGTTTTTAAATTTTAGTGATGGACTGATGGACATCAAAGGTGATTTTTTCAGGATATGTATAAATAGAAATATGCTTCGTTAGAAAATTATTGTCCTTAATTATAGGTACGTGGTCTTGCCTAATTTTACTTAACCTATTAATTTTTCGTTTGGTAAATTTATTATCTATTATGTAATTATTATTCAAATAATTGGATCATTGTCAAATTAAAAACATAATATTATATTACATTAATAACTATATAACCCTGTAAACTATCAAATAGGCAACTAAAGTGGTACTCGTGAGTTTACGAAATATATCAACACATTCCCGGCTTTTGATATAATGTTATTTAATTTTTCTCGCTTTCAATATAATGAGTATGACATTTAATGATATTATTATATAATATCAATATATCATATGTGTCATATTTACTCTGTTGAAATTTGAAATAATTTCTGGATGTGTATCGTGATTCAAAATGTTCAATGACGCGAAATGGGTACTCACTACTCCCAAATGTAGTCATCATTCGACATTTTGAATGAATCGTGGGTTGAAAATTGTTATTATAAATTCAACCACTTTTCCCATATATGTAACCAAATTTCAGGTAGAAATGAGAAAAAAATACTTTTATTTTGGAATATACACCTTCTATAATAAACGTGTGTAATTGGTGTGATAATTTGTAGGAAATAATCAATCTGAAATGAACAAAATATGCGAAAATGTCTTGGGACCTATGTTGTCTGAAATAAAGGACTTACGTAGACTTATCGTGATCATTCCGAATCGTCTGTACCTGGCGACCTACTCAACACGCTGCCGTCGTTCAGACACAACAGAACTGCACTTCTTCAACACCGACTACAATGATGATTACTGGAATGGCGGTTTGGCGGCTTACAAACCGCTAAACTTGGGCTGTTTGATACAATACATTCGTAATGTAAACGAAAAAATGTATAATCACCGATACGCGTCTAAAACTATTGTACATTACACAGTCGACAACTCTAAGGAATATAATGACGCCGCGTTCCTCATCGGTTCTTATGCGGTAAAACATTTTAATATAGTATAAGCACAAGCTGATAAACCAACATTTCATTTTTTAAATGGTAGTTAAATAACTTATTTGTTGGAATTCCAAGCAGAGCTTTAGAGCTATAGTGCTTTTTTGTTAAGGTTTTTTTTCTGTAAACAACTTTTCATCCGTAAGACATTATATTATATTACCATTTAGAAACAGAAAGGTAGTACATCTCGATATTTATTTTTCATCTTTTTCAACATTTTCTAAAACCATATTCATTAACTATTAGATATACCATGTTGCTTAACATAGATTTTAATCGCATTATATAACATTTATCTACCATTACAACCAATTTTGTATTTTTAATTTTAATATAATAGTGAATTGACCTATTATCATTTTATCAAACTTAAAGGTAAAAGCATTATCTGTGTTTACTTTATACGTTGGTGTTTGGTAATAGGTCAATTCACTTTAATATTAAAGCAAACAATACAAAATTGATTCTGCTGAACGCAAATTCGCTGTACTGTACGTTATTTGTTATAGAGTATAGATGACGTACAATGCATCAACGTCTATCCTCTGAATAAAATATATATATTTGGTTAATAAATAATAAGAGACGTGCACGGGTCTCATGTACCCCCTTTAAATACGCTTCTGTAGATCGTAAAAATACAACGCATAAATGATAAAATATAATTAAATGATGTCGTAGATTGCCGTAAAACAAATGGATCTATTAACCGTTCATTCCATGCTGAAGAACAACAGCTATTGCGCTTACGGAATGGATTCGGTTTTCGGTTACGGCAAAAACGATGGCATTGCCTTGCATGAATGTTTGAATGTCGTGTACAAAGCGATCAAGTACAGGATGGTGAACTTGAACGATTTCAAATTCCAGGAGTACTGCGACTGGAGTCGTGAAATGACATGGATAGTGCCCGACAAGTTTATCGCTTTCCGTGGTCCTATCGAATGTAACGACACTGCAGCGGGGCCGGGCTGCAATGATTTACTACACAATTTCGTTAAATACTTTAAAGAAAATAACGTAAAGACAGTTATCAGACTAAACGATACAGAATATAACAGTTTTTGGTAAATATTTCTAATGATCATCGACAGTAATTTTTTAATAAATAATATTGACATTATATTATTACATCTGCATCATACCTGAATACATTTTTAGTAAATTTTAAGCGAAATTACCTAAAAATTTATTTGAAACCAATACCTATTTATTATACCATACAGTATGTTATAGACAATAATATACGAGTATTATCACATATAATGTGTGATGTATCAAAATGAATAAAACACTTGTCGTGTCATTGTTGCAGGTTTTCCAATTCCGGTATTGAACACATTGATTTGTATTTTGAGGATAGTTCAGCGCCAACGGTCGAGATTTTGAAAACGTTTTTACAAATTTCCGAAAAGTCCCCTTACGCCATAGCAGTGCACTGCAGGGTAATATGATTAAACAATATTATTTAGTGTTATTTTTAAATTTTTAATTGGGCCATTGATTGTATCATCGAAGTATTAAATGCTTGTGTATAAATATATTTTATGATGTTTAAGTGTACCTACTTATTTATAGTAATCATAACTATTATATTAAGTATGGATAACTATCTAAACTATGTTTGTAGGAGCTAGCTGGATACTTCGTTTTTAATTAAAAATATAAATTAAAAAAAATAGTAGGCTCGTTTTAATTTTTAAAGGGATTCTATTTTTGTGCGTTCTTGCACTTATATTATTATACATTTGATTTTAAGATGTATAAACATCAATGATTTAAAAAAATACTCATCTTCAAAAATTGAATTAAAAACTGTTCAAACAATTATTAAAAAGTAATTTATAGTTATGTATGTATATTATTGTAGAGATTTCGTAACACAAGTATTTAGTTAATAAGTTTCTGTGAAATTTACAATTTTTTTCCTTTCATTTTAACTTTTACAAATATTTTTAATTATACAATTCTTTACACTGCAATATTATAGGACGCATTCAATATAAGTACTAAAATGCAGTATGTTATTGTTACAATTAAAGAATTGATGTTTTAAAACGATTAAAAACTGTTTTTGTACATGTTATATGATTACGTACCTATTGTTATTTATTATATTTATATTATATAAATTAATAATTAATTACACGAAAAAAAAATCAATTCAAATACAAAGGCTGGTCTTGGAAGAACCGGAACGTTAATCGCGGCCTATCTGATACAGTACTACCGAATGACGGCATTCGAAGCAGTCGCATGGGTGCGGTTGTGCCGTCCAGGTTCCATATTCGCGAGATCGCAACTATCATTTTTGACACACAATGAAAGTATGTTGTGGAAAAAAGGAGATGAACTTCGGTAAGGGGAACTTATTGTAGCTATATATTAGGTCGATGGATGCTGTAATTAATAAAAATCAATGAAATATATTAGGGCAATCAGCTTTCGAACGAGCGATGCAAATCATAAAAACTAGATTTTTAGGTTTAATGCTGTATCTGAAAATTTTAGAAAAGAAAAAAAATAATTTGAAAGTTAGGAAGGAAAATTTCCATTAAACAATTACCTATGCCTAACATATCTAGGTGGCTAAAATGTCAAGTTTTATATCATATGAAATAAATATTTGTAAACAGCAAATTATAAAAATGTTAAAAATTATAACTAGTAGGTATAGTGTTAACTTTGTTTTTTTACTTACCTATTGCGTGTTTATTTGAGTACACTTTTAATATTTAAAATATTTTTTCTTTAATCACAATTCTCTTGTGATATGTAAATTATTTTATTTTATTTTATTTTTATTAGTTGTTCATACAAGTATAGGTCTACAACGGTACAACAACAAATATAATATATAAGGTTTCGAATAGTTAATAATAATAATAATAATAATAATAGACATGATAAACATTTTCATAAAACTAAGTCAAATTATACGCCTCCTAGAAATAAATATTGTATTAATATGAATAATATGATATTTATATAATAACTTGAATATTTATGTTCGTTGTTTTCAGAAAAGTAAAGTTTGGTAACCCATTCAAATTGGCGTATTGCACTCTGGGGATATACAGCACTAATTGCCAGAAAAATCGACATAGCGTAGGTACCTAATACTTACGGGCGAAAGTGCCTGCAGTGACGTGGTAATCCAAATGAATATTATACCGCACGTACCCATATTATATTTACAATCATAAAAAATATCACGAACAATGATCTCTATTGGTACAATGATGCCTATACAAAATACTATCATATTATGGTGGTTCGTAGTTCATATGCAATATGCGCACAACAATTTTTTATAATAAAATAATATATGTTATTTATTTATATACGAACAGACCGTATATTAATTTACACACATTTTTCTCCACGCTATTTTTTTTTTTACATTTTGATTTTTTCGCATCTTTTTCTATTTAGTTGGCGACAATATATACTTTGTAACATAATATACATATTTATATTTAATATCTGTGTTTATAATTTACGTGTATACCATTTATTATGTATATAATATGGACATTAGGCAATATATACCTATTACAGTATTACCTATGTATAAATAGTAAATACATATAGTACCATAGTGCCATGTTAACCATGCATTAGCTCCAGAGATGAATCATAATCACAACACAATACGATTTACTCGAAACCGAGGCGACTAGGTATTTTAATTATAATATTATAAGGCTATCAATTGTTTTTAATTTCGTTCATAAATTTCTTATGTTATCAGACTCGATATTCGATAAGACTGGCCTAGGTCAGGGGCGCAGCAAATAATAAGGGACACACAATTCAAAATATAATATACCTATTATAATATACATTATACATTTTATTTAGAATAGGTACCTATGCGCAAAGTAGTTTTGTTATCATGTTATCAAATAATGAGTGTTGTTGGATAAAAGATTAAAGAATTACCTTGTATATATAAATACATATAAATCATACAGTGGCAGTGGCGTACGCAGGGGGGGAGGTGTCAGAGAGATATGACACCCCCCTTAAAAATAAGTATCTGTTCAAATTATTAAACGATGACTAAAAAAAAATAAGGTCAATTCATGCATATAGGTATTTATGATTTATGACACCTCACTTAAAAAAATCATGCGTACGCCACTGAAATCATATATATATATACATATATGGAATTTTTAGGTTATTCGAGATAGATCATTTAATATTGTACAATATATATTTAGTAGGTACCTATAATACAAATAATATTATAACAAAATTGAAAAGGCTTATGATATAAAATATATGACGTTATAAGTATAATAATTGTATTACGCCGAGTGATAGGTAGTAAACGTTTTGAAAATTGATTTGCATTATTATTATTAGGATATATGTTAAAATAAAAAATAGGATTCAAAATTTAGCTTTCATCGATACCTATATTCTTACTTATTGGTAGATCTATATTGGGGGTACCTATCTATATTTTATAGTATTTAATCATAAATAAATTAATATTTAATAAATTGATGAAAGGAAATTGTAGAAAAAATTCTACGGTTATAGTTTCAGATTATTATTGTCATTATACAAAATTAAGTTAAATTACTTATATTAATATAACTAATATAAATTGCAATCTAGGTTTTAATAAAAAATTATAACTAAGAATGAAAATGTCTAGTAGATAGTTTTTTTGTGTTCTCCGACATATCTGGACACAAGACACTCATGGACTTAAAAAAATAAAATAGCACGATGTATTTTACTCATGCTTGTCGAAAATATTTATATTCAAATTGTAAAAGTGAAATTCATTTTATTAGATCCGATTGAAACGTTTTGAGATATATTTTTAAGCTTATAGTTTACAATTTATTTGGAGTATATAAGAATTATTCGAATTTCATCGGGTTATTTAGGAATAATTAAGACCTCCATTCGAAAAATTATGTAAAATATGGCATTGCATGGTTTTATTTTCTTATTTGTGAGTTAGTCGTCACTTTTTAGCAGTAACGTGCTCAGCATTTTTGAAAGGGGGGGAATTCAATTTTGACTGGTCACAGACCCTAAATTTTTTTTTCATGTAGATAATATATTATATGGATATGACACCCTGATCCCCCCCCCCCCCCGTGAGCACGCCACTGCTTTTTAGAGCAGTATAGTACAGATGCTTGAATTTGCATTTTTGAGGTTGGTTTTTAGAAGGTAATTGGATGTAGGTCTTAGCAAACAATTCTCTATACTTTTCCAAGCGATTCAAAATATTGCTATTGAGTAAAAATGATTGAAAATGTAATTCAATGTTCTTCATAATTATTTCTAATTGCAATTAAAAAATATTGAAAATTCATATTAGATATTCAGCCACAATTTGACTTTTATAAACATTTAAAGTTTAAAAAAGATTTTAAAAAATCTTTCATAACATAGCATTAAAATGCTTTTAATTTGATTAAATTTGAATGATTAAAAACGTAAAAAATGCATTAACTATTAATGTATTATGTATAGATAGGTACATTATTTACAATTGTTTATAAAATTTATATAAATTTTTGTTTAGAAATGTATTATTATTTATTACTATTATTTATTTCTGTAATCGTGATTACTGATAGTGATAAACATATAACAGTGATAACGTTGTTTTTAATATTATCATAGAATACCTGTCGGATATCGTTTCATCATGAGTTTGAAAATAAATACCTATTCTATTAATTAATATTTATTATAATTTTTATTTTATTTGTTTAGCTTAAAATTAAAAACGTTTAACATTTGTATGTGTACTTATAACTAATAATTTTTTGTTTTGAGTTTAAAAATAAAATTGTTCAATAAAATATTAATGATATTATTACTGCATGTCTGCATGTATCTATTGTACTTATGGCTAAGTAGCTTATATTCTACTTTTGTGAACTACTTGTAACATTTTTAAAATATATAACGTAAGTTTTGGTTTTTGATTATGGGTTTTTTAATCAATTAAAAATGATTTTATTGTTTAGGATGTCAATTCCAACTGATTTGCAAAACCAACTGAAGTATCAAATACCAAATTCTGATCAACAAAATATGCAAAAAAATGTTCCTCTAATATTTGATCCTGAGTAATAGTTTTTAGTACCTATTGATGAAGTCGTATAATTTAATTTATATTGTTTCTATGTGTAGGATTATTACACCGTTATATGATGTTAATGACTTGTATCAAAATGCTAAATGTTTTCAAAATTATCCCGACTTTTGCAATAAAACGAAAAATCAAAAATCAAAGGTATGTAATGAGTGATAATGCTTTTAATTCTGCAAAAATTATTTAATTTATATTAATATTAAAAGCATGTGATCTAAAAGTAAAAAAAAAATTAATCTATACAATATACCAACTTATTAAGTGAACTGTATATTTTCATAAATAGTTGTCAACATAAAAATAATGTTATACAAATATACTACTATGACAAGAACATTATTAAAAATTAAGCGACTTATTTTTCAGAAGTAATTGTAAATTCATAAATAAAATTGGTATTTAAAAATATTAACTAGGTGCCTGTTTACTTATTGTACATACTAATATACTACATAATATTATATTTAATTTGTTACAAAAATTTACTGTACTTATGTTTTAAAATCTAATATGTGTGCATTTTATAGTACTATATTATTTGTGCATCACTAATCAATTTTATCAGCTAATTAATAATTATATATTATGATAATAATTGTTTCAGAAAAATGACAAATTTCAAATCACTACACAATTTTTATTTGGTCATCATATACCACCATATTATTCAGTACTAAACCATACATTAATGAATAGATTGATAGTACACTTAAAGAATCCTAATTGTCCTACTGCTAAAACACTTAGGGTTAGTATGTTAAATTATATAATATATTTTAATAAAAGCCTGGAAATCGACAACGTTTTTACTTTTATTTTAGCAATAACGCCTTTCACAAGCAGGCATTTATTCCATTTGAAATTTGTTTTTGGGCATCAGTGACACCAATTATTGTTTAAATAAGTAAAGTTTTTTTAAAGATAGCATTTTTATCAGTCTTTAATTCAGCATTTGATGCTCGTGATAAAAATAAAGTGATTGAAATTAATAATTTGTTAAAATAAAGAGATCTATATTTGTAAATTTTTATAAAAAAAATTATATATCTACATCTTTTTAATTATTTTTTTCATGTATTTTTAATTTATACAATCGGTGTAATTTTTTTTACAATAAGCATAATGGATGAAAGGATAAATAAATGGGCTTGATTGTCTTGATTAAAGAAACTATTTAGTAATAGTACTTCATGATGTGGGTCACAGTGGTTAGTCAAGTAGCATCAGTGTTTTTAATTTAAAATTATTTTATACAATTTTATATTTGTAGTTGTAATACATCAATTTTAACCATGAATTATGTTTTGATTTTATCAATTTATTGTATATTTTTGTAAATATTTAGATGTATAAAGAAATTATTGAACACGAACGAGAAATTTTTAAGGATTGGCTTTCAAATCTTTGGGAAGAAAATTTGAAAAATCGTCGACTGAATTCCATACCATTTATTGAAAGTTATATTGAATCAGCTTGTAATGTAAGAAATTATATAAAATATAAAAGTTTAAGTATCATTTACTATTTATGTATTGGTAAAATAATTATAATTACATCTTGTGTTCTAGTTTTCGAATAATTATATTAAATCACAGTACAGTGGTACATATAGTTCTAAGATGAAGATCGACTATTATATAAAAGATGAAAATGAAGACAGTAAAGTTGAAATGATATATTGTAAAAGACTACAGTCTGCTGTAAGAAATAATAACTATTTTTTATTAAACCAAAATTATTTGATTATATTATTATTATTAATTACAATAACAAATTTTTTATTATTTAGAAAATAAATTCAATTAATCTTCCTCCTTTAGAAATTGATATTAAAAATCTAGAAACAAAAGTTTCTTTTAAAGATGGTATGTTTGATCCGCCACAAAAAATTCCTTGTAAGTAGTAAATCAATAAACACTAATACTAAGTTATCTTTCTGGTTTTACTATTGTAATCATGTTTATGATAGATATTTAAATTTAGAACTGATTAATTTTATCAAAATGAATGCATAACAATTTAATTAATTATTTAAATAGTTTTATAAAGTTAAATATTTTATTCTAAAGTGAGTAATAAATAATAATTATGTAACATATTACAATTTTAAAATGCTCACAAATCACTTAGAAATATAAATAACAATAAAAACTTACTAAATGCCCTAGATGATACTCTTATCTGTCCATTTTATCATAGTCCAATTTATTGTAACATTAAAGCTGACAATGTGAAATTTATTTTACTTTATGTAATTTCTTTATATTACCTATTTTTTAAGACTGAAGTAACATAAGCAGACATCCTCTTATTTACTGACATATTGTACTTATAATCCTACTATGTAAAAGTGTGAATTTGATACCTATCAAACTGATTATTTAAAAATTAAATTTCGACAGTGCTTCAATGTACTTGTAGCCCTCACCAATAAATACTCCTAGGTGCTATGATAATATAGCAATTTTATTTTTTGCTTTCAACTAAACATTACAGTTATGTTAGTAATTATTATATTGTATATTATAAGTTTTACCGTATTACTATGATTTAATTTTCTATCTGTATTGTGTGATGGCTAAAATTATTTAATACTATGTCAATTATAGTCAAAGAAGATGAACATTGTCCTATACTGTCAAAAACCCATAGTATTGATGTTAACATATGTTTAAGTAGTATGAAAAATATAATGAATCTAGAGAAACCCAATAGTTTATGGATTATTCCTGTCAATATAGATATTGGTAATTATTGTATTATTAGTATAGATATTTTTAATAAAAATTAAAAACAAATAATGTGGGTACTGTTTTTTTTCTTTTTTAGATATTGATGAGTGTAAAACAGTTTATGTTGGAGGAGCATTGTGTACTGGACATTTCTCTCAGCAAGAAAAAAGTTGGTACTATCTCAGAAAAGAACTGAAAAAAAAATTCAGAAAAACGTAAGATATTCCATAACATCTTTTGTAGGAATCATGAAATGATAATTATTATTCTTTATTTCTTTTTATTATTCTTTTTTTTTTTTAATCTAAATAAATAAATAATTTAAATATCCTATTTGGTTTTAGTTAACAATACAATTTTTCTGTCCTGAAATTTTAATTATTTACAATCTTGATTTATTAATTTTTAATTTTTATAGTTTACCCAATGAAACCGTTCAGAACCAATGTAATAATTACAACTATGATAAATGGATGTTAAAAGTTACTGATACCAATGGAACTGAAAAATCGTTAAATGTACTTGTAAGAAATAAACCTCATGGTATACAAGTAAGAATACGTCACATTGAGTTAAATATCTTAATATTTATATACAATATAAAATAAGGTATTTATTTTTATATTTTTAGCACCAATTCAAACCACAAAATTCCCCAACAGTATTAATGCCAAAAATTGAGTATCAACCAGAATTTGGCTTTGAAAAAGTCAGTGAAGAACAGCTTGTTGAATATTGGCTTGATACAAACTTCAGATGTCCCAAAACTAAATTAGCTTTAGGTAAATAATATCGCACTATTTTTATAATCATATCAAGCCTTGTCCAGCGAGTGTTAAGATAAAATATTTTATTTTGGTAATTCAACTCTAAAATGAATTAGATGCCACAAACTTTTACCTTAACCAAATGTCCAAATTACCTAATTTTAATACAATCCTATTTTTTTTATCTTAGTCTCAGTTCAGCATAATATGGATCTCATGCAGGTAAAATGGACAATTGATGAGACAGAGAGTTTAAGTTCAAATGGCAAAGATCAAGAGTATCTAAAAAGGTTATATCTTACTCTAGACAAACTCACACAATTAGGCAAAGGAGAATATGTACTGCTTCATAATCCTAAAAAACCATTCCATGTTGATCTTTACCAGTCGTCAATGTAAACAATCAAAATTGAAAAAACTACATTGTGTTAATATTTCTAACAAAGTTATTGTTATTTTAGGTATGGTGGTTTCAATTTATTGAACATGTATTTTGTTTTACAACAGACTGATGTTTCTGATTCATTGGTTTGGAATCCTATAGACTCACAAGTATTATGTCCAATTCATAAATACTTCAATATTGCACCGTGCATGTTCAGGCCAAATCCTGAAGAATTAGATATCCAAATTATAAGTATGTTATATTTTATTATTATTTGTGGGTATTCAAAGGTAAACTTATAATAATGTTTTTAGCTCAACAAGTTAATAAGTATAATAAAGATAAGAAAGTCAAAGAGGATTACGAAAATGCACAACTTCAAAGAAAAAAGCGGATAAAAATGGAGAAAAATAAAATCAAAAGGAAATTAAAAAGAGAAAGTGATATTTTATACAAAGTCAAAAGTAATATTAATTAATTATATACACAATGTTAATTAATTGATACAAGGAAATTAAAAACAATCTGAACTTTATTTTGATGATAATCAAAAGATTGTGATCTTTTTAATTTAAAAACAAATATATTTTTCATAGTTTATTAAGTATAAGTATTGATTTTTTTTTTACGAATGAAAATAAACGCATTGAGCAATATTGTATTTGTTGAGTTTGAAATTGTATTTAACAATAATATAATTTACTAATTTTAATTATCTTTTATTTTTCCAACAATAATTAAAAGCTGACATCAAAGTTTAAATATTTACCTAAGGTTGAATTCATCAATATTTATAAAGAAATAAAGTATATATAATGTTAATTAAATTAATATTGAACAAAAAAATAAGATATACATTTTTATTCCTATAAAATAATAAGTAATGAAAACAAGTATAATTAATGATTAGTAGTTATTATTAATCATTGTATTAATGTACATAATTTTATTTACAAAGAAAATAAACTGTTGAGTGTTGATTATAAATTTATAAAATACAAGTTGTAAAAAATAAAGCCTGCACATACATTTTGATGATTAATATTTAATTACTGATTCTATTTATCCCTAAAATCCAGTAATCTAATTGAAAATAAATAGTACTATTTTATTTTGTCTTCTCAAGTTCATTTATTTAATAATATTATCCAAAAGAAATATTATGTACTCGAAATACAAAGAATTTTTAATTTTTTGATATAATTTGTTAGTTCACTTTTTATGTTAATTTTTTAGCAGTCTGATACAAGGTATCAACAACTTTGCTCATGCTATTTATATTATCTAAAACTAATTCGTAAGTTTCATCGATTTCCGCTTCTTCAAATACTATAAGAATGCCTTCACCCTGGTCTAAAATACCATGGAACTTCTTGTCCAATATCATCTGTGAAAGTTTTCGTTCAACATTTTCCATTGGTAAATTTATTGATTTGGCAACATACTCAACTTGTACTCTGAAAATACAAAAAAATATTTTATTTAATGGTTAGCTAAATAATAAAACTGATTAAGTTGATCATAAGTTGTAATGGATAAAATTGGTAGTTACTCCTTAGAACAAAATGTTAATGTCAGTTAACACCTTTATATTAACACTATTCATTTTATACAAACTATGCTCTAAAGTATAGTTATAAAAGATTTAACTAAATAATATACAAAAATAAACAACTAAATAAAACTATAAAATTATAAGATAAATATTGTTAAATTATAATAATATATTTAATCATTAGTGTTCGTGTAATAAAAATTTATTAAAAATTTGGTGTAATATTAATGAATGTTATAACAAAAAATGAAATAAATCAGATTAAAATGAAACATTCATATCTTATTTTTTTTTAAATAGTTCAAAATCTGAGAAATTGTTATTTACCTTGAGTATGGTTCAATGATTCTACACAAATTTTGTTCCAACATATTTCCATAAAGTGTATCTAAATGTGCTCTGACAATTGGATCGTCTTCCAATTCTTTTTTATATTCATTTAATCCAATTTGAAAATCTGCTAAAGATCTTTTATGACTAGCCTTTGCAATGCTCTTCATTGCTTCTACATCACGACCCGTATATTTTAATGCTAATTTTCCACTTACAATCTGTTGCACATCTTCTGCATTATTTAACATAATCTTTGACAAAAGCATGTACTTTAAAGCCTTGAGTGCTTTAGATGTACTGTCTACGCTGTCAAATCCTTCAAAAGCTTCATAAAAGTAAGAATAAGCAGTTTTAAAGTCTTGCTCATCGGCTGCATGTAAGATTCCAGATTGCAAGTCAAGAGAAGCCTGCATTTTGGGCGGGCAATAAATAGAGTTTGCAGTTGTTCTAGCAGAAGTTAGAGAGGCTCTAGCCTTGGACAAATTATTCAAAGCATGATAAGCTTTGCTTTCCAACAATAAAACATCAACCAACAAATTTTTATCATCCAATTTTTTCAGTTCTTTCAACAATACAGAGCCATGTTGCAAAGCTTCTTTGAACATTCCAGAATCGAAGTACAGGGCCATCAATCTGGACTCCAGGGACTGCCTGAGAAATGTTCGTCGTTCTTCCTTGGCCCATTCTATACACTCCTTACACAATTGCAATTCAATGCCAATGCCTGCTTCGAGATCCAGGAAGAGGTCAACCAAGGATCGCACTAGTTTGGCTGCCTTTGCCTTACTGATTTCGGACAAAAAAGGTCTAGTCTCCTTAATTAGAGCGGCCAATTCTTTGGCCTTACCTTCTTTCTTTAACAGTTCACCCTGCGAAAGGATTAGTTGCTCGCGTGCCATAATCCTGTCGTGTTCCGTTTCGACTTTCTGCATGGCGAAGTCTGACGGCTTATTAATGCGCGCTAACATTGTAGCACCTGCCATTTTGATAATTGCGAAAAGTACGACCGCGTATAACACTTAAATACTGGCAATGGTCCCCGATCACTTCGGGTTTTCGCTTATAAGGACGAATAATAATAAATATACAATGGATATTATACGTACTGGGCAACACTAAATAGAGGAAACTGACAAGGCAAAAAGAGCATGACCAGCGATTTACAAGATTGGTGAGTGTGACCAACATGATCAGCAACAGCGGCCAACAACTAAACAAAATATTTAAGTATACTGTTTATGGAGCCGCTGTTGCAACGGGTTTTGCCGGTTTCCGTGGTGGAGTGTCGAACTACTCGAACTTTACTGTCGACAGGAAGTCAGGAAATGTATTCACTAAAAAGGCTTTTCCATGGTACTCTCCTATTATTATTTATAAGTGAAATAGGAAAATTCTAAGATAGTCAACAAAAAAAATGTACGAAAAATGCTGTCGAATGAGCGTTGTTGTAGAGCTACTTAATGAAGGTGTCGTGCGCATGTTGGTCGCACTGACAAGGTGACGCCGTTACAATGGCGTGGCGCGGCGGAGGGGACGTCCCCTAGCTCCCAAGCTTTGTTTATTAGTTTTCAGCGTCTGCGTCTCTTCCTTCACAATTACTGTGTTCTACCCGTTCTGTCGTTCGATACTTTTTTTTTCATTTTCTGCACGCCCGGTGACGAAAAATTATGTTTTGTTGTTGAAGTTAAACTTCCAATTGTATCGATTTTTTGCGTTAACGCCGATACGTAAAACCCTCATCGAGGATTTTCGATTTATCTCCCGAACGAGATTTAATTAACACGGTGACGGACAGACACGTGAATTGAGCTTCAAAAATGAGTGACGTCGAGGTGAGTAAAAACTTTTGGGTCCTGCAACCAATATTATTGCCGGCATAATGTGACGCCGTTTCTCCGGTTTATTGGCGTAGTGCGTCGCGTTTTCCGGGTAGATCCAATGGTACTTCCTTGGAAATAATTGAGGTTATGTCGTGTTAAGAATCTGATTTTTAATTGTCGCAATTGTTCTTTTCTTGTCATTCACCCGGTTTTATTTTGTAAAAACCATGTTTACTAACGCATCAGTTTTGTTGTCATTTCAGGATCGCAACGGGAATTCAAAATCCCGTTCCATTACTCCCAGCCGAAGCCGCAGCAGATCGCCTAGCGATCACAAGTCTCGCAGTCGATCACCCACTCACTCGAAGACACGTTCTAGATCACTATCTCGACCACCCAGTCGCAATGGTAGCAAGTATAAGAGCCGCTCTAGGCATTCATACTCAAGGTCACGCTCTAGGTCTCGTTCGTATAGTGGAGATCGCCGTCGCAGTTATCGGAGCCACTCACGAGGCTCTGGCTCGAGACGCAGCAGACATGTAATTAACATTATAAAGCAACATTAATCTTTACTTCCTTTTATTTCATTTATTTGATGATGCGTATTATTTTGTTGTAGGAAAACCCAAAACCGAATAAATGTCTGGGCATATTTGGCTTAAGTGTATACACAACAGAACATCAACTCTATGATATATTTGCAAAATACGGTTCCATTGACAAAATCCTCATTATTATTGATGCTAAAGTAAGCAATTAAACAATAACTTTGTATAATTTTTGTAATTTGTAATATTTATTTTAGAGTGGAAGGTCTCGTGGTTTTGGTTTTGCCTATTTCAAAAAGCATGAAGATGCTAAGGTAGCTAAAGAAGAATGCTCGGGCATGGAAATTGATGGCCGCAGAATACGAGTAGATTTTTCAATTACCCAACGCCCTCACACACCAACACCTGGAATTTATATGGGCAGACCAACGTAATTATTTTTTATATTAATATATGTACATCATTATTATATTATGTGTTTTTACATTTTAGAATGAGAGAAGAAAGGTCATCTAGGAGAAGAGGTTATGATAGATATGATAATAACCGATACGATCGTGGTGATAGATATGACCGCGGAGAACGTTATGATAGATATGATAGAGATAGAGATTACGAGTAAGAAGTTATTGTTATAAAATTTAATTAATATACTTAGTTATTATACTATAAACAATTTAAAATAGATTATATTAATTTATTTACATTATATATTTTAATATTATTTTTAGTGATTACTATGAGGGTGGATATAGAGGTGGTGGTGGCGGCGGCGGCGGTGGTAGAGGTGGCGGTGGAGGCCACTACAGAGAACGCAGATCACCATCATACTACAAAAACCGATCACGTTATGATAGATCACGTTCCCGTTCTTATTCTCCACGTAAGTCTTAATGAAATTTTAGTCTAAATGTTCGATATTAGTACCCTATCCAGCAATCCAGTGTTTTTTTTAAGCTTATTTTATTAACTTTTGCTATCCCATTATTTTTTCTTCGTTTTCTCGGGTTTTTCTCATACGAATATAAGTTTAAAAAATAATCAATTACTTAATGCAGTTTTTCAGCTTTCAAAGTATTTAATCAAGATTTCTCACATATTCAATTTTTTATTCATTTCCTGAAGAACATATTCGAAGAAAAGAATATTTCAAACTGTCAAGATAATATTATATATAAATTGACTTGAAGACTTCTCGAACTTCTATAACTTTAGAACTTTTTTTTTTTTTTTAAATTTAAAAAAAAAACTTATAAGAAGATTCTTCAAATTACAAAAGTAGAACACATGAATGAAGACCCATGTTCACAATATGACCCAAGGGTAGAAAATTGGTAGACACTGATGAAGATCTTGAAGTTTGTCAAGAAAATTAACAGTTTATCGCCACTAATTACAGAGGTAAATTTATAGAATGGTGTAAATTTCCTCTAAAAAAATAACGTCCCGATAGCTTATAATAATTTAAAGATATCGAATTTTGATGTATGCATGAAAAAGTTCTTTCTTAGTAATTTCCTAAAACACTTCGGTTTCTTCTAATAGGTCTTGGTTTGGTTATCTAAATCCCAATATTTCGATCTCATTAATGGATGGCGTTTTTATTTATTGTCCAACTACTATTTGAATGGGCAATTTTGTTGGTGTTAGGTTTTACATCAGTTACGAAACTCTGGTTATTGACTGCTGATTTCCCTTAATTAATCCCAAACTAATCTTGTTTTTTTTTTTTATATAAGAGAAGTTAAATTATTAAAAATATGATCACACAACAGACAAATTGTATCTTTTAATTTGTCTTGTGACATATTTTATACAAAGTATATTTTGTATTTTAGGTATAAAATTTTGTTTTTAACAAATAGCAACAAAATAAATAATTAATACCTGATTAACAATACTGAAAACTGTGATATATAATATGTTTATTAAAATAAAAAATTGAATGTGTTATAATCTCTTGTGACAAAAATTCATTAATATTTTATATTTATTGAATATATAGTGATTGTATTGACATAATTAAGTGTTTCTCAGATACAATTTAAAATATTAGTACTATAGGTATAAAAATATGATGATATTCATATTGCATTTTCTCAATGTAAAGAAAAAAAAATATTTTTCTGTGTTGATCATTCAATAATATTATCTGAGAAAGTCTTAATTATTTATACAATTACAATATATATATATTTTATAAAATGCTTAATGATTATTATTCCTCCAAAATTATCAAGTAAATAACTATTAAAATTAATCATTACTATTTATACAGTAAATTCATGGATTAAATAATGAAATTGGGTACTTAAATTGGTACTTGTTTGATATTGCCCTGCAATTGTACCGTATAAAATGTATTACCACTGTGATGATCTGTTGTGACAAGATATTTTTCCATATACTTAGCGCAATTTTCAATAATAATACATTTTTATAACATGTTGCTTACAATTAATTTTAGTATTGTCAATTATTATTATTTCATGTAAAAATAACTAATTTTGTTGTAGACATTTTGGTGTTTTATACCAAAATTAATTAATTGTTGGTAGTTTATTACATTAAATTAACAAAAAAAGTAAATATGTTTATAAAATCGATAAATATTTTTTAAATTACACATACAATATAGCTGAGATTATATACTAATATATTATCTAAGCAATATAGTGACAAATTGACAATGTACCATCATGATTATAATATAATTTCAAATGTTATAAAAATTACCTTGTATTTTTCTCTTAATAAATCAAACTAAACTTTCTGCAAAAAATCGTGATACAGCAAAATATCAAAGTGTAATGATCAATTTATTAATGTAAGGTTGTCTGTGGTATGGTGATATATTTTTATGGTTTGGTGGGTCAATAACAAACAAGTACCCTAAAGTTTAATGTTTGAATATGTATATTTATATTATATAAACATTTATTATAATTAATAATTAAGCTCTTCGTTTTTTTTTTGTTTTTTTTTTTTTGTTATCTTGAACACAGGTCGTAATAAAACCTAAATGAGCTGGAATATCATCAACGCAGGAATGTTTTGTGAAGAAATTGAATATACATAATTTTTTTATTGCCCAATTTTTTTTTTCAAACAATTAATTTTTTTATCTTTAATATTACCACTTTGTAACAAGACAATTAGTACTATTAAGTTAATCAACTTCATTAATTTTTTTCATTCATAGGAACATTGTTTTTCTTTACTAATTATTACTATGTATTTGTATTTTCATTTGTTCTGCTAAGGTGCGGAAAGAGTTTAAGAAATTTTCTTTGAAGACTAGGGATAACATTGTAATGTGAAGCATTTGTCAAGTCTGAAGAAACATTAAAAGGAGTGAAGATGTTTAGTCAAACATTTTGACATTTTAAATTTAGTTTCGCAATTTTAGTTTTTCACAATATTTTTAGGCTCACCCTATTCAATTGCTCCTACCTAAAATTGTTTTTGGTAAATATAATCAACATGTAAATAAATATATTTTTTTTTTTTTAATTTAAACTTGTCTGACGCTACATTATGCATATGTTTAAATTAATTCATTATGTAATAAGCAAACGAGTTAAAAGTGAATAATAAAAAGTTTTCGTATTCTAAATATATAATACTAATTAATTTCATTTCCTTTATCATCCTGTGAATTTTAATAAACGTGTTTTTACTACTTCATAAAATAATATTTTTTCATCTTATTTAAATATAGGTCATATATTAATGGTAGAAAAACCACAATTGGGAATATGTAAATGTGAATTATTTTTATTGCTTTATTATTAAGTGTAGGAGATTGTTTACGCTATAGTAATACAACATATATTTTAGTGTACAATTTATTACTTTTAACAGTTTGAATAAATTTTAAAGTATGTATATTATAATTTGTAGACAATAAAAAAATTTGTTCATACAGAAATAATATATGAAGTTTAATAAGTAATGTATTTTTCTTTGTTCATATTGATTTAGTAATTTTGACTCTTACATATCAGATGTTATTTGCACTATTATTAAATTAATTGAACTTGTAGGTTATCTACTGATGACATACTAGTTAAATTGGTATTTGTCAATATGATTTGAGTAAGAAAATTAGAAACCAATTAATGTATTTTTTTTTTCTTTATATTTTACTTTTATTATAAATTACTAGAAAATTTAATATCTGGTATTCAACAATAGTGTTGAGATACTGGTGCCATTAATATTCTATTTATCTGATAGTTTGCACTGTTGAATATTATAAACATGTACTTTCAGTGTTCAATAAATTATAATCTTTAGATTATGACCTTTTTTTCTATTGCTGATTACAGAATATAATATATAAATCTGTTGCAGTTAATTTATAATTGGTGTTTAATACTTAAGATTATGAATATGAGTCAACACAAGTCATTAAAATTTATTTTCTCGTGTATAATGTATGATTATCAAATCAGTAAAGAATGTTATAACTAATATGAGTAATTAATAACCGAAATATGTTCAATTTGATATTTATTAATTGGTAAAACAAAAAAATAAATAAGTGAAAATGTTAAATTTTAATAAAATTAAACTAGATGTGTAAACAGTTGTTACAAAATAAAACATTTGTAAATTAAAATACAGTAATAAAAAGTCATAAGTAGTTCAGGTTAAATAAACAAAAGATTACATCAAGGAAATTAAATTTAACACAATGCTGAAGGAACTTTATACCATCATACTGACAAAAAAAAAAAAAACTGTAAACAATTAATTAACACTTATAAACTACTATAAAATTAATGTTATTAGGGATTGCCAAAATGTTTGGATTTCTATAACCGTGTATGATCCAATTGGTATATTTTAGCAACTGACAAGTTTTAAAAGTTAGGTGTAAAAATAAAGCAGTTTTGATTATACAAAATGTGACAACCTTAATAGTATTTACAACACAGTGTTACATATTATACATCAACGGTTAGGTAACAAATGTTTACTTAAATAGTGTACAAAATAATATCGACTTAGTACAATGTTGATACAATTAAATTTAATTAAATTAATGTAAATGCAGTTGATGGTTTTAAAAGAGTATTTTAAATTGTATTTATAATCCATGTAATCAGTTAGCAATAATGCTGAAAATCTTAGTTATTCCACAATAGCAGAGACCTCTCTGACACATTTTAAAATATCACAATATAATACCTAAGTATATTTTATTCCCTCAATAACACATTTGTACAGCGAATCAATATTTTAATACCCACGATTGTCCATTGTACATAGATTTTCGCTGTATATTATAATATTCAAGACCTCGATTAATAAAGATTTTTCAAAAATAAATATAGATATTAAGTAGCACATTTTGGAACCTATGGTTCAATTAACACGGTATTAAAATATATAGGATTTAAATTAATTTTTGGTCAATGTTTATCCGTTAGCATAGGTTATATAACGGATTAAGATCATTTAAACTAGTACTCAATGAATGTATTCAATTACGTCACTGCTGGGGTGTCTGTTATGTTCAAAATCAAGTTTTGAAGATCTTTATCGGCTTCACTCGTCGATACCTTTGTAAAAAAGTCATCCTCATTTTCTTTGATGACATAAGGCGTACTATCAAACTGATAATGTATACCCAATACAATGTTGAATGCCGATACGTCATACCCATGGCAGCTGGAATATCTGTATTGCGGTTTCTTGTCATATCTACACCCTTTGGTCTGCGCCCCTGTAGAACAAAATATGTCAAATAGTTATCATAACATTATGTTAGTGACAGCAATCGCCATCATATTTTTATTCTCCTGCCAAATACCTATGGGAGATATGCATTCACTAATGAGAGCACATTGGATCCACGGTAGCATGATGTCTTGATGCATGTCAAGAGTATTGTACACAATCAGTTTATTAACTAGGACCAGTGGTAGGAAGAAAAAATTGTCCGCAGGTGTACGAAAGTAATCAAACATTTTCGGGTGTGTGAGCGTTGTTGTGGCCATTCTTGTCTCCCAGCCAACTATCGATTTGTTACTGTAGAGCGTGAAAAGTTTTGAGACATTTGGAGATATTATCCGCACATTTGGATCGAGAAACATCACGGCACCAGCGCGATTCAAAGCATCCTAAAGGTACAGTTAAAAGTAGTAACATTTTGATTGGACACCACTAAGCCATACTCAAAAAAATCAAACCAAGTGAGTGTATACCTGTAATACAAGAGGTCGATATGCTTTGATGTGTGTACGGCTTACGTGAGACGGAAATTTTGATAGATCAAAATCGACAATAGTACACCGAGTGTTGTTATTACAAAATGATTGCATCTACAGAACATGTATTGATCTTGTTAAAAATAGTAATTTAAATTTAAAAAGTATATAGAGCATGTTTAGTGTATACTTACAAGAAGGAGTTGGTAGTCAGGTATTCCCAAGTTGTACACAAGTATTGCGCGGTCAGGCAAATACTTGGCCACACACATAATGAGCCCGATCGCTTGGCTGTGTTCATCGTCCAACACGTATGTGACTACAATGGGCAGCGTAGTATTTCTCCAAGACGAATCTGGATAAATGGCTGGTTTCGAGACAAAACCCAATGCGTACAAATAGTCTTCGTTAACCACCAATTCTTTTTGCTCGGCCACTTTCAAATTGTCCTGGAAAGAAAACAAAACGCTGGTGTTGAAAAACGACACTAACCGGACTCCGCACTGCGGGTTCGATTACTTTAAAGTTTTTGAAGTTGTTAATCTGCTTGTGCGTTTCGGTGACCAGAGTTTCGATGGCTGGCCGGCTTAAACTGTTTTGAAACATTAGGAACAAAATACTGAACGAGAAGACGGCGATAAAGCAGAAGAGCATGTACCGCGAACGCAACCTCAGGTATTGTAACTTGAACATAGGGCTGTATTTATTGTCGACACCGGTTTGAGTGAGTAAAACGCAGTCGCGAGCTCAACTACACGAGTCGAAACTCAACTGTCTCGCGACCACGTCCTGCACTGGAATAAATATTTTATAATAAATTGATCTCGTGGACGCTTTAATGATTTACACGAAAGTTAATGTAGAGTGTAGACATTAAACCCAATTTTAATTAGTAAAATAATAAGTCGACGGGCGACCGTAAATTGTTATCAGGATAGAGAAGTTTTGTTGATAAGCTTTATCAGTTAATACTTTTCAGTATCTCCGAAATGATAACAAATAATTAATAAATATATATATACGCCTTGGTAGTTTAGGTCATAGCACGGTATGGTTATATGGCCAAGAATCACGGTATACTATAGTAATAACTGCAGCAGCTGCTGTCTGCTATAATAGATAATAAAAGCGCGGTAAAATAACTTGAAAATATTAGTGTCCCTTAAAAACTAAGACCACCATAGGCCCCAAACCCTCTCACAAACCATCAATCTTTTCCAGGTACGTACACAAAGAGGTGTTTTGGTGGTTTAAACACCCGCCAAAATATTTGAGTTTTTGACGTTTTTATATGATAAGTATTCAATTGTCTCTGAAATGGTCGTTCACCACGCCACTGACTATACCTAATTTTCATAAAAAATTGATGTATATTTATTAAAAATAGTTCTACTTTTCGTTTTCAATAACTTATTTTCAAAAACACTTCCAAACATTTTTTTTGCATACGCCCCTGATTTATTCAATCGTTAAACAAATACCTAATTACTAGATATACCCACGAGTATGCCAATAATTGCCATTATAGAGATGAGTAGAACCAGGAATTTAAAGGAGTATGCACGATTTTTAATAATTATTCAAAACACAACTATAACGGTCTATAAGTAATATAGAAATGTATTTCATAATACTAGGCCTATTTTAATTGCATTTTCACACATTAAACAATATTTAGCGTTCGTTATTAAATTATTGTAAAAATGTACCTATTTTCGGTCTCATTTTATGTTTCTCATATTAGAGCCGCTCGCTCAATTCAAATCTTATACAAATTTATAGTCACAGAGATTGTTGTGTCGGTGTGATATTTGGTGTAGATTTGGTTGCCTAGCCATTACTTGTCTTAAAAAAATATAAAATTATTTAAGTTTTTACACTAAAAACAACTTTTAATCGCGTCAAAATATTAATCCCTAATTAATTAAGGATTAATTAAGAAACTGATTTAGTTTCAGTTTTTGATCTAGCGCATAACTGTATAATATGTAATACGTTTGCCATGCAGGTCGTATCAGGTGTAAGTGTGTAACGCGTAGTGAAGACATTGTGACATAGTCAAACAATGCATACATCAAAAACAAATACTGCAGTATTATTATGTATCATAGGTGTTTTTACTTGGAGAGGGGAAAGATGTGCATGTGCATATCAAAATAGTATTTGCATGTTCAGACGGTATCGCCAACCGATACAATAACTTTAACAGTATTCATATGAATATTATAATATTATGGTGTGAATGATTTGATAATATGTATTGTTTTCCATTTATTTACCTATATTATTGTTTAATATATTATAATTTATCTATTATCAGTTTATCAGGAGAAAAAGTATTATCTATACTATGGTTACTATGAAACAATACAGCAGGTAATAGTAGGTAATAGCGCTAACAATGGATTAAGATATATGTATAAAGATATACAAATTATTATTCAATAATACATAGTTTTTAAGATTTATAAATTATGAATATCATTAATTTTTCAAAATATAAAGGGGATGAATAATTTAAAAAAAGATTAGTACTGGAACGGAGAATGACTTCTAAAAGAAGTGAAGGGATTACACCTTTCCTTTTTCGTAATTCCTTTACACATCGACTACTACTGTACATGCACCTAAATATATTAATCTCAGCTAATCGACTGCAAATCCCTAAAACTATATACAATAATTTTATTTAGATTTGGTTCACGCGTTGTTGATGTTTCGCGGCATCGCGTACGCAATTTGCAATACTATCCTGTTAGTACGGTTTGATTATAGACATCCGGTCAATTAGTTGTCAATAATAGGTCTTAAGGTCAATTTACTAGGTACGAAATATTATAATTGACCTCATACATGAGATAAATATTCACTCTAGTCTATTACACTTAAATATTTATACTTTGTTCTGAAACCATTTTATATAATATTGATAACATAACAATATATGAATTATGATTTATGATTAATGACTTATAAGTATATACAAATGTATCACCTAAGCACTAAAGAACTAACCAAATATCAATAAAATAAGTACTTTTAGTAATACAAAAACTGCTTAATGAATGATTGATTTGTTTTTCATGATTATAATATAATAATATAATTTTAGTATACAAATTATTATAATAAGTAACAACTGTATATTTATTTTACGTGGTCAAAATACTACAATTTTTAAAACTAATGAAAGTACATAATAACGAACCCTACGTGGACTATTATAATGTTAAAGTATTATGTAATTACGAGAGATGAAAAAAAAAAAATAAAATCTTGTATATGTTTACCAATGGATTGAAACGGGATTAAATTGGCATTAGACGAAGTTCAAAAGGCCATACATAATCAGATATTTTGTTTTAAATATTGCAATGCATCACTATGGTGCAGAACCTAAGACCTAAATAATTATTTCTGTTCGTCTATTAATTATCCGTTTATTTGTAATATTTGTCCGTTAAAAATTATAAAAACGGTTAATAACAATATTAAAATACATATATTATCTAATAAAATAACCATCGCTTTTTTGGTGTTTTTTAAGTAATACTTTAAACAAAATAACTATTTAATACTCGTGTATGAAGAGCTAGAATTTTAATAATATTTATATAAATTACAATTTTAAAGATATTCATTTTTATTATTCATACATTTTTATGATTATAAAATAATTATAATACATATATAACTATAATTATTTGTGGAGGGTATTTGTATAATTTCAACCACTAAATCGTGTAAACCCAGGTGGAACATGCAAACCAATAGTATTCTAGGAAAAATAGAGTTAAATTGCTAAATAATAAACATAATTTAATAAAAGTATTACATTCCCACTACGAAAAATGTAATTAATAGTGTAGGTACTATTTATTTCCCCTCTTTGACTCGCTCGCAGATTTTTAAAATATTTTGAAACGATTTCATAATTAAATACTGAAAATAACTATAATAATTGGTCACCGCCTGATGTTACTCTTTTTACTTTTAATCATTTGACTGTATGAGATGGTGAGTAAAAATAAGTTCTATTTATTATTCATAGGTATTTCATAACGATTAGTTGGAAAAAACAACATTGTTGTTCTATTAATCATTATATCCATAAGCCTTATACTACTCAGGTCTATGATTATATCACAAGTGCAACAATGCAACTAGTAGGTATGATATTAGATAAATTTAATTGTTGTCAGTTGTAGGTATAATGTGATAATTTGAAACTAAAACTACCAGACATTACAAAAAACAAAAAAATGTATAATATTAAAAAACATACTTATGAAAGAAACAAATCCGAATTTAATAGGATGTTCCCAACATAATATCAGGACTAACAAAAACATAATATAATAGAATCAAAAAACATTAAGTCCATTTAAATAGATTCCGGTTCTAAACATTGTGAAATGCTAGTTCCACTAAATTAATAAAAGTTTTGGATCTTAAATTTTCTCCAGCAACTGGTTTCAGAACAGGTTATGTCGGTCTAAGTTACAATATCATCTGCTACAGAGTGCTACAGTGTTCTAGTCCTAGTGCCCATAAAACAAAAAGTAATACATGATAGTTTAAACACAACCAACTAAAGAACGCATTCGCAGATTATATTATATTATACAATTTGTGAGTTCGTAGTGGCAGCTCTATAGATATTTGATTGTGGTGGGAGGGGGGGAACCAAGTAATCATTTTATTATTTTAGTTTATTTATACATCGTAGTTTATATAGTTGGTACATAATCCTTACTACACGCTCGTACGTGTCTATATGTAAGTAGTCGGTAATATATTATGGTTTTTTTTTTTATAATTCTATTAACAATACACATTTTTTTAGAATTGCGGGCTTGGGGGACCCCTTCTGAAGCCACCTCTGTTTGGTCGTATTTAAATATTAGCTCTAAGAAAATATTTCTTTAGCGTTTTATAATATTACGCATCATTGTATGTGACGTATACCTAAATTGTAATTAATTGTTATTTAATTCCTTCCTAGACAGGTGTGCATGCATTTAAACATAAATGTACATCCATCAGCGCCAGATTTAAGTGATTACCAAAGTGCTAGTCGTCTGATCACAATTTGGAGAGTCTCATGTGTTTGGTTACTTTATAATTTTTTTCTATAGTAATAAAATTAAAAAAAAAAAATGATAAATATTGTCATAATGTCATCGTTTATTTATTTATTTATTTTTAAAGCAATATGAAAAAAATCAGATATTATTAATTATATATTAAATTTATTAGATCTTTTACCCAGTAACTTGGAAAAATAAATTTTTGGTGATGAAGTGCTACAAATTCCAAAAGTTAAAAACGTCATTGTTTATCTATAAGACTATGATGATCCTTATTACCGACTTAAATACCTAATAAAATAGGAACATAAAGCATACATTTTCCAACATTTTTTTAAGACATTAAATCTATAATTAGATCGTCGATATGTAGGAGCTACTTTCAAAAGTGCGTATTATTTTTATTTAGAATAATGCGTATTAGATTTGAACAATATTCAAAAAAAGAACAATAGTGTTATATATTTTACTCATAGCAAATTTGGGGAAACGATTGTTTATTTTTATTTATTTTTTATTTTTATTTTTGTCAATAACAAATAAAGTCATACTTATTAATACACTGTACTATATATACTACATATAATTATCGTTATATATTAAAATTAAAAATAAACTTTATACAATTTATTTTCAAGCCATTATGCGACGAGCGTTCATTATAACATTTTTAAATATTTACGTCTAGTAATAATAATTAATTAAATACCTTGTTTAAAAAAAATTGGCTTGAAGTTTTATTTTTTAATGATATAAAAATTTTTTGTTTTTGTTTTAATTAAATTTATCAATTGCAATCGTTTTGAACGTTATCATCGCGACGTTAATGCATGTTATTATGTAATAATGTTTATAAAATACATTCAATATAATTAATCTGAAAACTTAACTTTAAGAAATGGTAAATAGAATTAAAATATTTATTTATATCTAAGGCTCTGTAGTAAGTCTAAATGCAAGGCGGGTAATCTATATGCAAACAATATGTAGGTTACACCTATAGTAAATAATAATAATATTTGAAAAATGTAAATAATAAAATATACAGTTATTGAAATAAACGTAGATTATTGCGTGCATGCGAGCTAGTGTGCGATAATTTTATGTTTTATACAACGTATATAAAATAACTGAACATGATTAGATAAATCGTTATAATCACTAATCAGAATCAGCTATACTTTTGTTTACGGACGACCTCTGTTTGTAATCACAGAAAGCCTAAATCTACGATCACGCCAATAGAGCCAGCTGTTCACATGAATACAGTAAAGTTAGGCGATCCTAACGGCTAACGCAGAAGCCGGCGTCGGACGTTGCTATAGCGTCCCACTTGTATGATTCAATAATCAATAGTAACAATTCGTTCCTCGGCCGCTTATGCGTATGTGTCTATCCCTGCTCGCTGCGCTATATTGTAATATACGCTAAAACATTTCACTCGTTCCGTCTTTTTAAATCTAACAACAGCGTATTGCGTGTTTTTATTTGAAACGTGTAACTTAAAATGCACGCTATTAAACATTAATATTAATAATTAATTTGGTAAAAAATTCGTGCCTACCGCCGTTACTTATCTGTCCAACAATACACGTTACGTCAACGAACAATCGCAAATATTTTAAAATTTACGTTATCCCACCACACGGGTGAAAACGTTTACACGGCTACAAGCGACGAATAGTGCGCAGATGCTTTTATATACAAAAAAAAAAATCATTATTTTTCCATAAAACGCCGTGGCCGGTGCTCGTACGTCAGTCGTAATACTTGACAATCCCACCGTAGCCGTTCAATTGGTACATATACGTATTCAATATATACGTACAATGTACATATATAAACATACACATATACTCGACATGGCCCTTATTGTACTGCAATAATAACATTTTAAATCGCGAACGACGACCATTACGTTCGGCGGTCACTCACACGCGGGTCCGCATCGCATACGGTTACCACAATTTCTATACCGGGCCAACCGCGGCCGCATCAGCAGTGGCCATCGTCGTCATGCCACGTGAATGCCCGCACCGGCGGTGGTCCACCGTCCCGGTGGTCGGCGTTAGCGCGGTCACATTGTTCGCGGCCCTCTTGTTGTTTGCCGCCGTTAGTAAATACTGTTTTTGGCCGAGATTCAACGAAAAGGCGCTTTTCCTGTCGCCCATGATACGCGGCGGCCGGGTCGCCGAAGCGCGGGCCGCGTGCAAAGTGAACCTGAACAACAACACGGCCGCGGCGGACAGTTGCGCCGGTTACCTGACCGTGGACGAGGCCCACGATTCCAACTTGTTCTTTTGGTTCTTCCCGGCCGCGAGCGGCGAGCCGGACGCGCCCGTCGTGATGTGGTTGCAGGGCGGACCGGGCGCCAGCAGCCTGTACTCGGTGTTCAACGAGCACGGCCCCTTTACGGTAAACGAGGACGGTGACCTGCTGCCACGCCGGCACACGTGGACGGCCACGCACTCGATGCTGTACGTGGACAACCCGGTGGGCGTGGGGTACAGCTTCACCGGCGACGAAGCGGGTTACACCACCAACCAGACGGCCATCGCCGAGAATCTGTACGCCGCACTGGTGCAGTTCTTCGAGCTGTACCCCGAGTACCGGGACAACTATTTCTACGTGGCCGGCGAGTCGTACGCGGGCAAGTACGTGCCGGCCGTGTCGTACGCCATCCACCAGAATAATGCCGGGGCCCGAGTCAAGATAAACCTCAAGGGACTGGCCATCGGCAACGGACTTATCGACCCCGTGAACCAGATGGTATACGCCGATTACTTGTACGAGCGAGGACTCATCGACAGTAGGTGTCTATACCATTATTTTTTAATTAACTCCATTATAAACACGACTATATTATAAACCGGCGGTTTAACCTGTCTCTTCATTTATAGTCTCGAAAAGCTATTTATGATATATGTGCGCCACGGCCTAAACGAATTTCCCGAAGAAATTCTTTACTAATAACTAATAAGCAAAGCGATATTATAGTAAATCATAATATAACACGTGTACTGCATTAATTATTTAATAGTATGTAGGTATGTATAAACACTTATATGATAAACCTATAATATATAAATATATATATATATATATATTATATATACTACATATGCAATATACGTACTTAACATTTTTTTTTAATGTGTAACCTTTTCTCAATGAAAATGAAGTTATCTCATTAGACTTTAATACTTTATACTACGTGATAATATTTGCTGTTCACTGTACACACAAGACAATGTGAATTTAACTAAATTAACAGTTTATCTATACTATACCTATATATTAGATTCTTTAACAATCACAATATATGTTAAATCAACTTCAATTTGCGATGTGTCTCAACATGAAAAATTGAATTAAATTTTTTTTCATGGATTTTCTTGGAGAAGTTTATACTTTAGTTTTTAGTAGAACAATTACTTGTTTATTTTATATAGATGTTAACTGATGTGATATCATAATAAGCGAAACTTCTAAATACTGTACACTTCGGGTCGCTGAGAATTTGGCCGCTATTAGGGGATTCGCAGCTCATAGAAAGTTTGTACTTTGTTCACAAAAGTAACGTCCACTATTTGGGGGTGCTCAGTAATCAGAGGTGGTTTCACTGTACATCTCATCAAAATACTATATTCTCAACTTCGAGACATGTACGATTATTAAGTGTACGTACACAATAATAATGTGTAAATTGCATCGTTGCAGATACGAACAGACAGATAATGGAAAAAATGAGTGACGACGCCCGAGAGTTGATCGCTGCGGGAAACTACACCGGCGCGTTCGATGCGATGTCCACGCCACTGTCGATGTACACCAAGTTGACCGGCCTGCAATACATCTACAACGTGTTGTGGGAATACGACCCGATACCGTACAGGGGCGGTCACTGGTATGAGTACGTGCAGCGTACGTCTGTTCGGGCCGCACTGCACGTGGGCTTGCAACAGTGGTCGGGTATGGACGTGGTTTTCGGGCGGATGAAGTACGACGTACCGCTGTCCGTGGCCCCGCGGCTGTCTGCGCTCCTGGAAACCGGCCAGTATCGCGTGCTCCTCTACTCCGGGCAGCTTGATGCGATCGTGCCGTATCAGGGCTCGGTGAACGTGGCCAAAGCGCTCCGGTGGAGCGGTGCTGAACGGTTCAGGAACGCGAATAGTACGGCCTGGATGGTGCCCGTGCGCGACTGTCAGAAGCGGTGCAATACCACCGAGTCGGCCGGTTATGCGACCACTTACGGTCCACTCACGGTGCTGCTGATCAGGAATGCTGGCCACATGGTACCGTATGACCAACCGATGTTTGCCCACGACATGATCGACCGGTTCACGTCCGGCAAACCGTTTGACTGAAAATCAGCTACGACACGGCGCATCACTATAATATAAAAGTATACAAACAATGATTTATTTTGCTGAAGTAACGACGTCACCTCCTTTCCGAATATTGTACATTAAATCTAAATATTATATTTCTATATAGGTTAACCCTATATATGTATATATATTATTATGGTTGGTGGTCATGTCGCTCCCCCACTTAATCACGAAAATGTGAAGCGACTACACAATAACAATATAACGTTAAAGTTTCGTTGTATATACTATTTAAATTAAGATTAACGTTTACATTGAATATTATATTGTTTGTCCATTTCACGAAACGAATTAACTGTATGTGGAATTATAAACGCTTTCGTTGTATTGAAAGTTATCTCTATATGTATTTGTTAATAAATAAATTTATAATCTTGTACTGTTTAAACATTAATTAATATTAACGTAACGAAATGATATACGTGCCATACACCAACATATTTATCGTGTGTGTTATCATGATTTATTTTTTATTTTAATAAAAAAAACGCCAAACGGTGATATTATTTTTATTATTAATTGTATAAGTCTGTATGTTAAATGAATATATAATATTATATTATTCATATTTAATATAATAATCACGCATTCACTTAGTTCTTTGTAATGCATTAATAAACTCGTTAATCAAGTCATAACACAAATCATATTTGATCATCTTCGTGGAGTTAAATTATGTTTAAAAGTATAAACATAATACGATAAACTTTTTATTTAAATAGTATGGCTAATAAAATCATACCATACTATAATTTTTATGTTGTGGTTTTGGCTGATTAATAAATATTATTAGTTTTTAATTTTTATTATTTAATAGTTAAAATAAATTTATATCAGTATAGAAATATTTAAGATGTAAAAACGAAATACCTAACTGCTAATTTAAAGACTAGTGGGAGTGTATTGCAATTTTCATTCTGAGTACAAGTACAGGTTGTAATTGGCGTACACCTATTATGTAAAACAAGGATGTAAATATTCAAAAATGTTTAATTTTACAGTATTGCAGTTAATCAACTTATGAATGTTTAAAAATATATAGCCTTATAAACATTTCTCCAGAAAAAAAAAATAGTGGAAAATGGAACATATCTATTCAATTGTATATAGAAGTATAAATAATAAATGTAATATGTAATGTATAGTGTTAAGTCAAGCAAGGAAATAGAAATATGTTACGATACATTTATCATATTATGCAAAGGTTAGTAATTCTTTTCAAATTTTAAATACTGAAAATTTAATTTTTTTTTTTTTTTCATATGACAGTCACCAGCAATGATAAAATAAACACAATTATGAATAGGATACAAAAATTCTTAGTATAATAAATGTTTATAAAATATCCACACGTTTATCGAAATTAATGATTAATATACGTATACACGACGGCAGAAATGTTTGGAGACCTATTCTCGATGATCGATCGTATTCATATTATAAAACAATTGAATTGAAATAAAAAATTATAAATATGAGTAATTTTTTAAGTTTGCATAAGATTATACGCAGATGTACGCCGTAGTATAATTATTGTTAAACGACTCAATTATTCGAATAACCTACGTCACGGACCGAAAGCTCGAATACTCGAGAGGAGGGAGTGCGATTTCGTCGCTGTCCTTTTCACACGTTGTCGTATGAAACCGTCGACTATACGCTATAGATCGCAACATAAACGATTCCCATCGAGCGCCTAATATATAATAAATTATATTATACACTACGTATTGCGTGCTCGCTCGCCTAACCAGCACACGTCGCACAAACGCACAATAATTTAACTAGTCGTCGCGAGGACCGGACACCCTTTTTTCAATATTCATTTCATCGTTATGCGTGTGCGTGAGCGTGTTTATTTTATTGATATTAATATGATGCGTAAACCTAACACAACTCACAGTAACCATCGGGTGGAATAACTGTCCCACGCGGTAATAATATCGTATATATATATATATAATAGCATAATATATTTAAATATACATACCTGCAGAGAAAACCGACGGTGATTGCGCGAGGTCACGTACATAATAATATTACCGGATATTTTATACCAGACTTTCCACGGTACCGTGTAATCCGTCTTCATGGTGCACAAACGTAAAATGCTGCGGTGGTCCGCCACCTCACAATTCCTCGTCGCAGCCGTCGCGTTGTTCGCCGTCTTTCGCTGCTGCGGCTGTTCGACGCCGATCTGCAACGTACACGATGACTACTATGAAGACCTCCACGATGACGGGCCACTGTACTTGTCGCCCATGATACGTGACGGCCGAATCGACGAGGCGCGGGCCGCTTGTAAAGTGAACCTGAACAACAACACGGCCGCGGTGGATAGTTGCGCCGGTTACCTGACCGTGGACGAGGCCCACGATTCCAACTTGTTCTTATGGTTCTTCCCGGCCGCGAGCGGCAATCCGGACGCGCCCGTCGTGCTGTGGTTGCAGGGCGGACCGGGCGCCAGCAGCCTGTACGCGGTGTTCAACGAGCACGGCCCCTTTACGGTAAACGAGGACGGTGACCTGTTGCCACACCGGCACACGTGGACGGCCACGCACTCGATGCTGTACGTGGACAACCCGGTGGGCGTGGGGTACAGCTTCACCGGCGACGATGCGGGTTACACCACCAACCAGACGGCCATCGCCGAGAATCTGTACGCCGCACTGGTGCAGTTCTTCGAGCTGTACCCCGAGTACCGGGACAACGATTTCTACGTGACCGGCGAGTCGTACGCGGGCAAGTACGTGCCGTCCGTGTCGTACGCCATCCACCAGAACAATGCCGGGGCCCGAGTCAAGATAAACCTCAAGGGACTAGCCATCGGCAACGGATTTATCGACCCCGTGAACCAGATGGTACTCCCCGAATTCTTGTACGAGCGAGGACTCATCGACAGTAGGTGTCTATACCATTATTTTTTAATTATCTCCATTATAAACACGACCATATTATAAGCTTGCGGGTTCACCTCTCTCTTTATTTAGTCTCGAAAAGCTATTTAAGATATATCCGCGCCACGGACTAAACGAATTGCCCGAAGAAATTCTTTACTAATAAACAAAGTAATATTATAGTAAATTATAAATATAAATCATAATATAACACGTGTACTGTATTACTTATTTAACAGTAGGTAGGTATGTATAAAAACTTATATGATAAACATACTACAACATGGACGGATTGTCAAAATTTTTGGCCCGGGAAGATTATTTAGACAGGAATATTATAATATTTAATATTGATGCATATAATATTGAACAAAAATTAGGTACGAGTGTTTTTTTTTTTAAGACAATAAAAGGCAACTTTTCTCCCCATATATACAATTTTAAAAATTACAATTTTGTTTACTGACTATATATTTATTAAAATAATATGTGCACAATGCACATAAATAATATAGCAAAATAATTTAATATGAGTTCTTTATTATTAAGTAATGCACTTTTTATAACTCAAAAAAGCTATCCAAAAGAATGGCATTAGGTTTTTTTAAAGATTGTTAAATCCAATTCCTTTTTACTTAACTTTTCCTATGATTCTAACATATATATTTATATTTCAATAAATAAAATGTTGAGATTAAATAACATAAGCAATTTGAATATATAATGTGTCATAATATATGTTTTTATGTATGTTATTATTATTTTTTGTTAATTTGTTATTCCTACTTAAAATATAGTTAACTTATAGGTATAGTTCCTTTATTATAGCTCGATTGACGGCTACAATGTTGGTATAATATGTAGGCATATTATACGCGTGTCATAACCGTAGCCTGGATAAGAAGTCAGAAATCACGAACTAAGTTATACTATAAATAAAAAGGGCCAGATGGGGTTTTTTTTGGTAGAACTTTTCGGGCCGCACTCAAAATATTTAAACCAAGGATGGATTGGGCTTTTCTTTTCATAAAACTTTTCTTTTTTGTAGTAACTACGTATACATACTTAATATTTTTATTTAATGTGTAACCTTTTCTCAATGAAAATGAAGTTATCTCATTAGATTTTAATATTTTATACTAGGTACGTGATAATATTTGCTGTTCACTGTACACACACGACAATGTGTATTTAACTAAATTAACAATTAAAAGTTTATCTATACAATATCTATATATTAGATTCTTTAACAATCACAGTTAATGTTAAATCAACTTCAATTTGCGATGTATCTCAACATGAAAGTAACGTCCACTATTTGGGGGTGCTCAGTAATTAGAGGTGGTTTCACTGTACATCTCATCAAAATACTATATTATGCATAACTTCGAGACATGTACAATTATTAAGTGTACGTACATAATAATAATGTGTAAATTGCATCGTTACAGTTACGAAAAGACTGCAAATGGAACAAATGGATAACGAGACCCTAGAGTTGATCGCTGCGGGCAACTGCAGCGGCGCGTTCGATGCGATGTACATGTCACAGTACAGCACGTTGGACCATATGCAATACATCGAAAACGTGATGTGGAGAAACGACCCAATACCGTACAAGGCCGGTTACTGGTATCAGTACGTGCAGCTCACGTCGGTTCGGGCCGCACTGCACGTGGGCAGGTGCCCGTGGTCGGGCTTTGAGGAGGTTTTAGAGCGGATGAAGTGCGACATACCACTGTCCGTGGCCCCGCGGCTATCCGCGCTCCTGGAAACCGGCCAGTACCACGTGCTCCTCTACTCCGGGAAGCTTGATGCGAACGTGCCGTATCAGGGCTCAGTGAACGTGGCCAAAGCGCTCCGGTGGAGTGGTGCTGAACGGTTCAGGAACGCGAATAGTACGGCCTGGATGGTGCCCGTGCGCGACTGTCAGAAGCGGTGCAATACCACCGAGTCGGCCGGTTATGCGACCACTTACGGTCCACTCACGGTACTGCTGATCAGGAATGCTGGCCACATGGTACCGTATGACCAACCGATGTTGGCCCACGACATGATCGACCGGTTCACGTCCGGCAAACAGTTTGACTGAAAATCAGCTACGACACGGCGCATCGTTGCACTATAATATAAAAGTATACAAACAATGATTTATTTTGCTGAAGTAACGACGTCACCTCCCTCCCGAATATTGCACAATAAATCTAAATATTATAATTATATATAGGTCCCTATATATATACATTATTATTTATTATTAGGATGGGTGGTCATGTCGCTCACCCCACTTCATCGTGAAAATTTGAAGCGACAACACAATAACAATATAACGTTAAAGTTTCGTTGTATGTACTATTCAAATTAAGATTAACGTATACATTGAATATTATTGTTTGCCCATTTCACGAAACGAAATAACTGTGTGTGGAATTATAAACGCTTTCGTTGTATTGAAAATTATCTCTATATATCTTTTTATTAATAAATAAATTTATAAATATATAATCTTGTACTTTTTAAACATTAATTAATATTAACGTAACAAAATGATATACACCAACATATTTATCATGAGGTGTTATCATGAAATATTTTTATTTTATTATAATAAAAAAACGCCAAATGGTGATATTATTTTTACTTTAAATTGTTTAAGTCTGTATGTTATATTAATGTATAATACATTCAATATAATAATCACGCATTCGCTGAGTTCTTTGTAATGCATTAATAAACTCTTTAATCAAGTCATAACACAAATTATGTTTAAAAATGTAAACATAATACGATTAAAGTTTTATTTAAATAGTATGACTAATAAAATTATACCATACTATAATATTGTTATGTTGTGTGCTTAGCTGATTAAGAAGTACCTATTATTGGTTTTATAATAGTATAGAAATATTTAAGATGTAAAAAGGAAATACCTAACTGCTAATTTAAAGACTAGTGGGAGTGTATTGCAATTTTCATTCTGAGTACAAGTACAGGTTGTAATTGGCGTACACCTGTTATGTAAAACAAGGATGTAAATATTCAAAAATGTTTAATTTTACAGTACTGCAGTTAATCAACTTATTAACGTTTAAAAATATATAGCCTACTAAACATTTCTCCAGATAAAAAAATAGTGGAAAATGGAACATATCTATTCAATTTTATATAGAAGTATAAATAATAAAATATGTAATATGTAATGTATAGTGTTAAATCAAGCAAGGAAACAGAAATATGATACGATACATTTATCATACTATATGCAACGGTTAGTAATTATTTTCAAATTTTAAATACTGAAAGGTACCTACATTACAATATTCTACGCAATATAATTATTTTTTATTTTCATATAACAGTCACCAGCAATGATAAAATATACACAAATATCAATAGGATATAAAAATTCTTAGTATAATAAATGTTTATAAAATATCCACACGTTTTATCAAATTTAATGATTAATATTCCCGACAACGGAAATGTTTGGAGACCTATTATCGACGTTCGTTCGTATTCTTATGAAACAATTAAAATGAAATAAAATATTATAAATATGAGTAATTTTTTAAGTTCACATAAGACTATACGCAGATGTACGCCGTAGTATAATTATTGATAAACGACTCAATTATTCGAATAACCTACGTCACGGACCGAAAGCTCTAATACCCGTGAGGAGGGAGTACGATTTCGTCACTGTCCTTCTCACACGTTGTCGTATGAAACGGTCGACTATACGCTACGTCGCTACACAAACGATTCCCATCGAGCGCCTAATATATAATAAATCTATATTATACACTACGTATCTCGTAGCGTGCTCGCTCGCCTAACCAGCACACGTCGCACAAACGCACAATAATTTAACTAGTCGTCGCGAGGACCGGACACCCTTTTTCAATATTCGTTCCATCGTTATGCGTGTGCGTGAGCGTGTTTATTTTATTGATATTAATACGATGCGTAAACCTAACACAACTCGCAGTGACCATCGGGCGAAATAACGGTCCCACGCGGTAATAATATCGTATATATATATATAATAGTTTAATATATTTAAATATATATACCTGCAGAGCAAACCCAACGGCGATTGCGCGAGGTCACGTACATAATAATATTACCGGATATTTTATACCAGACTTTTCACGGTACCGCGTAATCCGTCGTCATGGGTCACAAACGTCAAATGCTGCGGTGGTCCACCACCTCGCATTTCGTCGTCGCGTTGTTCGCCGTCTTACGCTGCTGCGGCTGTTCGACTCCGAACTGCAACGTACACGAAGACCACCGCGATGACGGGCCACTGTACTTGTCGCCCATGATACGCGACGGCCGAATCGATGAAGCGCGGGCCGCTTGCAAAGTGCACCTGAACGATAGCGCGGCCGCGGGGGTGGCCAGTTGCGCCGGTTACCTGACCGTGGACGAGTCGCACGATTCCAACTTGTTCTTTTGGTTCTTCCCGGCCGAGAACGGCAAGCCGGACGCCCCTGTCGTGCTGTGGCTCCAGGGTGGACCGGGCGCGCCCAGCCTGTACTCGGTGTTCAACGAAAATGGTCCGTTCTCGGTGGACGAGGCCGGCGGTCTGCTGCGGCGTAACCACACGTGGACGTCCACCATCTCGATGTTGTACGTGGACAGTCCGGTGGGCGTGGGGTACAGCTTCACCGGCGACGAAGCGGGTTATACCACCAACCAGACGGCCGTCGCCAAGAATCTGTACGCCGCACTGGTGCAGTTCTTCGAGCTGTACCCCGAGTACCGTTACAATGATTTCTACGCTGCCGGCGAGTCGTACGCAGGCAAATACGTGCCGGCCGTGTCGTACGCCATCCACCAGAACAATGCCGGGGCCCGAGTCAAGATAAACCTCAAGGGACTGGCTATCGGCAACGGGCTTATCGACCCCGTGAATCAGATGGTATACAGCGATTTCTTGTTCCAGTGCGGGCTCATCGACGGTAATCTACCGTATATGTTATAATATTATAACTCATGTCTAGGGGTGGCCGGTAAAACATATTGGCCAGGAAAATGTATAGTTTGGCTGATTTTTATCATATGTTTCCATTATCCAGACATTTAAAAATCCAAATATACCTATGTTCATCTGAGAATTTTTATCGATTTTTTTTTTCTGAAGAATATCAATTTCAATTTTAAGTTTTTATTTAACAAAGGTTTTCATAATTGTTTATAATAATTATCAAGTATCATAAGTATTAAAAATGGGTAATACCTTGTACTTATTCTAATTACCAATAATTAGGTATTACTTGTTTATTACTGTCTGCCTGTCTATATTAGGTATATTAGTATATTTTCTCAATGGCTACGACATATATTATAATGTGCGCTCACTAATAATATACATAATATATATGTTAATAAAATACAAACGTAAATACGAGGATATTTTCATGTGACATTAGATTTACAATACAACTGCGTTTAAACTTTAAATACTACTATATAATCGTATTCGAATAGAACTCGTTTTATTATTACGATTACGTATCGTTTTCGACATTTTATATACAAACAAATGATTTTTTTATATTGTTATTATTCATCATATGTTGTCCTATATTCGATATAGGTATCCTTTTTGAACAAATAAAATAAATCGTTATTAATTCATTCATTTTTCAAATGATAAAAATATTTATTCAACGCGCATAATTTTAAAATATTGTGCAACTACAATTATATGTTGTTGATTTGTTTTCAAGGGAGCTATTCTATATTCTACGCAGAAAACATATAGGTGCCTATTTTGTTTTCTCATAAATTAATAATTATCATCACTTAGATCGTCTTTGATATGCGATCCTCCAATGAGTCATAATCATCAAGTGTAATTACAACATACACTTTGAAACTACAAACTAATTATATTGTATTATTACTACGATACATTTTGTATAATCCCTAGGACACATAAAACAGTTTGCACTGGACGTTACCTTCCTATGTAATTATGATTAATGGACTTACGCGTGCTTGTTCAAAATATTTAAATTGTTGAGGGATTTAATATATCTGAAGTTGAGAATACGAGTATAAAAACACACTGAAATAATAAAACTGTTATTAATGAATATATTAAAATGCAATAAGTGTTCTTTACTTAAAATGAATATACTTATTTAATTGCTTATTGACATACTGTCACTTACCATCACACGTCCTATTTTTGTTCAATGAATATTTTATTAATTTATTTAATTTTATACAAGTAAAATAATCGACCACATTTTCATTATAATATAGTATTGATTATCATTTTGATATTTATTGATGTTATTATACAGTATATTTTATAAATAAATAAAGATAGTGGTGTTACATGCAATTTTTTTCCAAAACGTTTCATAAAGAAATACCTTCTTTATAATATAAACACGTATATTCTATCGTAGCTCTAATGTCTGTGTGGGTCGTATTTAACTGCCTATATCATATATTATAATTATTATGTATAAAACCAATTCAAATGCGTTTAAAATTCACGTCCGATTATCAATTTCGTTTTGATAATATGCACAGTATTTATATATCGTTACAGAGGACGGCAAACGATTGTTCAAGGAACAGGAGGACTTGGCCCGAGATCGAATCGCTTCGGGCGATTACAGGGCCGCGTACGATGCGATGACCAGGATGATGATCACCACTCCGTCGCTGTACGGACAGCTGACTGGCATGCGGAACATCTACAACATGATGTGGCACAAGAACCCGATACCGTACGAGGGCGGCCACTGGGACCGGTACGTACAATGCCAGGGGCGAGCTGCGTTGCACGTGGGCCGACGTCCATGGTCGTCAGTGGACGTGGTTTACGAGCGGATGAAGTACGACATACCGCTGTCCGTGGCCCCGTGGCTCGGTGAGCTTCTGGACACCGGTCGGTACCGCGTTCTGCTCTACTCCGGGCAGCTGGACGTGATAGTGCCGTACCGTGGCACGGTTAATGTGGCCAGGGCGCTCCGGTGGACGGGAGCGGAGCGGTTCAGGAACGCGACGCGTTCCATCTGGATGCCCAACTGTTCTTCTAGGTGCCGTACCACCAAGGTGGCCGGTTTCGCGACCACGCACGGCCCGCTCACCGTGCTGCTGGTCAGGAACGCCGGTCACATGGTACCGTATGACCAACCGGCTTGGGCACACAACATGATCGAACTATTCACATCCGGCGAGTCGTTTCACTGAAACTCCACTTGGCCGCTACTAACAATAAATGAGTTACAATTTATAGCTGTGTAGTATCGAATGTACTTCCAAACCGCCATTAATTGTAACTTTTTCTATAAATGTTTGACAATATTTTTTGTTGAAAGTTTGTTTATAAATATTATTCTTAAATTAATTTAATGTGTTCTGCAGTTTAAGATTTGAGATAGTGACTGCAAAATGATACGCTGAGGTCAGACTGACGTTTGCAAAAGTTCGTGATCATAATATAGTTATAAACTATTTGAAGACATTGTCAGCGAAGATTTGGGCCGTCTCCGAACAATATTACAGGACTTGTGGGCGCGCGGGTAACTTCTTAGCTGTTTCCAGAATATAATATAACAAAATATAAATCTATGTATGTATAATAAATAATTATACATTTATATGTGGTCATATGGATAAGTCTTATCACATTCTCAAAAATATGAAATGACAACATAATGTTAAAGCTTAATTATATATTTATATCGACGGTTGCATATAATATCCATTTCACGATTTCATGAAATGGATGAACTTAATGAAATTATAAACAACTTTTTTATTATGTATTCAATAATACTGTATAAATTTATATATTATTATTTTTTCTATTTAATGTACATTTTAATATAATAATACAGACTAAAATACTTATAAAAACCGTATAAGTTATAAATGTATGTATCACACTCCAAGGATATTAATCATACGTATTGTTGTATTATTCAATATTTATAATTAAATTTAAATGTGAAATATCAATTATGAATTTACGTATAATAATTTAGTAGTTATATCGCGGTTGCTTACTTTTTTTGTCGTGGTCTAACAAATTCGCTATCCAAATAATAATTCAAGTTATGTTTGATCATCTTATGGAGTTAAGACATGTTTTATTATTTTTCTTTGAAAATTACAACCTTTAAGAAAAATCTTTCTAAGCAAGAAAAAAATATATCAATTACTTCAATAACTGGAATACACATTGTAAATGATTTCGTTGTAATACATGTATATGCAATTGTTCGAAAAGGACGACAATATTTGATGAGAAGTCACGATATGGTATAATACGCGCGATATGTATTAGGGCGGGAACCAATATGAATATGTTCACGAGTCATACAGATAAATACAGTGATACCAAAACCCAAAATGTTTATTAATACATTTTATATAATTTGATAAATTTTTAATAAATGTGTACCAAAAAAAATTAAAATTTATGATAATAATGAGTAAATTTGGATTTTATAAATAAGGCGCGCGCCCATCTGACCATGACGAGAACTAAAAGTTAGCCACCTCTGATATATAATAAGTTTTAATTTAATTTATATTTCATCCATTTTTAAAAGGTTTTTGATCAACGTTATTTTTTTTTATACCTTTTTAAAACCCCTCTGTTAACTAAATACATTAAGTTTTAACAGCAAATGTGTTTTAAGAATAACAAGATTAAAATTTATAATGTATTTAAATATTATTTTAATAAATGTATATAATAAAAAGTTTTTACTAATTACGACGTGTTAAATATTTAAAGATTAATATTATAAGGAAATAACAAACAAATATTTTTATATGTTTATAAATTAATTTTAATTATAAGAACATTGTTTTTTTCTTTTGCTATCCGTATTGATAACTTTGATATTTAAAGTTTTTATGCTTTTAATGATTTTTACAATATTACTATATACATTCAAATAAATATTTCGTAACATTAATATTTTATAATATGTGTATAAATAGTATTATACTTTAATAACCAATATTTTATACAAGTATTTGTTTATTCTATGTTAAAAATGTATTATTAAATTTAATTAATAGAAATAATATGTACCTATTGTACCTACAAAAAAAAAAAAAAATTACATATAATTAATTTAAAGATAAGTGTGAATTACGCATATCCCGCACATATCCTTTAATCTATATATATATATATATATATATAATATATATAATAAATATATAAATAATAAGTGTATTCTTTTAATATTAATTCAAGTCAATAATAAAAAAATAATTAAAAAAAAAATAATAAATAATAATAATCAATAATTATATTCTGTGTCAATACTATAATTAATAATAACACCAATAAGTAGCACAAAAATGTGCATATCGAGTATGGAACATCATTTTTTACTAATTATGACTTTCGTTTATATTGTTATTCTACGTATTACAATGTTTTTCAACGTATACTTTTCTATATTATACTAAATATTTTTTTGATATAACTATAAGCTCAGAGATTTCATTCAAGACATTATTCTTACTTATTAGTAACATAATGCTCTGTAAGTTGGTTATTCCTTAGGATTGTAGAATAAAATATAAAACAAAATATTTATAATTTTTGGTATTCGGCATGATGTAATTTTTTTGAAAACTGATCAAAAATTATGCTTGATAATTTGATGAGTTCTAGTTATGTATGAATACACTAAATTATGCATAATAATATTTGATATGGCGTAAAACATAGGTCAAAAATGTTATTATGAAATCGATATTTATTGATATTTGATTTTACTTGTAAAAAACATTATTTAATTTTTTGAAAAAAAATTAAATTTAGTAAGTTCGACCATATCTGAGTATAATTAATGGTATTGTTAAATTCAATATAATAAAACATATTATATGTAGATTGTAGGTATGCTATTAAAAAATACTGTTTACCAATTTGAAGTATTTATTTTACGGAAATTACATTAAAACTTAATTTTTATTGTTTTTCGTTTACACATCATCTCTTACTCTCTCACATTACATTTTGTTTATACAAGATTAGGTACTACATTTTTAATCGCATATCATAGTAAACATTATATAGTTATCTATTAAATTTATAAGTGAGTTTATGGTGACATAGTTCGGTGCACTATAGATAAGGTAATGCCCCATGCGATATGGACAGAGCAAAGTATAAAGGGAAATGTAATACAGATATTAACATGCATACGGACATTGCCGTCTCACTCTATTTTTGGTTGCCATTATACGAAAACTGGCGATAATGCAAATTAATATACCTGAAATCCACTGGAGCGGATCGTTTATTTAATTATACTCGTAATTGTACTAGCCAGTAATCGACCGCAGTATTGTGATCAATTCTAATAGTCATTGCAAGTGTTATGTATACATCATATGCAATTCACATGGTGTTTAGTTATACGTACGTACCCAAATCTAGCATCTATTTATTTAGTATAACAATATAACTACGTAAGTTTTCGTATTCGAGCGATGCGTCTTGACACTTCCGTAGCGTGGTCACTGTGGCTGCTGTATACGTTCGTATGCAACTATTCGGCAGCATCAGAAAAAGGTGACGGAGCACTGCTGCTAACTCCTCTTATACGAAATGGTCAAATCGACGAAGCTCGAGCAGCGTGCAACGTCACGTCCCTGGAGCCGACTATCGAGAGCTACTCCGGTTACCTAACCGTAGACGAAGCGCACGGTTCCAATATGTTCTTCTGGTTCTTCCCAGCCGCGAACGGTAATTCGGATGCGCCCGTCCTGCTGTGGCTACAAGGCGGCCCAGGAGCATCCAGCATGCTCGGTGTATTTAATTTGAACGGTCCATTTTCGGTGCGGTGCAAGTGTGATGGCGGCAAACTCAAGTTGCGTGACCATGCGTGGACGACTACGCATTCGGTGCTATACGTGGACAACCCGGTGGGCACAGGCTTTAGCTACACCGCCGACGATTCTGGTTACAGTACCGACCAGACAGCTGTCGCTCGGAACTTGTACGCCGTTTTGGTACAATTCTTCGAACTGTTCCCCGAGTACCGAAAGAACGACTTCTACGTGACCGGCGAGTCATTTGCCGGTCATTATGTGCCAGCTATATCGTACACAATCCATCAGAACAACCCTGGGGCTAAGGTCAAGATCAACCTTAAAGGGCTGGCAATCGGAAATGGCCTGGTTGACCCTATCAACCAGCTGTTCTTTGGCGAGTACTTGTACCAACATGGATTGGTTGACGGTAACTTTATATTATGATATTTTGCCGTCTACACTGCGTTCATAAATTAAACACATTGATATTGAAACTGCGAAAGAAATACCGAGATTTAACCACATAATAAATATGTATATGAAATGAAAACATTTTATTTTACTTCATTATTGAAAAATTTAAATACCTTAATCAATTAATTGAGAAAAATGGAAAAAAATAGATATTTACTATGTCAGTTGTCAATACTTTTTTTTTAAAATGGTATACAGTTTCGGCACCTATAAATGTGTAATGATGTTTACCTTAGTTTATAATCAATAATTATTAATTATGTAATATGATAAACAAAAGAAATATGAAAATATATGTTATGTGACTGTAAATATATTAATATAATAAATTAACGTTGTTTTAAATGGTTACAGAAAATGGAAAGCAAAAATTCGAACAATTTGAGAATGCTGTTCACGCTCAGATCCTCGCCGGTGACTACAAGGGTGCATTCCGCATATTCGACGAGATGTTGAACGGCATATTCTATCAGTACCCGACGCTGTTTCAGAACCTGACCGGTATGCATTACTACTACAACATGCTGCTGGACCAGAAACCACCTTCGTCCAATGATTGGATGAAGTTCGTTCAAAAACCGTCCGTGAAGGCCGCGTTGCATGTGGGCTCACGGCCGCTGAATAACTTTACAGTGGTCCATCGGCACTTGCTTGGTAACGTACTGCAATCAGTGGCCCCATGGTTGGGTAGCCTGTTGGATGCTGGCCGGTACCGGGTTTTGTTATACAGTGGACAGCTTGACATCAAGTTACATCACCGGGGCACCATGCATATGGCTCAGTTGCTTGAATGGTCAGGCGCAGAACGATTTAGAAATAACGCGAAGCGTACCATTTGGCGCGTTCACGAACAGAAAAATGGATGTGACGGCGGTAACAAGACCACCGTGGCCGGTTACGCGACAACGTCCGGTCCACTGACCGTGCTTTTAGTGAGGGATGCTGGCCACATGGTGCCAGCCGATCAGCCGGTCTGGGCCCTCGACCTCATCGACCGGTTCACTGGCGGCAAAACGTTTTGACCTACAGGAACCGCGATTCGTCGACGATAATATTATACTAAAGACGAGTTTTTATTATGTACAATGTACCAGATATAATAAACCATAACTCATATACGAGATATTGTGAATTCAAATTTAACCTATGATAGAGATCGTTATAGCCGACAGTAGTATAAACATAGGCTAAGTAGAAAAATATTAAATATTAACTATGCGATCATTTCGAAAAATAAATAATCGTACAAGGTATACATTATAACTTATATATATTTATATACATTATAACACATCTATATATGTTATATAATATAGATATATATTATGACTATATTATAATGTCCAACGCTTGGTTAATGCCAAGTTTAACCTAACAGCCTTTGGCTAATAAAAAAATGTTGGACTAATAATTTCACTCAGAATTTAAATATATGTATATTATATGTATTTTATTATTATTTATTAGTTATACCAAATGTATAATTACTATTAAGACAATAAGACACCTCAAATGGCCCAATACTGCATAGCATGTATGTAAAAAATAAAATATAAAATTATTATTTAAATTGGTATATAATTAAATTTTAAAATATATTTGTCGCTAAAAAAATTCAATTCACCAAACTCCGTGCCCTAATTTTGATAAATTTCAAATATTTAAAATGTAATAATCGATTATATAAGTTTTTTTAATTTTATGGATATCATAATTTGGTATTCAGCCAATAGGGATTGGATAATGGTAATATTGATCGGAAAGTATTAAGTTTATTAAATTGTTTTGGTAGCATATTTCCGAAATGTTATTTAACTTAACACTAGTCATATGTTCTCTTGTAAAAATGTGTTAATTTTATCATGGATTAAACGTGTCTCGGTTGTATAGTATTACATGACTAATACTATAATTAAATATTAAAAATATAAAGTTTATTGTGTATTTGAGTTATTTAATTTAAAATTGATTAATTATATATTGAACAATAGTTAACGTTTTCATAACTTAAAGAATTAAAATAAAAAAACATAAACGTATAGATTATACTTACAAACAATTTTGTATTCGTACCTAATATCAATAATAATAACAATATTATAAGTACTTTATATATTGTTATCATTTTTTATTTTGTTATTATAACATTAAACGGGTTTAAATTATGTATTTAAGTCAGGTCAGGTGCTGCGTCATCAGACTTTACTGTAATACTAGAAAGCCTAGTTGGAAGAATAATATAGATAACTTGAAATTTTATAATACTGTTTTTTACAAATTATAAAAAAGAATATTGTACGTAACTACAACGACTTGATTTAAAATTAAATTAACATATTTGTATATAGCTAGGTATTAAATAGATTTTTCATGGGGTTTGTTGATAATACTTTTTGCAAGCAATTAGCCTCAACAACTCGTACTCCAGAATAAAATACACGACGTACATATTTAAATAGAGTTATATCTATTTTATTATTATTACATTTTGTTTTATAATGTGTTCTAAGCAAAAAATCGTATTATCTCAATGAAAATTGTGTTTAAGATTTTATTTATAATTAATGCGGTAGGTATTAACACAATTTATATTTACCACAGTTATAAAGCTTAAAAAATTGCACATTTTTATATGTATTTAAATAGCAATAGTAATTCTAATATATAAAACGGAGATTAGCAATATTTTAATAACTCTAGACAAATTTCTATATTATGTAATTTTTCAAAAATATAAAGAGAAAGTTATAAAAAAAATTAAGTTATAAACTGCTTGTAAATAAACAAATTACTATTAAAAAATCAGTTCGATTTTAGACCAGGCATCATGTACCGAGAATGCTTGTTATAGTGCCACGTGATAAATTAATAAAGCATTTGGTATGGAAATGAAAATATTGGAAATTTTTCTAAATCTTACAAAAGCATTTTACACATTACATGCTGGACTAATTGGAATTTTGCCTAATTTTGAATTATTTTGAACCACTAGATTCAAGACTTTCAACCTCGACTCAAATCTCAACCAGCTCTAGTCGGACACTACATTTCCCTAAGAAATACCTATGACGCTATCGTTACGGGGGGAGTGATGTGGCTACTGGCAACTGACAAAACTTTCAGCAATCAATAATATTTATTACCATTTATCATTATTATCATTTATTACCTATTATTATTCATCGATAATTACGTAATTATTATTATTATATAACCCGTCCAGTTCATCTTGGCCATCTGCTGACGTAACAAACTACCAACACAGTTGGTATTACTTTACATTATAATTTATTAGGTAGTAATCGTAACGGCCGCCGATGGTCAAGATTAACTGGACGGGTTGTATTTAGACTCATCAATACTTTCATTATTATTATTATAATCAGTATTTTTTTATTAATATTCGCCTAACCTAAAAACGTTTCAGTATTTTAGTTTATGTAATCTCTCACCGTTGTTCTTGTTTTACGCATGTGTTCTTACTTATGTTGTATTATTAGTAAAGGAATGTTAATTTTTATGAAAATAACAATCGTGTTTAATCATTTGATTTAGTAACCTTTACATAGTCATCGCCAGTGTTAAGTACACCTCACTTGCACTACACATAGTGCTTACCTAAATCCTCTATTTATTTAGTATAACAATATAACTACGTAAGTTTTCGTATTCGAGCGATGCGTCTTGACATTTCCGTAGCGTGGTCATTGTGGTTGCTGTATACGTTCATACGCAACTATTCGGCAGCATCAGAAAAAGGTGACGGAGCACTGCTGCTAACTCCTCTTATACGAAATGGTCGAATCGACGAAGCTCGAGCAGCGTGCAACGTCACGTCCCTGGAGCCGACTATCGAGAGCTACTCCGGTTACCTAACCGTGGACGAAGCGCACGGTTCCAATATGTTCTTCTGGTTCTTCCCAGCCGCGAACGGTAATTCGGATGCGCCCGTTCTGCTGTGGCTACAAGGCGGTCCAGGAGCATCCAGCATGCTCGGTGTATTCAATTTGAACGGTCCATTTTCGGTGCAGTACAAGTGTGATGGCGGCAAACTCAATTTGCGTGACCATGCGTGGACGACTACGCATTCGGTGCTATACGTGGACAACCCGGTGGGCACAGGCTTTAGCTACACCGCCGACGATTCTGGTTACAGTACCGACCAGACAGCTGTCGCTCGGAACTTGTACGCCGTTTTGGTACAATTCTTCGAACTGTTCCCCGAGTACCAGAAGAACGACTTCTACGTGACCGGCGAGTCATTTGCCGGTCATTATGTGCCAGCTATATCGTACACAATCCATCAGAACAACCCTGGGGCTAAGGTCAAGATCAACCTTAAAGGGCTGGCAATCGGAAATGGCCTAGTTGACCCTATCAACCAGCTGTTCTTTGGCGAGTTCTTGTACCAAAATGGATTGGTTGACGGTAACTTTATATTATGATATTTTGCCGTCTACATTGCGTTCATAAATTAAACACATTGATATTGAAACTGCGAAAGAAATACCGAGATTTAACCACATAATAAATATGTATATGAAATGAAAACATTTTATTTTACTTCATTATTGAAAAATTTAAATACCTTAATCAATTAATTGAGAAAAATAGAAAAAAATAGATACTTACTATGTCAGTTGTCAATACTTTTTTTTTTAAATGGTATACAGTTTCGGCACCTATAAATGTGTAATGATGTTTACCTTAGTTTATAATCAATAATTAATATTAATTATGTAATATGATAATCAAAAGGAATATGAAAATATATGTTATGTGACTGTAAATATATTAATATAATAAATTAACGTTGTTTTAAATGGTTACAGAAAATGGAAAGCAAAAATTCGAACAATTTGAGAATGCTGTTCACGCTCAGATCCTCGCCGGTGACTACAAGGGTGCATTCCGCATATTCGACGAGATGTTGAACGGCATATTCTATCAATACCCGACGCTGTTTCAGAACCTGACCGGTATGCATTACTACTACAACATGCTGCTGGACCAGAAACCACCTTCGTCCGATGATTGGATGAAGTTCGTTCAAAAACCGTCCGTGAAGGCCGCGTTGCATGTGGGCTCACGGCCGCTGAATAACTTTACAGTGGTCCATCGGCACTTGCTTGGTAACGTACTGCAATCAGTGGCCCCATGGTTGGGTAGCCTGTTGGATGCTGGCCGGTACCGGGTTTTGTTATACAGTGGACAGCTTGACATCAAGTTACATCACCGGGGCACCATGCATATGGCTCAGTTGCTTGAATGGTCAGGCGCAGAACGATTTAGAAATAACGCGAAGCGTACCATTTGGCGCGTTCACGAACAGAAAAATGGATGTGACGGCGGTAACAAGACCACCGTGGCCGGTTACGCGACAACGTCCGGTCCACTGACCGTGCTTTTAGTGAGGGATGCTGGCCACATGGTGCCAGCCGATCAGCCGGTATGGGCCCTCGACCTCATCGACCGGTTCACTGGCGGCAAAACGTTTTGACCTACAGGAACCGCGATTCGTCGACGATAATATTATACTAAAGACGATTTTTTATTATGTACTAATAAATATTATAATTAATATATATTATTATGAATTCAAATTGAACATGTGATAGAGAGCGCTATCTGACAGTAGTATAAAGTATAAACGTAACCCAAGTAGAAAAATATTAAATACTTAAACTATATGATCATGACTAAAAATTAATAATTATAAAAGGTATACATTATAACTAGTGTTAGGATAATGTTGTTATTTTATTGAGAGTATTGTGTATGAGTGACATCGGCGGTAAAATCTTAAATAACAAAACTAAATAAGTTAAATCTTAACTATCCAACCAGTACCATAGAACAATAATAGTAATAATACCTAGAAAATTAAATCAGCGGTTCCCAAACTTTTTCTTTTGGAACTGAACTTTTCTTATGGCGCCCTTATAAAACCGAGGACCATTTTTTTTAGATAAAATAAAGAATAGAACATTTTAAATTTATTTTCGGACCACATAACGATTAGTGTTGTGGCGTCCAAGTAATGACGCTGCGGTGCACACTTTAGGAACCGCTGTATTAAATACATAACGAAGTCAACATGACACTGTCCTTTACGCCGTTATAGATGGTCTTTGATTACAAACCATAAAAACAATAATAATTATCTATATTTTAGTCTATACATATTTACGTGTTGTAAACGTTGTAAGCTGTAATAACAAGATTTAATGATATGTCTATACGTCTATATGTATTTTAGATTATCATGCGGATTACTAGAAAACTTAAAAAATTTTTATATTGTATTTTTTTAATACCTACTATAGAGGTTATTATTAAAAATGCTTTAGTGTGATAAACATGGGTTCCTCACCGTAGCTGCACCACAATATTTCTGTATTACTTTTAATGAAAACTTAAGGTAGAATGTATACAAAGATAACAGAAATATGTGTTTAAGAATAGCAGTATTTAACTGTGTAAATTTAAGGATATTTTTCCTATTAACATTGTTCGTAATATATAATTATATCTTGAACAATATTATCAAAGGCTAAAAAATTAAGAATGCCAAATCTTGATAATCTGTACAAATTAATAGGACTCTATTCAAACACCAAATAAATATTTACATTCTTAAAAATAAAATTTAAATGTACAACTTATTATAATGTAAATGGAATCTAAATATCACTCCATATAAAGAATCTAAGTACACCCTTTTAAATATTTATAAGCTTATAACAATGTATGTGATGTTGAAATAATGAAAAAATATTAAAATTGATATAGTGTGAATAACTCTAAACAAATTCATCGTGCACATGATACTAAAATTAATTATAAATATATTTCTTTCAGACAAGGATTTGTGGATTAACTTATTGGACTGAAATTTTACAATTTCTTAAATGTTAATAAATAAAACCATTGATTATAAATACTATAAATAGTATTTATAATCAATGATAAAACTAATCTCAAAGCCAAAATGTACAAAATATATTATAAAACAATGGTTATAACTACATATAAAATAAGTTTTATATTATAATATCACATGACACATTGTACGTTAATTAGCATACTTTATATGTAAATAATATAAAGTTATACGTATACCAACTAATCTGTTCATATTTACTAAATATGTTTAATTTATCCAAAAATTATTTATATATTAATTATTGTTTATTCAATTAATTTTTATTTATGTAAGTATAAATCTAAGAAACGTATATTTGTACAGCATTAATTGTATTTATTTATGAGATATACAAATTTTATTTTGGTTTAATGAATAAAAAAATATTGTAGAACAAGTGTTGTGATTTGAGATATTACAAAGTTGTGTACTCGTAGTCGCGATTATTATTATACATCACAACTGTATATAGATAGTAATTATAGTAAAGTACTAAAGTAAATATACCAGTTGTATTTAATTATGATAAGAACTTTTTATTAAACTTTATCATAGCTCAATACTTTAGTCTGTCCTCAATACACAACTATTTTACATAAATAGCTGTTAAGAATTTTAACCATTAAATTAACATATTTCTTATATTATAGGTACTTATACATAAATTTTGTTCTTAAATTTAATTTTCAAGATCCTCTCACAAATATTATTTAACGCTGGTCTTAAATTAGATGAATGATTGGATCATCCTATATACTGTCTTTATGAATGTACTACTAAATACTAATAGTGATTATAGATTAGATAACTACTATTTAATATTATGTATTATACTATTATACTATATTTAACTATGTACAAATAAAACTGGAATTAGGTAGTGGAAAATATCAGTGTTTTATGAATTTCTGATTTCAGTTACTTGATATTCGGTGTGTATGTATAGTTTATATTGATAATTTATTATAATCGAAATAATATATTTATTATTTTTAAATATTAACGCCATCACAAGGTACACGATATAATATTAACAAATAAAACATAATATTGTTAAAACTAAATATTCATCACAAATTATAATACGAATTATATACTCATACCATATACATTATGTACAGGTAAGTTATAACATTTATTCAAAAATAAAATCTATATTAACTAATAATCAACTCAATTTATATTTATATCTTTCATTATTTAAGAGAAGTACCAAAGGCAGATAGTAAATTTGAACGCACTCACAACCCAAGATGTAATGCAAATTTTTTTGAAATCATCACACATAGGTAAATACATTATACATTATAATACTTTGGTATATTGTGTTGTTTAAATATGTTTGTAAGTTAAAAATATGGAAATGACAGATACCAATAGGGCTGAATTTTTTTTAAAAATAATTTATAGTGGTGAGGGGTAAAACAACTTAAAATTGCAAATGTAATTTTATGAATTTGAACAAACAAAAAATAGATATGTTTTATTAAATTATATTATATTTGTTACTAAAAAATGCGAAAATTCTAAATTTCAAGTGTACTTCATTGAACTACAGAACCATTCTACCATTATAAATTTATTATTATATTATTATTTTTTTTTTTTACATAATAAGCGATATTGAATGGTAATGATGTGTTAATCTATATACCTAATTGAATATTTCTAAAGAATATTAAAAAATGTATTTGTATTACTATTATAAGATATGTATTAGAAATACAATTACACAGAGTATAGACAACTGCCTAGAGTGGACAATTTATAGCACCCCAATTTTTTTTAGTGCCTTAATCTAGATAAAAATCTATGCATATATTATATATACTTATAAAACATAGTTAGTTTCATATACTTAATATTATCTGAAATGTATAGTGTGATGTAGAAATAGTCATCGTTATATTCCTGGCACCTAGTATCTGGCATGCCTTAGCAGCGAGAATCGTATTCCATACAACTTTCGTGAATAGATTTATATCTTAATGGATAATCTTTGTAAAACGTACTTATAATTTTATTAAAAAACTAAAATTGGAAGAAAGTGATTCATTTTGAGTAGAAACATACAGAGTAATATTAGCTTATTTAAGAAATAAATTATATACAAAAAGGGTATGTACTTTTTTTTTGATTCACGATTTTATTTTCTTGTTAAGTTGATCTAACGCATTGCAGTATAAAAATATGGAAATTATAAAATATATACAATAATTATATCATAAGCACCTTGAAGCATTTTTGTAAATTATAATTGTATCTTTAGCTAAACAAAAAAACATTTTTTAACTGAAATAACAATTTTAAGTATTAACTTTTATTTTAATAATTATTAATACATTTATCAATAGATGTATTAAAGATTAGTATTATCAATGAAAAATATAATTTATACAAGTATTTCATTATTATATTATTATTATTAGAGTTAGGTGGTTTTTTACCTTAAACACTAAAAAATGCATGAAAATATGCACAATAAATATCAAAATATGCCCTACAAAAAAAATTTAATATGTCTCTTTAAAATTATTTTATTACTAATCCAAAATGTATTTTTAATTAATTTACAACTATTTTTATAGTTTTAAACTTAAATACAAATTTATTATATACAAATATGAGATTTTTGAAATTAAATATATATAGGTACTTAAATATAATTTTGTTTTTACTCAAATCAATTGTGTAGACGTGTAGTTGATCAGTATTAGAACATTTAACTTTTGGCATTTTAAGTGAAAATAAAACGCGTATATTAAAATAATTCAATAACACTGCTCGTGGCACACCATGCACCAAACTAAAGATTTTATAATGTAAATCAATATGTCCTATCAGCATAACGGCATCACTACACTATCGCGATCATCGTTCGTAAACATGATTATATTGATTAATAAACGTAGAGTTATAGTAAAGATAAATAAGTAATAAAGATAAGTTAATAATATATATGTTATATAAACTAAAAGTTATTCTCGTTTTTGTTAGTTGTGAAACCAACAATACCTACCTATGGGTTTATATTGATGTTTATATTATATTTAGGTTATTTTTTTGGCGATATATGCATTTATATACAAATTTTTTCAAAATATGAATGTATTCATAAAAATTACTAAATATACAAAAATATGCAAAATAAAATTGAATGTATCTGATTTTATGTCATACAAAACGAATTTCTTACTAGGTTTGCAATGTGTACGACTAAAAGAAAAAATATACAAAAGTTATAAACATCCTAACCCTAATTATTTTTGTTATTATTATTATTATTATTATTATATTATGTTATATTATTGGATATAATATATACGATATTATGTACCTAGTGACCTAGTCTATTAATAAAGATTAGATATTTTGCTTTAACCTTATTTCTGTTCTTAGTTTCGTTTTATTTATACATATTATATGAACTCACTTATTCAATTGATAGGAAAGATAAATTATATACTTAATTTTAATAATACTATATAATATATTCTACATTCGATGTTTTAAATTGCTGTAAAAACAATTTAGAAAAAATGTCTTATTGAATAACAAAAAAAAAGCCAATTAATTTGGAAGTCACAAAATAAAATTTGTCTAATACTAACGAAGGATAATATTCCTATTTTCTGCCTTTTTCACAATATTATTATGTTAGTATATTAATTATAATACAGGAAACTTCTAACTTTTGACTCCCTAATTAACCAATTATAAATAAATGTTCAAAAAACATGTTGATGTAAATTTAATTCTTTCCTTAATCCAGAGGTTCCCAACCTTTTTTGACTCCCTTAGTCCTTTTCTAAAAATCCGGAGACACCCTAGGGTCTCTATGACTTATGGCCTATATAGACTAAAAATATATTTTAAATAATTGTACGGCACCCCCTGTTTGGGAATCTCTGCCTTAACCTTCTCAGAATCTATAGTTACACAATTACACAATTAATCAAACATATATTATAAATGTATAACTTGAAAGTATTATAAAATTGTAGGATTTGTAGTAGACATGTTCACTGTACATTACCAAACCTATTTAACCCTTATTTACTTAACCTTATTAAAAAATATATTTTTATAGGTCAAAGACAACATTTTTATAAAAAATTAAAAATAATAAGTATGCTCATTAGTCATTATATATATAATTTATAGTTGGATTTCAAATCTATTAAAGATAGGACGACTCAGAGATTTAAATGAGACGGATTTGTATACGACATTAGACGACCAAAAATCATCAACATTAGGCGATAAATTGGAAAAGTAAATTGACAATAATCTATAATCAACCACATAGATTTTTATCAATACTTTAAAATCATTTGATATTAATTTTGACTTTAAGATATGGAGATCAGAGTTAGCCAATGCGTATTCGATGAATCGAAAGCCAAAATTGTTGAGAGCTTTGCTACGAATGTTTGGTGCTAAATTAATGCTATACGGATTAATGTATTGCATAACTGAAATTATTTTCAAGTAAGATTATTTTTTTAATTTGAAGATTAAAATAAATATTTGACAATATGTTTATATAAAAATTATATTTATGAGTATTAGTAAATTATTATATAATTTCCCATTATTTAAGATTAGGTAATGAATATTAACTAATTTATGCCATTTTATATCATTATGACAAAAATTATTTTTCGTTTAAGAAATACGAATTATTACTAATATCCCATGCATATATAGCCATATTGTAAAAGTAGTTATTTAAATGATTATTGCTTATATTAACGACAAGAAGTAAATTCAAAAATCACATTTTTAATTCTGATCAGAGCAATGAATTTTTGACTAAACAATGATGAGTGTATTTTTTGAAAAAATATCAAAAATCTATAATTACACAATTTTTTTTTACGCATTTTAAGTTACAATTTAGACCAAAATTGATAAATATCGCAAAAACTATTTTCAATTAGAAATTCATAAACATTTTTCTTTTTTATATCTAAGTTTTGAAAACTTAATATTAGATTCCTTGTAAGCAATTCATTTTTACACCATATAATCTAATAACATGTTTGAAGGCAATTAATTTATATAAAAATGAATCCTCAAATTTGGACTTAATTATATATTTAAAGATAAACTATGTTAATTATATTTTGTTATAACTTAAGAAACATATGTAACAACTTAAAATGTTTACTTTTACCATATGTCTATATTATTATGAATTCAGAATTTTACACGACATTTTCAATTTATTTTAATATATTATATTTTTATATACTATGAGTCTATTTTTTACTTTTTGACGGTATTTACAAAAACAAATTGTTATTACATTTTAAGTTGTATACGTCAATTTATTATGGTATAATAATTTAATACTAAAAATAAAATAAATGCAATATTTTTGAAATTACATCAACCTACTGTAATACTAGAAGTAAAATCAATTACTTAAATACCTATCTAAAAAAAACATATCATAATGATATAGGGCAATATAGGCTATATACATCATTGAATTTAATTATAACACATCCATAACTGTGAACCATTCATCACCTAATGGCTAATGTACAGCCCAGCTACCTACATGACTACTTTATTAAATTTCTTACTATATATCATCATTCGTCAATAAACTTTTTATTATATTTTTTATTTATTTATAAGCAACTATAAATTAAATTGTAATTTGTTAAGTTAATATGATTAAAAATAAATTATGTAAGTTATAAATTGTCAATGCACATTACATTAAAAAATTAATTGGCATAAACTAAATTTTAAATTATTTACTCGTTTATACTGAGCACTAGATAAACTAATACTTACATATATTTATGATTAGTTTATTAATATACCTAGTATAAACCCATAAGTATGATGTATTTTAATATGTAAGTTTATTGTATACGCTTATATCTTAATTACAGTATGTCTCAACCTATATTAATTGGTGAACTATTAGCATATTTCAATCCTAATCATTCAAAAGATACTGATATAAAATATGCATACCTATGTTCATCAGGTATAGTATTCAGCATATTCATGACAATTATCTTTTACTATTACACATATGAAGAAACCATGAACGAAACAATGAATGTGCGAGTTGCTTGCTGTTCTTTAATCTACAGAAAGGTAAACATACAAATATTCTTTAAATTATATGTAAATATATTAATTTTAATATTTGATACAACAATATTATATATATACATACATATTACATATATATATATATTATTTTTTGTTTCCCCAATTCGTTTACTTTAATTTACTATTAAAATATTTAATTATATATATATAATTATTTTATCTGTATCTAATTATATTAAAATTTTTATTTACAGGACTGATAACTTTTTATTATTTAAAATATTGTTTTTAACAAAAATTTGGTTTTATTACCATTTTTATTACGATTATATTTTTTTGTTTATATTATTTAGTTTATGTATTACAACTTATAGAATGATTATATTTTTTTTCTTGAATTATTGTAAATTTTTCGACTAGTACCTATATATTACTTACTTACAATAAATTAAAATTAATAAGAAAATATTTTAATAGGTTCAATATATACAGATTAGGTTAGATTAGGTTAAGTACAGATAATATTACAGTACGGAGTATCAAATTATTTGTTAAAAATTTTTTTCGAAAATCATAATTTTACTAGAAAAAGGATAGGAATGAGAATTTTGAGTCAAATTGCTTTACATGATTTGGATTTAGTTGAGGTAGGAGTATTTTTTGAATTAAAAAACTAGTTTTGCGTACTCGCGGAAATTTTATTCTTTAAATTCAAAAAAATATTTCTAAAATGTTATTTTTGAAAATTATTATGGGATCTGGTGAGACTTATTTCTGGCCGTTTCAAAATATTTTTCATTTTAAAAAAAAAAAGACTGAAGCGCAAATTTCAAAACTAATTATAATCTACTTGCATATTCTGAATCATATATGGCAGGGGTGGCGAACCTTTTTGAGGTCAAGAGCCAAATTTTCCAATCAACTTTTTTAAAATTTTTCACGTACCAAGAGGAAATTCATTTTTCTAAGGATACAAATAAAGTTATCGATTTATTATACATTATTTTATTAAGTAAGAACACATCTTTTTGGTAATTATAATTTTTAAAATCTTTATAATTTGTTTCTTTGAATTTCTTATAACATTTATAATCAAAACTTTATAAACAGCATAATTTTTAATAATTTCAATTTTTTAACGTGCCATTGAGATTTAATCGGAGGCACGTTGACATGCATGCCGTATGTTCGCCACCCCTTATTTATAGTGTATGATACATATTTTTCATAATAATAAATTTAAAAATCTTAATTTTTACTATAGGATAAAGCATTAGGGTTAGAAGTATATATTTCTATCAACTTCATTACTTTATTTTGATTTTGTAGAGGAAAGCTGAAAAGGAGATATTGGCTTGTGCATAATAACTAAAATTGACATTTGTATAGATTGCATATTTTTATTGGTTGGTAAAAAATATAGCTAGTTTATACCAAAATTTGTTTCCTAACCTACCAATGCTGTAAAAGAAATTATGTTTTGTACATTTATCATTTTTTCATATTACAGTTTTTTCACATTTTTAAGAAATACTATAGTGTTTTGTACAATTTTAGAACATATTTTGGATTTGGAAAGATCATTTTCATAAATTTATTTATAATTTTCATAATAAAAATATTAGTTTGTTTTAATCAAATATTTAATATGAATAATTCAATTTATTAGTAAAAATAGGTAAGGTTAAATCTTAATCGTCAGTCTCGGTTTTTTTTATCAAAAACATTTCGTTTGGTTTTTAAATTAAGATAATACTACACATTTTTATGAAACAAAGGCAGTATAATATTATAAAATAAATAAATCATCTAATTTAAAATAGAATATTACAATTAACTATCGTGTTGTTTTTTTTTTAAAAGCATATTTTTGTAATATGGCATAACTACATACGTCATACATATTTTATAGGTTTTAAGGAAATACATTTTTTTCGGCCTTAGTAATAAGTAATAACAATTTTAATATAAAGATGATACCTAAAAAAATACAATGGAGTGAGATATAACTCTTATTCTTCCTTCCATTGTGTCCAATGGACACACTACTAATATGTATCGGCTTTAATTTCCATTATACTCTATAGTTTACCAATTATCACAGTTAAAAAGTGTACAGTATACATGCCTGTACTGCACTACTCCTAGACCAAAAGTAGATGGCCCAAACGAGTTTGACCGCTAACTGTACCTATTAACACCGAATAATTTATCAAAGTCGGGTGGGTAACTCATATTAGTCATATTATTTACATTTAGTTCAGTTAATATAAGCAAACATTTAATTAAGTAATAACTATATACTTAATATACATGTTACTTTAATGTTTTCTAACTATTATATATTATTGGCGTTATTAATTATTAATGTAGTGAAAAAACGTTTTAAAACTATCAATTCGATCAATATATCATATATAAGTTGTATTATATGATAAATTGTGCCTTATAAATTGGTCATATTATACTTCGAACCCGATAAGAAGACACGGTGTACGTGACGCCCGTGACGGTAGAGATTTGTCTAAACTGTTATCGCCGCGTGTGCTGTTGCAGTAAATACACAGCCGTGGCGGGTCATCTTAATAGAATGACCTCTACCACCACCATAAGTACATATAAATAATAAATATTATATTAATCGTCAAAAGGTACGTTATTCAACGGCAGCCGCCTAATCGACATTCGACAGTTTAATAATAATTTAATTAAATAATATATACACAACAATGATCACTGATCAGTTTAAATATAGTAGGATTGTGTTTTATCGGTTTTCAGTCAATCAGTCGGCTGCCAAGTTCCGACAATATCGAACGTCGTTCCTGCGGCGGCAATAATAATAATAAATCACGTCGTTCGCCGAGTCGAGTTCAGATCGCATATCGTCAAATCAGATCGCCGCATATTATATACATTATATTATATTATTATACAATATTGTATACAGTGTGTTCGCAGTAACAAGACGTGTTTTTATAGTCTGACCACAATGCGTTTTGTGGCAGCGATGTTAGCGTCACCACTGTTGGTCGCGTTCCTCTGTTTGTTCGCCTCCAGTCGGACAGCCACAGCAGTGCCATCCGATGGTGGCATTGGCGACGGGCCCCTATACCTGACGCCCTTGATACAGGCGGGCCGGATCGACGAGGCGCGAGCCGCGTCTAAGGTGAAACCCCTGAAGGCGGCCATCGAGAGCTACTCCGGTTACCTGACCGTGGACAAGGCGCACGGTTCCAACATGTTCTTCTGGTTCTTCCCCGCCATGAGTGGCGCTAAAGACGCACCCGTCATGCTGTGGCTGCAAGGCGGCCCAGGTGCGTCAAGCTTGTACGCCGTGTTCGACGAACACGGTCCATTCTCGGTGGCTAAGACCCACGGGCTCAAGCTGCGTAACCACACGTGGGTGGCCACCCACTCGATGTTGTACTTGGACAATCCGGTGGGCACGGGGTACAGCTTCACCGGCGACGAAGCAGGATACAGCGCCAATCAGACGTCCGTCGGTCTCAACGCGTACGACGCCCTGGTGCAGTTCTTCACGCTGTTCCACGAGTACCAGCACAACGATTTCTACGTGACCGGTGAGTCGTACGCGGGTAAGTACGTGCCGGCCGTGTCGTACGCCATCCATTTGAATAACCCCGGAGCAAAAGTCAAGATTAACCTCAAGGGACTGGCTATCGGCAACGGTCTGGTCGATCCCATCAACCAATTGATATACAGTGAATACCTGTACCAGCACGGGTTCGTCGACGGTAATTATAGTACACATATAATATAACGTACGTCATAATTAAGACTGAGTATTTGAAACACTATAAAAATATCCTTAAAAATTATTTATTTTAGATGCTTTTATTATTACTATATTTTTTTAAATATAAAAAGTACGGTAGATTGTAGTCTATAATTATAGACTATAATCTACCGTGGTTTACATTATAAATATACGGCTGTGCGTATACCTCTATAATATACCGTAATAAAAAGTATCGAGTCGTTTTAAAAAAGTCAAAAACTATATTATTTTTATCATGCTTTAATGTTAATAATATATTTCAGTTAAAAATATAAAATTAGAATAATTGTATTTATTTATTAAAAGTTTAAAAAATATTGTACTAATAATAGCACAGCTATACAAACTATATAAAACGATAAAACTTTAAAATATGAGTAAAATAAAGGTGTTTTTAAGGTAACTGTTAAAGAAAAATACGAAAAAAAGAAAAGTATACAAATAATCAAATATTTTTTAAAATTGAGTTCATTATTAGGAGGTTTATGATTCAAACATCGCACTAGGAAAACTATGTTAATAAGCTAAAAAAAAAAGAATTAATAATAAATATCTACAAGATCTCAAAACAAATATTATATAGATACTTAATATTACAGAATCACGATCTAATTCTACTTTAATGATGATTATCCTGACATTATACTATCGTATTATATTATTTTATTATTAATATTATGTATCATCATAGATTATGGTAAACAAGAGTTGGATAAACTGGAGAACCTAGCCCGTGCACAAATCCTTAACGAAGACTTCCAGGGCGCTTTTAGCACGTTCGACAAGCTGTTAAACGGAGACGTTTATCCGTATCCGTCATTATTCCAGAACCTAACCGGCATGCGGTACTACTTCAACATGTTGTGGGACCGAGAACCGACGCCGTACGGCGACTGGGAGAAGTACGTGCAAGAGCCGTTCATGCGGGAAGCGCTGCACGTGGGCCAGCAGCCGTTTAACAACGGTACTACGGTCGAACACCACCTGGCGAATGACATGATGCAGTCGGTAGCCCCGTGGCTCGCCGCCCTACTGGACGCCGGCCAGTACCGCGTTCTGGTGTACTCTGGGCAGTTGGACATCATCGTGCCCTATCGCGGCACAATGAACATGGTCAAGTCGTTGAAGTGGTCGGGCTCGGATCGGTTACAGAATGCGACGCGAACCATTTGGCGGGTGGGCAACGAAAACGCGACGTTCGTGGCTGGTTACGCGACCACGGTCGATCCGCTGACCGTATTGCTGGTCAGGGATGCCGGTCACATGGTACCGGCAGACCAGCCGATCTGGGGCCTGGACATGATCAACCGATTCACGACCGGCAAACCGTTTTAACTAGACCATGAGTCCGGTAATGTTTCATGACAATATCGCATTATAATTTTATGTTCCCACAATAATTATTGTTACACGTTTGATTTAATCGCCCAGGAGAATTAAATTATAATTTATAATAAGTATCAGCTGCCGCCGATTAAAATACATTACAATTTGTATCCGTCGACGTTGAATTAATTGATATATTATTATAATTTTGTACGTAACGTATTCACATTCGGTCTATTGGTCTATATAATGTGTACCTAATGATAAATAATAATAATAATAATAAATTATCAACAATAATTTTATAAAACTATGTTAAAGCCTGTGTTATTTAATTGATGAACATAGTCCTAGTCATTGTACCGTATTATATTGTTATTGCTGTATTATCTATGTGTATATACCTCGAGCACCTCAATAGGTACTGTGATTAAAAATTTGATAACAAATGTCAAAAGATCGTTGCTATAGTATTATACTATAATATAGTATAATGTTGATGATGACTTATCGATTACTGAGTTACTGACCGTATTAACTCTGGTATCTGTTCGTGCAGTGGTTATTTGTGCGTATATATGTATAACGTACATAATTATAGTCGATACAATGAAAATACGAGACACCACCATAATATATAACATAATAATAATATATATACCAGATGTTCAATAAGTTTGAAAACAAATTCTTAATTACTGTATGTCTGTAGATATGCATATTTCAATACCTATGTTGCAGGAGCAATAACAACAGATAACACTGGTGTATATTCATAATGCAAATATTTAACAAACTCATTAATGTTAAATCATATTGTCGTTTATTAGTCCCAATTAATCTAATGATAGTTTTCCAAACTTATTGGATATCTTCTATATAATTATTTAATAATGATGCCACATTCTACCTTGCATATTATGATGTGTTGTTTCTGTATTACAAACTTACAACTTAACAAATTAGTGTTCAGCAGTTCCGATTTTATGTAATAATATGCTTTAATCAATAATCATCATAGAGTAAATTGGTCTAGTATAAAATTCTAAAGTAAGTACGTTATCTTCGTTATCTTTGTTTTCTTTTTGGATTCTTTACGATGTTTTAATATTTAGTGAATTATGAAAATTTATAAAATGTAATATTTTACATACTCATGTAGCCATACATTATAAATTTATAATGATTAATTAAAAACTAAAATATTGTAAAAAATCAATAAAAACAGATAATATTCTTTCTTTTAAGTATAATAATGTCAATTCACTCAAGGTAATTTTATTACTCAAAATTATAACTACATATATTAATCACAAATTCGCTATGTATACGTTTGTATAAGACCAATTATCAATGTACCAATATGTCTTCATAGATCTCTTGAAATTATAGTGAGGAAGTCGTATTAGTTTGAATTTCTTTAATTAATTAAGAGGCTTGTTAATTGTTTATCTATTAAGGTATTCTATATAAAATTATTGACAAATTCGAACTAAATTCTAAAAAGTAAAAGTTAATATTCAGTAATCACTTTTATTTCATATGTTAACTGTTAATTGGTATACCTACATTACTAATTTTTAGAGAAGTGGAGAAAATACTTTTTTCAACTAATATTTGATATAATTGACCATAGACCGAAGTTCAAATTATTTACTTATTGATAAAACAAAGCATTACAAATTAGTGCACTTAAAAAATATTGAAATCGTAGTATTGATATGCTAAAATTTTTAATGGAAATATAATGTTAATTTGTAGTTTTTTAATCATATTAAATAGACATTATAGAGGCACATTTCATTAGGACTTTTGAATATGGTTATACTAATATAAAATGTAACGCCTATAATATACCTAAATTTAATACATTTTACTAGAATATAATAGAATACATTCTTAGTTTTTAAAATCAACAATTTGTAAATAAACATCAACAATTTCACACAAGTTGTTACAATTTTTTCACATCATATTTAAAGTTCAAATTTCAAAGAAAATGAATATTGAAACTAAAAATAAAATGTTTAGATATTTTTATTGTTATCCAAAAAATTTGTAACTTCATCACCACGTATATTATTATTTACTATACATAATGCAATTTTCAAGATAATAAGATTTATTTCAAGCTATTTATACCACTGAACAATTCATAGTATTTCATACTATTCTTAAGACTATAGTATCTATATCGGTAATGACTTGGAATTTAATAACAGCTAGTAATATTTATATGAAGTAATATTATAATAAATAGTAATTATTAACTACTGTATAACATAAAATACCGTTTGTATTTAGCAAAAATGTATTCAACCAATTTGTATTACTAATAGACAAATAAATTACTAATAAGTAATAACAATATATGTATATAATTTAATGGTTATTAATATTATCCTTTTTAGAACAATATAACTATACCTTTTGAATCGTTTTTATCGTATACTCCGAAAATAAAGAATAAAAAAACTGATGTTTGTTTTTATTGTTAATATAGTTCATTAGCGTAATCAGATAATGTTTTTGGTATTGAAACGCCCCCCTCCTCTGTATTAATAAAAAAAAAAATTGTATTATATAATATATGATTCAAATTTCTACAAAATATGTTATCATATTATAGTTATTTTTCATATTTAATATTATTAATAAGATAATTGATGAAATATTTAGTAGTACGTCTATTTAGTGTGAATAAATCGTATAATGATAGATCGTACAACCAAATAGATAATATAAATTTGGCTTTAAAAAATTAAAACTTGATTTTCCTTTTAAAATATATAGTAAATACCTATACTAGTGTTGGACCGTCGCGTTCACATTAAAAAAATGCTGACGTTGTGATGGATGAAAAGTATGAATACATCACAACATTATAGGGTATCTATATAATAACCATAATTATTAATATTAAGTAAAAAAAAAAAAAACAATTTATTTTGTTAAAACCTATTTTTTATGGTTTATGAAATTAACGACGTCTTAAACTCTTCACAGTATTTATCTAATTCCTTTATTCTTGGACTATATTTATATACTATGTATACTATACTTTTAGAATTCAATAGTAATATAATGATTCACTCCAATATTCTAATACTTATTGAAGATAAATTGTTATTTTAATTATAGAGCAATATAACTAAAAAAATTCAATATTTACATACATTATATAAACTGCTTTCGGTGTTTGGTTCTTGATGTCTAGATTAATATATGTCAATATATTATCTGAGTATTGACAGGAAAATAACAGTGTATGCAGATGACATGCCTGCTTTTAAGTTTTATATTATAATATCATATATCATATATTATACGTAAATTATCATAATTTAATATTATAAGTTTGTTTTTAATATAAATTTATATATCAACTAATCTGTTCACATTTACTTAATGAGTTTAATTTATTAAATGTAACAATAAATCTAAGAAACATATTATTTGTACTGTATTTTATTTATTTGTGATATATAAAAATTTTCTTCTGATATAATGAATACAAAAAATAACAAGTGTTATGATTTGAAGTATAACAAAGTTTTTACTCGTAATCACAATTGTTTTTATATATCACGACTGTACATAGAAGGTAATTATAGTAAAGTAAATAATATGTAAGAATTTTAATCATTGAGTTAACATATTTCTTATGTTATACTTATTTATGAATTTCATTCCAGATCCCCTCACAAATATTATTTAACGCCGGTCTTATATTAGATGTATGATTGGTTCATCCTGTATACTGTCTTTATGAATGTACTACAAATAGTGATTACAGATAAGATACTATATGTATACACTATAATATGTACCAATAAAACTGGTATTAGGTAGTGGAAAATATCAGTGTGCTATAAATTTATAATTTCAGTTACTTGACATTCGGTGTGCGCGTATAGTTTATACTACTAATATATTGTAACCGAAATAATATATTTATTATTTTAAAATATTAACGCCATCACAAAGTACACGATATAATATTAACAAATAAAACATAATATTGTTATAACTCAATATTCATCATAAATCATAACACGAATTATATACTCATACCATATACATTATGTACAGGTAAGTGATCAAATTTATTCATAAATTAAATCTATATTAACTAGTAACCAACTCAATTTATATTTATCTCTTTTATTATTTCAGAGAGATACCAAGGACAGATAGTAAAGTAGAACGCACTCACAACCCAAGATGTAATGCAAATTTTTTTGAAATCATCACACATAGGTAAATTAATTAAAAATTATAAACTTACCTTGGTGTATTTTGTCGTTTAAATATACGTATAAGTTAAAAATATGGAAATGTCAGTTATTAATTAGACTGATTTTTTTTTAATATCTTTTAATAACGGAACCGTTTTTATTTGAATTAAATGATAAATTATTTTATTTTATAAAAAGCGATATTGAACGGTGACGATGTACTAACTTTAATAATTGAATATTCTTAATTTCCTAAGAATATTTAAAAATGTATTCATATTACTATTGTCAGAGGTGTATTTCTTAATTGCCGGAGGGCCTATATAGGCTGCCTAGAGTGAACAATTTATAGTACCCCAAATATGTTTAGCGATCTAATTTAATTTTCTCTTTTGAATAGATCCTAAAAAAAATGTATATCTTATATAATATACTTGTCAAACTTGGTTAATTTTAGATACATTATATCTGAAATGTATATACTATGTAAAAAAAGTCATTGTTGGATAATGCCAGACGGTTGGTATCAAGTATCGGGCGTATTTTAGCAGCAATAACCGCATTCCAAACAACTTTCTTGAATAGATTTATTTTTATATCATAATCGAAAACTAAAATTGAAAGAAAGTGATCAATTTTGAGTAGAAACATACAGAGTAATTTTAGACTACTTAAGAAATTTATTAGAAGATAGACATAATGTGTGTGTACTTTCTTAATTTGCGATTTTATTTCCTTCGAAAATCACCAAAATGCAATGCAATGTTATGGTCTTCAAAAAATATACAAAAAATATATCGCAATAATGTTTAGAAAATAATTTTCATACATTCCATCTTTAAGTTCAAATCAAAAACAAAGAAAATTTGTAAATTACTTAGAGAAACAGGTTTATGCAAATTGTATTCTTACATTAATAATTAATATTCGCATTTTTATGTGTACACTAATAGCAAAGTGTTTAACGGAACGTTATTTTTCATATTTAAAACAAGTAAAAACTTACTTAAGATCACACAAATAAGAAGAAATATTAAAAAGTTTTAGCAATGTTTACAATTGGATTAAATATTCTTATTTCGTTACCAACTAAACATATAATTAAATCGTTAGCTAAACAAAAATCAAAAAGAAACATTTTTTAACTTACGTAATTATTTTTAGTGTTAACGTGTATAGTGTATATACTAATAATTTATTTATTAATCAATATGCATTAATAAAGATTACTTAAATATTAGTATAATCAATGAAAAATGTAAGTTAAAACTAAATATTAGTTGATAACGGTTTGGAATTCGTTAATAATTAGATTTTTACAGAAATACGGAATTATAGTCATTAAACAGTACTTCTATACACGCCAGAACAAAACGGGAAAATTGAACGAGATAATTGAACTATAGTTAAGGCTACAAAAACAATAAAATTATTTAATAAAAAAACTTAGATATATCATTGTGGATAGAAAGTTTTAATACGGTTGTATATACATTGAATTTAACAGATACAGGTTAAGTTAAAAGTAAATCACCTATGAACTTTATTTTAACAAAGAACCAAAACTAAATCATCCAAGAATATTTAGAAATGAAGTATATGCTCATTTTAAAAGCAAAAAGGGTAAAAATACCCTTAATACTTCCAAAATGTTGGATATAACAATAATACTAAAGGCTACAGAGTATGGTTTCCAGGTAAAAACAATAAAAGTGTATTTAAATATATTATTTTTAAGAATGAATTTAATGAACAAGAAATAGAGTATTATGATAATCCACTACAGATCAAGATATTAAAATAGAACTACAAGAAATCGATACAGTAAATCAACAACAGGAACAGCATCAAACCGATTTACGTGATATAACTTAGACAGAAAATTTAATAGACCAGATTAGTGATAAAAGGGTATTCACAAAAATATGGAATAGATTTATAGATTATAAAGAAACATTTTCTCCAGAAATTCGTTATGAATCAATTAGGATTAGGTATATTATCAATTTCAGTGAATGAAAATCTCAAATTTGAAACGATTTAATATACAAACTGTATTTCTATACAAAGCTTTGAAAGAATAAATCTACATGTTACAATATTACAACCAATAGGGTATAAAGTTAATACAAATCGTATGTCTAAACTAAAAAAAAGTTTTTATGGATTAAAACAAGCACCAAGATGTTGAAATACTAGATTTACAAATTTTTTATGTAAATTCAATTTAAAATCTAGTAACTAGTATCTAGATACTTTTATGTTCACAAATAATATTTAAAGGATAATAAAAGTATTTTAGCTATTTTTGTATACGACGGGTTAATAGCTGCACAAAATGAAGAATTGATAGAACGAATTGATACAGCGCCCATAACGGAATTTCAGATGATAACGGTGTCATTAAACTAATTCATTGATTAAAAGATAGTTCAATATTTATTAATCAGAGCAATTATGTAATTAATATTGTAGCGAGCTATGATTACTTATACATAATATATACATATTTATATATAGGTTTATGGTCATATCCCCGTCTTACATTTCCCCGTCCTTGTTTCCCCGTCCTACATTTCCCCGTTAGACTAATTTTCCCGTCGGACATTTCCCCTTCCAATTCACCTTTTTTTTCTAATTATTTTCAATATCAAGTTTATAATACATAACTACTGTAAGGTAAGCGCCCTCACACTTATTTCCAGACTTGGGACTGGCAACTCGTACTTAATACGTAATTAGTTGGAGGTTTACACTTTCCTTTTTGTTGTTACCTTAACTAAAAATTAAAATAAAAGAATACTTTGTTTTTGCACTAAAATTGTGACGTAAGATGACCATACGAAGGGTATATTTTATTTATCATTATGCATTTCATTTTTTTTGGCGCCCTTTAAACCATACGCCCGAGGCGCATGCCCCCTAGGCCCCTCCACGGCACGGCTCTGATTCTAACTTCATCCTTCGGTATGATTCACTTTGAAATTCACAACAATATCATACAAAAAATTAATTTAAACGATGCAAAGGAATTATCGATACCAATACTATAAAGTCTTATTATATATATGTGTGTGTGTGTGTGTCATGTATACATAATGATAGAACGTAATCCGATCGGAGACAACATGGGATGTGTATGGACGTAAAGCGTATGGGAAAAAGAAGAAACATTAAGTGCCACGCATCAATTAATAAACACCGAATATTATTTTACCGACGACGGACGACAACTGAGTAACTGACGATAAGTCTGTAGTCACCAGTCATCCCGACGTACATAAGCATACACAAATAATATAATGTAATTAATACAAATATACAATTTTATAATTCAAAATTAATATTGCCACACTAATAAGTAGGTCCGATAGTATATTGATCTAGAAAAAACTATATCAGACCAAACAAATAAAACATTTCCTTATCGACAAGTAGTAGGAACTAGGAAGTAGGTATGTTGTTTTTATCTCAAATAACGAGATCAAATATAGTAAATTCGATTAATTATGTTAGTGGTTTCTTAACTAATCGATAAGAAGGCACATTGAAACCTAATTTTAAAAAAAATTTACGTAATATAAAGAAAACAATAAATTATGGTCTATATTTTGATAATTTAAAATTATAAATGTATAATTATGAAGACTACGCATTTGTATACAAACACCTAAATCAAAATCAGGGTATTTATTCAAACTAAGATCGTCAGTCATTTTATGTATATCACGCTGAGACAAAAAAATATATCTCTATAATCAACAGAAGCAGAATATATCGCAGCATGTGAGACAATTAAAGGTACAATTTGGTTAATAAATCTTCACAGCTTAACAACTGGGGAATAAGCTCAACTAATATTATATATAAATAATTAATCAGCTATTCGATTTATAAAGAACCCAGAAATTCACAAACGAACATAACATAATATAAATGTTCACTACCATTTTATCAGGGAAAAATATGAAGACAAAACTTTTCAGTTAAAATTTGTAGGAACAAAGGACCAGATATAGTGACATACTGGCAAAGCCACTTTGAGCGTTTTGAAAAGCTATTAGCAATGTGCGTTAAACAAATGTAATTTTAAATTATATAAATTATCAATTAAAGGGCAGTGTTTAAAATATAATTAATATATTACAAAGATTATACAATATTACATAATTGCTACATCGATTTGTTATTTTTAAATGTAAATCGCAATTTTTAAAATCTCACTTATAAGTATATGATATATAAAAGTGACCAAACTCAATCTGTGTTAATTTTATTAAAGTATTTCTTATGTACACGTCATGTTTGTATTGTAAGCATAGTAGCAATAGTATAGAAATACAATTTGTCTATTACTACTGAAGGATAAATATTCCTATTTTCTGCCCTTTTCCACAATATTATTGTGTTATTATATTAATAATTTTTCTAACTTTTGACTCCCAAATTAACCAATACTAAATAAAATTTTCAAAAAACATGTTGATTAATTCTTTCCTTACCTACTTAGAATCTACAATGTATTACACAATTCATCAAACATATATTATAATATATAAATTTAAAGTATTATACAACTGTAAGATTTGTGGTAGACTCGTACACTGTTAATTACCAAAATTATTTAACTCTTATTTTCCAAATCAATAAATGTTATTTAAAAAAATATATATTTGTATAGTTCTAAGACTAATTTTTTATAAAAAATTAAAAATAATAAGTATGCTCATTATATATATTATTTATAGTTGGATTTCAAATCTATTAAAGATAGGACGACTCAGAGATTTAAATGAAACGGATTTGTATACGACATTAGACGACCAAAAATCATCAACATTAGGCGATAAATTGGAAAAGTAAATTGACAATAATCTATAATCAACCACATAGATTTTTATCAATACTTTAAAATCATTTGATATTAATTTTGACTTTAGGATATGGAGATCAGAGTTAGCCAATGCGTATTCGATGAATCGAAAGCCAAAATTGTTGAGAGCTTTGCTACGAATGTTTGGTGCTAAATTAATGCTATACGGATTAATGTTTTGCATAACCGAAATTATTTTCAAGTAAAATTATTTTTTTAATTTTTAGATTAAATATATGATAATATATTTATATAAAAAATTATACTTTATGAGTATTAGTAGGTAAATTATTATTTTAATATCCCATTACTTAAGATTAAGTAATAAATAATAAATAATTTATGTCATTTTATATCATTATGACAAAAATTATTTTTCGTTTGAAAAATATTTATTTTTATAAGCATGAATTAATACTATAATATTATTACTAAATTCCCATGCATATAGCCATATTGTAAAAGTAGTTATTTAAATGATTATAATAACTGCAATAAGTAAATTCAAAAATCGCATTTTAAATTCAGAACAGTGCAATGAATTTTTGACTCGACAATGATGTCGAGTTTATTTAAAAAAAAATATCAAATATCTATAGTCATACAATTTGTTTTACACGCGTTTTATGTTACAATTCATTCAAAATTAATAAAAATCGCGAAAACTATTTTCAGTTAGAAATTCATAAACTTTTTTTTTTTTTGTTAAATCTAAATTTGGAAATTAAATACAAAATTCCTCATAAGCAATTCATTTTTAATCCATAAAATCTAATAACACATATAAAGGCAATTATTTTATATAAACATTTAATGCTCAAATTTGGACTTAATTATATATTTAAAGATAAATTATGTTAATTATTTAAATATAACTTAAGAAAACATTATTTGTGAAGTAAATATTTAAATAATTATGGTTAATAGCAACGACAAGAAGTAAATTCAAAAATCGCAATTTAAATTCTGAACAAAACGATGAATTTTCAATTTTACAATATTATGTGTATTATTTTGTGTGTGTGTATACATACTCGTTAGGTAATCGATAAAATTCTTTAAATTTTCAAAAATGATGTGGTTTCTGGTAGTAAATATTTGTATTTTAAAGAGGTCAAAATAAAAAAAAACTAATTTTACAAAATCGACTATTCTTTTTTGGTGTAATATGAGAATAAACAATTGTAGATACTTTAAACTTTATCAAAATATTCTTACACTTTAAGATATATTTATAGGCATGTGATTTCCATTTTTTTTTTTTTTTATAAACTTCGATGAAAAATCGATACATTATACTGAACATTAAATAAACTAATATATAATTATATTAATGTTTATTTTATTAATATACCTAGTAAAAACCCTTAAGTATAATGTATTTTAATATCTATGTTTATTGTATACGCTTATATCTTAATTACAGTATGTCTCAACCTATATTAATTGGTGAACTATTAGCATATTTTAATCCTAATCATTCAAAAGATACGGATATAAAATATGCATACCTATGTTCATCAGGTTTAGTATTCAGTATACTCATGACAATTATCCTTTTCTATTACACATATGAAGAAATCATGAACGAAACAATGAAGGCACGAGTTGCTTGCTGTTCTTTAATCTACAGAAAGGTAAACCTATTACAAAATATTCTTTAAATTATATGTAAATATGTTAATTTTAATATCTGATACAACAGTACATATTATACATATTATACATTTTTTTTCCACTGTAATACTGTATTATGTACTTAGATGTGGGAAACAACGTGAATATTATTTTCCAGAATTTCCCTAATTTGTTTACTTTAATTTACTAAAAGAATAATAAATTAATTTTTTTTCTACGTAGACATTATGCATAAGTCATAAAAGTTTTGGTGAAACTGCCGTTGGACAAGTGATGAATTTGATATCGAATGATGTAAATCGGTTCGATTATGCGATACATCATATACATTATTTATGGATTGGACCTCTGCAAATAATAATAGGCATATATTTTTTGTGGCAGGAAATTGGTGTGTCCTCATTAATTGGAGTAGCTACATTTCTTTTTTTTATTCCTTTACAAGGTATTTTTAAATAAAGAAATAATTAATTATATGAACATATAGTTATATACCTATAGTTAAACCACTTTTTTCAATTTCAGGTTGGATGGGAAAATTAATTTCGAAATTCCGTTTACAAACAGCAAAGAACACTGATGAAAGAATACGATTTATGAACGAAATCATTTCGGGAATACAAGTGATCAAAATGTACACATGGGAAAAACCTTTTGGAAATCTTATAGAATATGCAAGAAAGTATGTATGAGTTGATAATATTATCTATATTATATTCAATGTATAAAGTATTATATTATGTGGAGATTATTATAGAGTAGAAGTTGAACAAATTAAAGGAGCCACATTTATTAGATTCATATGGATATCATTTAAAGTAATTCAATCAAGATTTCAAATATTTATTACCATTTTAATCTACGTCTTATTAGGAAATAGAATTTCTTTCAGTAAAGTAAGTTCACAGTTGGGTTATGTATACTTGTAATTTGTACATATGTATATAATACACTATAAACCTATTCTATTTTTATTATTTGCTCACAGGTTTACGTCCTTACAAGTTTCTTCAATTTGTTGCATGCGTCAATGGCATTTAAATTTTCTCTTAGTTTGTTGGGATTAGGAGAATTAATTGTGTCAATTAAACGCATTCAGGTATGAAGACATTTAATATTTTTTATACACACCTATATATTTAAAATTATGAACATTTAAAAAAGATGAGCAATTCACAAGTGGATACCACTCTGATATAAAATAGGTGTCGTACGATCGACGGATATATTAAATTTGAATTCATTGATGTATTATTATTCAATTGATGTACGTATATAGATATAAAAAACGATTATGATACTACTTTCACTTTTCATGATATGTTTTTCTTTTATTATTGTTATTTATTTATTTGTATCACTGAAGGTTAATTTTATTGTTGTCAAAATATGGTATTTATTATACAATTAACATTTCATTTTTACAATAATAATGGCACCATATTATGTTTTAATTATAATGACTATTGAGTGAATATAAGCATGCTATAAAGTGTAATAAACTGTAAATATGTTCATGGTACAACTGTGCTATATTTTTAAAACTGACATTAAAATATCCTATGTTATAAAAATTTAAACTTCAAACGATCATAATAAAAAAATGCTGTTTCCGCTAAACTTTTTTTATTATCATAATAAGTAGAAAAATGTAATATAACTTCTATTAAATATTCAAATTTTAGATATTAAAAACACATTATAAATAAGCATAAAAATAATTAAAAAATTAAACTATGTGTTAGAATTTCTAACATTATCATTTGGTGAAACTTAGGTAAGTACGGTTATTAAATTTTGAATTACACAAAAAAAAAAATTAATCGAATTTATCGACTATTTAATTTACGTGAAAATGACAGTTGTTCCTTCATTTTTTTTTACTCTCGATTTTTTTGACCCTTTAGAGTACCAACTCAATCCAAAAACCATTCACAAATTTGAATATCAAAGTTTTTTTACTTTCCAAAACGCAAGAAAGATAAAAAAAAATACACATATCATTGTAAAATAACTATAACCAATACATGCATTGCTCCACAGTCCTCTCAGAATCTAAAAATAGATTTTTTTATATAGCATTATTTATTACTCGAAGAAAAAAATCCAAAAATCCAAAAATCTTATTTGAAATCTGATAAATCAGTGGAACAAGTCTTTGGACAATTACTCATTGCTGATGACCATATTACAAATAACTGTAATGACATTGAAAACAACAAAGAATATGTTAATAGTCTTAATAGTCATGGTATAGTTATTTTGAACACTTCTGCTAAATGGACGGATGTTCAAACTAATAATACATTAGAAAATATTAATTTAACAATAAATTCTGGAAGTTTGGTTGCAATTATTGGACCAGTAGGAGCCGGAAAGGTAAATATATAAACACTATATATTATATTGTACCTAATTTCTATAACATAAAACGATAATAAAAAATAATTACAGAGTTCATTGATACAAGCAATTTTAAAGGAATTGCCTGTTTTCAAAGGCAAAATCTCTGTGAACGGTGTAATTTCTTATGCATCACAAGAGCCATGGATATTTGCTGGGACTATTCAACAAAATATTCTTTTTGGATCACCAATGGACCAAGAACGTTTCAAACAAGTAAATACACACGGATTAACATTATATACTAATTATAACAACTTGATATTTAAAATATAGTTCACCGATATGATTTTTAAATAGGTTATTGATATCTGTGCACTAAAAAGCGATCTAGAACATTTTCCACTTGGTGATGAAACGATAGTTGGAGAAAGAGGAATAACCTTAAGTGGAGGACAAAGAGCCAGAATTAATTTAGCTAGGCAAATATAAATTTGAAAATTAAGTATAATTTATAAATTTAACAATTCGAAATGTTTTATTTCAGAGCGGTGTATAAAAAAGCAGATATTTACTTACTCGACGATCCACTTTCAGCTGTTGATGTTAAAGTTGGCAAGCATTTATTTGAAAAATGCATAAGAAGTGAGTAGGTGTACTTTAAAATTATTTAATTCTATGAACACGACTAACCGTCTAGTTTCTGATTAAAGGCTATCTCAAAGAAAAAGCATGCATTCTTATTACTCATCAAGTACATTTTTTATCTGAAGTTGACCAAATCGTTCTAATGGATAATGTAAGTATATAATATTAAAATTACTGTTAAGCTTAGTGTATTAACATTATATTATGTTTATTTTTGTTTTAAGGGTAATATTATAATTGAAGGATCTTATCAAGATATCCAAACCTCTATTTTTGACTTTGCGAAAGTACTTGGCCCTTTAAAAGGTACAACTATTGAAAATGAAAGTGAAGCTAACAATATAAACAGTGATGGTGCCGAATCGCGCTTAATTTCATCACAGCCTGGTTCAAACGAAAGTATTTTATCATCCAACTTTAAAGCCTTAACTCAGAAACCTAATGAAAAATCAGAATATCAGTCTTATAAATATGAATCCAAAAATGTTTTAATATCGTACATAACTGCTTGTGAGAGTACATACAATATTTTTTGGGGGTTTTTTATGTGCATTGTTATTTTAGCACTGATTGTCGGTGGAGATTTTTGGCTTAGCTTTTGGTAATATCATGTTAAATAAGTATGTACTCGTATAAATAATTTTGAAATTTTGTGATATACTTTTCAGGGTTAATCAGGAAGTATATTCATTTAATAATCCAAAAAATAAATTTGATAATAGTACATCAGAGCCACATGAATCATCCAACTTATTATTATGGTTAAACAATTATCATGAGTACTATGTTATAATTTATGCCTTATTCATGGTTGCCTTGATAATATCAGTGATAATTAGGTCTGCTATATTTGTTAAAATTACAATGAAAGCCTCAATTAATTTACACAATCGTATGTTCAACTCCATTATAAGAACTACTATGTTTTTTTTTAATACAAATTCTTCGGGTAAGTAATTGTATTTTTATTTAATATGTACATAATTATCATGTTATTACATTAAATATATGATATTTTTATACAGGAAATATAATGAACCGCTTTTCAAAAGACTTAGGAGCTGTGGATGAAATCTTACCAGATATTTTTTTGGATACTTTACAAGTTAATAATTTATCTATTCTTCTTTATGCTGTTTAATTTAAAAAATTTTAAATTTTATACATATAATTACTAACCGTTTATTTCTATATATTTAATAGATTTTCATGTTTATTTTTGGGACTGTAATTATTATTGGATTGACCAATATTTATCTTTTGATACCATCATTTATTGTTAGTTTTATCATTTATAAGTTTAGAGCTTATTATTTCTATACATCACAAAATGTCAACAGGTTAGAAGCGTCTAGTAAGTTTCATAGTTATAGTATTTATAAATTTATAGAGCACTAAAAAGTAAAAAATGCATTAATACAATTTTAAATACCTATGCACAAGTAAATAAAAAATGGTTTAAAAATGTAATCAATATTAAATTTATTCATTTAAGTATATGTATCACAATTAGACCTAAATACTATTAGATCTGCTAATAATATCCTCAAAATCCATCTAAAATACAAAACAAAAGTTCAAATAATTACAATTTTTTTTTTTAATAATAATAAATATGTTTGAAGTACACTAAACCTTTTAGTAAACACCTATATTTTCACATATGAATTCTCAGTTAAAAATAGTCCTCTAAACATTAAAAGGCTAATATATTGAGCAAAAATTTGGACAAAAAAAATTTATATTTTTAATCATTATGCCATAAATTAATTTTCTTGCTGTTTTTTTAAGTTATAATTTCATACAACTTCTTGCAATTTCACCTTCATAATATAATATATTATATTTTTAACTATTATCAGCACGAAGTCCTGTATTAACACATATGAATGCATCATTACAAGGTTTAACAACAATAAGAGCGTATAAAGCAGAAGATATTTTATCACGAGAATTTGACAAACATCAAGTACTTATATTAAAATATACTATAAAGCTTCTATTTTATTCATGCTACTATAACAGTTATTTTAATAATGTGTATTTTATTTTAATTTGACATTTAGGATTTAAATTCCTCGGCTTCACATTTGTACACAGGTTTAAATTTCGGATTCGGATTTTGGATAGATATCGTTTGTTTATTTTATTTATGTATTATTATATTCAGCTTTTTAATAACTGACAACAGTAAGTTGAAAGTTGTATGATTCTGTTGATAATTATAAAATATGTTATTTTACTTATAAATATACTTTTAGATATTTACGGGGGAAGTGTTGGATTAGCTCTTACACAAGTGATAACATTACTCGGTAGGATCCAATGGGGAGTAAGACAATCGACAGTACTACTATGCCAGTTGATATCAGTTGATAGAGTATTAGAATACACACATTTACCACAGGAAGATACTCTTCAACCTATTAAAGGTAAAATTTAATAATTATTGTACAATTTCTAACAAATATTTCAAACGAAAATTATTTATGTATGTTACAGAGCAATCGCCGGATAAAGAATGGCCTTATTCGGGGAAAATTTTATTCGAAAATTTTAATCTACGTTACAGTCTAAATTCACCTTATGTATTAAAAGATTTAAATATTCAAATTCTATCAATGGAAAAAGTAAGTGATGTAGTGTGATTTTAAATTGTAAATAATGATTTTTTTATGTTTATTTAGATAGGTATTGTTGGTAGAACCGGTGCAGGTAAATCATCGTTTATCGGGGCATTGTTTAGATTAGCTCTAAATGAAGGTAAAATTATCATTGACGGCGTGGATATACACGAATTGGCACTCAAAGACCTGAGATCTAAATTGTCCATAATTCCTCAAGAACCCGTATTGTTTTCTGGGACTATGAGAACAAATTTAGATCCATTTGACGAATATCCAGATCATGCTCTTTGGAAAGCTCTAGACGAAGTATAATGTTTTCTAGTTAATTTCACATAAAAAAAAAAATAATAAAATTTTATTAAAACTTGGTCGAAAGATTTTCAATAAATTATGATTTATGGACTATACAGTTATATATTATTGTAGGTAGAACTCAAAAACGTAGTAGAGAATTTGCCCGACGGTCTTAACTCGAAAATGTCTGCGAGTGGTTCGAACTTCAGTGTCGGACAACGTCAATTAGTTTGTTTGGCTAGAGCTATACTACAAAACAACAAAATTCTGATATTGGATGAAGCCACTGCCAATGTCGATCCACTGTAATAAAAAAAATAATTTTATTTAAAAATATTTAATTATATATATATATAATTATTTTATCTGTATCTAATTATATTAAAATTTTTATTTACAGGACTGATAAGTTGATTCAAAATACAATTAGGAATAAATTTAGACTTTGCACAGTATTAACAATTGCTCACCGTTTAAATACTATAATGGACTCTGACAGAGTACTAGTAATGGATTTTGGAAAAATAATTGAATTTGACCATCCATATAGTTTGTTAAAAAACACTGATGGATTTTTCTACAAAATGGTAGAGCAAACGGGAAAGGATACAGCTTACTTTTTACATAATGTTGCTTCAGAGGTGCCACATAATATATCTCATATTTTTATTTATAAGCTACATGATACTTTATAATTTTATAATTTGAATTAATTTATTATTATTTTTTTTAGAGTTTCAAAACATTACAGTCGAGAAAGAAATCTCCGAGCCATTAAATCATTGAATAATTGGTTTAAAAATATTATAAAGATGTTGTATCATATATTCATATAACTAACTTTTTATTATTTTAAATGTTGTTTTTAGTAAAACTTTGGTTTTATTACCATTTTTATTACGATTATATTTTCTCGTTTATATATATTACAACTTATAGAACGATTACACTTTTTTTCTTGAACTATTGTAAATTTATCAACTAGTATATTACTAGTCGATACATTTACAATAATAGTAGCATCTATTACTTACCTAAAAATTATTAAAAATTAATAAAAAATATTTTAATGGATTCTTGTATTTGAACAATGTAGAAGAATGAAAAACAACTTTGTAGGTACAATTCTTTATTATTATATTTATTCTAAACATCAGATGGCCGTATATTTATTCAATATTTAAAAAATAATTAAATATTAATTTATAGAAGGCATAATAATTAGTACATATTATTAAACAGGTCTGATATAAACTCTGCTAGTTATGTTTAGCTGTAGTCCATTAATGCAAAATATGACCTAAACACAACCTAAAAGTACAAACATAATTATATAATAATATTCCATAAACGCAAACAACATTACCTTTTTAACAAACCATAAACGTAAAAAAATTTTACAAAAATAAAGTGTATTTTATCAAAATCATATATAGTTGTCAATTATGCTCTTACAATGATTGTATTAAAATTACTTTAAAAAAATTAAAAATTTAAATAAAATATAGTTAATAATATTTAGTTATTATTTATTAGTATAAATTTATAATTTTAATGAGTATCTTAAAATAAGTTTGAACTTCGAAGCCCATAGTTTTTAAATAGGTAGTCCAACTGGGAAATTTTTTTTTAAGATTTTGGAAATGTTGAACATTACCAAGTATTTTTCGGGATAGGTAATATGTTTTAAGGACAGACGGAAATTTATACGCGAAATCAGTCTTCGTTTTTTTGTTAATACTCAAAAATCAATAAACATAACTATAAGTAGTAAAGGTAGTACATTTATAACGGTTTAGTACGACGTGTACATAATCTATCAATTTAATGCTGCAGAAACGTATATTATAATAGCACAGATAATATTATATAGTACAGAATATCATACATTCTATTTGTTAAAAAAATTTTTTTGAAAATTATAATTTTTACTAATCATATATTTAGTATGGATAATTCAACTTATTAATAATAATAGGTAAGGTTAAATCTTAGTCACCAGTCTTGGTTTATTTTATCAAAAAAATTCTGTTTGGTTTTCAAATAAAGATAATATTACACATTTGTATAAAATAAAGGCAGTATAATATTATAAAATAAATAAATCATCTAGTTTAAAATAGAATATTACAAATAAATAATAATTATCGTTTTTTTTAAAAAAAGCATATTTTGGTAATTTTATTGAGCATAACTACATAGGTACATATTTTGTAGGTTTTAAGGGCATATATTTTTGTTCGGCCTTAGTAATGGGTAACAACAATTTTAATACAAAGATGATACCTAAAAAAAATACAAAGCAGTGAGATATAACTCCATTGTATCCAGTGGACACACTAATAATATAGTAATATGTATCAGCTTTAATTTCCATTTTTCTTATCCATTTTATTTTATCAATTATCAAAGTAAACTGGCAAACTGTACCTTTTATTGCACCATATAATTTATCTTAGTTGGGTAGGTATCTCATATTTAAATTTAGTTGGGCTAATATATAGATTATATACTGTAAACTACAGTTTTACATAGCAAACATTTAATTATGATATAACTAAATACTTAATATATTTGTACTTAACTGTTTTCTAACTACTATATAGCATTGACGTTTTTAATTATCAGAGCAGTAAAAAAACGTTTAAAAACTATCAATTCGATCGATATATCATAATATATCAACTGTATTATAGAGTAAAATGTGTTGAGTGAAAGAGTTAAAAGTATACCTTATAAATTGGTCATATTATTCATTCATATTATTAAACTTCGAACCCGATATCAAGGCACAGTATACGTGTCGCCCGAGGCGGTAGAGATTTGTCTAAACTGTTATCGCCGTGAGTGCTGTTGCAGTAAATACACAGCCGTGGCGGGTCATCTTAATAGAGTGACCTCTGCCTCCACCATAAGTACATATAAATAATAAATATTTATCGTCAAATAGTACGTTATTTAACGGCGTCCATCTAATCGATATTCGACAGTATAATAATATATACACAATAATGATCACCGATGAGTTCAAATATAGTAGGGTTGCGTTTTATCGGTTTTCAGTCAATCAGTTGGCTGCCAAGTTCCGACAACATCGAACGTCGTTCCTGCGGCGGCGATATAATAATAATAAATCGCGTCGTTCGCCGAGTCGAGTTCAGATCGCATATCTTCATATCAGATCATCGCATATTATATATATTATATAATATTATTATACAATATCGTATACAGCTTGTTTGCAGTAACAAGACGTGTTTTTATAGTCTGACCACAATGCGTTTTGTGGCAGCGATGTTAACGTCACCACTGTTGGCCGCGTTCCTCTGTTTGTTCGCATCTAGTTGGACAGTCGCAGCAATGCCATCCGATGGTGGCATTGGCGACGGGCCCCTATACCTGACGCCCTTGATACAGGCGGGCCGGATCGACGAGGCGCGAGCCGCGTCTAAGGTGAAACCCCTGAAAGCGGCCATCGACAGCTACTCCGGTTACCTGACCGTGGACAAGGCGCACGGTTCCAACATGTTCTTCTGGTTCTTCCCCGCCATGAGTGGCGCTAAAGACGCACCCGTCATGCTGTGGCTGCAAGGCGGCCCAGGTGCGTCAAGCTTGTACGCCGTGTTCGACGAACACGGTCCATTCTCGGTGGCTAAGACCCACGGGCTCAAGCTGCGTAACCACACGTGGGTGGCCACCCACTCGATGTTGTACTTGGACAATCCGGTGGGCACGGGGTACAGCTTCACCGGCGATGAAGCAGGATACAGCGCCAATCAGACGTCCGTCGGTCTCAACGCGTACGACGCCCTGGTGCAGTTCTTCACGCTGTTCCACGAGTACCAGCACAACGATTTCTACGTGACCGGTGAGTCGTACGCGGGTAAGTACGTGCCGGCCGTGTCGTACGCCATCCATTTGAATAACCCCGGAGCAAAAGTCAAGATTAACCTCAAGGGACTGGCTATCGGCAACGGTCTGGTCGATCCCATCAACCAATTGATATACAGTGAATACCTGTACCAGCACGGGTTCGTCGACGGTAATTATAGTACACATATAATAATATAACGTACGTCATAATTAAGACTGAGTATTTGAAACACTATAAAAATATCCTTAAAAATTATTTATTTTAGATGCTTTTATTATTACTATATTTTTTTAAATATAAAAATCACGGTAGATTGTAGTCTATAATTATAGACTATAATCTACCGTGGTTTACATTATAAATATACAACCGTGCGTATACCTCTATAATATACTGTGATAAAAAGTATTAAGACGTTTTAAAAAAGTCAAAAACTATATTATTTTTATCATGCTTTAATGTTAATAATATATTTCAGTTAAAAATATAAAATTAAAACAATTGTAGGTATATATTTATTGAAATTTAAAAAATTACTTAACTAATAATAATTAATAACACAGCTATACGTGATTAGACTATAATGATGATAATCCTGACATTATACTATCGTTTTATATTAATATTATATATCATCACAGAGTATGGTAAACAAGAGTTGAATAAACTGGAGAACCTAGCTCGTGCCCAAATCCTTAACGAAGACTTCCAGGACGCTTTTGGCACGTTCGACAAGCTGGTGTTAAACGGGGGCGTCTATCCGTACCCGTCGTTGTTCCAGAACCTAACCGGCATGCGGTACAACTTCAACATGTTGTGGGACCGAGACCCGACACGGTACGGCGACTGGAAGAAGTACGTGCAAGAGCCGATCATTCGGAAAGCACTGCACGTGGGCCAGCAGCCGTTTAACAACGGTACTACGGTCAAACACCACCTGGCGAATGACATGATGCGGTCGGTGGCTCCGATGCTCGCCGCCTTACTGGATGCCGGTCAGTACCGCGTTTTGATGTACTCGGGGCAATTGGACATCATCGTGCCCTATCGCGGCACAATGAACATGTTCAAGTCGTTGAAGTGGTCTGGCTCGGATCGGTTACAGAATGCGACGCGAACCATTTGGCGAGTGGGTAACGAAAACGCGACGTTCGTGGCTGGTTACGCGACCACGGTCGATCCGCTGACCGTGTTGCTGGTCAGGGATGCCGGTCACATGGTGCCGGCAGACCAGCCGATCTGGGGCCTGGATATGATCAACCGATTCACGACCGGCAAACCGTTTTAACCAGACCATGAGTCCGATGAAGTTTCATGAGAGAATATTGTAATATAATTATATGTTCCTGCAATAATTGTTGTTACACGTTTGATTTAATTATAATTTATGATAGGCATCAGCTGCCGTCGATAAAAATACATTACAATTTGTATCCGTCGACATCGAATTGATTAATACATTATTATTATAATATTGTATGGCGTATGTATAATACGTAACGTATTCATAATATATTCGTTCTATATAATGACCTAGTGATAATAATAATAAAATGAATATTAATAATTTTATAAAACTATGTTTATGCCTATGTTGTTTAATTGATGAACATAGTTCAAGTCATTGTACTATATATTGTTATTACTGTAATATATATATTATATATGTTTATATACCTCGACCACCTCAATAGGTACCGTGATAAAAATTTGATAATAAATGTCAAAAGATCGTTACTATAATAATATAGTGTAATGTTGATGATGATTTACTGATTACTGACCATATGTCCATATTAACTATTTAACTCTGGTCTGTATATGTTAGTGCAGTGCTTATTTTTGTGCGTATAAATGTATAAGGTTTAACATACTACGTACATAAATTAGTCTATACAATGAAAATACGAGACACGATCATAATATACCATCTAATGCCCAATTACCAGGTGTTCAATAAGATTGAAAAGGGACTTAATATACAATATTGTATGTCTGTAGATATGTATATTAACTACGTGCTGGAGCAATAGCAACAAATAACACTGCTGCACATTTATAATGGAAAATATTTAATAACCACATTAATATTATTATTATATCATATTATCGTTTATCGATCCTAATTTATTAATCTAATGATAGTTTCCAAACTTATTGAACACTGTATATTTATACTATGATGATACCCCTCAGCCCTCACATATTATGATGTAGATGTATTGTTTCTGTCATAGGTATGAACTTAAAATTTGACTACTTTAGTGTTCAACAGTTCCGATTTTGTGTAATAATATGCTTTAATCTAGTAATACAGTAGCAGTCCAGTGTGATACTGGTTGGCAACCTTTTTGGACTTACATTCGTGGACTTATATTCACAAATTAAAAAGAATTTGCGGGCAAAACAAATATAAAAATGTTATATTCTTAAATTCTTTACTAGGAAAAATGATAATATTTCGGAGTGCAAGACGCTGATTTTTTTTTTAAATATTAAAATTTTGAAAAAGTTTATTTAAAAATTTTGAAATTTTCGCTAATTCTAAACGATTATAATAAACGTTATATTGGAAATAATGGAAAAAACTCAGCGTCTTACCCTCCGAAATATTGTCATCTTTTAATTTTATAATAGGTATATTTACACTAGAAACAAAATTAAGCGAGTTCTACACAGCTGTGTACACACGTTTGGTGTATGTCGTACGTGTGTAAGACGGAGACAGTATACATACGGGTGCGAGTGCGACGTACTCTTAATCAATAATAATAGAGTAAGTTGACCTAATAAAAAATTCTGAAGTAAGTACATTATCGTCATTATCTATGTTTTCTTTTAGGTTCTTTATGATATTTTAATATTTTAATTTATGATATGTAATATTTGACCTACTCATAAATCATAAATTCATAACGCTTACAACTTGAAAACTTAAATATTGTAAATCTATAAAAAAACAGATAGTATTCTTTCCTTCGAGTAGTAATGTCAATTCACTCTTTTAATATGTCATTTTATTACTCAAAATTATAACTTCATATTATAGGTATTAATCACAAATTCACTATGTGTACGTTCGTGACACAATATGAGAATACGTCTCCACTCTTCATATAAATCTCTTGGAATTTTAGTGAGGAAATCGTATTAGTTTGAATTTCTTTAATTAATTAAGAAGCTTGTTAGGTAGTTGTTTAATTATCCAGGTATTATACATATATAATTAATAAATTTGAACTAAAAGTTACTAGGTAATTAATTATATTTATTATATGTAAATTGGTAATAATTGATATACCTACAATCTACATAGGATACATACGTAGGTAGTAGATACACATATTTTCTAAAGATATATCCATTAAATTATTTAAATTATTCTTGCTCCGCTTGATAATTAGTAACTTAACTTAAACTATTTGCTTTAATCTAAACAATTTAAATTAATAATACTTAATTGATTACAATAAAAATATTGTATTAAAATAAAAAACGTTTATATTTATAATAGGTATATTTAATAATTAAAAATGAATTTTAAATAATACTTTTATACTTGTATTTTGAAGAGTTATAGTAGAATTTTTTTTTTTATATTAATACACCTATAGTACCTATTTACTAGTTACAAATATTATAACATAACCGAAATTCATTACTTATGGTAATTTTTTCATACAGATTATAAATCTATAAGAATTTGTTTTAAAATAATAAATAAAAAAACCGTAATAAAAATATTATAAACCCTTCGACTTCCCCCAACCGTATAAAATAGCCTTCTGTATATAAGATATATCATATCTACAACTTTACTGTGATGTAAATGCAACCAATAATAATTCATTTTTGCGCTTATCTAGATCGTAATGAAAAAATTGTAGTTTTTAATTTTATAATGATTACAGTTAAAACATTGCAGTTGTTGACGATGTTGAATTTTGATTATGATTTTAAATTACTTTTCCTCTGGAAAAATAGAAGTAATATGACATATATATGTACCCCCTCCTTCAATCACATTATTAACGATTCAACGTCAAAATACAAAAATATTATAATTTTATGAAATAATCAAACGAATAGTTAATAAAACAAATGTAATGCTGAATAATTATATGTCATAAACATATTATTATTGATAATGACTAATAAAATATTTATAATTTCGTCTCCGTTTGAAAATAATCTTTTTTGCGTCCATAAACGTCGCGTCACCGCAGCCAGCGGTTACGTGGGCAATGGGCATGATGATATTGCGAAAATTGCGTACGCCGCAGCCGGTTATCGGTCGCCTACACAATATACAGCTTATCACTCGTCGTAACAACAACTTAACGGTCACCAGACAAACTGACGAAACACTACCACTACCACAGAATTATTACGTCTTCACAGTCAGTGAATATTCTGTTCGCTGTACGGTCGGTGATTATAAACGAAACTGCTGCTCCGGGTGTCTAGGTAGTAGGTACCGCGGTGTTGGTAAACGCGTAACGACACATCAGACCGGTAATGCATGAGTGTTACCAATCCACGCACGGGCCCACTGCCTGCAGTAGTCGTCGCATTCGCGGGTGGGCCCGTCGGCCACTCGTCGTGGGTTACCGTGGCCACGCCGGGGCCGGGGCGCGAAAACGACGACGACCGGCCGATTTCATGGCAGAAACGGCCGTTGGTCACGTGACACTGGCGGACCAATGACGGGCGCAGGACAGGAACAATCGTGCTCCATACGTGGCACGCATGTAGAAACCGCAGGAGCGGCGAGAGAGAGAAAAAGTAAATAAATGAAATACAAAAAAAAAAGTAAAATAATAGAGAGAAATACCGAGTCGTCAAGAGAGGAACCCGTACGCCGCCGCCATCTTATCCGATAATCGGTTAAATATATATATATAAATACAATTCATGTAATATATTATATTTAATACATAGATATATATAAAAGTGTGTATGTAGATACACATACGGTTATATAGATAATTATACTCGTTACTCGCGTCGTGATAATATTATATTGTTTTTTGATTCTGTCCGGCCGTCTCAGTCTGTGTCGTCTTGCGTTTTTATCAAACTTTTTTTTACGTTGACGCGCCCCGTTCCGCATACTCGCTCATCTCAGCCTGCTTTTCGCCGTCATACATTACAGTTCAGCCGCTTTGACCAACATCCGACATCGAGTAAGTACTACGTCGACACCGACAACAACCACTACCCGTGTATTGAAAACGAGATGCCACTTTTGCGTATTTTGGGGCCCGCCGTCGGTTTTTTTGTCCCGACCGGCTGCTGTGTGCGCGTTTAACCATGGCCGGCTGTTGCCTACGTGTACTGTTCCGCGTCCGCCCTGTCGCCCGAACTGTAAGTCGTTCTGTGGTGTTTTGTGAGTTTTGACGGATATGACGTGTCGCCTACACAACGCTTTTTCTCCAGGGGTCTCATCGACCCTTGTTTTCAGGAATTCGTCAGGGACGTTCCTGTCTATCGTCATTGGAAAAGTTATCGTTTTGATGTGTTTGTGTAGACTCAAAACCTTTTTCATAATCCTTGAGGTCTTGTAAAATTGAGGAACATCTAAGACCTGTCTGTAATGTGCAAATAGTTGACCCCAAAAGTTACCTCAGTAACGATTAGAATGTGTTGTTCAACAAAGTGAAATTTCTGTCCAACGTCTTCATAATTCAGTCTCCTAATTATATCATCATTCATCATATTTTTATGATTATTTTTAATAAAAGATAACTTATTATTATGATCTTCAATTTGTTAAAAAAATGGAATACTCATTAAATTCATTAAACATCATAGGAATCTTTTTGAAGATTAGTTATTTTCATACTCTATGTATCTACTTGGGTCAAACATATTGATTGTACACAGTAAACAAATTCACAGTTCATACTTTTTAAATTATTCCTAAGCATATATATTATAGTATCCAATAAAAGGTCACATCCTGTATTTGATTATTTTAGTAATGTACATATTCTAAGTCGATGACAAATTGAATGTGCTTTTATATAAGGATGTGATGATATTTAAACGATTCTACATAGAAAAGAACTGGAGAATAATTAAACAACTTTAGGTATTGTAGATACTAGGTATCGTCAATTATCCTATTCAGCTAAAGTACTTATTTGTCATATTTCTTGTTTAAAAAACATTTGTGATCTTTCTTTTGAACTATTTTGATATAGTTAGTAGCTAAAATGTATTCTTTGATAATATACTGTTAATATTAAAAAACTACCTATTCAATTTATAAGAATAATTTTAAGAAGAAAATGTGTGCAACAGGTACCATTTATGATTCTTTGTATTAAATTTATAAATTTAATAAGAACTTTCATAAATTGTTTTATCATATTGATAATATATTTTGTTTTGATTTATATATTGATCAAAGTTTCTACCATATGGTATTTTATTTTATTTTTGTATAATTATTAACATTTTATACTAATAGTTCATATCTGATTCATCTACTGTCTAGTCATCTTAAAATATTTTGATGTTATAATAAGTAAAATCCTTTTATATTTTAACTTAAATTATAAAATTTATATTTGATAATAAGCATCATTTTTATTCCTATTAAAACAATAGCAATTATTCATATTAGCTAACCAACATATAAAAATGTTAATTTTGTTAAACAATCATAATAAATATTGAGAATTTATTTATCTAAATAAAATATTTAAAATAAGAATTACATTATATACCTGCTATAATAAAATTCTTGATTCTTTATAAATAGTTATTACTGACAAATAATTGTTATCAATTGATAAGATAATTCTAAATCTTCTATTTTTATGGATAGCATAAAAATTTTATATAATTATTTGTATTTATCTTCTTGTTTAGGAAATAATTATTAAAATATTAACTTTAATTGTTAATTAATTTGTTGAAATAGTGTTAACATTATAATCAAAATTACATTGGTAAATTCAGTTGTAATTTAATGGGAGTGTTCTGTAAAATTAATTTCCCTTTGACCTTCTATATACTTTTTACATCTATTGTTAAATTAAGAGCAATCCTCTAAAAATTCATAAATATACCGCTGATCTTTTTATATAATATTGTACTAATATTATAGAGATAATTTAAATATATTAATAAACATTGTATGTTGGTTATAATAGTAATTATTTTTTTCAGGATGGGAAATGTTTTTGCAAATCTTTTCAAAAATTTATTTGGCAAAAAGGAGATGAGAATACTTATGGTAGGGTTAGATGCAGCTGGTAAAACCACAATTTTATACAAACTGAAATTAGGTGAAATTGTTACTACTATACCGACTATTGGTAAGATATTTTTCTTATACATTACATTTGTTTAATTAATGAAATCTTATTTTACAACGATTGCTATTTGTTTTAGGTTTCAATGTTGAAACTGTCGAGTACAAAAACATCAGTTTCACAGTGTGGGATGTTGGTGGACAGGATAAAATCCGACCACTTTGGAGGCATTATTTCCAAAACACACAGGCATGTATTTTAATTTTTATGTATACTTAAGTATATTATACTTAGTAGAATAAATATATTTGCATATTTATAAAAAGTTAAAACTAGGTATGTACAAAAATAATTTAATTATTGGATGTGATGTAGGGTTTGATTTTCGTAGTAGACAGTAATGATAAAGAACGTATATTTGAAGCTAAAGAAGAGTTAATGAGAATGCTTGGCGAAGACGAGCTTAGGGACGCCGTATTATTGATATTCGCTAATAAACAAGTATATACATATAAATATAAATATAATCATAATCATAATAATAATTATGTATTTTAATATTATGTTTTAATTTTAGGATTTGCCTAATGCCATGAATGCATCTGAAATTACTGATAAACTAAGCTTACACACGCTACGCAATCGTAACTGGTATATTCAAGCAACGTGCGCAACTAGTGGTGATGGCTTATATGAAGGTCTTGACTGGCTGTCAAATCAATTGAAGAATGCCAACCGTTAACCGACTCCAAACTACATTATTATTATTATAAATATTTAAATAATAAAAAAAACTTTATTTGTAATTCGTGAAAACAAACTTAAGCATAATATATTATATATATAGCAGACTAAAGAAATTTTTTTTACTCGCCATCAAAATTAATATTGTCAAATGTGTTCTTTTAGTTAAACCATTAGTTCTCTGTCCACAGTTGTAATTAATTTCTTAATAAGTTTTATCATCAAGTTCAGTGATCAAAACTATTTTAATGAACCATTTGACAAATATTAATTTTCAATAATAAATACTTATTTAAAATAATAAAAAAAAACACAAATACATAATTATTAATTACTATAATTGTATCTTTCCTCTAAACAAAACATTTTATAACTTATATTTTGTCTGAATTTTGTAATGCAGAAAAAATAATTGTTATGTTGATTTCCCACATTTTTATTATTTTAGCTTTATTTTGAAATTTTATTATTAGCTTAAAAACACATTTTTTTTTTAGTGTATACATTTTTTTATATAAAAGTTACATACCCAAACCGCTATATAAAAATAAACATGTATAATTTTTTTTCTTTTTAAGTTATACAAAAGCTGAATTTTTTTGTAAATAAAATTTACTATTTATATTACTATTTAAAGTTTAAACAACACGTTTGAATTTGTTTTATAACTTCAGTTTGATATGCCTTTGTCCGACTGGTTTAAATTATACATTACCGTTAAACTTAGTTATTGTTATAAAATTACATACAAGTTCGTAGTAAATTCAAAATTAAGATTAGAGGTTTTAACCATTTTCATAACATTTTAAACTAAAAATATCTGATATTAAGTCAACCGTTGGTATATAATTCTGTTTAATATTAAAATAAGTATATAACGACATTCCATTTATGTTAACATTCAAAAAGTGAAAGTCAAGTTTCACTGACATTTTTCTTGTCTGCCCTTAACAAATGTGCAGTATTTGTTGTATTTGGTGTTTGTGTCTTAATTTGTTTCTCTCATTATATTAACCGGTGGAAAACTTATTGCTTAGTCATCGGATTGAGACTGAAAACCAGAAGACCTACACACAGTTGTTGCTGATATTATTATTATTAATATTAATTAATAATTTTTAATTTTTGCTGCTCTTAATCCTTGTCCATCGGTCATTATATTAACATTAATCTTGTGAAAGAAAATACTCGTAATATTATTGTATTTCTAATAAATTTTAAATACATGTAAATATATACTTTTTTTTATATAATGTATATTATATACTGGGTCGTTTCATTTAATGAACATTTGTTTTTATTAACATCAGATGATATTTTACAAATAGATGTACAAATGTGTTATAACTTTTCAAGTTATTCTTTGTTACATATTTATTCATCACACAACTTCTATTGATCATTATAATTGTACAATGTCAATCAGCTAATACAGTATTATTTTATTTAAATCTTCAGTGAAAGATGCTGATTTATTGAATGGAGCATTTAGGCTAGACTGCCTAAAAATATTAAGTGATTCATCATAAAACTATGTCAATTAGGAAACAAGCACGTGTCAGCAATGATAGCATTATTCAAAGAAAAAACAACATTTTGTAGTAGACAATACTCAAATTTAATGATTTGTTCCAATTACCTTCAACACGCATTTTGGCATGGTTTTTTGGAGAATGAATTGGCAAATAATTTACAAAGAACATTGTCATAATACAAATATTAATTAGCATTTGAAATAAAGAACACATTTGTGTTCTAACTGATAGACTTTGCAACAATATCTTCATTTTATAATTCTACAGATGTCTAAAGCTCATTGATCAATTGATAATACACTTGTGATTAAATATATCATAGAATTCAAACATAGGAGCCTGTATTATTTTTAAAGGTCAGCAGTTTAATGAATATATATATAGATAAAAAGAGTTAAATATAAAAGTATAGTTAAAACGAGAACAGAATGTACCTAACTTAATTATGCTTTGTACCAGCAAATATGAATGTATCTATTTTAACATATGTACACATTAGTTGAAAATCATTGAATTATATAAGCACTCTATTACCATTCAACAAGTGATTTGTATCATAATAAAATTTGTTTTATTTATGAATTAAGGCTTATGAACAAAAAAATATAAAATACGACATTCAATATTTATTTTATTAATCGAAGGCAGCGTATAATATTAATTTAATGAATAATTTTTTTAGTTATTTTTCAAACAGTAAATACCTACATTCAAATTGTCGCATAAAAAAAAGGAAAAAGATACAGTATGGGAATATAATATAATTTGAAATTTATTTCCAGAGCTTCTTGATAGACATATTTTTTTCTGAGTCCTTTTGCATTACTTTAGCAACAGCCATTTCAAAATCATCTTGTGTCACATGCACACGCCTTTCACGTAATGCGTACATTCCAGCTTCCGTGCATACTCCCTGCAATATAAATGGTTTGATATTACAATTAAATAAAATCTTTTTTCTCAATTGTATAAATAAATTTTATTAAACAATAAATTGCATAAAGTAGATAAATTTCTCAAGGTTAAGTCTTGATGTTTATGATGATAATATAATGGAAATATAAGCTTTAATATTAATAAATAATAATACTTATTTAAATTGTAAGTACTTCCATATTTACTCTCCACTTTGATTTATTAAAAACTACTATCAATTTAATAGTTAAAATATCTTTTAAAAAACTATTCAGACTAAAATTAACGTTAATTAATAATTGATGTACAAGCCATATACAAACTAATAACTATAATATACTTTATTACATTAATAAAACAGAATCCAGAAAACAAATTAATTAAGTTTGAAAAAACTGTCTGTCATGAAAAGTTAATGTTTTTACACAGAAACTCATATTATTCCTATTATCAAGTTTGGACAACAATTGTTGTTTGAACGCTATTATTAATTGCAAAGTATTCTCAACTTTCATCAACTGTACCTGACACCAAAACAACAGAAATCAATATAAACCAGTTATCTAATTAGAATTACATTTTTGTCCTGTAAAACCATGTGGGTGGCAATAAAAATTTCAGGGAAAATGTTGGTTGCAGTGTCAAAAGAATTGAAAAGCACTGAATTATCAACATTATAAATTATTGTTGTTAGTATGTTTAAAAACTTTATATGTTCTAAAAAAACTGGGTATTGGTGTAAAAAAAAAAAAATAATAAATATTATTATTGTAAATAAATCTAATATCATATTATAAAATAAATATCATTATGACATTAAGAATCACATTACCTTAACTTCGGCTCCAGACGCTCCAGGCATGAGTTCAGCGATTTTTTTTAGATTAATACCCCTTGTCAAGTTCATTTTTCTAGAATGAATACGCAAAATATCCCAACGAGCTTCTTCATTTGGTGGAGGGAACTCAATTTTACGATCAATACGTCCAGGTCGTAACAGAGCTGTATCTAAGATATCAATACGATTGGTTGCCATTATGACCTGGAAATAAAATATTTGTTAATTACAAATGCCTATCAAACATTTTTTAGTTTAACTAATCTCACCTTAATGTTCTTAGTTGCTTCAAAACCGTCGAGCTGATTGAGCAGCTCCAACATAGTTCTTTGTACTTCAGAATCACCACCACTGCCAGATTCAATACGTGATGAACCGATAGAATCAATTTCATCCATGAAAATTATACTAGGTGCATGCTCTCTATAATAACATTAAACGTGATTAGTATAATAAATATTATTATTATCTAATACAAGAAAATCAAAATCATACCTTGCCATAACGAAGAGTTCTCTGACCATTCTTGAACCCTCACCAATAAACTTTTGTACAAGTTCAGAACCAGATACTCTGATAAATGTACACTCTGTGTGATGAGCGACTGCTCTAGCCAATAAAGTTTTACCTGTTTAAAATGAAAGAGTATGATAAATGGGTATTTCATATTCGTATGTGATAGGTATTGTAAAGTGTATTAACTTACCAGTTCCAGGAGGTCCATACAATAGTACACCTTTTGGTTGGGCAATACCAAGAGCGTCAAATAATTCGGGATGCTTGACGGGTAATTCAATAACCTCTTTAATTTCTTTGATTTGAGTGTCTAATCCACCAACCATTTCATAAGTAGAATCTGGTACTTTTTCAACCATCATAAGAGAAACCAAAGGATCCACCTAATATATTCACATAAAAAAATAAATTAATGTATCTATACAACAAAATTAAATATTAAAAATTATATTTACAAACCTTATTAGGAAGAATTTTATGCAATGTATAACTTTCATTACGCAATGCTACTCGACAATTTGGCGTAACGTCATTAATATCAATGTTTTTGTCAATGTCTACAACAAATTTTCCTTCTGGATGCACTTTAACAAGCACTTTTTTTTTGTCCATCGGCTTCACTACTTCACCGACATAAGAACCTTGTTCTTGAAGTAATTGCAGTTCTTCTCTCAACAACCTCACTATGAATGAACAATTAAAACAATTACTAAATGTCTTGTATGATATAATAAAAATATTATTCAACCACACTCAAATTTATTAAAATACATTTAAAAATATTTATATCAATGTTAATTACTTAACTATAATTAATCATTATTAATTAGGTACCTTTAGCATTAAGTTCATTTCTCTGAGCTTGTAAACGCCTGAGGTTCATACTTTTTTCTGCTACAACCAATAACAATTCTTCAATTTTAGTTGTATAATATGATTTAAAACCATCTCCCCTAGAACTACTATTTTGATCCACCTCCATGAACTAAACACAATTAAAAAACAGTAATTATAATAAATTATTAGAACAATCAAAGTTATAATTAACACTATTTCATTTTATTTTATTATTTTGTTCACAATATCACCATAAGTCATTATGTCTGTACAAACTTATTATTAGATACATTTGTTATATCTCAATAAATATGTAAATTTTTATAATACTAGGTACATCAAATACATTTGCTGCTTCAACATTTAAAATTCATTCAAATTTAATCAGCTAAATAAGTTTTAGGAAACCCTTGCCCAAAAAGTATTTACTAGATTCAAACAAACAATAGGTAAATGATAATTAATTATGATTTCAACAATTGGAAGCTTAGTAGCAAAAACACAGACATACAGTATGAAATTGTTGTCTACCAGCACAACATAATTTACAACAAATTAATAAATAATATAATAAGTAAACATGATAAAATATCGAAGAAAACGTAACTTAATAATTAAAACAAAGCCCAATTTAAATATTATTTAACAATCAGATATAAAGTAGCTATGTACTGATATATACATTTACCTACTACCTTGATATAATTATTAAACTTAAATTTATTATTTCTTACTTCGGGAGGATTAGGCGTCATGGTTGAGATGAGGATACTACAGAAATACAGAAAACAATTGATACTTTTTTTTAAATTTTAAACATCAAAACCACAAAAGTAGGTAGTAGATACTGTGAATAATAATACAGTTCTGATTTCCTACAAAAACGTCAAAAACTTACTTGTAATGGTTTGATATCAATACTCGTTTTTATCACGCTCTGTGTGATTTTTTATGGTATCATTTTTGTTCCATGGATTACTATTCGATCGTTTGCCGCTCGTTTTTAAATTCAGTAATTGTTCTTCTATTATGGGATGATTATTATACTGTTTTTCGTGGACGCCATTTAGCCATTTAGGACTACAATTAGTACGTAGCACTTTTGATCAAATTGAAAATTTAGTCGTTCATGAACATGCACTGTGTATAATGTTTATTTTACATTATTATTATTATTATTTAATATTTATAAACGAAAAGATATCACCCTATTTTTCAATTTAGTTTACTGGATATTATCTTAAATTTCTAAAGATTCGTGATAATTTTACCTGGATACTCATCATTCGGTAATAATATAAAATGCATACTATGGTCGCTAATGGCATAGTGAAGAGGAGGGTGTGTTTTAGATGTAGCAACCTCCCCTCCATCGATTACCGTATTTATTTACTACATGTATATAATAAAATAGTGAAAAAGAAATTATTTTACAATGTGGCCATATGTAAATTTCATTTACAATATAACCATATGTAAATGTAATTATGTAAATTACATAACAATGTTTGTATTTTATAAAAACATAAGGGATTTTTTTAATTTGTGCATATATGTATTTTCAAAAGTATTCTAAATAAGTCTACCATAGTACCATTATTATAAGTTGTTAATAAAAAGACGAAATGAAGATAATATGTACCTAGCGGCTAGCATTACTGCATTAGTAATAGCAATTTCTAATGAAGTTTGAAATACAGTAGTTAAACTACGAACACAAGTGGAAGAGAAATTTAATACAATTTTATCTTGAAAAGTAATACAAATCTTTAGAATTTAATAATTTATTATTTCAAAATCTATACTTAGTTACAATAACTCTAAAATAAAATCGCTCTATTATTGTAACATCTGCAGAAATGAAGTACCTATAGGATCTCAATACACATATTACATATATTATCTATATATACCATTTTTAAATAATTTGTCTAGGCAACTTGATGAGAAACTAAGAAACCATAAGTTTTTACTAAATAATTTCACTTGTTAAATAAATCTACGCGAATCTAATAGAATCAAATTTAAGGATCTTCTAAAAACATATTTATCAGAAATCACTAAATTAGAATACTGAAGTAGATGAAATAACAGCAACGAATAAATTCACATTTATGACAAGATGACATATTGGCATAGCATCAATAAATACAAAAAAAGCTTATGTTATAAAAATATATTCCCAATTATTTATACATACTTTTAATTATATTGTCTATACTTTTCCGGTCACAACTGCTTCCAGTGAAAAGTTCTTTCAACTATTTATCTTTTAAATCACTGGTTCCCAAACTGGGGGGCTTGTACACATTGTTGGGTAGACGCAAACAGTTATTACGAAACTGTCCAAAGAAAAGTGTTGTCAGCATTAACATTAATTATTAATTTCATTATGTATTTTTTTATTCACTATTATTAATATTTTATACTAATTTATTACTATAATATTTCACCTTAATTGATTGTTACATTTTTTTATTTACTATTATTTATATTTTATAATTATTATCATCAATAAAAAAGTAGTCATTCCGAATATTGTATAGTTTACTTTTTGAAGTACACAAAAAGGTGATCGATTTTTAATTTTTGTCAATTTATAGGAGGGGGCACGAGATTTTTGAAAATTTAAAAAGGGGGCGTAAAATAGAAAATATTGGGAACAATAGGAACCACTGGTTTAAACTTTAAATCATATTTATGAAATATGATTGGTAAAAATATCCTAAATATTTTGGCCATAATGAATATACGTACATCGTGATGTATTAATTTCAACAAAAGATATGATACCGCGAACTACTTTATAAGTAGGTATTATCTAAAAGTTGTCGTATAAAATTAATGTAAAAATGAAATGTACAACCTTTTTATATATGTATACATATTTTATATATTACATTATAAAAAAATATTTGTATAAAACTTAGTTGATTTATTAATCGATCTTAATTATAGTCTTATCTTCAATGCGTTTTTTATTCAGGCAATTTGAAAGTGCTTCACTGAATTATTCAGTCTGAATACAAGATTTCCAAGGTAGAAATTGGAGACTAGAGTGTATCGATGCGTATCGGTTCAATATCGCATGTTCATTAAGTTCCAGTGAAAATTACTGGTCTGTATCGAACTCTGACTTCATTATTTCAATACAAGTCGGTATACCCGTAAAAAACAAAGAAAATACGTTTAAAAAATGTATAACAATAAAAATAATAAAATTAGTGTAAGTAAAAAGTATATCTTGGCATTTGGAGACATTGAATTGGTTCCCGAAAAATGTATGGATGGATTGACTTCCAAAACCGTAAAAAATTATGACTTAACAATAAGGGATTCTCAATTTCTCATAATATATTATACCATTTATACGCGCTAACTTTTACGACGTCATTCGCACTTTGCACTCAACTAATTTGACTCGTGAGAAACCGTTACACGGGAGTTGATGCCTTTCTATAGAATTATGTGCGAATCTTTCCATTCCAAATTTATCTCGCAATTTTATTCACCACATCTAATTATCTAAGTATAAAGTATATAGTATGTTCTACCTTTTAAATATACTATATACTATATAGTATTCAAATTTATTACTATAATTATTTTAAGAAGTTATCCAATTTTTAGAAGATAATATTAAAAAATATGATACAGGTGTAATTTAATCTCAAGGTTTTAATATATAAACATTATAAACATATTAGCCGATAAATATGAGCTACCGTAGCAAGAATAATTTAATATACTATTTTTATTTAAATTATAAATTTGTATTTCTGTGTATAATATAGGTATATACCTATAAAGCTATAAAGGTTTATTATACCTATATTCATTTTTTTAATTTTAATTTTAATAATACATACAGTCAAGCCTTTTAAAATGGGGATATATACATGATGATTAAATGAGTTGTAGCAGGTAGATATTCAAAGAGAAAAGAAATTAAGTAGAAATAATTTATACAGATTTATATTTATATATTTAATAAAGATGAGTTTAGCTTAACAATATGTCTGTATTTAAATTGTCATTGTCGTGTTAATTATTTAGCTTTTATCAGGGCTTTTATTTTTTCTCCACTATTGTGAGATTTTCTTACTAATAAATAATTCTCAATATACCTAACTATTTAAAATATACGATCGCGATACCGCAAACCTTGTATTAAAGTTGAAAACCATACAACTTATTCGGTTATCTCGAGTGTGATTGTCAACTCGTCAACTACTCTAACTCTTTGATAACCAAAATATTTTCAAAAAAAAGGTAGAACCAATTAAATTATCCTACATGGGTTACATACTTACATGCATGTGTATTCAAAAATACACAAATCTACGAAACATAGACACTGGCACACTGCTCTCAGTGCTCTACGCAGTGTTACTTACTTTATTGTATCATTGTATAGTTCAACTAAGTATAGTTTAAGTCAAAATTTTCAAATTTATAAAATAAATAACAATATCGGTGAAGGGACAAGGATGATGACAAGCGTCAAGCAATAATATTTGGATTTAAGAATAAAATATTCACCAAAATTCGTTAAACTTGTAGTTAACTATTACTAGATATCTCATAAATCAACTAATAAACATAAATAGTATTTTTATAAAATAAAATAAATTAATATTAGATATAGCGTGTACAATTTATTTATAATAAATAGATACACTTAAAATTTTAATTGAGTTATATATATAGAGTTCGATCATCAAAATCTTAAAATGTTGAATATATATGATTTATCAATTATTGGAAAAGGTTGGTGATCCGACTTGCTTAGCATAATATATAGATTAGGTCCCCTTACTGATCTTACTATGTCGAACTCATCGAATGTTATTATTTTTTTTTTATAATTAATATAATAATATTTGTAATAATAATCTAACTAATCTGGTTATTTATATTAGTTAAAATTGCATACGAATCGTCATGGAGTAAAATTAATCAATGATTTTACTCAGCTACAAAATATCTACGCCGTGCAAGTGTGTTACAAGCGTCCCACGATTCATGGACTAAAGAAAAAACAACGTACACTGTAAAGTGATAAAGTCAAATTTGATATATTTTTTTAACACGATTACAAGAAGAACAATACATTTATTTGTTGAATTGAATGAATTGAATCCTGTTTTTTTTATAGGGTTTTCATCACTTTGTTTTAAAAGAAATAATGGACACTTACGAAAGTATATTGTTGGTAAAAAACGAAGTGTTCGTTTTCAAAATACCGCCGAGAACCACCAACAGAGGATATAGGTGAATATTATTTAATTCGGATTTGTTTAGTATTTAGTATTGTCAATAGTAGCTCTGAATGATTGCAATTTGAATTTAAAACAAAACTATCAGTTTACGTGTGTGTATTGTACTATGCAATTGTATGTATTTATGTTTAATTTATTTTCTAGGGCGGCCGATTGGAATCTTGCTGAACCAACTTGGACTGGTCGTTTGAGGATTGTCAGTGTGGGTGATGCATGCACTCTTAAACTTGAAGACCGTAACAATGGTGAACTATTTGCTAAATGTCCCATTGAACAATACCCAGGCGTGGCATTAGAGTCTGTTTCTGATTCTTCTAGATACTTTGTCGTACGCATCCAAGATGAAAATGGTATGTAGTTTATGACCTCATTTAAATATTTTATATAATAATTAATAACTTTGTAATATCAAAATCAGGTCGTGCCGCGTTTATTGGTCTTGGATTTGGTGATCGTTCTGATAGTTTTGATTTAAACGTTGCCTTACAAGATCATTTTAAAAGAATTAAAGTCTGTGAAGAAATTGCTAAGGAAAAGAATGAACCTAAACAAGAATTGGATCTGAAATTCAAAGAAGGCGAAACAATTAAAATTAATATGAAAATTACTGTAAGCTTAAATTTTTGTTGGTAGACAATTAATAATAATTCTATTTAACTTATCTATGTGTTTAGAAAAAAGATGGCAGTGAAGGAGTAGCTAATAAGCAAACTAAACCTCGACCAACAATTTCGGGCAGTGGAGGACTGTTACCACCACCTCCAGGCTCTTCTAGTATAAAAACCATTCCGGCACCACCCTCACAAACGTCATCTCCATCACATCAATCTACAAATCCAAATAATTGGGGTGAATTTACTTCTGCAAATAATACTTCTCAATCAGGCGGAAATTCTAATCCTAATTGGGTACAATTTTAAAGCCAACATATTATGCCAGGTAACCAAATATTGGAGTTTATTATTATTATTATTATTATTATACTAAACATTTTTGTTATATTATAATTAATTTATTATTATTATTATTTTCGTTTTAAATATTCAAAAATATTGTTACAATGAGTTATTTTTATTAGATTCTTTGACAAAACATATTATTTAGCCTATTTAAATCCTATTATGTTTTACCAAAATAAATTATCAAGTTTACTGTAAAAATAGTGATTGTTTAATTATTAGTCTACATTTGTATAAATGACTATATAAATGTTATTTTTCTTGAATTTGTAGAAATATTCAAAAATTTAAAATCATTTTTAATTATTCCATTTTTTAATAAAATTATTGTATTTTTATTATTATTAAATATTAAATGATATGTGAATCATTAATTTGTTATTAAGTTAATTATTGATATTTGTTTAATATTAATGTATTCAGTATTATAATATATGGAAATTCTATAATAGTATTATTTATAACAAAAACAGTATTTACATTTTTAATAATTACAGTACTTATTTGTTCTCTTAAGAACTAAAATTAGAAATGATAATATCATATATCTCTTATCATGCAATAAAAATAGTAACATGTAATCATTATTTATAAAAAATATTTTTTATCCTTTTATTATATTAATTTTATTCATAAAAAATAGTTTTATCAAATTATACTTTATGTCTTAAATTCTGTTACTTTTCATATTTAAGTATATCATTTTTACTTAATTTCTCAGGTTAATTTATATGGAAAAAATTAAAAAAAAATAATTATACAAAATGAAGTTAAATTTATACTTCGTTATAGAAATAGTATTTAACAGTATTGACTACAATAGTTGCATACTTTCACTTCTTATTCATACAAGTTTAAACTATTGTGCTGTACTAGTGTTGTTAATTGTATTAAATTGTTAAATAGCCTGTACAAATATTCTTGAATTTTTTGTGTATACAATAAAAAATTAAAAAAGACTAATAAATTAAGAATATTTATCATAAACGTATATAATACACGTTTGAAGTAAAATACCCTTTTTAATTAAATAACTTTATTGTAAAAATAATTTTTTTATGAACCGTAAAGATTTTACTATTATTTATTTATTTTAGTATAGTTTAATTCAAAGTGTTAAGTTTAGTTCAATTAAAATATTACATTTGTTTGAGATGTACAAATAGGTAAAATTTGTTTACATACGAGTGATAATTGTACATTTTTTTCACTTGTGTTTTTATATACTCTTATTTAGATAAATTTTTCATCTTAATTCATAAGCTTATTATATGGTTCTAATGTTCTTATGATACATCTATCTCATTATGTTTAGTGTTAATTTAATTACTCTAAATCTATAAATTGTTTAATTAGACCAACTAAAATATCTCATTATATACATAATATAATGTAATGGATAGTGAAAAACTATTATTTTTCTGTAATTTTATCATGAATTATTTAATATATAAGCTTATGTTTGAATATTATTACTATAAATAGTATTGGGATAATAATTGTTATTAACATATATTATTTATTAACTATTATAAACCTATGATTAAAAACAAGCGCAGTAACCAAAATGTTGAATTGCGCACATACATTTCACTAATTACACTAATTACTCATGTTATATTTATTGGTGGATATTAAAAAAATATATATATTAGGCTTTTTGGGTCTAATTTTTTGTATTATTTAAAAAAAATTTGAACTATTCCATTTGTAAATGTTTTTTTTTTCATTTTTAATACATAATATACTTATATATTATATTATATTATTATTTAGAATTTGTCAATAGCTACTGTAGCTCTCTCTGACATAATAATTTACTAATGTACTAATGTATGATTTACCTTCTATTAGATGATCAACTTTAATAAGAAACTATTAAAATATAATATGCCTATTTTTTTTCATTTAAATTATTTTATTTGCTAAAATACTTGAATCTAAACGATTGTTTGCTATTATAATTTACAAACGTTCATTTATTTGTTTTGGAATTTAATTTTCTTTAAAATATTCTTATAATAACACTTAAAATATGGCTTATTTTGATCATCTACTCGTACTATTCTTGTGTAACTTTGAAGGGCACACTAAGATATATGAGCAATAAATACAATAATTATGTAAATTATCGCAAATGGAGAGCTACAATTTCGATGAATAGTGTTTTGCACAGTGAATTTTTATTGTAACGTTGGGATTGACGTTTATACCAATATGATGTTGTATAGGTTAAGTATTTAATATATAATACCCGTTTGAAATGGTTGTAATACGAATAATAAAACAACTATTGAAATAATAACGATTCGATCGATTGTCTTATTATTTGAGAAATAAAAAAATAATCATAATTTTCGTCACGATACATTATAATTTATAGTATACAATATACAATATATATATTTACATGTCTTACGAACTAAAGTCTTGGAGAACAGGTACAAACGGCATACAATTATTATCAATAATATTATTACATTACGATGTATACGTATGTCGAACGGGGGCGCGAGAACAAGAGCGATGTGTAAACCACAGTTAACTACCAAGGCCTCCACATGAACTTTGCTGGTATGGCGTCTCGGCGGAACTCCGTCGCGCTACGGTCCTCCGTCGTCGCGGTACTGTCGTCTTCGTCGGACGAGCAGTAAGACGACGACGAGCAAATATTACTATTTTTTATGACTGCGACATTGGTACTCGGAGGTTCGTCCGGGGAAGAAGACGACGACGACGACAGACGGTTCGCCGTCGGGTCTAGCCTTTTCGCACACGATTCCAGGTGCAAGATCATCCTTTGGCCGGATCTTTGCCGCAGCTCGTCCGTCCATTGTTCGGCCAACAGCTCTTGGACTTGTCCTATGCACCGCCTGTATCCTGCCGCGTATATTTCCGGTCCTGGTGATGGAGGCGGTGGCGCCGAAGCCGCTGACTTCCGTTTCAGGTATCTGACCGTCATCTCCAGAATATCAGCTTTTTCCAGTTTGTTCACTCGGGAGAGGTCTTGACCGGCCTGTAACCAATCAATAACGATAATAGTTAAATAGACGTCTTTCTCAAAAGTGACTAGCCATCATAAGCGATGGTTATGTACTTATGTAACTTTTATATTTTATTTTTTATTTTTAAACAATTTCTTCTAATTGTTGAAGTTTATTTTATATATTTAATATGTATTACCAATTATCTATACTTATGTAGCTTTTATTTAAATTGAGATATTATTTATTGGCCAACCTTAAATTGAATCATACTATTACCATAATATTCTAATACAAATAGGGATAGTATACACAAAATAAGTGTAGTTAAATCGCTGTTTAATAATATCTAATTGGTCGATAGAAAAAAAAAATGTTTTTAGAAATTATTTTTTTGAATACGGTCGTTTTATAATTTATTTGAGTTCGTTTTATTTAATTTATTTAATTTAATCATTTAATAATAATATTTATAAAAAACTCACGTTAATATTTTTTTATTTGCTTAAAATCTTATTAGCCAAATTAGTTAAATTTAATCGTTTGACCTATTATATCAAAACTGTTTCATTCAAATAACATGTACAAATGAATGCATCTATGATTATAAACCTCTTAAAATATATATATATTTAACACGACCACGGTCAATTATACTAATTATTACAAATCATATACATATTTTATTTAACGTATTTAAAGTGATTTTATCTTTTATTTAAACATTTATTGCCTTAATAGTTGTCATTGTAGGTTGTTAGTTTGTCACTTCAGATCAAAAATAAGCACAGTCTAGCTATTCTAGCAGATAGGTGTGGTAATTATATACAAGTAGCTGTTATTAGCCAAACATGTAACCTTTTTATTGATCATTATTAAATTGTTATTAAACATTATTTAAAAAATAAAAATATCACTCTATGTGCTAAGGTACAGTTTGAGGTTTTTAAAAATTATAAAATAAAAACTGTAATTAAAAAATGCATTTTCATATATGCACAACACGTACAAAATGAACACACTCATAATATTAAAGAGACTTAGGTCAATTCTAGGCATTCTTTTATATCCTACCCCTCCAAAAAAAATCTACTTAATATATTAATGTGCCTAGTTTTATGGATTATCCCTCGTAAGGGTGTGAGATCAAACACGATTCAATGTGCTTACTAAAAAAATAATCAACAATTTGATAAATACTTAATCTTGCTGAAGGTTGTATTGGGGATGTTTTACGAGCGTATACTATACCTATACATAGAATCGGGCTTTTTATTATATTTTTTTTTACGAGACATAGTAATTTAGATAAATGTAGTAATGTATACAAACTAAATTCTTGCATTATAAACCAATGTATACCTACATCACAACGCATAAAATATGTATTATGGTACATGTACATAAGACGTATGTATGTGATACACTAGTGTGTTTGGTAGGATTATAGGTAGCGCTCACTTGTATAATCCGACTATTTCCGTTTCCCGCTTTTATATCCACGCGTGTTGCGTGTAAGAATATAAATAATTTTACGTTTAAAAATGCGGATTTTTAATGATATTTCACTGTGGATTTAGACGAATAATAATCGGTGTCGGTCGTGACAACTATAATATTTAATTATTTAATTTTAACTGTTTATAAGCATAATATTTATTTTTATTTATAGCTCTTATGTGTAAACGGTACGTAGATATACGTAGATATACGAAGGTATCTATTATATGATGATATTACATATATGTATATATATTTATTTAAGTACTTACAAATTTCTCGGCGTCCACTACGATTCGTTTTAGTTCGTCCAGGCTCTGATTTATTCTTGCTCGTCGCTTTTTCTCCATCAACGGCTTTCGGATCTATATATAGGAACGGAGCGTGAATAAAAAAAGTTCATGTTGAGTGTAATAATATGGCCTATGGTGGCGTATATAGCGTGGCGCGGCTAATTTTAAACCGTAAGTCATCACCATACTACACGTCCGATGGCTTGATACGAAAATAATAATAATAAATAACATTTTTCCATACCTTTCGAGGCTCAATGTGTTTTCCAGTTTTCTTGTTGTTGGACGGCAGAGAGGTCGAAGAGATCTCATCCATATTATCGTCGTCGTCGGTACCGGAAATCGTAGTATGACACATTTCGTCTGAACCGGACTAAAGCGGTCTAAAATGTAAAAAAAAAATTAAATTAAATTAAATTAAATAAAACTTTATTACAAAAATTATATTATGTTATAGTGACATGATGTGTGCATAGTAGGTAAGTACTACAGAGCACTTCGAATACATCTATAGGCAGAGTGTGTTTTTAAAAAAAATACTCACCCAAAAATATTGAAAAAATTCAAAAAACACTTCTATGCACGGGAGTAGACGACTGTCGGTAGAGTATATAATATATCCTGCTTCGCGAGTATAATAATAAAACAAATTTGAAAAAGCTAATATATATGTATATGTGCGAATAAGAGGCGGAAGACGTCCGCAAAAACAATTGTAATTTATTGTATATTATACGAATGGGTATCAAGTAATATTAAGTAATAGTGGTGCGGACTGAGATCGACGAGGGTGTATTTTGCACTGAACGGACATGTGCTGCAGCAGTGGCGACCGACCCTTAAGAACGACTGTGCACTACAGACGACCGTGACATCGAATAAAACGGACGTCTTATATTATTATTATTGTGCGTTTAGGTACGTTATATATATATACATACGCGTTTGCGTGTTTTTTCCCTCTTCTTTCTATGCTGTAAGACGTTCGGCCGGTGGTGGTGGTAAAGAGAACATCGTCGCGGGGTTTGGGCGTGAGTACATATCATATATATATATAAGTACACGGTCGGGCGCCGCCACTGGGGGTTGTGGTATATTAGTATACTCGTATGTGTCGGCGGGAGAGGAGAAAGAGAGAGATTCACTAAGACCGTACAGATACCGCAGCTACTATATATATATATATATGTATTATAAGTATATATTGTGTTGGCGTTATAGTGTTATATATTTTATTAGTTTATTGACTATACCGCATTATATATTATTATGTTTATTGTTATTCGGCGTACGAGTACCGCGCGTGGTACACGCGTGTAATAAAATGTTACGCCATTCGCAATTTTTATTTTTTACTTGACTAATTTTGCAATGATCCCATTATTTATTTGTCTTACAACTGGACTGCAGTTTTTAACGGTGCAATGGTGACCTGTCGATGTAATATTTTTATTGATTCAAATGTTCGTAAATAATAGATGTCTCGCAAAAACAATAGATATGTTTGTTATAATATGTAGGTACACGAAGTACCGTACCTTGCACTTTTTTTTATGAGAGGGCAATCAAAAAGTGTTATAATTTTTATTTAAATATTTAAATAAAAACCTATCATTAATGAGAAAATGTCATTATAGATATTTCAAGTATAACTTTTAAGTATAATATTAATACCTTTTATTGTTCTTATCATTAACCTGCAATGTTTATTATTTATAATATCATCATTAGATATTATAAATTAATTTCTTAATTATATCTTCTATTATTTGAACTTTTGTTTTCCCTATGAAATTAGTTTTCGGAGTCAATCATTTTATCACTTATATATTTTATTATTATTTAGGTATATTTTGTTGAAAATTGTGAAAAAAGAAAATAACTATGAATATAATGATTACTCTTATTAATCTATATATCGATATGAAAACTAACACCACAGATTTGTACTTGTTAGTTGGTTATATAAGTATATGAACATATGGTATATCGTTTTATAATACAGGACACAAGTCAATTTAAAATGTTGAATTTAAAGTAACAAAATATCTTTGTCATTCTACGAATACCTATGTAGACATGTAAATAAATTACTATTTTAAGACACGCGTTTCGAAAAAAACTCCAGGGATTGTATTTTTCAGGGAGCAAAAAAAAAGAAGTATAACCCATACAGGAAATTACGTACAATAAGTATGTGTTATGAAAAAAAAAATGGTAATAAATATATTAGATATTGTATTATATTGTTACAATTATTCCTTTTCTTCGACCGTCGGAGTCGTGGACCTACCTACCATTGTGGCAATCGTACAGTTTTTCAATTCCAGGCACATCATTAACAAAATATAACAACTAACAAGTATCTGTGTATATATACCCTCTTGCACGCGCAGACTCATTAAAATATATTACACGGTACGAGCGTTTACATAGATAGGTATACCTACCTGCAATTGACTCTGCACACCATTAACTCCGAATCGAATTTACTGTTGCAGCGTACGTGATTATTATCCGAAATCGATATAGAATAAAATAATAATAATACGTATTCTTCGGCGTACACGTAATATCAAGTAGTTATAATGTATAACATAGAGAATACGAGAAAAACAAACATAAATTAGTTTTAACAAGGTAAGATATACATACAGCAGAGACTGCGTCCGTCATCCGGTGCCACCGTGGGTCATCGTTTCGCTCCACTTACTTTATCACTATTATATTATTTTATTTTTTTTATTGAAACTGACTTTTTAAATTAGAATGGATACATTTGAGTCGAGTTCTTTTTTCACATTTTACGATACGCATAGGTAAATTAAACAAATATGATGATTGGTTTATCTGATGGTAAATTAATCGATTTTAATCAACTGCAGCAGCTGTAAATAATTAGATTTACATTATAAGGTTCTACTTACCGACGACAAATTGTTCATATTATTTTGACGATTTTTCATTTTTTATACGTATAATTTGTGTTAATTTTTATATCGTTTATTTGGGATATTTATTTATTTTTGTAGTTTATAAAAATATTTTACCATTTAGAAATATTTTTAAACGAAAAAATATCGCCAACAACTAATAATTAAATATATTAAATATTTTAAATAATGTTTTCTTTCGAGTCTTATGAAATTAAATTTCCTTTGATATAAATAGTTCGTTAAATTTATGGTGTACCTATAAAATATGTTTCATTGAAAAAAATTGCTAAAAAATATTACCTTATATCAGTTATATCATATCTAAATATTAGTCACAATATGATCATAAGCATAATGTGGAAGACTTGAATGCCCGGCCTGGGCTAAACTCTGTGCAGTATAGATTTAATAAAAGTACAAATTGTGTGCTCTCATTGTTCAAAAATAAAAATGTGGTTATAGAATTCTTATAACTTCACCTTTTTTTTTTTTTTTAATTTATAGCGTGCGATTACAGTTTTTATATTTTACAGTCCCCAGTGCACAGCCGTTTTATTTGATATATAATATTATATTACAATTGAAATTAATCAATAAGTTCTAACTTAAGATATTGCAATACAATTGGATTTATATAGTTTCGTATTTTAAAAATGTGTTATAAATGTGCAGATAGATCGGTAGTATAGCCGGTATAGTTATACTCGTGATTTATAAAATATAAGATAATAATTATAAAATACTATGATAAATGTATGCAAATAACCAAAACCAGGATTTAACTATTGGTATATATATTATATATAATGTTATAATATGTACCTATGTAATAATATAATAGGTACGTATAAATCATAAAGTATTGCATAGTTTTAAGAGGATGCCACACATTTGTTTTTTAATGGGTTTATATAGGCAATTTATAAAAAATTAACATTTAAATTATACATATTAAAGCTAACTCCAGTCTCAAAGTAACTTATTGTTATAAATGATTCTATCGTGTAATTCTATTGACAATTGTTCTTTATTATTAAATTATAACATATGAAAAAAGATTTTCATAGTTAAGAACCGAGATGACTATACAGAAATTTAGTTATAGATAATAAGAAACAAAATTTTCACCATCAAAATAAAGTATAAAAGAACTCTTACTGTGAAATATCGTTTTTATTTTTTATTATTCACATTTGATAAGGTTTTAGTGATCAAGAACAATAATTGTATGTGGGCGGTAAAGTTATTTTTTTCATAATGACAGTTCGTTTTTCATCCATAATTAGGAATACTTAGCCCAAGTAATTCTTGTTCGTGTGAAACGGGGTTTAAAAATCAATTTATGGTCGTGTAGCGTCAAAAATATGAACTATAATAGTGTACCTATACATTTTATAATATATAATTTTATCAACATCATATTATATACATACATGGTGTATGTATGATACATCTAACTATCTAAGTTTATCTTAACATTTGCACTAAGCTCATTATTTCCATTTCATATCGTTTCTAAAATGTCTATAGTCTTTTCATAATACTACTGTTATAACGTTTCTTCATCCAGTGTTAAATATCATTGTCGTTATACCTATTATGTCATAAGATTATTATGAAACGCGCGTTTCAAATATTTGTGTATGTAATATATAGGAAGCTACAATAATGATGATGCGTCGTTACAACGTTCCATTACCGTTGGGAATGAATATTATATGGGCGTTTTAGTTAAGTATTCAAATTTTGTTCTTATATATATAGAGACGTCACCGTCGCGACGTCGGCATTGTACTTGGCATTTACTCCATATCGTACTTCAGGAGTCCGTTAAAAAAATCATCGCATTGACACATATATAATGTACCTATATATACTATATACATATATTTAATTTCAACAACGTCTGACTACGGTGGGCGTGACGCACTTGCGTACCTATATAGGAATAATAATATATATGTATATTATACTGATGACGGTTTGGAAACGAAATACTTGTGTGCGTTAGTATATATGTGCGCGCTTGCGATTAACGGTCGATTTTCTCTTTTTATCTTTTTCACCATACAATGTGTATAATATGATAATACATACACACACACACACGTGTAAGCAGTATACGCATCACATGAAATCGGAACCTGTTTCGAAATGAAAATCTGGAGGGTCTCGCGGGAGAGCCACAGCGCACATACTATATGAAAACGGTGAATGAAACGGCCGGAAATGCCGATCCATTCATTTGCTGGGCGGTCCACCGCAACCTATATATATAATCATATATATTTACTATGTATGTGTGTGCGGCGTGTGTGTAGGTATATAACATTCTCTCCTTTTTGCCTCGTTCACCTGCTTTTTTTTGGGGTATGTACATATATACACATCTATACAACGAGTACAGTATAATCGATACGCGAGTTATCGCATTTATCGGCTACACGTGTATTTCCATTGTTGTCGCCTCACTTTCCTCCGGAACTATTATACGCTGTATAGTGCTGCAGGTACGCGCGTATACCTTCATAATAATGTATAGGTATATATAGAGAAGTCCCGTGGACCGCCATCGACATTTGCGACGGTCAATCTTAGAAGACTCCGAGTGGAGCCAATAGAATACACTCTTGTCCTTGTACATATAAGGTATAGAAGGTAGTATATTATATTGTATCCATTGGACAATGGTGTTTTTTCCTTCCTTTTACAATTTCGTATGTGCGGCGCAGTTCGGGCTTGCACATCCTGTCTATAAGTTTTGTTGCGGACACGTTTTTAAACACGCGTTTGTCGGAATGCTGACTCGCGTGTCGCGTCGAGATTTGCTGAAAACGTTATTTTTTTTTTGCATTTCATTCAATGGCCTTTTATTATCTATACCTAAGCCTATATACCTCCTGTATCGGCTGTATCTATAAACACCTAAAAAATATAATGTTTAATATGTCTTGATGGGCATTGATCGGTTGCAACATACAATTTGTATTTTAAGATCTGTGTAGCAATTGCGTTTCTATTATTTTTATGGTCAATAAACCAATTATCGCTTTTGTACTTTTTTAGGTTCATCTTAAGGTAGGTATGAACAATAAGGATAATAACATATTGACGATACTATCTGCAGATTCTTTAAAATGCACATTCATTTTCATGTTCTAACTAAATATCTACTTATAAGTAGGTATTCATTCTTGTATAATATGTTTTTGTTTTATTTTAGTAAAGTAGGTAACCTAAGTTGTACTGAGTATGGTAAATACAGGCACGTATACAAAAAAAATTGGTGGAGGGGAGGGGGGTACAAAATATACCAATACAAATTGTACCGCAACATAATAAAATCATTTTTTCCTCATTACTCGAACCCCAAACAGCCCTCCCCCTGTATACGAGCCTGGGTATAAATATTAATTTTTACACATTTTAAATTTAAAAGACAAAATATTTATTATTTAACGCAAATAGTCTATATCAACCCTGAAAATAATCAAGCGCGACTATAGTTCATCAATCCTAAAATATTTTGACCGTTTTTGAACATTGAATTGAGATTTTTTAACGCTCGCATGCAGCCATGCAGGTGGATTGTTGCAGCTTTACCGTCGATGACGCCGTGTCATAATATTAGTACTATGTATATATACATACATAGTATACCATCAAAGAACATTCCGTACATGGGTTTTCTTCAAATTTTCGAACGGAGTATTGTGCTTGGTATTGTACATATAGGATACATGTATAATATATATTTATTATATATATAGATCACAACCGTAAACACAAGGACTCTCTCACTATGTATATATAAATATATATTGTGTATATAAAAGGAGGATGTTTCTCGTCACCTATTCCGCGGGTTTGTGTCGCTCTCGGTACAAAGGAGTAAGGACACCATACATATTATAATATGCGACGTCTATATAGAGGACGTTGCTGAGATTCAAAATCAAGATAACGTCATTCATACTGGTCGCGGCGGAGTACTGCACGAGGACATGCGAAATGACACATATTGAATTTGCACTCTGCGTTTCATTTTTTCCTTCAATTTCGAAAAAACTTACACGTCCAAAGAATACATTCTTCGACTCTGTACAATTGGAGTTTGTATACCCCATTGAAAGTAATAACTATAAGTAAACATACAACAGCTGCTACTTTTTCACTTTGCAATAATAAACCACGGCGAGTAAATATGACAAAGTGTACGTACCCACCTACCGGCTACCTATTTCGTGCGAAAAAAATGGAGTCTTTATTTCGGAAATAGTACGTATATTATTATATATGAACATAAAGAATTCCTTTTCGTTAAACTCTTATATTATTGTACAGCTGGATTTGAAGTTGAAATTTAAATTGTACTTAAACATAAATGGGCATTTATTTAAAATCAAGAGTGTTTAAGTAAAATCGAAGATCAAATAAGTACCGTGTAATACAAATATTTTTCAACGAAAACACTACGATTATTATAACCAAATAGTAACTTAAATAAAGTTATTTCTGATTCTGAACTCTCTTCAATAATAATATACGAAAAAGAATAATAATAGTAATGCAGAATATTAAAAAATAGGTAGGTGTATAGAATATATAGTATAAAATTACAATATAACTATACTATATATGTACTATAATAATTGATAAATGAAAAATTATAAATAAAAATCGTATTATCGAAATTTGCAATACTAGAAAGAGTTATAATAAAAATATATATACCTTAATACTTTACAATGCAGATATATCAAAATATAAGAATCGAACATTGATCAGATACGAATAATTACCTCATACAAATAAATCCAATGGACATCTACTAACAATTTATAGGCATTGGCATAATAAAAAGGGACTTTGACACCCCCCCCCCCCCCCCCAAAAAAAAAAAAAACTATGACAAGTACAAACAAATTATGTCCTCATCAAGTAATGTACTAATTATACGAGTATATTAATTTTTCTACAGTTTTACGCGTCGTATAACGCGACATATATCATTAATCTTAAAAATAAACGCGGATCTTTTTGGAAACGACAAAAAGGTTTTTCCGACGTTTGATTTGCTGCTGTGCTTAATAAATATACGGCGTAGCATAGCATGTTATATTTTTGTACCTATTTTAATATATAGTTTATACATAGCTATATTCAGTGTATTAAAAATTATGTTTGACGTGAATAAAGTTTATTGTTAAGTTATTTAATTGTTTATTACTTTTATTTTATTGTAAAATTAGTTTATGTGCGACTTGTAAAAATTGTGAATAATATATTGTAGATAGATACTTTTGTGTTTTTTTTTGTTTAAAACTTAAACTAAAACCAACCTGCAGGTGGTTTATGACGACATGGTAATGTCATGGTAATCCTTGTTATACTCGTAATGTCATACAATATAATTTTAACATATAAACAGTCTATACATATTAGTTATTAGTTATTAGTTATTAGTTATTACACATATAAATCAATTAGATATTTGAATATAATTTAAAATAATCTAATATAAACAAATAAATATGATATACCATAATTTGGACCTACGACCAATATAGACTAGATCAGTATAGTCTGTATATAAAAGTTCGCCGTGCTGATTAGTTTTTACTTATAATTGTTGATATATTTATGTTTGCAGTATATTTATGTTTGTATTATTATTATTTGTATTTCGTGGTGACATAACGAGACCTTACGCGTGTCATTTTATAATGAGAAAATAATTAACTTAACATTTGTGTTGTAAATATAATCATTATTCTTAAAACTATATTTAATGTATAACGTATTATTTAATTAGTTTTCTTAAATCTTTATATTATTATTTATATGATATGCAATAATGTTCATATCATTAAAAATAATAAAAGGATTAGAGAAATGATAAATATAAAATATATAATATATATAGTTATAATATGACTTTAATACTTTATGTTATACTTGTATATCACATATGTTAGACATAAACAAAATAAACCTGTCCAGGTGTAGCTAATACATTAAAAATATTATATAGTTTCTACGTTTTTTCAAAGAAATAAAATTTTATGACCGTATCATCGTTTATCAAATTTATTATGTGGTATTAAATTATAAAACCAACGATCGTTTGATAACTATAATCCAATTGATGTTCTTTCAGTTCTTTGAAGTCAAAACGATTGATAAAAAAAGAAAAAAACTTGACAAAATCAAGTACTTACTATAAGTACCTATAAGTCCTAAGGGATACCTCCTACTGAAAATGATTCAAGTTGACAAAATAAAAAATAACGTAAATTTGTCACCCAATTATTATATTGTGCCACGCGCCGAGTGGTCCACATACACGTTCAAGGACTCTTATGTAGTTTTGTGGGTTCTACATCAATAACTATACCAATGATGTACATACAATTTTCCGTGTACACACTCAAGTAGGGTTCAAAATACTTAAAGGATTGCCAATTGTTATATTACTTGATAATATTTTTAAAGTTGTTTTTTTTATTGTAATATTATTATGAGTGGTTATAAACTTATAACAACATAGTACATTATACCCAAAATGCATTTGGCATAATACTGTATTCGCGTACAGTACCTATTATAAATATATACTTATTATATGTTATAATCGTAGTTTTGTTGGATTAATTGTATTGTTGTAATATAATCGTTTAAAAACTGAGATAGAAAAATATAATGTTTTTAATTGTATTTCATGAAAAATGTATTTATAAATCTGTATACATTCATTTCAATAACAAACACGTATATAAAAAAATGTGTTATTTATTTAAGTTGACAATATTTTTTTAATGATTTAAATATTTTGTAAGAAGTCACATTAAATATTGGAATTTTTTTTGTTATTAATTAACCTTTGATAACTCTGGCCATTAACTGTGAGTTTTTATTATGTTTGTCAGGGTAGGGTATAGGCGTATAGCACGGTAGGTTATTGAAACACATGTTTCTGTATTTGGGACACGGTTTCATCGCTAAGAACCCGAGTGGTCACTCATCCGAGAGCTAGCAACGTCGATCGGATGGTGCTTAGTCGCAGTAATATTATTATTGACTACAGCCAAACATATGACGCACCGGCACCATATGCTCTTAGGTAGAAATGGTATCCATAAATTCTGCAAAAATGTAAAACTGAGATTGAATATAATATTAATAATGGAACTTAATGAAAAATGCATTGTATAAAATCGGTGTACATTTGAATGAATACTAAAACCTATATAAAAAAATGTATTATTTATTTTGGTTCACAATTTTAATGATTAAAATATTTTTTTGAGAAATTAGTAAATATTGGAATTGGTAAATGTAAGTTCGGCTTGGAAATATATTATAAAAACTAAATAGTATATAAAAAAAGATTCCTATTATATACAATTATGTATTTTTTTCCAACTCCCAATAATATTATGTACTTACTTCGTAAACACAGCCGAATTTAATATGGAAGCAAAAAAAATGTATTTCATTGTGTTAAGTTACAGTAAAAACATGCTTAATGGTTGGCAAGTGGGTACCACTCTGCTGTAAATTATACTATTATAGGTGTCGATTGAATCACAAATGAGACTTATGCAAGTGTTAAATTTGAATTCAATGATATATATATATCATTGTATACGAAAAACGATTCTAATCGGAGACGGCGTGTCAGCCTATATCACCAAGTATATATCGTGATATATCGTGTTATTAAAGGAATTACGGAATAAAAACCAAATTTTATTATACATTAGTTCTACAATTCAAATTACAAATTCAATTATAATTGTAATTAAATACAATATTTATTAACTATTCTAACTTATATATATTTTATTACATAAAATCTGTCTAAATTTTTTTGTATTGAGTAATTCAAAGTACTACAGGTAGTTTGTTAGTATGTGTATACATATATCTGTAAAAATTATTGAAATCTTCATTTACATATCTATAGATGATATTTAATACTATTGAGCTTTTCTATAGTATACTATGAAGATCAAATTGAGGTACTTCTATACGTTATTCATAACATTATATTGTATATAATTCCTTTTGTTACAAAATCAGACTGGAAAGTTGTTTGTTATATTTAGATTGTTAAGATAATATAGACTTACATTGTTTCATTGTGTTAATGTGTTATTGTAGGTATTACCTAGTCATAGAGATTATAATATTATAAGCTACTAGCTGTCCTACCCGACGTTGCCCGGGCAAAAGTCACTTCAGGCGAAAACATATTTTCATTTTTCAATATAACTTTATCAAAAAGTTTGGCCATCCCTGGACTCTAAAGTAATCTATTTACTTTTTTTTTTTAGTTATCTATTTATTTATCTTTTCTTTTTTTTTTTTATCTACTTAGTAATTCACTCTTCATTAACGCCCAGATCGAACCGCTGGGTCTAGAGATTTGAAATTTTGTACAGAGGTTCCTTAAGCAATGTAAAGGCGCACTAGAAGGAATTTTTCAAAATTCGATCTCTAAGGGGGTAAAAGCTATGTATTTTTTAATTGTTTAATAATGTTTGTTATTTCTTGTAAGTGGTTGCTAGAATACTAAAAATATATCTAATTACTTTTTTTAAAATTAATTTTGTCCATCCCCTATTTCAACCCCTTACAGCCCTTTTTTCAGAGCTTGTTAATTTATCAAATTCTTCTAAATGGGTGGAAATTTCGTTTTGGCCGTTTAACTTCTCCTTCAATTATATTTCATGCGCATATAAATCAATAATAAGTTTACAATTGCTTATATTATCTCTTGCAGAAAAAAAACTGATTACTTATGAACAAGTGATAATTGAAATAGGCTTTGATGAAATTAAACTATAGATCAAAAATCACTTGGAGTATTACAAACAAAGAGGAAAAAAAATAATTATAAACAATTAAAAAATGTATGTAATGATTACAAAAATAGAATTCGTGATATTGACAATTTCTTGACTGCTATTTCATATTCAATAAAATATCGATAATAATAATAGAGTAATACTATAAGAACGAAAATGACCTATATGGCTATATGCACAATGATAAGCAAAATAAATGATAAAATATATTATATATTTTTATAATACAAATGATATAAAATATATTTTCAAAAATATTAATTATTCAAAAACTATAAAAATTATTTTTTTTTTTTTAATGTATAATCCCTATAATAGCTGAAAAATTGGAAAATCGAAAACGTTACGCAGTGTTGTTATAATCATATTCGTAGGTATAATCGTTTTTAAACGAAGGTTTTATTATAATTGTACTTGTTGTCTGAAAAGATTTTAATCGTAATACCGCAGGCTGTAAACAATTATTCTTAAAAAGATATGTGGCAGCTCAGTTCGATTTATACAATTTAGTATCTTACATAAAATATCATTACACTATATTATTATTATTATATCGGTATTCATTTGTAAATTGTTTTATCTCGATTTCATTCACCGAAATAACAGTAGTTAATATTTTATTTCCTGGACGAGAATAACTATTAAATTAAAATTATTATTACTAATATGAGACATTTAAGCCGGAGTCGTATTTAGAGGCTCATCTATAGGCACATGTATTATTAATATTATAATGAGTATATGCCCGTTGGCAACAAAAAATATATCATCCCTGTCAGACCATAAATTTAACACGAACCGTAAAAATCAACATTCTGTATGGTATAATTATAAATAAAAAAAAAATCATAATAATATTAATTGTTATAGATATTTTTAACTATACAGTAGGCAATATAAATTTAAATTGCTCGTAACAATATAGTCAATATACTATTAGTACAAAACGCATAATACCTTCTATAATTATGCATGTATACATATGTCATATAATACGACATCGAAAATATATATAATTAAAAAAGTGAGCAAGTGGGCACTCCACTCTACTGTACAAAAGGTGTCGAGTGGGTTGATGTAATGGATGTGTTAAATTTGAATTTAATGATCATTGTAAACGAAAAAACGATTTCGAGCGGAGACAGTCTGTATATCACGTAAATATATTAAGTTTTATCAAGTTTAAGCATGTTAAGTTTTTTGATATTATTATTAAAGTAATTCATTTTCCCATTAGTTTTTGATAGCTACTAGTTTAAGCTACTATAGTTTAGGAATTAAGGTAGCTTGTTATTTATCATTTAAAAATGTATAATTTCGTCCAAATTTGAATTTCAAATGCTTATAAAAATAAATCATGCCATTATATTTTAAATAGTTATTAAAACAGCTTACATGAGATCTTATGTTAAATTTTCAAACATGTTGATTGAACATTGAACAAACATTTTTTATTGACATTTAGAGAACTAAAATATTTAAAAAATGGAAAATCACATGTGTCATTTAAATTGATCAAAAAGAGTCTGCAAAATATTGTGAGAATTATGATATTTAAGAGAGATGCTAAAATAAATAAACATTTGGTGAAAAATTCTAGTATAAAAATGTATTCGTTTTCATATCGAATTTCTTCGTTTAAACCTTACGTATTTCAGAAATCATTCTTCTCCAATTTTTTTCCTTTGGGTTTTACTAAATAAATTTGTATTTAACGAAACAGTAAAAACGTAGATTAGTAAGCGAAGGCAGAAGCACCGTTTTATTACCACACGGTAATAAACTTTCGTTTGAAATGTCATCGTTCTACACGATAATCCGGTCCGATGACAGTCGTATAATAATTTTTATATAGAGGTATAGACAGTGCTATTAATTATTTGATGTCAAGAACTCAACACCAGAAGTATCCATTAAGTGTTTACTGTGGTCTGTGAGCTGTATATCAGGTCATTTTTTTAATTAATTTTTAAATAGTTAGATAATTACAATAATTTCGAGTTTCATTAATTTGAGATTTGTTTATTTGTTTGGTTAAAAATAAATAATGACACCAAACGGTAAAAAAATTCATGAAACTGTACAGTCAGTATGTATTAAATATTCATGGCTTTTTTTTTTTTTTAATGATTTAGTATGCAATGTAATCTATATTCTATAATAATCATGATTTTTCCATATATGTATTTATTATATTATACTTTAAACAAAAATATTTTCCAAATAAAAATACAAAACATTATTGTGAAGCCAAAACAGCTTTCAAATATTATAATAATAATATGTAATGTAATGATTGTATTAATAATATTTTTAGAGTTCTATAACTTACATAATATAGCTAGTATACTCACCTAAACATTTAGTCAGTAATATTTTAGACTAATAGACCAATTAAATTAATAAAATATATAGATCGACTAATACAAATAATAACATTTTTTTTTTTTTTGAATTTAGGTAATAATATTATATAAGCTATTAATCAAGCATAATATTAAAGAAATAAAGAATATGGGATAACTGAAAATAATAATATATAATATAGTAATTAGTAACACGTACTCGAATATCCAGTGTTACGTAAATCGAATCGCCCGTTAATATTTTCGACGTGTGATTTATGGAATGGCGAACGGCCGATCTACCTCCGTACGGTCAGCACTTCATCTATATATGTATATTCACCCTGCAGCATAACAAATATAAAACACAATAACGATACATATACACGGCTAAACGTATGCATTCAAGTAATAAAATTTGGACATATTATCATCTGAAATTTCGGGGATTATTAAACACGAATGTAATTGTTGTGTATAGGAAAAGCGGCATTCGCGCATGTATAGGTACCATACGCATATTATAAAATATATTATAATATGATCACATTATATTGTATTGAACTGCGGAGAACGCCGAGAACGTATAATATATTATACAATAAATATATATTTCCGAACCGTACGTTCTCCGAAATCTAACACGATTCTCGTTACGGTGGCGCGCGATAACAAGAGACGATAATATATATTATAATATAATGTACAATAATATGATGAACATTGTATATTATATTATAAGGGAACGGAGCAGATGTTCGCCGACTTTGTGACTCCCGCGGGCCCGTGGCTAATAGACGGCCAAATAGGACCCGAGAATCCCGGCGACGTCCGTCCGTCCGGTGGTTGTTGAGGTGGCGGTGGTTGAGGCGGTGGTGTATTTGTCAAGTCAATAAAACCCCATTGGCACTGTACGCGCGTACATGTATATAAAATACGTGGTAGGGTCGTCCCGCGTGTGGGCGGTCATCGCGACAGCTGGTGCTGCCTCATCGACTCGAAATGCACTCCGGCACGACAATTTAGTGGGAACGCGTCGAGTCGACACGGTATAATAAATAATATTATGCCTACTACTTATATGTATTAGGTATTATTATTATCATTCGTACGTACGACGTTACGCACAAAGCATTTTATCGCGATAATCGACCGAAAAGAAACCCTTGTGATATATCGTCATGAAATATGAATAGGGCTCGAACTTTAATGCTCTTCTAATAATGTACTAAATATATTTTCACTTGAGTAAATATGTGATTGTTATTCATATAGAGATAAGTATCGAGTGGAGCGAGGTATATCGTTTTTTATGTATTTATTTTACAATATATATGACGTGTGTGCTATTTTTTGTTGTTTTTGTTGTGCCAGAAGACAGCAAAATGGTTCAACTTTGAGGACGATTTCTATTAGGCATTAAGGATAGTCAAGAATAATTGCCTATAAAAATTTTGAAAATATCAATATGACGGCTGGTGGCTAATGTCTATACTGAGTTAGATTATAAATTAAAGTCAATAATATGGAATATTCGATTTATTTATTTATTTGATATGACATAGGCAAATTCATTACTCTACTGTGACTGCGTAGAAAACGGAAACTGAAATAACAACTAAAGTGCACAATATGGTTGCTGGTGTAGAAATAAAAACAAATGCTTAAAATTATTTTAAATGGTTACACGATACTTATAATTATTTATTTAATATTAAAATTATCAAAGTAAGTCCTATCTCTCTTAGTAATTGGTTTTATTAAAAGTTAAATTTTATTTCTAAATTTAAAAATCGAATGGTGGAAAGTCTAAATGCAAGTTGCATTATGCAATCCTTCACTTACAACTAAATCACGCAAGCGAATACCAAGAGAGATTTATTGACGAACTTTAGTGCAATGTTGCTGTGGCTGTTTACAATAAGAGACGAGCAATACGGCGATCTCCTCACCCCTTGAACTAAGTTCTAAAGAAAACAAAGATGTAATTATTGCTTTAATGTTGTAGTTTGTGTTAAGTTCGTTTAAATTGAATTTATACCTAAACCTAAGTAAATGTTTTGTTAAAATTTAAAAGTTGGCTACACATGAAATAGAAAATTTGATAAATGGGTACACGAATTGCGTCCAGCTTTATCTAAAAGACTACACAAATTGAGTTTGACTTTTAAAATTGTTAAGTAAAGTTGATTCAATATTAGTGAATGGAACTTTTAAAAGTTGCCCTAAATTGTTTAGACATTATTTTACAATTCATTGCTCGAAAAATAATAATAACCTATAATATACCACTTATATTTTTTACTTCCTAGTAAAAATATAGATACTTATATAAAACATTTATACACATCTCAAATCTGAATTTCTAAAAAATAATATCAATTTTTCACTTAAAAAAATATCTGCTGATTTTTGAAAAAGCAATTCACTCATCGTTATTAATTGTATGGCAATCAATTCAAATGAAAGGATGCAGGTTTTACTTAGGTCAACGGTAAACTACAATTGATATGAGTCAAGAATACAATAAAAAGATTAGACTTGAATGGAAATTCAAGTTTTTACCAGTTTATTAATTCTATATTTATAATTACTTTCTTGATTTTTAATCAAGTAAGTATGGTAATTAAAATGAAAAAAGTCTGAATTTTTAAAATTTCAAGAATTCGTGTTAAATAGGAAAATGATAAAAATGTAACTCAGTTGTAATGAGTAGGTGGATAATTAAGCTAGCTTTAACATAAAATATTAATGAGAAAGATCCGATATCACACTCAAGTGGTATAACAATTTGAATCCACAAAAACGTCGGAGTGAACAGTCCAAAATTTCTATTTTTTAACTTTTCTCCAAAACTATTATAGCTAACGGTTGGTTGATAGCTCATTAAAAATGGATTATCAATTAGATACAAAATGTGAGATTGAAAATTTTCAAAAAAAATTATTTAATTTTTCACAGTTAAAAAATAGTTATTTTTTGCTAGATTTTCATTTAGCGTGGTAGATTACCAAAACTGGACAATGGATTTTTTTATTTGGGGACTTGTTAAATTTACATTGGTTAGGAGAAGTTCTGTGAAGATTTTCAGAACTTTATCTTCAATCGTTAACTCACTACAAAGCTGTAAAGCTGAAAAACATAAAAAACGCCAAATAAAATGTGTTTTAATTTTTTTTGAAGCTTTGTAATAAATTAACTATAAAAGATAAAATTCTGAAAATTTTCACTGCACTTCTCCTAGCCTATGTGAATCTAACAAGACCCCAAACAATAAAATCCGCTCGGAAATCTATCTCACTAAATGAAAATGAAAAGAAAATACATTGTATGCGATACATACATATCGCATACAATTAATAAATTTCTAAAAATTGAAAATCAAGAGTCTACATGCCGATCTCTGACTTATCAAGCATTTATTTTTATTATTATGTTGCACTCCTGTCTCCTATAATTTAAACCTACACATTTTCATTTTACTTACTTCTAATTGGATAATAACAAAAAAATCAACATTTTTAACATACCGATAGTCATAATTTGCTATTGACAGTTCTAAGTCTGTAGAAAATGGAAGGAAAATAATGTTTTTACGTTGGGATGCAATTCGTGTAGTCTTAAATATGGCTGGTACGCAATTCGTGTAGTCGTTAAATATCACCGAGACCCAATTCGTATGCAGCGTAAAAGTTATGGAAGGTAGTATAGGTACATTAGGTACTCAATAATATTAATATTGATGGTAGACGATTTAACATTACCTATATAATTATAATATTGTATTATTAATATTTATACGAATTAAGAGTAGAACATTTTTTTCGAAAGGTTACAAGTTATAACTATTTTTACATTTTACTAGAAATTGTTTTTGCTTCATATAGTTGGAAAAACTTGAATCACTTGATTCAGAGGTAGGTCGACACTATTCGTTGATAATAATACGAATATGATAAATTCATAGATCATCACGCATTCACGCGTATATAATATATATGATTTGTCGTATGTATACCGCCTGTTTGAGTTTAATATATACGCGACTGCATACAGCTGTGTCGTATATTATAATATATGTATAATGTATATTATATGCGGATAAATACCTTCTCGTGATAAGATGTTTTCTGCAAGGACGAAACGTGCGTACAATAAATTGGGTACTTATACAGCCCATCGCCTATACATATATATTATAATATATATATTATAGGTAGTATATACGATCAGCAGCAGCGGTACGCGTGTACCTTTGAATGTAAACGTATACAACACCTTTTAGGCGGGCGAATTATATCGATGGAGATCTACAGTCGGCGAGCGCATATTATAAGAAAACGTGTCGTTTTCCGTCTTTTGGCTTTAAATATTAATTCAATTTTTTTTCGTCCCGCCGCGACCACCGCCACTGATGCTGCATGTAAAGAACGACAACCCGAGTGTTGATGCATATAGTAATATAACGTATACATGCAAGAAGGTCGGTATAAAGATATATTATGTATATACCTACTACCTATACAGTATTATGAACATAATAAGCGCTAATGCGTCGCGTTTAAGGCATGTCACGCGTCTGCTTCACTTATATCATTGTCCATCGCTGCGATATTATCGCGCCCGCCGCGGAGTGTGCATTTATAAAAATACACCTTTATGTAAAACGGTAATACGCTTTTGGCGAATTCTTGTTTTTGATTGCCGAGTGCCGACACACTCGCCGTACCTACGATATTTTTCGGGTTATAACATACCAAATATCCGAAATTTTTTCACACAATAAAATTGTAATCATTAAGCGAATTGCGGAGTACGATTTCTCGGGTAAAAGAATCCCAATCTCAGAAACGAAAATTCACTAAAAAAATAGTTCTATTTATTTTAGGTGGAAGTATAGTAAGTAAACGAATTTAAGGATTCAAATGTTCCAATAACACTTATATTATTAAATAATAGACATAACATCTTTAAATTTAATATAAATAATATTTAAAATATCAAGTATGACTGGAAATAATTTTTATACTTGAGGTAAAAATACTTATAAGTTATAAGTAAAACATTTTCCAAAAAAATTCCGAACTCGTCATCTTACCCCTTATTTGAGGTTAGTTGCCTTATGTACATCATATCATAAATACATCTATAAAACAATATAGAATAGATATTAAGTAGCTAATACATATATATAGGCTATACTAAATATATGATTATAAAATATAAAGATTATAATTTATAAATGTATAACAAATGACTCACTACTCACAGTAAATAATAAATATTATATTTTTAATTAAAATTATTTTTGCTATAACTATGCAGTCAAGACGTCAATATACTCTAATTATATTGACATTTTTAGGCACATGTAAAGTGCACTGATTGCGACCTTTTTAAACTATTTTTACCTCTAAATTATTAGACAAACAGAGATCTGAAAGTAATATTCACTAAACCTATATAAACATTGTAATATTGTATCTGTATTCTCTTATGCAATGAACTTTTAACGTTACTTTGCAATAGTTTATGAAACGTTAGGTTAGGTTATATGTATAAATATATAGTTTAGTTTTTACACGAGAAAAATTCTATAGGTACACGCATAAAAAATATATATTGTTAGATTAATATTAAACTTTTTTTTATACAGTTTTTACCTTATAAAATAATTCTACATAGGTACAATATAATATACATATAGTATATACCATATTATCAGAAATGACAGAACCGCTAATATTTAAAAATGTGGAAAATGAAAAAATCCATAAAACACATGCTGTGTGTGAGTATGTTGCTCCTCATACAGCAGCAATAGATTCTATAAAATAATCATTAATCATAAAATTCGTTTCCGGAACCACAGGATATACATTATAAGAGACACGGAAACGAAAGGAATACCGAGAATCGCAGAACAATAATCTGTAGGACACTCAACGTCTCAACGACCAACGTTTATAAACCAAGACACAATAGTGTTTTCGAGTCATGTACTGTAACTGTATAGTGAACTATAGGATTTGAGTATAGACGGGTATGAATTCTGAACAGTGGCTTTTAAGGTCCATGTGTATATGGGTCCCTCTAGGGGGTTTACTCTATACAACGACCAATATATTTAGATTTAAATATAATAGATTTTTAATAAAAAACAACATTGTATATAATGTATTATGTATATACAACGATTTTACAGGTAGTCAAAACGTAGGTATCACTATCACATGTAGATAAAAAATAAAACGCCCGATAGTCGGTGGTGCTGAAAATGAGATGAAATGGCACAGATTCCACGTACCTCTTCTCCACATAATACGTTCCTGACGTATACCTATAATAACTATACATATAGGCACTGAGTGTCTGAGTTATACGCAAAACGGTTCGACGATTTTTTTAAAAAATTTTTTATGGAATATAAAGTATAATTGTAAACGAACACCGCGAATTACGTCAATTCAGCATATTTACGTGCGTGCATTATTATAATAATAAATAATACAACATATCGGAGGGCGATGTATACACGCGGACGTCGACGGAGATATAACAAAACGTCATTTCGAGTCATTTGTCCCGGTTAAATAACGTCATAAAACCGCGGCGGCTTACAGCTTGTGCACCGCCTGGCGTATATATATTATAATATGCCTTATTATACACATATAACTGCTGCAGCTGCCTCTTCGGTCAGCGTTATTCCTGACAGTATTTTCCACCTCATCGCACTCCAGACAAACAGTTTATAAAATATCATTTCATTTTTGATAAAACGCATACGTATATATATATAAATAGGTATATAACAATAATAATAATAATAATATAATAATAATACAGTGTGTATAATATGTATATAAAAAGGAGCAAACGAGCCCTAAACCGTACGTATAATAATATGTACCTATACGCATAGTCCTTTACAAATAATAATTGAGAACCTTGTCGAAGAAAACACCTGAAACTTCGTGCATAAATGTATATATATATACCTGTATACATATTATATATATTTATATCCTTTCTTTTTATCTCCGTGCTTGAATTTGATTTTCTCGTGACCGTTTCCGTCGGTCATATAACAATATATCAATGTATAATGTATACAAAGGCATTATATAGTAAATTTCCAGAGAATTCGCTTAAAATTGAACTCGTCGTTTATTGATCAAAGTACCAAACTAGGTTTAATCGATACAATAAATCAGATTATAAACTTGTTATACCTGCAGTAGAAGGTATAGGTAACCTAAGGAGATGGTATTTTGCACCAATTTTATTACCTGTAATTTGCGCCAACAATAGGTAAATTTAAGTACGTATATAATTTTTGCTAAAATATAAAAATATAACATGTGTTTTTGCGCCACGTTTCAAAATTAATTTTGGTAATTTTCACCGCGAAAGAAAACGAAATGGAATATGTACCTAATCTGCGTTTAACTTCAATTGTTGGAATTTAAATATAATTATATACATTTATTATATAAACTTTTTTTCTTTAAGTTGTTTTTGGCGCAAATTACATACGCCCGGTACCTACCTAAACGTTATACAATATATAGACTAGTGGTTACCAACCCATATCGATTCTGACATTCTGCGTCTCCCATTCTCTAATATTGATAATTTTAAATTAAAAGGTTTAATTTGGGCATAATTTGGTCAACTTCACCCACGTAAGATTGTTAGAAAGAGTTAGTCAATATCTGTGCGTATATTGTGGGACCTAAAGTACTTACGTAAATGTTGTCATGTTTTAAATATATTTCTCTTTCTTGCTATTAATAGGTATAAATGAACCAAGTTAATAGAATAATACCTAATAATGTTGACTCCTAGAGACCTCACTCTCTGTTTTTAGTCAAATAACCATTTATGTTTAACCTGTTCAGGTACCTATATTTTTTATATACCTGAACTATACGAGTACAGTACATGACAAGTGGTTACTTCAAGTTAAAGTTTATTTTACCTTTTTGTATAATAAAAGCTCCATCATCAATTTGGTTTATCAAAGTACAATACTTAGATTATAATTTATAAATGTATACTAATAATACAAAGTTCAATAACAACTGAGTACAGACCCATATATAGTTTGCATTAACCTGTTACATTTGATGAATAACAATTATCTTATTCAAACTTATTGCATATTTGAGCTTTGAGCATGTATTTAATAAACTTAATTTTCACAATATTAAAAATAATTATAATATGTGATTATATTTATTTTTACACAAAGTAAAGAAGTTAATATCGACATTTCTTAATGACTATTAAAATACATTTTCTATACATAGACAATAATTATTTTTTTTAAAGAATAGCTGAGTCGAACAAACAACTTAATATTCTAATAATCTAATAATCTATTTTACTATACATCATCATCCAAATTAAAATATATAGATCTTTTTAAGTCGGTACCCGAATTATTGGTTCCAGCTGGATGTCACAAATAGTATATTATCTGAATTGGTTCCTAGGTTCTAAAATAAAATTTGAATAACAAATAACGATTGTCTATGCTTAATATGTATAAAATTAAATATTTTCATACATTATTATAATAATTTTATTTATTATTATTTTCTAATTTGTATTATTTATAAACCATTAAATGCTTGGCCGTAAGCCCGTAATACTAGATAACTTTAATTATAACTTAACTACAAAATTAAATTCACTTTTTTTCTTTTACAAAAATAAATTTAGCAATTTGAAATTTTGAAAAACCAATTGCCGCATAAAATATCGAGAACTAAAACCAATTTAGGTATAGAATTTAAAAAAAGAAATACATATATTTTACCAATATTGCCCACCACGGTTCCGGATATCTATACCCCACTGGCCACCACCCACATAACCATACTATCTACATACGGTCACGTATGGGTACATCAGATTTAACGCGCATTTCCCTCCAATAACATATACAGGTACGAAACAATATTTTATAAAAACAACTTTAACGTTATATTAGATGTTTGTTATGCCTATATTGTAGTATAAATATATATATATATATACACTAAGTATATGTATCGGTACATATCGTGCGACCCATAAGGACCGTTCGGATTGTTGTTGTTGAACAAATTTTTTTCAGCTGGCTCCAGAGGCGGTATATACGCAAAAAGGTAAGATCTTAGCCGCTGGTGGCGACGACGGCGTCGGCGGCGTCGGCAACGGTGGCGGTCTATAATCAACGAGCATGTGCAAAAACCGTGTCGGTACGATTCAAAGGAATGGAGCCGCAACTGTATATGTGCCCAGTTTTCTATTATATATCGTTTTTCGCGGCATTACGTCGAACAACAGAGCGAGAGATCGGGAAACGTATTTAGCACGTGCCTCGTATAATATGGTACATATAGGTACACACGCGTAAGTATAATACTATATGTATACTTAATTTATGACGTATTACCTACTGACTGTTTGTTCAAGGCATCGGATTACAATAATATATGTATAATAGCCGTGTATGGGTCCCGATTTTCGACCAATTAGTTCATTTCTGTTGCTAATTATATCGTAAGCGTAAACTGCGCCCAGCAGAAGTGGCTCCAGTTAACGCGTATTGGTTTCCGTTAATTATAATTATTTAATTATTTTAAACAAAAACGCCTAACATTTTTACCATTTCTGGTATTTAATAATTCACGAAGTACATTATAATTTATATTAAATAATATGTTATTGAAACAAACAGCAAATAGCAATGATAGGTATCTATTTAAGTAGGACGGGTTAAAATTTTATAAGCCGACAATCGTGTCATAATTTAAACATGTAAGGTACCACTTATCAGTAATTGGTACCTAAGTATCCAAGTACATAACAGGTATACTGAATTTGAGCGTTTGAATAAATGTCATAAAATATAAAAGAAGTATAAATATGACTTAGTAATTAGCAGCAGTTATGGCCGGTGTTTAACGCCAGTTTTTCTCTAATTTTATTTTACTCTGTAATATATCAATAAATGATTTAGAAACATAGTTATAGAGACCATTTGTGATTTATTTGTGTGTATAGTATATTATAGAAGTTTTATTTCTATTCAACTCATCTATTCGTCTCTGAATAAAATACCTATTTAAATGTAAAATCCAACTATTTATAATATAAAATATATTATGTTTAATATAATGGTACCATTTTCCAGTTATTTATTATGTTGATTTTAAAATTACCTCATATACCTTCAGCAATAAGTGCAAAAAATGTACAAAAATATTGCCATAGTAATTATTAGAATTTTAGCTTTATTATGAAATATTAAAGTAAATTCAAGCGTACGACTGAAAATAGAAGAATAGTTTGAAGATAGTTAAATGGAAATATCCAATTTGATGAAGAAATATTTCAAACTTTATTAATAAATAGAGATCTTCATACTCGTTCCATTACGTTAGCCATTTCCTCTAGATTTTTCAACCTCTTCGGACATTTATCTAGATTATACTTTTTATACTTCTATACTCATAAGTCATAATAATAGCAGTATATTCTTTAAGTTATTGTATATTTAGTTGTTGGTTACCAATGATAGTAATAAAAATGTTGAAAAAATCACAAAACTTTTTAAAATAAGTATACGTTTTTTTAAGATTTATTTTCGTATGTACGTAGATATATGTAGTTATTTTTCTGCGTTTGACCTTAGGGCTGAGGCAAATATATTACAGGTTTTCGATTTATCCATAAAAAGGGGGATGTAATGGACGTTCCATATAGTTTTCTATAGTTAGTTATATATACAATTGGGTCAAATCGAGGCGTGGTTATGGGTAAATTGGCGTGATTTTTTTGGCGCCAGCAAATTACTTAGCAGGTGCATATTTCATGCACCATCACAGCGTGAAATAATATTTTAATATGGCTATTGTTGCTATATTATGCGATTTGATTTAAGATGATTAAACCGAATAAATGGCAATAATTAAGTAGTCGGAATCGGCATGTTTAAATACACGCCATACGGCATAAGGTATATTATACGTAATAAGTAAAAACCGGATTTATATGTATTTATAATTGATTTTAATTTCGCAGTAATAATTAATTATTAATTTTATTTAAATTTTTTTAAACAAAAAGTATACGATGTATAATATAGCAAATATGCAATACAAAAATGTAATTTGTGAAATTGTAATTTAATTTTTAATCGGCTACATACAACTCGTTTGCGCACAATTTACGAACAATAGAAACCTATTTTCAAAGAAATTTACCAACGTATAGGGTGTACATACCTCCAAAATTGTCGAATGATATTAGAAGGGCTGTGCATTTAATGCACTAAAAAGGTGTTAAATGTGTGCATGCATTTTTGCACAAAGACAGGCAAAATATACACTGAAAAAAAATACATGCAAATGCATTAAATTCACAGCACTGGTCATTGGTAATAGCGGAAAATTATTATACTCTTACAACATTTTCCTTCACCCTTTATAAGGCTTAGGACTTTCTGTTTAATCATATTCTGGTATCATAGACTAGCGGGTTTAAAAATGCTGTTTGAGTTATTTAATTTATAGCACAGCTTTCTAATAAGCCATCATTATTTACAATTTTGTTGATTAAAAAAAAATAATTTTAATTACAATAATTTTTTTAACAATTAAGTCCTTAAAATATAATACATATTAAAAAATAAGTTAAAATAGTGTATATGCGTTTGCATTAAATATGTTAAAATGTCAATTTTTTAGATTTATAATCAGAGTATATTTTTTTCATATAATTTTTTTTATAGCTTAACAATTAAAACGTTACAAATTTTCAGTCTCAGCTTAGTTTTTATTTGACTTAATTAATTGAGAAAAGTATAAATCTTATATTTATGTAGGTACTGTTGTACTGTAAAGTTTCGAGTTTTGGATTTTGAAGAATAGGTAGTTTTACCCCTGTTCGTTGAACGTTGATAGGTATTGTTTTTGATGGAAATCAAATTTCCATTTTTAATATTAGGTACTTATATTATTGTTGTAAGTTTGAGAAATTATATGATATTCATTTTTTAATGTTTTTTGCAATACGAATACTCCTCAAAATCAGTAAGTAAATGGTATTTTTTTTCTTTGAATAAATATTATATAAAACGTATGACGCGTTATGCATGTATAGTAGGTACTATACGTACTAGTCGTACTACTATACTATTATGTGCGCCCCATTGCATATTATATTTTAACTTTAACTTATTTCAAGTGATGTAATATTTGACAGCTTTGAATGTTTAACAGTATGATGTTAAATGATGGGCCTCATCAATGGTGTATATAGGAATTATTTTCACTATGGGCCAATTTACCACCTGCATGGCTGCATAATATACAACTGCAGGAACATTTTTTATAGGTGGCCGGATGGTTTTAATTATGACATAAATAATACAAATATAGGAATTTTAATTATTATAAATACTAAAATACATATTACATATAAGCAAAATTATGCAAAATGCATAATAAAATGGTTTGATTGAATCTTAAATTTCACTATATAGGCCCAGGCCTAGGGGACCCCACTCTATAATTTATATATATACGCCACTGGGCCTCATTATAATAGTTTCTTCAATACGATCGCTGAATGTATTATGTCCATCAATACTTTCTATATATATATATACTATACCTGTTTAATATATTTTATTATTTAATACAATTTTGTGACTATATGTGAATAAATGTATCTTAGAAGAAACGAGATAATGAGGTATTATGATATTTATTTTCCAAGACGATGTAATATTATAATATTATGATGTTATTCATTCGTTTCCTGCTTGACTGCGTATCATCATTGATGGTTTTCGGCTTATCCCAATTATGGTGACAATGGTGACACGTATAATATACAGAGTGTATAAGTCAACAAAAATAATTGAGACATGTTAATATATAATACATTATAACTGTATAATAACTTTTATTTTTATTAATTTTTAAAACGCTTATTTTAGATATTTTATGATGTAACTGCTAATAATATATTAAAAATAAATGTAATATTTATTAGAATAAAAGTTATTGTATATATTCAATATTGTATTTTCTATGTTAGTTAATTACATCATATTTACGGCTATTTTTGTTACACTCTGTACAACTGTATATAATGTTATGAAAAACATGTAGGTACTATAATGGTTTTTTGAGTTGATCGCTAGATTATTACAAGTCATAAGGTGTAATAATGATTAGTACCTATTTGTCATTACTCGTTAATAATAATACAATGTATTTAAATTCATGTGTTTAGTTGTTATACCTATAGATAGTCGGTATACTCGGTAAATATTATGTGTATATTATATATACAGTATATAGATACAACCTACAAACTCATTTTCAGGACGAGAATATAATTTTCTTACAAAGTTACAAACAAGATAAGCCGAGACAAATCATAACTATCGAGCAATTAAATTTAAAATTGTATAATAAATTCACCATTTATTCAAAACACTAAACAATATTGAGCAGAAATGTTCAACTGTTCTACGTTGTTATGATTTATTATCTATTTAACAAGGGAAATTGATTTTTTTCTTAGGTATTACTGACACAGTAACAAGTCAAACTTTATATCTTTCTGAATTTTCAATAAATGTTAATATTTATATTTTTATGTATTTTACCCATTTTCGTTTAAATATATCAAATTTAGTTAAAATTTGAATTTTATATTTTGTCGGTATATCATTTTTAATAATAAATAAATATACATTTCGATCATTAAAAAGCAATGTGGGTAAAACGATATAAACATGTGCAATTGTTAATACAAATGTAGGATAGTGATTTATTTTGATTTTAAAATGTTAAGACGAAATACCTAAGATAAAAATTTCAAATAAATCGAATTCGTTATTGTTTGTGGACAAAATATTTGCAGATATCGTCACATATACACAAATTAATGCTTATATCAAAAGGGTAGTTTGCGTCGCTTGGTTGCTTAAAAGGGTTGTTTTCACAAGAACCTAAATATGATCACCAGTCAACCATCTTATTGCCGGTTTCGAGGCGTTGGAGATTAGAAAAAAGAAACCACACACAAACACACTATACTACCTATACGTATTATATATAGTATGCCCATTTATCACGAATTATCCTATAGGTAGCTCTAAGGTACTTACCTACTGCAGCTACTTCATCTAAAATACAAAACAATAATAGTTGGAACGGGTTCTATATTTTTCCAAAAGGTGTGATATATGTCTTCTTAAGCATATTGTCCAGTGCGTTTAACGCATCGGTGAAGCTTTTCGGAAGTTTCACACTTCACGCGACGAAATTCAGCTGCGCATCGGCCGGGGTATAATATACAAGCAGGCCGCAATATGTATATAATAATATATATTGTACCGAAGCATTGTGCCAACGTCTTTTTAGGATGAGCGGTGTAACGTGAGATACATCCACTACACGCAGACACACAATAACAATAAGCTATTTTGTTGTTTGCCAATACGTTGTTCGGGGGATTTTCGCAAACATTCGTAAGACGAATCGGAATTCAAATAAGCGTTTTTACTTAGTCTACCGTGAAGTTTTTCTCCGGGTCGCACCTCGATCCTTTTTTCATGTATAAAGGTTTACACCGCGCTAAATCCACATAATATAGCTATTATTACTATGTATATAATATAATATATATGTATTATAGTAATAAGTAGACGAGCAATAATGGAGGTTTTAAATTTTAATATAGCTATCATATTAAATACCTGATGAATGAATAATATATTGAAATACATTTTGTGAATGAGCCATTCAAGGCTTTTTTTTTTAAATAATCGATGCTGTAGTAGCTATGTTTATGTATAATAGGTAATGTTCTAGTATATAGCGAAATCAATTATAAAATTCAAATAAGAATAAAGTTGACATTATATTTGCATATACGAGAATTTATTTAATAGAACTTGGTATATATATATATGACATATATTATGTACATCATAGATATATGTATGACATCACTAGAGTACTTTACTTTACATTCTTTATAATTTTACGTCTTTTTAAGTACGAAAAAAAACTACGAGAGTTCAAAATATTGGCTTATTGTAAGTTATAAGGAGTATTGTATGTTACAATAAAATAACAATTATTTCGAAAATGTAAATATTAATGAATAAAAGACTTAAAAAACCTTATTTTTGAATTATTCATGTACTTTAAATTATTGGATTAAAAGAGTGACTTGCGAGTTCAAAAGTATAAACTATACATGCATATATAAGTGTGTGGAAATTATTATTTTTACGAAAAAAAATATTTAAAAATTACATTTTTACTTTTTTAGATTGCCTTGTACAGTTAAACACCTGTTGTGAATATTTTATTATTATTTTTCATTTTATACGGAAAAATACTATAGGAATTCCACAAACTGGCTTACAAGTTGTATGAAGTTTCATGAAACTTGATTTCATTAAAATTACAATAATTTTTCAAAAATTATATATGTTCTAAGTATGTACATGGATCCAAGATTGTACTTGTATACACCCTGACCCGGCTTACCCTATTATATTATAAATTTGAAAGTAACTCTGTCTGTCTATTACGCTTTCACACCTAAATGTTTCACCTAACGTAAAGGGGTAGAAATAGGATATGAATATTCGTAGTCGCGCGTTGTACAATTTATAACAGTCATAATATTTTCTGATAATCGTATCCCTATCAAATGTTAAACCTTTACAATAATATATTATTAATAAATAATTTATTTTACTTTTAGTATTACGCGCAGCAGCTTAATATTATTTTTCCCAAAAATATTGCATTTTTTTTATTATTAACTTTTATAGTTTTATCTATATTTATATAGGATTAATCAGTCTGATTTTTATTTATCAATTTAATTTGTATAGCTTTTTATATTATTTTAAATGCTTAATTTAAGGCGGTTGAAAGCAGCATATTTATTTCACGTTTTAAACCTAAAAGCCTGACAAGATTACGCATACTTAAAATAATCATATTTTAATTTTGTAAAAAGATTTGAGTTGATTGACCTTTTTCTAGGTTATTATGGAAATCGATTTTTGATATTTTTTTAAAAATTGTTTTTAAGTCTTATTTGAGTTTCTAAATTTTTTTTTAATTTTTAGATTTACTTTAGTGTCTTTTTTATGAATGTTAAACAGTTATTCTAAAATCGACTTTCACAATAACCTTAAAAACAAAACGATAATTACAAATATTTTTACAGAATTAAAATCTGATCATTTTGAGTTGACGTATTTTTGACAGGGTTTTAGGTCTACATTAATTAAAATTAGTTTCCTCGTCGGAACAAAATATTTTATTTCATCAAATGCAATGACTTGTGCATAGTGCATACGCAATTTAAACTATACCTAACTAACGAGTGTTTTTGTTAAAAAGCTTAATGGTTTACCTAATATATGTAATAAATATATACCACTGTATAAAAAGTCAAATCATCATACTGTATATATAGTAGGTGTAGGTATGTATATATGGTGAGTACAGTGTACTCTTATATACTTCAGTAATTTGAAAGACAGAAGCCCCGATTCAAAATGTATTACAAAGACTTTAGTGCCATTTTTTCCAATGTAATACAATATGACTAATGGCCACGTTTTTACCGCGGTTTATAAAAATAAACTCCTCCTTACTGTGTATACCAACATGTAATAATCATTGTACAATGTTATACATACTACTTAGTGTATAACAATAAGATCGGGTGTATTTAAATTTACAATTTTCATGATACACTTGGACACTTTGTATACCTTACACCTAGACGTCTTAGAAACGTATTATCGATTACATATGTCATATAGCCATGTACAGGCAGTATATTGTAGAAAGGTAATAGTAATTTGAATAATATAATCCAATTAAAAATTAAATAATTATACGTAGGTACTTTATTATATTATCATTATTATCTATAATAAAAACATATTAGATAGTTTTCTACTAAAATTACATTTTGACATAAAAATAAATCACTTAAACAAAATTATTATGAGTTAAACATTTTATAATTTATTTATAAATACATCGATGGAATAAGTATAATTTTCTAAACCTTTTTAGTATTATCTAATAATTATACTTTATATGTCATAAACAGGACTATGAATTTAATGCATTGTTTTTTTGCCACTTATATTAAAAAATTAATTTGAGCAAAATTTTTTTGTCTTATTTATAGCTCTACGAAATCTTATTTTACATATTTTTTAAATATTTTTGAGTTGTTGAGTTAGAATATATTATAAATGTATGTTTTCATAATTTTTTCGTATTTATGCTTTTTTCTTATATTTATATTCTATCAGTCATTTGGTCAAACTATTATACTTTTAGTCAGGTATTTAAATTAAATTGTTACCCGATTAGGCAATAATGAAATTATTATTATTCTGATACTTGATAGTATACAATAAATAAGCTGCATATTTTAAAGCATAATATCTTGATGATTTTGACTGCATAGGTATTTCGATAATTTTAAGTGCAACAAGTCGGTAGGATTCGTCCTACTTATAAGTTTAAGAAACTAGTTAACAATATATTATTTTCAGTTTTGACTACAGCGTTATTATTGGGTAGGTATAAGTTTAAATTAATTTTTTTTAAAGTTACTAATTAGGCTTTGAAAAAATGTTCATAAATATCATACTAATTAGTAATTACTATTCATACTGTATTGGTTTTAGCCTTTAGGTACTTATTATTTACTTGTTACGAATTTAATTTTTAATTTAATTTATTAGTTAGGTATACATTTGTAGGTCAGGTAATTTTTTTTTTTACAATACACCATATAGTTTTTTCTATGTTGTTCAGAAAATTAATTAACAAAAAAAGCCAAACGTAACTACATACGTGAGCACAATTTTTAGTATATTTGAATTGATTAATGTAGTAATGTTGTGTGTACAGATTAACTTATATTTGGACATTTGGAATCTAGACCTTTTTTTTTGTTTTCTAAATGGTTGATTATAATTATAAATTTATAAATGTATCTACAATGAAATAATATAATATGATTATATATTTATATGAATTATGAATAATTTATGTCCTAATATATTATGTTTAATGGCTGGATACATTTTTTTGTGACCAACTTTGTAACGTAACTGAATTCGTTAAATGTACACCCATTACTTTAATAATAATTATTTTTTAATCAGGATTAGAAAAATTAGATTAGAAAGGTTACCCCTAGCAACTGATGATAAATTTAATTACGTTACTATAGAAACTAGTAATCTCGTTAATACATTTTTTTAAACATTTTTAAAAACATTTATCTATATGTTTTTCCATCACTTATTTTCTGTTTCAATTATATTTTTGATCATTAAAAATGCTTCGATTTTAAATTTTGGGAGTGGTTTTTGTTAACAAATTGGATCTAGAATCTAGATAGTACCTACCTACTTTGAGGAGTTAAAATTAAAAAATTCCCAGTACTTTTCATATTTACTGGGAAATACAATAAAAAAATTTAAAGAAAAACAGCATTTTCATACGTAAAACTAGTACTTGACGAAATCAATTTATGTTTACGATGTAGGTGGTATGATGGTTAGGGCGTCGATGGTTATTCTAATAAGAATATTTTACTATTTATTATTTACCTCTCATTATAATAGTCAAGAACCCGGATGGCGACCGACTAACCGTTTATTGAGCTTATTACAGTTGTTATTATCATGAATTTATTATTTATATTATGAAAATGTAACGCTATCTGTATGCGGAAACGTGAAATGTTTATATACCGCAACCGTGATAACATAACCTGAAAATAATTTGAAAATGTTTAAACCTATCATTCAATACGCTGTTCATTCGTTTCTCATGGCAATTGCTTTTGTTTTATAAAATCTTAATATAATATTTATAAGTACCGTCTAATACTTTTGATACTTGCTTACGATTTACGTTTTAAAACACTATAATATTTAAATCTTTTCCATTCGAATACATTCAACTTACAGTCACCAAATATTCAATCACAGAAAATGGCCCAGACTGAAGCTGCAAAAAAGGTGAATAAAATATACAGTTTAAAATAATCAATACATGATTTGTGAATTCAACAGATGTTGAAAATTTGTGTAGATCATTTTACTCACGTTTAAGATTTTTAGTGCACTGTTTATGAAACTCATCCTTAACATCGCTAATCATCACTTAAATCTTGTAATAATAACTTTACAAATTAATTTTTTGAATATTTTCATTGCAAATAATTGTAGATATTATAAGTTTACTGGTGTATTGAAACCGATTGATTTTTGGTTGTAAATATTTTGTATTAATGGAGTAAAATATTATTTATTTTCTACATTCATTTATCTGTTATTGATAATTTACTTATTTATGTTTTTAGGCAAAAGAATTCCATGAAACATTGAAGGTTGACGTATGTATTGAAAATATTTTTATTTGTAAGATTAAATTTGTCGGTAGATCGCTATCATTTTTGTACAAAATTTAATTTTATAATTAAATCTTTTTTGTGTTTCCAAAAGCAGCAATTTTGGTATGCTTTACTCAACTAGTATGAATCATATTATGAATTATTAATTTATCAATTGTTCCTTCAACAAACATAATTTGAATGTTATTTATCTTATATAATAAATAAATAACAATTATTTTTTAGTTATAACTATTGAACATTTTTTTAATATCAGCTTATTTAATCAATATTTTAATTATTGAGACTAAATTTAATATAATACAATGTTTAAATAATAATAAAACAAATTTGCAATAATAATTTGTGTAGAACTTATTAGGTAACTTACACAACAATTATATTAATCTAAAATAATGATAAGTATATATGGTGTTGAAATTCTAAATGCTAAAACTTATTTTATTATGTTTGTATTTAAATTATAGGCAGAGAATCGTATAGTTCAAAAATTTCCTGAACGAATAATACATTTAAATGAGTTACTCAAAATGCCCGAGTTTCGTATTGCTGCAAATGACATAAAATGTAAACTAGAAATTCCCACAATTTCTAAAATAGAAAATAATGTAAACAAGTGAGTTAAAAAAAAATAATTCTGTATAAAGTAATTATATTGAGTATGCTTTAGTTTAAGATTATAAAATATTTAAACAATTTTTTGAATTTAGTTGTGATGGAAAAAATCCGGGAAAAAGGCCACGTTTAGATTCAAATTCACATGATACAATTCCAGGACAAACGCTTATACCATCCAATAAAAAACTTGTTGAAGTCATTAAAATTCTTAAACCCAATATCAAACAATTAGCTGAAGACACCAATGCTGTTCGTGAAATATTTTTAATATTTACATAATTATCATAATTCATAATTATTTGTATTAATCTTTATTTTTAGTTAAAAATGTGGGTATCCTTATTAATACCAAAAATTGAAGATGGCAACAATTTTGGAGTATCTGTACAAGAAGATACTCTTGCTGAGATACAGCAGGTTGAAGTCGAAGCAACCAATTATCTTGAACAAGTATCACGTTATTATGCATCTCGTGGAAAACTTATCTCCAAGGTTTGTATTAATTTTAATAGTTAATTATGTTTAATGTATAATTTGTTTTTTAATAACTACCAGATTGGTTAATTGGTTTTAATCTATGTAACTATTATATTATGATGTTAAGATATGTTTGGAATATAGAACAAAACTTATTTTTGATTTCAGAATTCTTATAAATTAAAAACTGATAAGCAATAATTTTAGGAACAAAAATACACAATATACAAACTTCATAATCAATAATATATATATATAATAAAAATTCTAATCTATTTTATGGGCTTATTTACAGGTTCTATATGATACAATTATACTTTATTTATAAGGAATTTCCGTTACCAACAAAATTAATTATCTATATCCGGTCTAATAAAAGTTATTAGTTTATCATTAATATCATTTTGTTAGATTTTGGTTAAAGTAGAATGTTACACTTGCATGTTTTGTTTTTGTTTTTTTAACATACAACAACAAACTTGCATTCATTAGAACTCGTTTCGTGTTAGCTTTGATATTAAACTGGCTTAACCTCTTATCAAAGTTGAAGGTAATCATTAATCAGTTATTAAGACATGTTGGTTTTTTTTTATATTTTAATTTTTTACTTAATTATGAGTATTTTTAATTTGTAATATTTCATTTATTGAAATATTGAAAAAATCTAACACTCAATCACTGATTATTATTTTTCTTCCAACTTTTGTAATAGATCAATAATTCACTCATTAATATTAAAACTAACAACACAATAGATTCTATTGAATGCAAATTTTCTTTGTTGTATGTTAATAAGACAGAACACATATGTTCCGAACTAAAATATTAGTACATCCCACTCCGTTATTTCTCATCCTCAAATCGTTCATATAAAATTGAATATAAGATGAGATGTGAAGAAGAAATGTCCAAGTCATATCCTATAAATCAGCCCCCCCCCCCCAAAGCAGTATGGTAATCGGTCAAAAAGTCTGTTTTAAAAAAAGTTGGACAAAAAGTCCGAATTCAGTTTTTGTAGTCGGACAAAAAGTCCAAGCACTTTCTTAGTGTCGGACAAAAAGTCCAAAAATACAAAACATTTTATATAATTAATATTTATTTTAAAAATTTAAAAACGTTTGTAGACATTATATATTATACACATTATATTATTATATTTATTTCTATTTTCTTATTTTCATTTATAATTATTTAATATTTATTACAACATATTAAAGACTTGCATGGACCGGTTCAGAATTTTTATATATCAATTATATTAAATGTTTTTATTATAACTTAGAAGTAAATTATAGTTATTGTTTATGAATACAATATTTAAAAAAAAAAAAACCATAAAAATTGACCTGGCCGGCCCGGACTTACAACAAATGGTTACTGAGCCGGGCCGAGCTTACTTAAAAAACCTGGCTGAAAATTATCGGCCCATGCAGACCTCAACAACATATTAGAACAACAATATCAAAATTTATTTGTAATTAAATACATTTTAACAAACAATGAATTTTATTTTATTTATAAACACATCAATCTAAACTAAAACTAATATCTTAGTAAAGTTATAATAAAAATATATTAATTTGTCATTACTCATTATTATAGATACCTATTACCTAACTATACTACTACAGTGGATTTCTGTTATATTTTTGTTAGTTATACAAAAATATAATAATATGTTTACAGCATTTTTTAATTTTTAAAATAAATATTAATTAAGTATATAAAATGTTTTGTATATTCGGACTTTTTGTCCGACACTAAAAAATGTGCTCAGACTATAAAAATTGAATCCGGAATTTTTGTCCAACTTTTTTTAAAGCGAACTTTTTGTTGGCGATTCAGGCAGTATCCTTTTTTGAACTCTACAATATATTATACAACAAACCTACCATAGTTCAACACTATCCTAGCTACCTTTGTTGATGATATAGAATAGATATAACTTCATTCAACTCCAATATAATCATTGCCCCAAATAACCTCCTAAACCACTTAATTTGACTAAAAAAATAGTTCATTTTATGGAAAATTAAAATCAACAAAACCAAATCAACTCACATCACTTTTACCCTCAACCCTAAAAATATTCCTTTTTTTCACCTAAATGACCGAATAATCCCCATGGATAATTCTGTTATATACCTAGGTCTCCTCCTTGACTAACGAATAACCTGAGTAAACCACATACATTAAATAAATAAAAAAATAAAATAAAGCATTACTTAATCTCAGACTCCACTAAGACCACTACTCCAATCCAAAATCTCTAAATAACAAAACAATAATTAACAAACAAATTAATATTACATCTTACAATGATGAACTCTGGGGAATCTGAAAAAATTCAAACATTTTAATCAATAACTCTCTGTGTCCTCTCTATTGTTTCTTGTTACGTCAATTAATGTGCTGTACACAACACTTCAACATACCAATATATCTACACTCACTTCCTATCACAATAATACATTTTATAAGAATTCCTTCGACCACGCAAACCCTCTCATATAAAAACTCCTTTTGTTCATTATCTAACAACCTTTTTCTGTTTTCTCTAAAGTAAACGACCACGTTATCTATTAAATAATTAATAACAACTTCCAAACAACCCTAAATTCATAAATTGGAAATAGTGTCCATGGATGCTCTCTTTCCTCATGTTTTTCAAGTCTTATTGTGTTAATTGTGTTTACAGATTAAAATTGTAAAATAATGTTTAAAAATAGTTAATTTGTTGCCCATTTTAACATTTATATTAAAAATGATCTTTAAATTGATAACAAAAATTCTGATTTCCTTTAAGTCAAAATAGTTCTTAATCCTATGCAGTTTAGACTAAAAAATTTAAGTTCCTCTGTTTAGAATAATACTTAAATTAAGAATTTTAATACTATAAATTCTTTTATTTCTTTACGTCACTTAATATGAGTTATACAAATGAAAGTCACATTTTAGTTTCTTAATTCCCAATATATTTGTAGTTATAACTGTTAATAATTGTCAGGATTTTGGGAAATAATTTCTAGGAAGCTTTCTAATCAAACAGTTACAATTAATACAATTATTACCTTGAATATGTCTAAAATAGTTAACATTATCTTAAAGATAAATAATAATTAGGTATTTTTATGAAATAAAAAGATACATGTATTGAGATAATAAACTCAATTCTATTTTGATTTATCTAGAAAATTTGGGGGTAAATAAGATAAAATTGGCAACAATGTTTTGGTAGCAACCAAACGATGGTAGTAGAATAACTGTTAGTTATTTATTATTATAAATAAAATTATACATTTTTATTTTAAGTTGAAGACAAATAAATAAAATTTTTAATAATTAAAATCATTTTTTTTTTTAGGTTTGCAAATACCCCTATATTGAAGACTACCGGTGTGCCGTTGAGGAATTGGACGAAAGACAATACTTATCCATGTCTCTTACCATGCATGAAATTCGTAATCGTTATTCAACACTGCACGATATAGTCATCAAGAACTTTGACAAAATAAAGAAGCCTCGATCATCAAACACTGACAGTTTATATTAAGCGCAGTAAAACCATACTCAAAACATTAAAATCTAAATTTACACCCTTATCATTCCTTCAAAATGTTCATATTCATGTCAAAAATATAAGCAACATTTTTTTAATAATAAGAATAAAATCTTATACAAAATGTTATCTTCAGTTTAACATTAAAGATGTGCAGGGTAATAATAGTATATCTTTAATGTTTGTAATTTTCAATTTATATACATCCTATCCTGTTAAATTCTAGATTTACGAGAACCAGACAATATAATATGACATAGATAATAATATTGTAATGATACGTTTTTCTACGCTTCCCTGTTACTACTGTATATTATATTAAGGTTTTTAAAATATTTAAGTTTGTCTACAATTTATTGGTGTAAAAAATTTTTACCAATTTTTCTAACATTTGTATACTATTTTTTTTAAAGTTTTATATTAGCAAAGTTAGTGAAGATGCTTTATTTTCTGATTAAAATTAAACAAAGATTAGCTTAAAATATAATATCGTATCAGATTATATATATAAAAAAAAAAGGTTCCTATTCAAAATATGTATTAATGTTTTTTATTTTGCCATAATCTCAAAGTTTTACCACATTTATTTCTGTTAACATTTACGACTTACAATCTGAAGGTTAATATCTTAGTAATATCAAAATGGGTTAATTTTTATACTAAATTTTACTAATTATACTAGAAGTTTCGAGTTTTATCATGTAAATTATCAACCACACAAGTCAGATATCACATTTATTATTGTCCCAATAAATTATGGTTTAATCTAAAGACGTGTTTATACTGTTCAGAGAGCACATATTGCAGGTAAAATTGTGTCATTGTTATGAGTTTATAACTTACACAACTTAATGAAAGATATACATTTTCTAATATGGGCATACAATTACATTGTTGAGTATAGATGTTTATTAGTAGGCAAATGGTTCTTTTCATTTATTAAATATTTTAGAAAAGTCTATAACATAAATAAAAATTAGATTTAGTTTATTATGAGGTATAACTAAGTGTGTTGTAATAACATTTTGATTCATTGTTGAAGTTAAATGGCAACTGAGCACTAAAGTCATATTAAACATGTATATTGTCTGATTATAAAAAATGATTTAAAAACATTATTTTAAGTCTGATTAGTTGTTAGATGTCAAATTATTAAAACATATTAAAATTGTAAATAACTAATACCTAACTAAAAAATAAACACTGAATTGAACTGTAATTTCATTGAAATATTTATTGTTCCCCTTTAAGCGATTACATAGGCATAATATTCTATAATTATAAATTAATATTAAGGTAGGTCATGTGATGAGATGAGACACTGTCAATGGATTAAATGTATGTTTTACACAATCAATGTCGGTACTAATGGGCTGCTATTTCATACTATCTGACCAACATATACAAGTTACAGTATATGCAGTGTAAGTAGCTTAGGAGTTAGGGTTGAATTTTTACTACCATTTTAAACCTGTACTATAATGTCTAAAATAGTTGAAAACTTGACTGTTCTAACAGTGATCAACCATATCATATTTTATCGTTTTAAATTTTTAATAATCTTTAAAACAACGATATACTGTACAGTAATCAATATGTATCAATATTAAAAAAAATATTTATAGATCATTATAACTAATTTATTAGTTATTACTAGTTTTTAAAAGAACATATTTTATCAAACCTAATGGCCCACAAGTCTATTTAAAATATTTATTTGACTATTTTGACTCATGTCTAATAAAGTAATAAATATTGTTTGTATATAGCAGTATACCTACCTATATTATAAACCTACCTACCTACCTTATTAGATTATAATCTACAGTGGCGTAATTAGGAATTTTCATGGGGAGGAGGGATTAATTTTTTTTTTTGTAGAAAACTAAACTTTACCACTTAAAAAAAAACGTTATAAACTCTATTAAGAACACAATATTTGTAATATTAAATAGTTGAATTATTAATAAATTATAAATATTGAAAAATGTTAGTAAAATAATGCTCGGGTAGGAAACTATCCTCCTCATCGTCGCCCCTTAATGACACCCCTGATTGTCAATATGCTAAACTTTGAACTCTGATCTAACTTGAGCTAAAAACAGGTTTTATTAATTTGGTTATAGCGCCATTACAATGTATCATAAAATCACACTAAAAAGTTATCAATCTCTGTTAAAATATTTTGTTCACATTATGATGCTTTTTAAAAGTTATTCTACATTCAATGGCGCCAATTTTTTTGAACTAATTATGTTATTTTCATTTTTTTTTCCTTTAATTGTAGACTTTAAATGTTGATAAAATTGTTTCAGATTTTTAGGGTAATTTAATTTAGCAATAACATATTTTGATATGAAAAAACAGTAAATTTCTTGTTTTATTTTCGTAGTTAAAAAATTAATTCATGGCGACTTAACGGCTTAAGATGATAAAACAATGGAGTTTTATAATATTCTCGTGAAGTCAAAGAAATGATTGAACATGAAAACTAAAAAAAATATTTTCTTTTTTAAAATAAAATTGTGAATATATAAAAATATATTATTTATTAATATAAATAATATTTAAACAACAATAAAAAATGCCAACGGCACGTAGTGTTCCCAAGCGGTCACCCATCCAAGTACTAATTACGCCCGACGTTGCTTAACTTCAGTGATCGGACGAGAACTGGTGTATTCAACGTGGTATGGTCGTTGGCGACAATAATGATGAAAATAATATTATTTAAATATGATGACAAAATAAATATTAAAATGTTAATGCATTATAGGCTATACTGTAATGCTGTAGATACTAAAAATAAATTATAAATTAATTTTAACCATCAATTATAATGGAATATAGAAAAATAAACTGACCCAAGAACTCACAATGCTGATGAAATTTATCAAATGAACGGTACCTACTTGTGACTGTGAAATATTTGAATTTTTCGGTAGTGGCATAAGCAGTGCCGGATTAAACATTTGTTGACCCCTACAAAATTATTTTTTACATAGGTACATCTTTAACTTTACTACCCAACAATTAAAATAAATAGCTTTAATAATAACCAATGAATATTATTTATAAATAAAATTATGTTCCTTTATTACATTTTTTCGTCTACAAGAAAAATTAATTAACTATTATATAATTTCTATTTTTTAGATTCTGAAAGGATTGATGAATGTATTGATTTAACAATGATGTGTGTTTTAATCATACAAATTTATGATTTTTTAATTATTAAGTCTGTCATCACGTTTTGGAGTAGTAAAAATGCATTGATTTTCGATTTCAGCCCCTCTTTGAAAGGGAAATTGAATCTAGTTGGTACTTTGGGGTGGTCAAAAGTAAAAAATTAAGGAAAACGAGAATTTTTACGCATAATCAGTTTTTGACAAAATCAATTTTTATTTTGTTGTAACTCAAAAACGAATCATTGTAAATATTAAATAATGTGTATTTTCATCAGATGTTTATATTCGCGTTATCTATTTACGATTAAATTTTCAAAATATTTTGATTTTTTTTTTAAGCTATTTGCAGACAATTAAAAATTTTCGATTTTTCTAAATTTTTTTTCTTGAAATGCCGACAAAAAAATTTGGCTTTCCAAAAAATCTTTAAAATTTATAAAAGGTTTATTATAAGTTGTACTTATCGTAGTAAAAAAAAAAAAAAATCAAAAATCGTTAGTCACAATTTTTGTTGTTAAGTATTTTAAAGTTCAAATGTTTACAAAATATGTCAAAATTGCGAAAATTTGCAAGGAATTTTGAAGTTGAAAATTCATAACATTTTTGTGATTTATACCTAAGGTTAAAAATTCCTATACAACTTTTTCTTCAAATAACTGTAAAAAAATATTCTAGCATCAATATAGAAAAATTGTTATGAGCGTATGAAATTAAATTTTTTACGAAATCGCGTAAAATAACGATATATTAAAATTTAAGTATATAGCTAATAATATAATATATCTTACTAATTATCCTAGACTAACAAATCATCTCCGTTTAGAATCGTTTTTCGTATACAATTACAATGATACAATGCATTCAAATTTAACACATCTATTATAGTGACCTACTCATCTCCATCTCTACTAAAAAACAGAGCGATAGCCACCTTCTTTTTTTTTTAAAAAGAATCCTTAATGAACTATAGAAAAAACTTAAAATAAATTGTAATTCTTACTTAAAAAAATATTTAATTTTCAAATATTAACTCTTCTCAATTTTTTTTCAGTATCTATACTCTTCAAGAATATCTTTGAACTTTTGTCTTTTGAAGTCTGTTTTTGTAAAATGTCATTTTAGTTATAATGGTAACTGAATACGTTCTTGGGTTATTGAAGATCGATGAGAATTTTTAAAAATTTCAATTTTGAAAAAGTTTGTTCCCCAGTAGCATTAATGACCATTAGACATCTCACATCTATATTTTTTTTTGCAACTCACGGCGGTAATGTAAATTATTTTTGTCACCATCGCCGTCGCTGTCAAGTACATATTTACCACGACGACAAAATTCAAAAAATAATTTTATTTTTTTACTGCATATAATACCTATAACATAATATTATATTTCATATTGACTTTATTGTCTCGTAAATTCGTAAATAAAATACAGGTATTATTAAATTAAAAAAGTATGGATTTCCGTTTTCATGGCGCCCCTTAAATGAGTGAGGCCCAAAGGCGGACGCCTACTCCGCCTAATGGGTAATTCGACACTGGGCATAGAAAGTAACTGAAAAGTACAGTTCATTTCGTAAAAAAATAACTTAAAAAAACTACGCGACATGTACCTAACCTACAGATGTATTTTTACCATAAGACAGGATTGGAAGCTGCCTATGGCGTCGGTTATAAAGTAGCCTTGGATTTTTCTGTGACATCATTTACAAAAAAAATTGTGAATATATATTATTTTATTTATATAATATTAATATTAATTGCGTGAATATTCCAGTCAATATTATCTGAATTAAAAATAGAAAGAGATCTTACATCTTTCTTAAACTGATGACAAATAAATTGATTTTCTTTGAGAAAAGCAATAATAGTTATATTTTAAAATATTTCATACACAAATCATTTAAACTAGTAGGTATTTAAACTATTTTTAGGATTATCTATGCATACAATAGATATATATTTAACATTTTACAATAATATATTTAATAATAAATTTAAATATAGATTTGTTGTTAAAAAGAATCATTGTTAGGATCCAGGAAAATCGTGGGAAATAAGATGCATAAACAAAATGATAATACATGCAAACAACAATTTTAAAAACGTACTCATTTTCAAGTGTTTTCAATAGCAGATTATTAACAATTAGGCAGCTGTCGCATAAGATAGTACTTCAACCCTGTAAAATATTATAGACTGTGGTTGTAGGCTAATGCCTAATTATTAGAAAATAAAATACTTTTTCTACATTCTTATATGCTTATATTAATATCGGACACACTTTTAATCGTGTTGTAGTTTCCAACATAAAAAATAATTACTTCACTTAGGTAATGTATAGAATACATTTTTTTAAACGGTTTTTCGAGGCCTTAAGTATTAAATTATTGTATTTTAAAAAATATTATTATTTTAAAAGCTTAAGTGACGGTTTCTTAAACTTTATCACATATTTGTAGAAGTCTAACGAACACTTGAGTTTATAGGTTGAAGTATTTTATTATCTTCTAATTACACCTTCTTTATTATATCTAAGGAAATAATTTCTACAGTTATGTTATGCAAAGGCAAACTTATTGACCTGTATGACTTTTGGCTATTTCAGCTTTCAATAAATCGCATTTTTGTCGTCAGTATTGAGTATAAATATAAGTTACTATATAACATAGTAATAACATCTATTTTAAATAAGCCAAAACGCGGCACAGTTATTTTTGGAATATATTTTTTAGGACTTTTATAGTAGATGACTAAAATTAACTATAAATGCCATAAGTCGTTACAAAAATATAAATATTTGCTATTCAGCAATTGTTTCATAAAATTCTAAAATGTGGTAATATTTAGTTTTAAAACTAGTGATGTCAATAATCCGGATTTTTGGCCGAAATAGTATTGGAATCCGACCACAACTCGTGTACCCCACTTTTATCATTGGGACACAACTCGTGTACGAGAAATTTCGTCGGGACACAACTTGTTAACTGCGAGTATCACTACTTAAAACATAAGTAAGTAATTATTCCACATCGTTTTCTCAAATAAAAAATAATTTTGTTTACAAATTAAATATCTAAGCTGTTCTGCAGCCGTCCTGGCATTGCGTTTATTATTTTACAAGGTTTTCTCGCAAAAAAACATGAACGAAACGTCGTTACTCAGTTATAAATTATAATTATGATTAAGTTATAATTATACTGCAATAATGTAATATGTTATATGTATACGGGGTTAAGTTTTAACATTGAGCGTGACTAGTGTAACCGATTGATTTCTAAAATTTTAAATTCAGCCTATATAATTTTATAATCAAACATAATCACAATTAATGACTGTTATTTTTTTTTATGTATTATACACATCATTTATAGGCTTTTATTATAGCTATTTTCTGATTTCTTCTCACGACATACAAACATATAACGCCGCCGTAAAGGTAGACCACTTTTATCTATGTATATCTAATATCTATTTAATATAATATATATATATATACGTATTAAACATAAAATTACAAATTGAATATATAAAGAACACTTATCTATTTAGAGTGAAAGAAACACGCACGATAAGTATATTATATAGTGCCAATATGAAGGAATAGGTTATTTACGTCCTTCTTTTTTTCTGTATATTAATATACATCTACACGTCGTGTATGGCGGCCGCCTGCAGTATTACGGAACAGGCCTACCGTTTTCCTTCGCCCCCCTCAGCGAAAATGCCCCGGGCCGAGAGAAGTCGAAATCACTGTTTTCAAAAATAAAACGCATAATATTAGGGATACCTACGTGTTATTAATTATATGTGTACACACACAATACGCGAAGTTTAGTATACACAGTCATAGTGTAAACAAACAAAAACGATTTAGACATATAAGTTATAGACTGCACGCGTAGATACATAATGGTACAGCCACATAGTTATAATAATATAACACGCGTATAATAGGTATTGGTATACATAAACATAATTTATAAGGTGATCTATTTAAGTGTCTATTCTCATTAGGTATTTTGAAAATATTTTTTTTTTACATAATTATACGGTTCATTGTTAAACAACATTTTCAAACAAAATAAATTGTATCTCTTTCAGTTTTTTTTATCGTTTTTGCTTTTTAAGTTAATACTTTTTTGAATGACATAAACATACATTTTTAATTTCATATTCCGATATATAGAAATCGAATTGCAAAACTATAGTGTAATATATAATTAATATAAGTTGTACGTACTTATTTTAAGTTTTGACGAACGGAGTATAGATGAGTGGCTGCACAAAAAAAATATAATTTATTTTCAAACATTTTGTTTTGCAAAGACATCAAATTATGTAAAAAACAAAAATTCAAAAAGTCAGATTTTTCGAAATAATGAGTGTTGACACTTATTACCACTGTAGAATGGACCATATATATTATATATTTATATATAGTACATCGATGCGCAATATCGACAGTACCTATCGTCAGTATATATTACGGTATACGCGACTACCGTTTTCAGTCTGCCTCCCTCAGTGAAAATGCCCTGGTGTGATGAAAGAAATTCTAATGACTGCATGTTTTCGAAAATAAAATACAAAACACATAGGTACATAGAGGTACATTTTACATATGTATCGTTGACTATGTATCATATATTTACGAAAAGGTAAGTATAAAATATAGTTAATGTACGCTATCTTTAGAGTTATAGCCGTCTAGGCTTAATAATATATCTAGTACAAAAAACGCCATAATAATATATTATTTACCTATAAATACACGCAACGTAATCTGTTGATCGCACAAATTGCAAACCGACTAGCTATAATTATACACGATAAATACTAACTATTGAATTATACATGCCTCTTTTGAAAAAATCGTAAAGATATTTAAATAGGCATAATGTCAAACATGTATTATATGTATATATGCTAATTGCATACGTTATTATGGCCTACGTTATAATAATAATGTACCTTATTCTTATACTACCTTCGGAACTTCTATCAGTTCTATCTAATATCTAGATGTATCTACCACTGTTTTATTAATGCCAAATATTTAGTACAATATATATATTTATGAACGGGCTGCGGTTATGATCTACTAAAAACTGTTTTAGGTGAAGACGGTGAAGTGATTATAAGCGAGCATCTAAAAACGATGATGTATGTAATTATACATTTTGAAAACAACTGGAAATCTAAAATCAGTAGGACATATTATGATAGAAATCGAGTTTAATTCGTCCCCCGGTATACATACCTGCAGCTATTCACTAGCTATTATAGGCATTTATCCAATGCTGAGAAAATTAATTAACCTTTTACAGATTTTTTTTTAGTTAATTAATTAAAAAAAAAAATTATTAAATTTAAAAGTAAAAATTAATTTTATTGATTTAAGTTAATCTTTTTTTCAAATTTCTTTAAGAAAAACTTATGAAATACCTTATATTAAACTTCAAAAAACTAAATAAAACTTCCCGTCCAGTATAGTAATTTCCTTTTTATAGTTAAATCATAGAATATAGATTCATTTGTTGAGTCACAAATGATTTTTAATATTCGAAAATAACGCAAACTCCCAAAAAAAATAATTAGTATATTGTGTGGCAAGGCATGGAAATGATCTATTTTAATCGCTTGCAAGCGTGTCAAAAATATTTTCTAATCAACGTGGGTTTAAGTTTCTAAAACATAGAATAAATATGGGGTAAGTCCATTGCTTAAGTCACTAACTCCTGAAAAATAATATTTTGTAACCTATATGTTACAATTATGTGACTGATAAAATATCCTAACGCCATCGGTTTCATTTATTAGGTTTTGAGAAAATGTTCAAATGTGTAAATTGCTATTTTATTTGAAAGGGGGATCATATACGATTTAACGCAACATAATAAGCTCTTTTAAACAATATTAAACATACATTTTCTACTTTTTTACAAGATGCATCAAACTACTGACGTAACAACATTTTACATAATATGTATAGTCAAATCAATTTTTAACTGAAAATATTTTTTTTTTTAAATTTCGCGGTCCACAATACATGGAACCTTCGTATAATCAGTGTTTTTAACGTAAATGTGAGTAAGTTATAGAGATATTTAAACTCCAGCAATAAATTAATGATCACTTTAGTAGTTTAGTATAATATAAAGGTACATTTAGATACATACAAACTAAAAACATAAAACATTTCGATTATCTACCTATATGATTTACTAGATGGCAGCACATAATTTTAATACACAATAATATTTATATGACTATATGTTATACTAAGTATAGAAAACTAAACAATATTGTTTTAATTTTTTTCACACCGACCAAAGAAAAAAAAAAACTACACGGGAGACCGTTAAACGCGCTATGTTTAGTTATGGTACTTCTATAAAAACTTTACACTATTATATAACATGACTTATAAATTATATTGTCAAATATATTTGACCTATTCATCAAACGTTCAAACGAATTTAATGCGGAAAAAAATATAAATTAATTGACTTAATAAGGCAGTATATACTATATAGACACCAAGTATATAGTAATTGTATAGCCCTTGAAACAACGATATATTATATTATTTATTACACATTTATATTAAATATTAGCTCTAAAACAAATGGACACTTACCTACAAAAAGTATGTATTTGTACCAGAGACGTTTTTAGAGGGGTCGAAGGAGGAGTTATCCTTTCAACCCCTCCTTAAAGCGTTTTAAAATGATCTCATATTTTGTTTAGTGAATTTTTCTGTAGCTGATCTGCAACTAATTACATTTATATATTATATATATAAAAAAAATCTGAATGATTAATGCATATTTATCATTCTTATTGATTACTAATAATAAATTTAATGGTTTCATTTTAATACATTTATATTTGATTTTGTTGATATGGTTAACATGTTCTAACTATTAAATAATCAATGTGTATTATTGCCACTGTTTAACTAACGCACAACATATTGAAAATGTTGTATTCAGAATGAATAATGATTAATTTAGTCTATTGTTTTTAATATTAGAGCAATTTGACCTATTATCAATTTTATATTTATTAATATAATTAAGGGCCCAATTAAACCTTTTTTGGATATTTTATAATTTTGAAAAGTCACGAAAAAGTTACCTATGCAAAGATTAAGTTTTTACCTTTAGTTTTATTCTCCCACCCCTTACAAATAGGCCTAGGGACACCATTGCTTTGTTTGCGATATTGAACTTTTCGACAAGACGATAGGCGCTAATTAAATAAATAATAACAATAACAACAGCAACAACAACAACAACAACAATAACAACAATTCTATTCGTTCACTTCCGACGTAATTCACAAATCATAATACAAATTATAACGTTGCCCCAAGTGAGACCAAGTTCGTTATTTCGACAAAATATATAATGTTATACACACTATGTACGAGCGTGTCTTATATAACCGATTACAATAATAATAATATCGTATTATAAGAACGACCTCCGCTTACACAAAATATAATTTATGTAGGTGTATGATATCGATACCTGCAAGTCTAATGTCAATGCATTCTCCCAACCCCCTCAGGGCTAGGAAAATATATACATTTGCGAGACTTATACACTGTGCTAGCCCCCAAGCTACGAAAACACTATACGCACCTAACTATTAAATAATAAATATGAAATAATATCAATATATATTATTATTAGTAGCACATAATACAGTAATCGTAATAGTATGACACAATGGCCGCGCGCCCTGAAGAAACGCAACTCAATCGTAGCTGAAAACCTATTTGTGACCATCCGCCGCTAATATTACCCAGACAGAGCCTGTGGCCGAAATACTCAAGGGAGCTGACGCTCAATAAAATTATTACAATGAGCTACAACAGCCCGAGGCCGCGGTGGAGCCTGCCGTTGCTCCGGGTCTCTCGAACCTATATCGGTATACTAAAACATCGGAATTTGAAGTACATATACACATTTTTATATTCATCCCTTTTCGGTCACGACAAAAGCCATCCACTATTGACTAGTCGTAGTCCACGAGTGACGACCGTTTAATAATACACCTTTTTTTTAAAAAACTTTTTATGCTCTAAAAGTCTTAACATTTTGCTAAAAATATATTAGCCATTATAGGTACATGTATTATAAATTTTAATAAATGTTTGTTTATATTATATACATCGTACGAACGGGTCAAGACTAAAGAATTTTTAATTTAAAATAAGAATTAAAATTATATAAGTAATAATTATTAGAGTAATTACTAATATTATATGGCACTTCTATCATTAACTACAGATTATACTAATTTTAAACAAACATTAGTATGATATGATTAGTATAAAGTTAATCTAAAATTATCTTTAATTTAAATGCCTAATAGTAGTTATAATAATTAAATATTAGATATTATTGGTTAATAAATAATAATTAATTAGGCCTATAATAACAAATTTTCATTTAGTTTTATATAGTATACTATAATTATTTTTAACTACTATTTTGTAATGATTTAAATTTTATACTTTTAGTTGTCAAAACGAAGTTTTATTGGTACCATAAATTAGATCATGTATATGATAAAAATTCGTATCTGAGTTAATTTAACTCACTAAATGATAAAAAAAAAATAATAATATTTCTAATTTATCTCAACACTGATTTTAAGTGATGAATATTTTCTACCAACAATTTATAATACGTTTACACTGTAACGTAGTTGATATGTATCAACAAGAGAATAAAAAAATGTACAATAGACACCGGTAACACCTTACAAGCGAATCATATAATAATATATCATACTGTTAAGTGACCAGACAAAATCCTGTAAAAGTAAACATTTGAAAGCTCGTCGAGAACCCTCCACGATAGAAATTGATTACTTTAAACATTCTGATTATTTTCTGTTTTTTTTTTTGTCATTTTTAATAGGTTAATTGATGATTTCCCCTTTGTAAAAGTTTAATTATATAGGGAGACCCACATTACAAAACAAAATGAACAATAATATTTCTCAATTTAATATATTATAATAGTATTGATACATCCATAATAAACAAAATAATACTAGATAGTGAAAATTTTTTAACACAGGTAAGAGTAAAAAAAATTATAACAAATAAAAATTATCAATATATTAAAAATCATACAATTAAATAATTCAGGAAATTAATTATATATGTATTACACTATTACTATAAGTATACCTATGTGGCTATGACCTATATAGTATACATTCAATTAAGTTACAAATATAATATTTTACAAACATAATAATTTGTAAAGTATAATTTTAAGTGTTGTGTTAAAAAACAAATTAAGCGATTATAAAATATAACTACTCTGGTCAGTATTTTTAGATAAGTTATTGAGCCTCTTTAAATATATATATAAGACTGAAATCAACAAGTCCTTACTGAATTCAAAACGCGATTTCTGCTTTATAAAATACGTTCGTATTTTTACTATTATGAGAAAAATTTACAAATTATTAAAAAATATATATATATATTAAACATTTGTAAAGTAGTTAACAAGCAGTTAAATTTACTAGGAACGAATACAAAACCATTTTCGACATGATATTATTCAATTCTAGTAATTCTATACCGACTATAACTACCTATATATAGTTGATGAGAAAAATTAATAAGTCGGTTTTTTTATCCACTTCAAAACAATTTTCCCCGCAATTTTATGCTCTTAATCCTGCTATTTGTTTTCTTCGGGATCGGAACGGTCCTTTTTGTATGGATATAATATACAATAACTGTGTGTGTTTTGCCGATTGCGTGTTCCCGTCATTCATTTCGGGAACGGTGGGTGATCCGAACATAGGTACCTATGTATATATGTATATAAATCACATCATATATAAAGTGTGTGTGTTTCGTATACAAAATATATGCGCCGACAAAGGACGTTACAGATCCCAATGTGTATTATACCCATCATATAGTACCCATAATATGTGTATAGTATAATATGCTATACCTGCCATATTATGATTACACGACCTTCAGAGGTCCGTCTGTAGCGGATTCGGCATATTGTTATATGTAATGTATCATCCTGCAGCATCTTCACGTTATTATTTTATTATTATTATGATTATTATTGTTATTATTATTACGAAAAATGGAGAAATTATATAGGTAATATCATATATAATGCCGCGCATATAATATTCTGTTATTATTATTCCGGACTGTGCGTGTATATAATACATCATCTATACACGAAGTCCGGCCAACCGAACCTGTACACGTACGGTTGTGCACCCTTGGTCGGTTTTGTATAAAACATTTTCCGATAGATTACGTAAAAGTTTTTTTAGCGAAAAATATGGATCACATACACAAAAAATACACATAATACACACAAATAATATATTAAACTGCTACCTATAATCGATATTGTTGATACAGGTGCATATTATTTCAAATTTCAGATTTCAATTTAATTAATTGAGATGGTTTGGTCCTGTTACGAGGGTTAGAGTAAGTATAGATATATGGAAGTAAAAGTAGAAGGAAAGAGAGAAGATTAGAAGAACACCAAATAAGACGTGTATTCGATACATATAAAATATAACACGAAGATCAAATATCTTAAGTATTCTGGTGTGAGTTAAGGTTAAGCGAGGGACAGATCCCCACGGAAGTGTGGTATAACATATACCGTATAAGGGTGATTGACCCCAATGGGATTAGATGCGAAAGGAAAAGAATAAGAAAAATAAGAAGAATATCCCATATAAATAATAAGAACAAATAAGTAACCGTCGTTCTATAGTACAATATATTACAAATGTACCTCGTTAACCTCGTTATAGAATAGGTCACTGCAGAATTTTATTTGTTAAATTTAAATTTAATACTGTTCAAAAAGTGCCAAAAAATCATGAAACTTTTATCATGTTTTAAATAATCGATTTTAATAAAAATCTTTACGGTCGAGCTTTAATTCATTTTTGAATTGCAATAAAAAACAAAATTGAAAAACTGCAATTATCTGTTTTTTTATTTTATTTAAATTTAAAATTACTAAATTTCTATTTTGTACCTCCCAAAGTATAAACTATTTATTATATCCAAAAACAAACCTCCAACGTTTATGTTAGATCGTTTTTATTAATATAAATATTTTACATTGTATTCATAATCAAAGAAAAAATATCTTTGGATGCAAAAAAAATATATAAATTAATTTAAAAAAAAAAATTGTAAAACTTTCTATCATGCATTATGCGTTAAAGATCTAGGTTATTATTTCTAGTGACCTCAAATTTACTTTAATCTGTAATTAAATTTTACTAGTATTTTCAGGGTTTTTAAACCATAGGTAATTGTTGGGTATTTAGCAACCAAATATGTTTACATGTTTAATATTTTTTCCTCGTCTGATCAATTTTAGAATATGAATCGATAATATAGAGTCCATAATATCAAGATTACCTTATATCACGAAGTGGGAAAGACTTAAAAATCGATTTTTGCGTTCAACTGGAAACAAAGTTAAACTAAAAATAAAATTATTGAATTTAATATTTAAAATGTAGAAGACATTAAAATGGTGTACTAGATTCCAATATTAATTGTCCTGAAAAATACGCTATTTTTATAATATCCTTAAAATATGTTCCAACTTTCTTGTTAAGATCCACTTCCACTTTCTACGTTTTATTTATAAACGCAATTATTGTGTTTTTGCACTAGTCAACATGAATGTTAAAATTATAAGAAACTTACTAAATAGTTTTAATTTTTTCACTCTATTTCTAATTTTAAATATCGTATAAGTAATATTTATGATTAATAGTATTTATAATATTCAGTAGAAATCTATTGTGTTACCTATTAATTATTATATACTTGTTCATAGTAAGTAGCTAGGGTACCTAATAGCCAGATATTTTTAAAAAGAGTTTATCACGTTCAAAACTAATACATTTTTAACTGAATATTAATGTTCTAATGAGCAGTAGAAATTATATAGCATAGAATATATATATCCATATAAGGAATATGAAAATTGCAGTTTATTTTAGGGATCAGCCGGATCAGGTTAGTTATAACTTATAATAGTTTTAATATTCTTTTTAATTACATTTTTATTTATAATTCCACGCTACATTGAGTACATTCTATAATAAAAAATCGAAACATTAATAATAATATTTGTTTATATTAAAAATCACATCTTTACCACTCCTACTTTGTCTACAAGTCAGCATTAGACCTTTACGTCCTATTTAGGACAAGAGAAATCAACACAGTGTTGTATACAATATTCACTATTACCTATAAATAAAAATGTGTTCTATCACTATTCCAATTGATTTATAACAAATATTGATATATATATATATATATATAATAAATTATAAGTATACGTTTATAACTCATTTATACTATATAACACATTTATGAGTTCAGCGTTGCGTTAAATATATACACTATATACAGTGTGATTCTTTTAAAGGTAAATATACTCATTTTTTTTTTAAATCTTTACGTTTTTGGAAATATTTATTTTTAAGTCATTACTTATTTTGAAACAGTAATATTTATTTTTATATTTTTGTCGTTACCTACTTATATGATTTATTGAGTGTTTTAATTTAATTGACGGCTATGTATATTTTTAATTTTATGTTCCGAAACAGAATATAGTTTTGAGAATTTAAATGTATAAAATTGTTAGTTTTGATGAATAGAGTATTAAAACAATATTTCACGAGGTATCCCTGTTGTCCTTATTTCGCTCATCAAACTTTAAATAAAAAATTAATAATAACTAATTAATTACTCGTTCTATATAATAGTTTTTTTGGACAATTACCTATCGGAAATTGTCGAAATCGACCTTCGAATAATGACTATAATATAATATATATTATATTATATACTGAGTGATTCGTTTATTAAACCACACTATTATTATATTAATCTAATAACGTTTTAGAAAAAAAAATGCTTTACATAATTTCCAATAAAAAAAAAATGTTTTTTATCGTTATATTTTTTTTAAGTTTTTACTTTTTTGAATGATAACTTAGCAAAAAATTTGCGTGTAGGTAAGCGGAATGGAATCTTACAGGGATATCTTACAAAATGTTAGTCTAGTATCCCACTCATCTAAACTTTAAATACTTATAAGTTATAAGTTATAACTCATAAACTACTCGTCCAAAATTCAATTTTTATGTACCGAAATACTTCAAAAAATATTCTGCTCCAGAACATGAAATTAAAAATGTATGTTGTCATTCAAAAAAGTAAAAACTTAAAAAATGTATAATAATAAATAATATAAATTTAAAATAAATCGTTTTATTTCGATTGTGAATTATATAAAAAAAATATTTTCATAAACTTTAATAGATTTAAAAATAATGAGTGTGGTTCGATAAAATAATTACCCTGTAATATAGTGATCAAACTATAATATAGTTATTAGGAAAACATTATTAATTTAGTTTATACGTATAATGAATATTAATGATTAGAGGTATTCAATATATTTTATGTCTTTAAATTCATGAAAATAATAAAGTAAAAAAACATTTGTCAATATATTTATATTTTTTATCTGTTGATTAAAATCGATTAATTTAAGTAATTTAACATATTAAATAACCATTTTTATGGTATAACGTTCAAATAAAAATTGTTAAATAGTTATGAATTTCTAACCTATCTCTCCATCTGACTCTTACTGCAGTATCTCTTACTGCAGCAACTGGTTTCAAAGGGTTTAGTTTTTTGGACAACTTGTTCACATATGACATATAGATAGACGAATGACGCCAGTACAAACGTCAGTTTGTTGAGCTATTTTTATAGGTAGGTATTAAACACAATTTGTTTGCTCGTGTAATGATGAATTAAATAGAAGGTCATGTATGGAGATTATGTATAGTTATCAACAACATAGAAAATATAATATAATATTACAAATCGTTGATGCATGTAATGCGTGTTTATGTCTCTTCGGAGTTATTACGCAATGGTGCTAAATTTACGCGGACCATCCCCCCCTGGGTCATCAGTTACGCCTTTACGTGCGACTAAACCGCACATCTGGGCAGCTAAGTTTCATCACATCTGAGGGATTGCTAGTTAATGATTGTCCCTCGTTTTAAATTCGAAATATATAAAGAGGTTGAGTGGGTGGGAATGGCGTCACTACGTAACCAGTATATCACGGACCGATATTGCATTATTGCATGTGCTTACGCGTTTGCTCTTTCTCTCGAAAGATTATTAGAATACATTTTAGAATTGTATAATAGGGACGAACTATAGTAAAAGATACTCTGATTTATCACTTATTATGTATGAGTGGAAAACTATTAAGTCAACGTTTCGATAAAGGCTTTTGATATTAGCTGTAACCGTATCGTTTATACAAATGATTTTATTGAGAAAATATTTAAATAAAACAATGTACCGCAACAAACAAGTTACGAAATTCGGCTTCCTCAAAATATACGCGTTCGAAATGTTCGAATAGAGATATATAATAATAAACAGAATTTTGTGTGAAATAAAATATATGCGTATGAATTACGTGATTACTTACGTAGATACACAAAACAGAAGACAATATATTATGATAATAATATAATATATAATATACATTTAAACGCCGCGCCATAGTTCTAAAACCCAACAAAATACCATTGCCTAGATACCCATATTATTATAGTCTACAATGTAGAATATTAATGAAACGATATTCCATAATAATTGATGTATTGCCGTATTGGTATACTGCATCATTATATAGTCTTGTATTTTAACTATCCGGAAAATCAAACAAAAGCAATAAACCTGCAATAGTGCAATACTATCACGAAAAGACCACGGGTACAATAAATATACTTTAGCAAAATACCTTAAATTAAATAAAATCACGCGTATCTACTTCGATATGATTATACGGATTGTATACAGAAAACACACCCGCAAAGTGATTATTGTATGCATGTAATTTATTAACGTAATGGCGTTTAATATAATATTATAATATTTAATATCGATAGTAATTAATAGTTTTAATTTGTTTCTTCAAAGACACGAACCACTATCAAATATCACGTATAATACACAATATGAGCTTTTTACGTGCCACCGTTAGTGAACCGCTAATACTCACGATAGATAGGTATATCATATACAAGTAGTGGCGAACATTCAATTTTCTTATATGGGATTGTAAGGGAGAATTAAATGATAAATTAAAATAATATATTGATGGTATGCCACTACAAAAATAGACACACGCATAAACACACCCACAAACCACAATACAAAGACAATTGATGATAAAAAATATACACAAAAATAGTATTTAATTACATACATGCCCAACTTGATTACATAAGTTAACTTTAAAACACTTTTAGACATACATAATAGATAACGATTAGGTTAGATCTTTATTACCTATAGTTTTACAATGATGTGTTTTTATTGGCAATTACTTTTGAAAGTTATGATAAACCTTAACACATTTAACGTAACATACAAATATAATATTTTACTTATATGGTTATGAATAGATAAATGAAAAAGTAATAAAATTAATAGATTTCTCGTTTTTAAGAATAGTTTCTTAACATAATAAAATCATTTTTTATTTATATAATACATATTATAAAATATCACGGACACAGCTATAGTCTAATATTAGGTATTCATGTAGACACTGTCTGTTGGCCTGCGCCATCTCGCTTAACTCTGACCTGTATACTGTTAATTGTCAAACACTTAATAGTTAAAAAGTTAAAAGCATGGTGATAAATCACTAGTCAAAAAAAAATTATTATGAGCTCAGTTTAATATTGTATTTATGAGGTTTTTTGGGGCAGGAGTGGAGGTATTTTTCATATTTTAAGTGCTCGTAAAAAAACTCACAAGTAAAGATTTAAAAAACGTACTGCATTTGAATAATGACATATTTTAGTAATCTTATATACTAAAATTGAAAGTCTCATGATATCCTACTCGAATTAACACATTCCTCGAGGAAAGAAATATAACTCAAATCTGTTTGAAATCGAAGATCGAAGTTGGACAGGATATCACGTTTCTTGTAAGTATAACGATACAGAATAGTAATAGTGATGTATCATTGAATTATTTATTAAATATTAGAAGGCAACATAAACCGTTATTATTAAAAAAAAAAAAATTCTAAGCATAGTTCAACGTATACACACGTTAGCGAGGATGTCACACCCAAATATTGTGTTTGACTCCGTTTTGGTAACGAATAACATATTAAATTTGGCAGAAGAATCGATTTTACTTTGTTATTTATTAATATTATTAGTGAAATGACCTATTATTCAATTTAATGGTAAGAAAGTTTTTTCCGAGGCCTCCAGTAACATTTTTTTGATATTTTAATTTTCAAAATTAAAATATTATTTATAATTTATTTTAACATTTTAAAATATTTTGAATATTATTTTAACGTATATCGAACATATAATATTATATTAAACTATTAATTAATATGATATAATGTGTACCTTAATTAATATTTCTAAAAAACTATTTGTTTATGATCCGTTTCCATATTTATTTTCCAATAACAATATACCAACTTTATTGTTCGTTTTATATTTTGTGTAACTTATTGTATCGTTATAATTAACATATTGTAAAAACTACAAATCTTTAAAGAGTAAAAAATTATTAACAACGAGATTAAAAAAAAGGATCTGATTATGGCTATACTGACGCACTGAATATAGCAAACCTTGTACCTATTCAAATTTCATTATTAAATTACCGAAAATACAAATTAATAAAATCATTTTTGTAAAAGTTTAACAAAATATTCTCATGATATATGTGTCATGAATTTCGATAAATTCTTGTATATAGGTACACAACAATAAAAGGATTTACTAAAACGAACTATACCTGTAAAATATGTGTAATCATATTAGACGTGATTTTTGGAAAGGGTCACTGGAGCAGTAGAGGTGTTGAGCTTTCAAAAAAATTACAGTTTAAAAGCACTTGTCAGATGTATACATACGATGCGTTATTAATCTTAGAACATAAAAAATGCAGGTGGTGGCCGGTGGGTTCCGTCAAAAGTTTTCATCTCTGTTCACAAAGCTGCGTGCAACCACGAATCACAATGAATTCGTTTCGAGACGTTTACATTTTTCTAGAGAAAACTACGGTATATACCTGCCTATATAACAGGCCTAATATAGTATAAACTATAAACATATCGTGCGTTGTACATATATATATACATCTAATATATTATATTATTATAGCTTCCTCGCTCCGCTTGGCTCGAAATCTGAAACGAGATATGTATATTATATACCATATATGTACATTGATAATGTAGTCGTAAAATAAAATCGTACTCGTTTTACCTGAAAACATTATATAGTTTATTGAAAAAAATAACGACGGGGTGCAACGCATCAACTGCCTATGCCATTGGTACCAGCAGCTGCAACAGGTACGCCTACCTCGTACGACCCTATAGCCAATATAGCCGACTGTTAAGTACTGATAATTATTCGGTATACATGTAATGTGCAATTATAATGTACGTTGGCGTCGTTGACGACACCCATTACAATAATTTATAACATAATAACGTGTCCTGCAGTTCTAATGGTTTGCTCATGGACTTTTTAGTTTTTATTGCTCGAAAATACCTGCGTTCAGACCTTAATATATGTACCGCTACGTTAATTTCTAGTTGCATGTTATTTCGACTTTGACTTAAAAAACGAAAATCGACCGTACTTATAAAACAAATTGGCTGATAACATATACCTACAACAACAATAACAATAACATTTTATTGACATCTTTGAAACGTATACCGTATACTTGTCTTTAAGCATATTATTTTATTTTCACCATTAAAAAGCGGGTATATCAATATACCTACCTACATCTGCACAAATAATATTTAGAATTATTATTATCTAGGTACCTCTATAATATAATATAATTATACTATAAAGTAATGAGTAATGACGTTTTCTAAAAAAAAAAAAAATTCAATTTCAATAATCGCTTAAATTAAGATTTTGGTGAGATATACAGTAATACAGTAGGATATATATGATGTTTAACCGCTACAGGAAAATTAATTTTTTAAATCCGAAATTGACAATATACGCCGCCACCGCCGACAGGCGTATAATATAAGAAAATTAAATTTTATTATGCGCGGCATCGTTTATCCCATAGAAGTAGTAGGTAGTTAGCGCATCGTGTGTGCCCGTTTCGTCATTTACTCGATTCCGTCTGGTCTTCGGGTATTTATTAATTTTTACCCACACGCAGATTGCCATCTGTGCAACGAAATCATAATAAAAACAAATGCATTCAAAACATACACGATAATAATACTAATAATAATACGCACCGCGAGGTCGTCTTCCCAAATGAGATATGATATTATAAAAAGTCGTTTTTTTTTCCTTTCGAAGAGGTCATTTAAACATGTATTATATTCTTGTAAACACGCCAAAATATAAATTATTAAAAAAATGATAGAAAAAAATACACACAAACACTTATAAGTAGAAAGAAAAAGGAATAATAAAGGATCACTTTCCGTTTTCGAATATACATACTTGCAATAATAATATTACTATATTTTCAACGCGTGTAATGAACGCGCATATTGTAATCATGAGTCTAAGCGCGCCGAGTTTTATAATTATTATTTTTTTTTTTGTTTTTAACGATTTCAATAAAATATATATAAATAAATAAAAAAGTACTGGTACTTTTTCGATCGCGTTGAATATTATTATTTTTTATATATTGTATTTTTTTTAAATTATTATTATTTTCAAACAGCATCTCTGTAATAGCTAGTATACGGCTGCGACGAGCTGTGATAGCCGTCGGACGATGAAAAACCAGTTTGGTTGTCATTCCCCAACGATCATTTTCCACCACACACACACACACACACATACACGCACACACGCACACAAGCTCGGACGCGCGCGCGCACACAACCTACACGACCTACCAGAGATATTACCTGGTCACAGGGAGTTCAGTGACCATGTCAAGGATTTACTCGGCGCACACACTATCTGGACGCTGCGAGCGAGAACCTGTTGCGTGCATGTCCGTACAGGACGACCCGTGCCCCCGACCGCCACTGCCCCCACGACCGCGGACTCCGCTGACACCGCCTCCTCATCCTCCGCCGCCTCCTACTCCAACACTAGAGTCGTCGTCGTGCTCCACTCGAATACATATACGTACGCGTACTATAATACTACTACGACTACTATAATATATAATACAACACGACACTACCCTCTCGCGCCGAGCCGTGCCGGATAATAATATTATAAAATCAAAACCGGTTTTTCGACTGTTCGGTTTTTAAAGGGAAAAAAAAAATATTGAAAGAAAAAAAAGTTTCACGTGTACAATATATATATATATATATATATGTTTATGCGTGTGTGTGTGTGCGCGCGCGCTCGCGTAAGATGTAATTGTACAGGGTGGTGCAAGAGTCGCGGGGTCGACGACTAATGTGCATAGAGAGAAACGGCCGATACCGAAAAAATACACGACATGATGATAATGATATCACTCGAAGTATCGTCGATGGCATGGCGATGGGGAGGGTTTTTTTTGGAAATTTTCCAATGTTTTTTACGGGTTGTTAGATGCGCGGGGAAGATTTGACCGTTTTTGGGCGACATGTCGATTTTCACGGTTGACATTGGCGCGAGGGACGATTCGCACGACAGCCACACGTGGCGAATAACGTGGTGTAGATTTCGATTTTCTCGTATAATTTAAAAAGCGATCGCGTCCGGAGCACCGCCGACACTTTAGTCCGACCCTGTTGTACGCGCGCACGCACCGCCGCCGAAGAAAATACATTACACTATTATAATGCGCGTATATTATATACGTATAAAACTCCGGCTACCGCGCTTTAAACACGTATAAGTAAACAGTAGCTACCTCCGGTTTTTTTTTTCGTTTTATTATTATTACTATCACTATTATTACTATTACTACCATTATTATTATTACTTTTTCTTTTTACGAATCGCCTGGCCATTAATCAATACCATTGTGTACCGCGGCAACGGCCATATATACTATAATAATAATAATATATAATATTATTATTATGCCTATTACACATATAATAATATATCATGTTATTATTATAAATACCGTACGCGCACATATATAAACTATTGTATAACCTTGCATCAGTAAAGACGAAACACCGGTCATATAATATATGATAATAATATATAAAACGATTTAATATGATATTTTTTTTTTGTATTTTAATCTCCAAAACCGATGCTGTTTTTTAAGTATTTTCCGTGTTATTGTTATTATTATTGTTATCCATACGCGATGAGGATTTGAATTTATGTCTCCGATCCGGATCGCGGAGGACGTTTAATACAATATTATATATTATTATTATATATATATAGGTACGTTGTATATACGTAGTACGTATATGGGACATCGAGGACACACGCCTGTGGACGTTTCGAAAAAAAAACACTACTCGGCCGATTATGCGTATACCGCTATCGTATTATTATTTTGTGTTTGATTTATTGTATTAATAGGTAGATAAACGGTATATTAATTTATTGAATAACATCAATAACTGTGTATAGTATACGAAACAAGAATATTATGCGCGATGATAACATAAAATATATTGTTATTCAGTTTTAACAGAAAAAAAAATAATAACCACCGCATAATAAAATCTTATATTTCTATGTTAAAAAGAGCAATAATAATACACCGTTTAAAGCTTTTAATTATTCTAGAACTCCCTATTTAATAATATTATTATTATTATGTTGCATAATAATCGTTTATTTTTGTTTACAAACTGGTATCTATCTACCTGATGTACGACACGTGGCATTAGTTATTATAATAATATTACCGGATTCTTTTGTTTGTGAAGAAAAAAAATAATGTTTATTAATCGGTATTAATAGCATTAGAATTATATTACGAGTGCATAAATAATCCTTTATAAACACACCATTTATAACCTGTATATGCAGTGTAATTATATGCACACACGCCTTTATAATATAAACGCATACGAAAATCAATGTTTAACATTATATATTATGCAAAAGACGTGCCCAATAACTCCTTGGCGGTTGACTTGTTTTTTATTTTCGTTCTACGATTAAATTCTTCCCATTGTATTTGTTATATTATTTATTGCCACTGAATGTTGCGTGTTTACAAACACAAAAAACCTAGTTACCTATAATAGCTATATTTAATAAAAAAAAAAACAAAAAAAAACAGGAATACTGCCAAATTGAATACAACGTAAATATTGACCAATGTTTCTGGGAACCGAACAAATATCTGCGTTCGAATAGGATGTTGAGTTTATGTTAACTTCAGTGATGTAAAAAGGGTTAAACCTCCCCCTCAAAAAGAAAAAAAATAACAAATATATTATAGAGAAATACCCAAAAAACCTTGAATCTTTGTGGCGACCAAGTCCTTCGCCCTTAAACATTTTTAGATTTGTGTGACTCGTAGAATGCTTTTTAATAATTCACCCTGTACTATAAATTAACAATTTATACCGGGTCATGCGGTTGTGAAAGATTAATTATTTAACCACTAATAATTTACATAGTTGCTTTTAATAAATCTGAGCATATGACAATATTTATCAAATTAATTAAACTTTATGACCATATCTACCAGTAGGAAATAAAAAATGTTAACATACTACACACATTATTTTTTATATTTTATAGCTTTAATTAATGCCACAGTGGTTTATATTTCGGCCAACTACTAATTAAGTATACAATTTATTAAAATTTTATCAAAAAAATAATCTAATTAACATAATACGTATAATGTTTTTCTAAAAAAAAAGTGTAGAGCAAGCGTAGCTTTCTCAGCGTCGTTAAAATAAAAGTAATCAACCTTGATCGAATTATACATGGTACTATGTTTAATTATTTATAGTAAAATATAAACTTGAACTACTTAACCATCAACGATTCACACCTCAATTAAAAAAACATTAATACACCATTTAACTAAATAAAACCTAATTTAGGTATTGGAATCTCTTATCCAACATGTAAATATTATACTATTATGTTTTTGTTTGTATGAGTCGACAGCTCATAATAATAAACATTGTATAATACTAATTCTGATAAGTGATAACTGATAATAATTTAAAAAATACTATTTTAATTAACTATCGTTTTATCTTGGAATATAAATACTGTTTTATTTTAGTATTATACTATTATCGAAATACGTCGGAAAGTAAGTAGCTAGGTAAATAACATTTGAAATACCTTGTATACAATAGTATAATTAAAGTGTTTACATGCTAAAAAAAATATTAACATACTTCTTATACGATGAAATGAAAACATAAAATACGTACTTCTAGATAATCAGATACTATATATTAATTAATAATTATATACTTGCCCCTCTCTATAAAAATGATAAGTTACTAAACATTTTTACAAAAATCGTCTAAAACTCTAAAATGTTTAATTAAATTAAATTAAAGGGCACAAAACTGCTTAAACCCCAATCAAATATGTACAAGCATAGGTCACACACCATGTATTGTACAATCTGCAACTACGATTCTACACATGCCATTATATTACCGTTATCGCTTTTAGTGGCGTACTGGCGTATTTACTGTGTAAATTTGGTTATATTTATGGTCCTAATTAGATTAGGTATTTAGGTGATTCACTCTACATGGGAGTCAAACTAATAGGAACCTAATGTTAAAAATTTGATTTAAAAACTGTTTGATATCATGCAACAATTTTCACCACAGTAAAAAAAATGTTGTAGTCACATTGGTACTCCGGAATATCATGCTCTAAGTTCTGAGTATAACACAATACACAACACAGCACCCCAACTATTAAATAATTAAAATTTTGAATTGATAATACTTTCTATACTTTCTGATATGGGATTTTTACATATCGTAATCATGATAAATAAATAATAATCAAAATAACACTCCTATTACACCTTTAATAGCACCCCTGCAATATTTACGTCCACGGACTCACTATTAATATGGATAAACAGTAGTTTTAAGTTTTAAACGTATTTTTTTTTTTAAAAAGCACTGTTATAAATGAGTCAACATTTTGATAATTCAGAAAAACTGGTATTGTTTAGTCGAGTATGAAACAAACAAATACGATTCACAACTGCTGAAGGAACGGCATTTATACGGCGGCTGCGTAATATTAAACAGACCGCAATATGTACGCATATTATGTAGAGCACGCGGAGTGAACGGAATAATGTAAAAATAACAAAGTAGAAGAACAGGTCCAAAAGGCTATGTAAAAGGGAAGATTGCCGGAGAAAAATACGATTGTAGTTACTCGTTTGTAACTAAGTCATTGAAGAATAAATAATTCAACAATGAAATGAATTATATTGACAGGTGATTATGTTAATGTCATATATATGTATAGTAGGTAAAAACGTCTGTCTGCGTGCACATACTGAAAAAATATTCGGATTTCTATGGGTTTGTCAAATCTTTGTACACGACTCGGGATTTTGAATTTGTTTTTTTTCTCGTGAGATTACGAGGGGAGCAAAATATATAATGATCAGGTGGTTAAGCCCGCGGGCTTAACATCTAGACCGTTTAACAGTACCTATAATAATATAAATGTTGTACAGAATAAGAGGTACCTACATACATTTTAATAAAACACAATTTAAACTTTAAAGAATAGGTAATAATAATAATCGTTTTCGGTCTGTTACATATTATATTATTATTATAATAATATATACGAAGATTCCTCAAAAATATGTCACGCTTCATGGGTTAACAACATAAAATATAACCCCAGAAAAACCGAAATGAATTCGAAATCGATCGATTTTGTATAGGCACTTACAACATAACACACGCGACAACGTCGACAATTATATTAGCTCTGTACATAATAATATATTTTAATATTATATAGTCTGTACAAAATTAATTGTTCACTAATGATCGTCGTTTTGCTGTGCTTCTAAAATATAATCATTATAGTTTATAATATGTATATACATGCAAGCATTACACTTTTAAAATTTCTCGTTCAAAACTAGTTTAATTATTTCGCCAGATGTATAATAATACGTAGGTAGTGTTTGACGATTATTATATTCCATGATAATAATAATTATTATATATTATTGTGCGGTAATAAGTGTGTGGCATTGCGTTATTTCGTTCGTTTATGCTGTACATAGGAGGTACATATCTAGTATCTATATATGTATAATATATAATAGCTTGTTGTTTTTCATGCTTGCCATCCATTTTTCCATTCTAGTGAATACTAGTAATATAAATGAGTTCTGACGTGACGCGCGCGTATACGGTCAACCACCTTACTCTATAATATGGATATCGAGGTTGTTTTCCATTACTCGTGATACTTGATTTAACATTTAATAGATTCATATCATAATATCGATACGTTGACTTATTACATTTTCCATAAATAGGTACCTTTTCATATTATACTATTTTGAACTCGAGTACCTATACCATAATCATTTTGTTTCTGCGCGTTATTCGCAATTTATTGCATAATACAATACAATATAATATCATGGCTAACGCAAAACAGTATACAAATGATTCTTTTCTCTTAAATTGTGATTTTGAAAATTATTTTTATTTTTATTTTGATATTCATTTTTCAAGTTTTAATTTTTTAAATGACAACATTTATTTTTAATTCAATACCACCGCCTAAGTAGAAATTAGTGATTAAAGTCTTCAAAAAAATGTTTTGTTTAAGAAAACGAAATCAAAAATGTATGTTGTCATATTTTTAAAAAGATAAAAATAATTTTCTTTTTTGCTATGAATAAATTATGTAGAAACAAATGTTTTCAAAAACATCTTAAATTTACCGAAAAATTGACTATATATAATGATATAGAAATAAATCACTTTGTATGTGAGGACGATTGGACTGCAAATCTTCGACGCCCATGTGTTCAGAACTTGATGATACGATTCTTCGGATGCGTTGCATCATTAATCACTATTATTAGGGAGAACGTACACCGCATATATGTACACATTATAATATGTCACTCTGTTGGCACTCCCTTGGCTATATATATACGTTAGCGAGGTCAAGACCAATTTCCACGTGTGGTCGGAGGGTGGATATTTACTAACCACATGTGAAACATCAGTCGAAAAGCTAAAATATTGACACAAAAATATAATATATATATACCTACTCTTCCTACACTTATGCATATAGAGAGAGGTATATGTATTATTATACACACCAACTAAATCACAATAATTCATATTCTAAAGGGTTATTTCTGGAATAGTGACTTCGTTGTGTACAGACTACAGAGCCGCATCGTTGTTTTACTCATTACACACACAAAATAAGGCTTGGTATGGTTCTCTGTATTTTTTTTCCTAACGGCTTTATCCCGTTTACGTGTTTTTATTTATTTTTTATGAATACTAAAGGATTGTCTGTAACAGTTGTAAACAGAGATTGAAGCGTTCTGCAAGAGATTAACGTAGTTTTATTACAAAAATAGGTATATATGATAAAAAAAAAATGGCAGCAATAGTCAGCAATATTATTATTGTCGTATATGGTAGGTATGTGTAATATATCATTGCCGTCAAATATAATATATAAATATATATATAATATATATTATACTGTAATATTTTTGCAAGAATAGTGTCTATATATAGAATTTATAATAATATTATATACTTTACTATACGTATTATATATTATAATACATATATATATTATATGGTTAGCAGACGATATTATTTTCATTGAACGTTATACGAACAACGGTTATTTCTTCAACTTCAAAGTGGCGCGACTATATGGACTATGAGACGTATATAATTTATTGTAACTCATCTCGACTAATTGAATGCGCCATCGTGACGGTAATATGTTCCAAAGTGATATATCATATATTATTATATAATATGATACCTATATACACACGTTTTATATTGTTAACTGCGTTTACTATAAAATATGAACATTACACTAATTGTCTTTTCGTCTCTCTTTGTCGCGGTATATAGTTTACCCCGAAATCGGTCACTATGACCTATGTGTTATAAATGTTTTATTTTATAATTTGTTTATTAATTACGCAATTCGGAAACGTTTTCACTTTGAACAATACCGCATAAGAAAGGTTTATGTCACGTTTGTCGGAGTGATCAAAGTACGACGAAGGGGCATAATCCCTCAACTCTATTATTACTACAGTAATTTTCCACGCTCCTCCCCACTATTATTTTACTTAAAATTGTATCTATTCATTCTATTCTCAAAACATATATACTGAATCCTATTAAACCGAAAAATTCGAGAAAATCAGTCCAGATGTGAGTTTATACATTTTATACATTTTTCGAGAAGACCATTTTCGCAAAGAACATTTTTTTATTCAACAGAAAAAATTAACGTGCTTATGGCTACACAGACTATAATAAGCACTGGTTCCGATTATGAACAACACGCTTAAATCCACGCGTCCTTTGTCAAGATAAGAGGCGGCGCTACAGTAGGTCTGTGATATGTATCAAAATACACGATCACCACCTGCGGAATTCGACAAACATTATTAACTTGTCGCAAAATAAATTCTTCTCAGCCGAAATATATTTTTTTTAGCTCATTGCGAATTATATGTCTATATTAAACGTAATTGCACAGTTATCGCTTTATCGACGTTTGCTTTTTGCAGGACGTTATACTAGAGGACGCGTATAATACCTCGGCAAACATTCCGCAAACACACTGCAGAAATCGTGCAGTTGCGAGAAAGAACGGCCTACGGACGAATAGGCCACGGGGTGTAGTGGGCAAGCTATCCCGTGTAGGTTTTCTCGCGTCGGTTAAACGAGATAACGGGAAAACACGTTGGGCCACCCTGTATGACGATGGAATATTATGTGCGCGCCTGTATCGGATCTCTGGTCGTCATTATAGCGAAGCGGTTTCTCAGAGCGCTGCAGATATATATACTTTGTATAATATGCGCAGATAAACACACACACACATATATATATGGGCTCGAGGGATAGTCCATTATAAATCGTTCGGACGAGTGATGTAAAGTTTTACAAACCTTCTGCTGAGGTCAACGCTGACCGTTGAACCTATAGCAGCAGCCGCAGTATTGCTATTATATACGTTGTATATATATAATATTATATATATTATATATACATATAGCGAACGGGCGTTAATAATTCGTTTTTATTTTTTTTTATTATTATTATTTTTTCCACACACATTTGCCAAGCCATTATAATCGCGATCAACACGATCTCGCAGCAGTGTCTATTATATATATAAGTGTGTGTGTGTGTGTGCACAACACGTGTATAAATGCGTGTCCGTCCTACGAGATCGATGTGTGCATGCGTGTGCGGTGCGTGCGTGCGTGTGTGTGTGTGTGTTTACTTCCAACCACATTATATATTTATTATATTATGTATTATATATGTATGTGTTTTCCGAAGCCACTTCGAGGTGAATGTCCTAGTCCAGTGTGTGGCATTAACCTCCTGGCGGCATATAATTCTCTGCTCCTCCTCCTCGTCGTCATCAGTCCTATCGTCCTTTATTTTTATACGCACATTCGTCCTGCGCTCCTCGTCGTCGCCACCGCCACCGCCACCACCACCACCACCACCACCACCACCACCACCACCACTACTACTACTAATACTACTACTACCATTACAACTACTATAATAATAATAATAATACTACTACTACTACTACTACTACTATACTACTACTCTATACTATAATAATGATAATAAGACGAGTTTATATAAACAAATAAATCTGGCCGATGAAAAAAACAGGACAACGAAACTTGCTAGGGACATATTATTATTATATATAGTGTTATAGTGACACTATACGTATATATATATACACACACACTAGCAACTATAACTACGCATTAAAGAAATAGTGTGATGTTTAGATGAATAATTCACCATCGCCGTGTACCGCTATATACGGCAGTCGTAAACCGTTTAATTAATAGCTTATAATGGTTTATTTGGGTTTTCGTTAAATAAACACGCGTTTCGTTTTAATACCTATAATATAATATAATGAATCCTTCATAATTTGAAACCTTAAAAGGAACGTCGATGGACACGGTGATGGACGATGGTATACACCGTGGACAATACGTATAGTATATTATACTATTGTCCACGGTTTAATTAATAAATCATTTTACGACGTGTTTATTTATCTCCCTATTATATAGTTATTAACTATACCGTGTTATGTTATATTATGTTATATATGTATTACAAACTGTACACTTATCATACAAACGATATTATTCTTCGTGTATAACAAACGATATATATATTTATGTATATTGTGTATATACGTATTGATTGCAAGCGATTTGATGCAGCTGCGTACATTTCGTTTTGTACACAATATTAAGGGGATGTTTGCGAGCCATCACCATCAAAATCTGTGTAGAAATAAGAAATAATTTTTTTCCTCGGACATACTATGAATACTTTTATTTTGCACCGTAAATTCGATCTGTATTGGCCAATTTTGAGTTTAATCAAAACTATAATTGTATGCCCGTAAGATTTCAAAATTCAACACCAAAACACCGACGTTTTGTTTTTCTCTGTGCAAAACAATACACGGGGTCAACGAAATCACCATGACGTGCCGCCGAAGAAAATACGTGACAAGTTTGCTGTATTATGACGATCGGAACGTGTATGACTACTGTACTAATAACGATGCGAATTAATCAGTGATCTTCGAAAAACAATAGCGAGGTAGCAAAAAATAGATGTATAAGATGTTATATAAAATTAAATATCATAATAACAACAAACAGTATAATAACAGCCGTCTACGCGAACATCTGAAGAATGAACTCGGCTTAAACAGGTAGAAAGTCGAGTACAAAACACATATGTAATATTTTATTTACATATAATATATCACAGGACATCATGCAGTGGCCTATGGGTGATGTCAGGCCGGTAGAAGTATTACATTTTAAAACTCATCTCTTGATACAAAGGGTTCCCCCTTCCACGCCCCACATTAATCAACTCCATGAATTTATTTTTAACAGCTATATTCTTTTTTTATTTTATTTGATGTTACTATATATAAGCCTAAAAAACTGAGATCCATTCACAAAGCGTGGGGGGCATCTAATATCCATCGCCCCCTCAATTACGTCACAGCTGTTTCACGAGACACAACACTCATCATCAGTCATCACGTTATCTCATCTTTAGGGCGTAAAACTTTCCAAACTTCAAAACCGACACAAAAGAACAGGTGACCTCGAAAAATATTATATGGTTTTGGAGACAGCATATCACTTGCAGTGAACACACCATCTAGACCTGTAAACAAACGCGCAAAGTTTTACTTTTTATGATTTTATATTATAATGGTTTATTGAACCTATCGTACCATATAACAACACTGCAAATTTAATGCATTACTGTGTTTTATTTGACTCTTTGCAGACGGAGTAATTTGGATCGACGTTTTTTTTTATTATAATATTGCATATTATAAGTCTGTAATTGAAAAAAAAAAATCATCCGTTTTAATTGCATATTTTTGCATATTTTATGATTTTCCCCAACTTTTAGTGCATTTTAAGTGCACGGTTATTTTAACTTTCATTTTAAACATTAAATTCACATCTGCAGTAATTTGAATAGCTATTATAAATTATAAATTATCTGTATGGGTATAGAAATGTAGTATTGTACACTACAGCCTTACAAAATTATATTTAGCATCAAACAAGTACATAAAAATATTTTCATCTTTAATTTATTATTATGGCTGATTTGTATAATATATTAATATGTGTTTTGATTTTTAAAATATAGACTCATACCGCAGTGACGCAACTAAAAAAAAAAAATGTCCAGTTAGGGTTACATATATTATACTGGTTATAGAACCATAATATCATAGCCGATAAAACTCGAATACCAACATGTAGAAATACGTTCGATATTACTCATTATACTTCTAAATTTATAACACATTTTATGGTCTTGGTTTGAATATATAACTCATTCCTTTCAGGCTTCGATAGACACGTAACTGTAGTATTGCGTACATGTATATTATAATAATGTGTGCCGTGTGGTATATGCCTATTGAGAAAAACAAATCAGTTCCTAATGAATATTTAGCTGTTAACTTTCCCCGAATTGCTGCAAGTATATATATTGTTCTAATTATTTCAACATTGACAGATATTGATATTCGATATTATATGCTAAAAGTCTCGTTACTGCTCCAATTACATGCGATTATTATAATATAATGATATAATAAACAAAGAAAACGTTATAATAAAATGTTTTACAAATTTATATTATACAAGCTATTTATTCCAAATTCGCTCAGGTAAAAATGAACAACACATATAAAATACAGGAAATACAGTGCTATGCTATATATCGGTGTATCTTGATTCTTAGTTTTAGTTTAAGTAGTACGAATTGGCATTTGTAAATCTCGCATTGTGAACTAGTTCGACCGATATAGTCATTTCACTTGGTGGTGGATTAGCTATAGCAATATTGGTATAAAGTGATCCAAACTACTCGCTAAACTTAAAATATCTAGTTAAAATCTTTAAAATATTTCTAAAAATCAATTCAGCAGTTTTTGAGTATATAGCTACAAACATAGAATATTTTAAAAACAAACAATAAAATAAATATTATTTTATTCAATTAAAAAAAAGACATACATCAATTAATGGCGAGTTAACTATAGACTATAGTGTATACCATGATTTTTAAATAAAATGTTATTTGTATTATCATGGCAATCTAAAAAAATATTTGATTTTTGTGAGTCAAAAGGAAATTCATTTGTGAAGCTTTAATCATCACACTTTGAGCCATCTGATACCAATGTGTAAGATTGAAACAGTTGAAACAGTAATATGCTAACCCCCCCCTCCCCAAGAAACTCAAGGGATCTACAATTGAAATAACTTTTATTGAATTCGGTTAAGTAATTTCTGAGATTAGCGCATTCAAACATGTAAATATGTAACTTGTAGTTTTCTAACTACAATACTAAATATTATTGCATTCAGTTGTAAATCTTCCAATAAAATTAAGACCCTGCAGCTGCGTGTATATTTCTTAAGCGCAGGTAATTATGTATATTGAATAATATAAATTTGTTTTATTCTATCGTGTACATTATAGTTGTAGGGCTATCTTAATTATACTAGTATCTAAATATAAATATAAAATTAAATAAAAAAAAATTATGATCAATTTTACAATTGACAGGCTTGTTTGGATGTTTACGTATAGACCGTATAGTAAATGATATCGTGTATAATATGTAGGTGTATGATAAAAATAACAAAAACTTTTTAAGTGCTCACTTATAATCACTTCATATAATATAATATAATATACCTAATAATTCCCTCGTCAAAATGTCAAACAAATATAGTACCTAAAAATTATGTCTTGATATGATATCAAGCTCTGTCAGTTTAACGCATGTGATCGATGATGAACGATTGAATATTTTGTATCGCTGTTTTGTAATTTAAATATCTGTACACGACACCATCATTTGTGAATAGAGTCGGCGAATCGAACAGCGTTAAAATCATAAGGTTGAGTTATTGCTCATATTGTTTATTAGGTATATATAGTGCCTACCTAATTGACACGTACAGTTTTATATGCTTGTAAAAATATTGCTTACATTAATTTCGATAATATGGTGATGTTAATTAAATTAGACAGTATAAAAAATTTCATTACTACAATCTACGTTACCACCCAAGACGTATCTAATTCATTTTAAAATTAAAGATGTGGTAATTTGCTTTTGTTTTTATGAAGAAAACCCATTCATTTCCGGAGTCTAATATAGTTTTAAGTAACTATGTAATTTTCTCGTGCACCCAAATAATAATAAAAACAAAGTCACTGCCTAGACCTATTGTGATTTCCCGACATGAATTTTGTTTTAACTGCTGTAGGCTATAACATAGAAAAAAATAATAACTAAATCAGAACGTATTTAATAAATAATAACAATAAGTTATAAATGTTATACTTACTAACTTACTATACCACTTATTCAATAAGTTTATTGATACAATAAGCCTTATTGTCTTCGCTCAAAAGACGTTCAATTGTTATTTTTTACCTTTTAAGTTTTAACTATTGAACTAAATTCTTAATTGTTTAACTTATAATAGTATATATAAAAAGTAGAAAACTTAAATTATGGAAGATTTCAGATTTTAATTTATGAACCACCTAAGACATATTATAACACGATGTAAATAGTATATCAATAAAATATGATAAAATAATATTATAACACGTTATTATTACAGTTATAAAAATAAAGTTAATTTCTACTATAAAAACAGTTATTGTTCAATATTTTTTTAATGGTTTCATTACAATTAAAACTGGTTAGATAAATCAAAAATGATCTTCTATTTTAGGCAATTACAAAATATACAGCGCATAATTCAAGATTATTTGAATAATATTCTTATAATAATCTCTTCAAATGTCTTTCTATTCAATTATATGAAAAATAATGTCAGAATTATTAAAAAAAATCCATTTACGATATAATTAAAATAGATTGGTATAATTATACTTTATAACATATAAGCATTTTAATTTTTTATATAACCAATTTAGCTATGTCTCATATTTGTTAATATTGTTTAAAACAAAAAATAAATCCTTATCAGTCTTTGAATAGGAACTAAACAGAAGATCATATACATATTTCAGAAAGTTTTAGTTTTATGAATTTTCGAGTAATTTTTAAAAAAATCACGTACAACGGCTATAATTAGGTCGGAATATATTGTGTCATTAAAAAATAGACTTAAATAATATAAAATATATTGTGACATACATTCAAAACCATTTGACCGGAAATCGAATGCGGGTCATTTGGATGCATTTAGGCACAGCGAGATCCGGTTGATTATCTGCAGAGGGGGTTGAGTTTTTGGAAGTGAATGGATGTGATGAATAGTTTCATCTACTTTCAAGTACATTATTTTAAGGAGGTTAATGCCCAAATGCGTTCTTGATGCGATTATTTTATATTAATGGATTTCATGTATGGCGTTCGCAACCATAGTATAAGACATAAATGCTGCAAACAAGTTTAAAAAAAGTTTAATATTAGTAGCCAATTTTTTTTTTGTAAACTTTTTCGTAAATATACACATAACGATTAACTATAGTATTTATTCCATTTAATATAATCAATTAATAATTTTTAATTAACTGTCATTGTAACTGTCATAATTTGATTCCTATACGTATAGACGACAATGTTTGTGTAACATTTTATTTTTAAGGTCAACAGATATAAATTTTTATCTTTTTAATCAATTGATAATTTCTCACGATTAAATTAAACATTATTTTGTTTCTTTCGACATTTTTTTTAGAAATGTACATTTTTCAAACAAATATTATCTTATATATAAACGGATGTTTCCAAAACCCATCATAACAGCTGACACATGAACTAAAAAACAATTTTCTTAGAACAACGTGTTGATCAATTCCTTTGTAAGATTAAAAAAACAACACTATACCCACGACTGACATATGGGTAGTACTATCTGAAATACAATCCCCGAGGCCCGGAAGATTAAATCTCAGCTAAGAAGAGCAAATTAACGACGGCGACGAACCTTTGTCGAAATATATCCGTTCTATCGTTTCCCATACATATACATAATACGTATATATAATTATATATAGTCAGAGCGTGTCTATAAAATACAATTCTGTAACGGATATGGGTGTCGCAATATTTTGTTTTTTTTTTGGGAAGTCGCGTACACAAGTCCACAACACCTTTTTAACTTAAAGTGCTTTCCGTACAACTACTTTATAATAGCAATCGACCCGGAGCCAACCAAACTATACAATTTCTTGGATGGAGATATATTTTTTTTTCGGTGCGAGGAATGTGGCCAGGTTAGGTTAGGTTAGGAGGACAACGGGATTTACTAACTCCCGCGGCTGCGAAATTCCTGAACATAAATCCGACAGTCAGCTACATTTGCATATTATATTATACTACAAGCACGCATTAGTATATTATACCTACCTACACGAAATACGGCGATAAAATCTATCTTCGTATAAAACTACAAAAGACGTTATAACTCAACCTTCCGGAAGTCGAATATTATTGGTTTACTCAGAGTAACTTTTATAGATTGCATTTCTAACATATTTTCACGATACAACAATTGGTATGTACCATTTGTTCCAATATAATAAAATATTAACAGTCGATTAACATCCTTTATATAGTATATCATATTATATTGTTATTTGAAGACAAATGTGTATATACTTTAATGTTATAATGCCGCGATTATTATAACAAATGACATTTTTATTCTACCTGCGAGTCCCGCACGCTGATATTGTTTGAATAAAATATATTAAAGATTTCGGCCTTAGAGAATATTATAATAAAAAAATCCGATCATACCGACTTCCGGCTGCACCGTTTGCCAGCATGCTTCAGTACAATAAGGTACATTTGTCATGACTATAATAGGTACACGCGATTATCAACTGTATATAATACTATAATATAAGACATTATAATATAAGTATTATTGTATTAATGTATTAAAAGGTATTCATTCGATAGCCGGACAAATAAGTATTTCAATTGCAGTATGCCTCATTTAGTTTATCGTTCCGATTACACTATAATGCTTGTAAATAATTTTTACAATAAACGTATTATATACTACCAAGTATCTATATAATATATAATATTGAACTTATGCAGTATTACAGTACTTAAATGAATATTCGTGACTATATTTCAGTATAATACGTAAGTACCTACCTATACCTCATAAATGACTGTATAACATACCTAACATAATTTTATCAATACTCATAAAAATTGATAGGTATTTTCACTTAAGATTTAATATCCGGATAACTGGACAAGTATTTCAAATTGTAGTACGCCTCATAAAATTTATATTTCTCATTTGAATCTATCTATAAAGAATATAACAAATTATTATAATAGTACCATGTAGCCATGTAGGTACTTAGATTTACAATAAACATACCTATCATATAGGTACTACAAAGGAGGTACATTTATAATCTTACTGTGAATGAACATTCATATAATTGTATCATAAGTATTATTATATATATTATATTATGTCATATATTTTTGTCATATTTTTTTCCAATTATACAATATAAGACTGAATATGTTTGTTCATAATTTGTATTAATAACATTCATATTATGTGTGATCTATACAAAAAGTTCCATGAAATACAAACCAAACTTTTTTTTAAATAGATAATTCATTTATACAATTATAATACGCATATTTACAAATAAAATATCATGTCCATAGGCATAACTAGGAGGGCTTGGGTGGGTTTCAGCCCCCCCCAGAATTTTTGCGTATATGTATTTGCTTATAAACAGGTTAGTATTAATTTTTTTTTTGGCTACAATATCAATAAATATGATGTTTCATATAAACGAATAATTATTCAAGTCACTAAGTCAGTTGTAAACAACAATAAAAACAATAAATAATAATTAAATTTAAAAAATTTGATATAAAACATTTTTTGGAATCTAGCCCCCCCTCCCATAACTTAAAGCGCGCTAGTTACGTCTATGATAATTTTGTAAAAGTGCCTAAAATTGGTTAAATAATACAAAGTTAGGTAATAGGTTAGGTTAAGCTAACCTAACTTAAGTAAATAAATACAATTTAAATTACTAATAATAATTAGAATATTTAATTAAATTCTGAAAAGATTATTATTTCTTATATGATTTAAAGAGGGGTATTAGGGGGTAGGGGGCATAAACCCCACGGCTCAATAACGTTAAATAAGTAATGGGGGACACTCTTTTTTTAAAAGTAAATAGAGTTCCCCTACTTTAATTCTGCCAAGTCCAACACTGTAGTATCTAATTGATGTTTATTTTAAAGGTAAGATTGTTATATATCTGATGAGTAATGAGTAAAATGACTAATATAAAGTTCAATATTTTTTTTTTACAACTATAGTATATTTTTTTCGTTAATTTATTGTACTACTGGTGTGATATCTCGAGTCATTTTTAATATTCTATTTTGTATTTTTATTTTATATATATATATAGAGAGAGATTTTTAATAGATCTATAATAGTTATTTCATAAGTACTTCTGCTTATAGAAATAACATAATAATTAAATATAGATTCTTTTAATGCTTGGTGATAAAATACTCCAACTTTCTTAAATTCTAAGACATTAATTTGATCTTTAACACATACATTATTTTGCTTAATTTATTTGTTATATGAGTCTTATAATATAATATTACATTTAAGATTATGGTACATTTCCATACCTTATATTATTTAACTAATTTTACAAAAGTTTGGCTTTTGAAAATATTTTTATCTTAATATACATTATTTTATTTAGGTCCAAATCTTCTATAGGCAAAATAGTATATATCCCTATATATTTGGTTGATTAGAGTTAACTGTTTAATGAGGTAAAATGTAAGTCTTACATAGTTGTCCTTACTAAGTTAAGGGACAAATAAATTTCATGTAGTCGTCTTTGGCTTTTATGAAGCAATTTTGTACACTAGCTATTAGTCTATTCCAAGACTGGCCTTCGACAAAAATTACTGAATCATCTGCATAACAAACTAGTTTACTGTAATGTATATTAAATAAAATCATTTATTTGGATCATATGTATTATGTATTTTAAAGTGTCATACATATATACCTTATATTTTTAATCCGTATAGAAGTAAAAGTACTCACTCGATATTTAGATAAGTTTCTAATTTCTATTACAATATGTCTCATGAAATTTATAGTACCTATACCAGTCTATTCGCGAATAATTTACAAATGATTGTAATATTGACATATTATATCATACTAATATACCTATATTAAATAGTACCAGGAATACAGAAGATGGAAATTCGTGACTTAACTCGTATAATAAATTAGGTAGGTAGATCGTGTGTGTTTGTAGTGTCTGTAAAAATAGGTATTGTAGCTGATATATGAATAAAATTCTAATGCAATCTACTTTCAATGTCGGTAAAATAAACACCATGATTATCAGACGATTACAGTTTATAAATATAAGCTATTAAGTACATGTATAATTTAAAATTTATAAATATGCATTCAATGAATTTATGTAATGTATAATAAAGAATAAGTTGTGATTACGTATTACTGTTGATGTTAAAATAAATACAATTTGACTACTAAAAAAACTAGTTATTGAAATTAATCGTACTCCATAGTTAATAAATTTAATACTCAACCATTAACCGAATTAATTTTATTTAACTTTATTTTTATTAATTATGAAGTATTTTTAATGTATTTGATATTTTATTCATAAATTAAATGAATGTTTATTTTTAGAAATGTATGAATTTTAACTGTGAATAAATAAATCCGTAAATAGACTTTAATAATCATAATTTTTTTTTTTTTGCCAAATACTATGTACGCCTCATCAGTAATTAATGTAATTAGATCATTCCTGATCCTGAACTCTATGTTCCAAAATAGTTCAAAAATTCTTATTAAAATAACAATAATAATAATATTTTTTTTTGTTTTATACATATGTCATTATCGAGTTTCAATAAATTTCCATAATACGTTGTATATATAAGTACCTATACAAGAGTAAGTGAGGCATTCGTGATTATATTAATATATATATATTGTAATATAGGTACCCACACAAACTATTATGTCTGATGGTCGGTATTCGTGTATACTACACCCGTAGAAAATAAAAGTAGGTCGTATAATATGTATAATCGCTGCAATATCCGGACAAGTTTCTAGCAGTACGCCTCATCGAGTATAATTCAGAAAAAGACATCTGTTTTGAAAAAAAAATGTACAAATTTGTGTTATATGTCACCATATATCATACCAAAATTTACAATAGATTATATAAAACCGATAAGAGTATATGTGTACAAATATACGAGTGATGGGACATATAGGCGGATGGAAACGATCGTTTTTTAACCGACCAAACATCCCGTTACGTTTTACAGTTAAGCGTCCGTATACACACACACACACACATACATATATATATATAATATAATAAATGACAAAAAACCAGTTTCGTGTTCTGGAACTATAAAAATGTGGCAAGCCGCTGCTCGGCCTCTCGCTTTTGCATTTTTTTCGCGTACGCGCCGTGCCCAGTTTGTCGGCCGGCACCCATCATATATACATAAAACGTATATATACTATATAGAGGCACCTTCCTATTACTATTATTATTATTTTATGTGCTCGCCACGACCAGCGCCGTCGCCCATAAAAAGTGTTCGCTTATATTATGTTTTCGGACAGCCAACAGCTATTTTATTTGTATATATATATATAGTTATATTTATGTGTATACCGTACCCATGCAGTATCTACCGGGTATTGAATATACATATATATATATACATTAGATGCACGTTCTAGTGTACCAGTTTCAATTTGTCGTCTTAAAACTATTTACATCATCGAAGACAATAAAATATACAAATCCAATGGCGCGCTTTAAGATATTGTATCGGTGTATATATATGGGTCATACGTATAAAAGATCAAAAACGTGCATATAATTTTTCTTAAAATCGTTCATTACAAGACACAATGAAAATGATTCTGCCAAAATATATTGAATGCTCGAAAATTATGATAATTAGTTTGTACTTTTACTTTTGGAATATTTATTAACGTGTAATTACTGGCTACTATTCAGTTTTGACGCAAAAATTCGCTAATTTAACGTGCAATAGATAAAAAAAATTACTAGTTATTAACTAGAACTCTGAAGTAGGTATGAAAAAATATGTCTCAGAAAAATAACTTTCTCACGAAACTTTAGATTTACGATGTTTGGCCGAAATGGATCGATATAATATATCTATTATACTGCAGTACATCAGTACACCAAACCTTTTTATACTTTTATATTGTATTTGTTTCATATTATACATTGTCACATTGATATTGTATATTAGTATGCACTAAAGCATACAAAGTTTGAGGACTAAAATAACTCTATCCTTCAGGATGGAGTATGTAGAATACGAGACCTTAACCTTAGCACATAAAAAAATCTTAGATCCGCCACTGCTGACACAGGTGTTTCAGGCATACTATCTGCATCGGATGAAGCACGCTAACGACTCTGCGTGCCTGTACTGCCAGCACCCACCGAACACTGCTGAACACACTATTTTTGATTGTATACCCACAGAGTCCACTCAGATGACAGTTAAGATGTTCGTCAGCCGAAACATTACCCCGAAGAACGTTCAGGATTTGTTGTGCAGCCCCACCAATGTTTCGTCTCTCGAGAACGACTGACTGTGGACTGCCTTTCGATATACTACTCAGTCCTTCTAAGACATAGTTAAGAATATATTACTTTGTAAAAAATAGGACGAGAAAGTCGCGAACGTAGGACAACCTTTCAGGAGGGAGGGGGTCTGAAAAAAATGTTCATATATATCATACTATTCATTTGTAAGTCGGGTAATTTATTTTTTGTTCCTGATATTTCGGGGGGGGGGGAAGCACTCCCTCCTGCGTTCGCGCCTGGAACGAGAGGATAGCTGAGGCTGAAGTAAGAACTAATCTATGCGGGTAGCTACTCTGACCGATATCTGAGCACTACCCGGACAAACAGTGTTAAAAAAAATTATTACAACTAATTATAATACAAATTCTGGATATCGGAAACTCAACACACAATGTTGATCTATAATTTTTTTTTTTTAGTATAGATCGAGCCATAACTCAATGTAGTATGTACAAAGATCTTAGGTATAGATTAAAAATTAAATATACTGAATATAAAATAAATACAATTTAAACTAATGAACACAGAAAAAAATATTAACGAAATAGAAAGAACGAGTTGACAATGTGCATCATAATTATATAATAATTAGTGGTGCAATAGAGTGTAAATAAAGGATATAATATAAGACCGAAACTATAACTATAGAGTTGTAAAGTTAACTTGACTTAGTGTATTCTTGACTTACCCTTCAATAACTTCAGTAGAAATACTAGTTATTAAAGATTTGAAATACTAGCTTACTAGCTAAAGATAGTAAACCTAAAACATGTTTATAATTATATAATCCATACTCTATGACATTATGAAATGCGTTAAAAATGTTATTATTCAAAGTATATAGACATACCAAATTTATTATATAATACATTTATATAATAGATTATTATTAGAAATTACAAGTTTAATATTCGGCCGTTTGCATCAATTGTATTATTTCTGAAATCCACCCTACTATAAGGTATATAGTATAAAATATGTCTGTAAAAGCACAAAATGAAATCTTAAAAATTATTTTGTGGTAAAAGAATACATAACACACATGCATGGGGTGAACCAAGTTTGTACATGATAAAAGTAATAGTAAAAAATATATTTTTAAGAATATGTTCTTTGAAACCTAAAATTTAAGAAAAATGACTAAAATATTTTCAATTATTTACAATAAATTACTTATAGTATAAAACTACTTCATAAAATAAACAAAAAAATGCATAATTAAAAATGCTTATAAGTGTAAAAAAAATGTATAAAATAAAATTTAATTTGAATTCGCGAAACATCGTGACATCGTGTATACCAAATTAATTTATTATTTAGTCACCAATATGCACGATCAAAAAAAAAAAAAAAAAACTACGTAAAAATCGAAAACATCCAAACCCGGCTAACCTTATAATAATAATAATATAATATATTATTATAATACTTGCCTGAATTAGTTTTGCACGCGCGGTGTGGCTTCCACTATATTAATATTATGCTCTGTAGCCTATATGGCCGATGTCATTGCACAACGGAAAATAGCATATTTGTATTTTTTATTTTTGTCGTATTTTAAATATTATAATATACTTATTTATTGATATCAACAATTCATTTCCGCAAATTAAGATTATTGTTATTAACGATTTTTGTATTATGCATATTGCATATCATTATTATACATATCATATTATAATATTGTACAGACATTCGCGGAAACGAATATAATTTAGCTGTTAGTCGATTATCGATTTACAATATTTTTCCGTATACATAATGTATGCACACGCGTATATAATATATATGACCTCGAGGATACGTAACGTTTGTATAAAATTATTTATCCAAATAAATGACGTAAAACACGTTAAATTAATTTATGATTGAAAAAAAAAAATAAAATGTTTACCAACAAACGATAGATATATACATAGAAACTAGGTCGACTTAAATTAGCTATTATCATTATTATTTTAGATAACACACATACATTAATTATTTTGAATTATTGTGCCAGCAGATATACACCTATATGTGTGTGTGTGTAATGTGTATATACCTACTGCAGTATAATGTATGTATACACTTCTAGACAATGCAATATCGTAATGTTTAAACAACTCTGTTGAAAAGCGTTTACCCTACTACGTACACTTCAGTTCGACAATTGTAAATTAATATCGAAAAAAAAAACTATAGAAAACACTTTACGGTTATTCAAATAAATGATATATTGATATATTATATGTTGAAAGTTGAACCGAATGCGCTCATCATTAGTAATTATTATCATGTCGAAACCGGTGATGGTTCATACCTGTGACTTATTTTATTATACCTATCACTGCGTTTATGAATAATACAAAATATTAATACTCAATATATCTTAATCGATCGATCTATTTAATGATAATAATATTGCAATTGGCCACTTTAGTCTATAATAAGTATAATAATAAGACTTATATAATATTATGTACGTTACCTAGTGAAAATTTCACTGATTTCGAACAGATTCGTTCGCGTGCAAAATAAAACATTAATTTTGAATTTCGTTTTTATAATTTGCATATCAAATCTATAAATTGTATACATATATTGAGTTGGTACCTATACCAGCTATGACTACGAACTATCGAATGTATTACAGTCGGTCGTATAATAATATTATGATATCTTACACGGTGGCCCACGGTGCGTGTTTTCCTGTTTTCTCTTATGACTAATATGCGAGGAAACGGGTAAACGCGGTTAGTGACCGAGCCACCCTGTATACGAAGGTTCTGGTTGTTTCTGTAATCACACACACACACACTATTTTATAGTTTTATATGTACAACAACGACACTCGAATAAGCTAATCATATTAGCTAAGGTATCATATAGGTATACCTACCTAATATGACATTGTAAGATTATTTTCCATTATTCGCGTGGCCTTTACAAGGACCAACAAATAACTGTTTTACGGCCGGAACGTGATTTCTTTGTTTTTCGCCATAAGGCAATAACATTATTGTAATGTGTATATTACCGTGTTATCGCGTTGAAGCGATTCGTATAAACTAAACGAAACCGTAAATAGTCAACCGCTGGCAAGTGGCAGGTACATCAACAATATCGGTAGGTATAATATTATGTGCGTAAACTGAACTCAATGCTGTACTTAAGTGTGTAGCCTTCAACTTAAATTTCAAGCTAGAATCGAATACCTAGTCTATAATAATATAAATATATAATATTACGAATACATAATATATTATACACGGCGATTGGCTAGGTCAACTTTTTTTTATTGGTAGTGTTTGTATGATTTGATAATTATATCATGATAAGGCAATTACTCTTCAAACACGTTTTAATAATATTATTATATATTTAAACCTATTTGTATATTACTATTCTTATTTATTTTAGATTTTAACCTTGAAAATTTGCCATAAAATTCTTATTGATGCAATTAGTTATTTTTAGTTTTTATACCGTTACGGAGCACAATTTTTTTTTAACATTTCTATTCCAATTTCCAATCGAATCGTAGGTAATCAGCGGTTTTCGTGATTAAATATGGTAAGCAATAATCAATAATATTATAAAACATGCGTCCATATTATTTAAAATAAATAATAGTAACGAAAATATATAAAAAGTTTAAAAATATTTATATCAATAATTACTTATTTATAGCTAATTGTTCCCACTTATAGTTCCAGCTTCCTACCCGCACACAGTCAGACGTCTTTATCTAGAGTTAAGATCAAAATTGAAAGCATGTAATGTACAAATTTCATAAAAAAAATAAAATTTTATAAATAATGTTATTAAAAATAACAGTTTTGATATTAATTATCGATAAAATTGTCTACATTTTTTTTTATTGATCATGATTCATGCATAATGCTTCATTGACTTGACCAATAACATTACATACCTATTATAATATGTTTAAGAAATTTAAAAAATAAGAATAATTGGTATATTAAACTATAAAATTCAAATAATTAAAAAAATTAAAAAAAATATATCGTCTTGATAGGTATTTGAATAAATTTATAAAAAACTACGAATACAGAAGAATTTAGTAAACTCAGAAACTAGATACCTAAGTCGACATAAGTCAATAATCACCTTGAAAACTCATTTGCTCTCCAACATAATAATTATACTGTTCATTCCAGCTGGACAGCTGAAATTCATTCTTTTTCTTTGTCCCCTCGAAATCCGGATTTATCGAGATTTCAAGTATCTTAAATATTTATATATTCTAAATGTTATTTTTTTTTATTATACTTTAAGATTAGTCGAATTGAATGTAAATACTATATAATAATTGTTAATAATTGTTTTACCTTTTATTCATATCAATAATTTATTAATTTAATGATGTACAAACAATTATTATAGATACCTACAAATATTGAAATACACTTCAGTACATGCATACAAATAAAATAAGCAGCACAAACTGATTGCATTTACATGGGTTATCGTTTATCAAATTGAGTTTCAATAAACTATGTGCCATTAAGATTAGGTTTATTTCTATCTAATAAAATGTTTATTATAAAGTTTTGCAATTTTGCAAAAATTAAATTAATAAAATATGTTTTCTCGTTAAAAATAAAACGTTAGGTAGTTGACCGATAGCTGAAAGTATACTAATCAGTATAGATAAATAGAGTATAAACAAACCCATAAGCCATAATATAAAAAAATAATTTCCGAATTAAGTGACCATTATATAATTATATAATATACGTACATTATAGTAACATAATAAATAGAAACATAAAATCTGATAAAACCGTGTAATGAGTTAACATCATATACCTAAGTATATAATTATTAATTATAAGCCATATGAATTGTTTATGAAAAAAACACCAGAAATATTTGAAATTAAAAAGAAAAATATTTTTGATACAACTTGGAATAATTATTGAAAATAATATTATTAATTGCATATAATCTTCTTTTTAATAATCTCTATAAATAAATAAGTTAATAATATACTATTATTTATTATTATTATTATTATCAAATCCTACGGACAATTTGTAATGCTTCGATTTAATAAACTACGCAGATTATTTTTTACCTCAATACAAATTAACCTGCTAAAACTTTATTGATTTACAATTTATTCATAATTAATATTATAATAATTAATTACAAGTATATTATAACTATATAGTACAAGTTCCATGGATGGACTTTTAATTTTACAAAAGTTCTTTGATCCCTTACAATTTTGAAACTTAATATAATAGCCAAGCCAATAGTTAGCTCCTTTTTTTAACTCTCGAGAAGGAAATTCTGTGAATAACGCAAAAAGTTGACAAATAATTAGGAAAAATATATTGTTCAACTAGAAACTAATTGGGGGGAAAGGAGTAATTGAGAAATTGATAGTGAAGTTAACGGACCAATCAGCGAATATGCGCGTAATATAGTGAGCAAAATGTTAATTTTTTTTAATATGCAATTAACTGCAGTATATAAGGTATGTACAGTTTAAAAATAATATAATACGCCTGTTTATCGATGTACACCAAAAATGTCGGAAATTATAATCGTTTAATAATGAGTAATTCGGAAAACCCTATGTATTTAACGGTAGTAGAAAAATGATTCACTTCTGTATTTCCGTGATATTTGCCCGTAATGTACGTACGCGTGCGGTGTCGTCACAACACGACTAAACAATGATATAATATGTACATACCACATATACGTCATACGCATAATATATTGGTCAGACGATAGTCGTCCGAAAGGAATAAAAAACCATTAGTACCGTATCGTGTAAGGTTTAAAACGAAATTCTTCGTCATACAATTCAATATATTTATATGTATATATACATACATATATACATTCTATATATAAAAATACATTTACACGAAAATTACGAAATGTTTTTGGGTAAACGATAACTACTGGACACGACGTCGCGCCGGCGTCGTCTGTGCAGTATATTAACCGTAATAATATGGGTACGCGCAAGATATCGCTCCGGAGTGACACCCGGAGAACATTTAAAACGATATCGTCCCACAAAACGCACTACGATAATAACACAACAAGTATACGATATATAAACGAATATAACAGCATGTCTAGACGCCGTAAGGTATAATATAATATTATATTATAGTGTTTCAGACGACGGCGACGACGACGACGACGACGACTCTGTCCATTAAAGGGTATTTGAACGGAGTAGAAATAATGATAATAAAAAAAAATAACCCACACTACGTTTATAGGTGTATTTATATATATATACCTATATATGATATCTACCATCGGCAGACACGTGGCATATGTAGGTAGTGTATTATATATACTGCACGTTATACGGAATTGAAATCAAAGAGTACCTACATAATATTATATGTTCCGCGCCCATCAGTGGCGAGACGCAGAATAAGAGAGAGAAAGAGCGATAGAGAGAGAGAATGAAACGTTCGAGGTAGAACCCGCCCACCGAAGAGGGTATTTTGAGACAGTTGTATAATTTTATAACAATATTTTTACGATGGCGAATTGATTATATTTTAATATTATTATAGGTGGGTATAATTTATACGGTTCACGGGCGTTCAAACAAACAGACGAACGCTTTAGGATTAAGAGATGCAAATACAAATTAATCTGCTAAAATGCCTATATATTATACAAATGCATTATTTTAATTAATTAACGACAGGCGGCAGTTACAAAGTTAGGTAATATAATATACAAGTTGATGGTTATTGAACATAATTATAACAAGTAAGTACCTACAACGAGAGTGCACGTATAATATGATGAATAGATAATATTTATTATATTTATGCAATACGCTGAACGCTAAAATGTACATTATAGTATTTTATAAATATTTAGTTATATATTTTTGTATATACAATAAATAAAGTATACCTATTATATAATAATGTACGAGTGTACGACTCTACGACTATTGCAAGTTAAACAATTATTAATGATTACAAAAATAAATACATATACATATAGTTCTATTATAGGTTAATATATAAATAATAATAAATGCTGTTTAAAATTATTCAAATAATATGTGTGTTTACTGTTAATGTATATTACCTACTATAGATGAAAAAAATGTAACACCTATTATTATAAAATACATATATTATAAATATTTAGGGGTGGTTTTAAATTTGGAGAAAGTAGTAAAAATACAGTAGACCTGTCGGTACTGCACCCAATCTGTAGTGCACAAATAAAAAAGAATCCCATTTTCTACCCAAAACTTATACTTACACAATTGTTTTTTTTACTTACTCAATATTACTAGAATTTGAATACATTTAGGCTATATATATTGTCATTTTTCATATCTATTTTTATGACCGTTTGAAATAACATTTGAAATGTTTCTTTAGATTATTTTTCATAACTGTAACTTTCAAAAATTGAATTATTGCACTTATATACAAATAGTGATTCACCAAATATTCACTCCTATTTTTCCGCTTAATAATGGATTTATTCAAATTTTGATTTTTGTATACTCTACGAAATATTTTTAAATACTTAGATTTTATATGCCATTTAAGAGTGTTACTGGCAGCTGCAATACCAATTTCTTTTGAACACATAGTGCTATAATAGCAACAAATCTTAAAAATAAAAATAAATAAATTGGTACCTACGTATACGAACAAATTCATTAATAAAAGAAAAAATGAAAAGAACACGATAGTGAATTTACAGATTCACACTTTATAAAATGAATGTCAGTTTTTTTCAATGTGTTATACATTTTCTAAAGGTTTCTTTTTATATTCAAAGACGAATTCAATACATTTGAATAAGCCATTAAGGAAAACATACGACTTCCTGTAAAAAATAAAAATTAGCACGTTATACATTCAAGTATACTCGTATATCGAAAAGCGTGTCAAAATCGGCCAATCGCATTTTCGAAAAAATACGTGATCGCGCACCATAGTTATATATTATGTTCATAAATCCAAGCCCTTATTATTATTATTTACTACGACGACGGCCTTCTCCCGCAGGGATCGTCTGACCTTCAGCGCGGCACCCCTACCCGTACGTCTGAACCGCGTTGCACCCGCGATGATGTTGCGTAACACGGTCGTCGTCTGCGGGGTGCGTCTTATAAAATATATTATTATATACAATACGTAATGGTCACATAAATATAATAAGGTTAGGTACAGTAGGTATAGTGTATTGGTTTTAATCTGCGTATGGGCTTGTCGCGAGGGTCGGTTATATGGTTATACCTCCTACCCATATAGTTGTCTATAGATTGCATGGTTGCTCGAAACATAATCCTATTTTTCACGTACAGGCACCGCACCAAAAAGAAAAAAATTGTACTTTAGGTAAAATTTTCTACTGTACACACTTCTATAAACCTATACATCACGTCTGCTATATACATGTATATACATACCTATATATAAAATGTTAGCCGAGCAACAGGGTCTTATTTTCATTGTATATGCCACCGTCGCCGGAACAGCTGTTGCAGTCTATAGGAGAACCGATTTTTAGTTTTTACACTCACACACACAAATGTATTTTATATTATAATAATATAATAATATATATGTATAATAACGAGACCGTCGAGTAACGATAGACGTTCGCGAGCACAAGGCATTGAGGAAAAAAACACACACACACACATATAAAATAAAAAAGCAGGTGATAATAAAGGTATAGGTAGGTAGGTAGGTACCTATAATATACACGGAGAGACTGACAGAGAGAGAGAGAACAGTCAGCAGCAGGTGTATTTTGGCGGGAATCTTGGTGTATAAGGTCGCGTGTGCAGGTGGTGTGCGGGTGCCGATGGCCTGGCGAGGTCAATATTATATGGTGAGGTTTTTTGGCGGGAAAATCACGGTAGGACCTATACACGCACACACATACGTGTTTCGCCATGTTATATAACTCGTATATTATATTATTATATACCGGTCGGTCGGGGTGCAGCGCGAGCGGGTTAGCGGGGGCGGGCGGGGGGTGAAAAAAGGTACCTTTTATTCGTATGCTCGTGTGTCTGTGCCCCGCGACTGTCTTCCTCGGGGTTTGTGTGCATGCGTTTATATATGTATATTATATTAATGTTCACCGACCGACCAGCTGCCGTCTCCTCATCCAAACGTGTCTGTGCCTGTGTGCGAGTGTGTGTGTGTTAAGGCCCGCGAGGTCTTCGCCGTCGTCGTCGTCGTCGTCGTAGTCGTCGTTGTCGACGTCGTCATCGTCCTGGGCACCAGGTGCACGCAACAGCTGCTTTGCTTGGTTCTGTCCGTGGCCGCTGCTGTTTCTGACGGGCCGACGGGCTGCTGTTTCCACGACGATCCTCCTCCGCCGCCGATCACGCCGTCAATCTTACACACGTTATACCTACATTATATTGTATATAATAAATACGGTTATATATCGTAAACAACGCGTATGCAATATATTATACCTGTATAGTCGCCTTTACCTGACGCCCGGCAGATTCACCGTGGCCCCCCAAAAATACGGCTTTATATAGGTACCTTTGAAACCAGAAAAACACAATAATAATAATATCGTCTCGCGTATTATAATATCGCACAATAATACCATTCGTCCACGTACACCCGTTGCCACGCGTTTACCAGCCGTCGTCGTTGTATTTTCGGTCGATACCGCGATCGTGTACCTCCAATCTCCATACGACTACGTACATTGCCGGATGTCGCGCCGCCGGACCCGCGCCGTGTTTCCGAATTTCGTGGGCGACCGAATTCGGAAGTTTCGGCCCAATCAAATATTCAAAGCGCGCGCCGCTACCGCCGCCGTCTGATCGTTTCCGTTTCCGCGACGACCGTTTGCCGCCGCCAGAATCAATTCTCTCGGCGGCACACGTCCTCCCGGCCCGACTGAAGCCTATATTATATTAGAGCGTATTTGGATATTGTCGATTCCGGTCACTGACCGGCGATTATCTACAATAATACTATACAATATACATATTAATACATTCGACGTCTTCGAAATTATTATAATGTGTCGCGTGTGACGATCACACCATGACATTATATAGTCGTCATCGCCGTTTCACGTTAACCGCGTGCGAGGATCGTAATAAATAATAATACATTAATATATTATCATAACCATTTACATACATAGAAAACTTGTTATATTAACGAAAACTAAAAATTATACCATAAAAGGTAATCGTTTAGTTTCTCGTAGCGATTTCTAATAGCTTCACTTTAATGATGTACCTAAAATAAAATAATATTTTAAAATAGAATAGCATTATTATAATTTTAAATTGTTTGATACTAGAGAATTGAATTAATAAAAAATGATGTCACAATTTTTCAGAAATAACTTAAAAAAATGTTTTCTTACTTTATAGTCAGACTGTTTAATTTTGAACGAAATCGAATTCTCACACGACATTTATCGTGTAAGGCAATTTAAAAATTAAGCTTATGTATAAATACTTTCGATTCGACCACTTTCATAAATAATTTATTCAAATAATTCTGCACTAATGCACTATACATTAAAAAGAAACAAATCCACGCGTGTTGTGTCCGTCTTTTACAAATGTCAATAAGGAAAATCTGCGTTCAGAAGCACCAGTTTCGTGATATTGGCTTACATATCAAAGTGAATTGCCTTATTATCGAATTTAAGAAACCAGGTATTTCATCGCTATGGTATATACTATATTATTTAGATTCCAGGACATTGGCATCTTTTATAAGCTTTTATAGAAATTTAAATCCAATGAAATACTCTTGATAATGTTTTTACGTGCTTGTTTGATTATACGTTAATTCACTCAAATATTAAAGCTAACAAAATTGGTTCTGCTGAAGGCAGATTTTCCATATTGTATGTTTATGGTTTGTAAGACAGAAACAATACAAGCGGCCCATGAGGGAATTCGGCGTTCTCGTTAGTTAAACAGTCGTATTGTACATTTTTACGCACTGTTGAGAATTCATATACCGCGTAAAATATTTTCAATTTTAAAACGAACATTTTATAACCAAATTAATACGTTTATAAATCGGTACTTTTGTATATCGTTACTAATCCATTATAATATATTATCGGTATCTAATAACCGTGCGCTGCTAACTGCCAACCATTTGAGTAGAATGAGTAGATAGTAGATAGTAGTGGAGCCTTGATGCGGATAAATAATAATATTGTGTTTTCAATCGCGAGAGTATATATTTAGATTCATCGGAAACTCGATGAAAATACTTTCTCTTATGATCATGCTTATAAATACAAACACATAAACTCAATGCCTAATGCTGTGAGCTAACACTAAACTATGCTTTAGGAAGTGTTACAAAAAAAATTGATTTTATTGTTACGTTTTCTTTACATATATGTTTATGTTTTAATATTCTATCTTCGGTTTTAACTGTTTTGTCAGAACTGCCAATGTTATTTTAAATATATTTTAAATTTTTACTTGTATAATATTATTCCAACAGAAGTCGAAAGTTTTTCATGCTACATCGGGCATTATTATAATTATTGAACTTAATGTAATTTTACTTATTACTTTATACACTATATCCCAGTTCTTAATCAAATAGTTTTTCCAATAATATTTTGAAAGTCTACAGTCTAGTCAACTCTACAGTAGTCAAGTATCAAGTCTACTCTTAAAGTATTAGCCTTCAATTAGTGCATGGTGCAGAAAGTGCATTAGAAAACAATTATGGACGTCGTTCCCAATTTTATGACAAACATTTAGCAATGGTTTAAAAATATCATTAAAATACCAAAGTTAAATAGTTTTTAAAAAATGTTTGTAACTATGTGGTATTTCGTATAGACAATATTTAAAGAAAATATTTGATTGTTAAAAGCTATGAAAACGATCAAGGTACTTATATACGTTATAACTAATTATCCGTAGGAATCCAGCTCTTGGCGAGTCACACTCATTTTGGCGGGTCACATTAAAAACAAATCACATTAATTTTAATATTTATAGATGTCTGTATGTCACACTGTATTCTGGCTTGTCCGGTCGATTCTACGTCCCATCGTCGAATCGCATATAGCACTATAGTAGGTATGACGTATTGTCTCCGTCTAATAAGCGTACAACATATCAAATTTGCGTTTAGTTGAACCGTTTTTTTATTCTTATAGCATAATGGTTTAATATTATTGTGAATTTATACCCATCACCATCAAAATTAAAGGTAAGAATATTATTCGTGTTATTACGTTGGCTTTTTACGATATGATAGAACATTACCGTTATTACCTTTGAGTTTGGTAAATTCACTTTATATTAAATGTTAATACCGAACACACTCGGTCGATCGAATTCAAAATGTATACTATGTTGAGCGTTTATTAGATTGGGACAAAACATGATGCTGGTGTGATCGTCTTACAAAAAACCAGACCTAAATACCTCAAGATCATTATTATATTACGGTTTAGTATTGATACATTTAGGTACGTACCTTTTTATTTTCGTTTCGTACAACTACATTATGTATTATTATGTGATAAAACTACGTCGCGAGCAATTTTCTTGCAACAAACCTCTCGGATTCCAAAATAAACTATGATGTCATGATGATATCGCCATCGAATCTTTTCGGCGCGGTAGGTATGTCGAGTTTGGAATATAACTATATACTACCTATTTATAAAACTCGTCATCTTACTCGAAAACAACGTACCTATACGCGTGTCAGCCGTTCGCCGTTTACAAAGTGCACGCGCACCTTTAACTGTGGAATTTCGTTTGTAATGTAATATATCTTTGCGCAATATATCACATCGTATATTATATTATATTCCATTATTATTATTATTTTTATTATACATATATATATATAATGCACACGCACATGTACCAGCTGGAAAAAAACGTATATACGTATACGTCCTGCTGGGGGCGACAATCGGGATGAAAGAAAACACGTGCCCGGCACACTTGCTGCGTATATATATTATCTTTTTATTAAAATAATACATTTTCCTCCTGCGTACCTATAATATATATACGTCATATGAATACGCGTGTCTGCGGCAGCGGCGGTGGTTGCTGCGGGGGTGTAGGGAAGGGCCCGGGGGCAACGGGACGTGAACAAATATTCGGCACTCATCAAAGGGCCGTCCAGCATCATCGGTCTTATATACATATATAGGTATATACACACACTATATATCACTCTATACATATTACACACATATATATATATATATATATCTGGACAGTAGTCGGCCATCGACCGATTCGTTTGAGGGTCGTATCTTGTACCGATCGTTTTGAAAAACCGTATACGTATATATAATTGTATATATGTTTCGGCACGAGACGGGCACGTGTTACGGAGATTCTGTAACGTCGATAATATACGACCGGGCGCGTGGTTTAACATTTGCGGTTTTACAAATAACGCGAAAAAGGTAATAATATGATACACAATTTTGTCGGCGTCGGGCAGAATGAAATGAGTCAATTTTGGACATATATCGTAGAAATAACATAATTGAACATAGTTTTGTTTGATTGTCGTATAATTTCTTATTTTGTGGTTGCTGGAGCCAATGCACTTTAACTTGCATAACAAAAAATCCTTTACGCATCGTTATATTCAATAATTAATTTTTATTTGAAAGCTGAAGACTTTGGGTTGGAGATCATACTGAGTTCAGATTTTAAAACTGTATTTTCAGAAGTTGTAACTAATGCCCATACATCATAAATTGTTGAATACTTTGAAATGTATTTTTCTGAAGTTATTTTAAGTTAATTAGAAACCAAGGTTCAACGCGCAACTTAATAAAGTTATCATTTTTCAAGTAAAAAAAAATATATGTATTAAAATCCGGCTATTTACATGGCGAGATTGTATTTCTGTAATCTATTAATAGTTGATATTATTTGATTTGATTTTTCCGGACGGCCGTTATATGACTATCACGCTATGTAACTAGGATTGCCTGAATTTTTGCCTTCTAATATCTTATATAAATAGCTCCCAACCCTTATTCCGCTTACAAACGTATAACGTAATAACATGTACGTTTATAATAATGTATTATTCTATTTTCAGCATTAAAGTAAATTGATTACTACAAAAACATTAAATTATATAAAAAGAAGTCATATGGATAATTTTCTTACTTTAATATTTGATAATAAATAGGGGTGAGTCAGTTCTATTTATTATATATAATATATATAATTTATTAATATGTTATACACTCTATATTAGGTTTACAATAAGTGTAGATGAAGTACGGCGGAAAAACGTGATTGGTGACTTATTGAAGAAGCCAACTCGAGAATATTAAAATAACAACGTAAAATGAATTATTCTGAACGTAAAATTTGGTATATGTTGTACATTTGTACGGTTACGTTAATAAGACGGAGACAATACATCATGCGGGTACGTCCACTAAATGCGAATGAAAAATCCCTTAATTTGTTAATAGAAAATTGAATATAATGAAACTTTTTTTTTATCGGTCCCTTAAAAGTAGTGAATATTTTATTTATTCCTTTTTACTCACACAATGTTTTCTCAACTAACAAATATACGTAATATAAGCGATTCGATAGTCACGTTTTAATCCGAATGACATTCGAATAATACCAAAATATACGAAAAACTTGTAATATTATATAAACAGCGGCAGTGTAAATCAAATCACGACAAGAACTTATTTTCGTGTTATACCGTTTGTTTATGTTGTATTTTTATATATTTATGTTGTATTTGTTTTCATTTAAAAGTATTTTATAAGTATAATATAACATAGTACATAATAATATGATGTGTATAGTGTTTCGAGCATCTTATTTTAGTTATAAATATAAATATAGCGAAACCTCTCCTAACCGTAAGCACGTCTAAATTATCCCAAATTTTTCTTCGTTTTTTGGTGTTAACTAATATTAACTAAATACAGAATACCTCACAATAGTGAACAAAATATCAGTGATCGATAGTGTCCAGTAAGTAGACATTTTGCTGTACATATATGTATTATAAGTATATTATCATATGACGTATTTATGCCGCCTTCCTTAATGTGTTTTTATTTACGCCATAAATGTTTGTAAACAAACATGGTAATTAGCATAAATGCATCGAATCAACATATGCGTTTACCATAATATTGTTATATGACTTACATGTTCTAGCGTACCTGTATACTATACATAGAATAATATACGAAATCATATGGTTCAAAACAACCTTCGCTGCAGCAGACGTTCACTGTACAGCTGTTCTATATCCTTCAGCTGCAACTGCAGTAGAATCTACCATTTTTCGAGTTCTTTTTGTACTGATATTCTACACCACACATATACATATATGTTAGGTTTTTTTCACGCTTTCTACTCGACGTCCATTTATTTTCTAATATTTTTCCTGTCCTTGCTGCAGCAGCAACAGCAACATCAGCAGCTGAAATTTATATTACTTTTTGATTTTTAACAGCTTCACGGTATAGGTATTCGTTTTATACGATATAATAGTATAGTATATTGTTGGATAATAACGTATAAAAAGTGATTCTTTTGAAAATAAACACTTATTTTCTAGCAAAGTGTTAATGTTTTTGGAAATATATTTTTTACGTACCAAGTTTAAGTCATTTCGATTACATAATAATTACCTACTCTCATGATGAAATTCAATATTCAACCAAAAAAGTAGAGTATATCGGTACCGATAATCGTCTTTAAAAGAATCACCTTGAAGAGAATATATAGGTACTCTTTAGTCTTTACAGTTTTTCGTGATGCGTCATTTGTGTAAAAGAACCCGATTAAAAATCACAAGTAAGTACCATATTATACTTTTTGTGTCTATAAAACGCATTACTCTGACCGTCCCCCATCGCACGCACCACTATTCTTTTTTTTCTCTCGTTTTTAATTTCCACCCGTATAATATGTGTACAATATTATTATACTCGAGATTGAATAACGCATAACGAAATGTCGAGAATATTTTCCATCATATAATGCGTTATTAAGTACCACCCAGAAGTGTACGTATATCTACGATGCGGCGGCATAATATTATATACATTATATGGTGCGGTGGCGGCTTTGTCCGTCTCGGAACGAAAGGTCCGTGAGACAATTGCAGCAGTACTGCAGTCGTGTACATTCCGACTCTTAATAATCATTCTAATATGGAAACGCGACGAGCGCGGCAGAGGTCAGTTTCGTGACCGACCGCTATAAGGATGATGTATATAACTATATACCAAATATAAGTAGTGATTTAGTAGCGTAAATTACATGGCTTTCGGCTCACACACGGTCGGGCGGCCCAAAAAGAGGGATTAGGAACGAAGATTGTGCGGAAAAGATGCACGCCGCCGTAGTTATACGTATTAGGCAGGTACTATATACAATAGAAACGCGTATACGTATCATAACATATTATTTCCCTTTTACTTGTCCAGAACAACGCGCGTATTGTGTGTGCAGTGGTATTATATTATGTGCGCGCGTCTAATTTTTGAAAATCAAGTGTCTTGACGAGATTTATGGATTTATAAAATATATATTATTAATCCACTTTGCGGCGAAATCGACCCCCTTTTCCCGAAAAGTCACATGTATGGTTTCGTAGGGTGGAAACCGTTTCTAAAGAAATATTAGAAAACAGGCAGACAGACTTGACACTTCTTCGTGAATTGTATGCTCAATAGTTTGACACGGTGTGTACCTTTTTTCTCACGATTTGGCCGTAGCTCATCTGCATCGTGTATAAGACGACCAATTATATTTTTGTTCTTTACCGTGTTGTTGTCGTATACATTATCATACGAGAGCATCTTTGGAAAACCTGTATGGTAATTTGCATGTACAGACACTAATAAGATTTAAACATAACATCGTATTTTATTACCGTATAATTATTTATTATACACAACGATCTTTACAAATTACAATTTAAATATTCAATTAATACCTATTACATTTAGATTTATTTTTTAAAACAGACTCGTATTGTGTTATTATATATATATTATCGTTATCCATTAATTGAAAACATGGTATTTTTTCGACATTTTTGGATAATGGTATAATTTGGTATGATTTAAACTATTTTTAAAAGATCAAATTTTTATCATCCACAAAAGTCCATACCAATATGTGTTATTTACTCTTTATCAAACGTATAAAATACATTATCACGAGTATAAAGTATAATAGTGTTCTTATTAGTAGGTATTAATAATTCAACACGTACAATTATGAAAACTGCCAGTGCTGTATTATATGTTTATGTGAAGAGGTCGGGATTTGTAAAGCTGATCTTGTAAGAGTTATAAAACGAAAATAAACGTCGAAAATACAATAAAAACAAATCGCAGATAATAAATTGAATATTGTGAAAGTTTTGAAACTAGAAGTGCAAAGTATATAACTAAATAAAAAATTCTAAAAATACTGAAAAAAAGTTGTCTTGAGAGTTTATTTTAATGACAAAAGTGTCTGCTCGAAGAAATTTTCGACTTTTCATGTAAAGGTCGATTTCAGTCTATATACTTTCTCGCAGATTATAGTGCCGGCGGCCATCACGCGAACCTTTAATTTTTATCGTTTATATTGCAGATGCGTCTGCAGCATACTCGCGTGGTTACAACCATATGCGGCGATTAGGGTGTACGTCGTTTAATACGTTGCAAGACGCGCAAGATGATAATGATAACATATATATATATATATATAATTGATTGTCGTGAGCCTCGAGCATCGGAATAATATCATATTATTATTATATAATTTTAAACGTGCCACCGACCCACTGCGAGTCCCATCACGTCGGATGTACAGCATAAAATATACAATGGCGTCATCTGCAGGGCTCCTCCAAACTACGTGAACCACGAAGGATTGATGTTCTCGCGCACACTTCAAACGAACACCTATACCGCGGTTATGTACAGTATATAATATAATAGCGTCAGCACGGTAGCTGTAGATCAAATTACTCGGAACACGAACGGCCTTAGGTCCCGCAATAAATGTCTTGGATCATTAGTACCTATATATATATATATATATATATGTATATAAAATATAACTACTGTTGTGCAAGCGATGTTTTTCGAATATTACCCGCGACGTGAATCACATCCCCACACACAATACGAAATCAAGAAACTGAAACTAAGCTGCTGCGTCTTGGATTTCGTCCAAGGTCTGGCCGGATTCGTATAAGCACTAAATATATATGCATTGTTAAAGTCTCCGATGCGTTAGTATATTCACATTGTATAATAATATATATATATTTTGTTTACTATATATATACGTTACCGGCCTAACGATAAACCTAACGATAATTTAAGTCTGAAATAGTAGTGATGTTTTGTGAACGTTTATTAATATTACGTAAGACCATGTATATTAAAATTTTGATTTGCATGGAAGATGCTGAAAAAGTCAAATTATGAGGGATTCTATAATATTAGACTTTCCCTACTATAACAACCTATTTAACTGTTTCCCTCTCTTCGCTCTTCCTCCTCAAAAAACTCACTTTTTTACCACGCCTGCACTGGCCTATGTAAATTATATAAATTATCGTAATTAATGTTAAATAGAAATCTGTATGATGAAAATTTCTGTGTAATTTATATATATATATAATCTTCACTGAAATAATCGTATGATGAATGTTGTATGGTTTACATACATTACATACAATTCATTAATTTCGAAAGGTTATAAGTGAATAACTCTATGGCATCGGAATAAAATAATAACGTAGTTCTATTGAACCAGAGGGATTTAAAAATATAATTGCAAAATTAATTTAAAACTAATAAGTTTGATTTTTGAACAAGTCATAAAATATTTAATTACGTCAAAATTATTGTATGTATAGTAATTTACCATATAAGATAAAATATGATTAATTTAGTTTACATAAAAAAATTGGTGCAATATCATCACATCACCTGAAGAGGATCGCATGTTGGTTTTTCGTTAAGTATATAATATGCTTTGTTGATATTCCGAGTTATAGAAATGTTAGTATAATTTCTTACGTTTATCAAAAATGAATAGAAAATAATATCAATATTTCTATACACTCCACGGGAAATTTCAATATTGCAAGTCACTCTTGATTTCTGCAGTGTCTAATTATCATCATTGGCCATTGCTTACTCATAGTTCCTAGTATACTCGTATGTTATACTGAATGAATATATTTTATTGAAGAACACTCATTTTTATAATGACATTTGCGCGTTTAAACGAACAATGTAAACTCTTATAAATAATATAGGCTAATAGCAGTTATTTAATATGAATAATATATATATATATATAAATATATAAATAATGCATAAAATATATAGATTAAATATTTAAATTTCTATTATAATTTAGTATACTATATTCATTTTAGTCAGATATATTATTATATTAAATACATTTAATAACGTAAACTAATTTATTAAAAATATGAAATAACAATTTTTAAATCTGTCAAATTGGATTCTCGTATAATACGATATATAAATGGTATATTTAAAAAAAACATTGAAAATCATTTGTAGATTACTGTAGCATAACAAAGATTGTACATTTTCTACTACAAACAAACAAAACACAACAAATCTTTCTCGACATATAAAACGCATTCAAGAAAATATATAAAAACTTTGTGAAGATAAATAATAGACATTTTGCTTTTATATAGGGTAAGTGATATATGAGTACCTTGCCACCTTATTGGGTACAGCAGCATATAAAAGGAAATTAAAAAAACATCAAAGGTATCGACTAGGTTTATAGAAATTCCACTCTTAAATATATAAACACAAAACACATGTGTATGCAGTACAGGCGTACAAAAACATTTAGAAAATATACTTAACTACAAAATAAATAACAAAAAAAACTGAAAACACAAAAATATAGAATGAAATGGAATGCGAAAACGACACAAATAAAAATGGTACAACCCAGGCAACCGGACTTAAAAAGGAAAGATAAAACTATAAAGAATCTCTAAGAAATAAGACATGTGTTGGGATGTTCCTAACAGAATCATACACAATAATAAATAATGAAAATTTGGCAACTTATATTAAGATCAATACTTGGACAACATGATAAAGAAAGCATACATTGCCTATTTAAAAAAAAAAAAAGTGGACAAAGATGGGTATACCGCTTGGCGTATATATTATTATTTGTCGAGTGGGTCATATTGTAATATAGTCTCCACGTATATTGTATTTGAATTATATACCTAGCAAAATAATTAACATCGTTATTCATTCATCGTTCATATAAATATATAATATGTAATTTAGTCCATATTTGAATTTCAAACACCTATGAAAAAAAATTGTGTTTGTATATTTTTTAGTTGCAGTATAAACTATTTATGAGGAGCATTGTTTTCATTTTTTAACATCAAAAAGGGTCAAAATATTTAGTAAATTATTCTACTATATGTAGGAAATGCTAATATAAATATTTGATGAAAATGTCAAGTATTTAAAAACACGTATCATTGTAAAATCGAAACATTCATCGCTACGCTCAGAATCTAAAATTATATTTTCGCTATTTTTATTGTTATAGTTCATTAAGTTTTTACTTTTATGAATATAATATATTTTTTTAATTTATTATTCCAAAATAGAATATTTTTTGGAAGATTTGATGTATACAAATTTAATTTTTAACCCGTAGTTTATGAGTTAAATATATTAATATAGAAAATTATAACTATACTCGTCTTAAATTTATAATTTTTACACATCGAAATACTTAAAACTATTTTTGAAATAGTGAGTGTTCTTTTATAAAAAGAATCGTTTTGTGTATAATAGATAATATGTGTATTATAACAGCGTGTATAATAGTTTTTAAAATCGTTGTTTATTTCTCGATTACAATAATGTTATAACTCGTTTATAGTCTATCGATATTGACACAGCAGGGACTTGACGTCGTTCGATGTATATTAAACTAAACATAAGGTTTTTTTTTAAGTTTATAAGTATTATGGTTAGATCGTTTTATAATAACCTACATTTGAATTATTAATAATATGTATCGATATTTGTGTTTGGTTACTTTCGTATTGTATAAATATACAAATAATAGTATATAATAATACATAATAATTGTTCAAGAGTAAAATATCGAACCCATAGCGTTCCACATACGAATCATAATGTTCTTTTAGAGATATAATTTCAATATAGGTATCGTGTATACCTATACAGTATTTGAAATCAATATCGTCTCCGTTGACTTGGAGTAATCAAAGTTTTGTATAATATTTTACATATACAATTATATATGATGTAAACCAGTTTTGGTATAAATGTTTAACTGATGGTTTCAGCAGCCACCCCCACACAATAATGTCCGTCATTTTTAGTGGGCTCGTGCGGTCATCATTTCTAGTCCCCGGCCAAGCCCTAATTATGGGGCCTCGTCGAGTTGAAACATAATTTTGATCATGCAGGAATGCGTTTAATTCTGTTAGGCACCAAAAAAAATTGTACGTTACTTTTTGGAAAAAAATATAATAATACAATCATTACCAACGGCGTACGTATAATATATAGTACATGTTGTATATGTTATTTGTGCGATGGCCGTTAAACATAAAACGCAAGTCATAATACTGTACAACAGCATAAACCCGACAAATTTACGAGTCGCTCGTCCGTATAATAATTCCATAACAGTTAATCCTTTGCACATGGTAATGTTCACGAAATATTCATTTTCATTACATACTAGATTATGTATTAGGTCGTATATACGCACGACTCGTTCACATGAAACGTGCCAAACCTTAAGATAAGGGTCACGTCATGATTTTAACCATCCTCCTCCGATCGTATATTTTAAGGATGGTTTAAGGATATGGATATAAGTCCACTTGAAATAATTACAATAATATAATATGCCGGGCGCAGCGTTTCGAAGGGTTTATATTATATTTAAATGGTAGGTATATGCAAATGCCCCCGCAATAAAATAAATCTGAATAGCCCCATTTACGTTGCTCTCGGTTTTAATGATCAATAAAAATTAAAAATAATCACCTCTTTATTTTTGAGATGCACCGGTGGTTATATGTATAGGCGATCAAATATATCGTATATCATTCGTCTGCCCCGGTAAAAATATTCAAAATATACGTTTTAATACGTATACGCGATCATTATCGCCCCGGCCAATTGGGTTTTACGGCCCGCGGTGGCCGGTCATATAATACAATTTGAGTTTCTGAAATGATTTAATAACAATAACAATGCTCACGAATACGACAATAATTGCAATTATTTCAATAATAATAATAATACGATAACAATATTATATACCTTTGTGGGGCTAAATTACGGCCGAGGCACGTCGTTAAATTTTGTGCGCGTGAATTATAATAATTGTCAAAATAATATGTAACGAGCAGCTGCATCAAATCGCGCGTGCGATGGGTCGGAAAAACAGAGACCTAAAGGAGTATAGCAAATATATAATATTATATAGGAACCTACCTACCGCCTAGTAATGATGCTAATAAGTCATCGAAACACAGTGGGATAGAATGATACTTAGCTCATCGGAAAGTACCTATTGTTTTTCAATATATGCCAATTGAATGTAAATCACGAATTTACACTAATACATAATATTGTTTACATTAAAATCACCTATATGGCTATATTAACAATGAAAATGTGATTGATAAAAAGTATTTAATTTTCATCTATTTCCAATTCCTTTTCACGACCATTTCAATCGTTGTCGTTATTGCATCCTTCATTAATATTATCTAAATTATATTTTTTTTCGAATTAGTGTATGGATAATTTGATATGTTGACAGTTTTTTTACATGACAAGAGTAAAATATAGACAATATCTTCATTTATTAACCGTAATTTAATCTATCGGCAAGTATATATAATAAATACCAACTAAATTGGTAGTGACGTAGTGTTAATGTTAAAAAGCTTAGAAGTTATTTCACAAGTGAATATTATTTAAAATATTAGTTCCTTTTTGACTTTTTGTACTTTTTTTTAGTTGTTTAGTTTAAAATTTAGCCAGTAAAAATTACGATCACTATAGCTGCACAATAAATAATACGAATAATTTCACAAAGCCACGCAGTTTTTTTTTCTATTTAAAGAACTAAACCTAATGTACCATGAGCGTGGACTGTACATAATTTTTAGGCGCAAGCAATCATTATCACGGCAGTTTACTGAGTTGGTGTTATTGTAAAATCGAAATCAATTTAGTTAACGTACCAATGCTATAGGATATTGTCTTATGACTAATTTACACAAATCTACTTTTCTTTCAGTTTCGTCAGCATTTTTAAAATTATTATTTTTTCACGGTGACCTAAATTATAAATAAATAAAATTAATATCCTTCTACACCACCGTGCTCCAGTACAACGTGACGGCGGCCTTGCCTTTCTACGACGACGACGACGACACACCACACACGTGCAGTATTATTATAAGGTAAATAATAATAATAATATGCACCGTGCACGTGTGCAGGGTGTATATTATGTACATTATATTATTATATTATTACACATTTGTATCTCATGCACATGCAGTGCATCCGACAACAGAACGATCGAGGTCAGCGGCAATAATGTGTTTCGGTGTGCGATACAATAAGTATAAAAAGATATCTCTAATCTAATAATAATATTAATATAATAATATAATAATATAATGTCGTGTATAAATATCGATTATTATAAAACCTACGCACGCGACGGCGGATAGACGACTGTTGTAGCTACGAACAAGAAACGCAACAACAATCATTATTATTATTATTATTATTATTATTGTTATTGTTTTTGACGTGTAGGTGTAGTACGGTGCAACGGGTATCGCGACGAGAGCCGCTCCGGTGCAGCTATAGACTCCCGCACGGCGCGCCGCCAAACCTCGGCTGCACGCAGTGTGATTTTTATTGTTCATCAGATCCGACTATTATTGTTATGATTATTATTATTATTTTCAATCAAGTGACGACCGTCGAAGGCCGTTCGTTATAAAATTATGCGCGGTGTGTGATATAATGATATGCGCCAGTGGCGTGTCCGGGATTTTCTTTTATTAGAGATTTCACACATGCCCGTAAAAGCAAGGAGATTCTCTTTAAGGTAAACACTCGTTTTCACTCCTCCAAAAGTATCTTGGCGATTTTGAATGTTTTATAATAGATTTTAGTTATTGCAAAACAACATTTTTGTAAGAGTTTGTTAGGGGTGAATGTTGTACTATTGCGCAAAAATTGTGCAAAAGACAGTGGCGAAGACTGTCCAAAGTATAGTACTTGCGTACTAACAAATTACAATACGATTTATTCTCGTTTTATTTTAAAACTTCTCGAATAATATTACCATAGATTAAATTGTTTTATTATTTACATATTATATTATTTAGTAATAGTTACTGATTATTAGTAATTGCCTAGCAATTTCCTTTTATCGGTAAATCGGTTTTCGTCGTAGCAAATTACAGTAATAAGTTGTGTCATCACACACACAATCGCTCGTACCGATATCGCAATAATGTAATATGATAACATTTTAATACTGAAATGTTATTTACGATTTTACGACGTATTTCATACGGTGGCTGTGTGCCGGTGCTGCAGTGGTTGCCACGAAAGCCGTTGCAATGTTGTACTACTGATTAATAGGTACGACGACCCGCCCGCAGCATTGCCGATTTACGCGCTTCGTTAAAATGATAATAAAATCCCGCCGGCAAACGGACCACACATTGCGTAATATCAACAATTTATTGTAAAAATTTACTAAATAATGAAAAATAAAATACCCACTAATCCTGCAGGGTCCTGTTAAATAAACTAAAATATATAACCTGGCTACTGGGGGCGGGGGAATACACTATAACTTATAAGTTATAAAATTCAACGAGCTCTAATCAGAAATATCGTTTGGTATGTTTGTAAGGTTTTCGATCAATATGTGGTTGATTTTCCAAAAACGAAATAATTTGTTTCCAATTGATTCGTTCCTAGGACGCAAATATATAAACTTACCTATTTGATTGATCGTTAGCAAACGTCAGGTATTATTTTGAAAATTAAAACACTATGAACGCTTTAAACAAAAACCAATGTGCTTGTTTCGACGATTTGTAGGTCCCGGTCGGGAACAGTAACTGCAATCGCATAAAAATGCATTAACAGCGCATCTACAGTTATGCGATGTGCGTATCTACCGCGACGCGGAATGAAATCAAAACTGTTTTATCGCTATTTACATGCCGCACGCCGACGAGTACACAACATAGTACATTATACATATCATTATACACTGATACACGTCATAATGACGCGGGTAAACATAAAATATAGTATTATCGTCATGCGGGCAACAACACATAATAATAACATAACATATTATATTATTACAATATTATGTAGCTGGTATAGTACGACGACCGAGTGTTCTACATACGAACGGACGTGCTGTAAGGACAAATGCGCGGGACCTGCTATTATACACCGCCATTTATTATTGTTGTTATTTATTTAACAGGCGAATATTCCGATAGAATATCGATTACAGTATTTGTATAAAAGAATAAATAAATGCGCAGTGGTAATATAAAACAATAATAAATTATATAAATAAGCCGAACAAGACAAGTGGACGTCATAAATTCATTAAGAACAAAACATCTCTAATTAAAAAAAATTATTAGGAATCATTAAAAGCTATCCGGATGTGTTGTTGTTGCGTCGAAAAATAAACCAGACATCTCCTGCAATTGTTTGTATAGTATCTAACGATTGGATATACCTGATTATTGTGCAAATCGACACTTTTTAATTTTTTTTTTTTTTAATTTTGATTGAAAAGCGTGCGTTTTCAAATCTCTTCAATAAATTGCTTCAATGTAGCAATGAAAATACAAGCCTTATTTAAAATAACATCATAATAATTTTTAATATTACCTAACTAACCCTAACTTGAGTCATTGATGGGAATACAATAAGCCGTCGATGTTCAGCGTTCAGCGGAACCAGATCACATATTGTGTAGTTGTGTCAATTGCTATTATGTCGGAGCGAAATTATAACTGCCATTAGACTTAAAGTTAAAAATACAATAACCGCCTTGGCTTTTTTTACGATATTTCAATTATTATATTATGGGGGTTATGAGTACAATTTAAAAAACGCTTACAATACACATCATCGTTGCAGCGGGTCGGATAAATGAAAACAAATAGTGCGCCGACATCCTCTTTTGAGCCACCGCGCTGACGTCTCAAAACGGTTGAAATCTCCAACTCGAGCGATCGGTGGTGTCTCGACGGACGCTACCTATATAATGCATTATATAATACACATACACGCCTGTATAAATATAGTAATAACAACAATATATGTACACGCACTATCGCATATATGATGTGTATTTATATATAGATATTATATATACATACCTTATATATATATATAATATCGTTGCCGGTCCCCTTGTCATAAATCTCCGGACAGGAAACTTATAAAAACCGGTAGCTGACACGACCCGCCGAGATCAACCGACCCCATTGTACGGTCGTGCGTGCGTGTGCACAATGATAACGCGAGTGTGTGTGTTTGTGGTGTGCGTGCGTGTACGGTCGACAAATGATGACGAAGAGGAGGAGGACGCGGGCAAGAAACGGTACAAAATAATAATAATATATATATATATATTGTAGGTACATAACCTGCGAGGCTGTGTTATACACTTATATACCTCATATATAACTGCACGCGGGGAGAAAAAACCTATATATCCGCAGAAATCGTTACGAGTTTATCGCTGTCGGAGTCGCAGACTTATTAGTTATTACTAACTAATACTTACATTACAATATCGAAGTTTTCAACGACGGAGGTAATAAGTTACCAATAATAATAAAGGCCGTAGTAGACCGTTTTGATAGTCTAAAATTTAAAGCCTTTGTCCGATAAACTCAATATTCTAAATCTAATTCTTAGGACGACATAATATTTTGTTAGATTGACTACCTTGCGGAGTAGAGTTAGGGAGTTTCTGATTTTTTTGTCATAAGAAAACTTCATAACCACGATATTATATCCGCAAAAACTGTGACGTTTTAATAAAAGAGTTACGCCCTTTCCGCCGTATATAATACAATAGGTATAGGTGTAGCAAAAAAAAGCTTTTTAATTTGTTCCCGGGAGTATATTCTTTTAGGGTCTTTAAGAACCTCCAGATACTTTGTCGACATCGATCACTTTCTTTTTCACCAATGTGTTGTAAGTACGCTAATATTCTATATTTCTACAAATATTTTGCGTCTACAGTTTTAATTAATATTTATTAATTATAAATTGCATTTTTTGAAAATAGTCGTCGTATAGCAATAAATAATAATAACCATTGCTTATCATATTTACAATTGTAATTTGAAAAACGTATTTATATAGTAGTAACTAGTAATATGTGAAACCAGATTATTATTTAAGATTAAAATGATTATTCATCATTGTGCAGTATAATAATAGCATAATAATAATGATATATTGATATCATATTATTATTAATATGATATGATTATAATTTATAATATAATAATACATTATCTGTTCTGTATCTATATTGTAAGTTATTGAGAACAAAATAAACAAACCATTATGATTGATAAAATTAATAAAATGAGCGTTTTTAGTTACTCCTAAAATTTCGTTTGATATTATTGAATTCTTAATTAGATTTATTATATTGTCAACATACAGTAAGATTAATAAGAATTTATACCTATAACTTGTCAACCTATAGTATAGGTACATATTACGTTACGAGAGGAAAATAGTCTACAGCATAATTATTTTAGATTTTTACTTTAAAAAAGAAATCAAACAAATTCGAATTCGAAAGTCCCGGATTAGGGTTGGCAAGAATATAATATTAGATATTGCTGCAGAGTGGCACTGACACCGCTATCCATCGCCCCTGTGTGGCTGCGTGTAATACTATCGTCGTGCACATTATATATAATTGTGTGTGTGGGTATTATATGATATTATATTATTATCTGCCATGTATAATACGATTAATACGTACCTACCTAGTTATGACAAAGTATTAAAATCAAAAGGGGGCCCCATGAGATCCGGTCCGCTGGTAACCATAACTGGTTTCTTTTTCCTTTTAAATATCAATACATAATATAATATAATAATATTTCCATGTATATTATGATGATGAAGTGCGTGCGTACTACGTACATAAGAACCATATTATATTATATAGATCTTGGTCTGCGTGTACCTATATTGTGTAAACGAGGAAAATAATAACCGTTCAGCTGCAGCAACGCCACCGTTTTATGATACTTTTTTTATTTTTGTTTTCCGCGGTGGCACTTGGTGAGTTGTGAAATACGACAACGATGTCGTACCACATGTACGTGACAGTGCTGTAAAAAACGAATAATAAATAATATATTATTGTCAGGAGCGAGGGGTGGCCCTAGGTTACGCCGGGGGGCTCGGAAATTGTATTATTTCCTGTGCCCCTTTTTTTGTTATTTTTTTCGGCATTAAAGCTCACCATCAGTATTATAACTACTTAAATTTATAATGGTTTCATAATAATCAGTTTTATTATCACTTTTATACTTTTTTTAAATTTTCATTTCTTGTTCGATGTTTAAATACACCGGTACATTAGGAACAAATTTTACGAAGTCAAATTTTCGATTAACAAAATTAAGAGCTTGCCATATCAGAAATAGCAAATATCTGAAGAGATTACCAAAAACCGATTGGAACACAGTAAAATCAAATCACTAATCAGGATCACTATCTTTCCTAGTAATTTATAAACCCTGTACTCTTTCGGGTGTATACGGAAACTTTAATATACGGGTTGAAAAGTGTATACATATAAAGACTATGTGCATACTTTAGAGTTCGCTTTGAAATTTTTCATTAGTTTCCTAATAAACATTACAGGAACGCTATGCAACTTATAACAAAGTAAAAACTAAAACATTAACCTTATCAGTTTACAATAACTGAATATAATATATTCAGTGAAATATTATTTCTCGAACGGATCGAAAAAAAACACTAAAAATAGAAATTAATTGCAATAAAATAAAATTAATGTCACATAGCTAAAATAAATCAACACGATTAAACGTTCAACAACCATCCGCGAGTATATAGCAAACGAATGTATTAGATCGATATGGAATTTGATGTCCAATCATCTCTCAACTGCAGTGCATTTTCCCGAGAATACACAGCATTTATGGCGTGGACATAATTATATAAATATATTATATATGGTGTGCCTGGTGTGAGTTGATTGCAACATTTTTCTAATTCAACAATCGTTGTTTAGTTTTCAACATCATTATAACGAGTAAACACTTATTATTATTGTGTGGATATAACAATTGGTCAAGAACGAAAATATCTTATTAGACTTATTATCTCGTGTTTTGTACTGGAATAAATAATAATTATTGTTGAAAAACTACAAAATGTATATTTTGCACTTGTATTATGATGGTGAAATACTTTATATAAAAGGGTATAGTCAATCGATCGTATGAAATTGTAAGTGGTAAAATTTATTGTTTGGTAACTTTGTCGTCAAATAAATCGATCTCCTACGATTGATGGTGAAATAAAAATAAAAACAAAAGTACATATACCTATTCGTATGAATATTTCAAAATGAGTTAAAATTAATCATAACAATTCTAGCAGTGCAATGCATGTTTTAAAATTAATACAAATAATGAAAAAAAAAACATAATTTGGTTAATTGAAAAATGATTTTGTTCTGAGGGGTTGCAGACACAAAGCGTCCGTGTAAACATCGGTTAGGTCTATGCTTTTTTTCTATATTTATAACGAGACGCGCACGTGTCTTCCCAGAAAACACTATGAACTTGGGCCACGTTCTCGGAAACGCCGTACGGACGACATCGCAGTTAATCACTCGCCGATTAAAAACGTATTAACGCGTGGTCTTCGCTAGTTTTAAGAGCTATATTATATTAATTATATCGTCAGGTCAATGCAAACGGTGAATTAATTATTAATAACATTATTTTCCTTATCCTCTAATTTATATGAGCTTATCACAAAGTTTTATTATACGATAAATCTGGAAAAATTTAAGCAAGTTTATGTATACTCGTTTACGGAATAACAGTTATAACTTATGATATGCGAATTTCTGATTTATTCTCGTCGGTGTGACCCAGACGTCCTACATTAGGGAGGAGAGATTGTCCCACTTTTAAGATCCACGATTCCCTTTTATAATTAGTTTCAATTATGTCTCTTATTCACAGAGATTCAAAATATTTATTTAATTATTTAATTCTTAGTTATGATAAAAATAAATATTTTATCATTTATTTGGTCCATGATTTTTGGTTATTAAACTAACACTATTAAGACATTGACCACTGTCGAAAGTAGTACTTAAATGTTATTTTACTTTTAAATATTAATATTATATAAAATTGTATACGTGCATTATATATCGGATTACGAAATACGAATTGATACACGGTGCACGGCAGAAATATAATTTCAAATCAAATTGTGTACAGTTAACTTTCACATTTTACTTTACTTTATATTCAAATAATATACAATCACAATCTAACAACATTTTCAAAGGCCCCTCAAAATAATTTCAGATAGAAATTTAAAATATTGAAGTATCAAATTTGCAATGCGAAATTCGTTGTTCTATTATTTCATATAATTGTATACGTTATAATCAAAAACATATAAAAGTAAACAAAACAGTTCTAACCACAACAAACTATCTTAATTATTACAATATCATCGTGTATCACTGCGGAAAGATCTTTCTCAGTAGTCAGTATTAAGGAAATTGAAGACATTTTTAAGTTCTGCGATGGTACAGAATTACTTCACTGATAAACTGATATATACCTACGTACTTCACGTTCATTGAAATGAAAATGTAGACATTGAAAAAGACACCAAATACTTTTGTAAACAGTTTGTCAAAAAACATTTACATTTTATAACGTAAGATATTTTTGGATTTTCAAGTGTTATTTTTTATTATAATAACTCTAATTATCAATTTTTCTTATTAATAATCGGTTACATATATTTACAGGCCATCGTGAATATCTGAACATTGATATAAGAGCACCCAATGGATTTTTGAAAACATGGCGCCTATATTCGCTCAATAACTATACCACTATCCTACAGGGCTACAGCGTTGTGTACTATCCAAATGAATTTTTGACCCAACAAGTGTGGTTTAAGTCAGTGGTTATAACCGACCATAATATTATACTACATATAACATGTGTATCGATGACGGGTACTTATCGACCTAGGTGGCTGCACGACGGCGGCGGCCGTGGTGGTGGTTTACATCACGCACACAATATTGCAGTATATATGTGTTATTATATACACACTTAAATGCGAATATAATATATATATATATATATATATATCACTTCACGCACACGTGTTGCAGATACTCACCACCCACGCGAGTCGACAAGAAGACCAATTCGATATATTATAAGTTCTTGCAGCGCACGCCGAGATGTATACGCGCATATGCCATAAAACGGTTTCTGATCGACATGACTAGCTGCAAACGTTTACGGTCGGGTTCGTGAAATAGGACACTTTTGTATTACATAACATTATAATATATATAGGTGGTCGCGTGTATTCGTGGTGGCGGTGGTGGAAGCGGCGGCTACGGTGGTCGTGTCTTCGTTGGAGGCTTTGAATAAAAACGAAAAGGCGCCAAAATCGTCCAACTTGTATATATTATATATTATAATATATGGTTGGTCCCTTGTCCCTTCGACCGTGTAAAACTGCCATCGATTGCGCATAGATCGTCGATCACGCACACATTGTATATACACATATACACATATTATCATCATAACACGTATTAAGCATTATAATATATATCTTCGGGGCCGTCTCTGCTCGGGTGGGTTGCACACGTGTCCGACGGACGGTTAAACGTTTTCGATGTATTATTATTAATTTTAAATTTTTTTTCGTAATCTCCAAATGTACGTCGTAAATAAGAATACGGTCGAAAACTACCCTGCGCGCACTGTTGTTGCAAAGGTCACTGTTACAACGCGCTAATAGTCGTCTCGACCCCGTCGGTCCTTAAAAACACACATATATATGTTATAATAATGTACGATGTAGGGATAACGATATTTTAGTGCTGGGTCGGCGATGGGATTTTTCGGGAAAAAAAACTATACAACGCCCTCGATCGATACGCATTTAGTCGACTTGATGGAATATTGGGTGTATCACAGCGGGAAGGCGACCGTGTCGGCGGCGGACGATCTAGATAATATTAATATAATATAACATAATACTTACTTACTATACATTATATTATTATGTTTGCAACGTATTATCTTCAGATCAGAGTTCGTTCGCGTTCGAAGTCCCGTCGCCGATCGGTTTCCATAATATGTGCAACGGCATTAAGTAATATTTGTTTTTTGTCATCGATCGAGATAAACATTAGATATACAATATACGCATTACGCACGACAATATAATCGTGACAGTGACTTATTGGTCATTATCGACAACGATGACGCCGTCGGCTCCGCGCAAGCTGTGCGGGGCGAGTGAGTGCCGCGCCCACCCCGTCACGCGCATGATATAATATTATGTGCAATGCGCACACATTAATATATTTTATTAAATTATAACATTTTAATATGCACGTACACGACGATACGACGTCACTGCCGTAGGAACGTATTGTGAAATAAAAATTTAATTTATAGGGCATACACACAACACACGTGTGTCGGAGACGCTGCACTCGGGCGCGCTTAAAACCGTGCCGTGCACGTGTGCTGCAGCAGTGTGCGCCGTGTCCAATATTATCAGGATATTTTTCTTTCACCCCGTTTTCGGTCGCCTGATCGAAACACGTTTAGAATCTCGAACCCCGCAGTAACCACCCTATTTTTCCCACCGCGACCCCTTTTTTGTATTTTTCCCCCGCTGTTGGGTTTCGACGTCTTGTGGCGGCGATTATGCACGTTGCATATACTCAGACATAATATTATAGCCGAGCCTCGATTTAAGCAGCGATTACCGTAGATAAACTGCGGGTCAAGTCTGCAGTAAGACCACATGGCCTGACTTAATGACAGAAAATACACATACACGGACGAGGGACAAAAATTATAATATAATTTTGTGTCTGAGTGGTACAATTTTCTATAATATATGTATATATTCTTGGAATCCGATTGTCATACAATACAGACAAAGAAAAAGAAAAACATTTTTTCGAGGGAAGACGATTTTGATATTATATTTAAACCTGTAGGCTTAGTGAAAATAATGTCAATATTATTTTGATTATGATTGTGAGTATCGTGTATACTTTACTATTCTTAATATAACAAACAATTTCTTCATAAATTGTATGATAAATGCATAGAATAATATTTTTTTATATGCATACTTTTTTGTATTAAATACTTACAACATTTTTATTCACCATCTCTATTTACAAGTTTATATATTATAAGTAGATTAGGGGATTGTTTAATGACGGGAAGGAGAAGTCACCCATTGGCGACACCCCGTGAGAATAATATTATAGTTGTAATATTAGGAGTACCTATGTAGGAAAAACATCAAGGACACGTCATGTCCGCCGTTAAATATATAAAGGATTAGTAATTAATAAATTATTTAAATCGTCTACTGCAGCTGTCTCGTATGTGACTTGATTCTATTTAAACTGATTGAGTTGGCCAGCAACAAGTGACTATATTATTGCAGCATACCCGGGTTCCGATGTTTTAAACGACCTCAAATTAAAAAAAAAAACGTTAATGTTTCGTGTAAAATACAGTTTATTTTTATTCAAAAGTAACACCTGCAGTGCACTACACGTTACGCAAAGAATATACATATTATTATACAATATTATATAATCTTCATGACGTGTATATCGAACCGTTTTCCTGATGACCAGGATTTTTACAACTTTGTATAGACTCTTACAAGAGTTTAAACAAAAGAATGATTTTAAATCTCGAGGACTTCCTCGATTCTAATATTATTCATCATCATTCATCATCATAATCATCAATACGTAGATAATGACATAGATAAACATGAAAAATAATTTAATATAAATTATAATATTCAACGTGTACATATACATGGTCATACAGTCAAAGAGATATTTAAGTGTTTTAGATCGCGTTGAAAACCACTGCAGTAAATGCAGTATAAGTCGGAGGATAGCCACAGCTTAACCGATTTTAATACTTGTACACGGCCCAGAGTCAACAATAATACTAAAACGTTTTTACACGCGACGATGTTACAGCACGTTATTATGGCGATATGCATTCGCAATCCAGAAAAAAAGTCAAACAAAATATAAATACTCGTTGTGTATACACTTAAATACGTTTTCTTTTATGTATATTTTTTTTAGGGGGGACAGCGGGGTAAGAGTTTGATTCTAAAAAAAAATGCCCCTTTCTATTTATGCATACAAGTACCTGATCCAAGACTTTGTAAATCGCTGCACGGAGTCTGCACATAATATGTATAACCGTAAACCCCGGACCGACGACGTCGTGTGCGTGTATATAATAACATTATATGTACACACAACATATCGCGCGGTTGTAAAAAAAAGGACCCTTATAACAAACCCGAACGGGCGCGCGGGGCACAATGAGCGTTCATAAAACATTACATAATATTAAAATATTATAACGACGAAATATTTATTTATATATACACGGGCACATGTACATATTATAATAAACGGACGCACACACAACACAAAGTCGTCGTACACGCAATAATATATACGTATAAATATATGCAGCGCGGGACATTATATTATTATTATTTTATACGCCGCGGCCGCCCGCTCCGCGACTAACCCTTTTACGACGGTGGCGGATGTTCTTTTATAGGTAAAGGTAATATAAGTAGGTATAGGTATAGGTACACTTACATGCCGTTTAGGGGAAAGGTCTCTTTGGGCCATGTTTTCTTCTTTCTTTCGTCTCTCGCCGGTTGTTTTACCTATACGTATATATATATGTATATTATATCGTATTATTATTCTACACGCCATTATAATAATATTATACACTGCACGTGATGTTTAATATATTTTGCGCCCCCGAGACACGACCGAACACCTCTCGCGTTTTCTTGTCACGGGTCGCACATCCCCTTGTGCGAGTATATTACACACACGTGTGTTTGTAAGTACGCGGCGGCGGCGGCGTGAATAATGATAATGATATATTATATATACGCAACACACCACACCGCGAAACACACCCTTTCGAAACATGTGGGTCGAATATATATAATATTATACGTTTAAGGCGGCCACCGCGATTAGGTACGATTTCAAAACGCCCGGAAAGCAGCTACGCGTATATATACATATATACATTCAGCATATACGCTGCACAATGTCATACTAATATAATATGCGACACGGTTACACACATTGACACACACACGTCACATGCACACCCACACATCACGCGTCACATAATATACACACAAAATCCTGTACAGCGTGGCGTATATATAGAGATGAAATAACAATATTATATAAATATATAAGATCTGACGTTGAAACACGATATCCATAATTCGGTCTCGCAGTCTGCACCGTCATCTCATATTCTAATAATATACGTAATGCGTATACCAGCCCCTATTTAAATTTTTTTTTTTAATTCGTACTGCACGCTTTTCTGTATATAATATTATTCGGGGTCGAGGTGCTGGCACATGTACCTATGTGTGTGCCCGGTGCAGTGAAGGGGTGGTAAAAACGCTTTTTTTGCAGCCCGACTTTTGAATCCGTACACACGATGCAATATGTCCAACAAATGTATAGGGGTTTAAATGTTGGGTGCATATGTTCGTTCATGTTATAGGCGAACATTTGGTTGGATTTTTTTAGGAGTGCTAGCCAGTACTATCCAATGTATAAAGTGGTCGGCACCCCGATGACTATAAGTAAATATTATGTACTATGTTAACATGGACCACGGACTATAGGGATGGTAAGTAGGTACATACAATTACATTCCCCCCACACTCCGACGACCACCTATTGGGCTGTGACATTCACTGTGCATATAGAAAAATCAAAAAAATCGCATAATCTATGTATTATAATATTATATTATAGTACCTATAACTGTGTAATCGTTCGTTAAAGTTTCTCGTTGTATTCACCAATACAATGTATACTTACATATGTAGTACCTACACGTCAACGTCCACGAACGTTGTCTAGCTAAAAACACCTGGAATTACCAATTCATATTTTTGGAGCACCAGTCGCTACATTAGAAAAAGTAAATATAAATTTTAATTGAAAAAAATATAAATAAATTTCTTATGTATTATGTATATATTATTATGTAGGCCAGATTATATTGAATTTTTAAATCTTATGTGTATGATTATTAAAAATAATATACATTTTTAACTACATAATAATTTGAAAATTTTCGCAATCATTAGTATTAATAGCACAGAAAGACTCAAAATATCTTATATTGAAAGTTCTAATATAAACATTTGATGGAAAGTTCAAGTAACTATGGTTATTCGTTTTTAAAATAGCTACATAAAATAAAACGAGATCGATATAGTTGAAAACTGATTTCGCGTGAATATTTTTCCATAATTTTTTTGTTTTTTCCGATTACTTTGAAAACAATTAAGAGTTGTTTAGTAATTTATTTAAAATACTAAGATTCAATTTGCTACCGCCTACCATTAACCAATAGCAATCTCTGAAGTTGAAATAATAGTATTTTACTAACAAAAAAAATAGGAAAAATAAAAATCGTCGTACAATCAATAAATGTTGTCGATTTATCTTAAATTTAAAATGAGTGAAAGCTTATAGGAAGCTCATTTTTTTGTTACGTATTTAAAATCCAACTGCAAGCATTGGAGTTAACACAATAACAGAAAATCTCAAATAGTCAAAAAAACAAAAAACATATATGAAATATTGCTTATTAAATTATAGTAAATATAATCTTAGGTTATATATTTGCATGTTTTTTTTAAGCTTTAAGTCTCTATCCCTATTCATAAAGCTTAATCTTTTTATTTTATCTTACATTCGTTAAATTTGAAAACATACTCCGCGAGTTTCGACGAATCTATTGATATGTTTTGTATTGAAATCGGTCCATTAGTTTCCAAGATAAGCTTTTCAGACCAGAGGAATTTCATATTTATTTAATATAGATATTATCAGAATCGCGACAATCACTCAAATAACAGGTAATTATCTATCTTTATCACAATATTATTACCTATCAACGATACAGCGGTTGTTCGTTTTTTTCCGAATTTCTCATATCAGCATTTTCTGTTCATCGTAGCATTGGTTTCGCATAAACGCGTCTAAATGTCTAGTATCGACATCAACCTAAATGTCAATAAATCAACTCATATAATGACAGGTGTATAATAAGATGGGGACTATAAATTGCAAAGAATAGTATAACCGTATAATACCCTAGTAACTAGAAAGTAGTAATAATTTTTAAGTGTAAATAACTATCGTCGACGATTTATCGACTAAATTATATATTTATTGATTAACTTCTAACAATTATTATATAACCTAAGGATTTAAGAACATTCCAGTACGTATATCCTTATAAGTTTGAAGTGATATATCGGCTGTATTACATAATATGGACAAGGTTGTCCATGGATAGTACGGTGAAACCACTCTAAAGCGGACGCTGGAAATCATAAACAAAAATAATATCTTATATATTAAAGGGTTTCCATAAAAAGTGGCGAAACTAACTGTACTTAGATTCTTAAATGCAGACCACCATGCATAACTTTGTTCTTGGAATTGTAATTTTCGTCGTTTTTTACTAAACAAATAATAATCGTAATGTGGTCAAAGTCAAATCGATTTAAAGATAAATTTATTCTAACGAAATGCTGTATAGGTACATGTATCAATATATTATTAAATATTGTACTTATACTTTGTTATTTAACAATAATTCATACTCATATTATATTATATGTTTGTCCATTGGCGGAGCTGGTTGGGAAACTAAGCTCTTCCAGATATAAAATTAGCCCTTACGCTGTACTTATTTTTAATATAATATATCAACATTTAGGTATAAATGTATAATGTATACTCAATTCTTCATAAAATATAATATAAATTACTAATTGAACAGTGGAAGTAATTCGTATTTGAGCCAATTAGTTCTAATTTTTGAAATACAATTTATATTTTATTCTTGTAAACAACACAAAGCTTGTGAAAAATTAGGATCTCGTTTTTTTCTTCCAAATAAGTTCATCAAGCACCGCCTCGAGTATTTTCCTAATATTATTATACCTTTTCAAATTCAACAAGACAACAAGTATAATAATATCACTGTTTTCTATGCTATAGTACTATTATATCTGTATACTCATAAACATACACTCCGTACGTTGTATACCTAATAAGTAATAAGTTGTGTTTTTCAACGTGCACAGTACATACCTATAATTACGGTGATTCGAGTCAAAGAAATAACACGTTCTAGCAGGCATATCATATTATCATGTTCTTTATACACGCCGCGCATAATGTGGAATATACCGACGTTCGATATTTACTATTCAAAAAACTTGCTGTTTAAATCGTCAACACCTTTTGTTGAGTGCAATAAATTACGTTTCTACGTGGAATAGGTCAGGAAAATAATGAGTTTTTTTAGAAAACCGTCGGAGGAAAATATTTTTAGAACAAAACAAGCGCATAATTATACGGGTACAAAATATGTAGGAGTGTACTCACTAACTGTAGGACAATGTCAAAGTAGTTGCCTGATGTACTTATTTTTTGAATGGATTAGGTATATATCTATACGCTACTAACTATTCGTCTGCGTGGAAATCACCATCGCGAGGCTAGTATACGTGTAGTCTTTGAAAGTCTCGGTCTCGAAAATTAAAGCGTCGAGCATAATTACTGTGTATATTATTATTCATGTCCGAGAAGTATAATTATTTCCATCACAACAATAATATAGATCATAACTAGTCGTCGTCACTCGTCGCTGTGGTCCACGAGACCGTATAATGCGGAGAAAAACACTAATGTAGGTACATGCAATACATACAGCACTGTAATATTAATATAGGTAGTACTTGTGTCCAACGCGTCGGTTTCAACTAGAACTATATTTCACATATTCTTACATCGAAGTCCCGTAAAATGGTTTTCGGTATTACAACTAATGCACGACATTTTAATAACAGACGAACTTTCTAGTCAAAAATAGTATACCCAAAACGGCCAAAACGCTAAAAATCAGACGACTTAACGCACCAGCCCGGAATAAAAGGTGTGGGTGTAGGGGAGTTGCACGATGGTCATGGTATACTCGTTGATTTTAGTGGCCCACCTCTTCCTACAAATTATTTTTTTCTGATGGGTTAGTGTAGTAATAATACTGAATAATAAATTAATATTTGATAATTAAGTTTGTAAATGAGAGTTGTAAACAATTTTAGTCCAACGTAGTGCAAATTATAGCTAGAATTAAATTTAATTATTAATACTATGAACATCCTAATTTATTCGATTTACAAATGATATTTGGTGTTTTTGACCCATGATGACGCGTGAGGTACACCTATAACAGCTAACAATATTTTATGTTAGAATCAATCGAACTTAAAATAAAATGTTTTATATAGGACGTTGTTGTGACTTGTGGCTACTATATATAGTATATTCTGTTAAAATAAATTGTAATTATATGTATAATATAATATGTATTTCTATTGACTATATACAGTCAACTTTAAGTCTGTAAAAAAAAAAAATCAAAGGTATCAATGATATTACATAGTTATTTTGCTAGTCGTAAGTTTAGTTTTATTTTATTTTAAATATACAACCGTAAAACTGTGGTTATTTTGAAATTTTTTTGTAGTTTGAAAGGGACCCGTTAATAAATGACTGATGGTATCTCAATGTATCCGATTTATCCAATGCACCAGTGACGACGAAATTTCCAAATATTCCACTCTCAGTCCCTTGTAAATTTCTGAAAATCTCACGACCTTTTTTTGGCCATATTGGGATTATTGCAGAATGATCAATAAAGATAAAATAAGTATAAATTATAAACTATTAATAATTAATGTCATATTAAATTTAATTCGAATATTGTTTGATCAGTCGGGGCATGATGGTTGATTTTATTCTATGTGTTAGGTCACATGCGGTCACGCCTTCTCAATAAGTTCTCCCCCATAGTTGAGAAACATTGCTATTAATACTATGGTAAAATTATTTTTTACTTGGTCCTTTGAACAAATTACCCGCGCACCCATCCCACCCAATTACTCTATTACAATATGTTGCATCCACGACAGGGATCGGCGTCACTGATGCGTATAATGTATTTACATTGTTTCAAAAGTCCCCTATCACCATATTAATATTTTTGTGGAAAATGGTTATAGAATATTTAAAATGAGTCGGCTCATATTTTACACCACATTATAATGTGATCGAATTAATTTTTTTTAAGAATCGAAATGCACAACGCAGTTCTCTTATACGTTACTGTTGAAAAACTCGCGCGTTTAAATATTAGCCGTGGAGACACTTGCACTAAATACATAATATTATATAATATAATCATTCTGAATGCGGCGATTGTTTTCGTTGTTCAACAGTCATCGGTTATATTATTATTACATTATAGAGAGGAGAATTGAAAGTTAAAAAACCAATCGCACAATTATAATAGTTTTACGTATATATATATGTGTATAATCAACACCCACGTACTTTTATTGTGATAAATTGACTGTATTAATGTACGCCGATCGTCGATCAATGACGACGATTGTAACATAAGTTGAATAGAATTTGTATACGACCAGCGGAAACGCGCCGACGACATTTTCTATATATTATTATAATAAATGGTATTATAACAGCATACGGCTCGGCTGCCGCGGGCTCTCTCGTATCGTCGAGATATATGACCCGGACACGCGCTGGTAAGAGATTGAGATGGTCTTCGGGGAACGGGATTAGCCCGTCAAAATCCCCTTAAGCCTCTTCGTTAACACACAATCAATTATAATGTTAATATTAAACATAGGCAAGTACGAATTGTAATCAGTTATCGTCATCATGAACAATTTTTATGAATTTTTTTTCGACCTTAATCGTCCATATAATAGACTATAGGGTATTGACCTCATTTTATCAAAGAGGCGATTATGATAATCTCACCTTATATGCAATTTGCAAATTATTACACTTGGGCAACAAATATTTTGAAAATCAAATAACAAATCCCCTTAAAAAAAGTAAAGAGTGATGCAAGTAAGTATTGATGGATGCAGCCGTACATCGATCTTTTATTAACATTATTATACATATACGTAAATTAAAAATATACGTATTTATCACGAGTTCAGTATTTTATAATGCATATATATTCCACATTTCGTAAAAAAATGTTAAATGTCAATAATTTTTTCAGTTAATAAATATTTTTAATAATTTAAATTTAATTAGTTATACAGACATGTGGCCTTTGACCTGTTGACTGCCGTTGTTGTTCTATAAACTTCCAACTTTTTCTAATCCACAGTATCTACTCCGCATCTATATATAATTTACGATTGCAGGTTTCGAAAAGCTTCTCTCACACGAACTATATTGTTACCCGTATCATGGTTGTAATAAAATAATCATTTTTATACTTTTGAAAACATTAAGCAAAGTAATTATATATACATCAAAACCTTAAAAATCTTCGAGTCATCGTAATTTTACATTATTATTATATTAGTCTTTACATTAAGCACATAACGGATGAAATACGATTTTATGAAATATTAATAAATTTAAAAAAATTAAGAAAACTAGTAAAACAATAACAAAGAAATAGATATGAAAAACCGAAATCGAAAACAAATTATAGATTTTGACATTTTGTACAATAGTGTATTGTACAAAATCGTACGGTGTGTACTACTGTGTATCTATAATGCTATATTTTTTATCAATCAAAACCCATATTTTCTATGATAGGTACAAATAAAAAATAATAATAATATTGTTCCGTTATCGGGAGTGGTAATCCTGATAAATAACTGCTGATAATTAATAAGAAACTGTTATAAACTTAATTTTATTTTTACAGATTATAAATATGAACATTATTATTTGAATTTAAAATTTGATAAGAATAAGTTATGTATTTACTTTCTAAGAAAAATATGTGCTTAGTATACTTTTTATTTTATTATTTTTAAAAATGTGAAATGTAAACGACATTTAATAAAAATAACATTTTCTACCAATCTAATAATTTTAATATTGTAAAACATAATATGCAACAGTGGCAAATATCAGAGGAAAAGCACTGAGGCAGATTCCAAAGCCGATGCAAAATAATAATATACAATAAATACAAACCATTTTATTATTAGCTTTTTTTTATCAGTATAGTCGATGTTGTGAGGTGTGGGATAAGATGACTACTGTAAAATTACTCAAATCGTGAATACTTTATCTTTACTATATATCTACAGGCTGTAATAGCTGTAGTAATACTTAGCCATAGTCTATATAGGTTATCATAAAACAGTAATTCTGGACGTTTCTTCTACCAGTTATGGTTGACTTTCTTTTTTTATATACAATATCGCTAAAACCGCGAAGCACGAGTAGACGAGTAGGTCTATCCACTGGGTTGTTCTTGTACAACATTACTGCAGATCGATGGCGACCTATAGGAGAATGTACACATATTGGTGTTGCATACGATTGAAAAGATGTTCTTTTTTTTCTATCCACGCAGGCATGCAGAATATAAAAGGCGAGTCCCGCCGTCTGTCGACATAACACAATCAAACGACAATGTTACACACTGTAGTTATGAGTTGCAATGGAATACATACAAAAACGAGTGTAAAGGATTATGAAAATGATAGGTTTGGATAAAGTAGTACCTTCGATTGGATGCCTGATTTGTCGGGATAAATTGAATCAACACGAAAAATTAAATATTTAAATATTGTTATATTTTTTTTAAACTAAAATAAGTATTTCTTATTATATATGTATATATTTTATATATATATATTTTACATAAATATATAATATAATATATTATAATTTTTACATATATAATAAATAATAATATAATATAATTATGTCAATTCTAAAACTTAAGACAAATAGTTTCTACGTTCAAAGTATCGTCTAAAGTCTATCTAAATCTAATGAAAAAAACTGTCGATTAAAAAAAAAAAACAACACGGTCCTATATATATATAAACTGTATATACAATTTTTTTTATAAAATATAAATTTTTTATTAAAACGACCGATTATATATTAGATATAATATATATATATATGTATATAAAATAAAAAAAAATTGTTATTCGGTCTAAATTGAAAAAAATCCATTTCTCTTACAACACAACATATTATATAATAATAATAATAATAATAATAATAATAATATATTATACAAAATGGATTCATTCGCACCTATGAAAAATATCAATTTTTCCATCCACCCTCTTGAGATCAGACAAATAATACATCACAGGTCGAACTACGCAGAGAAACAATTTTAACAATAGAGAACAAAAACCGCCCTAACTAGCCAGAGCGGAACAATTTTTTGAGCTATTATTTTTCATTTTTTTTCTTTTTTCTTTTTTTTTTTTACTAACAAGAAAAACAATTAGTCTATACAAGATATTTTCACAACAAAGAAGAGAAATTTTTTGTTCAAAATAACCTTGTGTAAAAAAATAGTTAAAACAATGAGATCGTTTCAGTCCCATATTGGAAAAAAAAATTCTGTTTAAAGATTATATTTTCGTTTTTATTATTATTATTTTGTGATGCGCATAAATTTAAAATAAATTTTTGGCTTGCTCGGATTAATAAGATATATTATAATATAAAATAAGGTGATGTATACTGCGAATGATCTACACTGATATAACCTCTCCCTGTAAATCACCGTCGCTCGTTAGACGAGTCAATCAAATAATAAATAATTCGCTGATATCATGACTGCGTAGAAGACCCGATTGTAATACACATCACCTTTGGATTAAATTTTGATTCGCGAATTGGATTTTGACAGATATATTTCTTTGGACATTGTAAAATTAGATATAAAGAGACCACTGAATCTTTGGATTTTTATCATTAAAATTGAGATCTTCTCGAAAATTGAAATACATTAAATCATGGAAAAAGATCGTCATATTAAAAAAAAAAAAACGAATAAAAAAAAATTGTCTGACGAAAAACTTTTTAATTTTTTCCTTCACTTTGGTGATGTTTTTTTCTTACCACTCTTTTTATGATTTTTTCAACAAGCTAAAATTAAAGAGTTAAATGTATAATTGCACGTTAACATTAAAATCTAGAGCTAATACTAAACGTACAGACATTAAGCTATAATATGCTTAACATAGTATTATAATTATATTATGGTGGATAAAAGTTTTTTTTTTTTAAAAAAAAAACTTTCATCTAATAGATAAGTTTTTCATTAAATTTGTAATATAACGTAGACAAATAAAACAACAAAATTGGTCTGCGCATAAGCGGTGGATAAAAACCGAACAATATTCGTGAAGGAGATCAAAAAACAAAACAGTATAAATATTAATTGTTTTTAAAAAAAAAATACATAATTTTTAAAATTTTTAAAATTTAAAAACATCTGTACAATAACGATGGGGTTTGTTAAAAAAAAAAAAAAAAAAAAAATATACACATAAAATAATGTCATATAAGAACGTGCGATATCAGGAAGATTCCTGGAGAAGAAGATTATATATAAATATAAATTATCATTATTATATTATAGTTAAGACTATCTATACTTGGGAGATCTCGAAATTTTGGGTCGAAAATGTGAAAAACTTTTGGGTAATCAAATTATATTTTATTCTTTTTTCAATTCTTATATTAATTTTTATTCTCATATATTTACTCAGCTGTGCTGCCTTATTTCCCTATTTCGATTTAGATAGCCATCATCGTCGTCGTCGTCGTCGTCGTCGCGACAGACCGGCGACTCCTCTTGTTTGCCGACTCGGGTTCGTCCAAGACTTTGTTGTTAGAGCGCAGTGTCCTGCTGGCAACACTCAACGGTCGTTTCTTGGTTTTGCTCATGAAATCTAAACGAAACAAACAAAAAACAAAAGGTAAACGTTAGTAAACATATTACAGTAATATTACCGGTACGATAAAATATTATAGTAATAAGTACAACACAAATACGAACAAGGATCGTGTGCACGTCATGCGACGACAACGGTTGTAGGGCCGCGCGTGTGAGGGGAGGAGAGAGGGGGTGATCTAATTTTACTCGAGCGTCGTAGCGGGCCGAGGGCAGCGACCTCATAGAGCGGTTGCGAGGGGAACCGAGGAGAGGGACGAAAAAAATACAATATACAAAAAATAAAAAAACAGATAACAACTCGGCCGCTAATGATAATAACGATAGTATAATATTATTACCGAGCACAGCTCTCTGGACCACGCCCATTTGGCGCAGTGTACTTACGTACGTTTGTACGCGGGGCAGCGGCGAAGGAGGGGGGTACACCTATATGATGATGATAATATTATAGCAATAGCCATTTATTTTATACTTTTTTTTTTAATCATCAATTTACACATCGCGTCCCGAGAGCTGTCGTTATACGCGTGTTCTCTTCTCCCCACCCAATGTACAACAACAACAACAATAATAATACGCGCATACAGATATATATATAATAATATAATATGTTTATGTGCGCGTTGGCGTGTGTGTGTGTGTGTGATGTGTATTTGTACGAGTGTGTGGGACGAAAAAAAAACCGGTCTCCCGAACACGTGTGCACATATGCAACGCGAGCTTATTATTATTAATATTACTATGGGCAGATCCTTGTAGTATGTATGTATAAATATACAGTGTATAGTGACACTCCTCTCTCGGGTCGAAAAAAAAAATAATAATATTATGTCCTCGTACGCGCTCGTACGTCGTATACAATCGAACACAAACACAATATTAATAATAATGAATTTACATAACCTAAAAAAAAAAAAAAATATGCGCGGTTCCTACGGAAAAAAAATTTCAAGGTCTTTCGACGCTGAAATCGTTTTCGCGCCATTTCACAATCGTACATCGGTACTACCTATACCGCTGGCGTCGCCGCCGCAATAATAATTAATATTCATTTCGCGCGTACACACACGTTCTATCCTCGAGTTTTAAAAATGTATTTTTTTTTAATTCGTTACCGTTTTTCAAAACAATAACGGCCCCCCCCACACAACCCTTCCGACGAGTCGAACACAAAAGGGATGGTAATCAGGGATTTTATCGACTGAAACCAATCGGTGGGAGGCAGCGCGTAAATCTGTCAAATTTTCTCCGGGTCGCTCGTAAAGCGATTTTTCAGGAAAGGGTTCACCAGACGATAACAGTACCGACGATGATAATAAAAATAATAATAATAATAATAATACCTAACGATAAAAACATCGGCGAAAAAAAGTACAATTATTCTGAAAACCGATATTAAAAGTATAGTCTCATCTCCCTACCGAACAATATTATCCATCACGTCGACGACTTTTATTACATTTTTCCCACACTAGCGTGGCACCCTTAGGTTCACTGCACCCCAAACGCACAGCGCAGGTGCCACCCATTGTGTTCTCGGATGGGGGAGCTCAAACTTCACACACACACGCACAAATGCCGGTTATAAACGAATAATCTCATATTTACGCCCACGGGAAAGGAGAAAGACAACGGTCGTCGTGTTACGCGGCAGAGAAAGTATCCGACCTAAAACCACCGTTGCGAAAAAAAAAAACGTCTCAACAACGTTATATTATGGACCCGTCCGGGAGAAAAAGAAAGGATGATAAAATGATATCATAATATCGTTATATTTATCATGATTTATTTTTATTACCTGTGACTTTAGATTGTCGCTGCTGCTTGCCAGCCATTCGGCTTTGTTGTTGTTGTTGTGCTGTCGCAGCGGTCGTAGAATCCGTTGCGGCCGCCTCGTCGCGACGCTTCGGCGGACATACACGTTCCCACGCGTAACGGTCGGCCGGGCTGTCGCGCAGCGGACGTTCGTTGACGAAATCAAAGTTCCACGATCGCGAATCGGCCGCGGTGGCCGCGCACAACTGTCTGTCCAGCCACGCCCGCGTCTCCGCGGGATCGGCCGGCGGACCGAACAGCACGCGCCTCACGCTCAACACGGACGCTTTGCCCGTGATCGACGCGGATCCGTTGTTGTTGTTGACGCTGGTGCTGTTGTTGTTGTTGTTGACGTTGCTCAGGGAATCGGTTTTGGCCATAAGCACTCTCCTGCCGTTGTTAACGGCTCCTCCTCCGTCGGTGGTCGTTCCCGTCACGCCATACGTAACGGTCATGGTGATCGGCGGGTTTAAATCAAACGAATATACACGAACGTACCGTAAAAGTTATAACGTCGGATGACGGTTATAACGCTCTTCCTCTAGATGCCTAGTTCTGGTGTACCTCTTCTCGTCCGTCACCGATCTGGTCCGCAGATTTGGCGCACTTTAATCCGTCACACTGCAGCTCTGCTGCTGTACAGACGGCGGTAAAGTTAACGTGAGTTCTATCTCAAAACGGGTTGACGTCGGCGCACAGAGCGAACAGCGAACGCGAGACGAAAAAAAATTATTTTTTCAAATAAACAAACGAACGATTATCAAAAAATCACACCGGGTACCGTCGGTTTACGATGTCGTAAATAGCGATGATCGAGTCGCGCCGAAAGCGGCACACACACACACAGTTACAAAAACGTACAGACACAAAAAAATGGACGACGAGCGCGTAACGAGACGTCGCGAGTGTTGCGTGTACGGCGAACGGCGAGAGAATGAATTGGGTCCGGCGGGTAAGTCGGGTAAGAGCGTCACCGCTGCCGAGGTCACGTATACTATACGACGTACGGTCGACGGTGGAGAGGGGCGGCGGTCACGTCATCCACGGGCGCGCGCGCGCACGCGCAGCAGCTCCGGCCTATCCCCGCCTCGCAACGGCGGCGGCGGCGGCGTAGTGCGCGAACGCACCGCCACCGGCGCAGCGCTCGTCGAACGTTGTTGTTGTTGTCGTCGTCCGTCGCCTTCTTTGCCCCCGCGCGCTCACCGGTTCGTAACGACGCCGATGACGGTACGCCGTTGCGCGCGCGTTTGTTTTTCCGCCGGTTACCACTGCGCGTGCGCGAGTTTTTACTATAACCCGCCGCCGTACCTACGAAACACACGCTAGTAATAATAATAATAATAATAATAATAATAATCATGGCGAGAGGAGAAGAAAAAATAAAAACGAAAGAAAAAGAAATAATAATAAAGCCCCAGCCATGTGCTCGGCCGCCGGCGTGTGTGTGTAATGTGTATAATATTATTATTATGTACAGACGGCGAGTCCCGACGCGTCGCGGCACGACGACGATAATATTATTATTGCCTCTGTCACACACACACACACACACACACACACATACACAGTGTCTTTATAATAATATAATAGATATAATGTATATGTGTGTGTGTGTATGTATACAATAAGATTCACGACGTCGTGCCGATTTCTTCGTTTAAATCCCCTCGTCACGGATTACGCGCTCGGACCCGGACCGACCAGTGTCCGGTCGTCGTGCCCACATGTCGTCTAAATATTTACCGAAAACACGAATCGTAAACCGTATAAATTATATTATAATATATCAGATATATTATTATTGTGATGATAACTCAATACCACCGCGGTTGTGCCGAATGGGGTTTCACGATTGCTATAATATATATCGTAAATAATATTTTAAATCGAACTCGACCTTTTCCCATAATGTATATTTTAATATAATATATATTATGTAGGTAATAATATGAATCGCCGCGCATCGAAACCCTTTTCAGCGTTGTTATTTTCCGTCACACATGGAAATCTTTTCGCAAACCGAACCCTGTTATTGTTCGCATACATTATGTATAATATGGTGTATGCGGTATCGTCGTTGACGTACGACAACATAATAATACGTATACGGTGTATTTCTTTCTACAATCTCAGAATCTCGGATCCGCCGGTTACAACAATCAAATGTAATTTTCTCACGCGTAGCAATTACCTGGATTTTTTTTATGTCCAATTCGTGAGTCCGACCGAGTGATTGTTGAAAACGTTGAAGTCCAGTCATCGTGTACGGTTTACCCCCACGTATATAACCGTTGATTTAACACTTTTCTCAATGCAGCTGACAATAAATATACAGGTAGGTATCACCAGAAGCATAATATAAGTTTATAGGTATTACGTGTATGGTATATACAATATAGGTACTTCTCAAGTACTTTTCCTATTTTCATTTTAATTAATCGTATGATAATATATTAATATTTTATGTAAAGATTGTGAAGTCATTTATACAATGATCAAACGCGTATTATTCATTTCAAATTTCAAACAAACTTGTTCTGATCACCTTGAAACATATTATACAGATTATGACACAATTTAATTTAAAATTGTTACCTCAGAATACATTACTCGTGTGTATAATTAATTTATACGATATTTAACGTTTTGTTTCATTAGTAATAATATTATCGTTTATCATAATCATTAATAAGCTCATCCCACGGTGGGCTATAGTTAATGAGCAACTGAATCTTTATATACTTTGTGTAATTAAAAAAAAAAAAAAAGTATCTACGTTTAAGGTATAATATTCAAATGATTGAAAAATTTAAAATATTACCTAGCCTAACTTAACCTAAAACCATGTTCACACTTTTACTGCTATAGCTTGTAAGTGTATTTAAATTGATAAAAAAAATCCTATTACGATTTGCATTGGACTCATAATATCGAAAAATAAAATATTTAAATAAAAATAAAAATAATTAGTTCCAATTTAAATAAAAAACTCGATTTCTATCCATAGAATTAAAAAAAATTGTTATCTGCTAAGCACTGGTTTGAATTAGGAAATACATAGATAAATACAAGTTTTATAGCCGTTTGAATCTGTCGGTAAATGGATTATTTTGATACTGGGAACAATAAATAATATTGATAATTATTAATTACTATAAAGTAATTAAAACATTGTTTAAACTTATGGGCACGTAAATATTTCTAAAATTAATCGCTAACGCGTAATAAATAAGTATGTAGTTTGATATTATATACATTGTAATCGGGTACCTATAATATAGACAATTTACTATATAGTAATACTGGAATGCTATATTATAAATCATAATGATGCTCATCTACTATATCGACAATAATAATAATTTGTAATCGACAAATAGCACGACCACCTATTAAGATAATGATCCCATTCACATATTTCCTGTACAGTAGCGTGTGTATAACTAATATGCACGTAATATGTATATAGGTACACACAATATTGCAGTAATAATTATTATGATAACAATAGTGTGTTTGGCACCGAACATAATTTATTGCGATCGTTACGCATAATATGTATTATAGTCACTTTTTCTCGATAGCCGACAAACCTGAAACGAATCAAAGGTTAAAGAAAGAATCAGTGCGTTATTATAACAGAGTACCTACTACCGATGTAAAGACATATTATATAATACATATACCTACATGTGCACGGTGATGTATGCAAATTACTAATTATATTAATCCGAACGTATCCATCGTGTCTCCGTGATTATTAGTATATTATACGCGTGTGCTCGTGCGCGTGTAATTTATTCGGATGTTAATATCGCAGTCAGTACACAGCTGCAGTGGTCGCGCGTCTTGACGTTTAACCCACCACATGAGAGGGTTGCTCGAACGTGGTGGTGTATATCGGTTGGTAACCGCTACCTGGGTCTAAAACTTCGTATACAGTGTATTATAGAGAAAACGAGAGAAAGAGATAGCAGTGACGGAGAGGTAGAGCTGCGCTGGTGCATTACCTTGTAAGGTTTCGTTCTGTGTGGATGGTTACCAAAAGGAAGTACCCAAGGATTTCCACGGATGACTGGCCGGCGCGCTGTTCGCCGTGCACGAGGAAGGCGAACGAATAAACGTAATTACTCTCCTATATACCACGACACATACTATATATAATCGCGGTGTTTAAATAAATCTGTTAGAAGTCACGGTTTTATATATATATATATAAATATATACCTATAATATGTATAATATATTATGATCGTAGTAATAATACTATAATATATAATATTATTATAGAAGGGTGTTTTTGTCATCAGCGCAGGACATTATGGGAACAAACCTAGGTCTGCAGGAATTTCAATTAAACGGTCATTTTCGACGTAATCCTGGCCATCGTCACCGCACCGAAACCATCGTTAATGTCACGTACATTTTTTAACGCGCGTTAAATCCTTCTTCGAACGGATTTCCCCGAGAAATACAAAGCACAAATTTAATATAACAATACGTACCCTTTATATATATATATATATAACATTACATCTTATAAGCTATAGTAGGACGCATTATGTTGTTATAAATTATTACAACGAATAATATTCGAGACACGCGGTATATTATACCGTGATTTATTGTACATGGCTATATAGACGGTATAGTTGTTCTATCTTTGGGCCGTTTTATTTTAAAATATTTATATTATAAAAAATAAATAATCGATACAATCGGAGATCGCAGCGCCGAATACAATATTTTTAACGATATAGACTCGGAATAAGGTCTGTCTGTTGCAGCAGTCTGGGTCAAAAATACCAAGTGGCGTCATTTTTCTCCGTTTGCGACCTATTCTCGGGTCTGTGTATTATGTGAGTGTGTGTTTATTGGCTATAATCTTAAGTGGTATTTTTGTCCTGTATAACACACAATGCGTATAATACGGTGATTGATATAATTGATAAGTGATGAGTGATGGCGAACAGTCTATATAATAATATACAAACATATATTACGTAGCACGACGTCAGTAGGTCGTTATAATTGTAATAGCTGATACATGTATAGCATTTTTCACATGTAAAGTATTTACTTTTTGAATACATACACACACGTATATATATATATATGTATATACCTAATATCGCCTCTATATACACAGCATACAATTTCTATAATGTATAGATCGTGTGGTTCGTTCATGACGCGTATTTTTTTTTATAGTGTTTATATTGAGTCGTGAAAGCAACAGTAATTCGATTTTTAGAACTCGTTTGAAAAACGCAGTTTTTTTTAATTTTATTAACATAAATATAATATCTTATTGATTTGTTAGATTCTTGTAGAAAAATTGATTTGTATTGTCTCAATTATTGTGGTGGAAAATATAATTTTATAAATATATCCATTTAGGTATATACTTACTAAATAATAACACACTGCTGTCGATACAGCTCGATATATTATTATGTATATATTCTATAAAGCTATTAAATAGTATATTTAATTATATAAACAACGTTAACCGTGCACTATTATATATTTTTATGATAACTTGACAGGTGTATAAAACGTATTTAGTACAAATAGTACAATATATAGACAAAAAGAACATTTTTAATGTTTTTTTTGTTGTTAAAACGATATAGAAAGATTTACTTTTTAATATTAAATAAATGAAGGTTAAACTACCTACACAACACCACACATTTTATATACTATATAATTTTCCGCCTACTGATGACTGTATCTTTTTTTTTTTTTTATTAAAGTTTTCCTAATTTGGTATATTCGTAAAGGTTCATGGTTCTTATACGTTCTACAATCGTTTACGACCAGACACTGTGGGCGATCCAAGAAAACGTTTGTATTCCGCGATGGAATTATACGCATTCGACCGTGGAACCAAAATCTCGACGTACGTGATAAGTCGGTTTAGTACTGTTTATAAATATAATATAACATTGTTGTCACGATGCGACAAAACGCTTTCAAAACTCAATTCGAAAACAAATACGGAATAACGCCGTTTCACTATATAATTTATCATAACTGATAAGTCTGATGTTGTGTTTTCACAGCGGGTTTCTATCGAAAATTAAAATTCCGTGATGTTGAACCGCCCATCGCCGGTCGTCGCAGCTGCTGCCAAGAGGTGTCTTTTCCAGGACGATCATCGACAACTCGCAGCCCGCAACGACGATAACGCGGCTTTGGAAGTGGCTATGACAATTGAACGGGAGCTGCTGGCACGAAAACGAGACCAATGGAATTTCGATTTCGTCAACGGCACACCGGTGGAGGAAGAGCTTATTTGTAATAATAATTGGCAATGGGATATCATTGTTACATAAACGTCGATAACGACGACGAAGAACGTCAGCCACAAGTTTGATGATAAATTTACTATTGTTAAATATAATATGAATATAAAATTCTACGTTCAAACCTGTACTGTATACACCTATAGTCTCACTTTTATACACGCGATATACATTAAATATATCAGCAGTGATTGCACGTAGTGAAATATATACGTATTATACCTATGTACTTACAGTAAACGTACTAGATTGATGTTTACACAACATATTTTTATTATTTGAAGATTAGGTCGGTATAGATTACAGTGAAATATTTTATAATAGTAATACTATAACTAATAACTAATAAACAATAACTAATGAACTACATACCGCGATTGGCAATATAACATTATCGTGTAATTGCCATTTACCATATCTCAATATTAATTTATACCTAATCATGTTGCTGCGTGTATAGTCGGCAAATTATAAAATGTTTACTGTATTAATAAATATATTCTTATGTTCATCATTAGCAATCTCTATATAAGAAATTATATGTTGAAAAGGTACTTATGTATAACTTTTTGATACAAAATGGTAGGCATAAACAACATTATGTGTATTTATTAGTCGGGATAGTCGTATAATATATGGTTGCTTATCTTTACACTTTATTGCAGGGGTCTAGCCGTCTGGGGGATTCAATGTATGCCCAGATGCCCTATGAAATTATTTAAACATCACAATATTTGAGTACAGTTTGTCAGTTTGACGTATTGATACTATATAATATAATATATATTGTCATGCGGGGTAAATATATGAACTGACATTAGATATTTATATTATTCTAGGAGTGTTCTGTGTATACCATAACAATAATATTATCACGTTAGTAAACTAAATTCTCATTTAAATTAAGTGTACACCTCTATGTTTTTACGCAACTTGACTTATCCAAGTAAAACGTTTATAATAATACACATTAGTTAGCAATTTTTATCAGTTATTTTCGCTGTTCCTCAATAACCTTGTGGCATAAAATAATACAGGTCGGTTTAATTGTGTAGCGATAAAGTGTGATAAACAGTTTGAACCAATTTTTTATTCGCAATCTTGTACTTTGATTTATAAGATGAATTAATAACAACGTAGAGATGATGGTTATTTTTTCATTGGCTCTGTAGGCAGATACATAATTTATATAAATAATTACTCTATATTAACAAATTTATTAAGAGGACATTATAACCGAATATGTAATATGTGTTGTCTCTATAATAAGGTAAGCTTTATAACTTCTAAGGCATAACGTTACGTCCAGAAGAATACGTTTACTATTATATTGTATAAAATTCAGAATATTATCTTACAGTTTTCCACATAGGTATTTTTATTTTATGTTTTAGTTTAGAAATAAGTTATGAATATTTTAAAATTGATTTTTTTGAATATTAAATTTGCATGTGTGTGTTAATATATAAGACAGAGACAACACATGCGGGTATGACGCCCTCTAAATGTAATAATATCTATTATTAAAAATATTATATTTTTTAATAGGTAAATCACGACATAATATAGGAACTAGATAATTTAAAAGTTTATTTAACATTATCCATCGGCATTAAACTATTAAAGTGTACATGAACGGATTTATTGGACAGGAAACATTAAAAATCTACATCACCTAGCTAGTACGACAATTAAAAAAAAAAAAAGTTTTTTCCCAACACTCTCATAACGTAATTTTCTCTCATGCATAAAAACATAAGTCATGGTCCGACAAACGTAGTCGACATTTCCTATTTATTTTCCCAGAGACCGAATCGTTTTGTGATTTTTTAGCCCCATGACAATGAAACACACCTATAACGCGTATATAGTAATCAACAGGTTTTATTCTACTATAGGTATGCTCTATATATGTTATGTATACAAGTATTGGATCATTATCCAACGTTTATGTTGTATCAGATTGATAATTTGAGCTGTGTGTGTTTATGCATACGTGTCCGAAAAAAATATTGTTTTCGGTTTGTTGGACAGGATATCCGGTGTGCAGTTTTTGGCTGTATACCTATATATAATATAACATATACCTTTCTAGCGCTTCGCTAGACACACGCCGCGGCAGAACAACAGAGGTTGACGCGTACAATATGACCAATATATTATATATTATAAGCGGATACACGAAAACTAATTATGTATACATTACAATAATTTAATTTATACAGGGTCGTCCTGGTTTTTGAATTCAAATTTTATATTATATCCTCACGTTATTTTTATATTGTTATTGATATTAATATGAAATATAATCATTATCAGGTTAATATTAAGTTAATGAGTTATAATTATGTATAATAAGAACAGTTAGATATACTAAATTATAAGCACTTGAAATCTAGATCTAACTATTTATATATAATTATAGTACCTACATATTATATGAATTGAACTTTAGACTTGCTTTAAACTTTAAGCACATTTACCTAATTTTATATTAGTGTGTTTTTATTTTGAGCAGATGGTTATATAAACTATTAATTATAATTATTAACTACTATAATTACCCATAAGATTTATGCTAATATAGATATCACTGATAGTGGTTCAGGGGTTGTATAAAGTGCATAAATTAGTACTAACAGTATTTACGCAATCATATCATTTTTACAATATGAAAATGTGTGTTATTAAATATATTGTACATATATATATATATTATATAATAATCACGTTTTTGTAATAATTGAGCACAGCAGACCGAAAAGATAGTTATCTCTGTTAGATATTCACAAGACTGTAGGATTTCCTCAGAGTATATATAATGTAATAGATCAATGCCCCTGGAACCGTCAACACTTTAGATGACTTCAGTCGGTTCCACTTCTAATAATTGGGCGTTGAAGTTTCTAATAATACAGCACGATTGCTGCGCAGTGATTGGCCGCACCTCCTTCTCAGTTCTCGGATAGGAAGTCGAAGGACATCTTTTACGTGGGAAAACTTTTTACATATATACTATTTAAACACATACACACACATACACAATGTATAAATAGGTATATCTGGTAGGTTACATGTGTATATATTTATATAAAGGACTAAATCACTATTTTTTTAACACTTTCATATTTTACTTTTTAGGTGCCTACGTCTATTTATAGCATTCCGTTAATTCCTCCAATATCAACATGATGCACATATACTTGAACAGCTGAAACGCCTGAAACTATAATAAATAAATAATAAGTGTTCTACATTCCCACGACGGTTATTATTTTTTAAGTGTCGCATTGTCAAGTATACACAACGCGCATCTTTTATTCGTGGCAGCGGGGAGTACTTGGTGACTGGTAGGTATATAATATAATGGTATTAATGTTACATCTGAGCGTGAAATAATTCCTGTACGACATAATGAGCCCACCAAGTCGTGATATCCGACAAGTTAAATGGCTTATTATAAACGATCAAGAATGGTTTCATTATTGATACAGAGTGCAGACTGTATGTATAATACGTTAAGTATACTTATTGGTGTAGGTTTATTATACTACATAGTTGCTAATATATAATTATTCAACGTTTTTTTTATTGTTTTTACTCTATTCTGTGCACAATGTATTCATATAGACGAAAGTGTTCGCGTAAACTGTAAAGTATAACAAAATCAGAAAAGGGTAAAAAATTGTAGTTAATAAAAACATTTATACCGGAGGGCGAAGACGTGTTCCACAGACGTGATTACTCGAGTGGTTATGTAAACCTATGCATGTATATAACCTATATATAGTATAGTTCCCGTGAACATAGGTGAAAATAGCGTTTCAAATTTGGAAAGGTTTGACTGTTTGAGTGTTCAACATTGTCTTATATAAGCAACGAAGGTTTGAAAAAAATGTTCTTTCTTATGTTCCGAATAAATTTAATACATTCACTGTCAATAAACTATAAATCAATGACATATAATCATAATAATATGTAAGTTAACTTACACTTGTATTCTCCTTTCAATTTCTCTTTTTTATTTTATTTGAAATTGTGTTTGAAAGGCTTTAAAATTTGTCCATTTTGGGGAGGAGTAAATTTTACCCCCAATTTGCTTGCATAGCTAGGTTTTTTTATTTTATCGATGTACACTAAGTGTATGCCTATAGTCTATATATATATATTATGTATTATATTATAGATTATGTTCAAGATTTAGAAATATTTTTAAATGTTTCAATATATCTTATTGAATTTGATTATTTTTTATGTTTTTACTTTATTTTAACTGATTTAATAAAATATAAAAATATTATTTCCATTTATTTATGTCATTTTTTTTAGTGGTAAAAAAATAAAGTGCAAAAGTTGTCTGGTCCGTATAGTTTAATATATATATATATATCGTTTCTATTCGTGTAGCTGGTATTAAATAAACAAAATATGAATATTATATAATTTTACTGATTTAATAATGTAAATGAGCTGAAAAATTATTCGTGTATACTGTATAGCTAACGTAAAAAATATGTGATAAATTAAATCAGTGTTTCGTAAATAGGACAAATGTAAATTTTGTTATGTTTTATTAACGGTCATACGATAACAACGCGAAACGCAACACAAATATAATATTATAATATTATTGTTACAACATAAACAACGATGATAAAATACATATTTACTATAAACGATGCGAATATCAAATTATATTATTACTTGTTATAATATTGTGTATAAAATATAAAAATTTATTTATATAATAAAGCGTGCTGTGTGTATTATTTATAAATAAAACGTGCCACTAATGGCGAAAAAAAATTACAATATTGTAAAAAACAAACGTGCTATATACATGCTTAATAATAACAATAAATAATAATAATAATAATACAACACTATAGTATGAAGGCAATAGCCAATATGCAAACGCAAATTGCATCTGCTGCTACACCAAGCACGCCGTTTTTATGATATTATTATTATACATTTGTACCTACTCTGAACACTGAACACGTGGACATTATATTTTATTGTGCTGTACTGAAATTATTATAATATGCATCACGTAGTATACCTACGTACGTCATTATGCACCGCATACACAGACCTCTTAATTGAGTTATTCACTGCAACTTTATTATAATATACATTTTATTATATATATAATGCCATAATGGTGTCCACGGCGTTTATTAGATGTACGTGCAGTGCGTATAGGTACCTACCGACCTACCTAACACCTATACCGACTACCAGCTATCTGGTTATTATTATTTTATTGTTCATCAGAGGACGCGAGCCCGATGTCCGAGCGTGGCCAGTGTTTGCAACGGGGGACAATGATTCGAAACGTATATAGAAGTACACTGTAATGCACAGGGGTATTATGTTTTTTAGGTTCTTTTACATAAAGGGTTGGGAGACCGTGTCTAATAACCGTCAAAAATTTCTGTATAATATACACTTTTTTAGGGTAACGAAAAATCGTGAATCGGTATTAATGAACTATACACATATTAATAATAATAAAATATACTGTACCGGACTTCGGAGGGTCAGTACTATATTTTACCGCACTCGATATATGTAAACGCACGTACTCTTGGTTTTTTTCCTATACATAGGTACTACGTGTCTGCATATTCTTAAAAGGGGCAGATTAGTATTAATGGGGTGCAGTGAAAGGAGTACACTAAAAAAAAAAAAAAAATTTAATAAAACGTCAGCTGAAATGTATATACGAAATATATGTTCACAAAGACATAGTATATTATATCTACGGTTGTAATAATTATGTATGTATAATTATATTATATTTGTATGCAGCATGAACGGCTAAAATTATGAACGCCCACAGTGGTATATATATTAAGTTAAATAATTAATCATGTATACTTTTCAAATAAAGTATTTAAAATACCACAAAAATATTGATTCAAAAATTATTGATCGTTTTGTTTAAATTAAAAACTAGGAAAACCTACACTGCGTCACTGCGAGCGTTTTTTTATTCAATTTCAGTTTAAAAATTATAATTTTACGAATAATATCTAGGTATATTCTTGTTAACCAAAGCAACAATCGTAACTACAGACAGACACATCAGGGTTATGAAGGTATTTAAACTTATGTTTATTTAACAAAAAAGTTAATACAAATTGAAATAATAAAAACAAGCTATAAACAGTTTTACTTTGATACAAAAAAAGAGGTACTTACGCCAAAAATCAATAGTCAACATTTACTGATAGGTTGCAAAATAAGAATTTTGATGGCCAAAACCATGAGCCTTAGATCACCAACTATACTCTCTCACAAAAGACATCATATTATCATTAATGAAAACGAGGTACTCGAAACAATTTTAGGGACGTGGCACATATATTATCATTCTCCGAACAATATATACAGAATACAAATTAAACCTAAAAAAAAAAACTATCTTAATAGTTTATAGATATAATATAATATAAATGGAAAGAATATCTTAAATAATATATTTTTATATGAGATATCAGACATTTTGACATTCAGAAACTTATGATAATTTCTTTAGGAAACGATGAAAATTCCTAGTACGGGATGAATATCGTATCATTGTCTATAGTATACATATGTATAATTTCTTAACGATAGCAAGAAATAGTTATTATTATTTTAATTATGATTAGGTATGCTTGTAATTTAAATTGTTAAAATAATAAAATGGTTTGGTAAAAAATATAGGTATTATAGGTATTTATTTATTATGATTATTTTAATTATAAAAAGATATTTGCAATTAATATTAAAATATAATGCTTAACATACTATTATTGTCTATTATTATTTGAAAACAATGTAGGTAGTATTATTTATTTTTATTTTCATATGGCAAACTTTTGTAACATTTGAATTCCAGATTTTGGATACCAATCTATAGCCTGTAGGCGTACCTGTTTGTATTGCATTTTGTTTGACATCAGTAATATTCTTCGTGCCCCTGAATGGCCTGAATAATATTAAATATTTTAAAAATTAATTTTAATATTTTAATTATAAATTTTATAATAGCTAAAGAAATAAATTAAAAATTAAATCAAACCATGATGGTACTGGGTCACTTCCCCGTCTGCCATTTCCCGGGGAAGTGTCCATGAATCAAGATACATGCTCATCACATGAAATTTAGTAAAAAAAGGCTTTTGTACTTGAAAATTGTGCAATATTTTAAATTAAATAAACTAATATTTTTTAAATCAGTCATACAATTTTTAATATCTCTGAATAACAATTCTCTATTCATATAACCTATTAATGACTATTTTATAATAATACTATATTAACCTATAAAATGTTAAAATTATAAAAATTGTTGAACCTTAGAAAAAAGTTGAAAATATGCAACTGACTATGTATATATTACATACATATATAGACGTACAATATTATATACAATTGTCGTATTTTATACTTATAAGATCTGTGTGAGTGTGTGTGTGTGTTTGTGAGTGCACACTTGCACACTTCATGCGTGGGTCGTCTAATTAAACGTGGCTTTATAATTTTTCCCCTCCAATAGCAAAATGTGGTTCGAGATTTTGACGTGCGTCTCAAGTGGCCTGTATATATGCACCGAAGACCGGAGAATGAACATGTGGCTGTTTTAAAAATAAGACCAAAAAACACCCAGTCATGAGGGTCGGTTAATAATAGCCCAGTCGTGAAAAGCTGGTGGTATATCGACGAAAGGTGTTTGCACGCGCGTGTGTGTGTGTGTGTGTGTGTATATATATCGTTAAAGGGACAACAGTTAATTTTAATTACGCTAAGGGTTCGCTATTGTGTTATTATACGTATACGCATACGCATAGAGTGTATATTACGTTCACGTATGCGTGTATTATGTACGTATGTACAAAAAATGAAACAAAAGACGTGCAAATAGTCGTCGGTGTATTATTATATGTATAGTGTGGGTCATTATGTCATTGTTTAAAGTCTAACAAATAAATTAAATAACTGCAGCACGTACCTATTCAACAGAATTAATGGACTGAACATAGTATATTAAATATGTAGGTAGCCCATTCTAACATCAATAGGAAAACTCAAGGGTTATCTTCGTCAAATTATAAATAATATTGTTCTTCACCTATACATTTTTTTTTTAATTTATATTAAATATTACTGCAGTACTATTTTGTATCGACTTTTATCAATATAATTTTTTATAGTATAATCTTTAGATGTGAAAATGAAAAATTAAGTTTTCACTATCATCGTAATAATGTAAATCAATAACTTATAAGATTACTCGTGTTGTATTTTTATTAAATGTCTAATCTCCGTATATATGGCCTTTTTTTTTGTCAATCATAACAAGCCTTCTTATTGTTCAGGAGGTGTAAATATTTTAAAACATTAGCTCCTCACTCCTTATCAGTAAAAAACAAATTATTTTTATAATTATAACAACTTTTATACATAGTTTTTACTACTATTATTACCCATAGACCATCCAAAAGTTTAAAAACTGACTCAATTTGTATAACTGATAGTAGCAAAATATTAGTAACTGTAGTAGCCATCAAAATGTTATTAAAATTCATGAGGTCATGAGTCTAGCTTACATAAACTACTAGAATATTAGAATATCGTACGAAGAAGTACTCTTATTTACTATTGTACGGAATAATTATGCGAAAAAAATTAATGCAACAAATAAAAACTAAGATTCTAAATTCTAATATCCTATTTCTGATAAACTTGTACAAATCCTATTTTTTACTTTTGCATGGGACTCATTGGGAGGTACGACTAAATGCTCTTCACTCGCTCCCTATAGGGTACCACTAATAATATTTTATGAAATATAATGTTTTTTTATAGGAACTTGTTCATATTCATAAAATAATTTAGTATTATTTCATAGAATCAAATATATATAATATATATATTGAATAAATTATAATACTTATACATTTAGCTGCAATGTACGAATCTTATACAGTATACAATATTTATTATTCGCCGATCTTTTAATATGATAAATAAGATATGATCATTTTCAAGCTGATCTTATAGTGTATATAGTGTACCTATCAGTTTAAAATTTTATTTTTTATCATATTTTACTATACATATTTTTTGAGAGTAGTTGAAATGCTCAAAAAGTTTCAATGTGCTTGGTGTTTTTGTCAATTGGAAACCGATGAGTTTCGATAGACCTCATATAGAAGCCCTATATTCAAAACGGAATAATGGCGTGCCGATTGTTTACTTTTAATACTTTTATCGTACAAAAATGAGGTATGATTATATGCTTATAAAGTTATACTTTAAAAAGTTGAAACTATCGAAGATATTCTGAAAATTTGGAATAGCTATTATGTTTATTTATTAATAAAGCCCTATAGGAATCTTCTAAGCTACTACACTACCTATTTATATTTGCAACACTTACACAAAATTCTAAATTCTGAAATTTTAAGTACCCATATTAGTTAAATATTGTATTAAAATTTCAGTAGTCTAAGAATAAATTATATTTTACAAATATATTATTTTGACCTCTGAATGAACAATACATTTAATTTTGTACTTTTTATACTCTATAAATTTAAACACACTAACGTACATTGTACATACGTATAGTTTTAGAAGACAGTGTACAGTTCAGTACGTACACACACACACACACACACACACACATACATATATATATATATATATATAAGAAAGGACTTTAAGCACTAGGACGCTTATCGCTGTTATAAAATATGCGTATAATATGATATGTTTTTATCTTGAAAACTACGTATGGATTGTAAAAATTACATCAAGCATCAGTTAATATGAGTCTATAGAGTGTAGTGTTACAAGCATATATTATAACAATGCGGCCATGGCATGTGCCATTTCTATCAATGTTGTCGTTACGATCAGCTACATCCTACAATCTACATAGGTACTACGTGTGCTATATATTATAATTTATAATGCAATTCAAAACAGGGGTGCAGACTGAAGAGTACATATAAGTGCATCGTACATAATATTCTTTTGAAAACTCGTTATTGTAATAATGGTCACGAACGTGGTGTGATCACAATTTGTAAGATAATTGTTACCCTGCAGTATTCATATAAACTATAGTGAAATAAAAAATAAAATTCATCCTAAACAATGTATAAATACACGATTCTGATGTTGTTCATAATTTTAAAAATACACCAGTATATATTTGTATTTAAAAAATGAAGAAAAAAATAATGATATTTTAAAATAAAAGGACAATTTAAAATAAAATAATTATTATGACAAAATACTCATTATTAATGTCACACAGTATTATTGTTATTACAAACGATAGACGACATCACGAAGTAATGGGTCGGTAAAAAAAATAGTTGAAAATGAAAAAATAATAATGTAATGTTGATTGTTGAACAATAAAATATTATGATACAACTATATAATATAAACCTAATATCAAATGTACATTTTTTTTCTAAAATATTTTCAATGAGTTGCAATAATATCAGATTGCCGTTTGACAACAGTTCTTTAAACAAAAAAAAAAAAACCATACCTACCTGCAATGTCTGCGTACTCTATAGTAAAATAATAATATGATGAATGGGTTTTCGCGATTACATTTTGTATGTCTGTCTACTATATGTACATTGTACATAATAATAAAATTGTAAAGTGCAAACTGTATAATTAATTTTATCATTCATACACTCATTGTCATTGTATTTACGTAAACGTGTATTTGTTATATACACGTCATATTATGGTATATACGCAAAATACGCGTATTTTGAATAACGACAATGTGATTCTGGATTTAGTATTTATCTTTGTAATAACATTATGTGATTATAGCATTATGTTTAGACGTCTAGTTAATTCCTAGTTATTTTGTAATGTGCACTTCCGATAGACACGGAAGTCCGACGTTTGCAGTTCATTGTCTATATACGTATTATAGAAAAAAAAGGAAAATTATTGTCCGAGTCAATGAACTGTATATCATCGGCTTATATAGTCATGTACGATATACCCGCGCGCGATTGTGTTTATGCGACCATTAAAATGATCTCGAGTGTGAACGCAAAGGCCCTCCACTCTAGTGTTTATGTGTTTTCATGTACAAATCAATTATTAATAACCAATACGGTAATCTCCTGTGGAGATCTGCTTTATTTTTGACTCGAGCAAAACATCTGTGTGTTTGCGTTCTTTTGCTTTTCTAATTTTAAAATATATACTAATATATGTGTATATATTATATATACCTACCATAAAATCAACAACAAACAGCTGCGTCGAGATAAAAGAATCGTAGTTTTATCTTTTAAAATAAATAAAAATATACAAATATAAGTATATTATTTTTTATGTGCGTCTATATCTATAAAAGATAAGCTTAAAACCAATAAATTATTAATGATTGTAAAATAAATTTTGGAAAATCTTCTGAATCTATTTTCACATTTAGTATTTATATAATTACAAGCATAAAAAGGATATAAAATATGGTGACATGGTTGATAAGCCAAGATTATAGCATGCTTATTATTTAGTGTATATATGTTATTTATTTGACTATAGATATTCAAGTACAAAATATTAGTACGTATTTTTATATCTCAGTAGGAAATGATATGAAACATCAGGACAACATGCAGTTATAGGAGTTATATTATAGTAGCCTTTAAAACTGTAGGTACAAATGGAAATACTACCTACAACTATTTTAATATACAAAACCCAGAATTATAAACTTTTATTACATAAAAATTAAAAACTAGTTATTTTTAAAGTTAAAAACACGGGAAAATGTTACTTAATTACTTATTTTTTTAAACTATTGATTAACTACAGATTACCTATTTACCTATATTTGAATTCGTTAAATAAATATTGTTCATAAAATTGTTCTATTATAATTTAAATGCTTCACCCATTCAGAATCTAAAACTTAAAACTACGACTATTTTTATTATGAATATCAGATTTAATTATTATAATAGGAGACAAATCAAATCATATTATTATAAATTATATGTTAATTACTGCAACTTTGATGTTATCGGCCACGGTATGTTACCAATTTATATTAGGAGTGTTTAGAATAATAATTTCTATAAAATATATTTTCAAACATGAAATATCATGTATAGATAGTATTTGATTTTTAAAAAAAATATTTAACATATGTATCTATAATATAATATAATATAGTCAGAGTCAGAAAATAATGTTTACGCTAGGAAATGAATATCTATTCTTACGGGCTACAATACTTTTAGAGTTGTATTTTAAATGCAACGGTAAATATGAAGTTTTGTAAAAACTAAAAATGTCCTATAACTGTAAATACGTCGAGTGTGAAAAACGAATAATTAGTCAAAATAATCCGCGCGTCTGCTTGCAACGCGGACCAGCTTAAAATAGTTAAAACACAATAATTAGTCGCCAAATACAGTCTCGATTTCGTATTTTGGCAGATGTAGGCGTGTATAAAAAATGTGTTTTTCGATTTTAACAAACGCGCTAGTCGATAATCAATATTAGCTATTTCTATGTGTGTGTAGAGACTATAAAGTTTTGATGTATTTGAGTAACAGTAGGTATATTAAAATACTTTTTGTTTGTATTGCATATTAATTAAACATTGAATATTTTTATTGTTTTTGAAAAATTTAATTGGAAAAATATTATTGACCACTCTAACAACAATTTTATTTTGTGTGGATTGGGTGACCGTGACAAAAAAAAAATTAACATAATGGACGGTAACTTTTAAAATACCATGTTTCTAAAATGCAATAAACAATTATTTAATGAACAAATACTATGTCATGTTAATTACAAATCTACAAAATAATAAAAAAAATTTCAAAAAAATATTGAAAAAAAATATTCTTCTCGACACTGTGTTGTATAGGTACCTAAATTACACGCGATACTACTATATTATATAATAATATAATATATTTTAAATATTTCATATAAAATAAATGTATTATTCTCGTGACGTGAAGAATATAATAAATTGGTACTTCAGAGGCAGGGATGTTAAAAAATCATCTTTATCATTGGGAACAAAAGCCTGTTAAATTAACATCACATCTTGTATATTCTTAATATATAATATTAAGCATATTATTAATATTCATATATTATACCGTAATAGTGTAATACCGTATTTATATTATGTTTTATTTTATTTTAAATAAGTATAATATACTTTAAATCTCTGCAGAGATCTTCTCTATTATCCTCCAAACCTTGTTATTCCAGACGTATTTTAAGTTAGGAGGGTTACCTACACAATAGGTAGGTATTTTTAAAATTGTAAAACAAATAAATAAATAAATAAATAAATAAATAACGACAGTGTATACAAACGGTTATTCAAAAAATCTAAGTGGGATCCTAACAATTCTGAGGAGACTTTAGGACATTATCTATACACGCAGTAGTCAGTAAACTTTTTGCAATTTCAACGTCATACTTATTACTTTTACAATATGTCATTGTACTCACTACTCACTATAGGCATTATCCACCTATTTCATTTATGACATTTTACATTATATATGATTATAATAGATTTGGTGCTTCTATTATAAGCTCCGAGGTATATTATAACATTTACTTATTATAACCATATAGATGCTACTAGTCAGTAAATATAAGGATAACAATTAACATTTAGAAAGAGGAAGTTGAAGCCCCTCAAAATACCCACATAAAGGTTAAGGGAGACGTCACTCCTCTTTTATATCTTTCTTTTGACTAGTGACTCCTTCGTACAATTATAAATTAAAGTAAAAATATAATTGATTGATTTAATTAGGTTATAGTTTTAATATACAATTGGTTTACCTATACAATTTATCATTTGAAATGTATTAAAAATATTTTTTAAGTAGATGAAAAATATCATGCTTCTTTCAATAATGAATACTATAATCATGTTAGATATACATCATTATGTGTTATTAAATATGAGAAGTAGTAAATCGTCTAAATATCCCTAGGAAAATATTTTTCAGAGAGAGTGCTTTACCATCACTCAAGTCTTTGGTTAGGCCCTATTGCGTTACGTACACGCTATCGTTCTAGGGACTTGTAACTAAAGTATACGTCATAGAGTACGACAAAAACCACCTACTGCCAGCCCGTATATAGTCTCGAGTACAGAAAAGCCCAACGAACCGTGTAAAATGATACAGCCGACCGATCTCCTGGGCCATCCGTTGAAAACAACAGATGCAGACCTCCCGTATATTATATATCTCTATAATAAGTGTATATTATGTGTGTGGCGCGGGCGTATCTCTATGTAGTAATATTAAACATTCTCTTCGGGTAGGTTTTTCGTCCTCTCTCTTGTTTTCCTCTCCGTATACACTAATGCGCACGTATAGCAGATGCGATGCGATAAGATAACGAACGCATATTTTGTATATACGCGCACGCATAATATTATAATATAATATATATATATAATAATAATACAATATATATTATAGTATCCGTGATAAAATAAAATACGATTGGTGGCAGTGGTGGTGGCTGAGGACCGGTCCCTGTTCACGTCGTGTGTCGCGCGTTTGCATAATGCGCCCCAGATCGGTCGTCCCGATAACCCACGACGCGATCCGTCCACGAACCGGTGGCGTTCGATCGACGTGTTATATCTTAAATCATATAATATGTGTATGGCCCATAGGTACATTTATATTATAATATCATACTATATTATATATACACAGGGTGTTTCGTAAATCCGTGTCTCGCGCGTTGTCATAATTATTTATAAGGTGAATAAAAATGTTTTCGATAATTCACGATTTTTCAGCAGTGTAGAGTAGGTATTATATAGGTGATGTGTTGATATAATATGATATATCCAAAAGTATAACATAAATTTATGGATTTTTTACTGTCAACATTAATACATATATTATAACGTTTAATAAAAATCAAATATAGTCAAATTCAAAATTATGTATGCCTACTATCACTATACTATCTAGATGATTTTAAATTGAAATCTTTTTTTAACATATTACTTATTATTATTGTAATAAAACAAATTATATTCGAATTTCCATAAATATGATAGGTGTACTACTGCAGGTTATCAAAAATTGAATAATGCTTAACTTTTAGGATGAATATTTACTAAATTTTATGTATTCAAATATTTATATAGCAAGAACACTTTTGACAGTGAGCTGATTTTGAAAATATTGATGAACAATACGAGACTGTTGGAACACACTGTACATATACAATACCTACCTATATATAACACCGCCGAACGTGTCGTCGCACAACCAATGAGACGGTTTTCGGAACGACTCTCATATAATAAATATATAATTTATATATACAAAATAAACATCGTACAATATTATAATATATTATTTTATAGACGTGAAAGGACTAAATAAATGCAGCGACGTACATATTAAAATCGAATAAAACACCCGTCGACGACACGACAGTATTATTATTATTATTTTGACGGATGATAATAATAATAATAATAATAATATATCGTACAACAATATAATATTCCTTGGGAATGACGACGACGACAATAATAATAATACGTTTTCCTTCTGACTCACTCGTCAACGATGGTCCCCGGCGATATCGAACGCAGATACTATATTATATTGTGGGGGTGCATAACCTACCTGATGTGTATACTGTATAACAGTTCTTTTGACCCGCCAATCATTGCCGATCGATACGCAACTATAAATTATACGGGACTGTATACAGGTCTGGGACCAGCGACTATATAGATGGGGTTATTCTTCTTATTCTTCTGCTTCTTCTTCTTCTACTCGTCAACGTTTACATTATGATTATTATTGTTATTGTCTCATTTACATTCGAATGGGGTACTTTTGTACACCGAAGTGTATATATATATAGGAAAAGAAAACAGACAAATTCGGACAATCGTATCTTGTGCATGAGTATACAATACTAATATATTTTAATAAAAATGATAATATACCAGTCGTTTATGTATACATATATATTGTACACAGTATATAGCGTATAATAGGTACGTCACATATGTATATTTTATCGACGATAAATCATGACTTACCGTGTGATAGGCATATAAAAGGCACATACACACAACGTATTCACGAAACGGTTTATCTCTATACATATATTATTATAGACTAAAGCGTATCGCATCATCCGAAAAAAACGCGGGAACACAATTAAATGTGTTATACGATATTATGATAATGTTAATGTAGAATAGCTATATCTTTTTCCTTCTGAATGTCGCCTGTCGCGATGACGCCGATAAATACTCGAGTATTATAGGCCTGTGTAATTTATTATATTATAGGTATAAACCTGCTATACCAATAACACGATTCCGCAGACGGTACGGTCAAAAAAATTTTTTTCAACTGTAATGGATAACAAATAACGACAAAGGACAATTACATTTTTTTTATCGTATCGAGAACTTGGAATGAAAAATTCGTGTTTATTTATTTCATTTTTTTAAATAATATATGTGGCATCTCTATCCACAAGGAAAAAATATCCAACGTACAAATGTTGTAACATTTATGTTACTCCTCTTGTAAGTAATACTTATCATAACTGGAAATATTTTAAGAATGTTATCACGCAAAAATATAATTGTATATAGATACCATATACTACATAATATATAGTATTATTTTAATATAAAATTGTTGAGCCTGTACAATCGGACGACAAACTATCAACAAAATTGAAGTAGGCCTCGCGCACATATTTAGCTCATCGTTTTTAGGTTTTGTAATAAACCAATTTCGATTTAGTCCAAAATAATTACGAGCACAAAATTGTTTTGTTACAAAAAAAAAATAGATGTTCATAATACAGGTTTATTTCCTATATAAATATTATGTTATATATAAAAAAACAAAAAGATTTTTATTGAGTTACGAGTCCAAACTCGTTGAATCAGCACTTCTTCTATATGGCAAAGAAAATTGTCAAATCTTCGTAAAATATATTTAGTGTACCCAATTACCCAAATATCCTACACTCGCGTCCCACGCGGCCATGTGGGTGGCTATTGTAGTATGTACAAAAGTTACAAACAAATATAATGTAATGTAATGACAAACACCGTTTGCGAAAATAATAGTCTAATTCATAATTCATTACCACACCATTGTAAGAAATAATGAAACGTTGATAATTTGGTAAAAATTACGGGACTGTCGTTAGGTTGGTTGAGTATTTAGCAAGTGGCAGCTGCCAGCAGACGTACATAAATACGAGAGGGTGGCGTTAAAATTTAAAATTGAATATTTACACGAAAGTAATAATATAACAAAACCGTAAAGATTTTTATTATATAAATATTATAATCCGTTATCCGTAACCCATCATGCGCACTTATTTTATTCGACGCTATTACTATACCGTGCCATCAACAAGGCGTTGATGATAAAATACAAATTTTTTCTTTCAATAAATTAAAATATATTTATTTTAATTCGTATGTAAAATGTAATTTGGTATAAAATATACTATATAATAATATCGGGGATTGTAAATTGCATTCACAGTGAGCCGGTAGTAAAAATAGTATAGTAAATTGCGATCGGTATTTTTCAGTATAAATTTCTATGTAGTAAAATGCGTCCATAGTATCTAAGTGACCTGGAATTCATCAATATCCGTTTTAAAAACTTTTGTAGATTTATTCATTTATCGTTCGGTTTTTACATAAATAAATATACAAAATTGTTTAAAACGGTTATGATATTAGATATAATGATACTTTACGCATATTACGATTACCTATTAATATTTTAGTACGTTTTATTCGCACCACACGATAACATGGATATACGAACTGCATTTAACATTTACTATTAACTCTATATTATATAATTTACCTGTTTTTTATTATTAAAATATATTATTTTTTACTGTATAACTATTATTTTTTTAATTTTTATTAACTAATTTATTTATTTTAAGAGACTAAGCAACAAGCAACTTTTTGGAGGACAGTGATAGTCGCCTCCTCGTGGTGTCCTCTGAGAAAATTGCTAAATGACTATCATAAAAATAATATTTCTTTGGGGCGCACTTTTCAACATAGAAATTTATACCTGTAAAAGTGAGAAGTACCGGGAGCAATTTACGTTTGTCCAATAATACAATACTATATTAGTCTTATGAATACGTTTAATTTCAAACTTTTTTGGATGTGTAAACACATGTTTTCTCTTTTGTGATCCTCTCGCTGTACCTATATATTGTTACGAACAGCGATAAACAATACATGTTTTTGATTTTTTCGACACAAAGCAAATAACATTTTATTTTGTTTGACGTCATAATATGTGTGTAGATGACGCAGAAATGGACTGCATAAAAGTTCAGTGCATTATTTTTCAATACAAGTTATAGTTTGTTTAGAAAATGTGTTTGCGTCGCATACTATATATTAAACACAGTGAAAATACTTTCTAAAAAGGTTCATTTTTTATACATACACTTAATCGATATAAATATGATATATCATATGTTATATATATTATTATATGGTTCAAATGGCAATCGCGATACGTTTGTTATTATTTTTTATAATCTTATCTGTAGAAGGTCTAAAATCTAAATGGCGTTTCGATGATTTATCGTGTTGATAATTTTTCAATGGATAGATAATATACAGAAAAATATATATATTACTACACATTTATAAATAGCCTCATACTGAATACACATAACATCACGGTGGTCTCGTTCGAATTTGGCACACTCTAATAATATTATACTGTCGCTCGTTAAGGCGTTACTGATGGTTATTCTTTTTTTTTATCTCTATATATAAAATATACACGCCTCATGTCTTCCGCAGCATTTTATCTGTATATATGTATAATATATTATATATAGACCCCCGGACCATATGGGTGTTATGCAAGACCGAATGGTTTGTCATTAATTATTTGTTCAACTATATCGTACTATCTTGATATCATATCGATATATGATGGCTCGTGATGTATAAAATTACACGGTAGTTCGTTTCATTAAATTAAACATATTGCAGTAAAACGGACCGGAAAATATAATGTAAACAGCGGCGCGTACAATTTCCAAAAAACTATCGTCCAAACGGCTGGTTTGATGATAATTATGCAAGATATATAAATTATAATGTATAAATATAATACAAATAGTGTCTTTCGGGCACGGGGCAAACAGCAGACACGTTTTTGGCACGCGTGCGTCTCGTAAAGGATCCCCTTTCCGATTATAATATTATTTACACGAGTTCCATTTACGTACACATATACTCGTCTATACGCTAAACAGAAACCGGTGTTTAACGTGCACCGTCATGAATATTACTCGATATACCTTTCGTTTTCATGTACGTATATATATCTAACTACTTTCAATGATTATAACATCATTGAATATTTGAATTTATACAAATATCATAAATGCGCGGTCGTTTCGTCGAAAATGTACTTATGTAACGCATTTATACGCACGCACATAATTATGACGTTTATTTCGCATAGTCATGACCACTAGACCACTTGTGAGCGTAATCATTTTTATTCGTTTAACTCAATAAAACTGATGCTGCGACAGTGCAACTACTGCTACTCTTGCATATTGCATATACATATTATTTTATTTTATTTATTTATTTATTTTATTTTAATTTCATATGATAAAATACTGGGCCCCACTGAGAATACTCGTGTGGGGGCCAAATACTCAAATACTTATACTTATACTTGAATATTTGAGTAATTGGTATACGTATTATATATTTATATACCATAATATATGTCAATGTATGAAGTTGCAGTTTTTTATATATTATGTTTGTAATAAAAACCTAGTTATTCTATAGAATAACAGGCAATAGGCATTTTCAGTTAAAGTACTGAATAAATACAAAAATAATTTTTTTTAATTGTAGTTATTCTATATAAAAACCATATGAATTACAAAAGTTAAAGGTTACAATATAGTTTATGTCTATTGGCAATTATTAAATGTAATATAATTAACCGTTATAATGATTGTCGTCGTACAACCGGTGAAGAGGGAACTTTGAACCATCAAAATATTTATACATATCTAATATTTTATAATAATAATATATAGTATAATAAATAATGAATTTGAAAAAGTGTATTATGTTTTTTTGATTAAACTCATTTTAATGCATAATTAAATTAAATTAATTATTAAAGTGTTAATCACAAAAAAATATATTCAAGTTAAAATACAAGTGCATTTAAAATTAGGTAAATGCATAAAATATTGTTAATGTTATGTTAAATAATAAATTATAAATTTCTGTTGAATCTAAAAATTATTATAAAAAATTGACTCTTAGAATTCCAATCGTTATTTTTTAAAACGCATGAATTATTATTGGCATATGGATTTAAAAAACCTTTGATTGTTACCAAGTGATTAGAATTAGATGACATCACAAGTCGCGATGAACTTTTTTGTACATATATACTGAACTTTTTGACCAGGAATAAAATTGGTTTAATATGCGGTATTTTTAACAATACAAAAACCCAAGGTGTAAGCTCTAGATTCTATTGTGTTTACTGTTTAGTCCTTATAATAATGAGTACATAATACACGTTCACATAAACTAATGCTAACGTATAATATAATAAACTGTGATATCGGGCACGTAAAAACATTTGGACCTATTTAAATATTTAATTTAAATATTAACAGCATTTTGAGATTTATCAAAAATAAATCACAAATAAAATTATATAATTTATATAAATAATAAGGCGTAATGGATCAAAATATGATAAATACGTTTTATTATTACGTGGACAAGTAGCTATGTCCTATAGTGATGCATTTATGTGTGTACGTGAAATGCAATGAACCTAAGTTTAAAACTAAAAATTTCGATAGATTCACTATTTTTTTCGTTCGATGTATAGGCTATATGAAGGTCCCTCTTACGACCCCCTTTCCCAAATCACTGAAGTCTATGCACGCGCGGCAGACGCGACGCTTGATTGGTCCACGAAATAATAATTTTCAAAATTACCTATGTAATCGTCGGACGTCGGTCCAGGTGTTTGGTTTTCCATATAGGTACGCTTATGTGTGTGTACGTATAAATATTAAATATATAGTATACTGTCCGTGTATAATAATAATATACACACGGCGGTGATTATCATCAGCTGTCAATCACAATTTCGATAATACCGATAATTATTTTTTATTATTCTATGAGTCCTATATATGGGTGCCTATATATATATTATATTATTATAACAAAGCGTTTTATTGTTCGGTCCGGGCACGTGGTGGAAGTTAATAACACGACGATGTGTATATAAAAAAATGTATATATATAATGTACTCACCTACCCTTTTTATTTCCGAGGGTTGGCACAAAAGAGTTATATGCCTACACCGTGCTATCTGGTCAATTATTAATTATTGTTTTTCTAAACGTATAATACGTTTACCCGTATATATGATTTTCGTTTTATACGTTTTTATTTTTTTTTTTGCGGTCACGTCGGAAGTGTACGCCCAATAAGTCGAGACTATCGAAACCTGCAGCTGGACTTTGCGGTTTACACAACACACACATCACCAATCTCGTTTTGGACAAAACAATTTAATAATAATAGTATTGATGTTTGAAATGTATAATATGTGTATTATATATATAATAATAATATATTAACTCTATTGTTTGAAAGTACACGTATGTATAACATATTATAGTAGCACCACGTTTATTATACATAGGTACAGAACGATATTGTTTTGCGGTTTCCGGTAAATTACACCTTGCCTGTTTTTTTAACCGTAAGAGCGCGTTAAAGTGGTAAAAAAAGGTAATTTTTATCGTATACTCGTATATAAACCCGTGATTTTGGTTTTTAAACAGAACCCCTTCGGTTTCAGTAGTTATCGTATACTAGTTACACATAATATAATAATAATATTTTATAATATATATATATATATAATCGGCTCAAAAAATAAATTTGGTAGCCACATTGGGGCGGATCAAGCGGAAACGGGATCACGGCTATTATATTTTTATTATTCATTTCACGTAGGTGGGTAAACAATCGATGTAGGAGCTCTTAAAAAAATCGTTTGGTTTTTGTGTTTAATACAAATTTATAATACAAATCCTTACAGCTCAACATGTATGCTTTTTTAACATTTTAACCGTCATAATATAGTACATAAAGTCGGTTATAGATTTTTATCAAATACAAATAAAGATATAAGAGCCCTTCTATACGAAATAATAATATTTTGCGTGCAAGTATAGGGTTATGTTTGAGTTTTTATTTATTTATTTCATTAAATAGTCGAGAACATGGACCACATGCTATATTATATTATGCCGGGTTTACACTATACGTCACCAAAATGACAACTCGCCGTTTTTTGAAAAATAGAAGACAAAATGAAAAAAATTTCACGAACTTTTCCAAATTGGTGACACAACATGTTTGTGTTTCTTGTATATACTGTACATATCCGTCATCTAATAGTCCACGATTTAATTTGCAAACCATGATAAGTAAAACTAATTTTAGATGATTGCTGGATAATTGAATTACAAAATTGTTATTTTAACAATTTATATTACGCTTATTTACGTATGATGGGTTAAATAATTATATACATTACAATCATTACATTATGTGTATTCTATTTTTTTTTAATTCTATTAGTGCGGAGTAGAGGAACAACGGAACAACTATGGTATATTTTAAAGAATATAATAATATACGTAACATTATACCATTTTTTGCGGCAGGTATCGATAGTGCAAAACGATATAGAGGAAAATAAGAAATCCAACTTTGGAGAATATAGAGATAAAACAAAATATATATAGTTATGTAAAAATATCAGAATCTACATAACTGAATAGAAACAGGAAACAGGAAATAATACAATTAAATATATATATATAAAATGAGTATATTATATACTGTTAGGTGGACCAGAATTCTAAGTATAATGGCGTATTAGAAATTTAAAATGTACCCACAAATTTGCGAGAAATGAGACTGTTTAAATAAAAATATGTTTATTATACAACATTCAAAATTTTTTTAAGTGTTAATTTTTATTCGTGGTATCTAATAATAGAAACTATTATACATATAAATATATAAATATATTTATAAACGATAATACATTTTTCAAATATTCTACTTGTTACTTTTTAAAAATCGTTTAAAGTAAAACATTTAGTTAATCGGAAGTTAATCTCTCAACCTATAGATAATATCTATACATTTAAATTATTACAAATTTTAATCATAAGTTCATAAATATGCCATACATTGCTAATCGTCATACAATATACTCTGATAAATTTAAAAAAAACCTTGTAGTATATAAGTCCTATACAGTCATATGGACTATACATGACTGATATCTGATAGTTAATACCAGAATATATAAATAAAGGTAAAATATATATAAGAAGTTAGAGGGTTAGGTTTCACTAAAACTAAGTGTATGTGTTTTTTTTTACAACAGAAGTGTTTGCGTAAAATTATATTGTAAATAAACTCCCATGGTCTTAAATGGTTTTTAAAAATATTTCTAACGATTGCATTATATGTACTATGTATAAGAACTAATAAGAGTGTAGGGTGAACTTGAATTGTTTTTAAAACGTTGACATAAAACACTTGATGCAATATGCACACTAAAAGGCTTTTGGCTAAACAAATTGTTTTCAAGAGTTATTTTTTTTTTAACTCGAAAATCGAGATAGTCAACATAATACAAGTATTGTCAAATTTAACGAGAAGAGGGTAAAAAAACGCAAACAATACGATGTTAAATAATAGTAATAAAAAAGCATTATTCTTAAAATAATATAATACATTTTTTTTATTTATTTATTATAAGCAGCTCTAACTGCTATAACCAGATACATTTCATGACTTTGCATATCGATTAATTTTACTCGGAAAATGTTTTAGATAAGATATCAATCAGATTCAAATAACCATTTCAGACCTTACACAGTTTTATTTTTCATATTTCTGACTATAAAATATATGTACAATTATTTTTTTACTATAGAGTAAATTATTGCAATGCATTTCTTTAGAATTCGTTATATAAACACGTAAACAATGATAAACATGTATATTTATAGGTAAGATATTTATAACCATAATTTAGTTTTTTAGTTAATACCTTATAAGTTATAAGTTTTAAATAATAATTTATTTTATAGAGTTGACTACTACAAGTATTTTAAGGTTATTCAAAAATAATCTGTTTTTCTTTAAATATTTGTAATACTTAATGCTCTTAAGCAACATATTAAAAAATAATTGAAATTTTGAAAACATATTGATTTTTAATATATGTGTTTAATTGTTTTTTAATTTGTCTGTGTATTTAAATTAAATTAGATTCATTGGAATAAATAATAAAACAATGCAAAAATCATTTATACTTTATACTTTTTGGAAAATTATATTTTTAATTTTAACTATTTTACATTGAAAATGCGCTATGATATTTTGAAAAATGTATGTATGATAAATATATTACATATTATGGTCCAATACTATTGCATTATACCTATGCATTTTATAAAAAAAACAGACAATACAGTCTACAATGTAACACAACAAAATCAAATTACTATTTTTAACTACACAAAGTAATAAGATTGTGAATTTAATGCTAATGTTTGTTTTGTTAAACTGTAGAAATTTAGGTTTTTTTAAATTATCACTTATTGGGTCTTAGTAAAGTAGTAACAAAATTCTATTTTGTATACATTTTTATACTTTAAAAATAATTATACTATTCCATAACAATATTGAGAAAACTTAGTACATACCTATTTAACTTAAATATTAAAGTTTTGTATAAAAAAAAACCCCTTTTCAGATTGTAACTACAGGACGCAAATTATTTATTAGTACCTACCTATTTAGTATATATATTAGTATATTACAATGCGTCACATATTATTATCAACAATTAATGGATCCTGTAGACGAGAAGGTATTTCAAATTGTATATACGTGTATATTATCTATAAATTATAATGTACTTATATATAAGTTATAATGAACACATTCACGTGTATATGCGGTACATGTGTTACCCGGATATAGGGTGCCCCACTAGCGTTAAAACTTTTTTAAACCGATAGCATTGCTCGGAACTCCATCTGCAGCAGTCGTTACCCCGCCGCCTCAATCATCCCATCCCGGATAGTCTTTAAAAGCACCAACGGCCAACACTATTACACTTATTTAGACTGCACGTGTAGGTACTCCCGCGGTATCCTTTATAGTATATTATATACCATCATATTATAATATATTACGATACGTTAATGTGTTTTAAATTAATGTTTATTGTTATAAATTGTATACAATATAATAATGTAGTGGTTGTCGAGTGGCAGTAAGCAAGTCAATAACGAATATTCAAATTATAATAAACTATAATTCGTTAAAGGCAATAGTATACTATAATATAGTTACATTATAATATAATTACTCGATTTCAGATGTATGGTTTTTCAAAAACAATTTTACACTTGAATTTTTAATTTTTTTGTTTGTAAAATATAACCGTGCATCATAATGATGGTTTCAATCATATACGCATAGAAAGTATTCAATATAGTTTAAGTACGTAATTATATTTAGACCACAGTGTATAATTATCTTAACGTAAAACATATCACACACATTAATATTCATTACTTTGGAAACTAATAATGTTTTTGAAAATATATTTTTTTTTTTTACATAAATTGAAGTCATTACAACATATTTAAAGGAAAAAATGATATTTTACTAATTTTAATTTCTTAATTTTTTTTTTTGAATGACAATATATTTCTAATTCTATACTCTAAGTTTCTATAGCAGTCTCTAACCGTAAATTTGTTGAAAAATAAAATATAAAATCGTTCAAATTTCGTTTTTATGTATCAAAGTTCTCTAAAAAATATTCTGCTTATAGGAAAATGAAATGAAAAATGTTATTATCGTTTAAAAAAATAAAAGTTTAAATAACAATAAAATATAATTCTTTTAATATTTTTAAAAACGATGATCTTTTTTTAAATAATGAGTCTTATGTTCAAAAAACTCATCACATCTAAATATTTATACATAGCCTTAAATAAATGTACCACCGTACTTGTAACAAGAGGTATTGTGATAGTCGCGAGAACCAAACTGATATACGATCGACCACGGGTTCCTGCACCTGGATTATTATATCCTGCAGCAGCCTGCGGTTACCTATATATTTGTTTACGCCCACAGTCATATAATCTTCTTGCACTGAACGAGATTTATGAGATCTACGAACGATTAATTTTTAATAATTGTTATACACGAACGTAATATGTATATATAGAGGTGCTCGTATAGGTTAGGTCCAGGTGTATCAGCAGTATTACACATGGGCGCCCGTCTGCATCTGCAGATTAAATCTATGACGGGGTGAAATCATGACGTAAATAGATACAAACCAAACGAATCTAAGAAAATAATTGACGTATAATTATTTTTTAATGTTAGAATTAATTAATGTTACTAACATAGTAAAATATTAGGAAATATAGCATTGCTCTCCGCTGAGGTGAAACCTCTTATTTTAGAGATTGCAAGAGAGCAAGAATATATTCACTTAACAAAACTTAACAATTATGTATTATGATAGGTGCCTATAATAAAGTAACTATACTACCAAAGAAACAAAACTGTGGTTTTAAAAATGTATTAATTAATACATTAAATTTGGTAATATGCATATGTAATATGTATGTTATAAAACAATCGCTAATTTTAAAATTATTTTATTTAGGTACATTTGTAAATTATTTGAATTCAATATGTCTGTTAGGATTAACCGAATTACGATTTGGGAATTATTAAATAATAATTTATTTTTATATTAAATTATAATTTAATATTGAAACAAGTCTCGGCCCATCTGTCGTGGAATCAACTGTGGTATATCGTGCCACCCTCTCGGAGTCTCAGACAATATTAAGTATAATATTAATAATATATGTATAACGTATATAGGACATAGGTACACGATGGTATACACATTACACAGTACGATAGTATTACGCGGGTAACTACGACTTATTATGTTACGGCGGCGTAGCGTTACCCTTGCACGCCCGTGATTCACCGACGGACGCCGCGTTAGACACCGAACACGAAAACACGTGTCATAAATTATTTTAATAAAAATATATGGTATTAGCGCTATGTATATTACCCGCACCACGGCGTATCGTACAACGATTATGTTGCCACAGTAAATTAAAATTATAACCGTATATTATGTATATAGGTACTGGGTAGGCATATATACGACCGATGCGTTATATTGCAAAACGACCGATTTGTAATCGTAGTGCGGTTTAAATGCGGTCATTGTATAGGGCCGTTCTATTATAACGCTAAACGCACAGCGTTTGCCCTAAATACCAACGGCCTAAACAATTAAACCGATTATCCAAAACGTTTAAGAGGAAAAGAAATAAAAAATTCATTAAAAAAGAACATTAAGTACAAGAATAACGTGATAAATAATGTACAATATTAACATAATAACTATTATTATTATTGTATAATATTTGTTAATTATTGATCGCGAAGACCGTTTGCAGAGCGATATAATCCAATTAAAAATTGGGACTTCATTAAAAGTCCAGATTGAGGTTTAGAATAAAAAAATTTACTCATATACTTGCGGGTTGGATTAGATAGGTACCGATAAAAAATCTTAAAGAAATGAATTTTATTATTTTAGACTACAAACGGTTCGTGTAATCGTATATCTATACTACCGGCACATAATGGAGCGTTTATTTTTTTTTCTTTATTGCAATTGCTGTTCACAGCTAAGTGAATAGTGAAATAATAATAATAATAATAATAATAATAATAATAATAACAACAACAATATCAATAATGGACGACGACGATGAAAACGAAAACTACTAAAAGGTGAACGGAAATTGCGACCCGACGACGTCTGAAAATGCGTCACATCTTTAACGGCCGCCGTATATAATATAAAAATTATTATAATAAGTAATGACCGATCTCGCGGCGGTGAACGCTCAACTCGACGACGACTACGGCCCGCGAAAACGCATCGTAGGCCGTAACAGTACTGTAGAAGTAGTAGTAGTAGTAGTAGTAGTAGTAGTAGTAGTAGTATTAGGAGTAGTAATAGTAAATGCAGTAGTAATAGTAATAGTATTAACGCAATATTTTAGTACAATAACGCGGGCTGCGAAGCGGTTACGGTGCGGCGGCGGCGGCGTACGGCGGCCTGCAGAGCGCGCGTCGGTTGTCGATTTCCCGCGCAAAACCGGTCGGGGCAACACTGTGCACCGGCCGCCCGCCCCGCCGGTCCGCCCCCGGGAACGATCGACACAGTCGAGCGCGCGCGCGACCGTTATCCAACCGACCGAATTTCAAATTCAAAATCGTCAACGACCGCCGAGCAGCAGCCGCCGTCTCGCCGTCGTCGTCCGCGCGAAAACCTAACAGCTTGTGTATTTTTTTTTCCTTTCAAAAAAAAAAATAATATTTTCAAACCGTCGTTTTTCGCTGCTACCACCGCCATCATCCGTCGACCGGCTCGTCAATACGTTCTCCGGCTCACGAGTCACGAAACACATAAACGCGCGGACTTGGTCGTGCAATTCTTTCGTCGTCACAGAGGCGCGAGCAAGTAACATACACACCACCAGCACACGGACTTTCGGCCATGGTGTTGTCAGACGTCAACGGAAACGGTAAGAAATCGGCGGCCGAACGGTGGCTGAGACAGCGCAACGGGCAGCGGGCGTCGGCCGTCCGATGCATTTTCGGGCCGCCCGAGAAACGGGCCCATCTCATGGTGATCATGCGGAACGAGGCTGAAATGGAGCGAAAACGGATCGAGTTCGCGGCCCGGTACGAGCCGGTGGGCATGTCGCCGAGCGAGCGGCGCAACTTTTTCGCGGGACTGATCAAATCACCGCCGAATCATCATTACAACAACGGTAAGTAGACTGGCGTTAGGCAATGCGATAGTTGGCGCGATAATATGGCCGCCGCGCGATCGGAGCTGTAGACGTTGTTCGCGCCGAGTTACGGGCGCGTCGGCGCCGGCCGTTATGATATTTCGTTCGTTCGGGCGGGCAGACAAACGCGCGGGAAAAATTGGATCGTCCTCGGCGAAAGGCACGCGGTTTTACATTTCAATGTTTCATGCGATAATTCGTATTATTCGTGACAAATAAAAGTATTGCGTCGATCGACAATAATAAAATGCATACTGTCCATGACTCGCCCGTCCACCCGCTGTACCCGCGTTCGGTGGTGTTGTAGATTTCGTGCGCTTTTAGACAGGTATTAAAAAAATTGTATAGAACTATTAATTACTGTGACCGGTCGCAGCGCATTACGGAACGTTTTAACTAACGACAATCGAACGTATACGATAAAAAAAAAAATTATTTATCCGCGGTTCGGTCGCTCCAAACACGTGTTCTCGGTCCCTACACACCTGTTGCTGCATACGATCTTGTCCCTCCAAAAACCGTTTTGAGTTATCGCCGTCTGTGTCGAGAAATCCAACAGTGGTAATTTTTGTGCTCAGACAGTATGTATGTGAATACAAAGCTCTGGCTATAGAGTCGCGCGAGGTTAGGTGTTGTCGTTGTATTACGTAAACACACGTATCGCGGCGTTCGAGGTTATTGTTATTTTTATTATTAATATGAAAAGTATTTTATTAAATAAATAAAGAGTATTACATCCGATTGTGTGTGTGTGTATGTGTGCGAGCACGCGCGAGGTAAACCTTTAGCGACATAATAATCGCGATAACCACAAATAATAAAAAAATTATCAATAAATCACCACTCACAAAGCGCGTTGAGCCGTGTCTATGGTTGAAGTTGGAAACGACAGGTCGGAAAAAATTATTTTAAAAATGGAGGGAGATTGCGGTTGTACTCGTCCGAACGAACCACGGGCGTCGGCCCCGCGGCAGGTCCGCGTACGCCGTACATCGGTGGTAGCGTATGTAAGGACTGTAAGGCGTACGCACGTATTTTGCCGCCAAAACCTCTACGGTAGTCACCCGCCACATCTGCCCGGCTCGGTAATCCGACATGATAATATATTATATTATAAATTATACATGTAGTATACAATACGATCTCCGTCGGGATCGAAGTAAAAAAAAAAAAAAATCCTTTTTTTATGATTTTAGGTTAGGTATAATAATGGTTGTGTGTGTGTGTCGGTAGGTCGGCGTCGACATGATGGTCGGGGGTGCGGCGGGGGCGAGGGTCGGTTGAAATTTTAAAATGCACGAGACGTGCGCCGCGCGTACAACGACGATCGATATATACGACCGGTATAATAACGCGCGTTTTTCATTCTTCGCGCTCGGCCGAAATCGAACGTGACACTTTTGAAAACCGGTATTTTTTTCGAAAAAACGTACGGCGACGAGACGACGTGTCATCGTGTCCGTAAACGGACGGCTGGAGTTTTTTCTCTCCTAAAACTATTGCGTACACATATACAACATAATACATGCTATCGTTATATTTATTGTACACCCGGATAGTTTTCTCGTACCGGAGTCGCTGGAATAACATTAAAAAGCACGCACACTGTTCGTAACGTGTCCGCGGTGCACGTGTGTTTTTTTTTTTTTGAAAAAACCGAACGACTTATACGGCGCACAGTAATTCAAGGCCTTTTTCATTGGCGGGGTGGTGATGATGAGTGATTTATATATGTGTGTGCGTGTGTACATAATATATACGAGTGAATCGACGCGAAAGCGAATGAGACGTTGTACGCGGTGACAAAAAATTGGCGGGAAACTTGTGCGTAGCACGCGCTCCGCGTAAAAAAACCGAACGCGAATGTAACAACGGCGATGGATGTCGAAGGAATAAAAAGCGTCACCGGCGAACGACGAAAGGGGAAATCTGCGGAGAAAAAAAAAATCGTATTCAAAACGGGTTTTAGACGGCGCGCGGCCAAAAAACACTAATCGGCGGAGCGGCGTGTCCCTGTCGCGTCGCCGATATCACACGCGGCCGCGCGCGGAGAATGTCTCCGCCAAGGCCGTTTAATAATGCGCCGGCGACACGGCAGCTACCGTTTCGTCGGTGCGCGCGCGCTCGTAAATATAAATTGGGCGGGAAAAACTCGACGTACGCTCGTGTAGAATATTATTATGTTTTATGATCGGTCGTCGCGTATACACCTTCTCCACGCGATCGACGCAGCTCGTAATAAGGCGTATTATTATTATTATTATTATTATTATGATTATTATTACTATTATTTTCGACGAGTTTTTTTTTCCTACCTGCCGCCGACCTACGCCTCCCTCACCGCCGTACACTGCGCGCACCGTCTCATCTAGATTACAGCGAGAGAAAGAGACGGAGCGCGTGCGCGCGCGCGTATAATGTTTGAATTATCGTTTTATTTTATTTTTTTTTAATTTTTACGTATTTCGGTTTTTTTTTCATTCTGTTCGACGAGATAAAAAAAAATTTAAAAAATACGTCGACCGGTTTACGTTTTGTGGAAAACGAAAATAATATAAAACATTATCATATTAATACGCGCTCTTACCGATGTGTGCATACTAATAATTATTATTATGAACAATACGACAACGACGACCGTCGTTGCGGTGACGAAACAAACTGTTGGGTTTCAACGCAATCAAAATACTCGATCAGTGGCGGATTTCCTCGTATCGCGCACGACTGCCATTATAATGATATATATTGGTTTTAAAAAAAAAAAAATAATGAACATTATTATATTATTTTACGATAATATTATAATTATTATTATGTGATACTGTTATCGAGCAGTTTTCTCTCTTCTATTCGGTACGCGAGTTGATGTGTTGCAACGCGCACGTGATAAAATTTTTTTTTATTATTCCGTTTGCGCGTCGTCGCCGTTATCTGTAGCAGCCGCGGCCGTTCTCCGCCGATTATTATTATTTATTACGTCTAATATATATATATATAAATATATTATATTTTTTGACATGTATTATAGTACATACTAATATTAATAATTATGATTGTGTTATACTTGTATCGTGTATAATTTTTTTTTCACGATGATACGTTTTTTCCGGTTGTAACACGTTGTCGTTTTCCAGATAAACAATCTGATTTGGGTTCTCGGAATCGGACGGTCGACGACGGCGACCTATCGGTCTGTTGTGTATTATTGTTACTTTTTTTTTATCATAGACAAAATAATAATTGGTCGTTTAACCTTGAAAAACAATAATACAACATAATGGCCTGTTTTGAACCGCGGTCTTTGTAGCTTGTTCTAGAAAACGTTCGTTTCCGCGCTCCGCCGTCCCTCGCCTATATTATAGCATTTTGTCATCGTGCGCACCATTATAAAAAAAAAAATTAAAATTTCAACCGATCGTCATCACGACTATTATAGTACGTAATAGTATGTACGGTTTTCGCTTTACTCTTTCTCTACAACCGTTTGATATTATCATTCCGATTTCAGGAGCACCGAATTTCCATATTTTTTCCGACATAATTACACCGCGACGTCGTAATTACACGCACAATTTGTCCGACTCGCGCGCCTAATATATCTAATGTACGTTTTTCTCATCGTCCTGTGACGCAATCGATATTGTCGATAATCGTTCGCAATGATAGTAATAGTGTATAACATGATGTGCACCCAACAATGGAAGTAGGATACGAGGAAACCGGCCGCCGGACCAGAATGCCGAATTATTCGTTTCGATGGGTTTCTTTTGTCTCCCTGTACAATCGCATTTATCGCAGTGTCTTCTCTTATTGGCCGGGCAAAACGAGAAAAAAAATAGACAAAAGGTTATAGCCGTCACAAAGGTCTAGGTCACAGATAAACGTTTTGTTGTTACGCCGAATGCCGATGCTGCGCCTAACAACTGCTCCGTTTCCTCGCCGAATTCACTAGATATATCGTTTAAGGTCCCTCCTAATCCGCTGGGTACTTGGGTGTAATATAATATGTTGATGATATACATATCATATTATATTATTTTATATTATGTGCGAATGTAATACGTCATGCGATTCCAAAGAGAAAAATCAATCGTGTACCACTTTGAGAGGGTTAGTGGAGAAGGGGAAAGTAGTTGCGAGACTTTTTATTTTAACTGTCCCGTACCAGAGAGACGTACCACGTCTGCGAATTGATGTATATATCCATCCCCGATAATGCGTTTCGTTCGGAAACACAATGGCGAAATGCATGTCGTTCCCTATATACAGTATACACTGCAAGTGCAGTGTGTGTGTGTGTGTTTTATCTAACACACGCTCGCGCATATAACCTGTTGCCACAGAGGACAAAAGATTTAAAAAAAAAATAATAAATAAGTAAACATCCATATCCTTCTCACAAGGATTTAGTTAAGAAAAAAAAATTGCAGATGGTGAACGCATACATACACACACGTATGCATACACTGTACAACAGGTGGTTAATTTGCAGTCGAGCAGCTGCTGCTGCCGCGGAGGACATTAAAAACGAGTAGATTTTTTTTCTCGCCCACCGTTTCTTTTCCGTCGTATGTTACGCGTGCACTGCACATAGTATATATCATGATATATAATACACAGCGTGTTTCCTGCGTTTGCGGATGTGCTCACCGCAGAACACGCATCATTAGGATTAGGTCATCTCCGCGATTCCTGGTACATTGCACACGCGTATAGTTTTTTCGTATTTCCGTTAAGTCATATTTTTAAATCCCGTATCCGTTTGGTTTCATTAAATAAGATTATACGCAATTATATCGCAAAACTTTAATTTTCTGTATACAAACTTAATCCAATAAATATATAGGTATATTTTATGTATACAACGAGCGTTAAACACCGATAGTTTGTCTCCATAGCTGGACATACTTAGTAAATTGTCTTGCAGGGATTGTGTTCGAATGTTTAAGACGTTTAACTGTTTAAGTCTTCAGATTTGTTTAATTAGATGCACTCGACAATGCATTTTATGTCATTTATCTAATTTAAAATGGTTTTATCTATCTATCCCGTAGTCAGTTTTCACACAGTTGATTGCAGCAGACTGGGGATCTTAGTAGGTTGTTGTGAATTCCTCGTAGATTTTTAGAATTAGTTGATCAATTTTATAAGTTTCTGCTGTTTTTGTTTGGTGCAAGATTACAACAACATAATTATATCAATTGTCTTATCTAACACTAGTAATATTGAGAAAACGATGTGTATGGAAGAATGATTTAATCACCACCGTCGTGTAATAATACTTATAATTTTTAAGTTATAACTTCATATGTATATATTTATAGATCGTTTTTGACGAATGTAAAGACATTATGCAATTATGTATAAAATAATATTATAGTATAGATAATATATACGATATCGATGAATAATTTATAGTTTTGTATATGTATAAGTTGACTTCATATCCCGGGTTCTATATAACTAACCTAGCTGTACTATATATGCACCTATGTACCGATATAACATACAAGTGTTTGTTTTGCTGTTAAAATTTAACATACCTTTCTTTTGGAGCCATTAAAGGTTTTTTATATTATTTAAACATTAACGTTTTGATGTGTTTTATTTTTTTTTACAATTTCTTTAGGCATCAGAGAAAAGTTTCTGTTTTCTGTAAAATAAATAATTTGTACAATATATTATTATTATGACCGTGAATATTAAAAGCATAGTGAATTAAGACAGTTCGGATTTTTGTTTTACGAGGTTCCGTCACTTGGAAAGTAAAAAATAAATTTATGACAGTTTTTTTCATAAACTTTGTTAATATAATAATAATAATCGTGTGTAAATAATTGTGTTCTTTTCTCTAACGTTATTATAACATCTAACTGAACGTTAAAAAAGTGATATTATATTTACAGTATAATATTTTTAATGTATTTTTTGAAAAAAAAAAATTGTTAACGTTCAAAACGTCAACAAGCAGTGTGCATCGTAATAACAATAACTCTTGTAACAACACATCACGCACATTTTTTTCTCTCCATATTATATTATTATCTATATACGTAAATACGATTTTACATATTATTATTGTACGCATTATTATAATAATGTTGTACAATTATAATAACTTCTTATCGAAAAAGAGCAGAGATAAACCAATATATGCATAAGCACACGTGCATATATATAATAACTTAATATAATATACGTATCATAGGAGAAAAAATTCTTTTCTACATAAAACTATATTATAATTTATTATAATATATTAATATCGATAGACTATGGTAAAACGTTCCAAGTCCAAAGTGCGTGATACTTCAATAACGGGGAATCGCCGTTAACATGTATCGTAAATACATCAGATGGTTCAGTGTTCGGACGTTTAAATCGCATGAGCGTACACTACAAGTATCGTAATGTCAAGGTTTAAACCGACTAAAATGTACCAACAACGTGCTCTAACGCGGAAACCGCCAATTTTGTGGTTTATCAATGATTCCGTCGGCGTATAAGTAACACGTTGTAATTTACGGTACCCAACGAATAAAACAAAGCTGTTTATAAAAGATTAATATAATAATAATAATAATATGATAAACTACTATTATAATATAGGCCGGCTAGTAAGTTGCGCAACCGTTGTCATCGACATGGTTGTCATCCGCTCAGCTATATATTATATTTTGCTATTTATTATTATTGCCATCGTGAAATATTTTGCATTACGATAGTATAAAACCTATTGATAGTATCAACAACAATTATATATTTTTTACGGTTATTCATTATAGTATATATAAATATATATATATCATGTCATAAAATGTAATATAATATCCTTATCACGGCTGAAACATTGATGGCTTTTAAACTCTAAATCTTCGTCATCCGCTGTTGTAATATTCTATTAGAAAATATAACTGAGCCATAAATTTAAACGCGGTAAATGGGCACATATTTATTTATTTATCGCTTGCGTTTATGAAGCGGTTAAATATTTACCATGACACGCCACCGCCGTCCCTCTTTTATTCAACTATATAGATTTCGGCGGTGTCCTAAGTCCAAATTCGAAAGTATTTAGTGCGCGTATTTATCATTCGCAAATATTCAAATCTTGTGCCCTAGACAATAGTTTATACAAAGTCCAAAAATAATAAATGTCAAGGAAAAATCATATACTTCTAACGCGCGTATAGTGATTAAATTATAATGATATTATAAAGAAAATATCCGCACTCCGCATTTCACATAAATGGAGCCATCAAAGTAAATAACTATTGCTCTAAAAATATAAATTATAAATTACTCTAAACTATTTGATCGGTCGAAATTATAGACCAAACACTAAAACGTACGTATTATAATTATCTTTTTATTCAAAATAGGTACATATAGGTCGCGTTATAATTTTTAATTACTAGTTTTAAATTTGAACAAAAAAACAAGCAAATTCTATGTTTGAAGTGTTAGAACAAAATTCTGCAAAATAAGTGCAGACCATCGTGTTATAGCAAAATTAATTCGTGTACATCTTACTCTTCACATTTATACACTCCAAAATGTTCCCATACCATATTCTTAAAATAAATTGTTCTTAATTAAATTTAATGTGTTTTTTGATTTCAGAACATAGTACAAAAAATTTGAAAGGCGATAATCGCAATCACCACTACCAACAACAGCAACAGCAACACCATCATCACTATTACCAGCAACAAAAGCAGCAAAAGAACAATAGTTTCAATCAACCACCCGACGACGAAAGAAATTGACTACGAAATTGACCAACTATTGTGCGTGATGGGGGGATGTATCATAAATCGTAATCGATATTATAATATATTGTGTAACATTGTACCTAAATCGCAACGATCTCTAGCCCCACAACTCGTACAACTACAGAAAAGACCATTTGTCCGTTTCCTTCTACATCTGTCTACGTTATGAATCGTCTCATTTGCTACACGAAATCCGCGCGTAATTAAGGTTTTTGGGTGTATAATCGGGTTATTAATATTAAAAGTGTATTAATTTTTTTATTTCATTTTCGTTCCGTTCAAAGTGCTCGTGGCGTATGGTTTCACGTCTGCCAACGATCACTTTGTACCTATTATATTTTAATACCTATAATAATATTGTTTAGACTTATTGAAACTTGACGCTCACTACGGGTCCACAACGTAATTTATTGTAACAGAGTACATATATTATTTTTATTTTTATTAAATTATATTGTTTGCGTGTTGTTGTCCGAGTTTTGCACTCACAATACATGATGCTCGAGTGTGCATGTAAAATAAATATTATGTTATATTAATGCGAGTAATAAGAAAAAAAAAGAGAAAACATTCGACACATAAATATTTGTACAACTTAACAATCGTCCTGAGTAGTGTTTGTGTGTGTAACAACGTACGTAATAATTATTTACTCCCTGCATCTATACGAACTCAGATAGAAAAGGTCAATAAAACTATAACAAACAACTCGGTTCAACTATAGATTCGAATAATAATCGTAAAATCATTTAATTTTATTACGTTGTACTCTTTTTTTTTTTTATCGTCTCGTCTTCGTGTACTGTCATTGCTAGGCCAAAAACGCTAAGATTTTACATATATAATTAATTTATATACATTTTTAAACACATTTACTCCCTTTTTTCTCTCTTTTAAAATGTATTCATCACCAGATACTCAATCGCAGCTATATATGACTATATATATTAGCTGTTAAAGAAATATTATATGCAATATAAATGCTAGTCCAATTTGTTACGGTGAGAAAAAAATATTTATGCGTTATTAAAGTAATGTATATTAAACATATACATTAATGAGATTATTATATATTTATTTACAAATATTATTATTATTATTTAATTATTATTATTATATATTTTTTTTTCTAATCAATAAATTAGCGATTTTAATATGCATAAATTTATATAGATACCTATTATTATTTTATATGGTTATTTACTTGATATATTAATATCATATACGGCCATAATGGACATTTTTTATTATATAGACATGAACACTGATTTGTATTTGTGACACATTAACTATTATTATTATTATTATTATTATTATTTTAATTTTGACTATTTTAAATATTTAAATTATTATTAAAACTTAGACGATATTGATGATATATTTAGATTGTAAGTAGTATATATTTATAGAAAGTAGTGCGTAGAAAAATAATATAACACGCGGAAAGTGTCATTGAGAATTATATTATTATATATTACATACGTTGGTGTTTGACGAAAAAATATATTAACAACTTTTTGTGTTTTTAATTGTTCGTTTTGTTAGTAGTACATTTCTACAGTACGTTGTACTAGCGTCAGAGACGTTTCCCTAGAGAGTAGTTTTCCCGCCGAAAGTTGGTCGCCGTACTGACATTTTTTTTTCCGATTGCACGACCGTGTGACTCATAAGTCGCGCTTGTGAAGAAGATAAAAAAACAGTGTTATACATGTGTGTGTGTATGGTTAACCGAGGGTCGGATGCGTTTCCGCGAGTATAGAGACTAAGAAAAAGAAGAAGCAGCAGCGGGTACGCGGCGTACGACGCTCAACGTGTGTACACAAAAGAAAAAACACCTTCACGCCCGTATTTTATCATTTTTTTTTTTACGTCAGCGGAGGAAGTGCGGACGCGGCGTGTATATATACTATATACTAGGTGTATATACACGTGCAGTGCACGTTTGTGAAAATAATAATAAATGTATAAGTTAAAGAAGTATATAAACCGACTACAATGGGTCGCCTTCTCTATCCGTGTGCATTCGGGGAGATGACAAAACACATGACGTCCGCATCCGGTTGTACGCGCGCCCGTTATGTGTGTGTGTGTGTGTGTGTGTGTACTGTGTAATACATGCCAGCCGTTGACGGTAAGTCACACGGTGTGTGTGTATTTAGGTATTATAGACTGGGCGCACGTATCCGGTTTTGCGGTTTGCGATGACATCGTCGTCTTCGACCGTACTACGTCCGCCGCGAAATAAATCTTCGTCGTCGCGTCCCATTAATTATAATCAAAAAATAATATTACTCAAGTTCCCCTCGTGTACGCGGCACACGTGTGTGGTACCTACTCCTGCCGGTGTGCGTGTCAGTCATACATAGCCACACGGTACATTTCAGTCGCTGCGAATCGTATTTAAGACATGACTTTTAGCTATAACTTATAATATTATGTTTGTATTTTGTATACCGTTTACTTCATGTAAGCGATGTGCTGTTTATATAATGATTAGGTAGATCATACTTTTTAACGTTCTTATACGATTTTTTATATTGTAATTTTTAGCTATGAGTTGCAGCACGTACGACTTGCGGGCGGAATTTTGCCAATACACGCCGAGCTTTAGAAAAATGTTCTTATAATAATATGTAGTAGATATTTGATTGTTACGCATTACAATAATAATATCTAACTATAAATATATATAGCCTTGTACAAATGTATCCAATTTTCATGCATTAGAAATTCAAATTTCAAATTTTATAAAAGTTAAAACCGGTAAAAGACGTTAATATTTGTATCTACAATATAATGTTGTGTAACAGCTTGTATGAATTTAAAAATGTTTATTTTTTTCAACCTGTTTAAGGATACCTAGGACGAGAGAAACTTAAATAAAAGTTGTTTTCACCTTATAGTAATGTTGTATTTGGTTGTGTATAGTCTCATACACAATAATCATAATAATATATTACTCTATCACGTCAATATTTCAGTCCAATTCGTATAAAAGAACTATCTCCTGCGCGTTATATAAGTAAATACCAACATTGGCAACATTATTAAATATTTTGGATATTGATTATGAGTATTATGAGACATTATGTTTGCTCAAATTAACATTTATATTTAAATTAATGAATTGGTACCTTTATTATGAATTATGATTTCTTTCATTAATTTTACAAACATAATATAAACTATTAAACTTAGTTTGCGTTATTTAATAAATAACCTATACTAAATACAATAAAAATACATTCATGTAATTCAAATATAAAAGTCGAATATTATAAACGTGTATTCTAGTGGATTTTCGTTAAACTGTGATATTATGACCAGTGACATTCTAAAGAATATAAGAAAAAAATCTTAACTTTTACTAGAAATAGAATGAAAATACTCAATCGACTCATGTAATCTTTGGAATATGAAAGATGTGTTCATTGGATCAGAGGTATTGATGTTCGCGAATTGACATGTTCGTTTCACAGCGATTTCTTCAAGGGTTACAATGCAACGACTGTTTGATCGAGAATCGTGGACGTCGGGTTTTTCGTTTTACGTATATTAAGACTATAATAATTCATTTTTATGATTTATTTATTGCTACAATAGTACCATTTAACTATTGTAACTCGTAGTAATTGTTATTTATATAATCTTTGTGATTCTCATAAAACGTACGTTCTATTTTGCATTTCTTTGTGTAGTACATATTACATATATAGTTGTTATGATTATTCTATTCTATACGGTTAACCTGGTTAGGTGACTACCATCATGTTTTATAAATAGTAATTGTTATTTACATTAACGTGTTATAATTTACACAACAGATTTGATTATTTTGAAATACATTTATAAATTATAAAGCACCTGGATAATGAATATAGATACTTGTCGTTCGTGAAAAGGGGTGATAAAGATGGTACCTATAGATGTTGTTGGATAAAATACCGTAGACAATTTTTTATTATTATCGAGTTTACCATGTCACTGCACGTGTCTTACAAAGAATAAACACTACAATAGAATTTACGTTAGGTACAGACGAGCCTATAAACATTAATCATATCTAATATTTTAAACGAACAACGCGTATGCGTAACGTCGATATTATTACACGTGTGTAAGTAGGGATATTTAAATTAAATAAAAGTCTGAATTTGTATTAACAATATATCACGATCATATCGTGTAGATACAGTAGAGTTCTAATGTATACAAATCGATTAGTATTTAGCATTCCATCGGTTAGACTTAGAATTATTTTATATTTAACATAATATCTACTATTCTACTATTCTATTAGTACGTATCTATCTACTATTCTATTGGTTCGGTACAATTTATTTATGTTTTTATACCTATTCGCACCATTATTATTCATTATACAACTGTATTTTGTATTAAATTTATGATTTACTGAATGAATAAAATAAGTAAAATATTCATTTAATAATAATATGCCATAGTTTCATTTTTTTTTATTTCAAGGAGCAACAACTAACAAGATAGCAATTTACGTACATAATTGATGGGTTGTAATGTTGTATTGTTTTATTTTATAATCGCACCGCTATTAGGCACATTGTCACATTATACAGAGTACATATTACAGTAAATTTATATCGTACAATGATGTTTATTTAATATTTACAGAAATAGTAAAATGGAACACATAATATTATAATTGTATTACAAATTATATTATAAAGGTAAAGGTTAAAAATCTATATTATATTCAAAATAAAATCCGTATAACACATAGAATTTTAGATAAAAATATAATTTAGATTACAAACCAACATATTTGATTATGAATTATTTCATGATTGTCCATAAATGCCTATTATAATTACACATATGTATATATAATTGCATAAATGTATAATGTGTGTACGTGTACATTTATAATATTAATATATAACACTATTATTAACACTTAAGTTTTATCATTGATCATGGTTCGCTTAAAAACAATATAAATATTGTTTTTAGCATGATATATCATTAAATAAATATATTCATAATCATACATTATATATGGCAGTATGGGATATTGCAGAAATATATTATGCACGTGAATGTTATGGCCTTTATTACCAATGGATTTATCGCGAGCGCGTTTATATAATAATAAAAACGTATATTTTTCGCATGTATTGTATAATATTTTTGCTTAATATTCTGATCGTCCAACATCTGTACACATGAAGAGATAAGTTTACGGGAAATTGTAGATGATTCACTCGTAAATAGTAAATGAGCACAAATACATAAATTATAGTACAGAAATACATAATACATAATAAATAATATATACAATATATGAGTATTATATGTGGCTAGTTTCAAAAACGCTGGTATAATTTTTGAGTTAAAGCTTACAAAAAAAAGTCTCATCAACATTTGTAAATAGTTTTTAATATTTTAACAACTGCAATATGTAGTAAACTTTAGAGTATTGATATTATTTTTAAAAATGTTTTGATGTTAATTCTCCAAAAATAAATTAATGATTTTGAGATCAGCGTTCTTGCAACAAAACACTACGAAAGCATAGATTATAAGAGTAAACAAGCGCCGAAATTATCTTTTCGACAATACATGTGCACTGTGATTGAAATTTGAATGTGTGACGTAAATGTAGATAACATGACAATAAATTTGTATTATTATTTATTATACAATATGTAAATTTAACGTATACAGCAATATATTAATGTACTGCTTTTATTGGTAAAAATTATATAATTGTATAGTATGGTATATTGAACAAAACCGCGCTTTTGAAATGAATAAACATTTTGTAATTTATATTGGTACAAGACATTTTTATCCCATGATTAATTTCAAACTTCTAAGTTAATCAGATTTGCATCTATTTACTTATCTTAATTGCCCCAGCATATAATTTAGCCTATTATTATATATAGAATTATATTAACAAAATAGTGTTATATAATAATAATTATTACTGTTACTTTAGTAGGTATGTTTTAATGTTTTATTTGAATTTGAGAATTGTTCTTTTACTATTGGAATATTTTACATAACATATATTTTCGTTTTTATGTATTATACAAGATTTCTCCTTTTTTAACTTCCTTTCCGTTTATCCAATATTTTGTCATATAAAACTTGTAAATTAAGAATTCACTGATTTTTTTTAATACTTAAAATTTAAATTATTTCCTTATAATTTAAAATGTAAATTATATTTTATTGCTCTTATTGACTCCATTTAAATTTACATTACATAAATATATACCTAATGTATATGAGTAAACATTTTGAAGAGTTTATAGAAAAATGTATTTTATTTGTATTTGTTTAAAGGTTCACGTTAAAATGTGTACGAAAAGAGTTTAACATCTAAAATGAATCGAAAAAAATTGAATTAATTTTATTCAAATAAGCAATATGCAACTATAAATTCAAAAACATGACTATTATTGGCTTAGGCAATCGTTTAAATAAAAATTAAACTCATTCGAAATTAAGTTAGTGCTACAAAATAATATTGTGATATTTAGATAATACCTGATCTATAGTAAGTTGGGTTGACCATATTTTTCATTAGAAAATAGAAATTAAAATAATTTAAGTTTGCCGCAGTAGATTCAAAACTAATATTGTATATAGTAGAGTTAAAAACTTCGCGAACATTAAGTAGAATACAACTTTTTGGCATTTGTTATTGCAATCACCTATTAAGAATAAAACTAGAATAGATTTCAAAATTAAGAGGATATCAGCGCATAATTTGTTTTTTTTTCTCTGAGCAATTTTGCGTTTAACTGTGTCGTACAGAAAAACCAATCTAATGTTGTTAGCGTATAATATAATTAATGGTATGCTATAAAATGATCTGTTGGCTGTTATCAAACTTAAAGTTAAGAACATTATCTGAGTTTGTAAGTTTGATTTTTGCAATGTATATAGACATTTCTAAATTGTAATATTTTACATAGGTATTTATTATGATAACTCGCATGAAATTTCCAATGTCGCAAAAATAATTCAACGTACAAGACAAATACAAATAATATTCATTATTCTAACCTTAAAGTTGGTTTTAGTTTAATTCACCATAATATTAACGGATAAATGAAAATGGAAATTACCTATGTTATTTAACCGTGGGACAGAAAGACACAACAAATGGCGCGTAGTCATCCTATAATGAGTTACAGGACACACTGAATTAAATTTCAAAGATGTCTACCTAGCCGATTAGATTTTTATGTTTTCAGTTTGCTACAATAGTTTCAAAACAAATTATATAACGTAATTTAACGAGAGAAGTCTTACAACTTAGTTGGGAGTAAACTGTCCAAAATAATAATCTATATAAGCCATAAATAACATAATAAGATAATACGCGGAATCGGTACCCATGCGTAAAAATAGATGTTATTATTAAAATGTGATGACTGTGATTTTCCACTAAAAATGTGAGCCGAATATTTATTTACTTTAGAACGAATTACAATATTTTGTGTATTGTTAGACAGAAAATTTGATCTAGAATTGTATTCCTCCGCACAAATATATTTTTATTAATTGGAAATAAATCCAATGTGAAACGCATCACAGACACAAAGGAGCACACACTTAAATTAAATTCAAGAAAAACAGCTGAAATGGGAAAGTTAATTGGTGAACAGATGTAAAAATTGAATCACTGCCAATGATGTCGAGTTTATACGATTTGTAAATAATGTACATCGCGTAATAAACGTGTACAACATTATTTTTTTTTTATTAATATTTATTTTAATTATCTTCGACTTAATATATAATATTGGTTTAGACTTGACACAATTATTATAATATACTAATATACACGTTTTATTATTACGACAAGTACGGAAAATATAGCTTATTATGAATATCGTTCTATTGTACACGGACTGACTTATGCTGAGTGCGTTGTGGGCTATAGTCCGCGTACACCTATAGAACTACCTATTACGATATTGAAAGATTTAATTTCATCACAGTTTTGTATAATAATTATATAATGAAAGTTTTTCGGAACCGACTCGCATGTCACCCGATGAAAATTTTCCGGGAACCGATTCGGTTATGGGTGGGAACCAACTCATAGGCGTTTACATGATATTATATTATATAGATATAATAATACCATCATGTACGTATACGGGGTGAAGGAAATTACACAATATAAGTATATACGTCACGACGTGATGTGCCGCGTAAAACTGGCGAAGGACTAAGGATGCCCGAGGCTAATAATAATAATAATAATAATAATGTATAATAATATCATATAGGTAATATTGTAATAATAATCGTATCATTCGTCGGCGATGAATCATCGTCTCTGCGTGCGGTGGCGGCGGCGGCGGCGGCGACGACGCGAGGGGGTTCGTCGCACGGGTGCAGTCGAGGTGGATTAATCCACATCGGACAAGCATATGTGTGTACGTGCGCGCACGGGCGACGATCGATGACGATAATAATAATAATAATAATAATAATGGATCGGCACAGAATAACACTGCGGCGCGTACGCGTGTGCGTATATAATATGAGTCACCGGGACGAGTCGGCGTGCGGCGAAGGGAATCTGTCCAGTTCCTTTCGTATGGCCTCGATGAGTGGCACGGCGGGGTCCTGGGGGGACAGGTTGGCGTCCGAGCTGATGAACTCAGCGCGCACGGCCGGCCGGTGGAACGGGCCGGCGCTCAGCGGCCGCGGCACGAACACCGACTGGTCCGAACCGGCCCACGCCTCGCCCGGCGACAGCGCCCAGCACGGGCTCGCGGTCGCCGGTGCCGCGAGCTGGTCGTTGTCCGCGGCCCGGCCGCTCGAGTCCGCCGACGTCTTGGGCCGGCCGGTCGGCCGTCCGCTGGAAGTGGCTGAACACCTGCAGTAACGTCACAGCCATTAGTATATCATATTTATGTATACATATTATACGTAATATTATTATGCATAATACACTCCTATTATTTTTATATACGACGTAATTCACCGAGCGTGATGGCCACCATGTGTCCGTGTTTTTATACATCACCTTTACAATAATTATGGATTTATTCAAATTCTGATTCTTGGAATTTACGAGTAAGTGCCTGCACTAGACCAAGGCCATAATCCAAACCAATATAATATGATTGCAACGGATTGTCGTGTACCTTCATTTGAGGGTAACCTACTCAAGGTAAAACCTTTTCAATTTCACACACTGAGCATAAAATACTTTTTCGAAAATGCCGATTCGTCTAAATCGATATTCGGACGAGTATAGATCTCGAGTTATTCGACTTCGAGTTAAACACTAAGAATGTATTATGAGTTTGGACGATATGAGAACTGCTATAATAATATTACGATCCGTCAGCATATTGTATTAATTATAATTTATAAAATAAAAACGGTCAAAACGTAATAAATTTTAAGTTAAAATATTATATTCCACATATTGCATATATTTATATTTTTATTCTAAGTACTATTATCATTAAAGTTATATTTACATTTTAATAACTCTCAGAATCTATGAGTTAGAATTTTAATTTAGATAGGTACATGTAGTCTGTAGATTATCAAAAAAATTATCTTATGAACAGTTTCCAGTAAAAGGTTTTCTAATGAAAAATATAAAATAGGTAGTCAGAACACATCTTAAATCGTATATCAATCTAAGTAATTTAAAATATGGGTGTCATTCAAAACCGCACATTTACCATTCACAACCACACATTTTAGAATGTTCAATACCGCACCCATTTTTTCTAATGATAAAAAAGGAAATTTAGAAGGTCGATAGTTCAAAACCGCACACGTTTGATTGACAGTTAAAAATTAAACATTGTTTTGTTACTAAACAAATTGCTGTAAAAATAATTTAATAGGTACTCAGATTGGAATAATTAATGTACATTATACATCTTAGTATTTTAAAATATTTTATTAAAGTAATTTCATTACTTATGATTTTGTGATTTTGATTAAATATGTTTTTAGCTAAATGTGTGCATTATTAATACATATATCAGTGTATGCGGTATTGAACGGTTTGATTTTGGGAAAACTGTGCGGAATAGATATATAAATTGTGGATTGACGAACGCCAGTCGTTAAGTAAACTTAAAATTTTAAAAATCGTGATTTAGATGAGTTAATTATATTAATATAAAATATTATAAATAATCGAATAAAATAGTTATTTTTATCGTTAAATTTTTATTTTATATATCATAACAAAACATTTTTTTGAGTATTTCGATATTCGATGTTTATGTGTTTAAGTTTTATTTTGTAATACTAATACTAATATAGATAAGTAAATAGTATTAAAATATATATATAAGCCATTAACGTAATTTAAGTTTTTTGATTAGTATTGTTAGCGACTCAAAAGTATTACAACCTTTTGTACTTTTAATAATCTAATCGAGAAAGAATCGGTAGATTCCTATCCAAGAGAAGTGGTGATATTTAGTTTCTATAGCTCACCCTCCTTGTTTCCGCCCCTGTATGTCCGCATATACTCACCTAAATGGAGCTGATTTTGATCTCTGTTCATGGTTACTTATTGACGGGTTACTTTCGTCGCTGTTCAAACTCGAGTTTCGACTGCCGAACAACGTGAATGCATCGTCAAGTAATTCGTGAAATTTCTGTCGCATTTTTGTGACATTAGTGTCCATGGCGTTGAAAGCGTCAAAACTCGAACACGAATCGTCATCCTGTTCGTCTGCGATTGTTTAAAATGTTATTCGATTATATTATAATATTGCAACGTTAAATGCTATTCGTAATAACTATTTTTATGTATAATATGCATGGCATGACAGCATGTTTTTTTATTTTCATTGAAACTCACTACTTTTTATTTTCATTTGTTTACAGTGTAAATCCCAAACTATAGGTCCAACCACTCCAGGATCTTGACCACCAATACTCTCGTGCCTTGTAACTGTGCGTGATGTATTTTTATTTTCACTAACATTAAATCCATCCAGTACATCTGTTAACGGTCCAGGTATCGAGTCTCTAAAAATAAATACATACAAATTGACGAATATTTCAACACTTCACGAGATAATATTTATTATTTATTACAATAGGCGTATATTCTATGGATTGATATAATATCTAGTCGGGGACTTTTATGACTGTTTAATATGTATATCTAGTTATATTTTTTTGAAACAATATAGCAATGGTTTTTATTGCTGCAGTTATCAACAACCCTTTATGATATCCGCAGCTGTTGCAAATGAATTCATTTCTATCATTATTGTATTAAGTTATTTAATTATATTGAACAATAAATAGTTGCTGAGCAACTGGCTTGCATAAAATCATAATGAAATACGAATAAAATAAGTCGAATCATGCAATTATACCATATAACTTATACTACGTACCTACACACAAAAAGATATTAAAATATATCAAACAAATAACTATTTAATTGTTTTTTGTTTGATGAACTTTTCTCGTATAGCGAGTATTTTGCAATTAAACAAGACAATAACTATGATTATATTATAACTTGTAATTATTTTATTCTGAGTGTTAATGTATAATACAAAATACTAAGTAGTGAGTATAGAATGATTTAAATTTTACTTAAATCTTAATTCGAAAGCTCGAATACTAATTAGTGTTTAGTTTTATATTATTCGGATGATAATAAACAAACAAATATTAAATCTACACTAATTTAAGGATATCAAAAAAGTTTAAATGTTATAAAAAATGTTTTTCTGATATTTAAATTCTACTGTAATACTACCTATTTAAAAAAAAATGTATAAATAAAAATTACAAACTTACAGTAACTATAATTGATTTACACAAACAAGCTGTTATTCTGAAATCTAAACTGTACACAAACCATGATGAACACCTACTTTGGTTACTGTGTAGCTTAATAATTAATAGATTAACCTACTCTTATTTTTAAGATCTCGTCTACATAGGTACTTGATATTTTAATGGTTTATACAGTTTTACAACGTTTTATTTATGATACGTCTGCTAGGAGTAGGTACCCGTCTAAACTGTAATAATAGTGGTAAATGGTAATGGCCCAATATAATAATTAATATGTGAATTATGTGATCTATATAAAACAATTATCGTACCCGTATATTGTGTAATATAATTTATGATGTTTAATAAATTATAATTAAAAAAAATTAAGTTGACCAGATAGACATTTTACAAAGAATACCTACATAATTAGACACATAATATTATTATTATATATTAGCAGAATTATACTAATTTACAAATGACTATAAACTACGTTTATATGTAAGTAAGACGTATAGCTTACAATAAATTTTATTGAAAAACTGTAGTAATAAAAGAAAAACAAAATAGCGTAACACAGATAAGTAAAATATATAGTACATATATCATGATTTTTACTAGAAATAAAACACCAAATGATGGCACTCAAATAAAGTGGCTATAGATTCTCATTTAAAATATTATAAATATCTTAAATGAAATTTAAAGAAATACGAGTATTAATGAATTGTTCATGCTAGCTCAGTTTAATGTCAAATTACAAAATAAAATTAATAAAATATATATTATATAGATTTATATATATATATATATATATATATATATGTAATATGTATACATGTATATATATATTCAATGTCTCAAAAAGAACGCTTTTTTTAAAATCGATTGCCATTCCTTTGTTTTTATGTTTACAACATTGTTCTCATTAATTTTTTAATCTATCATTCAGGTTTGTTGTTGTGTAATCAGTTGTTGTCAAGTGTCACACCATGAACCGAATGTCAATTGAAACACGTGTGTAATGTGTTGGTTGTTAAGACCTTTTAATAATCTAACGAAAGTGGTGTGGAGACTATGCGACGACTTCGTATCTTACTCATAAATGACGCTACTCCCAATGCGTCATCGATTCGTTGGCTAATAAAAAAATTGAAAAAACTGGGACCTAGAGGTTAAGGCATCCTCTTGAAACTCACCAGAGAAAATTGAAAGGAAGTTATTGTTGATTTCCTCGATCGCACTTCGGCCTATTCACAAGCCAGGAGAGGACAATCAAATAATATTATTTTTCATACGTATACCGGATGTTGTACTGAATCTGTACATATCCTCATTTTGTATTTGTTTGAAAAAAAAAAGAGTTTTTTTAGTTAATTTAAAAAAGCGTTCTTTTTGAGATATAGTGTATGTATTCGATAAAAAGCTACAGTAACTGCTTTCATATAGTAGCATATTACTAATCTAACAATAATTATATTTTAATTTAATTCGAAAATTAATCACAACAATAATAATTAGTATACCTAATAATAATTTATTTCACATTTGTTGTACATAAATGTTAAAAACCAATTAAGTTATAATGGTAAACATTTCTAGCAAAAATTCTTTCATTAGTTGGATATGTATTTAGAATTACATTTAGAAAAAAAACTACTTTTAACATACATACATGATATTATGGCTATAAAAAATAAAATTTGAAATATTATTGTCTGTAATTTAGCGAAATACCGAGAATAAGTAAACGAATATCCGAATAATTGGGTTAATATAAAATATCCGAGATTCGGATCATTTGAGATACTTACAATATTACTTATTTATAATTATGTCATATATGTTATACAAGTAATACAATCTCTAAAACCATATTATGTTGCGTTAATTATTTTAAAAATAACACATAATAATATTGTATATTTTAATGCCTAATAATATAATAAATATAATATATATTAACATTTAATATACACATTTTTAAATTAATTAAATTTGTATTATTTAAATAATAGACTTTAATGAAAAAATACTTATAATTTGTTGTAGCTTAAAATGTGGGACCAAATTTAAAAAAACGATAATATTATGTTTGATGATGATTTAGCGAGTTCAAATTTTACCACATAAAATTATTTTAAAAATAATTATTATATTATTTCTATATTATTATAATTATTTTTACTTTGTAATAATATTATACATGACATTAAATCTTACTATAATAATTAAAATTATTTATTTATTTTCGTATTTTGTTAACCAATTTTGTAAGAAATATGAATAACATACGCGAGTATACGTATAGATACACTTTTTATAATTATTTATTACAATTGTAGCTGTTTTTCCGATAAGTAAATGTACGAATATATCAACAAGTAAATAAGTACAATTTAAATATAAAATGTAAGTTTTATATTTTTAAATAAAGTTATTGAAAATGTAATTACACTAAAACAAACGTAGCTCTGAATGGCTTTGTTTTTATAGGTACTCATAGTTAAAACTTTTATTCACTCCTAATTATTTTATATAAGAACGTGATCATGCGATAATGTTGCGTGAAGTTATTAATTCGAGTATGATCGTATTTGTTGTAAGTATTGTAACGTTTTTTTTTTTTTTTTGTTATGCGGTATAATTCTATGGGCAATGATTATTCATAAAAAAAAATACCACTCATGAAATAAAACAATAAATTATCATCTGTTGTTATTAAATTATTACTGTGTAATCCGTCTATAAGACTATGTAACGGTTGATCATATTAGTATAATATTACTTCTGAGATGATTCACCCCGGGATACCTGGATCGTATCTATCAAGCAACCTAACCGTTTAGTTTTTTTTTTTTTTTTATCGTGTTAGTCTCATCTCAATGGCTACTTATTTCTCACTAAAATAAAACGCCCCAGGAATTTTTTCACGTTAAGATAAAATCGTTCAACCCGTCTTTAAGGTGTTCGTCAAGTTTTAAATTATTGGATTTTTCTAATGAATAAACATTTTTAATAAATATGATAATATATACAAATTACGTTCATACTTGATCTTTGTTTTGTTTTATATATATAAATTGAATTTTTACATAAAAAAATGTATCAATTCTTTTTTCATTAGATTATTTTTATTAATTACAATATTATTATTATTATTTAGAGTATTTTATTCTATGTACTGTAAAATCCCGTTACAACGAACTCCAGGGAACCGAATTTTTTTTCGTTATAACGGAAATTTCATTGTAACGAAAATTCGAATAAGCTCTTTATATAAGCCCTGCTTTACGGCAGGGGACTTCTATGACTTTCGTTATAACGGGATTTTTCGTTGTATTGGTATTCGTTGTAACTGGAATTTACAGTACTTAATTGACTTACTAACTTTTGAAATTTATTAACTGCCTGCATCGAAAGCAATGAATTTGATATTTTATTTCTATTTCTTGGCTTTGGTTCGGGCGTGTGAAGAGCACCAATATCTTCAGTAGACGTGGCTTCTGTTTTTACCTTAAAAAATAGTGAATATTTTTTAACTGCGCTATCTTAAAGTTTTTAGTAATACGTTAGAAAATAAATAAGTACGTCGTGATGAGGCGTTTGATTTTCACAAAACGCCATGTTAGTCCTGTCGGAGCTAATGCTGTTTTTTCTTCTTTTTTTCTTATGCGCCACGACTACGCCAGTTACGAGTACTAGTATAATTATACATGTTGCGGTGATGAATATCCAAATCTCGCCATAACTTACACCACGCACTTTTTGAAACTGTAATCCATCCAGGTAAGCTATATAAGAACACCGGGTGTTAAATGTTGAAAACTAATAAAATATTTTATTTATAACATATAATAAACTAATGTTTTACTTACGTCGGGCTTTGATTTTTACAGCATATCCCAAATGATCAGCAGCTTCACGTGTCGTGACAAGGTTCATGTCACGTACTGCCGTTGCAGCAGATACGGGATGGTCATTTACGCTAACGAAATAAACCAAATCCAATTTGTTTATTACGGATAGAACGTCTACCTTGACTTTAATTGGTTTTTCGTTTGTATCCCATCTTCGATTCCGATCTGAGTTTACTTCATCCTCGGTCCAGTTCGAGTTTAGTCCGAGATGCCGAGCCTGTTGTCTGATGGACGAATAAAATTATAGTGATTAGTACTTATAGTGGATATATTATACATGAATCGAACTTAATCGTCTGTGGTTCTATGGACAACTAATTTGGATATACGTATTTGAAGTATACGATATTATTTTATTGATCAAACGTTGGCTTCGTAACAATGCATTATCGAAACTTCATTTCATATCTGGTGTCAATCGGTAATCAACCACTATATGACTTAAAATTGAATAATTTTCAAAAAATATATGTATATATTAGGTCATAGTAACTGCTCTATAATTATTGCAATCAATTCTTGATATACAATTTCTATGGATCATGAAACATTTTAAAACCATATGTATAGGACATAGGTATATAGATAATAATAATTGTATTCAGTTACTTTATATACATATAGCTACGATAATTATGGAAGATTATGTTGAATTTTTCTACTCTCACAGTGTAACAACATTGAATAAACAAACTAACATTTGTATCAACAATTTTAAATAATATATGTACCTGACGAATGAAAACATATTGTCTCAGAAAATTCGAGTCTAGATTGTACTTATTTTATATGTGGCATTCATAAATTAAAACAAAAAAATGTATTTGATTTAAAATTATCTCGTGTAACTTAAAAAAATTCATTTTATTAGTCTTGATAATTAACGGTTTGGTCAATCAAAGTTAATAACTAGTATTTGAATAATCTATTATCATATACTAGCTTAGAAGCTTATAATTATCTCAACTGTTTTGAGTTTCACGTGCATATATTTATTGTTTTATATATAGGTACGTAATACACATCAGCGCGCGGTATTCCTATTGTCTGCGCGCGCGTTAACGGATGCTGTACGTATACCTACCACTTTCGTATATTTTAGTATGTCCCGTGTTTAAAGAGTGTGCGCATTAAATAATTTAAATATGACGTATAATACCTAGTAAAAGCAATCGTATAGAGGATGGCCAATTTTTCTTTTATGACTGGTATAGAAATACGAACATCCGTTGGCGAGTCGAAATTTAATTCTGTTACTATCCAATATTCTTTGTTTGGTATTTCGGCAGTTTGTGGAATGTCAATAACCCCGAGATGTGGCGTAATAGACGTCGTTGGTTGAATATTACAATCTTGCCCACCTATACAATCCTCGGGATTTTCCTAAAATATTATGTTTCATTAATTTATGTTCTCATTATACTACAATAGTCACCACATAAACATAAGTCAATTGATTTACTGAATAGGATGGGATTTTTTTAGTTGTTGATATTTGTGTTGGTTCATTTGAACCATCTCCAGAACCGGACCACAAAAATATTTTCAAATTTGTGTAGTTGTGCATGGAGTCTATTAAATTATCTGAAAAATAATAATTAATTATTTAATGTAATATATTATTACAACAATTAATTATGATTTAAATTTTAACAACACCAAAATATAATAATAATAAAAAATAAACAATTTTTGTAATCCCTATATTACAACAAATATATTACAACCAAATATATTAACCTATACTATAAAGTACTTTTTGTATTATTTGGAATAAAATAAAAAATAACTGTAATTACCTAAATCTCTACCATTTATGATATATTAATTATATAGTATATACCATTTTATCTTTTACTTTAGAAATATTAAGAACTAGACGAATATCATTTAAATCAGTGAATTTATAAATGTTTTTATTTTGAACGTTATGAATAAATATTGGTGATACATAATATTAGCATATTACTATAACGTTCACTCACCTTCTTCTTGTTCAACACTCTGTAAATTGCAGCTAGATAACATTATTATGTACACCAAACCTAACCACCTTATATCCATGTATACATTCCAAGACAATTGTTTGCATTTGGACAGGCAGTCTCATCAACCTCCATTGTATTGTCCAGGATTGAGTTTTTTGCTGGAAACGTTCGGTTTGATTGACATTTCATCCATTTATACATAATAGTAAAAATGAAACAAGTATACCAGTATATGCGCGTGCGCGCATGTGTGTGCAATGCGTGAAGTAGAGTATCCATTGGCAACACACCCAAATAATAATAATTAATGTGCATATAGGAAATAGACTTCCGCACGACTGTAGTATATAGTTTAGTCGCTAGACAGTATGTTCTGTACACATAACATTATAAATGTAAACCGTGTGATTCAGTGATCATTACAACTAACATTGGTATACGTCATAAACTCATAATATATATATATATAGTATATACAGGGTGATTCACCAATACTCCCTCCCCCCGTTGTTTACCTTTAATAATGAATTTATCTATCTTCTGATTTATGGAAGTATTAAAAATATACCTACTTAAAAAATACATTTTCAAACACTTATATTTTTTTTAATAAATGCTTTAGACATTTTAGTATTTATTATCAACATGACAACATATTATAATTAATACTAAATCCAATTATATTATTTATATTTTATATTTTTGTAAAACAATTTTTAAGGATATTTAAATAACTAGGAAACTACTTGTTTGTTTTTTTACCAAGAGACACCATCATTTTCAAAAAAAATATTATCATCTACTAAATAATTTACAAAAAAAAAGTTGTCATTTGAAAAATGGAGCCAATGTTCAGCGCGAACATGCTTGGTGAATCACGTATGAAATATTTATACACCTAGTATCAATGTTTATTAATATGTATAAGGAGGAAGATAAAAATATCAAAAATTAAAATTATAAACGCATATATATTGCATATTGTCTTAAAACGATTCACTAACTAGGTAGATAACTTAGCGATAAATTAAAAAAAATTATAAAAACAATTATTGACGTTAAAATTTTAATATAATTATCTATATCAAAAAATTAATATAAGCAATACTTTCTATATTTTGCAAACATTTATAATTATCATTGCAAATAATGAAATAAATGGCTTTCGTTTAAATTGTATTATATAAATTGGTGATATTAACCTAAATACTAAAAACAATCATGTCAATTCTAACCTATCGCCTATATCTACAACTATATGCAAGTACTTTGTATACGTATAAAACCATATTTTTAAATAAATGTTCTAAAATACATTCTTGTAATCTAGTCATAAAACAAGTAAAAGATACATAAAACAATTAAACAGCTACTAACCGGTGAATATACTATTTACGTTCAAAATTTTAACCAGTAAGTTGAGTCTCAGCGTCATAGGCAGCTTTTATTAAAATCTATAGTTGTATCTCCAAACTATCGATATAATACTTTTTACAAACACAATAACATTATTGTATTAGCTATTTCTAATATTTCACAAAAATAGTCATAATTAATAAGAAATAACTTTAATAAAATAATTTTCATTGTTGTAACAAATATAATTGGAAAAATTCAAAAATGCACAATTTATAATATACATACATAAATTTAGTTACTTATACAGATTAGAATTTAAAAATGTCGAATGAATTTTTATGAACTAAAACATGAATAAGTATAATAATAAATATAAAAAAATTACGTTCATATAATTGGCATTAATTTTTCATAAAACCACACAATTATCGACTATTGCTACTCAATCAATGTCGGTGATTTATATTAATTATAATATGATATTAAATTCAATATCTAATGAAAATATTGAAATTATGTTTTTTGGGGAGTAAATAGTATGCTGACATGTTGTCCTGCAAATATTTCTATATATTTAAGTAAATCGACATATCGTTGTAAAGCTTATAATATATTTTGTTAATTAAAATAAACCAATCTACTAATCCAAGTACATATTCTTTGAATAAAGGTAGAGGTATCTATATTTTTAAACACACTGTACCATGTACAATATTCGACTATTAAATTATTAAATCTTGTGGTAGGTTACCTATATTAACAGATGATAAACTTTATATTTAAAAGGTCATGTATACTTAAACGTCATTTAAATAACTGATAAAATGTGTCTGATTAGGTCAAATAAGATATCTTAATGTTTAAAGTTCACCGTTTAGTATAATATACAATATAAGTACTACCGCTACTATACCATTGATCATTATATTCTTGAGCTATTGTTTATTTTTTCTCTTATATTATTATCATATACAAAATTAATGATGATGCAATTAATATATTAAATTTTAAAAATGTTGACTACATAGCATAAATAATTTACAAATGTATTGACAATAGTATAAATGTCGCATATTTATTTTTTCCGACAAAAAATTATATACTTAATAAATGAACGACAAAATAAGGATAAATGATTTGAACATTTGCTTTAGTGTGCACAAATTAACTAGTTTATATTTATAAAAATTAAAAATTAATCATACTAAAATCATACCATTTATTTCATCATTAATATTTATTTTATTATCTTAACATTAATATTGAGGCCAATAGCATAGTAAGCTTAAACATTTTTGTTGTTAAGCATCTAGATAGGTATGTGGTATACCGTCATACCGACGCGCCCTTTTAACAATTTTATCGCATATCTCGATCTTCTTTAAAATGGGAAAATATGTTAAAAGTAAAGTAAAAACCACTAAATGAATTATCTAAAATCTAAACATTTTTTTAATATATCTTCCCTTGTGAAATGAATTATCTCAAATGTTTCATAACTTTAGAAGTCTAGACTCTATAGATGGTAGATACCTAATTCAGAAACCGAAAATAACTAAGTTATACTATACAATAAAATCATTTCTAATGGTATATTTATATTAAATTTATCTTATTTAGACAAATCAAATTTAAAAAGAAAATATGTTACAATACTATTCAATTAACGCAATGTAATATTAAAGTAAATTAAAAATTTTAATATTTTTATTATTATAATATTTTAAAGATTTTTAGTTTATAGTTAAAAGCAAAACAATTTTTTAAAAATATTCAGTGTTTAAGAAATTCTAATACAAGATAATAAATAAAGTTATTAAATATATACGTAAAATGAATAGACGGTCTTTTTTAGATTAAAACCATTTGGCATTCCTATTACAATTATTGCAATAAAGTAATACTCATAAAGTCACGCGATGTCAAAATCGTGCCAGCTATTTTCAATAAATGTTTTCTATAATACTGCTATACATTTTCGAAAATATAAAACAATAAAATCGAAATCAATATTTCTTAAGTACTTTATCCTGTCAAACGTTTGTTGACGGTGGCCTATTTTTTATTAGTAAGAGACAAAAAATAAATAAATTTAAAAATACATTATTTAAAAGTTATGTTTGTATAATAAAATGTTTAATAAAAGTCGTTTTATTGAAAACTATATTATACGCTGCACAAATAAACAATGTGTAAATAATTTTAAGTTGATCGTATCGTATTCGATTGACACCATACGATAAAATAATTCTCAATTAGTTGTGCATGCTTGAGTTTATAATGCACGTATTGCTTATGATGGCTTAATAAATCATTCCACATGGAGACTATGAAGTCCAAAAAATGTTGGATGAATAATATAAAACAATAAATATTAACTATTATATGCACCTATGTATTGCTTGTTAAAAAACCGAAATTTCAGAAGGCTTTATGGTGAATTCTGTGGCGATAAAGTAACCCTATCCTATTTGATCCATATTCATATGATGTAAAATTATGTATAACCATATTATTATATTATCATTTATGTACTACACTAAATTACTAAAAATATATTGTAGTTAAATTTCAGGTCTCTCCGTAAAAAAAGTCTAAAAACTCGATTCTGTTAAAATAACATTTTTTTACTGTCACAATTTATTTTACATTGTATACCTATATATTGCCAGCTTAATTTTTGTTTCTATTAAATATAATATTTTTAGGTATGTAAGAAAATTTAGTGTTTCAATATGATATTATTCAATTTAACAAATTTCAAATATTAGCAATTACCTAGGTATAGTTTTTTTTTTTTTTTTAGCGATTTTATTCATCTAAAATTAATGCCCAGCGTATGCGTAATGTTCATAATTTATACTTGACAATATTCTACTTAAATTAATATGGTTTCAGAATTCATTTATTTTCTATCAAAAACCGACAAATTTGTTCTGCTGTAGTACAGTAGGTTTCTAATGTATAGTTTTGATAGTCATTGAGTTGATTACAATATAATAAATCAGTTAAATTATTTGAATTCAATGATAAATCATTTATTGTTCCACTCAAAACCTCATATATTATCCATTATACTATAATTTGTGTGGGTTTACATTTTTTAAAATCTAATAATATGGGGGAGAGGTTAGTAAAGGACAATGTCTGTGTTAACCACGATTTAATTCAAAAGAAACGTATAAATTCATTATTATTTTATTTTAGTATATTATATTTTTAGACTGTAATATTGAAGGCTTCGTTGATTATTATAATCAATTAATTCTCAATCATTTAACTACATCAAAACTGCAAAATAATATTATCAAAATTAATTTAAGATATTATCCTCGGAACTTAAAATCGCATTTAAATACCCAATACCTATAATATGCTTAACGATTCTAGCGTCTAGTACTCTAGTGTATATTTAATGTGTATTAATAATGATTTTTAAAATAGGTATCATTGAATTAAACTATTAAATGTCTTAAAAGAATTTTAAAAACGTATATAAGTACATAGACAAATAAAATTCTTCTCGTTTAAACAACTATGAATTAGGTTAAATATATAAAATTGAGTTAACCATTATATAGATTATACAGCGATTAGCGAGTTTCTGTATATACAAACGATAGTTTAATGATAAAATAAATGAATTTAGACCGTTTATTTAATCATCTTAAAAATGTTTACAAAAAAAAAAAAAGTAAAAAAAGGTATTACTTTTATCGTATATTACATTGTTAATAAACTTTAAAATATAGGTAACTTATGATTATATTATATTTTCTATTTATTATTAGTTTATTACTATCGTCTACCACGAATATTCTAAATAGTCTTACCAATATATTTTTAATTATATCGTTACATATGTTCGTTAAAATATTTGAAAACTGAAAAGGTAGAGGTTACTACTGAAGTAAGAAAAATACTAAAGTAATGTTTATTGGCTATTACCCGTATAATTTTAGTCATATTTACACTGCAGTCATAGTGAATTTGACACTCGTCTATAATAATTAAAATATGTACTTTCGACCTAAATAAGAAAAACTATACCTACCGCATTAGTTGATAGTTAATACATACAAATACAGGCAATAAATACATTTGTATATACCTACGCCTATAAAAACCAACACGCCACATAAGAATTGTTTTTTTTTTTACTTAAACTTTAGCTTAATATGGCCATAACGATGAGTGGTTATTACGTCTACTTTGGCCTGTATACGATCAACTATTATATAATACGCGTATTATAGTTAAAATACTTTCAGGGGATAGCGGAATAACATGAAATTATTCAATAAATTCTCAACTTTTATAGATACTATTCACATTGCGGTTTCTTATTAAAAGTCTAAAGCTTATTCAATACCCGTATACGTACTTAATCAGCTTTTAGGACATATATGATAAATAACATAATTTTATTTATCTTTATAAAAATTATAATTTAATTAATAATATTTATGATGATTTTTTAGATTTTTAGTAGAGCATGAATGAATTAGTTTTACATTTATTATATATGTATTTTTTTTTATTGTATCTATATATATTTTTATTTATGTGTTGTAAGTCAATTTTTATAGTAAAAAAATATTCTTATTTTCGACTTCGAAGGAAGTTTCTGATCTTATATCTAGTTGAAATTTTGGGATACGGTTATTTTTGAAGTAGAAATTCCCTAAAAAAACTACAAGTACAATAGATAATAATCGAGAAAAACGAAAAAAAAAACAGAAATATTTATGCAAAATCAATTTGTGCCTGTCTACAATGATTGAATATAAAATTGAAATGGCAAGAAAAATAGTTTACTATATAGTGTTAAGACCACGGTATCAGACTACCTTTTAACTACCAGCTAATACGTACTATATAGGTTTGTCTGAATCAAATATACGTACATTTCAAAAACTGACTGTACATAACCTATAAAGGTTAAAACACATTCTATATTACCTATGTCGTATGATTATTTTTATTTGAATAAAATATGGGCAAACTCCTTCCTCCTTTTACGCGTTTGCAGTAGCACAGTATTTATTTCTTTTTGAGGCACAACACTCTAGAATTTGTAGATGTTAGATAGATTGGTGCTCAGGAAAGTGAAAGTCAGTTAGTAGTAAAATATTCGTTATAAAAATGTATGTGTTTACCTTTTTTAAGTCTGGTCGTGTTATGGGTCAAAACATATATCTACTGTGTTTCAAAAGATATAATAGTTCGCACCGCTACTGAGTGTTTTTGTGTTGCACTAAAATGTGTAATACAAAAAATAGACTCTATGTTATGACTTAATAGTCAGTAATGACTCGTGAACAGGAGCATTATATTACTATTATGCACCACTCCACTTTCTACAACAATAATACTATTTTGTTACAATACCATTCTTTTGTTTACTTATTTTGTATAATATTTTGTTTAATTTATTTTAAACAAAATTTTGTCCAAAACTAAAAATAAAATATCTGCTACAAAGTGACGTGATACACGATACGACGTATTGTATAGTAGTGCAGGAGTCGTTCTTAACTTCCGCTGTTTTCTAAAACCTATAAATACCGACCATATTCATACGAATGTGTATCGTTTATTTTGCTAGACTAACTGCTATAAGTAGTACAACATTTGAATCGTTGGCGTTTATTCACATTAAGTTATTTTATCTCCACTACTACGCAAAAAACCTTTTACAAATATATAATTTTATGTTATGGGTGTAATATTTCATGGTTTGATATTACATCGATTACTCAATTATGTCTCTAAATGTTGGACAAATGTAAAATAAAATTTATCTCGAAATTCAAGAACATGAGATTTAAAATATTTAATAGGTACTCAACTGAAACTCTTCAGGTAAAAAAAAAAAAATAATATAAAAATGTACTGAATTTTTTTAAGTAGATTCATGACACATTTTATTTTTAAAAGTGAATATTAAAATACAATGTGTAATTCAATGAGCTAATGTGAATGTTAATAAGTTATTAACTTACTAGTAAATAACTTATTATTATACTGTAACGATTTTATATAACATATTTGGATATTATTCAATCCATAACAAATATTTATTTGTGTTTTATTATTTTGCACCACTGCCATAAAATACAACTCTTCCATGAGCCACCATTACAGATTATGATGTATATTATGCAAATCCGTTCGGAAAGTAAATATACGTAACTTTATACACATTCTGTGACGCTATGTCACAATTTGAAACCATTAATCATATAGACACAATACATCGTGATATCAAAAAATAAAATTATTATACCCGTTATAATAATATTATATTATTGTATTCAGATATTACGCGTTGGTTACACATATTTTTATAATAACTTTGTTGATCTACACAGCGATGTAGCTAAATTGCCTATACGTTGCGCCGAATAAGCCGGTCAGCCATGTGTTGTCATAAGATACCACGGTTTAAGATATATAAAAGTAAATCATTAAGGTATATCTTAAACCGTGTTAGATACATATCTAACCAGTAATCACAAAAGAAAAAGAAGAGGTACATTTTTTTTATTTGACAATTTTATCTTCATTTACAGAAGTTATAATAAATATTGACATTTTTTCATAAATTTTAATTTTTCTTCTTTTTTATATTTATAATGATTGTATTAAATACAATATTGGTTGTTCTTAACAATTTATTTATATATATATTTATCCTTATTCCTTAGCAGTAATATCGGGTATCAAACTTGATAATATCAAATAGTACTTAACCACGATTAGTCCTTTCAAATCAAAGGGGCGAGGTGTGTTTTGGTCGCGAACGTGATATATTTATTGTATTCACTTATAATGCCCATATACATATTACATAATATATAGTAATGGAAGTACTCCCACAAAACCAAATTTATGTCATGGCAGTCGTAAAAAACTATGTTATTGTAGCTAAATATTTCCATAATTACCAACCAATGTTACTATAATTAACCAATTACTAACCAATGTTCTGAAAAAATCATCTGGTTGATCGTCAATACGTATATTTAAAACAATTTTAATAAGTAGACTTTAAAAGATAGAAAGGTACTTTGTAAAAACATCGACATTAAACAATTTTATTTTACTTTGTCTGGGATTTCAGAACTCTCTAAGTATCTATTACGATAGATACTAAATTCAAAGACTTTATAATGACGCAAATGTCAGGATACTCTATAAAACTCGATAATTATGTATTATATAATAATACACGAGTATAATGGCTTATAAAAATACGACCGTTATATAATAATATTTATTATAAATTATATAAATTCATATTGCAATGTCGATCGTTCGTGGTGCGAATGACGACAACTTACTAATCGCAAATATTTTATATGAACAGGTGTTTTAGCATTTAGCAGTAAACTGTGTACAAAAATATAGTATAGAAAATCCTAGTAATTGATGGTAACATGAATGTCTTACACACGAAACACGCATAAACTTTAGTGTTATTTTATATACAAGAACAAATATAATTACTTTATTTATTTGTGTTGTTGAAATTATTTCATTGTCGCAAATGGCGTGTTTATCAATTTTTAATTACTAATTACAATATAATAATATCATATAGTAAACGTGTACACGCATAAATTCATTCTTCTTATGACCAATTATAACTCGTTTTAACTTTTATTTTATGATCCAAGATCAGTTTTCTAACTTTACGCTATCCAGGATGCTTTAAGACATCAGCTTTCAATAAATTGGAATACGATAATAGATTTTTCAATATTTGAGGCAGGAGAAGACTTCGTTACTTATATGTGACACACTGACCAACGCTGGTGAATATGGAGTAGCGGATAGCGTTTGCAGCATCGCCAGTTACAATGTCCGATATCACTGATCCATTTCAACAATTAGCATTGAGTTTTTCATTGCCTTTCTTGCACACACGTAAACACGTGTTTAGTAAAAATTACTATATAACTATATATTAATATTACTATATAATTACGTTATAATAATACGTAAAGTCGTTAAGGTTTATTATTACTTTCAAGGATTTCAATTTTGGTCTTGAGCGTTCCATATTTTTGAACCGGCTCCTTTCCATGCTTCCTAAACAAACGGAATTGCGTAATCCATATTGTATACTTGTTTTTTTTTTATGAACAATTTAATTATATTATTATTCATTACTTCCAAAGGAAATTATTTGTGTTTCAGGATTCTGCACACGTTGATGCTCAACCTGTTATACGAATATTATTGAGCATTTCTACATCTGATACAATAATGATAATAAGATCAACGCCCTTCTTGTCAATCAAAGACTATTAATTATCGTCCAATAATGTATTCGATTTATTTTTCGATGTATCTAATTCAGACGGCAATAGTTTATCGATCGTCTAATTATACACAGGTGGCTGGGTGTATAGCTTGATTTTGAAGACATGCTTCGCACTGACGCAACTGACATTTAAATAATAAAAATCCTTTATTTCTTTATTATACATTATTATTATCGTACAATATGATGTTAAAACGTATCTCGTTTAATATATGTAAATCTTTAGTAAAATTGTTTTTTGTTGTTGTGTTTCTAAGAAAAAAAATTTCATTTCATTTAAACACTATAAATAAAATAAAATAATATATTCGAAAACATGTGACATAATTAACAAAACTGAATTTTAACGATTAAGGTTTATTGTCCAGGGATAAATTTAAAATTATATACATGTATTTTCGTAACATCAAAAAGGTTAACATACAATAGAACATAAGATTTGTTCGGTAAAAATAACTATAAAAAAGTTTATTTATTATTGTAACACGAGTCTATTATATTAAATACCTACCTTTGAAAGTTAAATAAAATACCTATAAATCATTTTTATTGTTTTGTATTTATTCGCTTCGCCTTTAGAAAATGGACAATTGTTAGCTTGAACTTAATTTATAAAATATTATAATTGAATAATAATAATAATAATAATATTTTCTATATATTGTGCATCATTTTGGTCAGGGGCATGCTATAGGCAACTCATCGTACCGATAGGCCATCGCTGATATGAGAGTTCCTTATCAATAATAACTGGCTATATTGCTAACTTCAGCACGTACTATATAATCAACAACGTCAACCACATAGATTCAAAAAAATGTACAATAACAATACACAATTCGTACTGTGAATTACATTTTACATTCCTTTGTTTTTGCTGATTACATTTTTCGCCAACATTAGCGGCTGCCGAACGACTAAATTAATATAAAATGGAAAATTTATCTATACCCACGTTAAGAGTTCTATATAAACATTACGTGAACTGGGTCAGTGCACATCCAGAACGGACAACAGATCTAGAAGCTTCAATAAAATGGATATCATACTTTTTAGCCGGTATTTTGTTTATTAGTCGTGTAATCCAATTGTTCACTATAGCTTAGCGCATGATTGCAGGTCGAATCAACAACTCGACATTGCTGTCCGAACTTATATACTCCATGTCCAACTTCATGATGTTATTCAATGATCAAATTATACTAAGTACTGCCAAATCTAACCCTGTAACAGTCGGCGATAAAGGAAAGAAAAAAATATTTAGCTCTGAAAATATCAAGCGGTTTATTACCACCGTGGATTATATCGAAGTGTTCATAGAAGTATCTGCTAAAAAATTATGGGGCAACAAAGGACGATGGATTATAATTGTACTCTTGCAGACTGTAAAGTAATTACCTATTCGATTATTAAGCTTTCTCTTTTTTTATTTACCTCTTAGACATAGTTTCTTTATTTCGGTTAAGGTCCCCAATTAATTATGAGGACCTATATGATTGTAGGTTTTCTGTAGATACAAAGTTCTTAGCTGTATAGTCCATGTTGTTGAAATTATTTCATATTTCTACACACATAATTCAATTTAATTTGTACACAAAAAAAAATTAAAGATTCAATCAATTTTATTAATAACATAAATGGTAAGATACAACTAAAATTAAAACTATACGTTCATAGTTTTCCACCTTAAGAATAAAAGAAAATATTAGATTCATATTAAAAAAAAAAAATTATATATTTATATATATTTCAAACAACAAATGATACATTAAATATACTTAGAAATTTAAATTTATAAACAAAATTATACATCCTTAGATGCATTGATATATATTTTTTGATATTTTGATTATTTGGATTTTTCACCACCCACACTCATAAATGAAAGATATGTATTCCAAGCTAATGAAACTATTTGTACTGTTAGAACCCTGTATTGTTGTGGAACAATGGAGAAATTAAATGTCTGTACAGCTGGCCAAATCTAAATAAAAAAAAAAAAATTGTTGGATAAAATATTTAAAAATAAATTACATTCAATGTATTTACCAAGTAACTAGTAAGCATAACTTTCACATAGTTGTCTTCTAATTTATTTTGAATTTGTGGCCATTCATCACCACTGAATACTCTACTCATAATCATTACAGCTCCATTAATAATTGGTGATGCAATCGTTTGGTCAACTAATATTTTTTTAGCTATTATTGGTATAGTGTTTTTAGTTCCTAATCTGTCCAACGATTTGTACCACATAGTAAGTGTTGGTCCGACTGCACACCCAATAGATGCATAGCGAACAGTACGTAACCAATCGATTTCATCGGGTTTACGCTTTTCTACTGCACTCTGAGCCATTAAGTCCCCGAGACCAAACAATATACCTAACATATGTAATGAAAATAATAATTATATCTATACACAATCTTATACTGGTTACATACCTGTTTGAACGAGATTGGTCCGTATTGGATATGTGTGGCTGTAAAATCTGTACCATTTAAGAAAAGATGCCATTTTTAGTGTTAGTTGTTGATTATGATTTGTATTCTATCAATATGAAGACTGATTACTGTTGGTTTTCACTGTGTTATGTTTGGTTTTATCAATTTTTTATTTGCTTTCGATTTTAATAGCTTAAATCACCTGTGAAGATCAAAGTTAAACATTAATAGTTTTCCAATTTTTTTTTTTTTTTTTGTTATAGTTTTTTCGTTAGTCAATTAAAACGATATATATATATTTAGTAGATTATTACCACATGGTCACCACAAATTTTAATTCAATAACTTGCCTATTAATCAAAATTCAATATTCACGGTTTTGATAATTGTATTCAAAACTGTTCTGATTGCAACTTGTTACTTGTTAGTTGTAACCGGTTGATTAAATTGTTCGTCTTATCTAAACCGTTGTCAGCGCGTACAGAGCGTTCCGAATGATACTAATGTACTACCGCTTATGACTAACAAAACAACACTGTTCAGTTATGATTGTGATGGACGCGTCACGTGGGATGTTTATAGATATTATTATTTATTTATAATATTAATGTCTAATTTCGTTTTAAAAATATATTGTTTTTGAAATATCCTCAGTTATTCTTACATTGGACAAATGTAGGTAGTCATTTTGGTTTTAGCCTTTTAGGTGTTTATCAACTGATGTATCTACCAAATGTTATGACATGAATTATGAATTATGAATATTCTTTTTTACTTTATCTGCTCGATAATATATTCGTTCTTACACTCACGCCTAGCACATTCAATTTTTGTACACACCTACAACCTACTACATATTATATAAATACATCTTAGCCTGTTTAAATTATTAACAAATAAGGTAACGTTCATAGAAATGTCAACAATGGTTCAAAATTGACTCGTTTTTAGATATCGATATTTATACTTAAGACATATAATTATTGTCATTTGTCTAATAGTTCATTAGTTATTTAGTATAATCATTGATTAAATGTTTAATCAATGGTATAATTAAGTACATGATAATATTTTTATTGCGCTATTAGCTATAGTCTGCTATTTTTAAATCATTCTGGTCTCCTGTAGAGATTGAACTTAACCGACTTATCCTTTATTATATTTATATATCTTACCATAGTGTGTATTCAAAAGGACACACAACTGACACGTATCGAGAGTTGCTGGGGCTTAACTCCACCTCTCAAAAAAAAAAAAAAAAATGTCTACGAAAACGTATTATGTTTATATAATATTATAACTTAATAACTTTTAAGTTGTAATTTATATACATTAGTTTATCTCACTCATCCTCGAAATGGTTTTTCGACTTTCCGTGTATGTGCCTGCTCCGTAGGCAAGTAGCTCCGTTTCGGGTAATTCACTCGTAGTTCGCACAAAAAAACATGCCCAATATTATATTGTAATTATATTGCTATGGATATAACAGCTATTAATTATTTTTTATTGTTTCGTTGTCAAATATTATTGGAAACGCCGAAACAATACAATAATTATTAGGCGAGATACACTTAATTAAACCATATTATTATAAAAATATAGAAAAATTAACCACTTGGAAACAGTTTATTATTGTGTCTCTGTAGGTTGTGTAGTACATTATAAATAAAAAATTAATTAATAACTTATGTTTAAAAAATATTTTATATTTGTATTCGTTGTACTGTTGATTATAAACGCTAATATTGTATTATTAACGCTTTTCGTTACGACTTATTATACAGATGCATGGCACGTCTGTACCTGTTGCATGTGCACAAGCTCCACATACTCGAATCGCCTCCTATACAACCTTTGGATCGAAAATCTGTGGGGCTCAAATGTAACGACACTGTCGACGGTGTCATAACGCTGCCGTCGGGACGGACCATCCGCAAACTGGACAATGGTAATACAATAAAATACGCCGTCGTCGAATCATATCATTGTGATTTCTCGTACTCCGTTCGGTTTCGACCCGACTTGGATGGACGTGATCGATGACGCTCTCAATACTAACTGTTTTCCGTTTCCATTTTCAGCCCCTCCGATGAACCGACGCACGTGGGAAGCCCCCCCAAGGGCAGACAAGCTCGGAGGCATTCCCGGCAGGACTCTGAGTGACAGACACATCGTGGCAGAGGTACAACGTAGTACAATACATGATTATTGTATTATTATCATCTTTGATCGTTATGAATTTATAATAGTCTGGCACAGGCTAAATTCTATTTTCAAAGAGAGGTTTTAGAGTTTAGTCTTGTACAACTTTTAATCATTACCAACCTCAAGTGTCTGTGTGATACTACAATAATAATCAGAATTATGATTTTAATTCACTAAAAATGCACGAAGTATACATACATAATATACTCTTGTTGATTTGAGAATAGGAAATATTCAATAACATACAACATTATATAAAATTAATTCACAATCGTATTTATGGCTCAAAATATATCAATGAATAATAATTATTTATGTGTTTAATGTTAAAAATATGTTATGAAGTAATGGGGTGGGTTCCATGCCTCCATGGGAAAACTTTTAATTAGGTATAAATTACCTATATATTAAGGTCGTTTATAAACAATTGAATCCACTGTTATAAATCATATTATCTCTTGACGTTTATTTCCATGCATGTTTGAAATTAATAATATTGGGAATATTAAAAATAAAATAGTAAAATAATTGTAATAAAAAAATACTAGTTTATTCATTTTGCTGTGTAAAAGGTGTTGAGTGTAGTAATACTCATTTTCATACCCTGAATTTTTTACATTTTTGTTTTTTTTTTAATCATTATTAATTAGTAAATCAATTAATTTAATTTAAATCTAAAAAAATATTCCAAACTATTTGCTCAGTAATAATCAAGGTTTTAAATGTTTTATTATTTCAGACAATGTATATAATGAAACCAATCGTTCACTTGGGCAGTATGTGTGTTTTTGGTGAGCAATCATGGAAGCCTTGGTTGATTTCCATAACAATTGAATATATTAGGTAATAGTTGTGTTAACTGATGAACAGTACTTGCAAATATTTGACTTAATCAAAACGTTTCGATTGTAATTATTATTTTTCTGTGTTTTAGTTTGCAGAGATTAAAGTCTTTAAAAAATCTATCACCTCAGCAACGTTTGGTGTTGTCAAAACGATCATTAAATTTGGCCATGTATATTGTGAGATCACCATTCTTCGAGAACTATTCAGAAAAACATATCCGTTTATTCCTACACTGGTTTGTTAACTCTGTGCCGTTGGTTGGTCCACTAATGCGCCCTTTCCTAGAATACATGAAACAATGGCAGGAAACATATTTTTATCTTTGGTCTGTCTAACATGTTGTTGGGGAATTTATGTTATTTGGTTTTACACATTTTTATAAATTAAAAAAAAAACAATGTTTAGGGGGTAACTATTAAATTATTGATCTTTTTTTTATTGGTTTAATTGTTTTGGTATGCGTTGTTGTCCACGGTGATTTTTTTTATATTTATACTACAATATAAATGTTTTGTAGGAAACGCTCAATTACAATGTAATTTATTCATTTAAGTTTTGTAATTATTTACTATTTATATTATATAGGTACCTACTATTTTCATTGACAGGGTTTAAGTGCTTTATATAATATTTTAATTATTTAGTAAAACTAGAAAACAAAATGTATTAATTAAGATAATTTATTGAATTTCTTCACTTAATTAAACGAGGTAAAAGAATAAATCTCGTTATAATTTTATGATGTGATATTTCTAAAAACCAGTTAAACATAAATATTCCAATACTATAATATTGAGTATTATTTTAGTTGTTTTAAAGATGTTTTGTAGCAAAGCTTGAATTAAAATAAATAGTAAATATATATTTAATTCATGATGAATAGTTATGATGCAGTTTATATAGGTTAGTAGTTTAGTACTATAAGTTATTATAATTATATGATATGGTAAATAAATTAGAAGTTTACTCGGTTGTGATTTCAACTAAGTACCATAAATTTGCCAAGCACGTGAATACATAATCCATGCATGTATATAATATATAAAGTAAGACTGATAATTAAATATACTTTGTAAAATATTATAAATTGTTTCAAATATTGTGTATAAAAATGAATAATTGAGGGGAGGCAATCTCTCTTGGGTTTAAAAAAATACCAATTATACTCTTTCTAATTATATCCTAATCAATAAGACATTTAAATATTCAGATACACACATTTTTTAATATTTGCATTCCTCTATTAATTTTTTCTCGATTCAAACACTTATTATAAACTACAAACATATTATGCTAAGTGTAAAGCTCAGTTATTGAATTTTAAAATCCAAGGTTAGGTCCTCCACCCAGGTTCCCAGGTACACCAAAATATTTTCAAAAATTATTTCTTTTTTGACATAACTAAGTAAGAATAATTTGAAATATTTTTTCCTTTCTAAATGTATTTATATATACATTCATTACTTCTAAAAATTAAAATCTAGAAGAGATTAAATTACAATAGTAATATTATAGACTATAGAGGATAATAGAGCATCAATACAAGAAAAATTTGTCTTAAGAAATTTTTTTTTAAATTAATTATAATTAAGAACTAACAATCTGTAATACGTGAGTTAACTTGAGGTTTGTGTTTTAGGTATGAGGTTTTATCTAATCTAAACATTCTAAACTATACTATGGACAAATAAAAAAAAAAAAAATCACAACAAATTTTTATTGAGATTGTATTACATTGCTACCATTTGTTCATAATCAAGTTAAACCTATGACCTTGGAATAAAATATGAATTGCAAATTCCAATTTACTCTGTTACATATTTTAACTTTTTTTATATGTGTATACGAGATAAACTTACCGGAATGCTTTCAGTGATAATCATAATTCATAATTTTTTAACATTAAAAGGATATTGTACCCACGTGTGTTGTAGCCTGTGAATGGCACACAATGTTAGAAAGTTAATATAATTAATGAAGTTGAAGTAAATACAAAATTTTTAGTGAGAAATAAACATTTTTTTATCATTAAATAACAAAAATTATAGTATTACAACTATTCCTAAAGTATTAGATTATTACTTTTACAAATCCATGTATAAAGTAATTTAATGAATAAAACAAAGCTAAAAATATTTTTGATTTTTAAATAAACAGAAAAATCAAAAGTTATTTCAACAGCCAATGTAACTTTGTAGAAGTAGTGTATGCAGTTATAAGTTATTTTCTGAAGTTAATTAGAAAATGAACTAATAGTAGTTAATGCCCACCTATGTACAAAAATAACATAGCAAAAATACATATGTATCTAATTCTCACTACAATAAATTTATAATGAATATTAGAACAAAACTGCTATACTGGCTATTAATTGTATTTAAGCACAGTTTATATTCTCCCCTACAAATTTGACTAATAATAACTATAAATAAATGGTCTTAAGAATCTGATACATAGATTTGCATGTTATGTATGAGCAAAACAGCACATGCAAGTACTTTATCCTCTTAGTAATTCCTGACAATCATTTAATTTCATAACTGGTCAATGTTCATTAATAAGTTGCTGTAAAAATGATCATAATATACTAATAATGTTTACACATTTTTTCTTAATACAAGGGTAGAAGAACAGTAGTAATTTTCTTTCAATCATATGAGATTAATTGCACTAATGTATAAAAAAAAAACATATTATAAGAGATATTAAAAATATTTAATAATCTTTGGTCTATAGAAATATTATCGAAAGATAAATTATATTATGTCCACATATTTAATTAAATAAATGCACGCACAATGTTTATAATTAACTTTGTAAAAATTACCTATTTTTGCAAGTTTTCTGATTTTTGTTTTGTTTTTACATATGTTGAACATAAAATTATTACTTTAGAGAAAAATATTAAAAAGATAATAATCAAAATTTAAGTTGGTTATGGGAAAAATCAGCAACATTGTTTTGTTTTATTTGTAAAGTAAATAACTACTATTGATTTTATAAAATAAAATACAAACATCATAAAATATACCGACTATAAAAAAAAATAGCAAAAATTATTTCTATTTCCTTTGTATTATTTCCAAATATACAATAGGGAAATAAACTTTTGAAATGTATCATTAAAGAAATATGTTACATAATATTTTTGAACCTAGGACACAAAATGAGCTTTTTTATTTAATTTAAACAAATAGTTACATATTCTTTTTATTATAATTTTCCATTATCAACAATAATATACTGTTGTTTAGAATTCCAATAAATTTTTTCAGTATTTATTCGTATAATATATTTGGTCTTTGATCTTGACACTTTCTTAAATCACCTTTAGTATTACTTTTAATTAATTTTACATTAATACATGTGACAATATTTAATTAATTAATTAGAATTAAATCATACATGAATCAATGCTATTAATATTATATTCTATGTACAAAACATAACTAAAAAAATATTAAATAGTTAACAGAGTATTTTTTTTACAATCTAATGGCAAAATTAATATTTGTATAATAATAAATAATAAGTATTATTAGTATGTTTCTTTAAAAAATACAATTAACAACAATTCATTATCAATAATACATTTCCATTAAGAAAATAACAATAGCCTACCATTCATGTAGTAACAGATACTATTGTATTTTAATAAAATTAGTAACATAACAAAATGGAAATAAATAATTTAATTGAAATCAAGTTAAATATTGACTAATATTTTCAACTACATGTTTTATCTGGCTCAATAATAAAGTAATTAAACACTTACAATTGTTTAATTGTTCTTTATGCATTATACTAAAAAGTATTTAGTAAAATTGTTTATCCTATTCATTTTATTCAATTTATTGATTCAGATTTTGATTTGATCCATAAAATCTTGATTTAAAACATACTTTCAATGCTCAATGCGTTGATCACTCCTTTGTGTAAATAATAATAATAAATTACTGATTTTAATTAAATGCTGTTCAAGTAGATATGTAACTATTAACATATTTCTCTAGTATACATTTGATAAGAGTAGATAATGCCAGTATATAAATTATTATTAAAATTAATGGAGTATTAAGAAAAAAAAAATTGTTTCAAATAAAAATATCTGTTTCTATCTACCAATTGTTCCCTCAATATAACAATAAACTTTTTTTCATTAAATAAATATAAATAAACAAACAATTTAAATTAAAAACAACCAATACTCCAAAAATATTAATTGGATCACAACATCTTTTTTTTGGCAGAGGAACAGACATAGTACATATTAGTCCATATATGTCATTGTTGTTTTCATTTTTAAATATACATACTATTTGAAATTTAAAACTAATCGTTCTGTTTATGATACTGATTCTACATAATTGGCTGGGTATAATCCAACTCGACCATCCTTACGTCCCTTGCACCAGCCTTGTTCATCTTCATCTTCTAATTTTTCAAATAACTCTCCTATAAAATAAAATAAAAATGTAATTACAACTAATTTATTTTGATAAAAAAATAAATAATCTATTCAATTTGTTCTTGAAATTATTTATTTTTACCTTGTTTAAAACTAAGCTCATCAGCTTCGGCACCCTCATAATCATACAGAGCTTTTACAGGTACACCGGGTTCACCGTTGTCCACAAGCGCACCATCGGGACCAACTCCTTCTTCTTCATCCCATTCCTCCTCCTCAAAAGGGTTTGAGTCCGGCGTTTGGCTGTTTGACGCTCCATTGCTATTAAATTTATAAAAAGTTATTATAAAAAAAAACATAAATAATAATAATCAGGAAAGTAATCACTAGCTTAATAAAAATAGAATTATATCAATAACATAAAATGTAAGGTTTCTTAATTGTATCTAATGACACTACAAATTAAAAGGAATTTCTAAATACAAAAGGAAATATGGAACATGTGTAATCGATCTTACCGATTAACACAGGTATGTAAGGTCCGGTGCACGGCCCCTTCATTAGGAATCTAAATGGCACGACGTTTAGGTGTCATTTATAAAAAATAATAATTGTTTTGTTTAACTGAAATATATATTTTATAATGTAACTCACGTTATAGGATGCGATTTTGTTCCATTTGATTTTTCTGTAGATTGCTTATGATCGTCAGTACTATCATCTGATCGTGATAATGTAACAGTTTGCTTTTTGCTATTTACCTTTGGATGAGTTGAATGTAAATCCTAAAAAGATCACAAATAAACAAAAATGTCAATAAATAAAATATAATAACAAAAAAAAAAAGCAAGTTAATATTATTAATAAAGATTTAAGTAATATAGTATTATTCTCATACGCTAATAATAATCTAACTAATACATAATAAGTAAACAAAAAATTGAAAAAAATGCACACTAACATTTACATGCAAATCTTCGCCGACTGATCGTTGATTGATTAATGTTATTGTTCCAGCAGGTATAGATTCCTTGATTTTTCCCTTGGATATATCCCGGAATTCTTCTATATAATCCTATAGAAGAATAACACGACAACACACATGCACACAAATTAGTTTTTTGACTTAACTACAATTATTATTAAAAATTAAATCAAGGCAAAACCAAAAAGAAATAATATATACATCTAGTAAATAAATCACAAATGGCTTGCTACAGTTAAAATAACCAAACAATAATACTAATAATTGTTTTGTAATTTTACAAACCTCAAATAAGGGCCAATTCATAGCCATATTGACACCGTGATTATTTGACCACCATCGTAAATCTTTCTCATGATCAGCATTATTGATAGTATGATAAAACTCTTCATAAATCTGTGGCAACCTAATTAAAAAATAATAATTTACTTAATTTGGAATCAAAATAAATAAATTTATCATATCTTACACGGGGTCTTGAGAAACATTTAGACACTTGTGTATTGTAAACAGGGTATCTTTGAAAAACTGTAATCTTCTAGCTTCTGTTTCTTGGCATCGGTCAAATACAACTGTCATATCTTCCATATATTTTGGATTGTATGCATTTAATTCTTGTAGAGCCATTTCATACTTTTCTTTGGCTTTTTGCACTTCTTCTTTCGATTTAGCTACACGGTCTTGCATTTTTTTCACCTAAATAATTATAGTTAGATTTTGAGTTTTAATTAAATATATTAATTAATCAAATAATGAAATATCAATAGTTATATTTTTACTTGATCCATAGATAAGGAACTGTCAGCAGATGCATTTCGTTCTTGATTTGATGCTGATTTTTCTGCTTTACATGCAATATGGTACTCAATTTTTGTTTTGTTAACCTTAGTCAATAGTTTACACCAAGGTTTTTGAGCTTTTTTAAATGATTCTTCCATTTCTTTTCGTTCTTTTATATGTAAAACAGTCTAAAGCAAACAATATAAATTGAATGAGTAATAGCGCATAAAAATGTACCATCACATTTTATTTTTGTATTAAGTTAATACTACTAATATAATCAAGTAAAAAACAAATTATGTGTATGATAAAAATGTACTGATGTGCAAACCTTATGATAGTTGTCTTTTTGCCACGTCTTTACTTGTTGCATTATATCATTACACAAGTCATCTTTGACTCTTATGTGCAAATCACAAAGTCTATCAGCTTCAACTAGTACACCCTTCCAAGCTGCTTCTGTTGTTCCATATTCTGGACCTTTTTCAATAATTTCGTTCCATTTCTTTGACCATCCTTTTAAGCTCTTAGAGTATGCTTTTTCAATATCTGATCTTTCTTGTATGAGGGTAATAAGATCATTGCATAACCGATAGCCATCTTCGATACGTTTAGTAGTGCGTTTGTGATTGCCGGGTTCCCAAAACGAATCACTACTTGCTATTAACATATTGTCATCACTGTGATGTGACATTTTTATTGATATTTATCTAGACACAAAAATAAGTTCAATTAATGCATTATCTAAATAACATATGATTCAGAGTACTTGAAACTGATAGCGAGTCATCATTAGTTACTTCATTATAAAATAAATTATTTCCAAAGAACATACTACACAGTGAGGGATAAACAATTATGCAGCTAATAACCACTTATAATGATAAATTGTATAAATATGACAAATTTAAATCTAAAGTTTTAACAGTGAAGTGGAATAATTATATTATATTATGTAGATGTTGGGTTCAATAAGAAATTATTAATTTTAAATTTTAAAACGTTTCAACATTTATTCACATCTTGCAGTTTTTAAGTGTTACGAAGTTTCTTTTTATTTATTATTTTATTGTTCGTGCTCGAATTTTATTAGTATGCTTTTAAAAATGATTAAAAAAAAGAAATATGAATACATTAACCGAAGATGTAACCTCTGTAATATACCATAGGTACTACTATTCGCGATTCGTTGTGTACGGTGTAACGGTGAGCATAACAACGTATATTAGTATAATTTTAACGTGTAACGAACGTCGAACACCTAAAAGGAATCAATAGATATTATTCATTATTGATACACGTGTGTTAAAATATTCTTGGCCATCTGACTAGCTAAAGTATCAAATCGTTTTCTCCATATGGTAATACATAAATACATAACACACAATATCATCATCATCATCATAACGAATGATGTCATTTGGCAATTAGACCGTTAATATTATTATGCTATATGGGTACGGTACTACGGTAGCTTTTCTCCGCACGAAATATTGTGATGGCATATTCAATTCTATTCATTCATTCCCACCGAGCGCAAAAACGATGACGACCGGAGACATTGCGGTAGGACGAACACAATATAATAATAACGATCGTAACTTGACGGTATTGCTGATACGTTTTTAATATAATATTGAACGGCGCAAGAATAACAAGTTTTTATTTATTAATATTTAATACTATTAAATACGATATCAATGTTCAGGACCGGACAGACCGGAGGTTACCTACCTACGTCCGTGTAATGTACGTTTTCTAGACACTATCACATAATATAATAAATATTACGTACATAAGCGCGTTTATACATATAAAATAGGTAACGAATTAAAATTTGAACGCTTGAGTTCGATTTAAATAAACAAAACGAACATCTATTATGATTTATAACATAAATACCTAGATACTCACGAGTGTATCAAAAATAAACCTAATCAAAATGACATTACGATATCTTATTAGTTATTAACATAATGTTAGATTCAATTTATAAAATAATTTTACGGCCAACTTAGATATACCGTCAGCATTTTTTTATGCGATACTTCTTTGCGTATTGGTACTGGTAGTGCTGCAGTACTAGAACATTTGGTTAGTAGTGCGCTAAATGTATATTTTACTAACTACGTGACGCCACCTACTACTATAGGCACTAGGCAGTACTTAATAATCATACAGTTGTTTATACGATTATTACAATTCACGCTCCTATTTTTTACACAATTGTAAATTTGTGAATAAATTATAACTTTGTTCTAGTCGAAAAGTCATCACCAACCTACATATAGTATTATTAGGTACCTATAGTTATGTAGTACATAGGTGCAACAACAGCTATTTAAATAACGAGTTTATTGAAAATGATATCATTTGTGTATTATTTACTAGTACTAGTCTAAATCAACATAATATAGGCAGAGAACTGGCCAGTAACCCATACTATTATAGCCACTAAGAGGGAGGCATTATTTATATTCCGGTTAATTTACGTAGGTCAGTGTTAAATATTAATGGGATGTTCACAAACATCAAACTCTTGCAAAAACTGTTATATAATATTATATATTACACATAATATACATTAATGTATATATTGCAGCCGAAATCGGAAATATAGGTTAATGTAAATAAGATAGATTAAATGTATTGTTAATTAATAAAAAAAATTCAATGACGACCAAAGACCAACGTTTTTCAATATTTTTTAAAGTATTATATAAACAATGACGCCGTAAAAGTTTATTATCAATAACTATGAGAGAATAATACACTAAATGATCCTAACTCCATAAAAATCATAATTTTAAAAATATATGTATCTAATATCTATATTTCATAGAAAGTACATATTATTATATATATTATATATTATAGGAATTATGAAAAATAAAACATTACATTTTGTAATATAACTAAATCTCAATATTTTTTCCCCGTAGAGTTCAGATAAACATCGTTAACTAATAATTCATCGGATAGACATTAAAGGAAACTCAACGGAATGGAATGCATCGTGAGAAAACAAACATACCGTTGTTAAATAAACTACGAAAATTGAAATGGTAACAAACTAACAAAGTATACCGGTATTATACAATATAATATATTATATATATCTATAACATAATTCATAATAAAATATAAATGATAACGGAAATGTAAACGTAATACGCTAGAATAAATTATACCTCCCGTGTAAATGGAGATTTTTGATTTATAATTAATGCTCACCTTTAATAGCGGGATTAAAATATCTATTTTAAAATTCTAAAAGAAAACCTATAGGTACCAACATCAAAATTAAGTAAATATAAATTAAAATAGAAATATAGTTCAAAATATTTAGTCAGTTTATGATAAATTGTAGAATAAAAAAAAAATGAACGTTACTTGTCTTATTAATTATAAAAAATATTCTAATTCACGCAGACTATCATAAAACGTATTAAGAAATATTTTTCTGATTTTAACAAATAAAAATAACATTTCTATGAAAGATAAAACCATATATTTATGGAAATCTTTAGACAATAAAAAATTTCACGAAAATAATGTAAATTGTAATTAGATAAGAAGAACTAACATAATAATAATTGTCAACCAAACCAAACCCAATATTATGTAACAAAACGTACTTTTCGGTTTTCATGATTGCAAAAGTAGGGGGAAAGAAATCGTATTCGTAATGGGGAAACAGAAGTAAAAATAATAATTAGTGATACCTTATAAATTATAATAACCCTAGTCCCTAATTGAAATATATTTTGTTAAAGAAAATATGTTGTAATATAATAATATACCAGTTATTTACAAAATATTATGAAAAATAAAAAAAATTAGAACTTGTAAGAATAAGTTATTACAAAAATATTAACAGCTATTGATTTCAAAAACTAATTACACCTTAAGGGGTTTGGCCTTTAGGACCACCAAAAATAATAGAAAAACAATTTACATAATATAATTATTTTATGTGATTACTAAATAGTAAAGTTAAATAAATATGAACTAAAAACAAATAAATAGTATTTTCCTAAATAAATGTAATAATATTAATTAATATTACTGATTAATTAAATAAATGGTTAACTTTATAACATTAGTTTAATTTATTAGAAATTAGATAGTATCAATAGTATTTAGGAAGAATATTATCATATATGATCCTCGGTGGAATGCTGATTAGCTTGCAGCATATTTGGTCCTTGACCCTTTAGGCCACACCCAGTCTAGTGTATATGAAGAGGCCTCTTCTTATATCAATGTATAAAAAAATGTGCTAATACAGATCAATTTATTGATGATATTGCACGTGTTAATAACTATATTGGTACCAAGATACCAATTAATGATAACAATATTCATTTTTTATTTCAATGTCTACCTCTACCTATAACATTTGGACTAAGACACTAAGTCTTCATCAGCAATGGCTAATACAAACAACTAGGGTTAATGTGATATGGCTGTTATATACATTTTTTTTTTTATCAGACTAGAAACTTTAAGTATGGTCTTACACAAGTCAACTATTAATATGGGGATACCCTTTCAATTGGCAAAAGTTTTGTAGGTCTTCTTTTTTACAAACCAGTGTTGACCTTATTGATTGTTTTCAAAAGCATACACATAATAATGATTATTTAAATTTTAAATATAATAGAAATAAAACTAATATTATACATATAGTTAATGTTACAGTTAGTTATTAACTAATTATACAGAAATTATAACTGTAAAATTCCCAAATTAATTTATTTGGAACTTACTTTAAAACAGTTATTAAAATTGAATCAATTAAAAAATTTTGTTTAATCTTTAATCATTTTATTTAATATTCGAGCAATATATTAATTATCATAATTATACGGGAAATTAATCAAAATAGATTCATAAATCATAAATATAAGTACAATTAATTTTAGTTATATAATATTTTGTATAAACAATATAATATTTTCTATATAATTTTTAATATTTAAATTCAATATAAATTATGTTTACCTATATGTTAACTACCTATAATTTTTGTTTGAAAAAGAATAATTATCAAAATTGTATATTATTAACGCTAATCCAGGATAATCTTAATAATAATTAAATATTGTAAAAGAGTAAACAGGTTGTTTTTTATTCCAATAAAATTCAAAAATAATTTATTAAGTATATAATATGATACATCACACTAAACACAATAGTATAAATACGGGTATTTTAATAAATAATATTTAAATACAAATACTAAATGATTATTATTTATTAATACACTATTTATAAATAATGCAGCGCACACACTCTTCTTTATACAATCCTACTTAGTTATACTTCAATTATTTGCTCATTGTACACCTGTGTATACATTCCAATGTAATGAAAGTTTTTGGAGATTTTGAAGTAAGTACCTAACTAGCATTCACAAAAAAGATATAATTTAAAAGGTTAAGTTACTAGAATACAAATTAGAACATTAGGTACTTCATATTAACATTAATTTAGCTAAATCAAGTCCAAATATTTAATTTTATGAATGAGTAATGTATCTCAAATTAAATGGTCAAATCATATTATATCCTAAGTAAAAAAGTGAACATTATTTTCCAAAATAAATCTCAGCCACAATAACACATTTATAATCAGTATCAATGAAATAAAAACTTATATATAGTTATCAAGATAATGAATTAAATGTAGTAGAAACACAAACAATTTGTTATTATATTCTAATTGAACTACTGGATAGTGTTCTTTTAACAAGTCCTGGCATATTGTTGACTTACTAAATAGAACAACAGTGCAAATAGAATAGTGCATAGGTACATATTTAGATTAAAAAATATATTCATAATCAAACAAGTAATCCAATTTTTGACATAGTTAAATCGACTAAAATATACCTATTCTCAAATGGGCAGTAAATAATATTGTATTTCTATTTTCTATATAGATTTTCTACACTAAGTAATATTTAACGTGCTAAATTGAAATTTTTTTTGTTCAATTGTTTAATTAGCACCTCATTGGGATTAGGTAAAAATTTAAAGTGACAAGGATGACCAAAAATAAACTAATCTTTTAATTATAATTTTAACTATTCAATATTTACATTATTTAAGCGGTATTTTACTTATTATGATTCTATAAATGCACTTAATTTACTTAATCCAAATTTGTCACAGATAAATGTGAAATATATGCATAAATTAAAAAAATAAAATCTCAGGTATTTTTTATGGATGGTAAACTTTTTGTTAATAGTAACAAATATTATTTCGTATTATTCTCTTTTCAACCAAAATTAACAATTAGATAGTACTATCAATAAGTTTTAAGACAATTTTCAACATTATAAACGATTTATAAGTTTTCCGCTCATAAATCAGTTACCAAATATTTTTTATAATACATCGTTATCGTTTTGTTGGGTCACGTAATAATAAAAAAAAATACCACTATACCTACATATAACTACAGCCAATATTAATAGAAGTGTGTTCGCAATGTTCGCATACAAGATTTTGGACCGAAATCGTGTCTCTACTCTCATTTATAAATTATACAGTAGCGAATATTGTGTTAGATAGATGCACCTATCGAAATACACACCTAGCTGGTTTACGGGTAGCAGATAATTTTTTATAAGATTATCATTATTACCTGGTGCGCAAAGCGTCGTTGAACGATGACCGTGTCGGCTTTGCTGATGGTCCGATTGTCCAGCGTCAGGGATATGAGACGGTCGATCGGGAATTATGATATTTTACTCGAAAACAACAACAGCTCTTAGTACGACAATAAAACGGTCATAAAAATATTTGACGTTCCGATACTCTTCTTTATCAAACCGTTATCAATATTATTGACATGGCACAGGTGTGGGGTACCTCCTCACGTCGTCGCGGCATATCATGTTATTTTATGGCATTGTTATTAACATTAAAAACATAACTGTAATTTTTAGCACATTCTTATTTATTTTCACTATCAAAAAATGCAAAAAACGACACCCAACACGCTCGGCGTGACGAAGAAAAAAAACTGTCGGCAGTTATAATTAATAATTATTACAATATACCAGTTAAATTAAACAGAATTCGAGGTACGAAGCACGACGACGGACGGTCCGACTGTGGTGACGCCGAGTAGTGCCGAAACTGAACGAACGGACGGGACGGCGGTCGGGCGGCGGCGGCTGGATGATGATGCGTGGACACGTTCGCGAGGTACGGAGGTATTTTTTAAAACATTTTTATTTCCTTCATTCCTTGCTCTGCCGGCCGACTTGATTCCGACGTCTTTGCCAATCGCGCGCGCCATCTACCGACGGATTTTTGAAAATGTGAATTACGCGGCATACACGTTGCCAACGACTGTATAATACTATAATATAATTCACGGCTATAGATACACTATAGTATCTATATCCGTGATTTTAGCATAGATAGGTAATATTATTCTCGACAGGTGTCTCGATATATACGAGTATATGCTATCCCGTATCCGACATCCGTATAATAAAAGTGAGGAAATTTTTTTTTTTTGACCCGAATATTGGAAGTTTCTAAGGAATATTCTAACGAAATTTAATATATAAATTTATAAATTTTACATAATAAATTTCCAAATAATGAGAATTTGTACAATGAGCGTTATAATGAGAGGTCATAGATATAATAGATAAAGACACCAAGTAATTAAATTCAATTATTGCTAATTCAAACAAAATATAATATCATCCTTATATTAATAACCTTTAATAATTAGTAAAACGATAATTATGCTACCATAATAGTACCATTGATACCATATTATATTTTTGGAACTTTCCAATATGAATATGAGAAAATGTAAAAATTAGCTCTCCTAAGTATATTTTGCACACCAATTCTACAGAAAATATCAGTTACCCATTTGATGAAAGTTTGTTCTATTTTTTTTAGAAGAAAAATTGTTCACAGAAGACCAAATATGATGCCCCGTGATGATATTTATTAAACACAAAATAGTTATGTCGAAATGACACCAGATTACTAGGAACCGCTGCAAGGTTGCATTCAATTTAAATATCACACGAGTAAAATATTGTATACCGCGCGGGGATAAATTATATTTATATTTATATACGAGTGAAATTGGAAGTTATTTTGTTATATATTATTATTAGATACCCGGCAAGGTGTACCTAGATAACCTTAGTATCCGGCCGGTAAGCAGATATAACTAACTCTTACATGATTATATTTACCTAATACTTATAGGTGAATAATAATTAGACTTGAATCGGTCATAGTTTTCTTTTCAAAAATTAGCTACTGTTTTTGACACACAACGAGTATTACATACCTATTTTGCGATAAACCTTTGTAAATCTAAGGTATTTAGTATTTACCTTGTATGTATATGTATTATTTAAAATTGATTTTATATTTTCTAGTATCACAAATTGAGAGTTCAACCATTTTTGACAATTTTTTAGTTATATTTGGATTTTGGACATTTTAGAATAACATAATACATACTTAATAACTACTAAATAATAGGTATTGTTAGATTTGTCACTTGTAATAAGCGTTAGAACTAGTCCTTAAGACCTTAATTCTTAATAATAGGTGCCTAAACAACCGATTTTACATTTTACTTAAACCAACTGCATGACCTATTTTTTAAATTTCAACAAAATAACTAATATCGAATTCATTGAAAACTATATTAAAAAAAAAAATAACTTGATTATGTATATTGTTCAACAATGTTTCTTCATAGAAAACTAATCAAAATATTGTATTTAAAATACAACTAGATGAAATTTCTAATCGATTAACAATGTTTCAAATACATTTTAAAGCATTTCTTTCGTTCCTTTATAATAGAAAACAATATAATAAATAGAATATAGATCGAAATAACATTTATTTTAAACACGTTTGTTGTACACTCGTAGGTTTGCTTATAAAGAATTTAATGTTATTTTTTAACCCATCTTATTCTTCTTTCTAATTAATTAAATTCAAACTAGTTTCAAAATAACTTAACCAGCCTTGGAAATCGAAGTATATACACATTATACACGTTGGTGCCGTAAGTACTCCAACTAGACACTAGACCTACTACCTAATACGTATTAGCCACCATATAGGTGGGTGTACTATATATAGTAATCTAGACAATATATTATATAGTATTGTATATATATATATATACCTATAATGTTTATAACTGAAACTTCCTATATAGTAAATATAAAAGAACAATGAATGGCGTTATACATACCAAACCTAAATAAAATATTTTTAGAAAACTATTATTATAAAATTATAAAATTTTCTTATTTCCTCTATTCACTTTATTCCGTGACAGTTCTACTATTCTACGTGTATACAGAGTACCGCGGGCTGGAATTTATGTTACACCCAATAAACCCTCTGTATACATATACTTGTTAATTTATAATAATTAATTACTCAAAAAAAAAATAATAATAATAACGAAAATAAACAGTAAAAAATGTTTTCAAAAAAGTTAACAGTTTTATAGATAATAGCTTTTATTATTAAATTAATATATACTAAAAAAAATTTTTTAAATTATAATTAAGGTGCCTAATATTTACTGATATTTATAACTGATAAATCAACTATCGTATGGGACGGTTTTTTCTTTAAGTATATTATGTAAAACATTGTAATTTTATATTTTTTTAATTAAAAGTCAAGAACGTTTTTTGTTCTTATGATTATTTATGAATTGTATAATTAGGTAGCTATTAAAAATTAAAAAAAATTTGTTTACACATATGAATATTTTATAAATCTATTTGCGTGAAATAATTATAACAAATAATAATAATATTATCTTATATATGTGTATAATGTATTGATATACATTTATATAACTCATAACTTATACTATATGACATTATATTATATAATTAATATATTCAATATAAGTATACCTATATTATCAAATATGTATATAGTACAAACTAGTATCTATCTACCTATACAAAATAACAATTAATGTCTAATATAATACAGATACTATACAAAATATTACAAATATATAACTATATTCCATGTTCTCATTATACCCGTACATCTATGAATTTATAACTGTAGTTAAGTACCCAACACTCCAACTAACATAATCGCGTAATATATTATCGCTTGTGTAAACTCGAAGGTATTTGAAAATTAGAAAAATTGTTGTAAAACTTAGATTAATAATTGTATTTAGCAATATGATATTTATTACTTGATTATTGCTTTAACAACCTAACATTTGCATATTTATTTTATAGAATTATACAAGTGTTTATTAGCATATATAAATTTATAATAACCTATATTGTTTAATTTTGTACTTTGGTAGATTGATATATGGTTAAAATTAATACTTACCTACTGTGATTGTTGAATACTGGGTGCCCGGGCCATTATTTAAATAGGTATATTTACAATTTACCTAGGTACAATTTATGTATGTTAAGTATATATATATATTCTTAAAAATAATGGCGTTACTATAATATATAAATGTCAAATAATAACAACAAATATAGACAGTTTACTCTGTTAGACTATTTAAAGTTTGTATTTTATTATTAGTCATTTACAAAAAAAGAATATTCATATAATTTATATATTATAATATTAACACACTCATTTAAAAATCGCATAATATTATTAACTTTTACAGTAGGTACCTATCCAAGTATTCGACACGTTTATTGACTTTTTAGTTTTTATCCAAGACACGCACGTTTTTTCATCGCTAGACAAAAATCTGGAGTGCTTATTATTAAATAATATGACCCGATTATAAGAAATTAAATCTATAGTAGCTACTCAGTTAGTATTTGGCTGACCAAATTATTAGGGGAATACTGTTCCCCCAACTCTCGAGCCACTATAATAATCACTCCTATTTGTGCCTATGCTATAATATGATGATGTATTCATATTTTAAACTAACGTTGAATGTGACTGCAATATGATATACGCATGAATAAAATATACTTAATATTACCTAGTACATACCTACCAAATATATAAATACTTTATGGATTGTGTATAAATCATATATATATACATAAATATTATTATTTGTTATTGTAGCTGGTACTTTTATGTAAACACACTAACAATAATAAGTATGTTTAAAATACTTTGTCTAACGAACACACGCACAACTTCACAAGGAAGTACATATAATATATAAATTATAAGACATAACATTTTGTTTTTAAAATTTTTTAATTTATCGATGTTATTGAGAAGCAGCTATTTATGTATAGGTATTTTTGTTTTAATAAAGACCCTTGTGGTCTTTTAACAAACGAACAAAATATGGTTCTGTAGCTCTATTTAAACTTTAAGTTCCGAAGTCTACTTTTTTTCCCTTACAAACAGTATCGAAAATATTTAAAATAATATAAATTATATTTAAAATAATATCTTTTCCAAGTATCAATAGATATCTTTCAACAATAGAAAATCATTTTTGCCTCTGCTTTAGCTCTCCAATAAAGTAATTAAAAAAACTTAATTCGATTTTCTACAGCGGCAACACTAAATAAACTAATTAATTTGAATTAGATTAGTTAAATGAACAATACAGTGACTATAATAATGATAATAGTAGTTACTATTAAAGACGGAATTAATCTATTTAACAACTTATAGAACATAATATATATATTCATACAGGCATAGCCCCAACGGCTAAACGCTCTTTGATTATTCAGTCATGAACATGTTAATTTAATCAAAATTCTAAACATATAATTAACTATAATTTATAAAAATGAAGTGAAACAAATGATTTGCAAATATTAAAAATATATCTGCATATTTATAATTTTGTAGGTATAAAAAAAACTATGTATACCTATTTATAAATACATTAGTAAAAAAAATAAAATAATGAAATATTGATTTTAAAAATAGACTACCTACAATGAATTATAAAATATAGAATACATTTTTGTTTTGTCTTTATAAGTACCTAACTATAACGTAATATTTATACCTTTTTATTGTTTTGCATAATACGCGCATAAGGATGAAACATCCTTATTGAAATAGAAACGTGATAATGTATAATTTGTAGGTATTAGCTAGGTAAACGTTCATATATTGAATTCTACTCATTATTAAAACCATAAATTACTTTTGAGTATACCTAATTATTAAATGTATATATTTGAGTATGTGTAAATTTGTATGAATAAGTTATGTTATATATGTACCTATATGTATTTAAAACCAGCATAATGCCGTATAATAAACGTTTAAAATTTACACTCTAGAAACGCAATGATTGTAAATGTCTCAAATATATATAAGAAAAATGTATAATTTAGTATCCTATTCTACCTAACCGATTCAAGATGACTGGGTATGAAGATTCTCTTTTTATATTTTTGTCGCGGTCGTTTTAAGTTTCTTTTCGATGTTCGTGAAATTGATTGCCTATGTTTATTTTTATATATGTATATTTATAAAAATGTACTTATATATTCTTTAATACACTATCTTATAGTAATAACTTGATATATTGCAAATGGACTACGCAGACATCCTGTCTGGCGTGACTGCATGATTGCTCCTTTTTATTGGCTAGATTAACATTAAGTTTCAGATCACTTATTGAATCATCTACACGTGTTTCCTAATCTTTTTTTCTTCCTCTGATTTTAATAATGCAACTTTCCTGCATTTCAACACTCCCTATAAAATAAAATTGTTATTTCTACATAATTTTGTTATGATTCTTATTTATTTATTTTTTGTAATTCTAAAATACAAAGTTAATTTTTATGAACATTTATAACAATATCAATATTAATGTATTTTAAATTCTCAGTGGAACGAAAAAATTGGTTTTAAAATTGTATGTATGTTTATTATGTTATTAATCATAAATGTTGATAATTGAGTACAACGGTACATGGTTTATTACAAATTATATTTTTTTTTATAAAATAAATTAAAAATATAAAAAATTCGTTTTCACTACTTCATTATAAGCGTTATTGTAGTTCAACTAATCAACTTTTTACAATAGTTTGATCATTTTAACGAAAAACTAAACGATTTTCGTCAAACGTATTTAGTTATTTTGTTGTAATTTGAAAAATATCATTTCTATAAAGACTTTAAACTCTCTACTATTGCTATAAATTATAATTTTCCTTCACAAAATATTTAAGCTAATTTTAAGTTATTTATATCACTAATCTATTCATATACCTACCAGCCATTATTGTAACGGCGTATTATTGCCATTACAAATAAATAACATATTAAATATGCCATGTTTCTGTTAAAAATTAGTTCACTCTATCGAATTAAGAAGATACAATAATAATCAAATAAAATAAACTATATCCTTGGAACTAGATACTGATCCACTCATCTCCTTTGATCAATGATTGATCATTGAATTCAAATTTTACATATCCATTAAAATGACCTATAAAGCCTTTGATGATTTCATTAACAAGGTATATATTAAAGTATTAAACATACACGTATACCACCTGTGCAACAGAAACGAGTTTCCCAGTTATTTTTGTTGTACATTGTTAATAATAATACAAATAAAATAGAAGCAGATTCAAAAATATATACTTTATATAGCAGTGTATTGTTTATTAATTTATTATTTTAAAATTTATATAATATATAATACACATTTACGCTTTTAAAACTTAATGTAAAAAATATATATAATGATATTTTTTATGGCACTAATAATTACATTAAAATTCGATTATAGAAGTGAATTGCGTATTGTTTAAAATGTGCAATTATAAAATGTTTCACGAAATGTGATACTATTACATATATAATATTATTATTATACTTAATGATATTATTGACATTTGTATACCTACAATTTATTATTATATTATGTGTTAAAAATAAAATTTTTAATATCGTTCTTTGATAAAAAATAAAATAATCGGAGAGATAGTAATAAATTAGTACAAGTTTACGAAATAGGTAGGATTGGAATAATGTGCTTTCGAGTGCACGGACAGCATTTTCACATACTGATAATATTTACACTTTACAGTCTATATTCACCTATTTCAATACGCTTGGAAGACTATCAATTTAAATAAATACTTCATACTCGCATGCTCGCATAGTTGCTCATAATATAATCGCCCACATATTTGTACAAATAAATTTGTACATTCTTTAATTATAACATACCTAAACACGCAATCATCTTTATCCGATTAGGTAATAAATAAATAAGTTTGTCAATTGTTGGTTATTATTAAAAAAAAATCATTTTCCTAAAGAATTACGCAAAAACCGTGTATACGCATTTCGCATCATTGTACGAGTACAAATAAATTACCCCATAAGAAATAAAGTTTATTTCAATACCTATAAATTCTACGAAAATTCAATATCTAAAATATGTGTTAAACGATATATAATATATACCTATCGTATATACTTAATAGTCATACAAATTGTATGATACAGTACAATGTTATGTATTAATATATATATACTATATTATATCTCTATCTCTATAAAGTATGAATATCTAACAGTACAATCGTACAAAGTAATTTTAATAAATAATAATGAAGTATGAACTGTAAAATCAATTCATTCATGATTCATTGCTCCGCTCAGAATCTAAAATTAATACATTTATTGCATTTATTTACAGATATATTTATGTAATATTGACTATGAAAATATTCTGTTTTTAGAAGTTGTCAGGGAGAGTGAGTACTATTGTAGGTTATGTAAAGTTGATTTGAATTTGGTTTTGTGACTATAACGCGTTTCTCCTAATTATGTATACTTACTTCGATATTACGAATAAAAAACCATCATAAATACAATTTTTATTCAATACAATATTTATTGAATCATATAATTCATATAAATTTGTAATAAAAATAATTTTAAATATACCTAGTCCAAATTTCGAGTGGGATCCCCTTTACTCTCATAAAATTACGACATTTCGTCATTTCGAGTCAATTATACCTATTGAAAACTAAAACAACTACATAGTATTTTCCATAACATTTTTTATGTATCTTACATTATAGATACATCTATCGGTTATCATTATATCAACAAATTACCTATACATGTATAAACATTATACAATCAACTATAACTTATAAGCGACGATAATAATTGATTAGTTTATTTATAATACCATCCAAATGAGTACACGTTATATGTTATGCAATGCCAGTAACATATTTACTGGGCTTGACAGGGGTGATATATCATGTTTCAGAGCCCTTTTTATATATTATTAATTAATTGATGCAATATTATCCAGTCTATTGTTATTCATATATAGTAATTAACAGAAAAAAAACAATTCAAATTGTATTTAATATTTATTAATATAATTATTTTTAAAACTTAAGTAAGTAACGATAATATTTGTATAGAAATATTTTAAATTGTTTTTTGGATACCATACTTTTAAAAAATCTTATGTACCCCACTATGCACTTCAATTTCTTTATTCTAGAATCTAGCTCTAGCATAACAAGCCAGTTATATTTACATATAATTTGTATATATTTTGTAAAATTCTACCTCTGTATATATTTCCTAAATATACGTTATTTAACTGTTATCGTTTGTAATTAATGCTTTTAGAATAATTTAATGTTTATCTTTAAAGTTAAAGAATCAACATATATTCTATGTATGTAGATTATATATATTTAAGTACACTTTATTAAAAATGTAAAATAAATAATAATATTGTAGTAATAAGTCGTGTCCTAGAGATCACTGCTGAACTTCGCCAATGTAAATATTTGCATGCACTCTCAGAAAGTTGCCACTCAAAGCTATTTATATACAATTAGTGAAACCTACCCTTACGAACACCTCGAAATAGCCGAAACCAATAAATAGCTGACAACATTTCAACGACTGAGAGTATCTTATAACTGCAGTATTTAGCGGTTTCACTGTATAATTATAATTATTTATTTTAATAAAATGTATAATTGCATAGTATATATTATTGACTTTGCCATTTCACGTCCTGTAAATTGCTCTATATAGCGACGACACTAACATAGTAACATAACTTCTGATCATATAATTAAAAATATAGGATGTCGCTTAAAAAATCAATAAGAATTGAGGTAATTGAGGTATTATCAGCATTCAGCACACATGCAAGGTGAAAAATATAAAGACGATATTATAAAATGTTAAAATTCCACATGTTTTACATTTTGAAAAAAAAAATGTTGAAAATAATTTCCGTTATAATACATGCAATATAATATGAGTATATTATAATATTATTATGTATACCAAGGGACGAGGACAGTGGCGCAAATATGCCAAATTGCCAACATAATCAATGCTACAAATTATATTAAATACTAAATAGTGCATACTAATTATTGTATTCGATATTTATAAGTAATTAAATCCTAGTGCTAAATGGGACACTAATTTAATTTATTTAAATTAGTGTTTTCTTCCAGTAATGTGAATTAAATTTAAAAAGTTGAAGTATTTATTTACTAAATACGCCTATGTAAATAAACTTTTAATATTTTCAAATTATAATATATTGGCCACTCAATTATATTTTGTATGATTTTTTAAAATAACTAAAATATATGCAGCATCATAATAAATAACTATTTTCATCATTTTATAATAAAAATATTTGATAACTAATATTTGATCAATACTGTTGGAAAATTATTTTCAAAATATTATTAATAATATATTTGATTAATATTGTCTGTGAAATATTCCCAAAATAATATCATCAATATATTTGCTAAATATTGTTGTAAAATATGTCCATAATATTTAATTGTTGGACAAATGATGATCTAAAAATATTGTGATAATATTTTAAAACTTTTTGACAACCATAAATGAATATTTTGTAAACATTTAAATAATTTATGAAATATTTTAATAATATTTCAAAAATATGATATTGCTATGTGGGTGTTTTTCATTGGAAATTACGAAAATATTTAGTAGTTAGTTTAAAAAGAAAAATTTAAAAAAAAAATTTAAATTAAGAAGCATTTTTCAATTAATTTACTCAAATACGTTTTAACTTCTCTTTTTTTTTAATTCTCCAGCTTAAATACAATATCATGACGTGGATATTCTTCAAACCGACAACGAAATGTTCAATGATATTTCATATGATATTGTACATTTAATACAAACAGGTATATTTTATCCTGTTCGCAAATCAATTGCAATCGGATTCACACTATTGTTTCTTACAAGTGATTTCGTTGTTTCAGATGAATAAAGGTGGTGTAGACTACACTCCACCTATATAAACTGCAGTAGGCACATTATGTTGTATATACACAATAAGTTGACAGACACACGAGGTCATCCAGGGTACCGTTATCATGTGCAGCGTCGCAGTGGCCGGGTCGTTATTTCCTTATCAGGAGACCGAGTGCGCGCGGTCTTTTATTCCAATGGTCTCGTCATTCGCCGATTCGATTCTGGATTAAATGTTGTGAGTTCCACGCGGTTAATTTTTCTGCTGTGCAACTTTTTTCTTTTCTTTTTTTTTGTGTTTAGTGCGATACGAATACTGCCTTTAGCTCCAATGTGTCAAAAGTCATTTTCCCTTGAAAATTATTTTCCAAAGCCGTAAGTTCCATGCATATTATTATGTATACAGCATACATAGGTGTCTTGTACTTGGGTAATAACTATACTTTTGGATAATTCTCATTGGCTATTATAACAGTGAAGCGATATTTATTACATATATATATAAAAGACAGTATTGCGTTGACGTTTTAGTAAATAAAACAATAATGATAATTTAATCTATATAAACACTGCACGCGAAACGTAATAATTATAATATTATCATAATACGGAAGTAAATATTATACTAACCTACTGGCGTAAGTATGATTGTTTGTTTAATCGCTAAAAGCTTTTTTCGATCTTAACGCGCTTTTTGAAATACTCGACCTTTGGCAGCAGATAAAATAGTACGAAATGTTTATAAATCAGTTAAACTAGGTGTGGTTGTAGTTAAGTGTATATAATATATGCACGTTGTGAAAGTTATTCAAAATTATATATGATTATTAAAAAATGGATCAATACGGTGATAAGTTTATAATACGTGTAGAGTGAAATAGTATTTTAGATATTTTACAGACTACGCGCGTTATGAACGCGTACGTTTTTAGTCGAGAGGAACTGGAACGGGGTTAGACCCGTGCGCTAAAATCGTTTTTCGTAATGCTAGTAGTGCTATTTTTGCCCCAATTCTATACCCACAATATATAATTCTACGATATTATTCAAAAATGTTTCGATTGTCTATCCAAATCTTTTTTTTTCTAGACATTTAAATACATCGAAACCTAGTTCAATTCCGTTTTAAAATTAATTTCTCGTTGAGCGTCTATGTATGTGTGTGTGTGTGTGTGTGTGTGTGTGCAAGCGCAGGAAAAATAATCGATACCCTCTAGTGTCGGCCATGTTTGTATTGTTGCGTCCTGCGCCTGACTAACCTTTAATGACCAACAGCTGGGTTCTCGTTTCTTACTTTGTTTGTCATTTCGGCGCTGCAGTGACAGTCGAACGCTAGTTTTGTAACTTCTATTTCAAGGCTATAAATCATCCGAAATCCGTATCCTGTCGAAAGATATATTTTGTGAGTATATTATGTAAATAATAACTTTCGTGGCCATGTAATACACGTATGAATATAATATAATATTTATATCCTTTACTTATATTGGTTTTAAGCTCTTCACCAAAGTGTTACATTTTATCATCGTAATTTATTTTTGTCATTTTTATTTGTTTTAAATATACTAGTGCCGAGTTGTATAACATAATTATTTATTTTATGGTTTCACTAACATTTAATGGACCAATAAATCATATTTAAAGGACCATACATTAGCTGTTAGTGATTGTTTATGCAACTCGATGTAGTACCTGAAACTTAATATTTCAATAATCTTCAACCTTGTGTATTTTGTATAAAATCATATTCTAAATAATAATATAATTATCAATATTAAATCGATCATAATTATATATCTAATAATATCTATAATTGATGGAATAAACGATACTAAAGTATTTTTAATATTAGAAAATCGATTTAATATTAAAATCACATTAACTCGTAAAGTACTATAAGTTGTCTATATGACTGTCTAACGTAATAATAATCTTGTTTTATAATAATTCGGTAATAAATATATATACCTATTAAACTAAATATCATTGAATATATATATATATATTTATAAAATAATAAATTTTGAACAAATAATTAAAATAATAAAGATTTCTGTTACCGATAGACACGATAGGTTATTGCATAGTTTCATTTTTTAACACAAATTAAAATGCAATACAATTAAAAACAATGGCAAAAATTATCATTAATATTATCCTGAACGTAACTATGTATGAAACTATTGTGATTATGTACTTAATATGTATTAAGTATATTCAAAGTACAAAATATGTACGTTTCGATGCCTTAGATGCGTATGTAGCTGTAGCTCTTTAATATTATCAAGTTGTCGATGCATAATAATGAACAAAAATTTCCACAATAATCATTATTAACTATAATAATAGTATTATCCATATTTGATGTTTCCAGTATTTCTACAAAATACAAATAACCTATTAATTTTAGTTTACTGATTTGAATAATGCACTTGGCTCCAACAAGTCTATATGTCTTTTTTAATTTCGGACCGCCACGCAATACTAGTGTAATAAAGTGCAGCCTTTGTGGCGCCAAAAATGGTCGCTCAGACCCAATCAATATTGCCGGTAGGATGGAGGAAATGAATACGTCCCGTCGGCCGTCTTAACATTTCACACATTTCACGCCCTCGCCCTGTAAACTCGTTTCTAGGCTGCAACCGTCATTGTACTGGTGCATTGTGATTTCATGATTTTTTTTCATAATTAGATTTATAAAAGGTTGGTTTTTGAACTGTATGGTTGTGTTTAACTGAATTGTATTTGTATAATACATAGGTACCAACAGTACGGTTTAAAATAAATTGGGGTTTCGAATAAAAAAAAAAAATATAAAAATTATTTATGTTATAGTAGGTATAGTTGAAACTTAAAGTTAATATAGTTATTTTACCCATCAAATATTCAATAAACGTTTATAACTTTTACAAAAGTTGGTTGAAATATAATGTAATATAAATTATTGTGAAAAGTTTATCGTATATTATAATATATTCATCTAACGTTCAAATGTGTCCTGAAAAGGATGAAAAAAATCGTCATATATATTGCATCGAACATTAAGTAAATCCATTTTAATTTGAATAGTTACATTGTGAATTAGTTATAAATACAAACGAAAAAAACATTACTATAGTTAATTATATTTATTAAAAACATGCTATATTGATCAAACACGAATTAAAATATCGTTTACTAACTCATTTCAATAGAAAATTTGACATAATATGTAACAACTACAACTATATTTCCGCACGAAGTGTTTAAAATAAAACTATTTTTGAATGCTATATAGTATTAGTTAATTTAATATTCATATATTATGTTAATTACGTATTTACTAATTTGTGTTATTCAGGGTACGTAATTTGAGGTCAGAACACGTATGGTATGTTGTGTGGTGAAATAATTAGATCCCCGAATCGAAGTCCATACGCTACGTTGTTGTCGTCTCTATATCCGATGATGACTGCTGCAGTTGTTGAAGACGACAATTTGCTTGGTAATTATTTTATAACTTATTATTTTATACCTTCAATGTATTATTTGGTATTCATTTTTTCAATGAATTGGTAGTGGGATATGAAATGAATTTAAATTTAAAAGAGATCATTATTCATTTTTAATGATACATATTATTAATTATTCAAAAAAATAATTGTTGACATTTTCCTTTCTATTTAATTATTGTAATTTATATTGTTACAATATACATAAGTGATAAGTAGTAGTAAATGACTAAGTAAATAAGACTATATTTTTGGAGATATAGGTTATTTTAATGAAATCTGAGAAATACCATAATTATGGTATAAACATAATGTGTATAATCAATTTTTTTGAGGAAAGGATGCTAAAAAAACTTTTGGTTTAACCATAGATGGAAACCATTCACCCCTTTTCGTCAGTTTTAAAAAAACTGACAGCGTAATGTACATCATTATATACCTATATTAAATTACCAAAATAGTAAAAAAAAATACATTATATAAAACATTTTTGCACATCGATCGAATTTCAAAATTTTTAAGTTACCTACTCCTTTTAACACTGATGAAAACATCAGTTTTACACACGGTTACTTCTCCAATAGTACAACGCGCATGTTTCTCGAAATTAAAAATTAATCGTATTCATGTAAGCGCAGTTGGATACAAATAATAGATATTCGTTATATTCATTAAATAAAAAAAATATTCAGTAAGAATTTTTTATCACAGTGTATAATAAATTTCGTACTCATATTTAATATCAGCACTTTTTTTGAGAAACTGTATATTATTCATCCGGGAGTAGGTACCCCATATATATATATATCGATTTTTATATTCGAACGTTATGAGTCATCTCTACTATATAGCGGCGAGCCAGCTATAGTTTGTTATGCGCATGATTACTACAACACATGACTACAGTAGTTGTACTACACATAATATGTTTTCTTTATTTAGTTTACCATAACAAAGTAATTTATTATGTTTTTATTAATGGACAATGTTCAAGTAATTATGGGTGCGTATTTTTTTTTTTTTTAAAGATTTAATAAATTTTATTTTATTTATAAAATCGATATAAACTCAAAAATTAATTATGGCTTGTTTTTATTTTAAAATAATCTTTTTATATTTTTAAAACTAATGTTTTGTTTATTATTGATTTTTTAGTCTTAAATAATAGTTATTTTTTTTATAATCATCACAATTCAACGATTGAAAATAACTTCGAATAATAAACCTATAAGCTACAATAATTAATGCATTTTTGTTGAATTTTTTAAGGAGATCAATTAATTAGCTAGTAGCTATTACAAGGAATAACAAAATATTATTTTAAATATAGATAGTTGTTTTATTTAATTAACTTGTCAAATTATTCATAAGTAGGTGGGTAATTGTTGAATTATACAATTTTCTCAAATGTATTTATATTTTCAAACAATTGTTTACTTTTTAGTATTATTCAATATTTGATATTTAGTATTTATTAATAAATATAATTGTATGTGTACCTATTTAGCACCTAAACATGTGTAATGTGTAAATATGTACTTATATTTGAATTATTTACGGTTAAAAGGACGCTACACCTACGTGTCTTGTCTCTATTACAAACATAACAAGGCAAATCTACGTACAGGATTCTTACTACTGTTTATTTATAGTTAATATTAGAGAAAATTTACATATTATCAAATTTATTTATAAGAACGAATTTAAATTTAAAATTATGACCAAGCAAAGAATCGTTTAATTGAGTTACATGCATTTTAAAAATAAAGTATTTAAGTAATTATAATATAACTAATTTAAAAAAAAAAATTTCAAAATAACATATATTATATTATAATTTGTCAAAAAATAATAGTCTAGAGCTGTGCAAATTTGAATATTATAATATATCTTAATTTGTAATATTATACTATATTATACCTAATAATTATTAAGCTAGAAATGTATTATAAAAATGAATATGTACCTATTGTGAATTATGACTATTGACTATATGTTTCAATTATAACTTAAAAATACCATTATGATATATTTTATAGTTAAATCCGTAGTAAAAAAAAAAAAAATAATAATTATTACTATACATTTTTACAAAAATGTTTTTTTTTTTAGAAAACGGTCGTTTGAGTTATGAGAATCCAAACTATCATCTTGCTGGCACAGGCCACTTAGCCCTGGATGATGCATTGAACTCAAACCTAACATCAGCTACTGACTCTCCAGCTGGATTCAATTTAAATGATGATTGTATATTATATTCAGAGCTTTTATGTCGTGAATTTGATACAGTATGTAATATTAACACAGACAACATTAATAGAAAACGGTACAAATCATTAGATTTGGGATCAATGGGCGTGGACGTGTTGGGACAGACGGGAAAAAATTGGTAATACATTTAATAGATTCGATATACTAAATTAATAAAATAATAACATTAAAATTTAAGTTTAAACCTACAGAAAACCATATGATTATTTTATAGGAATACAAATTTAAATCGTAACGTAACAAGAGATATGAATATTACAAATCAACATGATTTAACAAATGTTAGCAACCAAAACCACCAAAGCAACCAAATGCAAGTGTCATACGTAAAACCAGATTTAATCGAAGAATCGGAGCAAACAAAATGTAAAAGCGGGAAGTAAGTTTATTTGATCAATTAATTATAGACGTTTAATATATTATGATTATTATGTACAATGTACATGCTATATATATTTTTATTAATGTTCAAATAAACCATGTATACCTATATTATAGTATAAACGAGAAACGCACGCCACCCAATACTCTATCTTTAAATAAACAAAAGGATACATCTAATATTAACTTGGATATACAACATATACAAGGTGATTTGAATAATGATTTGTATGCAGTACCGATGAAAAATAATTCACACGAATGCACCGATGAATTGCCAACCGGATGGGAAAAACACGAAGGTACATACAATTATTAAGTTACTGTTTTAATGTGCTATAATAATTAATTTAATTTTAGATAACGATGGTCCTTATTATTGGCATATCAAAAGCGGGACAATTCAAAGGGAACCTCCTGAATACAGTGGTAAAAATGAACCAAAAACACCATTGGTCAAAGATGCAGAATCGGTAAGGACAAAATAAATAAAAAATATTAAATGTTTATTAATAGGTAAATTATAATATTATAATTTAATCAATTATGTCTATTAAATCGCAATGAATAAAATAGTAATTAATTATTTTAATTATAACTTGTTAACATGTCGACCTACAATATATTATAATCTTCGTATAAAAATTGTATTAACTCAACTTTTAAAAATATTACAATTTGAAAATATTTATTAGAACTATAGGTATATATAATATAATGTAGGTATCTATATTTGTTTAAGGTATTGAATAGTTTTCAAAATAACACCGGGGGCTTAGTAAGTTCAGTGACTAGAAGTACGACGAGCTCAGCTCTTGAAAATCTTTGTTACCAAAAGAATAGAAAAGAAGACATGGCTTATAAGTAAAATATTAAATAAAATAGTATAGCCTTTAAAACATACCTACCAACGTTGATCTCACCAAAATTGTACTGTGCTTTAGACGAAGAAGTTATCCAGCTCGAATCGAAAACGAAAACAAAGGTATACGATTTGCTGTACGTTCTTTAGGATGGGTAGAAATTTGCGAAGATGATTTAACCCCAGAAAGAAGTAGCAAAGCTGTGAACAAGTGTATTGTTGATCTATCACTTGGGCGTAACGACTTTATTGATAACGTCGGACGATGGGGGGACGTAAGTACCTATACCAATACTCAACTAGTCAAATATTATATAAATATAATTCTGTTTGAATGAATTATCAGGGAAAAGACCTCTTTATGGATTTGGATGAAGGAGCGTTGAAATTAATAGATCCAGAGAATCTCACAATGTTGAATACTCAACCCATACACACAATACGAGTATGGGGAGTTGGACGAGACAATGGCAGGTATGTTAGCCATTGATATCATATTTATATTGTTGTCTATATTAATAATGTATTGTTTTTATAATCCATTGTTGTTGTTTTTTCAATGCTTTACCTACAGGGAAAGGTAATATTGTAATATTAATGTATATTATTTAATAATAATAATAATAAAATATAAGTAATATTGTTAATGGCATTAGATAAATCGAACTGACAAAATTAATTTTCAGAGATTTTGCATACGTAGCTCGTGACAGAATAACACGCCGACACATGTGCCATGTGTTCAGATGTGACATGCCTGCCCGTACAATTGCTAACACTCTTAGGGACATTTGTAAAAAAATCATGATCGAGCGCAGTCTTCAGCAAAACATTTCTAGATCCACAGACATAAGTACGTATTATATCATGTTATTTCATTTTTAAACGGCTACTAAATAATACTGTTACATAGATACTGCAACGAAAATGAATCAGCCAGTTAGACCGACGAACCTTCCATTGGAATATCGCAAACGTAGAAGTTACCGAGGCAGTTACTCTGCAACCACTAACTTGAGTATACATGATACGTCTTCTTAAATTATTAAGTTATGTAATTGTGCAATATAATTTTTAAAGATCAATCATTCCCTACGCCGATGGAAGAACCGCGAAAAGTCATTCGAGCTACTTACTTAGGTTCAATTGAAGTGAGCAAAGCATCCGGAATGGATGTACTAAATGACGCGATCGTCGCTTTGGAAAATTCTCCAACATCGGTACCCCAAACAGTTACAGTAGCTGTAGCACCTTCAATGATTACCATACAACAAGATACTGTAATGCGAAAAATGTTAAAAAATACGCGGAACACGATATCTATAATATTTGTTAATTTTCAGGATGAAGGCGATCAAATGGTTGAATGTCGAGTGAGGTACTTATCATTTTTGGGAATAGGTCAAAATATAAAACAATGCGCTTTTATAATGCATACTACCCAAGATCTGTTCATTGCACATGTGTTTGAGTGTGATCCATCCGCTGGAACACTTTGTAAGACTATCGAAGCTGCGTGTAAAGTATGTCAAATGGAAATCATACAAATTATGAGTTATGATTAATCGTTGGTAACATTTTATTTTTATTCTTACTTTTTCAGTTACGTTACCAAAAATGTTTAGATGCACATCCTCAAGGTTTGAATCCAAATGCATCTTTAAGTCACAATATTAGTAGTCCTAATATAAATGGCATATCAAGAAAAGGTATCAGTTCTACATTAAAATCATTGGTGGGCACTATCACGGGTCGTAAAATGAAATTAACTCAATCCTGAGAAGAAGTCTTCACGCTACAGGTACAAATGACAAAAATAACTATATCTTAAAAAACTTATTTAAACAACTTGTTTATAATTTTTAGGAAGAATTAATAAATCCTGGAGTGCGTGAAGTAATACCACATCGACATTTGCAGTCTCCACATACTATAAAATATTATGCTCTATCGACCAGTTTACAGTCGTTGTTGTCACCAACCATTGACAACCGTACCATAAATAACCCTTACTAATTATTTATTAAGCCACTAAATCGTGATTAATTATCACTTAGGGAAATGAAGCATATGATGTAACTTTAGTTTACTTATTTTGAGATACCACTTATCTAAATAGGTATAGAGTACTATAGAAGACGGTCCTTGAATTCATTTTAATTGTGGACTTGATCTTTCTTGTCCTTCAAAAGCTATGTATTATTAAATAATCATGTATACTTATAAATAAATATATATATAGAGAAATTAGGCCTTCAAATGTTGCTAAAATTTATAATAATATGAAAAAATCTCATTTAAATTAAGCCAAAGCTGGTTTTTTATCATTAGAAAATAAAAATGACAATAACCTGAAGTTTTACAAGCGTTTTACAAGCATATAGACAAATATTTAAAAAGCACCTTTTTTATTTTTCTTAAATGCTCCACATATCAAGCTTTATTTAATATATATTATTTTTTTTTTGACTGATTTTTTTTCAAACATAATTATTTAAAACCTATTTATAATTAAAACAAAATTAAATTCCTACGATTGAGTGATCTCAAAAATTTTGGTACATGGGTTTGTAAATTAAATATAGCTTGTTAAAAATTATTCTTACTTAGGGAATATGCACAACTATATTGATGTTGTGAATTTTAGAGCTAAGCTTTATAAGTGTTAAAATAAAAATATAAATAAAAATATTAACAAGTTCACTTAAATTGTACATTTATTCAATATTATGACAGTCTTAGTTTTAATTTTTATTTTCCAATATTGGTTTACATTACCTAAACCGATTTACAAAAGTTAAAAGATATTAATAAATGAGTATTATTATATATATTGATTCATAAAGTTTTAACATTTTAAATGGAAAAAAAATTATAAAAACAAAGCCTTAACTTTTCTACCAACCACTTGGCGGTCATAGAGTGCATTGAACTTGTTACAGTAATCATTTACTTCATTAGTACATTTTGTCAATACTCCCAAGTAAGCAATCAGTGCTACATCATTACAATGTGTATACAAATCCCTGTAAAACTCTCCAGATTCCATAACTGGCAGTCGATGACACAAAGAAACGAATTCCCTAGAAAATAGAAAATGTTTAAATATAATATATTTTTTAAACAAATAATTTATAACTTAATTTACTTAATTGTTATTGGATTCATAATTGGTATTTTTTTTTTATTATTATTATTATGCTAATATTACTAATTATTATTAGTTTTATAATAAACACTAAATAAAATAAGATTTTGTTTATTATACTTAATATTTTATAGAACTATTAAAACAGCCATTTTTAATGAACTAATATATCTAGTACTATATTAATTGTATTTAAAGAAAAATCCATCTTGGACAAAAAAATAGTAGAATTAGTCATTCAACTTTCTATACCAGAAAAACTCTTAAATTGAAGACATTAAGTGTGGTAAGACTACATAATATTATGTAATAATAAATGCTTTATATTATTTACATCTGCATAATTTCAATTTTATTCCATTTAAACACAACAGAATGAAAAATAAATTAAGCAATGGAGGAAAATTAGATGCAATTTAAAAGTGAAATCGAATTACTATTTAAAGCTATTTATGAAATTTTATATCCCAATGATATGCTAGGAAAATTTAAGATGAACAAAACAATGTGTTCTAGTTTTGGACAGATATTGTAATCGAAACATATGATAATATTCCTAGCCATGTGTCACTGATTATTTTAATTTTAATATATTATTATATTAGATCATTAGGAGAGAAATAGTTCTCAAATTCAAAATATATGTACAATATATATATATATTATTTAGCTCCGTTACATAAATTTAAGTGTATTAGTACATATCTATTGAACATTAAGCATTCATAAGTTACATGTACTGATTAACTGAGAACATGATTTACCCAAATTAAACTCAGACCTCGATACAAGAAAGACTGCAATTAGGTACTACAAATCAATAATCAATACAATAAATCCAACGCCGGATTAAGAGTTAAAGACGCTGGGGGAAAATATATCTAATTAATTTGTATGGAAATCAAAATTGGTTATAGTATCAATATTTTCTACTGTTGTAACAAATATTTATAGACTGACACTGACCTTTTAAAATTTATTCATAGGATTAGATTTATTATTTATTTATTTTCTAATAGATTAATTAGATTTCAAAAATAATTATTTATTTATATATTTAGTACCTACACTGAATATTTTAGATAGCTAAAAAATGATGGGTTATTGATAGTTGATAAAAAATAAACAATTATTTATATTCTGTCTAGCAAGAGAAAATATTGTGATTCAACAAAAATTAGTTCGTCTGCACATCCCCAAATTATACCCTGGCAGATATTACCCTTTTGATGGTTAGAATATAGATGTTACTAATAAATAGTTGATAAATTTACTTAGATCTTAAATTAAAATTATTCACCTCAATAACTCATTGTTTATTGATTGCTCAGTGTTCTTAACTTCTTTCAAATACTGAAGCAACATTTTAACTCTACTGTGAAGCATCTTGATGGCATTAAATTGAACAGTTAATGTTTCAGCAACCAAACTATTTTCTTGTGCATCATTGCTTGACATTCGTGCAACATGATCAACACCAATACGTTCTGCGTCTTCCGTAGATAAGGTGTATGTTAATTCAACAAATAACATTTTTGGCACTCCATTCATTATATCAATAATGGATTCGTATACTTTGACTGGCAGATCAGTATGTCCACCATGAGGATCCATTTTCAAAAATATGGGACTCTCAGCGATATTTATGATTTGCTTATGTACATCAATATCTCGAAATGTTGGTTTATCAGAAGCAGTACCAGTTATGTACCATCCAAGAAAGTCCAAGTCACAAAACACCTATTTCAATAATTATATAATTAGAAAAAATAAGGACCTGAGTGGCTGAGTGAAATAATAGTAATATTTATCTTACCTGCTTGAACTGTTCTTCTTTGGAGTTGTAGTAATCTCTATCAATAATCATTGTTTCATTATCTTCAAGTACAGTATATGACAATTCAAACGAGTTCATTATTTCAAGAGTCCGATCCTTTTGTTTACCAATCAAGGCTCCGATTGAAGGAACTGAATTTCCAACTTGAGCTGTTAAACGAGTCCAGTGTTCAGATATATTAAGAATGACTAATGGATGTAAGGATATAGATACACTGCCCGTAACATTTGTAGCTAAAACATTATTTTGAGGTTCGTCTACTTCCATTTCAACATTTGTATCTTCCATATTGGAATAAGTTATAATGTATCAATATAAAAAGATATAAAAATTTATCAAAAAACAAACAACGCAAAATTTACTTTAAAATTTAAAATGAACAAAATGGTTCTAAATCCTAAGTCCAACACTCCAAATCCAAAATGTACAATAAATAATAATGTAATAATAATAGTAATAATAATGAAATACGATTTACGAATTAAACCATGTTAATTCTTATCACTTATCAGTGCGGTGCTTTATAACCACAATATACCATGAAGGCTAGAGCTGATATCTAGCTGATATACAAACCATAATAATAAGTGTTATATTCGTATTTCGTGGTAACAAACAAATCATAGACAAAATTCACAAAAAGCTTATAAATGAGAAAAAAAATCGAGAGAAAAGAAACAGGACATTAATAAACTGTTATTATTATTACCTATTTATATTTTATAGTAATATAGGCACTATATATCAAGGCTGGGCATTAACGAGTTAAAAAGTTAAGTAACTTTTAACTAAGTTACTTAACGAGTTACTTTTATTTTCATAAATAACTTCTAACTTAACGAGTTTTTTTTTTTAAGTAACTTCTAACTTAACGAGAAAACCCAGGATAATTTTAATATATTAACTATTAAGCAATAAATTCGTTGTGTCGTCAACAATTATTATTTTTTCATAACATTTTATTCGTATTGTTTCCTGTGACCTTTCATATAATTAATTTTACACGTAAAAAAGAAAACTAACTTATTTTTAACTAAGGTAAGTTGCTGTTATTCAAATTAACTTTTAACGAGTTAATTAAATAAAAAAAGTAACTTTTAACTTTAAACTTAACTTACATTTTTCTGTATTAATTTAACTTAACGAGTTAAAATAATTAGTTACCTTGCCAGCCTTGGGCACTAATGGGCACTAAAAATTAAGTTTTGGACTTTTTACTTAATAAAAAATTTCTCTGCAACGATACATATAACCGAAAGTCGGAGAGTGTGAAATAACTAATACACAGCAATTCAATTGTACCTACCTATACCTATTACAATTAATTGATTGCAAAATATTATTTTAACATAATATATGTTTTTGGGCTGGGTAACAGATATTTCTGATTCTAACCGATTTTGGGTACCTAACGCTAAATATCATTAGGTACTTTATATTACTTTACCGTCTTTACCCATTATTACTTTACTTTACTCCTTTACTGCGAATATAATAAATAGTATTACTTCAGAATAAACAACAATGTGTCGATGTATCATATTTTTGGTTTAACTTAAGATTTTAGGTATCATAACCTTACCTAATAAGATACCTAAATTGGCTAAATTGCAAAATAATGGCGAAAACCCCAAAAACATATTATGTATGATTCATAAATTTTCCTTGAAGAGGAGAATATCGATTTTTTTGTTTAATGTTTATCTACAATATTACAAACTACAAAATATCTTGTTATTTTTATTCAATTTATGACGCATTTTTCTGAGGAAATTTCCTTAGAACGTTTCTGAAGTTCGATCTCCACTCTTCTGCGCAGTGTTATGGATTTGGACTGGAATATATTTAATAGTGAACATTTTTAATTCAAATACAAATTATTTTTACGAATGATATACAAATATGTAGGTAATTAAAAATACTGGTAAACATTTTCTCTTATTTACCGTGGATTTTTTTCATATTATATTTAGCCAATTGGTATTTTCAATTCACTTCAATTGTAAAAAAAATGATACATGAACAGTTGCGCAACTAGAAAGAAATGTTGGGGGTACATTATTACAATATATATACATAAGATAAGTATATAGGTTATTACTTATTATACTAGGCCTTGGAGATTTTTTTTGGGGGGGGGGGGAGTGGGGTCAACCCCTTACCCCCACCATCACCATGGTTACGCCACTGTTCATGAACTACAACCGTAGACCTTATAGTTTATACTTTTATAATATGCTCTATGACAATGGTGATGGTATATAGGACACAGACCCGCCACATCAAATTTTGGAGGCCCTATACAAATCTTCAAGTTGAAACATCATAGGCTTGCACTGACTTTGTTCGCAGGGTATGCGGCTGATAAAACGTCCCCCTCCATTTCTCATTTTTCCAAAATGAATTTAATAAAACAAGTCCATACTCGTATTACCATTCTATAACTACTAACCAGTCTAAATTATGAACTGAGACATTGTTCATGTGCGATGTGCCCCCCAAGCGCCAAGCGTCTGACCACAGGGTATGCAAGCGCATACCTACATTGTATGACAAAATCATTTTGAGCAACTGAATTTCCAAATCCAAATAAAGAAATAAACTATCATGCACGTCTGATTATCCTATAGTGTTTCAAGTGTTTGACAGTGGTAAATAGCTTTATCATGGGATCATTCCACTGTAACTTGCAAGTTCAAAGTTGGGACTAAGTGACAAGCGACAGCATCACAGATTCACAGCAACAGTTAACTATCGTCCATCACAGTCCACAGACCAGAAATATTAATACCAATGATTATAAATATTATTTACCTATAACCTATATGCCACCAATATAGAATAGGTATTGTACTATATCCAGACCCGAATTAAGGTGTAAGCAGTGTAGACTACAACCTAGTAACCTACACAACCACGGATTTAGGGGCACCACATATACTATCCTGATATTATTTATCCTTAGCACCCAAAGATTAAAAAATAAAAATTGTAATTGTAGTCTGTAGCTATTATTTTTTTGATACCTACCATAATTTAGAAAGCTATTGTATGTAGTTTTTTATACGTTCTTTACGTTCTTAGTTCTTACAGTACTTATTATTAAAAAAGTAAAAAGTACACAAAGAGGATCTGATCTCCACGTCCCGCTCATGTATACGTCCTGTGTCTCGTGCACTTTAGGTCTATATACATACCTACTTGTTTATTAATCAATAAATACTATTTATATTTTATACCTTCACGTTTGACATTACGTTACGTTACTCAATACTCAGTATCATAGAATATAAGTAAGATGTAAGAGATATAGTTCAGCTCACTGGCATAAGACCATGAGCAGCGGCAAAGCAGGCAAACTGACAAACATATGAAATATTCAAGTATAAATAAAAAATATATTTAAATATTTTGAGGGCAAACTGTACCAGATAGATTGCGCCCGCGCGCTTTTTTAAGTGTGCCATCAAAAGTGTGTTGATATTGTATAGTGATACCACTGATACAGAGATATAGATAATGAAAACACCTATTCCATTATCTATCATATCTATGATACCTTGTAAGTTGACTTGTAAGTCTTGTGTATGGGATATTATAGTATATGGGCACTCTAGCTATTTATTTAGTATCTAATATCTGTCAATCACGAATCACATATTTTAGTTTCACATAGTACCTAAGTGTAAATAGTCTCTATTAAATAATATTCATTATTAAGATGGCAGTTGATTCAAAATACGCTCATTTAAGTGGAATTGTAAGTATAGGTTTTTAGTTTTAGAATATTATAATAATCGCGAAACATATACTGCTTAATAGTTTATTACCAAAAAAAAAAAAATAATGTACACATATTTTATTAAAAATTAGATTTTTAAAACTATATGATACCTATGTTCTATGTTAAAGTGTATAACAAAATATGTCTAGTAAATAATAATTAATACTTGCTACATCTCGAATACTTAACATAGAATTAGAGTGATTCTAATGTACATCAAACTTAAAATATATCAAGTCTCATTATACATTTTGGAACAACTCAGTTTACAATTTAAATACAATTACGATAAAAAATTGTCTATTCCCTAAGCTAATTTTACTACTTAAATATCAGGGTAAGATAATTAATAATTTATTTATTTCAAGGCTTACGACCAACCTGATGTCTATGAGACTTTTGAATTGCCAGAAGATGACCAACAACTTGATTATGCAGAAGAGGTAAGATTTAATACATTATTCTGTTATTTGTAGGAATGTGTATGGCTTATGGAAAGGCAAGAGCTTTTGTAAAATTTTTTGTTATGTAAATTGTTGATGATATACATAATATTCTTTTAATTATTTATTCGATACTATTAAAAAGTATTATTCTTGAAAAAATGCCTTTTGAAACCTCCAAATATAAAAGCAGAATTACTTAATATTATGGGTGTCAAGAAATATTGAACTTTTAACTATGTTTGTAGATAAAAATATTAAATTTGTATTATATGAAAGGAAACTTAAAAAATATGTCAAAAAATACCCAATAAACCATATAGTGTAATCAACCAAAAATAATATACAAATGCATTCAAATCTTAAGACCAATATTTCATCATGTGAATTAATATAACTTTAATATTCAATAAAGGACAACGAAGATATTGAACGTATCAAATTGGTTCCAACCGAAGCTTATAAACACTTTAAAGATAAAGTTGTCAACTCAGACAATATAGACTTTTCTGATAAATTGGGCAGATCTCTAAAAACTGGATATAATTCAAAGTAAGTATTTAGTAGTTTAATTAACCTAATTTAATTTAACACTATTATTTAAAAATATTTATATTTAAAGCCAACTTTGGGAATTAGCTGCACAAGGAGAAAAAGAAACTCCATTACAAAAGTATTATAGATTGAAATTGGAAACTGAAGAATTGGTTCAAGAAATAAGTTCTTTGCAGGTTAATTTTAATTGTATATTATCTTGAATTAATATAATATCTAATTTAATTATATACTATGTGTAGACCCAGTGATAACTAATAAGATTAAATACATTTTTCTATTTATTTAGGAAAATAAAAATGATCTTGATGAGCAATCATGTACTAACATTGGGCCTCAAGTACAAGATGTAATGCTGAAACTGTCAACATTAAATATAGAAAAGTCTTTTGGACAACAATTAGGAACATCTGAAATTGATAATTTACAGTAAGTATGATTTAAAATACAATAAAGCATCGATTATCCGCTCTAATTGGGAACCTAGAGTGATATGGATAATCAAACAATGAACATGAATGTTTTAGTTAATAAAAAATAAAACTCATGTACTGTATATATAATATATAAGTATAATATGATAAAGTAAATAAATATATAATATAATGATATAAAATACAAATATATTAATTTTTTTAAAAATTTGTAGTTTAAATAATTGAAGTACTGATAATTTATACTACACTGTAATATGAAAGTATTACAAATTAGTTTTTAATATTTTTTTTCTTCAGTAATATATAGTTAAAAATCACTAGAAAAGTAATTTCAATTATAAGATTTTTTCACTTGAAAAATTTCAATAAAACAGAATATATTTTTTGTTATTTAAAATTAATTCCAATGTTAACCATAAATATTTTTTTATTTTGATTATAATTATATTCAAATGTGTCTTTTAGAAAGTATGTAGAAACTATTACTGAATTGCTAAATAAGCGGCCAGGAAGTAGTGATAAACCACAAGCAACTACAGAAAGTGTTTCTGAGGCATTAAATTTTCAAGCACTAATAAGACCTAATAAAGCACAACTTGATCAAGTTTCTCAAATTTCTCGATTGGAAGAACGTTTACGTAAATTGGAAGCGACAATTGGAACTGGTGCTTTAACACTAGTAAGAATATTGTTTATTTTGATTTAAATAATTATGGAGCAGATCTCATTAAACATGTTTATAGTTCAATGTATATTATTTTTCTTTTATGAACTAGACTTAAAGAAATCATGTGACTTAATTATAATGTTTTTGTTACTATCTTTATTTAAATCAATTGTTTCTTTTCAATTACATTTTTCCCTTACAATGTTTCAAATATTAATATATATTAATTAAATATACTCAAATCAATTACCGAGTACCGACTACTAAGTTTTAATTATATATCAATTGTAAATTGTTTGAAGCTGACAATAAATAATTAAATTTATGGTCGAAAATGGTAGATTACAAATAAAAATTAATTCTATAAATTATCAAGCATTTTCTATTAATGATTTTTAATTCTTTTTTAAAATGTTTTCAGAAACGTTTAGGTGTTTGTGAGAGTGGTGGTTTGATTGAGGCTGTTCGACTATTATTAGGACAGCTATCTGTTCTTAATTCATCTCAATTAGATGCAGTAGATACTAGAGTTTCTAATTTGCTACCCAAACTTGAACAAACAGCAGCAAAATTAGATTCTCAAGATCCCGAAAAAGATAAAAAAATAAATGAACTTTATGAGATAATTTTAAAAGCAACTCAAGAGTCACATTTATTACCAGAAGTCTTACAAAGAATGGTAGCATTAGAATCATTGCACCAAAAAGGTGATTATACTACATAGTTTCGTGTGTTTAAAATGCAGTGAAATTATTAATTAAAAATATTTATATGTGATATTAATTTAAATACACCATTATTTAACTACCCAATATTTTTAACATATTTATTTATAACATCATGTTTTATTTCAGTTGGAAAATTAGTGATGACAATTAGCAACCTGAGTGCTCAGCAAACAGAAAATGCTCAAAATATTGAAAAAAACGAAGAGTTTCTTAAAACTATAGAATCTCACATTAATCAAAATATGGTTAAAATGAATTCTAATTTGAAATCTTTATGCACACGAGTTGAAGCTGTTGCAGAAAAATTGAAGCAATCTGAATCTGAAGCTTGAACTTAAAACTAAATTTAGTTAAATATTTTCTAAATAAAGTGTACATCAGAATATAAATTTTATAACTTAATATAATAAACTTTTTATTTAAAAAAATATAATTATTTAACATGTACAAATTTGTATGCTTTTTAAAATTGTCAACTTGCTTAATAATAGAGACCATAAAATCATTCTTAATGCTACAATGCCTAAAATAATTCATTCATTTCATAGATGTTTTTTATATTAATAATATAATATATTTTTCTTTATTTTTAATGTATAAATAGGGTTTTTTTTAATTAATTAATTGTTTAAAAATATTGTTTTTTTTTTTTATATCATTTAACCATCATAATATCAGATACAGTATTTATTTCATATTTAATTATTAGTTATTAAAATGTGTAATTGTAATCAGTGAAAATCAGTTGTGTAAGCATGAAATAAAAAAAGGATTGAGAGTACTAAGAGTAGGCAGGTAAGACTATAGTCTCAATGAATCAATGTAAATGCATTTTTTTATATGTTAATAAGTATATACACTGAGAGTGAATTTGTATATATAAATAGCTAGGTCCTAAAAAATTTACTGATTATTCGAGATAAAAATGTATATAATTTAAGTTCATTAATTGCATTAGGTGCATATTAATTTAGATTTAACTCTTAGCTAATAATTTGCATAATGAATAAATTTTTCATAAATTATCAGCGCACAAAATTATCCTGCACATTTATTATTATACGAGTTTTCCACGGTTGTAATTATCACAATTCATGGCATCCATGAGGGTAGGCATGGTAAAATGGTAAGTAAATATAATAGAAATCAACAAGTAGCAACGCCATGTATTAATAATATTTATAACATCGAAAAAGAGGTCCCTACCACGTTCTGAACTAAATGTACTACCAACGCGGGTCATGTATAATTATAAATGCGTTCGTGGACGGTTTAAAAGGTCGTGAATTTCGTAAAAACGATCAGGTCCGACAGTACAAGAAATACAACACGTAAAATAAAAACACTATCATAGGTTTGCACGCATAATAAGTAATTAATAAAATAACAACTCGTGGGCAACAATATATTATGTATTTTTTTATGATGTGTGAGAGCGTAGACGATTGTGGTGCATACTTGGGCAAAGTGTAAACGATAATAGAATATCATAAACTATTAATGTCTGCTTCGATTTGTTTTTCATTATTGTGATAACTTTTTTTTTTTTAAAATGGGACAGACTAACGATAATAATAATACCATAATGGTAAATGCCAAATGGTAATCAGTAATTACTAATGAAGTAATGAATAATGATTATTGTTACAGCAGTTGTACTAGAATATGTGGTAATGGTAGTGAGCATGTGGGTACAAGCATAAGTGCACTGCACTGCGTCGAGCGCAAAAAAATATTTATTGTTGTAAAAATATAAAACGCGGACCTCGACGACAATAATTGACAAAGGCGAAGCAAAACGGCGGGCGGTAAGCGTCGCGGGAGGAGTAACGCATGTGCATTGTGTGTGTGTGTGTGTGTGTGTATGTGCGTGCGTGAGCGTTGGTGCGCGGCAGCGTGTACGCCGCCGACATGATATTTGGTACGTTTGCGTTAGCGTGTGCGAGTGTCGTACGTTACGGCGTGCTAGTGTGTGCGTGCGTGTGCGGCGGCGGGTCCGTTACGAAACGGCGACGGCCAGGAATCGATGCAGCGGTCACGTGACTGCAACCGTCCAATGGGGGCTTGTCGGACGGCGCGAACAACATTCCGCTCGCGGGCGCTACCTATGTACAACGACCGCAACCGCCTCGTCCTCCATTTTGACGTCGGTTTCGTATCAACACGAATTTTGAATAAATTTTTATCTGTGAAAATTGCATCCCGCACAAGTTAAGTAAGTACTAAAAATCGGTCGGCACGCTCGCGCCACCGATCGACAATTTTTTATTCACGCTGATCTCTAGGAATATTTTATCATCCCTCTTGGGCGCTACCCGCCGCGAACAAGTAGGCACCAACTTAAACACAGAGCGTACCGTTTTACGATAGTTGGTCAATCGGCGGCGGCGGCGGCTATTTAGTGGCCGGGAAAATTTTTCAAGTAAATAATAACGTGTATATAAAAAAAAAAAAAAAGGACGCGATACTGTGAGTGTGTGCGTGCGTGTTGCGTAGGTCCGTGCGTGCGTGTGTGCTCGTTTGCCGTGAGTGCGCGCTTTTCTCTTTCATCTGCGGGCCCGTTCTCTATTCGGATTTCTTCGATTTCCGATTAAATTTAGGTTATAAAATTTGTTGGTACCTTGTCGTCGTCGACGTTCTTGTTGATTTTTTTTTCTCCCCCCGAGCTTCCGAGCTTTTTCTTGATAACAGTGTTTTTGCGCGAATTTCAAAACTTGTGTGTTCGGATACTGTTACCGGCCGTCGTAGTTTTACACTTCACCCATCAACTGCCGCCGGTCTCGAGAGCTGTTGTAAAAATATGGCGCCATTTTTCCGTACGCGTTAAAGTCCGCTCTGCCATCCACCGCCGCCGCTTTGGAAACGCCAAAACGAAAAACTATAGTTTCTAACAGGTAATTAATATATAACGGCAACCGATCGTCCGCCCGTATCGTTTTCCATCTGTTGTTGATGTTCTTCCAGTGTACGCTCTCCAATAAATACTCTTTTAATCACGAATCTAGCTGAAAAATCGTGTGATGTAGATTTAAAGATATTCTAGTTTGTTTATTAATACTATTATATTACTTTCATCCAAGAAAAATACTAGTTTGTTCTATAATGTGCTACTCTATTATGATGTGTTGTTTGATAAATAATAGAAGTCATTCTACAATGAAATTGGACTTGGGGAAATTAATTTATAGTTCACCTATTTATATTAATCTTTATCTTTTTTAAATTTTAAATTCTGTATCTATGTATTTTATGTGATTTATTCTGAATTTAGTATAGTAAAAAGTTCTAGTATTGTATTTTATTGATGTTAGGTGGTTCTTAAATTTTAAGTAATTTCTATCCTATGTAATATACAAACACTGAGTACACTCTTCTATAATTCTTACAATAGTTTACCTATAGTATATGTTTTCATGAATAACTAACTATAAATAGATACTAGGTATATTATAGGTAGTTAAAATTCTAATATTTAGAAATTTTGGTAAATTTTTTTATTTAATCATGTTTTTAATGTCAAAAGTAGTATAAAAAAATAATTAACTTATTTTTAATCTTTTATAATGAATAAATAAAAGTAACTTATTAATACCAAATAGTTATTATATTTAAAATATGATGTACTCATTTTTTAATGTAATATTCTTTTAAATTGTTTAGCATTTCGGTTTCTATGTGAAATTACATCTAGCAATAATGAGTACAGAAGTAGATGAAGCACTAGCTACAAAAGTTGATGAAGTGGAAACTGATGGAAGTGGTAATATTTTTTTTTCATTATATCAATATTTAGTTTGTATTAATTTAATTTTTGTTGATTGATAGCTGTTAAGCAAGAGCTTACCAATGTAGACGTATTGGTATGTGGTCTATGCCATATAGGATTTCATTTTGTAGAAGAATTTCAAGATCATAAACTTGGAGGATGTAAAAAAATATCTGCATTTCGAGACCAAAATACCTCGGTACTTATTTTTATTTAAATAAAATTATTAATTTTTACGTGTTGCACAATTAACTTCCTATGTATTTTGTATGAATTTAAAACTATTGTATTGTATTAATTTCATGGAAATTTAAGTTTTTGAATACAATTATCTATTGTGTGTACAGTTTTGTTTTTAATTTTATTAATTAAAATATTTTATTATAGGATAACAAACCGCAGATTCTTGGATTTTTACTATGGAAAAATTCTCAAACAAAACAAATAGGTACATACATTCATTACTTAATAGTATAACTTTTATTGCTTTTTGATTATTATATAGCAGAAAATCAAGAAGCATGGAAAGTGTATCAAATGTGGTGTGTTCTACCTGAAAGCGTAAAAAACTGTTGGATACAAGCTGGCAAAACTATTAATACTTATGATGAGCTAGCTAAAACTATTCCTAACAAGGTTAGCTTACATTTTTTGGTATTAATTATATTTTATTGACTAAGTATTTAAATAATTTTGTTTAATGTTAGGTTATTAAACTTGATCCAAGTGCATCAAATGGCAATATAGATGAACAGCCTTCACTGGGTATGAAACCTAGTGGGGAATTTCCTTCAGGCCAAGAGTTTGTAGTTGAAAGAGTTGTTGCACGCCGTTTTAATCAGAAAAAAAGACAATTTGAATATTTATTAAAATGGGAAGGTTATCCCCCTGAGCAGAATACTTGGGAGCCGGCAGATAATATGTCTGCTTGTACTCACCTTATAAAGCAATATGAAGATACATTAGTAAAAAATGGTACTGTTTCTACCCCAGGAAAGAGGGCAGGACCTGGACGTCCACGAAAGATTGAGCAGATCCAAAATATTGTTAAACCTAAAGTATCTCCACAAGTACAAGTTGAACAAATTGGAATAGCTGGGTAAGATTAATAACATTAATTAATCTATTGTGAGCTAATAATCTCCTAAATATGATTTAGTGGCCTATGATTGATGCATTAATATAAGTAAACCATTAAATTGATTAATATTTTACGCAACTCAACATTTATATAGTAATTATTTAAGTAGTTGTGAAATTTAATAGATATAATATAAGTTAATAAAAATGTTTAACAAACACTTAAAATAATTATAATCTAAAATGTATTAATCATTAAAGTTATTGGAATTAATATTCTTTATTATTGTAAATTTGATCATTTGGTTAGCATGCTGAAGCCGTGCAAATGCTCAACAGAATGTTTTTGTAACTGCTGATATAAATATTCAAAATTAAATTATTTTACTCTAAAACAGAAAGTTTTGGAACTAAATTATTATTCATACATTTTTTAATTCAATAAGGATTAGATATATATATATATTGTATAAAAAAACTAATTTCTAGATTTTGAATAATAATGATTTGACTTTTCTTTCACTTTATTTTACTAAATTAAATTTGATAATCTTGTTATAGGAGACCAGTTCGTAGCAGTAAACAAAAAGCATTGGATCAAGTTAAATATTGGTGTGGTACAATGAAAGCCAATGAAGAAGTTATTGAAAGTAAACCTTCTCAACCAAACATTCTAAAACGTGATTACATTATGTTAGAAGAAGATGAAGAAGACGAAGACACTCCTGTGTTAAAGAAAAAATATTTTCATCCCGATTCTGAGGATGAAGATTGGGATGATCCATCATTACATAAATCTAATGCATCAGTTAGTGAAAATGAAGATCCTAACCCAAATAGTGGGAAAATTACTATTAGAAGTTAGTTAAATGCATTAATATTTACTATAAATGAACTGTATAATATTTGTTACTTATTAAAAAATATCATACTCATTTTAACATAATTTAAGGTCAACTAACAATGGAGGAACGCATAAAGTTTAATGTTTCAAGAAGTATCACAAGAACATCAGTATTTCCTGTGTTAAAACGAGAAGAACGGATTAAAAAAATTAAAACGCACTTAGCTCATTTTAACAATTATCATAGAAATTCTGATTTAGGTTTCTTGCAAATTTCACCACATTTAACTCAAGTAATGTATTTATTTATTATTTTAAGTTTTATTTTCAATTGTTTTAAATTTATTATTTTATTATTTTTTAGGTAACTTTAGCATCATCGAAGGGTTTTGTGAAATTAGAAACTAATCAAGTTCCACAATCAGGCATATATATATATTCTAACAATGAAGGATTTACTAGATTAAATGTAAGTGATAAGACTCAAAGTATGATGTTAATGATGAAGAATAGGGATGATCCAAAAAAAGGCAAAGTGGTATATATTGATGGAGCTCAAGTTCTGCAACCACAAAAAAAAACTCTTGACCTAACCAAAGCTAGAGAGGCTGTAAACCAGTCATCTCCTTTAATGAAATCCTATGCTAATAAGAAGTATGTTAATTATTTTTATTATTGTTATTCATCATCAAAAATTAAAATTATATTGCACATTACTTAGACCATTTGTTCCAACCACAAAAATTCAAGCTGCTGTAAAGCCTAGACCATTTTTACACAAAGTTGCTGCTGCTAATCCAGAGTTTGAAAAATCATTGCTTCAGGTATTCAAATGGAAATTAACATTTTACTTTATTATGTTATATATATGAATTAAATATTTATATTTTTATGCTTATTTATTTTTTCTAGAAACATCAAGGTTCTCCAGGAATGAAACCTCATCATAGTAATATGACATTTGTTCCTAGACGTACTCTTAATAACAGAGTAGTCCAACAAGGTACTTATTGTTTTTAGTAAAAGACAATTATTTTCCTTTAAATAATACTGCCATTATTTATAATTACTGTTTTGGTTATCTGATAAAAAAAACATAAACTGCTTTTGTTTTTATTTGTTGTGTATTGAATATTTTATATGTTGTACTATAGTTTTTGAATTACTAATTTTTATTTTTGGATTTTAATTATTTATTATATTTAATTTCATGGCTACTATGGATAATTATTGTATCTAACCATGTGATTCTTTATAATTGTTCTTAAAAGTTGATGGTGTTTTTTAAAATAATTCCATAAAGATTGTAAATGAGGTCTCAGATCTGTCAAAAATACAGATACGATTTATTTTATCCATAAATTCATATAATGCATTTACCTATGGCCATAATTTAAATATTGTCTGTATTATATGTATTTATTTATATTTGATTACACTAAATTAATTGAATTAATTATTTTTTAATATTTAAATTCTTAATAAAATACAATTTATATTGTTAATTATTATTGAAAATTATAAATATTAAATAATATTAATTTATTTTAGATAACAATATAATTCATATGTTATAAAAACAAAAGCTATTGTAAATAGTGGGTATCTCAAATTATAAGTGTGCGAAATTAATCGCTGCTGTTCATGGCCAATATTTTCCAGGTGCTTACGCTTATAACGCCCTAGAGCAGTTAGAATTTTGGGAAGACACGGCATCCGACACTGATGACGGCGGCCTGTCGGACCATTTCCCATCAGAAGGTTCTTAATATTTAGATTTTCTTTTGAAACAAATTTTTCATTATCATTTTGACAGATTTTTGATGACTTACATCTTGATTCAGAAATTATAGTTATTATTCTTACTTTATTTTTAGTAAATAATAGTTTTAGAAAACGCAACATTATGGTCACGACAGCAGCGGTTAAAAGCCGCAGTATAAATTAGGCTTTTATGTAAAGCATAATCATGACGTTTGTCATCAAAAGTTTGTCATGACACTAACGGTCAAAATATATATTTTATTAATTATTTCAGACGTTTCAATTCCACCTAATAGTCCAAATAGACCATTAACACTTTGTCCTACAACTGGAAAAAGGTTAATGAAAGCTGAAGGCGAAAAAACGCCAGAGCCTACTCCACCATCAAGCCCTAAAACAATGATAACTATTGATGAATCATCTTTGATGGGTAGACAACATGACAATTCTTCGTTACCAACAATAATTAAAGTATGCATTTATTTTATTTAATGTAATTAAAGAATAAATAAATAAATAAATAATTTTTTTTAGTTGGAACCTGGAACTGGACATTTAGGAAATCAAAATCCTATGATGTCTATTGGTGAACCTGAAAAAGTAAACATTAATCGTACACCTCAGATGCAACATCATCAAGCTAGACAAAGTTTTGTTAACTATAAAGACATTCCAGCTGCTTCAAACTCTGGCTTACGTATGAAAAAAACTAATTCTAGACCCAATAATAACAGGTGTGTTTATATATATTATATTTATAACTATTTTCTGTTAGATAAATTGGTAGGTATAACTGAATATTAAAAATTCATTTTTTTTAGTAATAAATCGCTACATGTGAGCTCTGGAATTACAAAATCCCATAGTTCTCTAAACGTTCCAGCTCGAAAAATACAACAGAAACAACAGCAACATCAACAACAACAACAACAACAACAACAACAACAACAGCAACAACAACATCATCATGAACAACAAATTACTCAACCTTTCCCAGGACAACAGGCTATACTGACAGATGAATCTGGTCGATTAATATTGTCTGCTGATGATACTGAGAGTATGATTACTATAACAGGAGATGATGGCATGCTCTATCAGGTATAAATATTAAATTTAAAATGATTTAATTCAATTCAATTTTATCCAAATATCATTAAGCATGATTTTCTGAAATGTAAAATATTGTTATTAGGTATCTGCTGCCCAGTTAGCTGCTAGTGGAGGTACAGTGTTATTAGCTGGAAATGAAGGAGATGGACAACAGTGTGTATACCTTACTGAAGATAGTAATAGTATGATGCAAACCAACCAAAATCAAGAAGGGATGTTAGCATTGGATGATTTTGGCAATACCGTTGGTCAACTAATGCCTCATCAGGTATGTATAAATACATAAAATAAAAATCCTACATAATTAAGTTTTGATCTTAGAAACAATGCTGCTGATCTATTATATTAATTAATAATTATATTTAAACAATTTTCATACTTTTATGCTTCATACTATAATTATTAAATCAACAAATATTTGTTTTAGCTTGACTTGGGAAATTTGGTGACTGATGATGCGGGAAATATGTATATGAAAGATAATGAAACTGGTCAATATGTACCTGTATCAGCAACAGAACAAGGAGGTCAAGTTGTTATACAAACAAATGAAAACTTCACACAAGAACCTACACAAGTTATACAAGAAGAATCAGATCAATTAGTAGCACAAATTGTTGATGCTGGAGAGCCAACTCCTGGAGGCATGTTTTATTCTTTTGAGTTTAGAAATTAATTAATTTAATTAACAAACAATTTTGTTTTTAAATAGGTGGTCCACGAAGAGTTGTGTTGCAATTACCTGATGGTAACTTAATGGTAACTGAAATGGACGAAGAACAGTTTGCTGCTTTGGAAATGGATAAATAGTATACACTATAGAATACTATTGACTTCAATACCAATTTTTTTTTTTTTTAGTTATTTTAACAATATTGAATAACTCAATTATTAATATACATTGTTATATTTTATTTGTATTAATAGTATGACATTATATTTTAAGGTTTTTAAAATCTTATGTATGACTGATTCAAATTGAAAAAAGCTAAAAAATGTTTTGTTATTGTAAACAATACGATAAATGATCTAGATATATATTTTACCCCTAATGATAAGTTTATATTATTTCAATGGGATATAAAAAATGTATATTTACAAAATTAAGGTTAATTATAATATATTTTTTTTCATTTCTTAACTTTTATTGGTTCAGTTCTTAACTTATCGTCATTAAAACTATTTTAACAAAAAATGAAAATGTAATTTTTTATTTAATTATTTTGGAAATATGTTTAGTGAATTAGTTTTTTTTATTTAATCACTTGTTTAAATAAAAAAAAATAAACACTTGTAGATTTTATGTAAATAAGTATGGTTTTGGTTGTTACTTTAAAATCAAAACCATTATTATTTAAAAGTACATTAATTTTAACAAATGGAATCAGTTATGTAAAATTTTCATGTATATATAGACTAGGTTTTATGGATAAAATATATTTATTTTAATTTTATACTAAATATTTTAAAATAAAATCTGAACTAAGTTCTCTTTTATACATGTACATATTTGGAAATAAAGAAATATTATACTTGAATTTTTTTTTATCTAAAAATTCAAATATAGTTTGTTAACATGATAATTGATAATACATGTCTGAATACATGGTTAATTAATACTCTTGCATATGTAACTATTACACAAAACTTTCAAGACTTAATTTTTTAATTTTGGGTTTAAGCGCTACCTTATCATTAACAAAACTTCTCTGGTTATGGTCACACATTACTTAATATCTATGTACATTACACTCACGCACACAGACACAGACCTATGACTTAAATTGGTAAATGTAAAGTACTCAAAAAGAAAACTAAGTGAACAATTAAGTTACCTATTTATACAATAGGAACTCACGATAAATAATAAAAAGGAAAGAAACCAATTTTGTAAAACATATTGTCATAGATTAAAATGTACATTTAGTTTATGATATTACAGACTGTAGTCTTACAATACATTGGTCTTTCTCGAGTTATGGATGCCACTACACCTAATTCAAGATTTAAATTATGAAAGCGCAAGAAAACGAAGACGATTATTTGAACTTTGTGTTACTTTGCTTGATATATTGTAGAATATTGAGTGTGTATAAGTGTATTGCGGTTTTTGGCGATCATATAATTTAAATCCAGTCACCACTCATAAATAGTGATAATGCAAAGTACTCTGGTAAGTATTGTACATAATCGTCTCACATTGCTCACCTAAGCACGAAATAATGACAGTTAAAAATTTACGTTTGCAAATTAATGTAAAAATTATTATCATAAAAAATTCAAGGGCATACGCAGTGCCGTATTTAAGTGAAAGGAAACTTTAAGAAACTGTGCTTTTGCTCTGGGTGTCTGCATCTGAAGACTCAACTAATTATTTTTTTTCTAATTTTCATTAACTTATTTTCTAGAGTTAATATTATACTATATAGTATATATCTTGGTACTATAATTTATGATATAATTATGCCATAAGCGTAAGTCCGTATTTAAACATCAAAATTGAACTAATCCCCATCAATTATGGTAATTTAATTAAACAATTTTTAAATTGTCTATCACAATCCAAGAAGAAAATACAAATATTTTAACTATAATTCTTTTGATGCATAAGTAGATATTATATTTTTATTTAATTGGCAAAAATTCCTAATCTTAACATTTTTGTCTCGTGTCTATTTGAAGTTAAAATCGGAAAATTCGCTTTGCTGGTTGAGGTCGTTCGGTAACAAAAATGGATATTATGTTCAATTTGAATTCAATGATAAATTATTGATGATAGAAACGATGAACCAATGACTGAAAACCACGATTAAATATAACTATCTTTAGTCATGCTGAAAGCCTGAAAACCCAGCAACTGAAGAGCCGACACTGCGACTGCGGACACTGTGTATTATTATTGTGATAACGGGTACATAAGAGAGATGGTAAACTACGACAAAATTACACCTTTTCTAAAAGTGGATATGTAAACTGCGCAAAAAAGAAAATTAACATTATAGTCATATAGTAAGAATATATAGTACAATCTGCGACAAACCCGATAAGATAAACATTATACAATACAAACTGTGACAATTTTTTTTATTTATATATAATATATATATACTCGTAGATACTATGTACATAATCGATACGATAAAACACATATACTTCAATCATTTAATTAGATATATATGTTATGGTATAGCTATAGATTATGTACCAAAAATGATTTCTCTTGTATATATGTAGAGTAATATTCTCGTTGTTTAAGACCAATTTAGCTCTGCATGTTTTCTTTGAGCAAATTCATATTGAATAACCTTATTTTGGAATTATATTTAAATTTAAATTTAAAATTGTTTAGCAGTTTAGTACCAATAATTGTTTGCCGTTTTGGCTAAAAAATTTTGTAAATTCCGTTTTAAATACAATATTACACGACACAGCACGTACTATAACCTAACTAGTACTTGGGAAGGAACCGATATTTAGTAAATTGCGTTACAACTTGAAAATAAATTAGGATTTTTCTTACAAATTTGTCTCCAACAAAACATATTAATTAAATTATAAATGTACATAATAACACATACGTATAAATGATGCATGTATGTACCTATATGTTATCGTATCGGTATGAACATAGTATCTATAAATATTATATATATAAAGTTAAAGCAAATTTTCGCAGTTTGTATAATGTATCTTATCGGTTTTGTCGCAGATTGTATAATATTAATTTTCTATTTGTCACAGTTTACATACAACCGTATATAATGCATATATTATGGATATACCTACAACCTACATATAATATACTTTTAGTAATTATTTGAAATAAAATAATTCAAACCAATATCATAACACCCGAAATAATATGGCAGCATATTGCTGCTCGTTAGAAACGTAAAAATGATAAATTTAATTAGAAATTTAGGGCCCCCATAGATAATTACAATACAAAATTCGAAACATAATTGATTTTTAGTATTAGATAATAAACACTAAACAATGATAAATTATTAAATACAAAAATATTGTTTGATTAATTTTAGTAGGTGCCTACTTGTCTTACCAGTTACCTGCAATAATAATATATTTGTTTAATGTTTTAATTCTAATAAAATGTATATAGAATAAATTAGAATATTGTTATTTAGGTAAAAAAAGAATACGTGCCGGCTTAATATCCTGTCGGCCCCCCAGTTGGCTCAGACGGCGTCAGTGGCGCCAAATGCAATTGAAATGGGCAGTTCAAATAATTTGGTTGATATACCCACCCTTTCCAATTTACTTGGGCGCTTAGACGTTCTGTGTCCTGAGAAATAATCAAAAAATATTTAAAACGTCCTGTATTTTGTTCTAACATTCCTTTATTAATTATATCTAGAGTCAAAATAATTTCAGTAAAAAAAGCATTAAAGACATTTTATTTCTATTACTGGACTATTTGTAAAATACCTGTTATTTAAAAAAATGTATTTCAAAACCTTTTTTATTTTCTAAATATTTCATTTTTTTTTTGCACACTAAGTAAACTATTTTATTCAATTATCTATACAAAAAAAAAAAAAATAGAAGCAAAACAAATATCTGTCATTGAAGTAAATTATGTAGTAGACTCATTAATTTTTACGATTTAAGGCCGGCTAACTGAAAATGTTCTAACAATCAAAGAAAATAGTAAAGATTACTAAATAATTTAAGAAATGACTGTTTAATACAACAAAACTATAGGAATATATTTTATAATACTTGTGTTTAGAATATATACATGAATGACCTAACAACCCAGTAATATAGAAAAATTTCGAAAAACTAATAAAATAACTTTTAAAAATATTAAAAACAATTTTGTTTAAGATAATATTTTATAAACGTTATAGAAGTAATTCACTATATAAATTCAAACGTCACTATAAATGAATCTGAGCTGTTTAATGAAATAGTGGTGATTTGAAATTGATTTGTAAATATAATAGAAATGCAACAGCCATGGCTGTTTTATTTACCTTGACTTCATTATATTTGTTACATTCATTATTTTTACCTACTTCCAAAAAAGTTACTTTGGACGAGCAAGGCAAAAAATCAACAATCAAATATTCAATAAAAGATTCACAAAACTCATTCATCATCGTAGCACCTACTGCAGTAGAACTAAAATTAATTTTAGAAAAAATATCATACAACCTTGCATTTTAATTGTTGGGTCATTATTAAATCCTATCCAAATACTTATTTACTTTGACGATATAAAATATAAAGTATTCTCAGCATTTAAAGCCGTAGACATATGTTTGAAAATTGTCCATGTATTCAATTTAGAATATCTTTTACAGTGCAATAATGTATTGGTTTTTATAAATTTATTATTACGAAATTTTGACAAAATATGATAGAAGTTGTAGTTTGATCAGACAAATTTGTTCAGAATTGAATACAAATTTAAAGAGTTTAGATTCTAGTGGTTAATTACATTTGATTATTTTAAATATTTTATAATGAAAAATATATTATACATATAAATATATTTTGTAAAAACAACTATACAATATAGAATTTATATTTAAAAAATGATAATTTTATTTTACTTAGGTATCTACTACAATTAAAAGGAGTTGAATTATAAATATTTAGTTTTTATATTTTTATAGGTATGTTTTTACATTTGTGCTATACCTGTACAATTTTATACTTAATTCTTTTTCTTTTTGTATTGATTTTCTTTTAATTAATATCAGCATAATTAATAATGTTAACAATGATTTAATATAATAATATTATTATTATTATTATTATTATTTTATATTATTAATTATTATATTATAATAAGTTATAATTAACCTGTTTGTAATATCAACTATTATTATATTGTTTCTACCTTACAGTGTGTTGTATAGAAATAACAACAGTTTGTTAAATCAAAAATAATTTTGTTAATTCTACATATTTGTTTGTATGATACACTTAACTATCTATAGTAAAAATAATAAAAGGTTTGTTGATATGAATAAATCAGTGTTTTGATTTGAGATAACCATGGTTGGTATTATTAACAATTACTTGGTTAATTTTACCTATATTCAAATCAACAAAGAGGTTGGTTAATATGACCTTAATTGCCTTGTAATATTAATAAATGGTTTATTGACCAGATTTCAACGAACGGTTTGTAGATCCAACCTAACTTTTTCTTAATAATACCTAGTTATTTCTCTGGATGCATCAAGAAAATAAAGATAATATGAAGAATTTTGAAACAATTTTGTTATAGGTATTTAAATTTGATAGGTATACAGTCGGTACAGACGGTACAGTTGAAATTAATTTGTAGAACTTTTGATGTATACATAAACCTGTAACTAATACTCATATAGAATGTGTATTTATTTTTATGAATATAACTTGGACCAATGAAAAAATAGATTCAATGTTACTACTGTAATGACAATAATTAACAGTAAAAACCTTTTTTTAAAAGAACTTGTTGTGAATTCCATAATCTAGTATAAATGAAAAAGTTTGTTTATAGTTTTAATAAATACTTATTCTATTTTAATAATTAATTAAACGACATTCTTAAAATTTAACAGATTACGTGTAAGAAATATGTATGTATTGGTTTTAATTAGTTTAGGCTTTAAAATGCTCTAAGAAATTAAAGAGAAAATAATAATACATCTATTGTTTTTATTTATTTATTACCAAGCACGGCACTAGAATTTTTTTCAGGGGGGGGCAGAGTGTGGCAAATATTTTTTTTTTTACACGGGCTAAGGTTTTTTCAGCAATCAATGAGGTTATTTAAATAAAATATTAATATTTTCGTATCATATAACATAACATAATATAGCTATTAGTTATATAGTACAAACTACAAACTTTTAAATAGTTAAAAATGTTTTAAGAATAATGTCAAACATTTTTTATGTACCTTATGTAAGAACATTTTTAATCACAGCCCTTCAATAACTTTATTAATAATGATGTACAAAAATGACAATTTCTTTATTAGGAACTTTAATATTACATACCTTTGTGAATGAATGATTATGTTTTTTTACTTACATTTCATAAATATAAATTAAAGTAATTTTATTTAAGTAATTGTATTTAGTAATGAACATATGAATTTGTTTGACTCAACTTTAATGCAATGGTTTGTGATACATTTGTTTGTTTATTTTCATCCAGTGTAATTAGTACTTAATAAAGGTAATAATAAAAAAATAAAAGATTTTTTCTTATTTTACAAATTTCAAAACATATTTTATTGAAATTGTAGTAAATTTTTTCTTTATTAGACAATACTAGTAGGTTAATCCATAATAAAAATAAGACCAAAGATATTATTTGTTCAAACTTCATTAATTAAATTATTATAATTTATAATAAATTCAATTTATTCCTCAATTTATAATGTTTTATGACTTTATTATATCGTACATATTTTTCAGTGGGGGGAGGCTGGCGAGGGGGCTGAACTGTTTTCTGGGGGGCTAGAGCCCCCCTCCCTTAGTGCCGTGCCTGTTTCTTACATATAATATTATATATTATGTATTACCTATTTAACATTATGTGATAAGTTTTAACTTTTATTATTTCAAGATATAATAATTAGGTTATTTTTCTCAGATTAAACAGTTCCTGGACGCGACTGTGTAACAGCAAGTGGTCACAAAGGTGTAGCTTTTGGTTACAGAAACGCAGCTGCAACAAACGACGAACGTGACTTGAAGTCTCGAACACAGCTACACACGACTTGGAGTTTCTGTATTGCAAATCGGTTTGGAAATAAATATATTATTATATATTATTAATTATTATAATCAAATCTAAATTATTGTAACTAATGAATAATACCGGTATAAAATGTGTTTACGCGTGGATACTATATAATCATAGGCGCAATTTGGAGGTGGCTCGGGTGTGCTTAACACCCTCAATTTTAAAATTAGCCCCTAAATTATTTAAAATTAATGAAATAAGTAATTTAGTTAGTAGATAATCTTAAGTTATTTAAAATTTAAATGAAAAATTAACTATTTATATTAAACAGAATTATGAATTATAATAGATACACGTCACTTCCTATAATATACCTTTCGTGTATAATTTATGCATATGTACATAATATTTCATATATAATATAATATAATCAGTTATCTAAATAAATGAAAAAAAACCTACTAATAAATAAATTTAATAAAACTAGGTAAAATCTTTTAATATGAAGGTATCAATAAATTGTAGGTAACGTTGTCTACACTCTACAGCACGTGAGATTATCTGAGAATTGAATGATTTGATTAGAATGTCCTAATCTGTTTAGGTATCTATCCTTATAAGTAATAATAATAATAATATGATAATTATAGTTTCTTAGATAAATTATATACCAACATTAAATTATCGTTGTTGTGAAGCAATAGAAAATAGCATTAGGTACGTACTCACTACTCGTAATCTATAAATAGTAAATATACAAGAAGTAATTCTATATACCATGTGTTCAATTTTAAAGGTAACAGGAAATATTTCGATAATTTGATTCGGGTTTTTTTTTACAGTGTACAGGACGTCAGGACATATAAATACATATGTTTTTAATAAATTATAATTTTTAACTTTTTTTTATTTGCGCATGCGCAGTAAAATAAAAATGTCTTAAATAGGAACCACCATTTTTGACACTGGATTTGGATTGTTTTATTTTTTTTGAACAACTTTGATCTTTACAGTTTTTTGATATCTACAAAATTGGTATTTTTAAAACAGTCGAAAGTTTTAAATTAGGTAATTTGTAATTATCGCATTTTCAGCACTCTATCTTAATCACACATTTTTAGGTATAATTTATCGATAAATTCCAATGATATTTTTTTATAAATTCGATGTAATAATAAATACACCTTGTAGTTTTAATCAAAATAAATTATCATAATAATACCTATAATTACAAATCACCTAATTTAAAACTTTCGACTGTCTTAAAAATGCCAATTTTGAAGATATCAAAAAACTGTAACGATCAAAGTTGCTTAAAAAAAATAAAGCAATCCAAATCCAGTGTCAAAAATGGTGGTTCCTATTTAAGAAATTTTTATTTTACTGCGCATGCGTAGATAAAAAAAAGTTAAAAATTAGGATTTATCAAAAACATTTGTATTTATATGTCCTGTACCCTGTAAAAAAAACCCGAATCAAATAAAAGGTCATGCGTTCGAAATATTTCCTGTTACCTTTAACATTGAATACACGGTATAATATATAAATAGTTTCTACAAACAATACTCTTTTATTATTTGTTATTTATCATTTTTTCACTTAGAACTTTTTTTTTTTTTTTTTTTTTTTATTATTAGAATATTTACAATCTATGCTACAATAAGGCATAATAAGCAAATTTGAACACATACATACAATTTTATTTACAACATGAACACATGAGGAGGGAGGCCATCCAGTGATAGAACCCAACGTTATTTTAATTTTTTTAATTAATTTTTTTAATTTTAATTATTTATTAATTATTGACTTGATATAAATTAAATTTAAATTAAATGGAATGAACCATCAATCATTCAATAGATCACGACACCAATTTCTCTTTAGGCGGCGTGGGGGGTTACTAGGAAGTGAGTTGGAAGCAAGTTCAGCGATTAAAGGGTTAAAGTGACATTGTAATTTAGAGTGAAATTTTTTATAGTGTTTTGTGGCTAATTGATTTACTGTTTCTATTTTGAAGTCATTTTGGAGTGTGGAATTTGATACATACCAAGGTGCGGAAGAGATAATTCGGAGAGTGATACATTGGAAGGCTTGGAGGGTACGTATTTGAGATGGTTTAGCGCATCCCCAAATTTGGATAGCATAAGCCCAGATAGGCCGTAATAAGGATTTGTAGATGATTATTTTTGTGTGGAAGGGTAATTTTGATTTCAGAATTGGGCGAAGTAAGTGGAGTCGACTATTGAGGATTTTTCTTTTTGACTTGATATGAGGACCCCAGGTCAGTCTTTTGTCAATTAGGACACCGAGGTATTTTACTTCTGAGGATATTGGGATTTGTATTCCTTGAAAATAGAGGGGAAGGGGTATGGACTTTTTTAGTGTAAATGGAACATAAATTGATTTGTCAGGATTAATTTTGATTTTCCAGATGGATGACCATTTGTCTATTAAGTCTAAATGTGTTTGTAAAAAATGTACAGTTTCTACAGGATCAATACCAGGTGAGAGAATTGCAGTGTCGTCAGCATAGGTGGCTATAACAGTATTTGGGGTTTTAGGAATATCAGCCGTGTAAACATTAAATAAATCGGGAGAAAGGTCACTACCTTGGGGAACTCCTGCTTCAATTGGGTAGAATGACGAGACAGAGTTACCATACCGGACTGCGTAAGTACGGTTTTCTAAATATGAACATATTATCAAAAAGTATGGGGCAGGTAAGAACATTTTTAATTTAAAGAGTAGACCCTTGTGCCATACCCTGTCGAACGCCTGGGCTACATCTAAAAACACTCCAGGGCAATATTGCTTTTTTTCAAATGAAGATGAAATTTGATCAGTTAGTCTGTGAATTTGGTGTACAGTGGAGTGACCCGTTCTGAAGCCAAATTGGGAGTGTGGAATTATGTTGAAGGTTTGGAGTATTGGTCTTATTCTTAATCTTATGATTTTTTCAAATAATTTGGCAAGAGTAGGCAGTAAGCTTATAGGTCTATAAGACGTGATTTCATTCTTGGGTTTGTTGGGCTTAGGAATAACAATTATTGTTGATAATTTCCATATCGATGGAATGTAAGAAATTCGTAACATGGAATTAAATATGTAAGTTACAAGGATGATTGTCTTTTTCGGTAGATTATTTAGAATTTTGTTGGTAATAAGATCATAACCGGGTGCTTTTTTTTCTTTTAATTTACTTATTAGAAATTTGATTTCACTTGGTGAGGTATGTTTTGCTGGAAGTGACATTGGAAGAGGACTGTCTATAAATGAGTTGATTCTTTCAAGGTGTTCAGTGCTGGGATGTATATCAGTATGAGGTTTGAAAATGTTAGAGAAATGTTCGCCAAAAAGGTTTGCCTTTTCATCATCAGAAATAGCCATGGATCTGTTAGGGCCAGTTATTGGCGGCATTTGCTGTTTTATATTAAGTAAGTTTTTTGTGGTTTTCCATAGTGAGCCGTCATTTGTGTTTAGGGATTGATATTTTTTTTCAAAAAACTCTGATTTATGTTTTGATATTAATTTTTTGATGGTGTTTGTCAAGTGATTAAATATTTGTTTATCAGATGGGTATCGATACTTTTGCCATCTAGAACGAGCACGACGTTTATCAGAAATTAAAGTTCTTATATGGATGGGTAAGGTTTGATTATTTGTTTGATTTATACTCCTTGGAGTATATGGATGTGATGATTTATATATAGCTGATTGTATCGAGGTTGTGAGGACTTGGGCAGCGTTTTCTATGTCAGTTTTTGATTTAAGAGAAATTTTTAAATTGGTGGTATTTTGCATGATTTCAGCGAACTCATTCCATTTTATTGGACCTTGTGATAAAGACGGATGCATAGGGTTTAGATCTGGAGCTACGTTTAGTTGCAGCAGGACAGGAGTGTGATCAGAGCTAAGATCGTTTAAGTTGGTGACAGAGAAATTAATATAACTGGGTAATGTTGAGATGAAGAAATCTAAAATGTCAGGGTGTCTATTTAGATGTTGGGGCCAGTAGGTGGGACCATTTGGGGATATGTGTGTATAATTGTTATTGTTCATTATTTTTTGTAATATTTTACCTCTTGAATTATCAGATATGCAACCCCACTGGGAGTGTTTGGCATTGAGGTCACCCCCAATCAAAAACTTTTGACCGAGGGATTTAAAAAATTCTTCCAATTGTTTTGAGTTAATAGCAGGATATGGAGGAAGATATACAGATGAAATTTTAATTGGTATATGATTCAACGTTATTTGGATGTTAGTTGCTTGTATGGTAGGCGTTTGGTTAGCCGGAAGAAGATGGTGTTTGATTTTAGATGAAATTATTATAGCAGATCCTGCATGAGCAGTTTTATCAGGATGATCAGTTCTATAAACCATATAGCCCGGGAAAAAAAGTTTAGTGCACGGTTTACAGTGAGTCTCCGAGATGAGTGCTAAATCAATTTGTTTTTCTTGTAATAAATTTAAAAATTCTGTTTCATTTTGTTTTATTCCATTGGCATTCCAAAGTAGTACCTTAATTACATTAGAGTTAAGTTGATGACTGACCATCATTTTACAAGTTTTTCTATAACTGTGGTGAGGAGTGATATGAGAGGATTAATTAACAGTTTAAATTCAGAAATGAACGAGGATAATTGGATTTCTATAGATTCCTGTGAATTCTCATTGTTATTTTGAGAGGTTTTTTTTTGGGATTTAATTTGAGGAGGTTTTTGACTTAATTGAGGGAATGACGAGGTGTCTGTTAAATCAGGAGGAGAAGTATGGGTGCTATCACATTTAACGCCTTCCCCCTTTACAATATTACTATAATTAATATTACTTTTTTTGTTGAATTTATTGTTTGAATTGGATTTGCTGTGATGGAGTTTCTGCAGATTCTTGTGAACTAGACATCCACGATAGTTTGCAGTATGAGCGCCCCCACAGAGTACACATACAGGTGGCTGATCGCTGGTCTTGTTACAAGCTGAAGTTGAGTGGTTGGAGTTACAGCGAACACATCTTGAGGGATATGCACAATAAGTTTTAGAGTGACCGTACTCTTGGCAGTTTATACACTGGATAATTTCCCGTCTTTTGTACGGTTCTTCTATTTTAATCTTTGTGTTAAGTATCGAGTTTAGATGAAAAATGTCTTTGTTGATCACAGCTGGTTCTAAGTCAACGAAAAATATCGGAAGTTTATTTTTTGTGGTTTTGTGTAAAACGTTTGTAACACTACGAACTGTGTATCCAATTTCCTGAATTGCAATACCTATATCAACTGTTGGGGTAGACGGATGCAAGTTTCTAACAACTATACGGAAGGATTTGTCTTCCTGGGCCTGGAATGTGTGGTATTCAGCTTTAGACTCTTTTAAGCATTTTATAATCGATCTGTAAGTGTCAGAGTTGCTAGATTGTATCTTTAGGTTTTTGGAAGTTGATTTGACAAAAAAGTTGTTGATTCCAACTAAATTGATTAAAACAGTACGAAATGCGGCAAAGTCCAACAATCCGCGGACGAAAATGGGTGGGGGTGGTTTGATTTTTTTTTCGTCCATGTCCATGTTAGCATTGGAATTTTCATCAGATTTAGTACTTTTTGAATCAGTATTATTATTTTCATTATTTTCATTATCGAGAATAGCGTATCTATTTGTTGATGCAAAAATAGGTTTGATATTTTTTTTATTTAAATTTGACGATGAGCTATCAGTTGATAGATTACGTTTATTTTTGGACTGTACTATTTTATATTCAGAAATATTTATGTTGTTTTCGTTGGTGCTCGAAAATACATCGTCACTTGAAGCACTCTGTATACGGGATGTATTAGATTTGGTATAGTTTGAACTGTTATTATTACGATTTAGATTAGCATTACCATTTTTAGACATTGTTTGTTATCGGGTTACGTAAGAGAAGAGATTACGGCTGCCGCCGACTGTGACAGTCAGGGAAACCGTGTGTGTGTGGCAGATTAATTATAATTACCAGTTTTTTGTAGATTTCTAGTCGAGAAGTGATATATTCACACGAGGAAGATTCGGGTTGAATCAGATTTCCCACCTGCATCCAGCTGTAGTAAAATCAAATTGTTCCGTAAACTCTGGCTTAAGAAAAAAAAATCGATTTATGTTCAACAGATAGGACACATGTGTAGCGGACGACGTTCGCGTAGCGACTGAACTTAGAACTTAAAACTAAAATAAAACCAAACATTTTTTATTGTTTAAAAGAGTTTTGTCTCGATTGGAATCTTAATAAAATTCGTTATTGACTAATGACTTTACGCAACCTTGTTGTTAAAATTACAAAAAGTATGAGCAATACAGTACTTATAGAGATAAGTTTTTTTTATTGACAATACTGTTAATTTGTTGTAATGTGTCTTAAGTAATTCAATAATTGCATATTGATTTAAATTTTATCAAATCTTCCTATCTGTAAACATCTAGATATTTAAAAAAATTAAAATTAAATTTTACACTCTATACTGTTTAAAAAAATATTTATGAACTATTTATTGTTTATTCATATTTTTAGTTTATGAAAAAGCGTCTAAAAAGTATAGGTATAGGAACCCCGGAAAAGAGTCTTCATGACAATTTCTGCTCAATTTAAATATAAATGATATCATTACAATATTGTAATAATTGGCTTTTTTTGATTTTATACTATTTTGTCTATTGTTATTATAAACATATTTTTCCATACCTAGTTTATTGGATTTTTTTTTTATATTGTGATCACGGTTGTAGATTTTAACCGTGATTGTAATTGATCATTTTACATATATTTTGAAATGTAAATAATTTTTATAACCAACAATATTTTTGACTAATTTATTTTATTATAATATAATTTATTTTTGTATTTTTGCACATTATGTCATTATATGACTATCAATTTTTTTGGAAATATTTCATAAATAATAATAATTAATTTTCTTTTCTTTTATTTATTTTTATAAGCTGCTTGAATCTTTTATATTATATTGTAGTATTTTTTTTATATACATTCTATTATTTTTCTTATCACGTTATTATTTATTGTTGCAATATATTTTTTTTTGTCTAAAAAATAGTAACTTCTTTGTTATAATATTGTAAATTAACAGGAATTAAGTTGATTTATTTAGAATAATTACAACTAGTATGTTTAACCGTATAGCCCGTATAAGTATAATATTATATACAAGTAATACATGGTTTCAAATGTTTCAATATCGTAATATTTCTTCTATCGATCGTTTAAAACTAACTACACACAAATCAAAATAATTATTTGGGTTTTTAAAATCAAATAATAACACCTCGTAAAGTTGTAAATGAGATTTTACCTTTATTTACTATTCTGAATTCTGATACAAGAATCATCTCTGAAATTTTCGTCAGATCTGTCGAGTAATTTTAAGGTTTATAAGTTATAAACATATAAGGACATTGCCTTTTGAAATAAATTGTATTAACAAACAATAAATTAAGCACTAATTGTTTCTATATTAAAACAAAAATCAAACAGCAAAGCGCGCCATGTTAGTTTTAATCGATTAAAACGTGATCTAACTTCACACCGTTCAACTAGTCTATACCATTTAGTTGATTCTAATTGTATTCATGTAACCAATAAAATTCCTGTATAAAAATAAAAAATATTCGATTTTTGAAGTCAAAACAAATTGCGTGTGAGTGCTACTTTACATCGATCTATAGGAGTTTAAAAGGAAAACTAATAACACCCTCAAATTTGTTTCATACATATAATGTACATTTAAAATATGTATATTATAGTAAAAAAATATAAATACTGTTGTTTCAGTTTTGTTCTGCTTAATCGGCGCCATCTATAGGCAATTTGGCTACACCGCTGTGTATATCAACAAAATATTGTAATAATCTAATATTTAATCAACGTATATTATTCTTTATAATATGACTAAATAAATAAATAAATAAATAACTAAATAAATCCATTTAAAGCATATTAATTGATCCACCAATTTATAGCTTAAAATTAGTATAGTACTAAAAGTAGCTAGTGTAGTAACACGGTATAAGTGAGTACCATTGTTCGGGTACTTATATACAGTTATAGATGTTAGATGTATATCGTTGGTATGCGTGACAAAAACTATTTCCAACTTCCAGCCTTTCCAATTTTTTAAATTAATTAAACATTCAACATAATCTTTTAACCATATATATTTACATTAAAATATAAAATATATACATTCAATGTTATAAAAAAACCACACGAGGGCGAAAAAAAAATCAGCAACCTTAAATTTTGGCTCCCTTATTGAAAACAATTTATATGGTAAAACTGAACTAATTGAACTAAAGTTGCAAAACTCGCTAACTTTTGTTATATAAGTAATAATATTAGTATATTACAATTACATAATTGAACGCACTATTTCATGGCTATTATACTGTAATATTATTTATAATTTATTTAGCTGACGTAATTTATCACTAATTTTCAGTGAGTACCAATTTTTTTTTACATAAGGTTGTACTATCGAATAATACATTTTTATTGTCTATCGAAGTATGCCGACAAGACCTGCTTGTTGATGGCCATTTCCAAATATTTTAGATTTACATCATTCAACGGAGTAAAGAGTGCTTTGTGTATTTCATAACTAGTTTATGGGTATTACACTATTACGTTCTATATATTGTAATATATTCGTAAAAAATGAAATCTCAAAAATCTTAATCTTAACTAGAAAAATAATGTAAAACGTATTTCTAACAGCTTTATGTATTATTTATTCTTTTTTATTTTTTATTTTTTTTTTAGTTCCCTTTTTTCCTTTATATTGCGTGTTTATGCTTCTCGATGATGATTTTATGTAAAATATCAAATATTTTATCTCTCTAAAATACAATTTAGATCCATTTTTCTATTATAAACGACCCTTAAATTTGAAAACCGAAACAATTTTAACTAGGTACACCTATCACAGATACGCTACAAATAAAATACATCAAAATAATGAAGAACTTTAGAGCACTTGCGTATGATTTCACAAAAAATGAATATATTATATTTGATTATTCATTAACAGTTGTAAAATATATCGAGCGATAAACATAATAATAATTTTTAAATTATCGATCCAAATTTGAAACATAAAAAAAGGAAATATATAGTGTAATTAAATTATAAACTACATTGGCCATCATTCGCCAAATCGAGCATCCGTTTAATTGTGTACGACGTACTATATATTATATACCTTAGACAGTACCTGTAGGGCGTAGGCTGTAATACATGGGTCATCACCAAATGGAGGCCCGCGAGTCGCATACGGCCCACCAACACATTTTATCCGGCCCTCAGACAAAGAATAAATAACACATATTACGACAACATTATATGTGTTATTATTGTAAATTATTATTTTTGTTAAATATTATTGGTTTTTAAATAATGTAAATAATGTACTTAGAATTTTGATGTCCCATGAAAAAATTTCAGATTCCTAATGTGGCCCTTCAAAAATATTAATTGGTGACCCCTGATGTAGTATATACGGTCTAGGTATACCAGTTAGTATACCTTAGCAAAGTATTATATCTACCATATATAATATACCGTATTATATCAAAATGCTCTCCAAAATTAAAAAATTAACAACTCGGGCCCAAGCCTCCTCTGCTCCCCCTAAATACGTCTCTGTTAAAAACACTGCAATTACGGAATCTTGTGAAATTTGGACTGCAGGATCTAGTTACACTTCTTGGTATTTCGACACCTCAGATCGGGTAAAGTGTTCATTCCCACGCCGTTTGGCCGTCATTGGGTCATAATGGTTGACTAGTGACTACTGACAACACAGAATTCTATGCTATATATTCAGTGCCACGGTCCACGAGACTTCGAATAAATTAATCGAACAGAAAACTCGATTCTCAACTTTACAATGCACCTAACCCTAAGCAACTTTTATGTTAAATAAAAAATATCTTCTTAAATAGCGGGTCCGATAGTTGTAAGTTACTACTACCACAGTGCAACTGAACAATAATTTACCATTTATTAATTTTGCCTATTATCTCCACTAGAGCGCGTTGACTACCCTTGGAGGACTCAAATTATTATCGTAATGAATATCGTACGCATTGCAGTATTGAGTATACTACACACTTCCTCAAATTAAAACAGATAAGATATTATTGATAAATTATTAACATACCGAATATATTTTTTTATTAGTAATTCAATAATAATACTTGATTTACAAATAAAATTGTAATTACGATATTATTCGAGCATAATAATAATTATTTACACTTAATAGATTTATTTTAATACTCATAAACTTAAAGTATAGGTATTAGGATATCTAGAAAAACGTATGGTCTATAATTATGTTCATATTCAAAAAAACTATTGTTCAAAGTTTAAATGTTTAATAATAATGGTGGTATTTTTTAAAAATTTTTTGTACCAAAAAATTTAACATAGCTAGGTTAAAATAAAACATAATATGATAAATAAAACCATCCTAAAGTTGAATCTAAACTTATGATATGAATTGATTTATGATACCATTTAAGCAGTAATTTTGTAATAGCTAATTGGCGATGCTTCCAGTGGTTATTCCTGTTATTGTTGCAGGTGCCAAATTTGCAAAAAATCGGGTGACATATAATTTTAAGTTTAAGTTAGATTAAAGTTACAAATAAGAACGCTAGTAGTATCCAATAAAATTATTAATTGAAAATATTTTGAATACTTTTTGAGTATATATTTTGCATTTGTCTTTAAATATTTATAACAAAATAGGTATTTTTAAATAATTTTTCCCCGTAATATTGAAATACCTATTTGAAGTTTATTTTTTTAACAAATATGAATATAAGTACCTCGACTAGCTACTATATATTATAGCTATTACACGATTTATGTAAAAATATTGTCATTATGGATTAAGCTACTGAGACGTATACTACTACATTCGTCTATATTTGTCTACATGACAACATTTATTATTAATACTCAATTTATGTATATTTGTGTAATATAATATAAACATTAAATAATATAGATTTTTTTAAATTTATTTTATGATAAAATATCATTTTTACAAGCACAGAGTATATTGAAAATAATTGAACAGTGTAATATACAACATAATATTTAATATTACAATATTATGTTATAATTCTAATTTATATTTGCGTGACACCGTGTTGGTGTCGATGTCATCACGTTTAATTTTTCAGTCAATGGAATCGACATTAGATTATATATTTATATATATTGACCATGTTGGGCTTCAGTAGAAAACCCTTGTTAAATTATATATACACATATTTATTTTGTATTTTTGTGGTTGCTGATGATAATAATATGATACAGAATCTCAAGTTTAGATGATGAGAATTGCAACGAAAACTTGTTCCGGTGATTTTATTACAACAGTTGATGTAGGTATTATACATTGAGATATGGTGTATCGACGGTAAGGGACCCGGTACCAATTTGTAATTGCAGCTCTGATGATATCAAAGAGAAGATGATGCCATGTACAAACAAAACTCACATCCTTGGGGATCGGGCACTGGGCAGTAGACACTTACACTATTATATTAACTACCTAATAAATAAAAATAGTGTATAAGTAACTGATTATAACTTGTTAAACTTGAATAATAAATATTTTATTAAGTACTTACGATTTTTATTAACCGATTGCTATTACAAAAGAAGATATAAATTATATCATATATGTCCATAACTATAGAATTTTTAAATTTATAAACATAAGCTTAACTTCATGTTTATGTACAAAGCGTGTGCTTCAATTCAATGACATAATACGTACATTTGTTAATTTTAGAAAAGATATTAGTCATATTCATGTATATTATATATGTAGCCATGTAGGTATAAGTACTCGTCACTAAATTCTCAAAACGTTAGTTATTATAGGTGGCCTACTTATACACTAAAATCGAACATGGCTGTTGTTATTGCAATGGCATTTTGAAAAACCACATCTCCTTTTTAGAAATTGTGTCTATATTTGATTTTTGAATTTTCTATGATTTTACGATGATTGTATAGACTATAGACTAAATAATTATATAAATAGGTCATTTGTTACACGAAAACTGTCATTTCTAAGCGTATTATCAGATCATTTAATTTCATGAGGTCGAAAATATATTTGTTTTAAACCTACTAAATCAATGAATAGTATGACATACTCGTATAATTTATAAGTATAAATATTGAATATGTAAATAAATTAATAGACTCAATATAGTTCGTGTACACTGAAACAATATCATAATATTATATATGTATATAATATATATCGTAATAGATTATGGATTTAACATAGGTTCCTGCAGGTACACATAATTATATTACACATATATTCAATACCCACATATATATAAGCCTATATAGGCCGTATATATAATTTTATAAATAAGTGTTTCAATGTATGTCGTCATAATTACCAAAACAGGTAAAACAGTGTTTGTATTTGTAATACAACGCGCGATCAGCCAGGTTTACATTATATTTGTGTAACTTCCAGTCTTTTTCTGTGTGAGGATATTATAATTTTTCCGCTACAATATTGGACAATTACAATCCCATCCCATCATGTGCAACGATAAATGTTCGACTTTTTACTACACAACCGCTATCAGAATTTTCATTACAAATTGCCAGTTGTTTTGAAGTTGAGCTGAAAAAGCGAGCAAAGTATACGGCCGGTCTCATGAGATTATGAAATGCAACCAAAAACATTTTTTTTTTTTTTTTTTTTAAATCCCGACATTTGTTTTATTTAATTTTTTCATATTTTATGTGCTGTTAAGCCCTTTATCTAGTATGGTCTATTTAATATTAATAGAAACGGAGCTTAATACAAATTTTGTTTATGTTAGTACTTAATAGGTACATGGAAAATTTATGAAGAACATTTTCAATTAAATATATCTTAATTCCAGAGAAAAGACAAGACACGTGGAGATTGACTTACTATAATAATATTAAGATTTTCAACAAATCCTCAACAGTTTTAGGATTTTGGTTAATACCGCTAAAAAAACAACTTTTCCTTGGTTAATCCTAAAGTGACACTTTGACGATCCACGTTGATTTATAATGACATAACAACTAATAACGACTTTAACATAAAGAGTAATCAGGTTTATATACGAGTACTTATTTTAAATCTAATATAATTTAATATATTAATATGCCTGATGCCATCAGACTATCAGAGACGAAAATCGGATACTATAATCTAACCTAACCTAACCTAGGGAGGAGGATTATATTAACTACTGAAAATACAAATACATTAAAAATAATTGTCTCGCCTCACTACTGTTACTAAAGTTTTTTTATGTATACTAAAGAGAATGCTACAAAACGATTTAGTTTTATAAATTTTTTACAAATTTTCTACAAATATATTAATTTTACATTGATGTTTTTATATTTTTTGAAAACACTTTTTCTATTACCAATAATACTTAAATTTTAAACTTTTATAGTTGTTTCTGATAGCAAATTGGAATAAGTTGTTACTTTCTAAAATAAAACATTTCCAATATTTTTCAATATAATCGAAACGAAAAAAAAATAAGATTAAACGTAAATTTATATGTAAAAACGATGTATTTGTTTTTGGATAAAAAAAATAAATGTAGATATTTTAATTTTTACCAAGAGCTTATAATATTGATATTTAATATGTGGTAAATTTATAATTAAAATATGACATTTTAGAGCTATTTATAAATAAGTTAAATTTTGAATTATTTTAGTTTCTTACAATAAATAAATTTCGATAACCAAATTTTTACTCGGTATTTTTATTTTTGAAACTTCATTTCTAGATATTCAAACCCAAAAGGCTTGCAATTATATATTTTGTATTATAACTTTATTCCATTTTCAATTTAAATAACAATAGGTAGGTTAATCTAACCTAAGGTTTTAAAATGTGATACAATGCTCCTTTTTGCGAGCAAAATTTAATTTTTCTGACAAGCAATTTATGAAATCGAAAAAACATATGTAAATGGTTGTATTTTAAAAGCATTTAAAGTTAAAATGTCTCCTTTTTTCAGAATTGTTTTCCCCGTAATATACCCTTGGCACTGACAAGTGAATAATTTATTGAATTTATTACAATCAAATCGACTATGTAGTAGAATTAGTAGATAAAAGACTTTTGATTGCTAACAATGGCTTTTTTTAAGTAATGCCAGTTGATTGCCGTTCACAAAATACTTCAAGGAAAATAAGAAAGTTTTTCAGACAAAACATTCATCAATTTTACTAAGAATATATTCCACGTTTGTATATATTCAGTACTTTTTTTTATAGAGATTTTTGAAAAATGTTCATAAAAGAAAATAACATCACAATTATTTTTTATTGGTTTTTAGGTGGGTTTGAATTGTTTGAAAGACTTCTGAGAGAGCTTCCAAAGCTCCCATCCAATCATCGACTTCCAACAATGAATATAATTCTAGCCAATTATACATAGAAATTTAGAGGTGTTCGTGACAATAGCCAGCTCTGAACAACTTTTATAATATCACTCGTTGAAATGTACTATATAATATGGTACGTTTTATTATTTCAATTTACTATTGGCGGATTATATAGGCATTATTGCTGGGGTTATTTAATAATAATAATAATAATATTGTTCAGAAATAAAAACAATAAAATTGCACACGAATTTAATGTTAAACGCACACATGATAATATGGCATTATTATTTATAATATTGAATACGAGTAAGTACGCGCCGGCGCGACTCGGCGAAAACCCTTACCACCCATAAATGCGCCCCTGCTGCGATCGTGTTTGTGATGTAGTACGCGGTCATATTATATGAATGACGTCACCCGATGACGTAATCCCCGTGACTCGTTGTCGTACTATATACACATTATGTACATACAATATTTTTTTCCCGAATACTCAAACACCATGTTGTTGATAATTTTATTTATATATAGGTATGTAATATATACACTATGTATGTGTGCGATACATATTTAATAATAATATTGTCGTCGGGAGTAAGTAATTTCTTACGTGCAATATTCTACTTGTGCATTTGTACATTTTTTTTTTTTTAAATGTCTTTTTTATAATATATATACGAGTATATAGGCGGTAAGTACATTAGCTGCGTATATCGTACCTAATACACCTATATTATCTATAGAGCACGCGTATACATAGTGTATTTGCATTTGCAGACGTTTAAAAACACTATTTTTTTCTTAACACGCATTACAATTTACAACGTTTCAATATTAAACCTACATAATATTATACTACATATTATATACCTCGGTCGTCGATGATAATGCTGTTACTCGTTAGGTACATAATATACAATTCTATAAACTATGTATTATGTATATACGTATAGCTTAGACATTACGAGTGATAAGATCTATACAACGTTTTGTAAATTTTTTTAGTTACCTAATTTTTTAGTTACATATTTTAGAATATAATATTTTGTATACCTATTTAAAATATTAGTCTGCGAAAAATGTTAGTAAAATATATTTTTAGTCGACACTTAATAATTATAAACACGTCTACGCATTTCTCGAGTTTTCGATATAATATAATATGACATACTTTTACGTAGTAAACGAATCCCCCTTAGTCCTTACGCCATCTCAAAATGCCAACTAAAGAACGCGGGACCGTTCACCATCAGGACCCCTGGCCATCAAGTATTATAATATAGTCACGTCTCTCGCCGAAACAATCTGCACGTACCACGTCTAATATATAGTAATAAAGATGTACCTATTACTCATTGTAAAATATAGTTTTCTATACGACCATACAGACTCAATCATTTGCTTCGATATCTTATATTATGTTATGTACTGCTATATCAATATATCATATTGTTCTGAGGCTGTAGACCGATGTTTATATTATATAGCAGATATTTGTGAGTTTTTAATAAATTGGTCTAATTTATTTACACACGTAGTAATGTTTTTTTTTTTACGTTCCTATATAGGTTATTCATCAATGATATAAATTATGATTTATAGTTGGTGTATGTGATTTTAGCAGTTAAATGTAATCCTCTGTTGTCGAATTGGCATGCATCAATGAGCCGCAACATGTAAATAATTAAGGTAGGCATAACTTAATTAAAAAATTAAATTTTTTAAGTCATAATTTAAAATTTTGTTAATTGTTTAATTAATTACGAGTATATACGTATCAAGTATCCATTTTTCTGACAATTTTTTTCAGTTAATTTAAAAAATAATATAAGTTAAAGTCATAGTTATTATTATAACTATAAAAATATGTACTTATATCAGTTAGATCAAAAATATTGTGAACGCATATTATAATAATATTATAATGGTATTTCGCATTGTTATTGTGTACAATCATTGTAAATTCAACGCGCAAATATTGCAGAGAATTATTATTTACTAATTAACTATATTTGACACTAAACGTGTGTATACATGTGACGTGTGTATTTATGTCAAGTCAAGTATGTTATTTATCGAAGTGTATACAATAATAATATATTTTATTCATGGTTTCTTAAACCTTTTAAGATATAAACAATAAATTTAGTATACATGCATAACACAATGTAGATACACGAACACGCATATTTGTGTAATTAGATACAGAATTAATATATAATTTACCTGAGTAAATATACAAACATTCTAAATATGTATATAAGTGGATATTGAAAGTACTTGCATGAGTGTTGGAGTTTTATAGATTAGTCCACAAGATTTAACAAATTGTGATATTTTATTGAATCATTTTAAATTATTACATTAAAATTCCACGTAAAAGTAAATGTATTTTTACCAAATATTTGTATAATAAAATCACAACGTGGTAATGAAATACTCTCGTATGTATTTAACTGAATATAAGTATATTATTATGATATAACGACGCGAAGAATAAAATGGCTAAACAATACGACCTAATTATTTTCTCTAACGAATAATATGCAAAAACTTTAAGAAAGTATATATATTAGAATCAATACCTATATACCTATATTATCATTAATTTCTTTAAATCGTGTAAGCATAATATAATACATACGACGCAGGTACATAAATCAAATAATAACTATATATACATATTTTTTTTTTAATTTATCTACCAATTTTATTCTTCCTCGTGATAACAAAAATACAAAATCTTGTCGATATTAGTTATTATTTCTAAAATTGGCAGCTATTGGCATTTACATTCATTTAGTAATGCCTACGATTTTTATGCGTATTTTAGGTGTATTTACTATAGTATTAATAATGTAAAATAGATTGAAACTGTGATTGATAAAAAATAAAATATTAAAAAAAATATTCACCAGCGCATGGTATAGTCTAATACGAGGCCATTACACTTACCTAAGTATTACATAATATATATATATATACTTGCAGTAAGACGGGCGCCTATACAAACTTTTTATTTGCTCTCATTATTATTTTCTTACTTTGGACGTCACGGGAATAATAAATAAGAGGCCACTGAGCCGTTAGAACAGCGAGCCGAGGAAAGGGGCTTAAAACCCTTTGAGCGAGTTATACACAGAGTGATTCACTAAACATATTCACCACCCTTATTATATTTCCTTTATTCAAATTCTAATGTTTGGTATTTTTACGTACACACTACTATATTTTTAAACATTTAATTTTCATATGAAACTTCATAAGAACTATCCGATGGTGATACGAATTTATTATTTTTTTTCAAACGAGAATTCCTTTTACTTATATGTGTATTAATCTAAATTTAAACTGATATATATTCCTGAGCTATTATACATTTTAAGGTAGGCACTAAGGATAATATAGTTCATTTTAATTCGTTTATAAGATATAAGTGCAACCGTAATTAAATAAAAATAATTAATAACCATTGTAATTAATATTAATACATTACATATCATTTTAGTTATTTAAATATTTTATTTAATATGCACGAACTCTAATAACTCAAAAACTATTCGTTCGAATTTCGATTTTAATATATAGGTACTGTACCTACATAGATGATAAATAAATGAGCTTTTAGTATTAAAAATATTAATCGATCATTTTTATATTATATAAATTTGTGTTAGGTAGTTAATTCGCATCGAATGAATAAAGAAAAACGTGTAGGTAACAAGTATATACTTATAGATAATTGTATTAATTTATTTATTTTTCATCAAGACTTGATACAGTGACTCGTTGAAGGCGGTCAGAAAAAATTAATTTAATTGAAAAATGTATATTGGTTAGCGATTTTTATATTGCACATTCTTGTTCATTTATTTTTCGCTTCACTCAAGTCACAGGCGTGGATATTGATTTGTTTTTTTTTTACTTAAACGCGATTATTTATTTGATTCAAAAAATGGTAAGGTTCACAGAAAACGTCATGTTTTTTGAATCAAAATAGTTGACTATTTTTTAAGTTTGACTTTCTCAAAGTAAAACGATAATCCATTTAACTCACAATTTCAAAAATTATGTTCAATCGACCAATCATCGACGTTAATTTAAAATACCACATATAAATCAAACATTTGTGCATTATACATTTTACTACTGCAATACTGCATATTGATATTATAATTGTGCATAAGTAATATTATTAGTTTTGAAAAACGTTATTTTATCGTACAATACTAATTTATAAACTATTTTAATAATTAAAATAAATAGAGTAATAACTAATAATAAACGTGCAAGTATAATAATTATTGCAATAAAATTTGATTTTTATGTACTGTTGAAAATGGGCGTCATAAACCATAGTAATAATAAATGTAAATACTAAATAGATATTATGCATTTATAATATGTGTGTTACCGATAATGGCTTATTTTTCAATGATCTTAAATACCCAATAGGTATAATCGTATATTCAATATTGGATTATAGCAAATTAGCAAATATTATAATCCAATAATTCCAAAATTTGTGTGGATGTAAACATTAAAACTTCTTATAAATTAACATTGTCAATTGGCATTATTAACTTTTAATTATCAGACATCATATTATACATTTACAGTTATTTACTGAATGATTCGTATCATAATAAATATTCATTATCTCAAATAGTCTCGAATTATTTTGGAAATATTGTTTTTCGATAATTTTAAATCATTAGTAAAAATATTTTTAAATTACTTCAAATAATGTTTACTATTAAAGATTTCACGTTGTATTATATAATACCATATCATAGAATTTTTTTTTTTAATATTACATATTTATTGAACTTTTATCCTTAAGGTAATAAATACATAATTGGACAATAACATTGAAATATTGAATTGTTAGGCTATTAAAATATTATGTTCAGTAATTAAAAATATTTGCCCTCTATTTTATTTACCATTATGCATTTCAATTTTTTTGGCGCCCTTTTAAACCAGGCGCCCGGCGCGTATGCCCCTAGCCCCCCTCCCCTCACCCACGACACGGCTCTGCCTTTATAGAAAATAAGTAAAGGTTTATATTTATACGCCAATTTACTATTCCAAAATATAATGGAATACGGACAGTCAAAGGTATATTATTATAAGTTATGAGTATAACAGTTATTACTTATAACAAATATACTTTATATAAAGTAACGCATTATATAGTATATACACATAATATAATACAGTTGTAATAGTTTGGAGTGTGCTCGTTCCCCGCAACAGTTATATAAATATATTAAACAAATAACTCTTTGGAGAAAACTTAAGGCCATATTGTACGTAGGTACCAACCTATACTTATATAGTTATATCGTATATGATAATAAATTAATAAACAATTCATTATTCAATAATGTATAATATCTATCTATACACACGAAATGTTCACCACTATATTATAATATATTAATATGTCAGTATGGAGTTGAAAATCATTTTTGTTATTTACCTTATTATATAATAATGATGAATGAATTCGTTAGACGACCATGTTGTAACAATAATTGTAATATATACGTTTTATGCATCGTATATACTATATATTTAAATCGAATGCAATTTGATAATATAACTTTAATAGTTTAATGTATATTGAATATTCGAATATGTAACTGATAGTTTGCATTAATTTCATTAACGAGTGCCTACTGACTACTGTTTATATACTTCTAATCATTAGGAAAATCACTATTTATGAGAATGAGAATGTCGCATAAACGTGAATTTACGAGTTGTATCTGATAGCACTATCTATAGTAATCGTAATAGTAGTAATTGGCTATAATAGCCAGTATTTTATTTAATTATAGGCAAAAAGCCTATATACCACAGTAAGCATCATGTACTGTTTAATGCACAATTTATTCCTGTTTATTTTAATACTAAAAAGTTTTGATCTAAATAATTATTGGTTGCAAAAAATGATCATACAAAAAAAAAAAAATTATTTTTTAATATATAATATACCTAATATAATAATATATACTAACTATAAAGTTTCCATATTTCCCTTGTTAAACTTGGAATTAAAAAAAAATACATCATCTTAATAATTTGATAATTAAAATGTTAAAAAAATAGTTTAGGGTGCGTGTCTATAAATTACATTACATTATAATAGTATATAATCTGTCAACATTTTTAAGATTATTTTTTCCTGATATACTTTTTGTAATTCTCTTGAAATTATTGAGTAATTTAAAAAAAGATTATGTGAAACAAGCGTTGAAAAAAAATAAACAATTTTCTTAACTGGTAGTGAATTAGAGGTCCTATTGCTAATAAGTAATATTAGATTGCACGCTGTGAATAAAATTCTACAGGTAGGATTAGAAATTTTAACGTACATGACCACACGAGCATAATATTATTATGAGACTTCTGGAGCACTCCTTATGGCTTATACGATAAGCAGCGATATTAACGTTTCAAATATAAGCAAAACTTATTTATAATTTTTATATATTAAATATTATTACACTATTGTATATATATAAATATATGAAAATTTAAATAATAATATTGTTACAACTCTATAGAATAGTCACAGTAATCGTCGCAATCAAGTATAATATTATATTGTGTATGTTAATCTAAAAACTAAATAGCTGGTATAGCAGTAGTTTGGTAGGTAATAATTGTTGTTATACATTATAATAAAGTAGTTGTAGAAATACAAATACTCGTTAGTCGTTATGTTATAATTATAATATTTATATTAGATATCTTTGGTTAAAAATACTAGTATTAATAAGTTTATAATTGTATGTGTATATATAGTCGTAATTCCACCGGTCTGAGTGCCAATAAACAAGTTCTCTTTATCTACTTATGTGCAGGTAAAGTATAAAAAATATAGAACTTAGAAGTATATTACACATACACCTAGGCAGTAAACATCCCTGCATAATGTACCTCAACATGTGATAATATAGCCATTTAGGTTATAATCTGTAGTAGTGTGTTGAGGGGTACCTATTCAAGGGTAATTTAAACTAGAGAAGTGAGTATACCACCCAAGTTTGAAGTTGGGTTAGTTAATTCCATTCAGTAGTAGTCAGTAAGTATACTCACTTCTCTTGTTTTATTTTTCAATAATACGCGAGTAGATAAACCGGTACTTATGTAGCCGAATGGATAATTTAATTTAATTTTTAATATTAAATTCTCATATGATATTTAGTAGGTATTAGAGTCTAATAATTAGACGATTGTTAAAAAAAAATTGCAGCGACCTTCTATCTTCCTTATATATATAGTTAGTGGGTACATTAAATGTTATATGTTATTTTTCTAAATTTAAATTTTCAAAAAAAAAAGAAATATTTTCTTTTAGGTTTTTTATTGGGTTTTCATACATTTTATTTGGAAAAGTATATTATAATAGATATCTGCAAAAAAAAAAAAGTATACTTATTTATATTTGTATCTAATAAATAATAATTTGAGCTGTAATAAAATAATAATTTTGAACGAAAAAACATATTTTTTTACCTAATAATAAAGTTTTAACCATTGCCACCTATACTTGCGTAAAAAAACGTATACTCACGAATATTCTTAGCAATATAGTACTGGTTATTGTAACAAGTTGTGTATAATATAGGTATTAGGTACCTACAATATATATCTAATATGATTTCTATGAAATCAAGTATAACTAGTCTAAGTACACACGTCTATATGAACTTTTATTTTTATGTGATAGCTCCATCTCTAGCTGTATGGACTATAACGAGATACATTAATTATACATATCACAATAATATTATGTACTTATAGTATTTACAAAAATATAAGATACAGTAACGAACGCCGAAAGTCATGGTCAAAAATCAATAATGACCATAATATAATATTATAATTGGTTGCTTGTGTATAATATATAGGCGCAACAGGCGCGTGTATAATATATTTTTATATATAGGTGTTATCATTATGGTGATGTTTTAATCGCGCATACAAGGAAAATATGATATTATGTATAGGTAACTATATAATGGCTAGTGGCCGAGAAAATCAATTTCGACATCTATTTATGCACGGGAAAATTTATAAATCACTGCACCGGCGTGGTAGCGTGTACTGACAGGTAAATATTTATTAAAGGTACCGTCGCGGTCATACAACGGCGCGTGATAACAATATCGCGGAATAATATTTAGTATACCTATTATTATAGTACTATATAATATGTATGTACGTTCGACATTTTATCCGATTTCGTCATATAAATCTAATAAATAAAATAAATTTAATTATTAATAGTTGGTGATACTTTTATTTATTCATTTTTATTTTTGTTTGTTTATTTATTGCGTATAATATATATATTAATATAGGTGTATATTACATTATTATTACATCAACTAAACAAAATAATCATTCAACAATAAACACATATGACGAAGTTAATACTTTTAAATTTAAATGAATACTTCCCACAGATCATTATTCTGGATTCCGGGCCAAAAATTAGTTCTTTTTTCTTTATAGGTAATTAATAATTGTGTACTATATATGTTTAGCAAAAAATTATACAAAATATGTTTTAATCTAAATCAATTAGCATACTTATAGTGAACTTATTTTTATACATCACTGGAACGTGGGTTGGTTATATAGGTTATAGGTATATAATAGATACGCAGACGCGCAGTATCACTAAATCACAAGTAAGTATACAGTCAGTCTAGTGAAGTTTTTCCAATACCCCCTCCATACCTTTGTGTAGTCATAGAAGTGTCTAGGATTATAATTTTGAATAAATGACAACTATATATAATATATACACAGTACAATATGTAACCAGGGCTGTCCTAAAGATAAAAAATATAATAGTGGTTACTGGTTAAGACTTAAGAGCATAAAATTGCTGACTACATTTTTTTGAAATAGATTTAATTTTCAATTATTTTTTTTCTTCAACTTGGTAGTTATATAATCTTTTGGCAAAAATTATTTTGAATTCGTAATAAATTTTAATTTTTTAAATAGGTACTTTAAAATGTTTTCTGGTTTCATGTTTTAAAATATTTATGCATACAACACAACGACAATTGAATCGGGTTTTATACAGGGTGTTCCACTACACATGACCATCCATTTTTTCTTCAATAATTTAGGTATTCAAAACTTGACTTTTAAAAATACCTTATGCCATATATTTTCAAATTCTTAAAATTTTTTGTATTTAAAATAGTGGCCTACCTAATATGAAGATTTAAAACTTCTGTTTTCCAAACGAAAACTAATATTTTCTACTGTAAATTATTTAGTAGATAATTTTTCTGAAAATGTGGACGTAGACAAATGTATGAGTTATTATTTTTTAATTTTTTATACATAACCAAGGATAAAAGGGTCCATGATGATGTGTATAGGAAATATGTGAGCAAAAATGATTTGAAAAAGTTAGTAATTAATATTAATCTATCAAGATTTATAATTTATAAAAATAGTATGATAGATACTAGATTCAATCTTACATCTAATTTATATTTTTATAAAACTATAGTTTTATGGATTATTTTAAGTATTATATATTTTAATAACTAAGAAGCTACTTGTTCAAATTTTGACTTAAAAACTATTTTCAGAAGAATAATCCGCATTCCGAACAGATAAATTATACTAGAAAAGGGAGTTTCATTTGAAAAACAGATATTTGAATCACCACAGTACATTCCTTAAGACGATATAAAAATCTAAATAATTTGAAAATATTGTTTTTAGGTAAGTATAGGTATTTAAAAATTCAAAAATTCACGTATGCTAAATTGTGAATATTACAGATTGCTAATTTCTCTTAAGAAAAACCAAAATTAGAATTTGAATAAATTAATTATTAAATGAAAACTTGGGGGGTGAGTTGCTTGCGATGAATCTTTATAAGTATATTAGTGTATATTATGCATAATATTATGGATTTTCAACCAAACTACAAAAAAAAAAAAATGCGGTATGTACAATTCACGGACATACATATAGTGATAGTATAATATTTTGATTCGAATTTTATTATTATTAGTAATAGTAGTAGTAGTAGTAGTAGTAGTAGTAGTAGTAGTTGTAGTAACTAGTAGTAATAGTAGTATAATATAATTTAGCAGCGCGTATCTCGACGACCTTGATGGCCCAGTGTGGTTGGGTTTTCCGTATAAAAAATGTGTGTTTTTTTGTTTCTGCGATTCCACGATTTGGAACGGGTTAGGTTAGGTATTCGTTTAATAGAAAATATTATTAAGCAAACCGAGAATTTATCGTAATTTTTATAAATACGAGTATGTACTGTGTACATGTAGTTTTTTTTGTTGTTCAAATTGCTTCGTTTATACTCGATAGTATACTCGTACATTGAACATTGCAGGTATTTCTTTAAACATTCATACGCAATAATAACATTAGCAAATACGTTACTGTGTGATAGGTAAAAAATAAATAATTATATGTTATCGCCGTCGAGCGACCTGTAACAACGACGTGTCGTCAAATATATTTCGATTTGTAGAGCGTTTTTCACGCGAACAGCAGTCATACCGCGGTGTCTCCTCTGCGGTTAAGTTAGTTAAACTAACTTAGTTTAATTTAATAATACTAAAATATTTGTAGGTTTAAAGAACTATTACACTGTTTACCGCTGCCCGTGTGGTTAACACACATATACAAAATACTTGAAAATATTTTCAGTATAGCTAACCAGAAACGCGTGAGGATGGGTGAGTGGTGAGTCCAAGGGTTTATACTTCGTTTGATTTACCGAACGTTACGAAATGTTAAGACTGTTCTTTTTAGTTGTGTCATGCAAACCGCGGGTCCGGATCCTGGGAACATAGACCCTCCCATGGTATTGTGTATTCGTGTGATTAGGTGGTTCATATCGTATAATAGTGTTTATATTAGTGTTTGTATTTACTTGGATACATTTTTTTAAATCGCATCGTTCACACTTGGTAGTATGTATAGTAATTTAGTTGTGTATATAAATTACCGAATGTTTTTCATTAAGCGTTCGTACACAATAATAATATATTATTCAATTATCTGTTTATGTGTTATAAATGTATTTCAATTAATAGCGTTATACGCGTGAACCGCAGTCACAAACTCGATGTTATCCCCTCTCGCGGTTTTCTGCTTTTCGAACAATAATAATATTATAATAGGTAGTTTAATTTCAAAAGATTTTCATCAGTCTGACGTTTAACTAATTATTACACTGTCATCGTTTTCCGTGTAAACCGTGTTGTATTATGTAGGTACACACCAAATAGTTGAACATTTTCAATTACTTCACCGTGTGCCCGTGTAGTTGGGTGATTTGTTATTTTTCTACCTATTTAGGCGGTTATAGATAAGTGTGTATTTTTTTTTTCAAATCGCACCGTCCACATTTATTATTATATATTATGTAAAACAACACAGATATATTCCTTTAACTTTTAAGCGTTATTGGCTTATTGCTGCCATTATTCGTACACAATTTTACAATAATAATGACGTAATAATATAATATGTATAATATGCATATGCAATTATATTATGTTTAAGCGCAATGGGCACACAATAAATAATTATAATGTGTTGTAGGTTTATCGCCGTCGAGCTTATAGTCTGCAACAGCGCGTCGTTCTATCGTTATTCGTTACATACACATTTCGATTTGTTTCGCGCGCAAACCGATGAAGTCACACCCACGGTTTTTACACCTCCCCCCCACTTCAATCGTGGTTTTCTGCTCTTCGCGATTAGAACGATATTGTCAATATTCATAATATCAACAATTATGTATTTAATAAAACAATTTTCAGCGGTTTAATATAAGCTTTAATCTCACCGCACCGCGCGCGTTTACTATAGATTGACAAATTCATAAGTATACTTAAAATCATTAAAACAAAGTGACCACTATACTACAATTATCGACATCGACCACTCAACAACGATCGCGTTGTAGTGACGTCGGTAAGAAATTCGTAAGAAATGTCGCTCGCCCGAGAAAACTCTGCCGCACAGAATGTCTGTCGTTATAGACGTGTTTTCGCGTTTGAATATACAAATTTTCCGTTTGTAAGACGCGTATACGCGCGCGCACGCACGCACACGCCACGGCGTACTAATAAACATATTAATTTATGCGCTGAATTGAAAATTATTTATTTGATATTATAAATAATATTTAAAAAAAAAAACACTGTATATATAATCATATATTATAACGCCGCACATTGCTCGCCACCGCCGTTACCGAGTAATACACTATATAATACGCGACCATGCGTGTACCGGATTACAGATAAGTATATAATAAAAACATATAAATTATAATGAATAATAATTATTATAATATTTGGATAACGACGTCGTTTTCAAACGTATTAACGGCAACGACAATAAATATAATGTGTAAATGTTAAATAACTATATTTGTGTAAAAGAGCCCCGTCAACGAAACGATTTTTGACGGTGTTATATACAGTATACAGACCGATCGGATGGGGGGGGGAGGGACTGGGCGACGTGAACAAGGTTAACCGAACCCAATACGGCGTACACATTATTATACGTTTTTGACATTGTTAGTGTTGTTGTGTATACATTATAAAACATAATTAGTAATTAAAATGAAAAATATTGAAACCGCGCGACGACGACGACTGTTTTGTTATTTCTTTCGCATCGAATGCCGGCGATCGACAACCGATCGTTGCGCGTTTTCAACCTGTACAAATGTACAATATGTAATATGAACACACGACGATGATTAATTACGTCGCCGAGACACTCGACCACCCATTTGGGCGACGGGTACCCCACGTCCCCGGCTCCGTGAGTAGCTCGCGAGGTGTAAACTTTGAAACAGCGTCCGTTTTTCTATTTCCGTACGCGAGCGTGGGCAAGACGCGCGCAGCAACTTGCGAGTCGCGGACGGAGATCGACCGCAATACACATACATCACCGACATAATTTAGGCATTCGGCGATATCGCCACTGTAAACGCGCGCGCGGATAAAATAATTTAATCGTTGATTATGCAATTTGGTTTGTCGCGTGAGCCGCGAGTGCGACGTTTCCGCGTCTAGGCAGCAATTCTGTAAATAATTTTGATAATTTAACTCGAGTCCAATTTTTATACAATTTCTTTTTCAAAAAGTTCCTCTCTCCCGACCACATATTGTGTCCTCCCGAAACCGTTCTCTATAATACGCCTTAACCCCCGCCCCCCAACCAGTAAGACCGTCGGATGCATTCGTACCAAACAAAAGCGCACGATGCACCGAGCGCGGCGGCATGCGGATAATTGATTATGATTCGATAAAACTAAATAATAATAATATAATATTATTATAATATACGACGCGCGTCTGAGTGAGGATGAAAAAAAAAATAAAAATGAAATTAGTAATCGCGCGAACGTTCGAAGGGCATAACGAGAAAAAAAAAAACACCGGCGGCGTAGATCGCATAAGTGGGCAGGCGGCGGCCGCGGTGGTGCGCCTGTGCCGCCGGTCGATCGTCGGCGGCGGTGTACGACGAGCGCCTCGCTCCCGCGACCCCGCCGCCCGTGCGCCGCTACGCGCGACGGCGTGCGGCGGCGCGCGCGGCGGTGACGGACGGACGACGACGACGATCGTGACGGAGGCGGCGGCAGCGTGTTCGGCCGCGGTGGTGGTGGTCGGCGGCGGTGAGGGCGCGGCGTGGTCGGCGCGGCCGCCGTGTTCCTGTTTTGATGACGCAGAATACCGTGCGCGCCGCCCGCACCCCACTCCACCGTCAGACGTCATTTGACGTGGCTGCTACGTAGCACTCGCTCGGGCCAGTCGGATCGCAGGACCAAGCTCTCGTACGACGTAACATTGTGACTGCTGGTAAGTAACGGCGGCGGGCTTACGGGGCCGCGCGCTCGCTATATACCTCGTTGTGTTGTCATCACTCCCGTGTGTCTCCTCCGTACCTATCTCTCTCGGCGTCGTCGTCGTCGTCGTTGCCGCCGCCGCCGCCGCTGTCCGACGTCCGTCCGCGTCGCCGTTACGATTTTATCGTTTGCGTTAACGTTCACTGTCACCCGGTCGCCGCGATTTTGCCCGTCCGACCGTCGTTTTCGTCGTCAAACGCCGCCGTTTCGCCGTTTTCCGCGGTTGCCGTCCGGACGAAATCTCCGCGGCGTCTACGGCGCCGAAAAACCGCGTACTCCTCCGGCGGTACGGAAAAATCGCGTTTCGCATTAACAACAACATCAATATAAATATCGTCATAATAACAAAATAATAACAACAACAACATATTACGCGCACACCATGTTCCGCACGCCAACGTCCGTCCGGCGACGACGTAGATTACAGTGTTATTGCGACGGCCGGCCCGCGAAATTTTACAATCATCCGCGCGCGCGTTATCACAGCCGCCGTCGGTTTATTTATTATTGTCGTCGAGACGCTTTATTTATTTCCGTTGTTTACCCCTACCCGAGAGGCACTGTACCTGCCGCGATGTCGGATACCCGCGGAGACGGGCCGGCGACGTCGGAAAACGAATTATTATTAAAACGTCGTAAACAAACCGCGAGCGTATCGTTTTTATTTCGCGGGTCTACCGGTGGCCGGACACCGGACGGACCGATCGTTTTTACAGTAATATCGTATTATATTATATTATCATTATCGCGTATGGTCTTACGCGCGCGCGGCAATCGTCCCTGCACTGCGGCTGTTGTGGTCGTGTAGGCCTTTTTCACACCGCCACCTTCGACCATAACGGTTTGTGCTCGTCATGATCAAGTGTTGTTTTTATTCGTTTGTGTAGGACGTAACGACGATCTGATCGTGTTATGGACGGTATGGTAGAAGAAAATGGGACTGGCGGTTCAGTTGACGCCCTCGTCTCACAGGGTACCGGCAGTCCGATTGTCGTCACGTCGGTAAGTCGTCAACGTCAAACGGCGTTATTTGCATGTACTGATGGTGTGTATTTGTTTTTCTCATATCGGTAAATAACTGTTGACAGGTGCACTCAGTCATTCAAGCGAACCAACAGTCAGTCATCCAGACTGCAACGCAAGGCACCATGCTCACCAAAGGCAACGTTATATTGTTAAGCAAACCGAATTCAGTCATACAAACCCCTCAAGGAAATATACAAACTCTTCAGGTAGTAGTATATTTTATATTGTCCAATTAATAACGATAATATTAATCATTTCTTCATATTGAAATGTTGTAAATCGAGTGTGCTTGTATGAAATTGTTATTTATTGTTTTGTTATCTGTTGGCTTATTAAAGTATAATATAATTACGTCTTTCATTGCTTTTCAAGGTTGTTGAAGCTGGTAGTGATGAAAGCTTATCAGCAAACGAGGATAGCCCCAAAAGAGGACGCCACGATGCCTTAACAAGAAGGCCGTCTTATCGGAAGATCCTGAATGATATCGCAGGTTGTTTGATCTATCCGCGTGTTGTATGTTTCCAAACATATTAAATAATTACTATTACATTTTCCGTTTAGGCGGAAAAGTTGAATCATCTGGTTCAGATTGCGATTCAAATCTTGACAGCGAATTATCTTCAAATTCACTGTCTGCTCATTACCAAACTGGTGAGTTAATGTATTTGTAACAAATTAATATTAGATATATTATATAATATATGAATATTTTGAATTGGATTAGTTGAGTTTTAATTTACTATAGATTATAAGATGATAGTCTAAAAACATATTTTTTTTTGTCCTTACAAATAAACACAGAAATTAATATTAATTTTATTGATCAAAAATAAAAGACATTAAATTATTATTGTTTTATTAGTGTGAAATTGTCATAAGTAATAAATATGTTTAGTATGTAGTAAATAATAATAATAATACAAATCTTCAGTAGATATACAATATATGTATAGAAGAATAGTGGGCAAAAATAAAACAATCAATTGTTAAAATCTTATTTGTGTCATGACACATTTAAACAATTCAATCATTTAATAAAACACCTAATTCACAATACAAATCTTATCTACTAAAATGATTTACTTTTATTAAAATCCATATCACTGTTAATTTTATTGGAGTTAACTGTAACTTAAAAAATACTTTTTTATTAATGTGATTTTTAAGTGCAACGGTAAACTGTTTTTAAAACATTCCATTAGATCATATTACAAAATAACAGACATTATTACATTTAAGTGTTGAGTAGGCTACAGCTGCGGGTATGTTATCAGTTATCATATTAAATTAAAAAATATTATTACATTCTAAACATAATTACAAATGATATAGTAGGTATTTATAGGATTTCTTAAATTGTACATAGTATTTATTATTTAATAGTATTGTATCTAACATAGAGAATTATGTATGGCTATATTATAGCTATATGTATTATGACTTAATAATACTATACTTACTAAACATATTTAAATATTATATAATACACATATAACATGTATAGTTACTAATATGTGATTTTAAATGGACATTAATAAAATATAACATTACAAAAAAATTGTTTAAATTACTTACCTATATTAAGGATTTGGATTTTAAAGAAATATAAATAATAATAAAAAAAAAACACTTAAAATATGAAGAAAATGCATTTTGTATGTCAAATTAAGTAATTAAAAAATATATATGTTAATACCAATTATTCATTACCAATTATGTCATTTGATGACTTGACTTAAGACTGACATAAAATCTACTCATTAAAAACATATTTTATTTGGAGGTTCTATAGGTAATATAGGTACTTTGATAAACGCTTAATAAGTTCTGACAAGTACTTTATTGATATGTCTATCGGCAATAATGACTCAGTGGGCACTTTCTTTCTAGTACATTATTCCACACGTCATAACATTTATTATGTAATGTCTTCACAAGTCCTATAAATATGTACAAAATTACTGTATTAAAATATAATATATAAAAAATTTAACATAAAATATGAAAGAAAAGAGAAAATAAAATTTATTCCATCAAAAATTTTATAAAATACATTTGTATATAAGAATTATCTTTTCATCATTTTTTTTTTTTAAGTATTTACTTTTTAATCTAAACCTTACATATAATAATCACACTTTTTTCTGTTATATAATATATAGTGTATACATTACTATACAATAAATTGTAGTAGGCTCATAATATTTAAGTATTTTGAACTATTACTAAACAATTTTGAACCACTGTTGTATTTTATAATAATTTCAGTTCCTGGATCAATTCAGTTAAATAGCCAAGGTGAAATGCATAATATGCCAACATTAACAATGTCAAATGCAACTTCTACTGGTGGTACTATATTGCAGTATGCAAGTCAGGATGGACAATTTTTCGTACCTGGTAAATTGTTAAATACAATACTAACAGTCTAAATTAGCATTATTTAAATATGTATTATAAATATTTTTTAGTTGTTACACAAGGAGGGAGTTCCACTTTAAATACAAGTTCTTTGGTACCCGAAGACCAAGTTAAAAAACGTGAAATGAGACTATTAAAAAATAGGTAATTAATTTTATGAGTTATTAGTACTCCACATAATGATTTGTTTGTCTTTCACGTAAATAGTATTACATAACTTATTTAGATTTTTATTAGTTGAGATTAGTACATTGGGTACTGTTCTAATGTGCGACCTATACTAAATATTAAATTATATTTATTATTTAATAATAATATTCGCATATTTATATAAAATGTATTCTTAGTCAAATTGTAATTTATGTTGTCAAAGTATCTTTCATGTCAATAAATATTTCATCATATATAGTGAAATTGCCAATACTTCTTTTTAAGTATAATGATTGATAAAAAAAAACACATTGTTCTCTCTCATTTCATATTTTATATTGCTGTTGATGAATTTTTCATAGGCTTTTTTAGCATATTAAACTTCATCTATATTTTATTATTATTCAATATTTTACATTCTTTTAATATACTACCTCGCTCTTCATTATTTAGGATTTTGGTATAATAATAATAATTATTATTTTGTGCTTATAGGCTATATATCTTAAAAGTATAAAAATTGTGCCTTGTTCAATAAATTATGGCTAAGGTAATTTATGTTTTATATTATTTTACAGGGAAGCAGCAAGAGAATGTAGAAGAAAAAAGAAAGAATATATTAAATGCTTGGAAAACCGAGTATCTGTATTAGAAAATCAGAATAAAGCACTTATTGAAGAGTTAAAAGCGCTAAAAGAACTTTATTGCCAAACAAAGACTGAATAGACATAGTTTTTGAACCTTCAAATTTAAAAGAGAAAACAAAGTACCAGTCATGACCAAAATTGCATGCTTAACGTGATATTTTCAAAAATCTTGTAAGCTCATTTTAACTTATATAATATGTTTAAATCTTTTGGTTATGTTTTTGGAATTAAGTAATTTTTAAAAATGGTTTATTTTTGTTAAAATCCAAAAAATTAGTTAAAGGGTCAATTGTGCAGTTAAATGGGTGGCCAATTCCGTGTAAACGATTATTTTAGTGCATAATTGTCAACTACATGACATCACAGTAATTTTTGTTCATATATTTTCAAAGAATTTATGAGCTTTTATATAATCTATGCAGTTACATAATTTTATATTGTGAAATTTGAAATTAAAAAGGGGGTTTCTTTTTACAATTAGTGTTGGCTACATTTTTTAAGTGTCAAACAAAAGAATTTATGTGGTAATTATGGGGTTTGTTTAAATTAAAATTATTTTTTCCTTAAATTTACTTGTTAAAATGTACTATCCAGGTTTGGTTATGATAAATGAATGGACTATTTTTTATATATACAATTCTCAAAATATTAAGTTACCTGTATGGTTATTTCGATTTAAGATATAGGTATATATTATATAGATTATATATATGAATATATAAATAGGTTGGTTTATTTTATGTATTCAAATGTATTACCATTTTTTAAGCATTGATATTTGCCATAATTTTATTTTATAGACATCAGTTCATGAGTTTTACAGTTTGTTGAAAAAAAGGGTGTTAACTAATAATATTTTACAGGGGAAACAAAATTAATGTTTCAAAAATAGAGATTGATTTAATTATTTAATTTATTTCATCTATTTGTAAAATAAAAATAAGTTTTTATTAATATTTAAAATATTATGCTGGAAACAGCTTAAACAACGATAATGTTCCACAATAATGATACTAATTGCTTATCTCCAAGTTCTTATAAAACTTTTTTTATCTAAATAAAACTTGGGATTTAACTATTTAGTTTTATAAATTAGTTCATAATTATCCCCTGTTTGATGTTAATATTGGAATTGACTACCATTTATCATTTAACAAAAGTTGAAGACCTCTTTCTGTATACATATTCTATATTATATAAATATATATATCGGTATAATTGTTAAAATGGAACAATAAAATATTTTGGTAGAAATTAGATATCTTTAATTTGTTTAGTGTATATAGTTATTTTTAGACTTGTTTTATTATTATTTTTAAATGTAAATTGAGCATAAAAATGTAATTTTTTTAATGTAAATTTGTTGTCTATTAGAAAAAAGATTATTTATGAATATATTATGAATTTGTTAAATATTGTGTATGGTGTATAATCGATAATCATGTTTCATGTATATATTTATATATGATATGATAATGATAAATATTTTTAATACTATTTTGATAAAAAAAAAAAATCCGTTGAAGTTTAAAATGGTTACAACTGTTTATATAAATGTAGACTTAATGGTTGAATTTCTTCAATCTAAACTTTGAAAACAAACCAAAGATAATGAAGCTATTAACCAATTTTTATCAAACAGATTTTTGATTATTTATTCTAAATTTGTTAAATAGATAACTAATTTATATTATAATTTATTTGTTTATTTTGTTATTCTTAATTTGTTTTATCTTTGTTTAGATAAAGGGATAATGTTGTTATGGTATATCTACTTATAAACTTGTATAATTATTATTTTTGTAATCCTATTTAGTTTTATTAGTGTTTTTCCTTAGTTCAAATAAAATGTTATTTTGAATGGCAAAGGTGAACGCAGGGGAGAGAGTTAATCCTCTTAGAAATATCTGGAAAACAAAAAAAAAAATATTTATTTATTTCAAAATTTCCCGCAAGAATAAAATATACATTTTTAAAAACTTATTCCTGCGTTTTCCCCTGTCAAATAGAACTAAAATTTCAAACAGACTGTTTATAATCATTTTTTTTTTAAATCTTAATTGTTTATCAATAAAAAAGTAATTTCAATATTGTCCGATTATGGATCTTGATAATCCATACATTCATACATATTATTATCATTATATCAATTCAAAATTTTTTGTTTTCTGCAATTTAGAATATAAATCCAGTATACTAATACTACAAAAACTGCATGTGTTGAATACTTGAACGAGTTAAACGTATACACATTGTGTAACAAGCTGTAGTAAATTGTAAGGTATAGTTAAAACTTAAAAGTATTAATTGTTCAGAAGGATAATCAAAAAAAAAAATTAATACTTAAGAGTAGAGTTGGGTTTTGTGTTTTGATGAATCACAGAACAAAATGGGCAATGGATAGATTAAATGTATTATTAATCAAATTGATTCTTAAATGTTGTACATATACCTTTAACATTAAACAGCTGTTACTACGCTTTTTCACTGTGAATACTACAGCTGTTCCCAAACTTTTACGACCACGGTACCCTTGAGAAATAGTTTGTTTCGCGGAACCCGCTTTTTTTAAACGATATAAAGTAATAATTTTTAAAAATATTAATAATCCAAATATAATATAAAATAATTTTCTCAATAATCACATACATCTGGTGGAACCTTAACACACTTTGGGAAACGCTGGTTTAGTGTTTTCTGTATAAACCGTGTAATCAACCCGGTTTTACAGATATGTTTTCAAGTAATATGTACAATTAGCAGCACATAATTTATTTTAAATAGTTCGCGATTATTCAAAAAGTTAAAAACGGGTTAGTAATGTACTATTGTAGATTTTAAATAAATCGAAATCAATTTGTTAGATCTCTAGAGAGCTAATGACCTACAACCACGTTTACCGCGCAAGTCGATCAAAACAATCGTATTTCGAATTAGTATTTTATACGAATCTTAAATATATATTTTCTTCTCTTAAAAACATAGACTTGAATTATTAAAATTCCCTTACTTTTTGATCAAGTAATTATGATTAATTTATTTCTAGAATTATTCACAAAAAAAATATAATAAAATACAATTTAATGCATGAACCTACATACAATATTAGGGTCTTATCAACTTAAGGGCGATTGTAAACAAGACCTGATTTTTAAATTTTTTCAGGTAACAATTATTAATATCTAAACTTGGCTTGTTTATAAAAACATGGTTTGATTTTCTTATTTCAATTATTAGCAATATCTTGTAATATTTTTGAAAACCATTTAGTGTTATCAGACTAACAACTTACAAGTAGGCTATTCTCAGTGTAACATTCGGCATTCCATTATGAAATTGAAATAATTTGACTCAATGTTTAATTATAATATTTGAAATTTGAAGAACGAATTTTCGACAATAAGGTATAAGTAATAGTTATTCATTATTTATTCGTCTTTCACATTAAATTGTGACACGTTTATTATATTTTATCGGGTCTAGTTTACAATCGAATTTTTTATTAGATACCTATTATTTTCGAGCAGAGTTTACAACAACAAAATAATTGCGAGACGAGTTAATGTCTGCCCCAGCCTAAAAGTTATATATATAACTTAGTATAACTATAGCTACTATTATATTATTATTATTGCTTAAAAGTTTTAACTTTATTCATATTCTCACTCCCAGTCTCAGTGGTTAGTCGTAAATCCAGTGGCGCCGATCTATATTTCATGTTATTATGGGGAAAAAATGCTGGTGTTAGAACTACCTACTAAAAAAATGTTTAGTTAGTTACGTTCGAATGGTACTATATTTATTTCTAACTATATACATACAAGATACTGCATAACAAACTATTTTTGATAATCACCCACCCACCCACAAATATTTCAGGGGTATTTTCCCCAGTTCATACCCGTGTTCGGCGCTATTGTTAGTAGGTACATACCAAATTTGAATACTGATAAAACTGGATATTTTAACGAAAAATAACGATTATAGGTATAGTTATCTATTTTGTTCTAAGTTATTACAAAAATATCATTTAAAGACACCAATTCGTGTATTATTATAACACTAACAGAGAAGTATTCAAAATATTATGTAGATTAGTTTTAAGCTGTTTATGCCATAAAATTATTAGCACCTGCAGTGACAGCTCGTCAGGGGTCTTTGAGACGGCGACTCATCATAAAAAAAAGTAGTAAAGTAATTAAAAAGTTTGAAGAAAATTGTAGTATAATTTAATATTTTTTATCTTTTTTGAAAATAATTATGATGGTTTTCGATATTAATATTGATTATTGATAATATTATAATTTTTTGTATTATATTTTTATATTAATAATGAGAAGACGGGTGTCATTCAATAATAATACGGCGAAAAATATCGATAAAAACAACTAATTTATGCGATCCTCCGCCTTGTTGTGCCTGTTACAATTTGTATAATATTGAGTACACAATTCAGTCTCTCGAACCGCAGACTCCAATAATAATAATAATATTACAATATAATAATACAGTATATAATCTATAAATATGAATCTATCATATTAATCTATCATCTATGGCAATCATCAATCTTTGCTATTTGTCGGAGACGATTGACGGTTGTAATAATTTTAACGGAGAAAAAAAATAGACGTACAAATCTTTAAACCGTACTTTAATATATATAATATTTTACACGCATATGCCGTTCTGTTCAGCTTATTTTTATGAAATATCTCAATATCTTCAATTCGAAACGCGGTAAAGACGGACGAGGAAAGGTGTTCCTGGGTCGGCGATGTGGTCACTGAACGTGTGGACATTAAATATGACAACAAAGTTTCACAAAAAAAAAATCGATGTTTACGTGAGTTTGATTTTCTATATACTTTTGGAGCTTTAATTTACTTTTTTAGACATAAAATAAATTCATACTTATTGCACCGGACAATCTTCTACCCCCCGGGGACCTATATACGTATGCATATTTTATTCCCGAATGCGCGATGCATAAAATACGTGAGACCAAAAATACATAATCGTCATATTAGTATATTATCAGACCGTCCAGAGCCATTTTATTATTTTATATAATAATTTAAATTTACATTAATTGTATAAATAGCATTTTTCATTTTTAACTAGCCTAATATAAGTTTTTTTTATCCCTAATAAAAATAAAAAGTTTTCCGAAAAGACGCATTAATATTTTTTTATAATTGTCTGAATTTTGAATTTTTAAGACATTGGATATTCATTTCATATTTCTGTGATAACTATTTCTGCTCAACCGATTTTTGTTTTATTGTAGTAATTTAAAAACGAATAACTGTAGTTAGGTATTTGAAAATTTTACCAAATGTTAATGATTGAATTTCTTATACATATAATTTTCAAAATATTTTGACTATAGGTACACTTATAGGATAAAATAACAATAGCATAATACCATAAATAGATGCATTTATTATATATATATTAATATCGCAAAATTATCTGAAAGCATATTAACATTAGAACCTACTGATTATTTTAAAATCAGTAAAAAATAGTATGTGTAGGTATGTATAATTCCTTAACAGGACGGTATCGAAACGGGAATGATATAGTCACACGTGTATATAACGAGTCGAATGTGAATAACTGCTTGTATTTAGAAATTAATTTTATTGATTTTGTAAGTCTTTCTTTATTATACGTGATCTTTTAACTATTTAGTATATAATATTAATTGAACGATTAAACTTTTAAATATTTTTAAAATTATTAATCATTTAGTTCAGTTAAACCGAAAACTGCTGTATAGCTACTATAGTAGGTGACTACAATACTACATGTAGACTAGGTTAAGTATGTCACTATAACGAATTTGTAAAATTTGAATTCAATTTTGAATGTATAATGCATAATTGCATTGTATACAATGTAAAATTATGCTGGTCGAAGATGGTCTTATTTTTTGGTGAGAAATTTTACCAAACAACTATTGAAATAATAAAACAATAATTTAAAAAAAATTCAGGATATACAATTATTATGATTTTACGTATGAAATTAATTAGATATCAAAAGTTTCGTCTGCAAGACAGCTGAAATATAAAAAAAAAACCTATAATATCACAAAGAGTTCTATAAAAAAAACAGTAATATAATACTTATCATGGCACATGATATATGTGAGGCACATCTACTACATCCATGGCAAACGACAATCGTCGTCATTTGTAGGAGACGATTAACCATTCTAATAATTTTATTGAACAGTCGTCAAACAACAGCCTTCAGTACATGACAAGTACTCTCATTTTCATAAAAAATTTCAATGATTTCATTCCGAAGTGTAAAGAAGACAAATGAAGAAATAAACTAGCTGTTTCTTCGGTGGCTGCGTGCACGTTTGAACTTTAATATGGCACAGCTTGATTTCGCCGAAATGCGTCGAAGGATACTTGCGTAGGTTAATTTTCCTATAATTTTAGGGTAGTAAAAAATTTAATTTTTATACTTTAAATAAATATTTATTGACTTGTACAAGCTGCCACCCCGATTACTTAGACCTATATTTTATTTCCGATCGTCCAATGTAGTTGGTCGGCAACCGGCGGGTTATTGTATACGACCCGTTTTAAATTCTTAAACGATGGAATCTTTTTTTTAATATTTTATTATTTTAAAGTTCTAGATAATATTTTTTTTTCGTAGTAAATAATTTAAGAATATAAAATTTTTATTTTTATCTGGTCCGCAAACTGTTTTGAATTTGTTAATATGGCATTCTAAAAGGTTAAAGTTAAAAAATAGCCAAGAATAAAATAAATTCGTCAATTATACCTTTGATCCTGGACGTAGCAATGAATGTATATAGATTTTAAAATTATTTAGTTTTTTTTTCTATCTGTTATGAATTCTTGTAGCAAATATGATATATTTAATAGGTACTTTGGGTGGTTAATAGTAAAATAAAATAAAAAATTTCAGATCTTTTCATAATATCGGAAAAACTGGAATCATTATGCTATATACTCTTGTATAATTTCGACAAAATTAATTCATTTACTAAATTTTAATTCAAAAATGCTAATCATAGAATGTTGAAATATATACCAACTGTCTACATTATGATTTTTTATATATTGTATGATTATAAAAACATTTTAATAATTTTAAATTTTAAATTTTAAGCCGATACAAATTATTGATATAGGAAATATGATTTAAAATTTAATACAGTGATCCTCATCAGTCAATATTTATATTGATATTTATATAATATTGTCTTTTTATATACAAATTTAATATAGTAATTCTCATTAGCTTTTTTAAATATAAAAATATAAAATGTTTACTGGAAAGTCACATTATTTTTTACGACTGAAGTTCAATATTTTATGACTTATTGAGTATTAATTTTTCATCTAAAAAAAAAACTATTTCTTGTAAAACGATTTTTATATTGTGTTATAGACTATAATACTATACATAGTTTAAAAACAAATAATCTTATACACCGATAACTTAAAGTCTTAACTAATTTTTTATGAGAGTATTTCTTATTTATGTTATTATTTTAAAAATATTTTCAAACTCTATATATATAAACCATGTTCTTTATTTTTTTATTATTACAAATTTTTAAAATTTTTAAAATGTTCAAATTATTTTTTTTATTAGTATTCATATAAATATTTTCTTTTTATATCTACAATTTTAAAATATTCTACAGGAATTCTCATTAGTTTTTTTAATGCAAAAACAAAAATAAAATGCTCACTGGAAACTTATATTATGATTGTTTGAAGTTCAGTATTATATAATTTATATATAAATTAATAAAATATGCATCTACATCGATTACATCATCCAGATAGCGGATTTTTCATAAAAATGAATATATTTTATTTTAAGTTAAAAAAGTAAATTGATTCCCCTAAGCATTGACTAGTGACTAGGTACTATTTGTTACAAGAAACCACAATAAACGAAATGTATGCATTTTTTTCTATTATGATAGGTGTCTTCAGACACAATATCTACAGACAGAGGTGATTGCATCTAATGTAATAGGTATGTAAGATTAAGTTAAAGCACTGCGTGATTAGAACAAAAATAATGTAGAAATAATAACTCAGAAACATAACGATATTTAACATAATTCTATTTTTAAATACTTAATAATATAATTATTTTTATTTAGTTCACTATTTTCATAGATTAAATTAAATAATTTGTAATCATCTTCATTAGAATAAAATATTAATACTTTGCAATATCTATAAAGATTTGGTCTATAGTTTATATGTTTCAATTTTACGTTAATATGTCAAACAACTAAAATAGAAAAATAGATCGTATAATATCATAAAGAGTTCTATAAAAGTATAAAAAAAACCATAGATTTATCATATTATAATATTCGTCATCTGTGGCATACGACAATCGACGACTTTCATCGAAGACTATTAACAATTTTATAATAGTCTTAATGAACAGTCGTTAAACAACAGTCTTCAGTACATGACAAGTACTCTCCTTTTCATTTCGTTCTGTTTATTTTCATAAAATATCTTTATACTCCCATTTAGAACCATGATGAAGATCGTATGAAGAAAATTTGGAGTTTCTTCGGCGGCGGTGCACCACTCCGTAGTCCGTATACACTGTAGATTGGTACAACTAGGTTTCCCGGGAAGAGTCGACGCTTAGGTAAGTTTTTTTTATTATTCTTTTTTTGGATTAAAATTATTTTTTAAACTTAAAATAAAATATATTATAGTTTGTCATGAATTCTTGTAGCAAATATGGATTTATTTGGTACTATGAGTGGTAAATAGTAAAATAATTTCAGATCTTGCCATAATATTGGAAAAACAAAAAAACTGAAATAATTATGCAATATCCTTGTATAATGTCAACCCGGACCCGGAGGACGATTGGCAGCATCAATAAGAAGATCATCTGAATAACAATATAATAGTGTCACAAGGCTGTGTTTGTTTAATACTATAATTTTTTGAGCAGTAGTACAGTATATTATGAATATTTACTTAAATTATATTTAATTTTTATGGTTTTTTATCAGATAATATACTGTACTACGGTTTTAGGTGTTCTCTTTATTTTAATAATAAGTCGATAAATTACTAATTTTTTCAATTTTTTTACTTATCACATAGCTAGTTCGTCTTTGTGTATGTTTAAATTTATATTATTTATAGTTATTGTGCTGTTTAACTTTCTTATAAAAGAGAGTGAGGAATTTAAAAGGTGGCCACCGAACAGAAAGTTAAACTGCAATATACTATAATGTTTTTAGTTCTTGTTTACATTTTTAACTGATAAATTATGAATATAAAATTTAAAATTAATTTAAATTCAAAAATAAAAGAACACCAATATAGATTTCTTAAACATTAAAATTTGTCTATAAGTTTAAATTACATTTAATCTGCACATTAGTTGAAGTTTTATAGGAACCGAACATTTGGCTGGGCCATGGACTATCCACCGACGAAGAATTTGTCATTGAGCTGATGGAAAATGTGTCGGCACTCGGCTTCGTTTCAACACGGAGGACGTCTGGCAGCAGCAAAAAGAAATTCAACTGATAATCAACTGTCCAAAGGATTTGTTTGTATTATATTATAATTTTTAGAATTGTAGTAGGTATAATATACTATATATAATATTTATTAGTGAAGAAGAATTTGTCACAAAGTTGATGGAAAATGTGTCGGCTGTATTTCAACACGGAGGACGTCTGGCAGCAGCAAAAATAAATTCAACTGATAATCAACTATCAAAAGGATTTGTTTGTAATATATTATAACTTTTAGAATCGTAGTAGGTACAGTATACTATATATAATTATATAATATTTATTAGTGAAGAAGAAGTTGTCACAAAGCTGATGGGAAAAGTGTCGGCACTCGGCTTCGTTTCAACCCGGAGGAAGATTGGCAGCATTATAGTATAAGTTTCCCCTTACGCATTAGCGCTCATCTCTCATCCACTCATCCAACACATTGACTATCGCCGGCCGGCAACACACACATATTATACACATTACCCGTTTTATATTATATAAAATTATTAATATCAACATAGTTTAAGTTATTGTATATTTTTTTTTATTATTTGAATGCATTCATATGATCAGTTGCGTATTTAGAAATTTTAGGATAAGGGCAACACATATTTTGTTGCCTCTCCCCCATTAAATAAAAAAAACTTCTATGCCGCGCATTGGTCAAACTGTTAATACCATAGAATACCATGTTATATTAATACTATATAGTATTTTATATCTCTATGGCACACATTTGTTGTGAAAAATATTAATGATTGACGTCACTGCGCCAGTACTCAAAAAGTACGAAATAAAAATTTGCCGCCCCTCTAAATCTTTAAAAATTTGCCGTTCTGGACAACTGGACCCAAAGCCCCTACCTAAATACGCCCCTACATATAATGCGTTCTCGCTTAAGATGTGGATTAGGCCTACTGGGGACACCACAATAAAAAAACGCGCCTCGTGTAATACCTCATAAAGTTATTAAACAATACGGACAATGTTATTGTACGTCGTTTAATAGTAAAGGTGGTGTGGAAAATTACCTAACACTGTTATTCTTATCTTATAGTTACCTTGCATACATTTTTTTTATTAAATACCAATTAAATAATTATTTATATCAAGAAACGAGAAATATTAACGTTTTATAAAGTATTACAATAAAATAGTTTTGAAAAAAAATATTCTTTGACTTGTTATAAAAAGACTCCAAGTAGTTATTATATTAGTTCTTATTTTATAAAGACATTAACAAAAGCAGTTCAAGTTTAATATTGCCAGAAATCTTGTATGTATCTATTACTTTACTTAAAACATTGAATTTACACATATTTTTATTTACTAATTATTGTGTATTTTATTAATGATTTTATTTTTATTTCATGTAAATTTGAAACTTCATATTTTACTAATTTACTGACGCATTGGTTACAGTTTTTTTAAATTACCAAGTTTTGTTTAAAAGTTAATTTTCAGGGGAGGTTGGGGGGGAAAGCACCCCCTTTGCGCCCTCCCGTAACTACGCCACTGAACGTATATAATATACTGTCTCTGTTTAGAATAGTTTTCTGTTTAAAACGAATTATATCTTTAAAATTAGATTTAAATTCAAATTCAACACACCTATAAAAGTGACCTACTCGTCACCAAATGTATAGGCGTATAGCAGAGCATTACCACTTTATACCTTTTTATTATTATAATTATTTATTAGGACACCTGTTTTAGAGCTAAATAAAAAAAAAATTTTAATTAAATTAATATTATTTTAAATAAAATACCTATACAAATATACCTACTAATATTGCTAAATATATATAAACTAGTTGTCAATGAAGCTGGCAGTTTATTTTCTGAACTCAGATGAGATTTAATTACTAATTAATCAATATATATATAAACCTAAATTTTATAGTAAATTAGCAAGTTTCTTTTTACTTTTTATCGTTTAATTATTTAACTAACTAATAAAAATAATATCAAAAATTGGGCTTCTTATAATTCTTGATAAAATTCTCCTCTACAAGTTTTATATTTTTATAATTGATAGGTAGTTTTACTATAAGCAGTATAAGCCCCTTTAATAGGCTGTATCACTTGAAGACTGAAGTACGAAACCATGTTTATATGCCCTATTTTTTTCACTACATTGCGGCCATTGCGCCCTCTCTTAATGGTTCGCTCACAATTTTGTGGTGGGGAGAATTCAATTGTCTAGACTAGGCGGTTGTTGATGTCGCTGCTGTGGCAGAAATAATAAAAGAAAAGAAAAAAAAATTAAAAAATAGTAAAGTATTTATTACTAAATAATTAATTGCCAATGAACTGGCAACTGCCACAAACCACAATGTCTAAAATAATATACACTTTGCCACGTCTTAACCGGTTGTTCGAGAAACGTTGTCCGGAAGGTTTTTTATAGGTACCTACATTGCTTCATTGCGCGTTACCATTAACGCGGTAACCGTTCGGTGGTCACGTAATGTAAGTTTCACATTTTTTTAATATCCCCTTGTGGGAGCAAATTTTTTTGTTTTAAGCATGTGTATAGTTCAAAATGTTTGTTGTAATATTAAATTGTGTTGATTTCCCTATCAACTACTATAAATTATAAATATGGTGTGTTCGCCGAACTATATTATCACGAACGCGCAATCTTGCCGATTTGTCAGAAAGTTTAAAAGTTGATGAACGCTCTGGGGCTTGCCGATGCTGGGTTGTTAAAATTTGCATTTTAGAATATTTTTATATAAATCAAAAACATCTTATTATACACTTATTGTATACTTTGTATTTTTCGAAAGTGAAACAAATTGCGCTAAATGGTATTGTCCACTCGTTATTTACTCAAAGCCTTGTTGCCCATAAATTCAGGTACACAGTAATAGGTATTGCAGGGTTATATAAATATGAGTAATATAGGTTTAGAGTTGTGTAATTATACGTATTTTGCTTACTTTTATAATAGTTTGTCGAACATCGTTTGGAACAACTCGATTCTCTGTCCGCATGATGGTGTCTGATCCGATAATTAATCAAAAGCATCCACTTTCAGAGGACGATGAGAATATTGCTACTAAAAAATTGTGCATAGAGCCTAGGGTCAAAAGAAAAAAATGTGCCATATTATTGGCATACTCTGGACAAGGATATTTGGGTTTACAGAGGTAATTATAAAATAATATTTGTAAATGCAATAATTTAATTAATATTTGTCACTTGTAGAAATAAGGGGACAAAAACAGTTGAAGAAGAATTGTTGCTTGCATTAAAATCAAAGAATTTAATAACCGATGAAGGTTTTGAACAAATTCAAACCATGAATTTTCAGCGTGCTGCTAGAACCGACAAAGGAGTATCTGCTCTGCGACAAATAATTTCACTTTTATTACGTAAGTTATTTTTAATACTAAACAATATTATTTGTAACAACTTATCACCCTACTTATGTTAATGTTTGTTTTTGTACAACATAAACTACTTTATTATAATGACCTAGGAATTACTAACAAATGTATATAATTTAAAAATACTAAGCAGCTCTTGAAACAAGATATTTTTAATTTTTTTTTTCAAATTATTGTTGAAAAATCTATATAGTACATACTACATACTACTGTTTTATGCATATATAAAATTAAAAAAAAAAATTTTATAATGATTTATATACCTTCAGTATTTTAGTTTTTTTGATAATTTTTATAAATTTTTTTCTCCAATTTGATAATTAATTCAATATAGCATAATAATTAATATATAACATTGTAATTAATATTTTGGTTACCTATGCATTATACAAATTATTACCTTAGAATAAAATATAACTATATTATAAAAATAAAAACTATAAACTAAGAAGACGCAACATAATTAAAAAAAATATATTTTCATATTTTGTCATTTTTATGAGTATATTTTATTATTTTTAGTGCTGCAGCTTAACTTTCTGATTTTAAGTATTGAAATTTTTAATTTAAATCTATTTTTAAATTGTATGTTTTTAACTATTTCAGCCGAAGATGTAGATAAACAAGTTATTAATTCTGCTTTACCAGAGCAAATCAGAGTTCTAGATATCAGAAGAACAACCAAAGGTTTCAACAGTAAAAATTCTTGTGACGGACGAACATATTCATACACATGTCCAACTTTTGCTTTTGCACCAGCAGAAGCTACCATTGATTTTAATTATCGGATTGATGCCACTGTTATTGATAGAATAAATGAAATTGTTAAAAGTTTCTTAGGATGCCACAACTATCATAATTACACTTCTAAAAAGTAAGTTAAAAAAATAATAAATTGATAATTTTTTTTAAGCTCATAAACACTTATTTTGTCAATCAAATTTTAAATTTGGATTTGATTATTTTCAGAAAACCAGGTGATCCAAGTGCACAAAGGTACATGGTTAGTTTTTACTGTGATAAACCATATGAAAAAGATGGTGTTGAATTAATATCATTGTATGTTAGAGGTAAATTTTACAATAATGTTTTGTTATTATTGAATGAATGTTAATATATTATATTTAATTTGGTTTTAGGACAAAGTTTTATGCTTCATCAGATTCGTAAAATGGTTGGTGTTATTATTGCTATTTGCCGAGGTGTAGCCAAGCATGATGTGATAGAACGATCATGGCAACCTGATCGTCTTGATTTACCTATTGCTCCAGGTTTAGGCTTAGTATTAGAAGAAGTACATTATGATAAATATAATGGAAAATTTGGTAATGATGGTATGCATGAACGCTTAGATTTTGTTGAGCTCAATGATCAAGTATCTGAATTTAGAGCTAAATACATATTACCAACCATTATAAAAGTAGAAAAAGAAGAAAGCTCGTATCCTTTGATAAAAATATTATAAAGTTTTTAAATTATTACTAAATAGTCTAGATTCTGGACTTAAAATATTATAAAAATTCTATATATCACAATGTATTACAACTTATGTGCTTATGCGTGTAATTCAATAAACAAATTAATTTTCTAAGTGCTACAGCAATAAGTGAATACTCCTTCAATCTATTTCAATATGCAACAACTAAATATCACAAGACTATTATAAAATGTAAACAAACCTTAAGTCTTTTTTTCTAGTATGCAATTATGGCTTGAACAGCTACCGTTACATACATTTGAAGTACGTACAGAACACCGCCACATGCGAACAGATGTTAATGAAATAAATAGTCCAGGATTAGCATCTTTACAGGCGGCAGCTGAATTAATTGAAAAAGAGGAACAGCATTCTATTGATACAAATAGAGAGGTACCACCTGATAACCTTTCCACACTTGCAGATGCTGCTCAAGCAATGAGTTCAGAAAATAATTAACTTTTGAATTTAATTGAGAAAGGAGTGTACTACATTAATAATAGTATAGATTTTAATATTATATATTTAATATTTATATATTAAAAAATTATTAATGAATGGGAGCATCTGGTTTGAACAAAAAAAAAACAATTCAACTTTATGTCGAACTTTTAATAATAATAAAAAAAATAACATCTAATTTTTTAGTTATTATTTAATCAACTCTAATATGTTAATTAAAACAAATAAAATAAAAATTACTTGAACATTGTGTTTGTATCAATAGTATTGGTAATTGATAATTAAAACAATTTAAAAATATAAATTTAATAAAAATTAGCACATTAATTAAAGTCAAGGTAATATACCATAGTAATTTAATTACCTACTATAATTATTGGTGGACAGTTGCAGAATCTGAAAACAGTATTTTCCCAATTTAGATATAAGAACTTTTTTAAATACCAAAGATATTAATTTGGCATTGTTGCTCTTCCATTTTTGTTTTTTTACAAACAAAAATTAAAAAAAAAGAATTCTACAATCTTTTTTCATAATTTCTCTATTTTAAATTTAAATATTGGGTATTGAACCCTATTGTATGCATTTATTATTTTATTTATATTTAAAAATCATCTAAATTATTAAGTTACCAGAATTTTAAAGTGGAACTCTTTTGTTGTAAATGTATCTGTGTTGGTCTAAATATCTTTTAAATCCTTGAATATTATTCTTGAGTTTATATTTTGTCACATTTTCAAATGTAGTTGTATACAGATGAATTTTTCTTCTGGTGTTTCTCTAGACTAATCCTAATCCTTATTATTAAATTTGTCAAATTACTGATAAGCAAAACATTCTTTTGATTTTTACATAAACTTTCTATAAAATTCTTCATTACCCGCCATATAAACATTAACATGCATAATACTAGTTTCTTGTAGAATTTAAAATATACCGTTCAATATAGTTATGTGTCTATGCTATTTTCAATTTTGAGTAAATTATATTAATCAAAAAACCAGGATTATAATGACGTAACGAAACATAACTTTTATTATTGTGCTGATTTGATTAATGTATATTTATATGTCTTTAATTAAATTGTTTTAATCACATTATTTGATTTTGATTTTGCAGAATAAATGAAACATGTTTTTTTAATTAAAGTTGATTTTGTCTTCTTTAATTCAAAATTAGATAATATTTATTTTTGAAAAATATTAACTAATTATGTATACAAAAAAAAAAATTATATATTTTCAATAAATGTGTATAATTGTAAAGTAAAAAGTTTGAAATATTATTATATTGGTGTTACAATAGGGGTTGAAAATTATTTTAGTTATTCAATTTTCATCAAACATTCCATATTTTAATGTAATACCAATGTAATACCTATTTCATTTGAGTGTTAAGGAATTACTTTATCAATAACACAATTTTAATGATGGTGGTTATTTTTGTAACTTTTAGTTATTGCTATGATCATCTTACACGGAGTATGTTAAGCTAATACTACTGAGTGAACATATTTGATAAAAAAAATGTCAAGGAATATCATCGGAATGTTTTGCTTATAAATAATAACACAAATTCAGCAATCGGGACTAGTCTCAGAAAGAACAAAAAAACAATTGAAAAATGTAATTTTTACCTAGCCATCTGCAAATAAGTGTCCTAAATATGGCTAAAATGTAAATATAAGAGATTCAGGTAATAAATTTAATGTGTGAATATGAAAAATATCTGACTATGTGGCAAAATTTTGAAAAACTATAGTTCTCTTTAAAATTATTGGAACTTATATTTATCTGTTATGATTATGAATACAATATAACATAAGTACATTTGAAATGGCCCAATAACTCATTCAATGCTATCCAAATAATGCAAATATTGAGAATATAAATAAATAAATAATACAAAATAAAATGTATGATATTAACGTTTTTATTTTTCATATGTTTAAAATAAGTCTTCCAAGATCCTTGACATTTTGGGATTTCAGAACAAGTACTTATAAGAAAAAAATTAGGGAATAAAATAGAATATCTATGTTCTGAAACATTATAATGACTGCATTAGATGTCCGTCAATGAAACCAAAACAAAAAAATTGCATAATGCTATTTTGCCTTGTGAGGTTAGACATATATTATAGTTATAATTTGCTATTTTTCTTGCTGATGATATTATAATCTTTATCCCTAAAGTAAGAAATGTGTAAAATATTCTTAAATTCTGCAACAATATAATGTAATCATTAATTACTGATACAAATACTGACCTATATTGTATATAAATATATGTGTATGATAAAATTAATATTGGAAGTATAACTGTTGCTTTCTTAATTATTAATTAAATGTTCCTAACTAAATTAATTCTATTAATCTATATAATACTCTTTGAATTATTAAATTTGTCTAGATGTTGGTAATTAATAATTTTGGATAAATTTAATTTGTATATTTGTAATCAATGTTATTTTTAATAATGTTAAAACTGTAAGAAATGTATCAAAAATAAATGATGATAAGTATTTTGTTACTTATGTTTTTTAAATAGATTGAACACTATAAATGTTTAATAATTTTTAAATTTCGGATTACCAATATTGGTTATGATAATTCAGTTGGTAATAAATAATAATATATTCTTAGTGTATATGTGCATTGGCCAGTTTTAATTCAAGGATGTAAATAAAAAATTAAATTAATCAATTAAAAATAATTTATTTAATTATAATTGTGTTACTCGACATTCTATGATCTATATGATGAACCAAGAAAAAATTACATTTAATAAATATATGAATGTTTTTTGACTACATATTATTTATAAGTTAGTGTCTTAATTACATACACATAAAGTTAGATCTATTTAAGATTTAATGGGTGACAATAATTTTTATTATATTTTGTATTGATTTTTTTTAAATATTTAACTTCTTAGTTCTTATAGTACTAGTAAATATTATAAATATTTATAGTTTATAGTGTTTATACATCATAATTTTTTCATAAGATATTAAGGTTCCAATTTAAAAAAAAGAGATTTAACTGTAGCCTTTAAAGTAAAATGACTAACACTAATTACTATTACTTAATACGTTTTTTTTTATAGAACAGCGTATAATGGCTCATAACTATATTTGTCAAATGTTTATAAATATATTATACAGCCCTGCAATATTTTTCATGAATAAATATATTATTTTTTATTTTTGGGGCAAGGGAAGCTCAACTTAGCCATCATCTAGTTACACCTATGGAAAATTATGAAGTCAATTAATTAAATTTGAACATAGATAGAATACATTGCATAAATTTTTTTTACCTTAATACTAGGCTTGTCGTCATTAGTTCTGATTTTAAAGATACATACCAGTTATTCAGCTTGTCCCAATTAATATAAGTTGAGAGAAAATGCGTATACTGTATCTTTGTATTAATAAATATTTAAGTAAAAAAAGAAGATATACTTATTTCCATATAAATGTTTCATGTTTAGGAATTTCAAAATCTGGCATCCTTACTTAATCCAAACCTAAGAATAGAGAAGCTAAATAATTGTATTATACAAAATAATATGTAGGTAACAAAAAAATTTTAAGTTTGAAAATCAAAATGCTTAAATGCATCAAATAGTAATATTTTATACATAAAGAAGTACTTATTGAAAAAAACAATTTAAATAATAACTTAATAACCTATTAATTTAAGTATGCCTATTACACAGAGTCTTTCAACAATAATTTTATAATTATCCCTGAAATATGGCCATACTTACAATATATTACTTGTTGACCCCCCCCCCCAGTTACGGCTTTGAATTAGAGGAAGTTGATCAATTATGAAAAAGTAAATGCATGTTCAGTTAACATAATTGTATTTTACAATTATATTCAAACCATTTTGAAATTTGAAATTTTGACAATTACATAATAAATGATTGAATACATTTTTAACTAGTTTTATCTACACAAACAAATAAATATAAATAAATAAAAATTAAAGTTTATAACAACAAAAAAATAGTAAATATAAATTACCCAATAAAACAAAACAGAATTCAGTCTCATAAAATAAATTGAGCTTTATGAATAAATAAATATCACAATATATTTTTTAAATAGTAGAAATAAATAAATAGCTTAGAATAGGCATTGTGAAAAGACACAGTACACAAGAAGGAAAATAGGAATAAATTGTAGGATAACTTATCACAGTTGTAAAAGTTTTAGAATGCTGTTCGTTTTGATAAAATTACATTTGGTACATCAATGTGACTTCTTTTCTTTTTACTTCCCATGATAATTGGAGATCGAAAACCAGGAGAAGAACTTTGATATCCTTCATCCATTGGCACAAACTTTCTGTGCTGCATGACATTTCTTCTGCAAAATAATGTTTATATTAGTAATTACAATTCAATGAGTTACAAATAAAATATAAGATAGAAATGTTGGTTAAAAAAATCAAAAGAAAAATTATTTTTAATTACGATTGTACCATTTATTGAAACAAAATAAATAAGTCATTCATTTAATTGGTAAGCATAAAAATAAAATTTGAATAAAAAAACTCAAATTGACAATACCAATTATAAAAATCAAAAATAATAACACTATAAGTTTTGTAGAAAAAATTGATGTCCACTTAAAATAGTTTTTTTCGTGCGTTAGTTTAGCCAAGATTATTAAAGTAATAAGCTCAACCTTCATTTCACACATGTTAAAATAAAAAAAAATCACTAAATAAAATTTATAATAAAAATAATTAAAAAAAATACCCTAATAGAGAACAACACTGCACGAGATCTTTTTTTAAGTATCCTGTCACTTTTCGTAATTGTGCAGTCCAACATGGTACCAATCCTAAAGTATGCCTAGTAGTTAAAATAATACTAGCGGCAACCATTGATGGATTATAAGATATAAGTTTTATGCCTGAAACATACAAACATAATATATTTTAAATATAATTACATAACACATATTAAACTATTATACAATTTTAAATATATTCAGATATATTTCTAGTGGTTTTAAATAGTTAAATTACCATTGCTTAGTTTTAGCTTTTGATTTCTAAGAACAACTTTAATAAAGAAAAACTTGTAGATAAATTTATCATTCTAAACAAATCTTTTAAAACTTAGAAAAATATACTTTGTTTTTTATGAAAAGGAACGTTAGTAATCTGCTACTATACAATGTACATTGTGATTAACGAGAGGTGTAATATTAGTATGCTGTCTGATTTTTAATGTTTTTTTCCATACAAAGTAATGCAATACATTACAAAAATTGCATATAATATAAATCATATATGCATATTATAATAAAGTCAATAAGAAACAAACATGGGTTAAATTTAAAGGTTATCATACTAATTAATATTGGTTTTGATCTACTCTTATACAAAATATACTTATATTAATTAAAGTAAAGAACCATATAAAAGTTTCATGAAAATTCAAAAACTGATAAATCTTAAATAGCCCAAGCCATTCTTTTTAAACTTAAAATGTATAATAAGTATTTAAAAACAATATTATTCAATAATTAAATCATAAAATATGTATGAATTCAATGAATATAGAATACTAACTTTCCAATGATGCATCCTGGTATGAAAGAATCATTCTATTGAATTTGTCTTTTAAAATACATGCAAATTCATTATGATAAAAATCATTATCACAGAAAAAATGGTCTTTATAAAATTCAATGAAATGTGCAACTGTAGGTATCGCAACATTGAACTCGAAAAACATTAAAATTTTCATCTCTACTTTACGAAAGTGTGAATTTGTTACATCTTTACTAATGACATTCTGCATGGTATTTAGTTTTGGTATTTTTAAGCAATGCTCTTCAATTTTTGCTATGGAAATAAAATGAATTTTATTTAACTTTATATTGATAGTTAAAAATGGTAAGAAAGGCACTTACCAGCTAATGTTAAACATGCAAACGAGACTAGCATGATAGTATCAAATTTTAGATCATGGTTATCCATAAATAAATCCATCAAGGTGACGGCCAAATGAACACATACATTTGACATTTCACATGTCTTGGCTATATTTCTAATAGTTTTTAACAACACGGGTCGCAAATGAATCTAAATAATAATAAAATAGAGTTTAATGTCTAAATATTATTATTATATTATATTAAATGTATGCATTACTTGTGGTGATCTAGCTCCATAAACCATCCTCCATTTAACTTCGTGGTACTGTAAATATGAATGTATGTTGTCACTATACTCTGTTTCCCACCATTTATCAGTACGTCTTTGATGATTCAATGCCTGAAATAAATATTAAATCAGTCCCACAGTTACTCACAAGTTAAACCATTCAACACTAATAAGAAAATACTATATTTTGGTACACTAAAGCACAAGTATAGTATGGTATGTGGTATCATTAGTAGTAAGTAAAAAATAAAAAATTCAATTAACTTCCAACAAATTACAAAAATAGTATTGTCTATTTTTCGGCGACAGTTAATCCTAAAATAGAACATCTAATGCAAGCCAAATTAAGCAAATTGTTTTTAATTTTAAAAGACAACGCATCATGTGGTCGAGGAAAAATCACAGCAAACATCCACGATATCCCACGTCCGAAGAGAAGGCAGTCACTTACCATATTATAGCGAAGCACCAAGTTTGACCGTGGTGGATAACAAATCACGTTAGTCCTGCTGCTGACTACGAACTTCCCAGAAATGATTGTAAAGTTTTCGATTTTAAGGTTGTAAAGCCACTGTTGAGACCAGCGGTGAATAATGTTGAAGTGATTTATTGCGGTTTACAAAAAATAACAATGCGTTGGTTGGATATAATTATAATAATATTATTGAATGTGAATCGTCGTCGTCCGTATGCCGGTCCGATCAACAAAAATTCAAATAAAAATACACTCGTCACTCGGAAACGCGTCTCGGACTATTTATTTTGCGGGGACGTGTGAATCCCTAACCGGCTGTTTGCTGGCTACTACGCGACGGACGAGTGACGAGTGACGAGTAGTGAGTTGTTGACTACTGAGTACTGACGACGACGATCGCGATGTACTGCTGTCTGGCGTCTGCTGCTACCCGACACCGTAGGTCGTCGTACCCCGTCGTCGGCGTTGGATACCGTACCCCCGCCGGGCCGTGAGCTCGTCCGACTGGGGCTTCCGACACATACAAGTGGGTATCTAATAATAATATTATTGATAATATTCGATATCGTCTATCGTGTTTTAGGTAGATGTGCACGTTATAAAGCCAAGCCACACTACACGTTGCGGTGCCGGTGATAGCGATCTGCGACGGCGACACGTTATTATATTATTACGATTTTATCACGTCGTAATAACTTAACATCGGCGGATTGCCGCGACAAAACAGATCCCGTATACAGCACATTGAACGGCCGCGGCAGGTAGAGGTATTCGTACACGCGCCGGAGATAACGCGAAACGAATCAATCGGTTTCACATCCTAGTTTAGACGTCCGCGACGATTATTTCCAGAAGTATTTTTACAAATCCGCTTTAAAGGACCCGCGTGTAAACCGCGCACGGCGATATCGTATACAACGATGGAGACTTGTCTTATCGTGTCTCGTCAACTCGCCCGTCGTGTGGTTTATTTTTAGACGCGCACGAAACCGCGGACACGAGTTTTGGAAAGTTTCGACGTCGGTGACGCGTGTGTGCACGACATACGGGTTTTCAGTGCTCTAATAACCTGCCCGCTCAATGTTTTTTCCACAAAGTCGCCACCCTAGAACTCTGTTCTTAGACACAAATCGAAGAAAACCAAAAACCCCGTTCGCCGCTCTGCTGCGTTAGATTCAGTCGCGACCGCGGACCAAGTACCTCGTCGAAACCGAAACGAAACACGGTTTTAGAGACCTCTGTAACTAAATGTATTACGATACATAGTTACGATATGCCACCCTCGGGAGTATATATGTCTGATTGCGTTGTAGACGGGGGAGAGAGCCCGCGAGCAGGTGGAACAGGTGGCCGAGAGACGACGGCGCGTAGTCCAAGACGCGGTGAATCACGGTCGTTTGTTCGGTTTCGAGTCATTGTGTATTATAGTCTTGAGCCTCGGGTCTCAGCTACGGGAAAGGTGGATACGCCGGCCAGGTGGTGTGCAGAGACGTGGGTCGTACACTCAGCGAGAATACTCAGCACCAGTCCTCCTCCCACTTGTTGGATACCCGGTAACCGAACAAAGGAAATCCGTGCCGCTTATATGTTATTTAACGGTGGTGTGTCGACGACCCGCTGTAATGCGCGTTTGGCAAAATTACCGAACTACCCTCCGAAGAGGACTGGTACTGGCGAGTGGCGAAACATTACGATGATATAATGCGTGTTTGTGCCTAAGTAACGAGTCTCAATAATATATTATTAATATTGATGTATATTCGAATTAACCTGCACAGTACACAGTATATTATGTGATGCTTGAAAAATCGCGTGCATACATATTATGTGGCGCCGGACATTTAAACAAAGATAGACAACTTGTGACAGAAATTTACTCGAATTGATTAAGTTTAAGTCAAACGTTAACGCTAAGTTATATTATTAGTTAATAATCAATATTGTCTTAACTCTAAAAGTTTAAAGTTAATACGGAGACAAATATTAACTTAACTATTCGGTTTAAAAGAAGTATTTTATTTTAATTACCAACCACGTAACACTTATTCAGTGCAACTTTCAATGTTTTAAATATTTAAATGATAGATACATAAACATGGAAATTGCATTCTATCATGCTCTCTGATTGTTGTTGTTGTTGCACATATTGTCTTAGCGATTTAGGCAATTACTCGTCATTCGTGTAGTTGTGTCAACAAAATGATTAAATCTAGGAATATTTATATTTTCTATTTTAAATTATTGTATTTATACAGCGAGATCAAGCAAAAAAAAATTGTTAATTAGGTAATTGTAGTTTTAACTATATACTCAACGTATTATTTTTCAATTTAACTGAAAAAAATCTAAATTTTATTGTTTTACAATATAAATAGATGCATATTGCTTTAACTAGCTAAGTTATTAAGTTAATTAGAAAATGAACACTCATATGAATGCCCTCCTGTTCCGCCTTTGCTTTTAAAAATATATTATCGTTTATCGATCATAACATTAAGATATCGACTGCCCAAACTCACATAATCGTAATATCGATGAATCAACATTAATTTTTGTTGATAATAACCGCTTTTGGGAAGAGTAAATTGTCAGTAATAATTGATAAAAATTTAATATAATAATTATTGTATTATTATTTAAAAATATTATGCTTTACATTTTTAATAGATTACAAGTTTCACGTGTTCGTAATGTTCGTATAAATTGCGATAACTGATTAGTAACAATCGTAACACCAACAACACGTCATTACTGCCCTCCTAAGCCAAAAGGCAGTAAGCGACAAAATTTAAAATTATTATTACAACAAAATATTTGTTATTTTAATACGCATTTTTTCATTCTTTAGCAAAAATACCGTTAAAGCTATTTGTTTCATACACGATACTTTCGATTAGTAAGTACTAGGTATTGACAAAAATGTTATAAATATCACAGAATGTCATACTATCACACATTATAATTTATAATAATTTATAAAGATACCTATTGTTAACATTGTGGGTGTTATTAATTCTGTAACTGTGGTTTAGCCCATCGACTATGATATAATATTATTATCATGGTTGTGTTATTAATAAATGTTGTTTATTATAATATATTATTTTCTTGTTTTAATATCAATAAGTAAATTATTATTACTTATTATTAGTTATTACTATATAAATCGTTCAATGTTGTACACGTAACACGTTTTAATTATATGCAATATGCATAATATACTGCATTTTCCTTCTGTAAACAATAATATTGAATATTGATATATATACCCCTGAGCTAAAAGTATGTATTTACGCTTTGAGGTGTTAAAAGGTTTTTTAAAGTTTAACCATGATTCAGAAAAAGTTATTTTTCTCAAAATTACAACATTATGCTTACTTCCTTTTGGCTTAAGAGTAGTGACGTATTTAGGGGCGGTAAGGGGGTCATTGGCCACAAGTGCCAAATTTTGAGAAGACGTCAGGCATCAGAATGACAAATTAATCTTAAAATATCGTAAAATATAAAACAAGAAAAAATAATCTGGAATTGTTATTCTTGTGAATGTTATGTTTTCACGAAACCTATACAAATGTATTTTTCGTAGCATTATATTGTGAAGTAATAGGATTATTTTCATTTTTTGTTATTATCGTCTATATTTATATTTTAGTATGTAGTATGCCTTTTATTACAGTATCCAGATCAGAATAAGGTAAATATTTATATTTTGATAAATTGGGACGTATAACTTACCAAAAAATACGCAAATTAAAAAAAAAATTAATAGTAAGTAAATGAAAAAAAGAAGGAAAAATAAATTTTTAAATTCGAGTCTTTTAGGAATAATACTTATAAATTATAATGCTAATATCGTCTTATTGACAGACTACTTTCTGAATTAGAAAGATAAAAATTGTAGTATGACAAAATCAATAAAAAATTTAACTTTCTATTTAAAATAATAAAACTATCACCATCAGAAATGTACAAAATAGCAGAGCAGAAATATTTTAAATATCACGTAGAAAATTAAAATCTCTTTTTAAATTTTTACTTTATTAATTTACCTTGATATATGTGCGTATTGAAAATATTTTTGTTTTTTAATAACCACCTAAACCACCCCATATCATAGTTAACCATAGACTACAGTTTACAGTTATTCATAAGTGTGCAATTATTTAAATACGATGGTTGATGATTTGTAAATTATTTTTGAAGGAGTTACTGTAATATTTTATTTATGCTCGTCAGAAAAGAATACATAATATTATCTAGGAATAATAATTTACAGTTGTACGTTTTTGTGTAATTTTTGGAGTAACCTACCTACCTAAGTTTATCGGTTTTTTTTTGTATAATGGCAGAAGAGTCGATTAGTGATATAAATATCATACGGAAGTACGTTACAGATTGTAACTTATAATCTTAGTTTAGGCATAAAACATGTTCTATGGAGTATGGTTTAGGTATTATGTATGTTTTTCGGAACGAAAACGATGCATTTATTTCATCATGCGGAATCGTATATGTAAATATTTTTATTATTTTGGAATTGTGTATTACGTATTACGTATATTGTACAAAAATTCTTATAAAAATCTACGGTTATAGATTTACGAAATCATGAAAAATATTTTGTTTTAATCAAATACCATTAATTTTATAATAATAAGTAATAACATATGAAAATTCTTAGTTAGGTCATAATATATTATGTAGAGCAAGGGAATCTATGTATGAATTTTCATTTAAAAATAATAATAGTTAATTACTAGAATTACTAGATAGGAATATACTGAATATAGTATGAAAATGTAATTATAAAATTATTTATATTTTTGAATACTTGGTAATAATTAGTTATATATTTATAAATTATGTATAAATTCCAATTCCACGTACATATAGGTTCTTTCATTCATAATGAATATTTCTCTGTTTTAGTGTTGTGTTTAAGCACATTTTCCCTACATTAATTAATTTTATATATTTGGATACTTTTTTAGTTGCCTGCAAATTAACTCAAGTAGTGTTTCTGTAAGCAATTTCCTCAGAAATAGGTAATTACCAAACAAACTATTTTTTACCTGCATTTTCTGTGTCAAGTTACAAACAATCAAACCATCGAGATAATCATAGGAAGTAATCATATTATTTTGTCCATTCCAATATTATAAAACTTGCAAAATATTTGTAGTAAATTGTAGTGCTGCAGCCCCCTTAATAATAATAAAATATAATAAACCGATATATTCAATACGTTTTGTTACGTGTAGCCGTATTTATTCACATAGGTACTTGGTATACGTCTTGATTGTTCAATATCTGTAATCTGTATACAGATTTTATATCATACATAAATACGTTTATACCAAAAGAAAATAAGGTTATGAAAACCAATGCTTATCTGTAAAATGTAAAAGTATAATAACGGTTAGTGGTTTTGGAAAAATATCAGTTTTGGCGATAAAATTTAATTTAATATTCATTAAGTCAATTTTCATTATTCGGTGCAATATTTTAAAATTCAAATTGGTCATTTTTTTTTTCATTTTCGTCAATATTTTGGGAATTACTATTCAAAAAACTTTAAATAATCAAGAAGATGTTTCACCCATACGTGTGTTGCCTATCTAATGCTTAACATAGATATTAAAATTAATGTTTAGCAGTTTCAATTTTGTATTATTAGCTTAAATATTATATTACTCGTAAATTGACCTATTCTATTATTATCCGTGTCCTCTTCTCTTGTCGGTGTTCTTACGATGTTTTAATATTTAAGCAAGTTATGAGTATACTCATATATTCTTATATGTATTATATACATACATAAACATATAAATATTTTAAAATGCTCATAACTGTAAACACGTAAATTTTTTACTTAAAAATTTTAAAACAGGTCAATGGACTCTATTTTTTAGGCTAAATTAGAACTGCCGATCTCAATATTAATGTTCTCCGTTCTCCAATCAGATGAATTTGTAGATGCGGGTGTGACGTCTAATGATGTACTCGTTATAAAACTAATAAAACATCGTATTATTATTTCCTCTATACTAAATTATCAATCTTGACGTTTTGTTGGACTAGCATACTATAAGTATTAATTAGTATACAATAAGGGTAGTATTTTTCACCATGGAGGAGAGATACAAGTTATCCCTGTTTAATAAAACTTATTACTGGAGTATTCTCTCACCTTGCTATAATAGCCAATAGGATATAACAAACTTCACTAGCTTGCCAATTAAATATACAAAATATAAGTAATAATAACTTAAGTCGATCACTGATCAGTTACATATTACACATAATATATAGGCTACACATTTTTGGCGATGCCGCGATGGTATAGAGATTTGGAAATGAGGCACAAATTGCTTATTACTGCAGTACCTATGATGTAAGAATGTAAGATAAGAATGATAAGATATTATAAGATAAATAATAGTAGTTTTATATATATATATATTATATTTTATCAAAAGTACTATTAGGTGCCAACTATATAGGTTATTAAGCAAGTTTCATTTGTACGTTTAATTATGTGATATTGATTTGAAAAATCGCATTAAATTATAATCATTTGTTATCTTCGTAGATTATATACTTCACTTGTGTTAAAATATAATACGAGATTTATGATTGAAAAATTCCAATAACTAACCAACTTAACCTGTATATTATTGAACGTTTGTTGTAACAACTTACTAACAACCGTTAAAATTATCCTAATAAACTATTTCTCGTCCAAAAATCGAATGTTTTATTTATGTGTATTATAGATTTATAAACAATAGTATACAATGTTTTATTTATGTATATAATATGCAATATACATAAACCAGCAATTAATTTTTAATCACTCTCAGCTTTTGTAATTTACAAGTAACATGTAATATGTGCAAATAGTTTTAAACAATTAATTAGAGCGCGCTTATACAATATGTGTTTTAATAATTATCTATGACGTAATTTATACCACTTTATGTCTACTCTATTGACAGTTTAAAATGTTACCGAGTATGATGTGTAACTCTATTTACCCCATTTTACGGATAATAATTCATACTTAACAATTTAGCAATATTTATAAAATATCTCATAAAAATCCGTTAGTATATTTTAATGTGGCGATTATAAATCTCTAAACATTGCATTTTGTATTAACGTTCTAAAATATGTTATGATGGAATAAATAATATTAACTATCGTCTATAATATTAAATAATAGTTTTAAGTTAATGCAGCCATTTTTAATTTTAGAGATTATGATAGTTATGGCCACTCGTAAAGTCACTATGGGTGTGTTGAATAAATCAGTTGATAATATATTTTATACACACATATAATGTCGGACCGCCGTCAAACGAAATTGTGTTAAATGCGCTTCTACGACGTATTGGTTTTTATAAAACCTAATAACATAATCGGTCTGAACTTTAAACCGATGTCTCATATAGATTACATAGAGTGTATACCTAATTATTATTCTAATAATATGTACCAATTCTTAGAGTGTACCTACTTACATGATCTTTCTCGACCGCGCAATTTTATGATATATGATGGTTGATATCACGACTCTCATGTTTAATCCTAACTATATAATGTGTATTACTATTCAATATAGTATTATAAATTATTAAATTACAATTGAACTGAATTTAAATAAAATAAAAAAAAAAAACACTTGTTAAAACACTAATGTTATGCACTAACTACATGTCTACATATGGATATTTTAATCTTTTAAAGAATTATCATTGGGCGACGTTTAAAATAAAATGTTCTATACAACAAATCATAGTTAAATTCGACAGGAAGATATGAGTCTAAAAAACAATTCAGTATTAAATAAACAAAATTATACTTATATCTAACAATACCATTAAAACTCGACACATAAATAAGTACAAATACTTGTCACATGGATTTTCTACTGTGGAAAATCTCAATAATTACTTTTACTTCTAAGTTTAATTAATTAAACGAAATGATAAACAAATTAATAACAAAATAAAACATAAGAAATTATTATTTACTATTAAATAAAATTGTTGAATAATTTCAAACAATGTCATTTTTACAAAATATCGTATATTTACATTTATTTTTTTTGAGAGTAACTGGTACATAAGTATAACAGTGGAATAATAAATAATAATAGAGGGGGTTGAATTGCGAGAGGGAGCTAATTTTATACTTTGCCCCGGGTAAAAAATATACTAGATCCGGCACTGGTTGGCTTGTCACCCAGTAATTAAATATATATTATCTACTAGGTGACAAAAATTTCGCTTAGTATGTTGTTTAAAATATTCACTGCCAACCACTGTCGTCTGTCACTAAGTCACTATATAACGTTGCAGGCGACTGCAGATATCTACATTATACTTAAAATTTTTAAATACTTGGGTAGTTACTAGTTATAAGTATTATTCAATTTAAAACGTTAAAAGATATTTATAATAAATTAAAAATATACCTTCGTCTGGATTGCTTATAATTACATTGGTTCCCATCATGATTCTGATTATATAATTTATAAGTTACAAGTTTTAACTATAAATACATTAAACACTAACTTCCTCATAAATATTTTCTATGAATACTATAAAATATAAATGTGGTGTATGTGGTGGTATATCTAACTGTTTAGTGTTTATATGCCTATTATACAATTATTACGACTTACATTTTTGCAAAAAAAAAAAACCAAATTTATTCATTTATTTGATATTAAAGTATTAAATATTTTAAATGGCATTTTTTATTTTTATAATTTCTCATTTTATAGACATTTTTTTTTAAGAAATATTGATACTTAGTTTAGGTACATATAGGTATATGATATGCATATAGTTTAAATTTAATACTAATCAAATTATTTTAGTTTAGATTGAGATAACAGAGAAAATTAATATATTAATAGATAAATGTTAAATTTAATACCTACCATCATCTCTACTCTTTCAATTATAACTTTTTTTTTCTTTATTTGCAATATACAATCTATACCCACGGGCCACGGGGCACAATATATAGATGTGGTTGGGAAGGAATATATTTAATTATTAAACACGTTATGATAATACAATTACAACTTAAAATAAAATATAAATGCTATAATAATTAAAATTAATAAACCATTTATAGTTTTAAATTATATCAACATATTATAATTTAAATTGTATTCTTGATAGGATAACGTTTTTGTATTTTGAACTTAAAGTCGAATTAAAACTTTAAAAATATTACTACTTTATAACTTTAATGAACATTTTTAATAAAAAATCTAAATATTCAAAATTAAAATATGTAGTTATTAGTATTGAAATAAACTTATTTTAACATTATTAAAAGTCAATAGGTTAGATTAGTTACTAATCAGCGAGGACCTTTATAGTAATAAGTACTAATAACTAAATAAATAAAATTAATAACCGTTTTACATAGATATATTTATATTCTATACCTATACTTCCGTGATTATGACCACACACAATGTGGAATTTCATAAGCTATGTAATACAAATTATGAAAAACAATTTTATATCTATTTTAATTTTGATTTCAATTATATATTGTATTATTATTATTAGTTACAATAGTCAATAGTTACTACAAGTAGAAAATTTAATTAAATATCTGCAGTTCATTTAGATGCAAATTAAATGTTGATTCAGAAGCATAACTATGTCTATATGGACTATGGAGTAAACATTCTGGGATAGATTCTAGCCTAATCAAAAGTATTAACGAAAAAATTCGTTTGAAGATGAGTGTAAATCCATACCCCTCTTTAACATATTTTAGAAGTATAAATTGTTTAGGTTTATGAAATATATACATCAAAATAATGATTATTTAAGTTTCCAGATTTCGATAAATCAATACTATGTATATAATATACTATATTATCATTATTTGCATTATTTGCAATTTAGTAATAGTTTCTACCTACGGCCAGCGAGCCATAGTTTTTACTAACCCATAATAAATATTAATAGGTAATACTAAATACAGTAATTTGGTTAAAGAACAATATGATCCAACAATTAATTATTATTTTCATCAATCATCACAAATAATAAGTGAAATGGAGATATTGAATGTAAAATGTAAATTATATATAATATATTAATTATTATGTACTTATTTACTGATTACTGACGTACATAATAATTTATCTTTGTATATCGATACAGTGGCGTAACTGGGAAAAAATCTAGGGGGGGCAATGTATAATGAATGTAATATATTTATTATTATCAAAACCCCTTCACCCCTCCCCCACGGTTAAGATATATTATACCTTAAGCTTTCAAAAAATTGTCAGGGGGGCAAGTGCCCCCTTTTTCCCCCCACAATTACGCCACTGTATCGATAAATATAGTTGTTGGTGATGATGGGGTAGAGAATATGCCTCTCATGTATTTTTAAAACCATTGATTAAATATACTTAATGTATATTTAAACAATGTAAAAATAATACTTTTAAAAGAGTTAAGACTTCTTAGAAATTTGGACTATTTGTGCCTATGATAGAACTATTCATATTATTATCATGTTTATTTTAATATTTTATTGAACATTTTTTATGTAGTATTATATATATATATATTGTGCTACATTCAATAATAAACATAATCACATAACTAACGCAAAATAATACATTTGTTTTAAGTACCTAAGTATAGGAAAATATACTACAATAAACTTAAATGTCTTTTAATAGATTTGTTTTAAGTAAGTATAAGAAAATATATTACAATAAACTTAAATGTCTAAATAACGGAATGACGTAAAAATCATTAAAAACTTAGATCTATCTGTTAAGTATATTATGTATTACATTTTATACCACTAAAAATTATAAGTATGTTTATTTACGAAGATATAAATTTTACGTTGTGGTCTACAAAGCTTAAATTTTTTAAACGGCACTCGAGTAAAAAAAATTTAGTTACCACTGAAGTGATGACTTGGCATTGGTCTATGTTATATAATTAGCCTATTGTTTTTATAACTTTATAAGTGTTTGAAATTATAGTTAGGAAAATATTATGATACAATACCGTGGAGTTAGGAAATAATTCGGATTTATTGGTTATTAATATAATTATAAACATATTTATTGTTGTTGTTATGTCGTGTAAATGTGTATAACTGCACGTGTAATTCTGTAATACTTTACTGAACGCGTACCTGGTACCTAACTGTGTAATCGTTAGATATAACCAGATATATTATACCTTTACAACAATTATTGAATTATCTTAATAATATTATCCCCATTGTCGACAGTGAGATATCGTATTTTATCCGTTATCGTGTCTTTTATCTTGATTTTTTATTTATGAACAATTAAAATACACAGAAAAACAAGATTGAAAATGAAAAATTATCAAAATTTATTTTTACATCAATTATAAGTTAACACGTGCATTATGCCATTATGATACATTATACTTCATAAAATATTTCTTTTCACGTTGTGCTTAATAAATACTGATATATTTTATAAGAACGTTAACGTAGCCAGGGGGTGATCAGTTAAGTATAAGATACCTAGGGAGAATCGTGTGATCCTATATGTATAATTATTAATTACCGTAACTGGTAGTAGACAGATATATAAAGGATCTTAAATGTATTTAAATATAATTAAGACTCAATTATACAGTTATTATTATTTATTATTGGTTTTATTGCCTACTAAATACCTATTTATAAACAAATAATACTTACAAAGTACTAAAGTAGGTATGTAATTTAAATTTTACAGTAGTCAGTAGTATAGGTGGCCACTGGCCATGTCGTAGTACGGAGTTCGGTAGTCTGTAGTATAATTTGTTGATTTTAATATGTATAGCGAAGCATTTATTTTCATATGGTGCTTATTGGAAATAAGTCTTACAGTTAATTATGTGTGAATATGTTATTGTATCGTACTATCGTGTCTGTGATGTAGTTTATTATACAAAGTGTCATGTAACATAATTTTACTTTTTATAAGTTATTATATAATATATACATATACTTAAGTTAAGTTGCTAAGTTAATATTTTAATAATACACTTATACACCTTATACATAGAGGATTTTCGTTATTTTTCAGTTTTAAAATATAATAATTTGTAAGTGTTGAGCTATACAGGTTAATTATGTATTAGATCACAAATTCACAAATCCCCAGTCTCCATATTTTCCACTGATTGAACTACATTAAAATATTATATGCATATTTTGTCTTACTAAGTAGAACAAGAAGTAGTAGAATATATGAGTAATATCTTATACTCACATTATAATTTATTTATTATAATTAAAATAATTACCAACCTTAATAAATTATTTAAATAATATTCATATAAATGTAGATTTCTTACATACATTTTCTATCGTCTTATTTGTCATGGCTTGAGCTTTTTATCTTTCTAAATTATTAGAATACGCAGCTAATCCCACGAAATAATTGTTTCCGGATTCATTTAATGTAATTCCAATGTTGTTATGCGGTGGTATTCAGCGTAGGAAGATCACTGATTTTGAATTCGATTTCGCTGTTCGGACCGTTAAATTACAGGTCAATACATCTGAATAATGAGAAAGTAATGACATCGTTTACTGTTTGTCACATTGTATATTTAAGTGGGACAAACAGTATTTTTTAAGGGGGGATGTTCCAAGAACTACAAATCTATCATTGTCATTTAACAAAAAATTGTTATGTAAAATTCTGATGCAAAAACAAGATTAAAAAAAGTTCTTAAGTTAGAAAAATATACTACTATAGAATATATTAAAGTAAATTTATAACTATATCACTAAAGAAAAAAAAAATGAATGAAATAATAAAAATAAAAAATAAAAATTAATTTGATAAGCTCCAAAAGGGGGGGAGGGGTCCAGCCCGGAGTCCACCAACTTTGGTGCGCCACTGGTTTTTAATTATTATTCATTTATGGTACCAGCATGGCTTCAAATGTAATTGTGTCATTGAAATATATTCAACTTGTACTTCTATAGTAATAATAAATAAGTAATTACTACTATAATTGTATAGCTAACGTGTTACCAACATTTTCAGTAAACGTATTACAAGTTAAAAGACGTATGAAATTGTACTTATTCTGCGTGGGCCGTGGTACAGTATGCTAATTCCCATCCAAACTGAAGTAGGATAATTTATTAGTACTGTTGGTTATACCTCATACCTGTGATAGGCAGTGTAACCACATATGATGATGATGATGATTCATTAATTAATAATTCTGACTTAGGATGGTTCAATACACAACAGTTTATAATGTTTATATACTGATGAACAAGACCGTCAAGACCTATAGAACGCATTTATCAGCAATCGTGCACTCGGCGAATATAATATAATTAAATAATAAATTAGGACATTTAAACAGTGGTCAGCGGTCTAATTGATGTTACCTACTATAATATCTATAATGTTTTAGGAAAACAACAACGTAATGTTCGCGTGTCATAGTTGTTTATTAATTATTTTAATATTTACATGCGGCTACGCTGGTGATACAAAGCGGTTTAATTATAATGCCCCGCGTCATCGTTTCTGTCTGTATATTGTCACTGATCTGACCTCCGCCTTTGTGAACGCTTGTTAGTTTTTAATTTGTAGGTTATCCCCGAATAATACTTTATTAAAGAGATTTTATGTTTCATAGCTGCAGGAATAGTCAAGAACACACTTAACACAACACGTATCACGGCCATCACGTAAGACGTTACACCTTACTAAAAAAAAAAAAGGGTATAGGGTATGGTTAGACATTAATTCTATACGTATTTTTGAAACAAACATTTTCCGCACAAGAAAGTTCATATCTCATGAAATAGTTAGATTTCATTTCAAACATTTCCTTTATTTGAAAGATGATATAGGTCACATTGGATTTCGAATATTTTGATCCGTTGAAAAAATTTAAATGATAAAATAATATGGCAATATTTACCTTGAGACTATAATTTGCGTTCTTGATTTGTGGCATAGTAACTAGTTAACTTACTGACTTACAAATTGGAACAAATTCATAGTGCCGTTTGTAGGTATACCTTGAAATATCAACGTTTATTTTTTATACTTATTACTTTTATATTATATATTTTTTTTTTTCAATTTCTCATACTATTAATTAAATTTATAATTGTACTAGTATATAATATAATTTTATTGCATATTATGTAGATAGTAGATGCCAAACGTATAATATGTGGTGCTGGCAGTGGCGTATTTACGGGGAGAGGAGGGTCCAGGGGTACTGGATCCCCCCCCAAAATTTCTCCAAAAAAAAAACTAAAATTCTTACATATTTGCAGAACCCGATTTATGTAGGCACGCGTGGACATATTTTTTTCCCGTTAAAAAAATATTATATAAAATATAGTTTAAAATTCGTTACGCAACATATTTTCCTTCAGCATGGTTTTAAGTAATAAGTATAGAAATTATACATTTATAATAATACAATTATATATTTTGTTCAACTTCCTCCAAAAACTGCATAAGGACGTAACTATTACAAGATATCATAGTTTATAGTATATAAACTATTATTCATATATTATAGTTTATCATAGATTAATTATGTATAAACTGAGGACCCCCCAGAAAAATTTGAAAATACGCCACTGGGTGCTGGTACAAACTATGTTTTAATGTTTATGCCTACACTCTATAGTATATGTATTATATTATGTAGTAATAATGTACTCATAGACACAAACCAATATTTTTGGGAGTACGCAAAAAGTGAAGAGCTCACAGGACACATAACCACATCCCCTACTCTTTTTAGTGTTTACATTATATTTATAATAACAATAATTTCAAATGCATATTCTATTTATATCATTTCTATTTTATTTTAATATTGGTAATATAATTATAGTCATTATATGAGGACGCTACACCCTCATCCTCATGTGTTGTCTCCTATTAAAAATGTAAAACATAGCAAAAACTGTATTGCGCGGCAAAGAACCAAGAAAGCTACAGTAATAACTAAGAAATAGTGATGGGTCGAACTCTGATTTTTTAAATCGAACCGAACTTGAACCGAACTTTAAATTATTTTTTCGAACTCGAACCGAACCGAACCTTCATATTTTCTACCGAACCGAACCGAAACGAACCTAGAATCATTTTAAGTCGAACTCGAACTTGAACTCAATATTTTTTATCATTATTATTATAAATGATACATAAGGTGCCTGTTACAGTTTATAACTTTCTATCGCCAATAGTCTAATTATTTCTAAAAAATGATTATCAATTTTTATTTTTTTAAAATAAATTTTGAAGAATTGTACAAATATTTGGTCTCTGAACTATCGTGGTCAGTAAGTCAGGTTCGACAAATATTTTCAAGTTCGATTTTCGAACAGTCAAAGATGTTTGATAGTTCGGTTCGAATTTTTTTCGTGCCGAGTTCGAATTTCGAATCGAACCGAACATCAAGGGTTCGGTTCGGTTCGGTTCGAGATTCGAACAGTTCGACCCATCACTACTAAGAAACGAACTTTACACCACATAAAAAGGAGAACTGTGGCTGTGAAATATCGTTTTTAATTTTTAGATATCGTAACAAAAAAAAAAGTTATTTATGTTCAAAAATAATGGATTTTGAAACAATAAGAAATTTTTTCGTATAATTTAAAAAAAATTAAAACGATATTTCACAGCCAAAGTTCTCCTTTTTACGTGGTGAAAATATTATGTATTGGTATATTATATACCAATTTGGAGTCTTAGTAGTCTTACTATCACTACAGCCAGAGTGGTTCTATCCCGCGCAAAACAGCTTTTGCTATGTTTTATATGTGCAAGACGGAGACAATACATGAGGGTGTAGTGTCCTCTTATAGGTTAACAAAATAATTTTAACATGATGATTTTTCTTACAATATTTTTTACTTGCGATCTCTGACTCAAGTGACATTTACGATATACGCGAATTTTTGCTCCTTAACCAGTAGCTCCAACACCGGGAACACCCTCATTACAAGTAGAATATACATAACTTTCAAAAAGGGGGAGTTAGCCATAGCTACAGGAATCAAGGGTATGGGAAAAACGTGCAGCCTTTATACACTGTATATACCTACATATTTTGGAGGTCTGTTATGTACTTTTTCAATGAATGATAATAGAAAGTTTCTTATTCTCGTACAAAGATTGCTGTTCTGACATCCGATTTAAATTGAAAGCTATAAGCAATAGGTATACATAGATTGGCGTAGGTAAATTACATTATATAATATTAATGTAGAATTGATATTTAGGCAGACGAAAACTCTGAATGGATATTTTAAAAATATTGTATTATTGTTGATGATCGAGTTATATGCCATTGCCAGATGATTCATAAAAACAACGAATTATTCGTCATCGGTGTCTAAGCGATGATAAATATGTTTTGGCGTGACGACGTAGAAAAATTGTAATTTGAAAGCAAAGGGGGCCGGCGAGTGTGTAAGAGTAGTCGTAGACGCCCACCACCTAGGCTAATAGTTAATTAATACTATAATAATATTATACAGGCGATTGGATTTTCAGGGTGTGCGACAGGCGAAGGCACACCCTTGTAACTTCTACCGACTAGTCTAGAGTGGCATACCTGAGGCCAATGTGAAATAACCTAACAATTATAAATATTATATTATATTAGTATACAAATTATTGTTATTAATATTAGGTACCTACTACCTACTACTTATTTTAATTATTATTAACCTGTCGTCCACTTAGCTAGTGTCTTGGTGCAAACACGAGACTCGAAAGGCATTCGCCATTCGCCAGTTGTTGAGTTGTTCGCCACTGTCGACTGCCTCACGAGCATGTATTTATTGACAATTTTGCGTTAGAACGAATATGTTGGTCTGCTCGCGAAAACAATAATTATATTCGCTCGAGGTCACACTGTTTCCATGTGTTTTTTCCATTTATTTTTTTCCTACGTTTTTGATAAAAACAATAATTATCTTTCTACTATCGGAAATACTTGTTTTCGTCCTTTTCGACACACCGCTCCCGTCTGTTCGAACGTCGGTAAAATTTATGCATTTTATTTCGTTTTTTACCTGTTTTTAACCTACAGTCAAAATTTCGCCATTAAACAGAATCCAGTTAGGGTGGTGTTCCACTTCTAAGGTAAGCACAATTCGTTACGATTTTTACTAGTAGCTCCAGCGGACATGGACGATTTGTAAACGTCGCTGTGTCACCGTTTGTTGTTGGAGGGCAACTGTATAGGCTCTAAGCAAAGTGAATGTAGGAAAATCATGTATTTTTACAATTGTTATAACTAATACATTTTGATATAGCTATCTTCTGCCAAGACGCTCTGAAATCATTAGAAACACAAATATCAGTAATCGTCTTATCATCCACTCACCTCAAAATTACCATTTCACTATAATACTAAATTCTATTTTATATTACAATGATATAAGTTATACAATTTGTGTATAAACCTAATTTTTGATGCTTAAGTTTTAGCTGATACGAAATATATATATATAAAAAAAAATGATTTGCACTCATATTGCCAATGACTTTGAGTCAGTATTAAGTAGTTTACATAATCAGAGAGCTTCAGTCTAAAATAATATATATGAAATATAAGATAAAAAAATAATTTTTAATTTAGTATTCAAAGAAAAATATGAATTTTTGGATAAACATCACTTATCTATACAATCTGAGGTTTGTAGATACGAAAATACTCTTAAATTCTAAGTTTATACCAATGCATAATATTATATTACTAAATGTATAATATTTGTAAATAGATATCACTTCAAATGGGGAGATGAGACAATTGTACTTTCATCATAATAAATATCTTAAATTAAATATTCATTCATCACCAGATGTTATGTGATATTTTGACATACAATGCTGGATACTTTTGTTATTATGTTTATTTAATACAAATCAAATTATATTCAAATTTTAAGTTTTCTGTTATATTAATATATTAATGTATATTATTCAATATAATATCTAACTTTTCTACCAAACAAAATTTATTGAAAAATTTCTGGATTTTTGGGTTATTAATTCAAACTGTGATCCTCCTATAAGTGTTGAAACAGAATATGTATGTTTACATATTAACTTACCATTGAAAATGATTATAAATGAACAAATATTATTATTAAGTTGTAATCAATTAAACATTTTAATTTTATTAGATTTATTATAAATTAGTTTTCACAAAATTGCAGGTACTTTTAACTATTTTTGAAAAAAATAATTTTGTTTTTAATACCAACATAAGTATAGATTAAAGGTAGTTAAATTTTGACATGTTAATTGTTAAATACTTATATGTAAAATGTTCAAGGTCAATTTAATGAAACTTATTCAGGATCGTACCTATTTGAATGTTTTGAGTGTTAACTAAAAGTGTGGAGTGAGGATCATATGTATGAAAATGCGCACAATTTTTATTATTATTCATTATGTCATAATGTAATCTTTTAAAATTGCTGTTGTACGCTACCTATATCTATTAATATAAATATATAATTCAAAAGATACTCAGTAGCATTAATACATCTATAGGTTGACTACTACTGAACAATAACAATTGTAACATAGAATTTTGAAAAAATATTTTAGAAATTTAGCTAATCTTTATTAATTGTATTAATCATTTAAATGTCAAGTGTATTGTTATCTATGACAGTCATTTAAACACGTGATTAGATTTTATTTGTTTTAAATAATAATTAGATTAAAGAGCAATTGAATTAAAATTTAAAATTTAAAAAAATTTTGGTTTAAATCAAAAATTTAAATAAACAACATTTAAAAGGTAAATCAAAAAATGTTTTAACATATTTGGTATTATTAAATGTTCAATATAAATTTTAAAAATGGTGTTGCACAACTTACACAATTAAATAATGCCCTTTGATCTTTATTGTATGAGCTGATAAGATAAATTTGTCTGATATATCAAAAATGTTTCCATTAGTAGCTTTCATTTAGCTTATAGCTCTCTGTGCTACATGTTTCAATTACATACATTTGGTTACTTTTTATATATTATGCAAATAATAGTATTTTTTAAAACACCAGGGTAGGTTATTAAGAAGTAGATTCATATTTGAGATTTTTGTATATTTTTTTAATGTTAATGAATTGTTAAAATGTTTAAAAAAAAAATTAATTTTCAGGGACAGCGTCAGCTGGTAAAGTGGTGTGCAACAGGAAACGCTTGGCGTACAGTGAATTGGCAATCTGGACTAAACGTAGATCCACCGTGGCGTTGCTGACATTGTGATTGAGCGTTACACTGTTGAATAAAATATCACTACAAAGCTGCCTCGTAAGTAATATATGTACTAGTAGTTAAACAAAAATGTATTAGTTTATTCTTTAAGAATATAATAAAAATAGTTTTTTACTATATTAATTAAAATATCTATTTATCGGAAATTAAATAACTTAAAATTATAAATTATTTCTTATAAAATAAATGTAATTATTAATTTGTTATATTTATAATATAGATAATACATTTTCTGGGCATTAAATATAATATTTATTCTTATATTATTCATATTTATTTATTATAAAATAATAAAATAAATTATTTGCATGTGTAATATTTTTAGTATTTATAGCTAAAGTGATTATCACTTTTATTTAGTTACATGATATTAAATAACTATAAAATGATTAAACACGTTTTTTTTTCCTAATTATAAATTAAATTATTAGATAATCTTTAAAGTATTCAAAATAAATATATGTTACTTACAATGTAGAAGAAAAAATTATTTTTAAATGGTTGGAATTATTATGATGTGTTTTGAGAATTTAATTTTATCTTGTAGAATATAATTATTGTTCTTCCCTTATACATCATATAAATCAAGTTATTCTATTATATATTGTTTGTATGACTAATGAGTTATATTAAGTATCTTAGTAAGACTTGGTATAGATAATAGTAATTAGTATTCATAGGTAATATTTCTCTTTACTATTTAATTTTTTAGATAAAATAGCATGGTGTGTTTAAAGAAATAAATAAAATAAAATATTTGATAGCAAATTGTTATCTAATTTGCACTTTAAACTTTTTTTTTTTGATGTTATCATTGTATTTTAACAAAAAAAATTATTAATTTAAATTAATATTATAATTTTTATAAATTGCCTATTAAGGGCTTAAAAAGGTTGTTAAAAAAATATGTTAAATGTTGGTTAGCTATTTACATTTAAAATATTAATTATATTAAAAATAAATAAATTATGTGATGTATGTAAATATTTATATGCATTAAAATTAATTAAAGGTTATATGTAAATCCATTAAGATTTTTTTTATAAATACTTATAAACTCTGGTATTGATTTTGTTAGGTTAAATATTTATGTAATTTATATGTATAATATTTCTTTATATTATATTTATTTACTTAATAAACTTATCTTACTAAAAAATAGTCGAGATTTTAAATGAAAATGTTTTAGTATTAATCTAATGTTTTTTTGTTTTTAGTTTACCTTTTCAATTCACTAACATTTTCGGTGATTAAATATAGTATCTAAGACACTAGTTGTATTGTACAAGCGAAACAAGTATGAGAATTTGTGGACTTGAAGAACAAATTCATGTCATTGATAATAAAGTGACTGTTGAGGAAATTATAAAAGATATAGTTAGAACAAAGGTAATTATTGATTATACAAACTTTATTACTTTATGATGTACTAAATGTTATTTAATTACATATAATACTTAATATTTTTTTGTTTTTTTTAGGAAATATCAGATCCATTTTATATATTTGATGTTGGTGATCTTGTGCATAAAGCAAAAATATGGCAGCAAAAGTTACCACGGGTAAAACCTTTTTATGGTGAGTTTAGATGAAAATTTTATTTTATTTAATTAGGTATATTTTCACATTTAACACATAAGGTAATATTTATAAAACTGTAGAGAATGTTAGTAATATTATTTAGCATTCATGAATAGTGTATAAAAATTAATTTATTTCAATTTAACAATGCATATTAATTGAACAATACTATTTAAGTTATGTTTAGTCCATTTTTTATTAATTTTACTTATATTAAAATATTTTCAAAACTAATATTCTGTATACTGATCAAAATGTATTATGTGCATTCAAATAACAAATTTTCTAGATAGTATTGAACTAGTTGTTTTGGCTCTTTTGTTATAGAATAATGAATTTATTACCTTAATTCGTTAAATTGTTTGTGTAGTGTGTATTCAATGATTTTAATAATTTATTTATATTAAGGAGGTATTCAGTTTAGTTAACAATATTAGGTATATTAAATTGTCATAGGAAGCCATTTAATCTTAACTTATTAATTTTTAGTTGACGGGTCATAACTGTAAATATTAATTCCGTTGTATTAAAACAATTGTCTAATTCAAAGATTCATCTGGGCACTATAATCATTTGTTTTTAATTTAAATTTTTTAGTGTTTTAATATAGTAGTAATATTGTGAGTGATTTAGTACTCATTTTATAATTAAATGCACTGATAACTATTAAATTATGTAGAAATAATTAAAAAGATTTCTTATAAACAGTGATACCTAACAGTATGAAATGCAATGCGATACATACTTTTGTATATGTTCCTTAATAGAAAATAATACAATCATATTTTCTTCTAAAACTGATCATAAAAAATATGTATTAAATATATCAGATTTAGGAGTTGTTTTTCGTTCAGATTTGTCATTTGGACTCCACATAGATACAATATATAAAAAAACTAGAATCAAGAATCTTGGGTTTTTGATGAAAAATAACTAAGGATTTTCAAGACGAGAAGTGCTTATTTGTTTTATACATGAGTTTTTCAAGTCAGTATTAGGATTTGGTTCTATTGTACGGCAACTTTCTTCAGGTCAGTTTCTGAAATTAGAAAAATTTATCATTTTTATCACAGTAGGTATTTTGAAAAATTAAAGTTATGATCAGATTCTTAATAATATAATTTTCTTTATCTAGACTATTTTTACAAGTACTTGGAATTGCAGAAAACACTGTATTTAGGTAGCTTAAAAAATATAAAATACTTGTTTACTTGTTTGTTCATGTATATTATTCTTAAATATTATTATAAATCTTGTATATTTATAAAAATAATCTTTTAGAACAGGAAATAAGAATATAATGTGCATATAACTTTTAAGTCCATTTACATTTACTTGTTTCTAAAAATATTTTATTTATTATTCTTGATTAAAATAAATTGATGAATTTAAATTACTACTAATTGTAAGTGTAAGAATAATTAGAACTTTTAATCTTAATTGTTTATCAAATAATACAAAGTTTTAATGTTTACTAGTCTAACTTTATTAATATTTATTTATATTTGATGTATAACCATAATATATCTTCAAAGCCATTTGGGGTTATATGTATTTTTAGTTTTTACCAATAATTATTTGCATTTTTAGAGTAAAATTATTACACATTTGTTGGCATATGCTATAATTGAGTTGAACGAATAAACACATTTTTTTAATTTATTTGTTATATTCTGTGAGCTGAATGGTATAGATTGAGTATACTATTGGTATTTCGTATGTATAAGGTTATGTGGAATCATAAAAAAAATGTAACATGAAATTTGTGTATAATTTAATATATTATCATGTTAGTATAATTAGACATTTGTAAGATTTAGATGGATAACAGATATTTATTTTCAAATATTTGAAGTAAGATAATAAATGAATAAAAAAAAATATCTAGATAATAAATAATTTTGTGTACCTGTTATATTTACTATTTACTTATCATAGCTTAAAAGTAAATTTAATTGGTATAAGATAATTTTACCGTCATTATTATTATAATTTTTTTAACACCATATAAATATTATTTAGATAATATTGGTTACAGAATATAAATTTGTGTAGTACATATTTAAATAGTGGTTAACTAAACGGACCTCATATTTTAATGTTGTTTATTTTTACATTCAATTTTTGCTCATAGTCTAAGAAGGTTAAAGTGCATATTTATTTAATTATTTAATAAAATTAATTAAAATGTATATAAAAATAATATTTTAAACATCTTTATTATTAATTCTTATGATGTTATTATTTACATTTGAAATTTAATATTGTAATTTTTAGCTGTAAAATGCAACGACAATTCCCTTGTGCTAGAAACGTTAGCTGCATTTGGAACGAATTTCGATTGTGCTTCCAAAGTAAGGAAAAAAAAATTATATTTATATATATATGTATTTTAGGTTTATAATTTCATTTTATCATTTAGGCCGAGATAAAAAAAGTTTTGGACTTGGGGGTGAATCCGTCTCGTATAATATTCGCTAATCCAGCAAAAATGACCTCACATATTAAGTATGCCATGAGTCAATGTGTTGATCTGACAACATTTGATAATGAACTAGAACTGTACAAAATGAAATCTATTCACCCATCCTGCAAGTAAGTTAATAATAGCTAACTCAAGAGTCAAGATACAAAGTTAATAGTTTGTCGATTGTTTTAGCTTGGTTATACGAATTCGTTGTGATGCAACTGAAACTCAGTGCCCACTTGGTATCAAATATGGCTGCGATCCTCTAACCGAAGCACCAGCATTAATGTCATTGGCCCGTGATTTGGGTTTGTCTGTTGTGGGAGTAAGCTTTCATGTTGGTTCAGGATGCAATGAACCAGCTGCCTTTCGAAGGGCAATCGCTGCTTCAGCAGCTATTTTCCAACTTGCCCAGCAGTTAGGTTTTATGAATATGTACTTGTTGAACATTGGTGGAGGATTTCCTGGAAATAAAAACACTTCATTGGATAAAGTATGCAATTTGTTAAAAAAGGCAATTAAAGTTATTTTATTGAATTATTTTATATACTTATTTTCAGATTTCAGACATAGTGAATGATGCACTTAATGAATGGTTCCCTCCAAACAACGGTGTGACCATCATAGCAGAACCGGGTAGATTCTTTGTGGCTTCAGCATTTACACTTTCTACAAAAATTCACTCCATTAAAAAACGTTCAAATGATGAAAACCATGTCATGTATTTTATTAACGATGGAGTGTATGGTTCTTTCAATAGTATTCTTTATGATCATTCAATTGTTGTACCCAAACCTCTGAATGTGAGTTAGATAACATTAAATTGTTAATCGATTAGTTGTATAATAAATTTATGTTAACATTACTATAGGATTATCCGATGAGTCCAATTAGTCAAAGTTCCATTTGGGGACCTACTTGTGATGGTTTAGATCAAGTAGTTGATTTGGTAACTATGCCATTGATGAAAATGGGTGATTGGATTATTTTTGAAGACATGGGAGCTTATACAATACCTGTAGCAAGTACATTTAATGGCTTCCCACTTCCCAAGGTCTTTGCTGTTGCAAATCGAAGAATTTGGTGTGTTTGAATGTTATAATCTTATATACTATAGAGTATTTATAATATATATTATATATTATATTTTGATCTATATAACATATTTTTTAGGCAAAAATTGAAAAATTTAATGCCAATATCCGAGGATCATTTTACAACTGTGCCAATTGTTGCAACTATCAAAATGGTACGTTCAGAATCCAGCGATGATGATGAATGGGATGAAAATGATTTGGATTATACGCGCCAATATCCATGTCTTCATTTGAAGAATTCTTTCTCTTTGCCCGAAGCATGAGTTTTGCTTGTATAATGATATAACTTAGTCTCCATTTTATTATATTTAAAATTAGATGTAAGTTTTTGTTAGCATCAATTGAATCGAGTAAAGAGGCAGCTCCCTATAACTATTTATAAACATATAATAAATTCTAATCCTTTTAATTTATTCTTTACCATAGTTTAAGATTTGTTGTCCTTTTAATTATAATGATTTTATTTATTGGGTGTTGTATTATGCAATATCTAGTATTTAAAATACATAATGGCAATTTAACATCAACATTTGTGTAACTAACAACTAGTATTAGACAACTGACCATCTATTGTTTGTTATTTAACAAATATAGAAATATTGTGGTAACTGAATATTTATTTGTCATACATTTTACATGATTTTATAAATATTCCTACTGTACATAATATCATATATATATGTATATGATTATGATTAACTGAGGAGTCCAGTTTGTCAGAGATCCATATCGGAACTTACTCATAATAGTTTAAATCAAGTAAAATATATATTTATTATATTCTCATAATAATTAGTTCTGGTAAAACTAAAATATTACTGTGGACTATTTGTATTTTGTGGTAAATCAATTTTTTATTTTAATATGTCGCAGTTGGGTATTTATCATTGTCATTGTCTAGTAATTTCTCCTTTTTTAAGCTTCCTTGTTTAAGTTAACAAGATCTGTAGAATCTACTTAATTGTTTTTATTTTGAAATAAATTCAATTATTTGGAAATTAGGTAAACCATTATAGGTACAAAAAAAAAAAAAAAATTACCCACTCATAAATAAAAAAAATTGGAATTTGCTTTGCTGTTTAGTAGGTTTTCAGTGTACCTCTTTATTAAGTGTGATTGCTATAATGGATATGTTCAATTTGGATTTAATGATAAATAATTGTGTACAACAAAATTCTAAGTGGAGACATACTGATAAAACTAGGATTGAGGCATAAATAGTTAAAAGGTTACATCCTGTACTTAACATAACTGTGATTGATCATTGACCTTGGCCACGTGTGTTTGTAGATTATACTGCAATTTCAGAAGTTATATCTTGTAACATTGTGTATTGTGTATGGCGTGCGTGTACACTGACATGGTTCATGATCGTAATTTGGGCGGTGGCATGTTGTATCCTTATTTTTTCTAAGTCTTATTGGCTTGTTATACCTACAAATTGAGATATATTATGGTACACATAACGTGTGTAATATAATATAATATATTAATATGTATTATGTATAGGGGATAATGCATATTTTTATTTATATATATGCAACATTGGTGTGCATGACAAATGCTGTGTTTAACTTTTCAATTTTCTGATTTTATTATTATATTAAATAATAATAATATACAACGTTATAATATAACATTTACAACCCTTCAATCCTATACATGCATAAAATACGTTTTTTGCTATTTTAAAAAATTGGCAGTTTTAAATTTTGGCAACACTATTAGAAACTAAAATGTCACCCTTAAATTAAAGCTGTAAAGACTCATTGAAATAGATCTCTAGCATGACCTCGGTTTTAGATTCCTTTGCAATAACTAATAGATAGAAATATAGAATAAGTCAATAAATAATATATGACTATTGGATACAAGTTTATGGTTTTTAATGTTTTTATAATAATACTTACCCATCTATTTAGCTGATGTAAATTCATCTACCTTTACCTGTCGTTGACTACTGCTCATTCAACGTTGCATTCGATATAATATGTCATATATGTACAATCATTCTACATAAGAGTAGAACAAGTTTTCGTATTAAATGAGTTTGAAAATTGTAAATTGTACCATTTATTTATTTTTACTCATTGTACTGTATTTCTTTGTAAATGAGATTTCAGCTGTATCGATATTCACTCGCGCTTGAAATATATTTTATAATGGCTGTCGGCTGACCTTTTTTGTTAATAAGTAATGTTTTATTAGCCTTTTTTTTTTAACAGTACCTATCTAATATTTAAATGATTTTAATGTAGAAGGGAGGTATTACATTTTGTTGGTTTCAGCTTCTGTTCTGGAGTTGAATGATTGTCGATTGGCGAAGTGTCGACAACATCACCCACAAATAATACCTTAGACCGTCATAGTACTTACTACTTACAATCTTTCATTTTTCGCTGTCGAATTTTTTTTGAATAATGGACGTTACCTAATGCTGGCCTATACAAATATTGTAGACGGTTGTATCGTAGAGCACTAGAGCTTATATTATAAAGTCTATGAGCTGTGTTTAAAAATTGCACTATTTTTGGCTTTCACATGACAGGGATCAAAGTTAGTCAGATGAACATGTTGGACATATTTAATGAAATTTTTAATGCTTGATCGCACATTAGATTATTAAGTTACCAACGTCTAATAAAGATCTTTTCAAACGTCATCCTTGAATTTTATAAATGTTAATGTCTTATGACGAGCAAATAGAAAATTGATGTCTGTCGGATGGCTTCAAACTTGGTTGTTAACCATTCCAAGTCAGTCCGGCAATAACGTTCATCATGAACGCACGGTCATTACGCTCGCTCCGTTATCTGTTTTTCATACGCTAATATTATATTATTACTTTCTGCCGTTTACGTTTACGTAATATGGCGGCCCAATCGTCGAATAATCGTGTCACAACTAAAATTAATTCAACTTCAAGCAAAAGAAATCTTTCGTCTTCTTCGCTCTCACCCAAGCCAGATGATAAGAAATCAAAAATATTCATAACTCCTAACCGGTACTCAGTTCTCACTACACTTAAAGACTCAAACGACAACACACAGCCAAACAAAACTCAAACACATACTCAAAATATCCTACCAAAACCACCAGCAGTTTATATCAAAGATGTGAGTAATTTTTCCAGTTTCACCTCAAACTTGATGAAAATTTTCAATACAACAGAATTTATCTGTAAAACCACACCTTCTTACCTGATCGTCCATACTCATTTCTATGAGCATTACAGACTACTCATTAAATATCTAATTGAAAACAGCATCTGTTTTCATTCATACCAGCAATATGATAAGCGTCCATTACGGGTGGTGATCCGCAATCTCCACCCTTCTACCTCTACTGAAGATATAATTACTTCTCTATCGGAACTGGGACACCAGGTTACCCACGTTCATAACATTAAGCGCTCTTCCGATAAATCACCTCTACCTCTATTTTTCGTCGACCTCAAAATAGCCACCAACAACATGGATTTATATAAAATCGAGTATCTATTGCACACCAAAATTGTTGTCGAAAAGCCCCATCCACGTAAAGGCCCACCTCAATGCCATCGTTGTCTGTCTTACGGGCACACTCAGAGTTACTGCAACCACATTCCACGATGCATCAGATGTGGCGAAGAACACAGATCTGACGTATGCACTATGTCACCAGAATCTCCGGCCAGGTGTGCTTTATGCCAAGGTAGCCACCCTGCCAATTACAAAGGCTGTCCCGTTTATAAAAAACTTAATTACAGACCACCTCGTCGTAAACATTTCATATCTACTCCCAAATCTCATACAAACTTCCTTAAATCCACCTTAAATTCCAATACCGATAAACCATCATATGCCGAAGCCACTTCCTCCAATCATAACCATTCCCACCTATCTCCTAATATAGAAACTTTATTTACATCTTTTATTACCGAATTCAGTGCAATCATAAAACCCCTCCTGTCTCTCCTAACGGCTTTATTAAATAAAGGTAATTTGTAATTCCATATACCGTTATACGTCCACCATAATATATTGTATCATTTCATTTTATATTGTTATCTAATCACCAAATTATCTAAATTATGCTATAATTAAGATTCTATTTATTGTAAATCTTTTATACATATATTATATATTGTAATAACTGTCGAACTATAATAGTTATATGCTGAAAGTTCTAAATAAAAAAAAAAAAAAAAAAAAAAAAAAACCATTCCAAGTCATTTATTCATAATCCACAATGCGAAAAGATTCTCTTAATTTTATGTATAATAGAACGGTCGTCAACGTGTCTCAGTAACTTTTAACATACCCCGGAGGACGGAGGTATTACCTCGAGCTTTATTATACCCAGTTTTCGGTTCAGACCAGCTGTCGTCATATTTTGATAAATACCCTATCTTTAGTCCTAGGTAACATTAATTTTTGTAAATAACGAGGACAGTCAGGACAGACCATTTCGTCCTTAGCTCGAGCTGGGGAATTGTTATTAATATTTCTTTATTTAATTATGTAGGTACCCAGTCTACCATTCAAAATAGTACTTTTTTGGAAATTTGTATTTGACATAGGTAAATTGGCTAATAGGATAATGTATTATGTATATTATTTTTAGACACGATTGAGATGAATATCAATCCAACGTTATCTGTGCTATTTGCTATTAATGCTATTATATATATTGTATGACAATAGTCAATACTCAATATATATTCATATATTATGTAATTTAGCCATTTAGGTCGACGAAGCAAATAACTTGAAAATGTATAAATTGTACAAACTATACAAACCTAAAACATAACTAAGAAAACTGAGCTGATATCGTAGTATCCAAATCGTAGTATGGACGAGTACGATGAATGATGATCGGAGATATATTTAAGTTGTTTAAATAGTGTTTTTAGTTAATGTTATAATAGGTTTTTGCCGTTTTTGGTAATAATATTATTTGATTTGTTTGAGTAGCTAATAGCTATAAAATAATTATTATAGATTAATTGTATTTTTTAATTAGGTACAATGGCGTGACTAATGACTATAAATGGTAAATACTATAAATATTATTATCATACCCATATATTCCATATGTGATAGCCGATAGGACAACTGGACAAATCTTCCCTAATAGTTAGGTATAAACACAATTACACGCTACAGAACCAAACGGGTCTACCCAATTATTTTGTGCTTGACACGCCACTGGTACAATTTGTTTAAAATTCTAAATAAACAGTGAGGGTAATAGGATATAATTGGTAATTATATCGACTCATGAGAGCTCTGCTAATAATTATATTTTTTAGTCTTTTAGTCGCCTAGGTGTAGGTAGAAGTATACAGTATACTCGTATCAGTTGTATCATTGTTCACTAAACAATTCATATACACAAATACACAATAGAGTGAAATCTGTTCATTTTTTAGGACATAACTGCATACATATTTAATAGGATTTTAGCGTAGGTAGGTATGTATATAAATGTCTGGCCTAACGGTATTACACAATAATATTATGCAGGTAGGTACATTATTGTAATATTTAAATGTAATTTGTGATACATATAATGTTAATGACGGGTGTTCATTGAACACAATAATTATCGACTTAATTAAAACTTTAAAAAAATATATAATAATATATTAAAATAGTATGCAAAATACAATATCGTTTATCGATAAAAATATATAATATATTTATATATTATACTATACCTATCATGACACATGATTTCATATAAAATGTTATATTTAATAACAATATAAATTATAGAAATACGTGATATTATGGTAGGTAAGTAGATATAATTAGTAATTTTCATCTAAATCAAAATATAAGATATTGTCCACATTATGTTTGATTGTTTTTGCTATATTCAAACTTAATTATCATCAGCGGGTACCTGTTCTTCAGCATGTTTCTGAAAAGAAAAATAATTAGAAAATATTAACAAATTGAAATACAGCCAGATAAGGACTAAGGTGGGCTTAGAGCGTATTTACGATTTTGGCGCCCTTTTTCCCCATTAAAAATAATTTAAACTCTAAACCCTAAAAATTTAACTTTTAGTGCGGCGCCCCTTTAATAAGCTTACAATTTGGCGCCCGGGAAATTGCCCGCTTCGCCCTTCCCTAAATACGCCTCTGAGTGAGCTACAGTCTACATCAGGCGCGAAAATAGGTACGTATATTTTTTAATTTATTTAAGTTTTATTCAAGTACTTGTAAAACACTAAAACTATTTTTTATGTCTTTTCGTTCGTTGTTTTGCGTAAACATGCGTTTTTACGTCGAAAAAGATTAATTTTTTTTAATTGTGTGGATGGATCTACACGACAATCGGACAATTTAGTAAAACACGATAGTTACAAGTATGAAGATAGCTGTTTTTTTTTTAAATAATATATTACCTACTGTAAATAGTAATATATACGTACATATATATAACGATTTATAAATTGGCTTTTGAATTTTAGGGTTAGAGTTTCGCCTCAAGTTATTTTTGCATTTAAGTAAAAGTTGTACATTTATGACTTCTTATCTTTTGATCTTTTTAAATAGGTACGTTAAAAAGTCATTTTTTTGGACAAGAAGGGTATAGGATTTTTTCCGTTGATCGAGAGAGAGGGGCACCACGCTCAATCACACTTACAAAAGTTATGTAGACGTCACTGCAGAAGTCTACCGTCTAAGTCTCTATGGAGTAATGGTAATTATGCCTACATAGTACATATACCTGACGCACACTTGTACGAGTATTTATATAATAAAATATAAAATTTGAAAAATTAATAAGTATTATACCTTGGAAACTTTTTCGCCGTAAATGGACCAAAACGTTGATTTGGCCGTCATCTTGTGTCCCGTTTGCTGGTTGAACGTGGAGCATTCTTCGAACGGCGGACAGTACAAGTGCAGACTTACAGCTTTGTCGGTGTGACTGGCGTTTTCTACTCGGTGTAGACCCATCGCATCTGAGGAAATAACAATTCAAATAAATAAATTTTAACGAATAAATAATGTACATATCCTATAAGCATATAGGAGATTTGCCTTTGACATTTGATAGAACCTCATAAGGAGAAAAAATAGGACTGAAAATAGTTAATTAGTGAGCAAGGTCATATGACACTCACTACTCAGTTGTGTGTAAAACAGAAAAATTACAATTTTGTCCCTATAATTTAGCATATAAAATCAATGGTATACTACAGTTTATACGGTTTTGCCAAACATTTGTCCCCGACCTGCCACATAAATGACATTATAATATGATACTAGCCGGTTTCTCTAAAATTAATTGAATATACATCTCTGTGCGAATATTTTAAATATTATGTAAAAATTAAGCGAGTCGTTCGACCGGAATTACGCATATACGTGTGTATAATTAATGCAGTAAGTTATTCATAAATTATTATTTTTTATACATATAATATGAGCGGATCGCGGACGTGGTGAAATGCAAATAACGTTTTCGGATGTTTTTGTTTTGGTTATTTTCGTGTTCGGGTAGATATAGGTAGTTGGTGCCATTTATATATACCCAGTAATTGGTATGACGGTATAGGTACACTGAACTCGAGTTATTCGATCGGAAATAATATAAAATACTAGAGAGTTTCTCTTTTTCTACTAGCGCACAGAGTTCAGTTAAAACCGCGTTAATTATCAATGTACTATGTAAAATAAAAATAATATACTCATAGCCAGAGAATTGACGGACATCTCCGCGACGGACTACCAAACAAAATCGCGACAAACGTCGTCACCTTATGTATTATAATACTATTATACGTACAATTTTATAGATAAGTATTAGTCGAATGCGGCGAATAGAATATATATGATCTTTAACTATACCTAAATTCACTTGGGACCAATGAGATATCATTTTCAACGAATTGGCATTCGAAAACAAATATATTATATAGGTGAGTTTGTGAAAATATTAGCATTATTGTAAGTATTTTAAATATAAAAATAAAATAAAATACCTATAAGTATAAATAGAATTCTGGGACTTATCGTACCGAAGAAAAATGTGCGATTATGCAATTCAAATTATAATAAATATCTTTTAATAAATATCTAAAATATACAGATAATTTTTTTTGTTTATTTAATAATTAAAACAAAAATGTTTGATTAAATAAAATTACTATTTTTAATCTTGTTAAAAGTTTACATTATTCATTAGTTCATTACTGATTATTAGGCTTCGGGAGTTCGAGATTTATTGTACATTTATAGAAAACATTTTCGAAATACGCAATTAAAATATCAAATGAACTCTAAAATCTAAAATTATAGGGAAATAAATAGGAGAAAACGATACGTCTATGATAAAGCATGCTCAAATAATATGATAGTAATAATTGTTAAATATTCCTGAATAAGTTTGTCAATTATACTTTTTTTGTGAGATGTAATGAAATATGCAAACATTTGCAGTCAAACTTCCTACTTATTAAATTTTACGTCAATAATAAAAAATGTACATTTGGTCTATAACATCCTATAACTATTGCAAACAAATATGCAGTTACAAAAATCATATTATAGAGTACACACGTACATTGAATTTTAATATGAAACTGTGAAGGTGAAACTTTAACCTACATATTTTAATAGTAAAACCATTCATTATTCTTGAATAAATCGATCATTATAGCTTTTATAGATAAAAACGTAAAAGTATAATATGATATATTTCGACGATAATCGATATAATAAAAAAATAATTCGTAAATGATAAATATACTCAATACATACAGCGACTACTGTACTATATACATCTAAGAAAATATACTATACATAACCCACATATGTATACCATATGGAAATGGTAGTTCACGTTTTTCTAGAAATTCTGTGACAGTTTTTTCTAAAAAAAATTAAAATTTTATTATCAATATTTTGGTATTTTTTCCCCGTCAGCGATAGTAAAATTTATAGGAACATAATATAATAAATTCTCTGTAGGTGGAAGGAACCCTTTAAATCTCTTTCGAACACACACCACTGTTGCACGAGAGGTGCTGCAGGAAATGACGTGATCATATATTATTTTAAATAATATAAACTTTGAAATGTCGATATTATTATATAATATGACCGCACTTCTATACAATAGTATACGCACTATTATTTGTGTGTCTATAGAGCATTAACGCACGGCTTGATAATGTTGTGGTGTGCGAGTGAAGATTATATTGTGCGGCGAGTCGAACAGCTATAGAGATATTGCCGGTCTCGCGTCATCGACTGACGTACTTATACGGTTATATTCACGCAGGCAAACGTTAAAGTGCGTATTACAAAATGCGATCGCCGAGAGGTATGTCAAGTGTTCAAGTGCGTCGGGTAATAATAATACCCTGTAATCGTACGACACGTAATTTATAATGCACCGTGCACGCGCGCTGATTCGCACTTTAAGACGTCCCACACATCGGCAAAAACAACATTATCGCGAATTATACGTATTTAGCGTATACAGTAGGCTATTTTATTGCCCATTATTTATCTTGCGAGATACGAGAACGAGATTACCTAAAGAGCTTTGGCCAGCTATGAAATCGAAAGCTAATATTTATATAGCAATAATATATATTATACATTGTATAGCTGTAATCGTAGCTATAGGCGTGTGCATAACATAATATACCTTCCATCTTGTTTTCTGCGCGAACGATATTTTTCTTTGCACCCCAAACGTTTCAGTGACATTTTAGACAATTTAAACATTCGCGTACAAAAACGAATGGCTGATTACGCGTACATGTAATAGGTATAACGCACTCATACACTATATTATGTTATACTGTATTTGTCCTATCGTCAAGTCTTGAATGTCACACAATTGACCTGTTCAGAATTTCATATTTATAATTACACATAAACCAACGAACCGACCAGGGCCGGATTTAGAATTTTAGATGCCCAGGGCAAATATTATTTTCTAAGTAGTTAAGGAAAAAAATAAAAATCAATATTTAATATAATAATAATAATTGTACAAAAAGTGGTAATAACTGCTACTTTTTGGGGGTAAAAATGAAGTGAAAACGTTTCGTCTTCATTGACACACCCCGCATGTGATTCGTCTCGAATGTGCAGTTAAAACTCAAAAATAAGACCGAAAAATTAAATTAAATTATTTAATACATTATAAGTAAATATATTTACTATTAAAATCTTGACGTATTAATTTTGAACCCCAAATTATTTAATAAATACAAATCAATATTTATTTTTGAAGGTCATATATTTTTATATAAATTTCCTAAACCGAGAGTCAAAATGTTTTAAACATTTTTTCATAGTATTCTGGTATTCGGATGCCCCTCAAGGCCTCAAACATCTGTTGCCCGGTACGCGTGCCCTTAAAACCCTCGGTCAAATCCGGCCCTTGAACCGAAGTACACCTATTAAACGATTACACAGATGTCAGAGGCATGTCGCCAAGGTAGAGGTCTTAGCGGGCAGAACTTCCTAAGTAAAAAACAGTGGCCCTGAACCGGCCCCCCCATGTTGTATTATTAAATATTTTAAATTGATGGAGACAGATTGTGTGATAAGGGAAGGGTAGTGGTAGTGGAGGAGGGGAAATAAAAGGGGCCAACATATATTGGCCGCATCTTATGATGGAAAAATTCCTGGCTACGTGCCTGGTGCCTGACAGGTGTTTTGTACATTCTTATTTCATCGTTCGATGCAATCGAAGTACTGCAGTATATGTATAATATAACAAATACTCAGATAACGCGTTAATAAAATAAATATATTTCATTAACAAAAATTGTCGTCGCACAAGTGAATAAACGAATAAACACTAATAAATACATATTACGTATATATAGATTAGATTGCATATTATATATTTATATCTATTCCCTATAACATATTTTCTACACTAGCTGTGATAGAAATATAGAATACTACTTATAATGTATTAAAATCGGATACAGTTGTATACCTATGATGTATAGGACCTATCCCTTGCAGTTTGCAGGGTACGGTTACCGAATGTGTATTGCCATTCGCGATATTAAAAGTTAAAAAATATAATATATAGAAGTATACAAAAATATAGTTGAGTTACTGTGTATCATGGATTTTTAATTAATGATAAGAATAGATAATATACGTATTAAATTTTCAGTAGTTGGTAATTTAGGTACTATTACTACTTGTCAATTTAAAAAACAATAGGTTTTCGGAAGAGACCATAACATTTTTAAAACTCAAAATATATATAGTAAAAGAATCGTCTACACGTCTATTGTCCATACTTGTCCAAATAGTTACTAAGTAAAAGTTGGAGACATTTAATATCTATATAGGTACTTGGTATTATAACTTTTTGAAAATTTAACATTCTCAAACCGATATTTATATATATATGTATTACGTTTGACCTATTTAAAATAATTATTACTTAAAACGATAAAATTAAAAGGACACATTATTACCAATTATATATATATAATTAAGGAATATTTACAAATTATGGTAATAATATATTAGATTAAATTTCTCATCTATATGCCAATCAATCGTTTACTGCACTTTATAAAGTATACTTTCGAAGCATTAATTTTATGTTGTAGGTATAGTAAAAAAAACAAATTCACCTTTGACTAGGGCGTGAAAATCCACGAACTGAGGTCTAAGAATGGTATAAAGTTTAGTCACTATAAACTATCGGGATGTGGGCACGATTATTATACGTTTATACCATTAAAATCATAACAAATTTAAATTAACGTCTATTTATTATTCGAGTCCTTGTTACGAAAATAATATAATTTAAAAAAGAAATTGTCTATACGTGTACGCCTTATTAGATATTTATACATACTAACGATATATATATAATATAACGTTATATACAATAATGTGATTGTGTTTACTTTTCGTTAATACGCGGACCATTCATTGAAAACTACGGTAAATATGTGTACCTACTACCTATATATATTATATATATAGTACATGAGAGCCCGGGCCCTATAATATAAATATATAATACGTACTGTATGTAATATGCGTCGTTTATACTCGCACACGCCCATCTGCCCATCTAAACTTAAACACCTCATTCTCGCATAACTCTATACGCGTCCAAATAATAATAGACATTTATAAAGTTATGACGAATATCCGAATACGTACAATTAGGATTAATCAGGATTTTAAGAGAGGCTCGACGACTACGATTCCAATCGTTTAGTCAAGCCAAAAAGTACGACGTGCGGATCGCATCATATAGTATCGCCTACATTTTTTTCATCGATTGTTTACGAAAGTCTGCATGTAGTTTAAAAATTAATAAAATCGTTGGCGGAGACAAGCCTAACCCTTATAATATAGCTTCGCACGCTGTTGCAACGTCTGCCTATGTTGTCGGGATCATAATATTATGTTATATGGTTATATCTTTTAGCCTGCAACTTAAAATAATATATAATTCTGTCGTTCTAACCGTTTATGTGGCACACGCCGTCCGTTTCCAGGAGCGTCCGTCCTATTTCACACATGGGCTGGAGCTGTTGGTCGTCTTCGTTTTCGTCGTCGCTTACGGTGCACTTTTCGGGCCACGCAAACCTCACTTCGGTCAGCTGTCCGGCGAGCATTTTCATTATGCAGTCCGACTCCGGGTGGTTGTGTATGGACGAAGCGTCGCCCTCGCCCCAGCACAACACCATCAGGTTGAACTTGCCGTTGCCCGCGTCCACTAGGTTTCTGGTGTACCGGAACTTGTTGAATTTGGCGTACTTGAGCCACTCGGCCGGGTCGCTCCGGTATGACTCCATCAGGTACTGCACGTACTCGACGTTAACGCGGTCCTCGGCGAACACTCTGTGCAGCTCGCTGATCAGATCGGTCAGCCGGAACTTTCCGCCGCCGCACCGGTCAGCGTCCTGGTGCACCACCGGTCGATACACGTCCAACGGCATGTTCCGTTTCCGGCAGTAGCCCCTTATGGCGTCCACGGTCGAGTTGCATTCATCGTTCCGTTGCTGTAGCGGTCGCTGCACTTGCATTTGCGTCGTCGCCCGGCTGCACGGCCTCTTTGTTGGCCACGGCATCGGCTGTTGTCGCTCTTCGTCATCGTACTCAATTACCGCGGTCGGATCCTCTCTTCTCTTGACGCACTGTTGCTGCTGACTGACACGTTCCATACCAACACCTGCACAAGTACGAACGTCACATACACATATTATTTTTATACAAAATAAACACTAGAGATTTTACCATTTGCTATAACCGAGTTTATACCATGTGTTACACCATCCGAATTTAAAGTGGTATAATCAAAGTCGTGGGTAGTTAGAGACTGTGAGCATCAAGCGGCTAATAGTACCTTGTACTATCGCGAGATAATATACTATATTATGATGTCTAGATATGGACGCGTAAATAAAATATTATATTTTATGGACGATGGTATGCACGAGTATGATAATGATAATATTGTAGTTTCCGTACCGGAAAGCGCGCGTTTTTTATACGCCATCCGTACCTGACCGGGCGCGTCCCACCTCCGCGAGGTGCATCACCCCACTTGTTATTTTTTTCTCCAGTTTATACAAGACGCGATTCTTTTAACAAGGAACTTATTATTTTACCAACGTTCTTTTAAATATTTTTTCACATAAATTTAAATCATTATTACAAAGCAACATTTTAAAAAATAATTATATTTTTAATATAACTGTTATAGCATATTTAACTTTATATTTTAAAGCTTGATATTTTATTTATTTCAATGTTTAAAAATATATTACAAATTATGGTAGTTATTTAGTTATAAATTATAACACTTCTAACTTAAAATTATTTAATATTTGCATTAAGTAGTGGAATAGTGGAACAATTATATTACAGAGTGTTCCATTACACTCCACTCATCAAAAACTTTAAATCAAGTATTAAAATATTCTTGATTTTTAAAAATGTTGTTTTATAATGACTTTAGGTTATATAAAAGTATATATTTCTAATATATATATAATAATAGTTTTTCGAAGTAACGTTAGTTATATGTCCAGGCGTTTTGGGGGTTCACCCCCCCACCCTCGAAAATAATTTCGAGTAACGAGGAAAAAATTGTTTTATTATGTTGTGACACAATTTGTATTGCTAAATTTTGTAAAAGCTCCCCGAAATTTTTTTTTTGTGTACGTGCCTGTATATGTCTCATATAAAAAGAATCACCCGATATTGATTACACAATAGTCGATTGCAATTAAAATTTTATTGTATATATTATGCACACAAGATCATTCATCTACAAATTGAAGTCGGTAAAAAAAGGCCGATTGTCCTTAAGTCTTTTACCCCGCACTCACAAAATAAAAGTCGTATTAGCCTAAAGTCCTACCTTCAATATTTAATACCTAATTATCAGTACACGCTTCATTACATACCTAAGCTTATCTAATCATAAAACGTGTGCAGATAGGTTTCAAGCTATACATCAAATTATCACGTCGATGGAAAACTTTGATGCTCACGATATTCATACATCTCATGGTTTAAAAAACGAATCACCATACTCTTAATATTAAATAATGGACGAATTATATGATTTTCAGGGTGTTCTTTTTATAAATAATTCAAAATAAACACTAAATAAAAAAAATACACTTACATTTTCTCTTTTTTAAACTCTTATATAGTGTCACATTTACAAACATTAAACTATTTTCTACATTATTGCACGGCCGCACGGATGAACCAGTGAACATAATCTGCAGTTTACCGAATTCGTATATAAACATTTGTTACTAGGACCATACATCAATACGCAATACGCATATTATATATATAATCATATGAATAAATAACTATAATTCGACAAGTGTGTAGTTGCACGTTTGAGGGCGAATCGTTTTACCGTCATCACTGGCGTAGTACCTTTATAAAAGCGGGCTCGAGGAATTTATCAATCATATGAGAGTATATTATATTTATATATAAACACTATACACACATGAAGATACAGAGCGATTCTCTTAACGCGACGTCATCGATACTATATTATGTTGATATAACGCATGTGAGCAGGTTTTCTATCACCAAAACAACTCGTCAAAAATTTTGAATAAAAAAACTGAATCAGTTTAAAAATTTCCAGTAATTTTGCCTTAGTAATACATACAATGCATATATTATCCCGGTCGCCGTTCGAAAATCAAAAGTCCCCGCTACCCACACACTCAAATACTTAAGCGTACAAGAAGTATTTTATAAGACTCGGGCCATACCTTTAATGCTATAACTATTTTATTATTTACACGTCCCTACAAACAGTACTCCAAAAAAGACAAAAGCGTTTCAATTATCTAGACGTGTAGAGATAAAAAATATATACCAATCCATTTGTGTTAAAAGAATCGTCCTGTATATTTTGCAAAAATTTATACAGCCGGATCAAAAATCAAAACTCACCAAAGCCTCGTCGATATCGTATAGTATAATTGTAGGTATACGCCAGTGTGTTTTCTTACTATTCAGCATATAATTAACCTTATCAATATAGGTAGGTAAATATATATAATTCTCAGTTTAAACGAGTTGCGGCTTTCACTCAGATATTTGTGCGATTTTACCGTATAATTTAACGTCACTTTCAAACATGTATCGCATGTACCAATGTACGGTGTATAATAAACGCGATAAGCGACTGGACGTAAACAAACCATTAGCTGGACATGTATGAGACCTACGTTGTTATAGAGAAATAGTAAAAAAAAATTATAAGGTATAGGTACTGCTATAACTTTACTATGCTAATGGACATTGGGTTGCAGTATCGAAAGGTATCAAAGATCCTTTGTGATGTCCTTGGACAATTTTCCTGAGTCTCTCATCAGTACCTATTCATTTATTTAATTTTAAACAGGCAAGGACCAATAAAATAATTGAGATTAATAATAAAAACAGTAGTACGACGAATATGATAAACACAAATAGAGATTACGAAAAATTGTCTATAGATATACAAATAAAATTCTAATTAGTTTAGGTATTTTTATTTTATAACTATGTATTTCATAATTTTATAATATATGGGTATTATTTGTACGGTAAGTTACTTGACGACTCAAGTATAATAAGTTTGTAGACCGTATAGTACTACACGTACGTAAGCATAAAGAACGATAAACGACTAAAGAAATCAGGTCTGTCAATATTTTCGAGAAAAAGCTTAAACACGAAATATAAGTCTAATTGTACACGATGGTGCTTTATACGTTTAATAAACTGGAACTATAAATTATATATATTAAGGTGTACTGTAGTCTATAGTAGCTAGTACTAGCTACTACTTAATAGTTATATAAGCTAACTAACTATAAACTTCTAAAAGTGGAGCGTACTAAGGGCGAGTATGTACAAAAGATTCTTGTTAATATGCCGAACATCAAAAATACAATTCCTCAAATGAAATTTAAATCCTTCTAAACTACTATATCGCACTAAAATACCATTTCAATAAAATTTGAATTTTTTAGATACGACATAACGAGTTTATTTGCAACAGTTAAAACTTAAAACTCCTTATTGTTTATAATTGACGAATGGACATTGAGTACGTGCGTCTCTATTTGAGTGGATAAATTACATTCCATCAAATTGTAAAACAAACCAATCCAAAAATATTAAGCTTTCGATACCCTCACGACGTCACAACTCACAATACTACATTAAGGATACTCGATGCATTTACATTTTAAAATACTCATGTAGTTACAATAATCAGAATCGCGTTCACATCAAATCTCTTTGAAACTATTATTTATATAATACATGTATAAATACCACCTATAGCGGCTATAGCCTATAGGTAAGTTCATATTTTATTTAAACAGCGATAATACCGAAATATATCTGCATTAGATGCCGATTTCCGCGCAGTCCATAATTGTATTTCATAATAGATAGGTATTATATATTATAAATTATAATACTATAATTATATAATATACTATTATTATAATGTAACGTCAGATTTGAAGAAAATATGAAAAAAACATAAGCTCGCGGTGCTAAGTATGTTTTACACGACGTTAATTATGATGTAACTACCAGCTATACTATGATTTATGGTCTTTGATCTCTTTATAATCATTATTTTGTTTTCATCTGATATTACAAAAATATAAAACGTATAGAGTTAAACATACGCTCTCATAATATATAATGTTTATAGATTAATTGTTTCTATTACTGTAGCTCATAGGTAAGGTATAGTGCGTGGTTTGAACTAAATACAAATTGGCAATTACCAATAATAAATAATCTACACGTTTTATTTAATAAAAATAAAAAAATGAATACTTTATATCACTAATGTGATATCAGGAGCCAAGACTTCAAATAAAAATTATCTTATATATAAGAATACGCTCTTAGTTTTTTTGGGTAATTTTTCTATTGTAATTACGATTTAGTGATTTAAGTATCCACGTATTATGTATGATTAAGAAAACATTCCCAATAATAATAAAAAAATATACGTATAAATGGATTAGCAGCCAGTTAAGATATTGAACAGTTTAATAGAAAACAAATGTATTGTTCAATTAAAATTTAAATGTAGCCTGTACAGCTGTAAAGTTGATAAAACATAGTATAATATAATACCAATTAAATGCTTTTAATTTGTAATACAATATTGTACATGTCAGATAATTTTCCAAAATAAATAGATTTTAAATATTATACAAGTTAACAATAATTCTGTAAAATTGTATAATGTATTATATTATTAAGAAAGTACTTAATAATTAATGTATTGAGCCAAAAATAGGTGCGCAAAACAATTCCAAACATTAAAATATATTCTGAGATGTATAATAATATACAGTTAAACCTCTCTATAACGGAATCGCTTGGGACCAATAACAATTTTCATTAAAAGAAGATTTCCATTATAGAGAGGTAAATGTCACTACTGTATTTGAACCGGACCTATTGATATTTTTGAGTTTTAGTCCCATAAAACAATGACCATGTGTACATGCATACAATATTGCATATTGGACCATTCAAACAAAAGCTCTACCTAGTTATGTTTGAAGTTATTATCACATCTAATAATGTAATTTTAAAACGAAGTAATTTATATGTGTCAACACATTAACAATAATTATATAAAATATTCTGCGTGTAATAGTTTGATTTGGTTTCAACAGTTATTCTAAACAAGCAGGCTTATTTGCAACTTGCGAGCGCGTTATGTATACATTTCGCAATAAATTGTATTACACAAAGTGTTGGTACATTTTGTACTAAAAAATAAACGGGATAAAACCTTTCCCGTAACATTTGGTAGAACTTTAATTATGATCATTTTCCTTACTGATAGTTTATAATGAGACAACACGATTTTGATGTCTGTTATACAATTATTACAATTTAATGATATTGAATTGATATATTATTGATATATACATATTAGAACTATATAATTAGGTATGTAAAGTTTTAAATAAATATCTAATCTAATCTGCCCGGCCTTTGTGCGCTAGATGTTTTGTTTGTTTTGTTTGACATGTATACCTATGTATATACTTTTATACCTACTGCGTTATAATAATATACTATATATTTGTACTAATTAGCCATTGATATTATTATTGTGCAGCCACCTGCCACTTGCCAGACAAGGCATTAATCTAATACGGCAATAACATGATCTATAAAATAACGAGATTTTACATGTAATGACGAATGTATTGGTATTTTACGTCATCCACAATCGCATTGGAAAAACAATTTTAATGAAAACAAATTTCAGATTTTATATTGTTGTATTTTTAAGTACATAATACACATATTAATACAGACGTGAATCAAACTAAAAATATATAGATATTAGGTATTACGAAACTAGTACAATGGGCGTACCACCCATTTTAAATGTGTTTTATCGTGAATTTAAAAAGACTTACGAGGGTGGGAGGCAAATATGAAAATAATAAAAGGACGCTATATCTACATTTGTTTTCTCCGTTGTAACAATAAAACGACGTAAATTTGCTATGCAACGTGCTTGTAAAGGCAGATACGATTGCAAATGCGGGTGTAGTGGGTATCGTCTTAATGACTCAGAGCGGTGTTTTTTGAGGAAAGATATTTTATTTTATTTTAAAATATACATGGCAGTAGTAGCCATTGGAAGTGTGCTGAATATTGTGGCATACTATTATTCCTTAACGAAAACAATGGAGTGTGGACTTTTAAGTTTAAAAAAAATGAACATAAAATTTGCATAAAAATTATTGTACAGTAATTATATCATGTCACGTTATTGGCAATGATTCTTGATGCGGTGATTAGGTACCTCCATTGACGGATCTCCAGTACAATCTCAGTAGACTTAATATAAGATTAAAAGAGTAAAAACAGTAGTCACTAGTCATATCATATGATAAAATCCGAATTACGTAGATTCTTAATCCTCTTCCTAGTTCTTCTAATTGTACAATCAAGTTCAACCTATTATACATAGGTAGTACTATAATTTATATTTACTTTAACCGTAGTAAATATTATGATCATAATATTACTGACTACTGAGTCAACGAGAACGGTTATATTGGGTTTGGGTTATAAGCGGCAACTATGATCATTTTTACATTTTTTTAAATCATTTTCCTATTATACATCTATACATATTAGGTAATATTATAGGTACAAGGTACTATTATAAGCATCTGTACTCAGTGTGTTGAATAAAATGTAATTTGTATACATAATACATTAACGTTGTTTAAATTTTTGTTAGTAATTAATAAAAAAATATCTGATAAATAAATAGGTTATGGATTATAGTCGAGCCTATTTCCAATATACATCATACATATACTACCCATTATCGATATAATGATACAATCAAATATTAACTAAACAGCATTATTATTTCAAACCGTAAAAATTTGATAAAAATATATAGTTTTTAATAATATCATAAATTATTAATTAAAAATAAATGTATTTACCTTTAAAATGGAATTATGCAAACGGAACAATTAAATATACGTCCAATGGATAAATGAATAGGTTTGAGTTTGAGTTTTCCAAGTGATCGAGTCTTGAACCTTATTAGTTTGATTGTTTGCACGCTACTATACACTTGTGTTCGAATCATGAACCGGTCATTCATTCTGATCATGTTTTTATCAAATCTGTAGGTAGGAAGGTACCTACACCGATTTTATAATATTAATAAATTACAAGTACCTACCTTTGATAATTTTCAAGTATATCTATACGCATCACAATTAAACTAGCTACTTTTTATTATATAAAAAAACCTTTTGTAATAATAGTTTAATTGTTATGTCTTATAAATTTATTATTGTTACTATTATTATAGTAAAAAATAACAAAAACTAGGTACATTCTCTCATATATTGTCTCTTTTCCCATGGTAGCGGCCCTAGACAATATCTGTTCTAAAACACATAATAATTAGTAGTGTATTTTGGCAGTTAAATAATTTTGAGTTACCTAAATTATAATTATCTAATATATCGTTAAGATAATTACATTTTTATTTTTATTATTGTTATTTAATTAAATTAGTTTTACAACAACAATTAATAAACTCGTAAAATACTATCTTTATTTTATAAATATTTACAAGAAATTAATGCGAAATAATCAACAATTATTTAATACCCATTATTATGGTCCGTACAGCGTATCCCTAAATCCTTAATAATACCAATAAAATAAGTTTTGTAATTATGCAACTCGATAAAAAATGTTTTTCTGTGTTAATTCATAAGCTAATAACCACAGATACTTGAAATTTAATAAAAAATGTTTATATTAGTGTTTTATATACATGATAAAATATAATTTTTAAATATTTTGACCATTTTTGAGCTATTTATATTATTTATATCATTATTTTATTTTTGTGGATGAGTACACGATAAGTTGTCGATAAAATGCTTCGATTTTCAAAAGTGGGAATTTTTTTGGATATAAAATTGGATCTAATTTGTATTTTAAATAGGTAACATTTTAAAGTTCTTAGTACTTATTTTTATAATCGGGAAAAACAACCCAGGAAAAATTCAAGGAAAAACAGGCTATTTTACGTAATTCCATACAAGGCAACTTTATATGTTATACAAGTTATAATTGATATACAAGACAAATTATATCATTTTTTTGGGGGAGTTAAAGGCTTTGACATTTGATGTCATTAGCCTGCAAGTTTACATATTAGTCTTATTTATATGGCGAAATAAATTGTAGTAAACAGTTGAAGGAGTTAAATAGTACCTATTATATACTCGTATTAAGTATATTATTTTCAGGAACGTAATTTCAATAAAAAAACAGGGAGTGCTGAAGCCTCTCTATTTTTTTTTAATGTGTTATATCTATTGGTTGTGGATATCTATAACTATTAAAATCTAAATTATAATGAAACAATTTGGGGGGCTTAACCCCTCCCCCAAAATGCATCTATGATTATTTTACATTATTATATTGAAAAAATTAAATATATTTTTAGTGTTTACCTCCTCAGGTGATTGTTGCGTCGTTTAATATTTTTTAAAAAGCTAGTATATTTCGGGAATTCTAGTAAAATATGTTTGATGGTAAACTTGTATAATTATTTATGGAATTGCATTATGATTTTTAAATGTCCTTTTCGATACCTACCTACAACTATGTACGTTAATAAAAAGGGGAAAAAAAGTAGTACGTACAAATAAAATACAAATTTCATAAAAGTAATTTCATTTGAACGATCTAATATTTCTTTAAATTTCTAAAAAAAATACAAATTTCATTCATATGTATATGTGCTTTGCGCAAAATTGAAAATGGACATGAACGTTACAATTGTATGCACTATGACCTCTGATTTTAAGCAAATACTTCAAAATAATAATTTTAAAGTATTTTGTGTAAGGACATACATATATAGTTATTAGTTATTACTTATTAAGCTGTCGTGGTTGTGATTATTTCACTGAGTATGCATAAACTATTGATAAACTGGGGTATCATACTTTCATCGGTCGTTATGACTCGAGTAGTCGAGTGTCATGATCATTGATCACACTTTAGTATACGAGGCATCTGGCTTAACTTCAGAAGTTTGCAAACACTTACTTACAAATTTAAAATTTTAGGATACCAAAATAAACATCAATGGAAATTGATAATATCGAGGGTCGTTTGATTGTATGAAGCCCGATGAAGGTACTCCAATTAAAACCACCAGACAATATAGAGAAAACAATCCATTGTAAATTAATTCAATCGAAAGTCATCGACAACCTATGACCTATGTATAAGTACATTACTATGAGATGATTAATATACAATATTTACATACAAACAGGCTGTTTGTAACAGTTAAGTACAGATTCTGTCCACGTGATCACACTACGTTTGCTACCCCGAATCCCAATTACTTCGTATCTAAATTAAATTAGAACGGTGGCCTTGTAACGGTTCTTACAAGGAGCTGGTTGTAATTTATAACAAGGACTCATCACTCATCTATCCTTTTTGATCATTTCTGAACTACGTGCCCGTAGCCCTCGTTAATTTTTCTACACGTGATACAACAACAGTTTTAGAAGTGCCTACCTGTTAAAGCAGTAATACAAGTAGGTACGACGTTCTGGCAAATGGCAAGTATCTGTATGTTGAGATGATGATATTAATCATTGAGACTTTTGATGGTATGCCTTCATTTTGTCGTTGAAGTTTTATATCTATCGATTATTAATAAAGCTTATTAAAGTAATTAGTTAATTTTATCCGTACGTAAGTATCGTACGATTATTGCGATTGCGCAAACTTGGAGTTTTTTGTTTTGATTTCATAAAACCACAATAACCCGATAAAAAGCAATCTTCAGAAAAATAATGTATTCACAATTAATGTATAATTATTATTTAATAATGTGTATGGCATAAATATTATTGCAATAATATAATTATATAGTAATTTAGAAGCTATGTGTGCCTACCTAATTATAATTCATGTCCGATGATGAATATCTGCAGTAGAGAGAATTAAAATTTTAGTAGGATTCATTTTTAAGGACTTCGTAATTTTGATGATATTGTTTGGATACTTAAGTATTTAAGTATACGTATACATATATTTACCTGTTGTATCTTGTATGTTCTGCGCCATCTCAGCCACTTAACAATGATATGAATTTTTTAATAATTGTTCAACAACCACAAAAATCCATAGTCAACCAAGCTTCCATAGTTAATATTTATTCGTTTGAAATTAAAAACACTGTTTTTCCTTGATTTTTCATCTAAATTTAAATCTAAAATTATAAAATTATTGTATTCAATTTCATTATAATTTTCCATGTTTTTATCAATTACACTGAAGTCCTAAATTGTGAATATTTTTTATACCAGGAAATTTGAATACCTATCATATAATATGTATATATCAAATAAAAGCTAAATCTCAACTTTTTTCACTGCAGTGTTTCACCATGTCCTAGTAAGTTGAGACTTACAAATGCTCACATTAAGCTAGCGATTAGCTTTTATTTTTTCAACAATAATAAAATGTCGTCAAGTAGGCACTTAACTGTTCTACTGAACAGTAAAGTGTCAAGTGTACTCCTCATCATTGAGTAGGTTACAGTAAGAGATGCGTTAAATCAATGATAAATCATTGTACACGATAAAAACAATACTGAGCGAAGACGGACTAATTTATCGGTAATTAAGGTATCGCCTTTAAAAAATATTTGTATCATAAAAAAATTAAGAAAAACGCACATAATCGTAAATCAACACATTCGTCGATTCGCTAGAATCTAATAAACAATAATTATAATAATAAAAATCATTCATTATTGAAAATCAAAATCGCTCCGCACAGAATCAAATTAGTACCAATTGGATACTGCTGTACACTAGATATGTGTCGAGTGAGTTGTAATGAATGTGTTAAATCTGAATTGACTCAATTCAATGATAATATATTATCATTGTTTATGGAAAATGATTCTTAGCGGAGACGGTGTCTGTCAGTCATTTATACTTTCTATCACTAAGCCAGGCGCGGATCCTGACTAAATTTACGGGGGGGGGGGAAATACCATGTACGTATCGTATTTTATCGGCTGCCAAAAACAGATGGGAGTTTACCAATTGCGCTTAAAATGACCTTTTAATATACCAATTGCGTTCTGTCTTTTTTGGGTCGATATACTAATTGCGCTCAGTTGTTTTCAGGGTTTATAATATTATTCTACATTACACCTAGTATATAAAAATATGTATTTTAAATAGATTTATAGGTACTATTATCAGCTTGTAGCTTGTTGTATTTTCCCGTAATTTCGTATACGTTTTGCTTTAAATTAAGTATATTTGAATGTATATTAGTTAGCTATATTTAATTGTGTATATACATATGTAGCTTTTTCCGCCGTGTAGTAACTTACATATGTCCATGTAAAAAAAAGGAACCTAAAATATAAGTAGCGCAATTGGTATACTGACCTAAAGTACAAATATTGTTTTAGGCGCAACTGGTCCATGCCCAAACAGATATCCAAAAATTTACCTATGTGGCAGAGTCTACAGGGGGGGGCATGGCCCCTTGGATCCGTGTCTGCACTAAGCATATTTTATGGAAAGTTTTTTTGATATTGATATATTAAGGTAATTTATTCTAGTATTGGCAATACAATCAATCAATTTATGTCGAAAAAATGTCATTGTGTGTACACACTACACAATATAATATTATACGATAAAAGTTTAAAATTTCAATTTCAAACTTTTATGAAAATGTAAGAGAAATATTGTATTCATTTTTCAAATTTTAGATATAAAAAGAACAATTTTTATGGATTTTTAACTACAAAATAATTTGAAAATTTTCAAGACTTTATACTATCTCGTTACATTTAGAAATTTAGATTTAAATAAAGCTATGAGGAACCTTGTATTAAATTTTCAAGTATTTTGACCCAGCGAAAGTTGTTTTATCAACATTTATAAAAAAAAAAAAAAAAAACAATACAAATTAAAGATAGCCAAAAATATATTCAAAATATTTAGAAGCTTATAACATGTGTATATCAAACATTTAATGACAATTTCAAGTATTTCATCAAAAACTAGTATAGCGTAAAGATTTCTTTAAATTATTGTTTGTTTTTCCTAATTATTTTGAATAATAACTGGATATTTTTTATTTTGATAACTCTAAAAGTCTAAAGTAAATAAAAAATCCAATTAGCTATCAGAAACCATTTCAAAATAGGAAATCGAAAAATTTTTTGAACTACTTATTGCGTAAACATAAAAAATTAATTAATATAAAAACATTAAAAACACACATTATTGTAAAATTAATATAGGTATTTATCACTGTACTCAGAATCTAAAGAGAAATTTATTCTGTTCCCCTATAAATTTAATTTTAATTCATATAGATATGAATTCTCTGACTTATAATTTAAAAATAATTGTATGTACCATATTTTCCATTCATTAGCAAAATTTAGATACATATGAGTAAAATACTTTCCAATTATTTTTTATGACCATAGATTCTATTAAGAAGATGTCAACGTATTATTTGTTTTCTCTCTCTGATCCAAGGTCTCACGAATAAGCAATCCAAGTTTTTATAACATTTGAATTATGTCTTATAGTCATAACTCATAATCCAATAAATAAACAAGCAAAATCTTATGATAATTGTAAACGTGATTTGTCATGATTCATGTAGATATTAATTAATTTTTTTTATACGTTTAAGATAACTAACATAATAATTGGCTTAAAAGATAGAAATACAATTAAAATGAAATGTATCATATACATGATTGGTTTACAAGAATGCAAATTGACAAGTATGAATAACTATCATACCCACAGTGTATTTCCTAATCTGGTAGATGAAATGATTTATTGTAAAATAAACATGCGACATATGTATGTTATTAATATTTTATTAAGAACATTTCCTGAAGTTCAACACTTCTAATTACTAATTTAAAATTTCTATCATCTTACTGAACCACGTGATTATGTGAAGAAGTTAAATTATTATTGCACAACACAAATTTCCTTCAAGCCGCTTTAAATTTATTTACGTTATTAAATAGTAATTTTAAATTTAGTAGTAGTAGCTGAAATTAATAATATTTCAATGTAATTTTTGTCAAATATATGATGAAATAAATGCTGGTTATCATGTTTTAAAAGTTTAAATATTAAAATTGTGTAATGGGTAAGATTACATGGTTTAATAAAAAAATGACTTAACTTATACATATAAAAAAAAACTCACGAATTCAGTTTTTGTTAAATAAATAAACTATTTTTGTAGTTTTAAACTGATGAAAAAAAAAACAAAAAAAAACCATAGGTTATGTACTTATTATAAAGTATAGAATAATTTGGCAATTCTTAAAATAAGTTTTAAAAAATTGTATAATACAGATTATATATATATAATACATAATGTATATTCTTTTCTGGTCAATTCAAATAGGTATAGTTTTTATAAATAAGTGAATTTTAATAGAGCATTAAATTAATGTGCAACTCAGACTTAAGCAATAAGTCGTAGATTTGTCATTACTTTTATATAATTACAATATAGTTAGGAGTATACTACTATAACATATTAGCACATTATTGTAACATATGTTTAAACATACTATAAAAGATCCTTTAAGAAATAGTTAGTAGTAATATGCCAGTAGGTAGTACAATAATTGACAATAGACAATAGTCGATAATATACTACAGTATCTTGTTAAAAAGGATATTCACATTAGTATATTTTTCTAGGAACTATGATATATGCCTCTAAATTTCATCATTGATTATATCAAATGTACCTTCACGGTTACTTTTAACTTTCATAATTTTTCCTTTGGTTACTTTTTCCCAACCTTGAATAGCACCTTTGTTTAATATCCATTCAGGTGACACTGCCATTTCAGAAGCACGCTGCAATATGAGATCATCACTGGTATTTTTAATATGACGTTTTCTCTTTACCGCAATTGTGGGTTCATCTAATGAAGAGTTCAGTAATTTGGGTGATCCATTGAATAGATGAATACCTATTGATTCGTCAGTATTGTCAACTTTGTGTTTTTTATGTTTTGATTTTTTTTCAATTATTTGGCTAAAAAAACATTGAAATACAATACTAATTACATAATAATTAATAATAAACAATAATAATATTTAAGAATTATAGCAATGAGAAACTGTAGAAATAAGATGATTCAAATTTAATATTTTCAAGATGTTAAATACAATTTAAAAGAATTATTGTACAAGAGGTACAAAGACACCAACAATTCTTTTGACAGTTGTATGCCAAACAATTTGTTCAAAATCATGGTTTTGCAACTCCAATAATAAAATGACTTAAAAAGTCATAAAAAGTTTAACAAAATAAATTTAAAAACTTGTAGGTACTAAATATAAGTATGGAGGTTTTTTAGTTTTCTAACATGTTGTCTGCATACATATTTTTTTTTTTTGTATTCACTCTAGTGTGTTCATATAAAAATGGCTTATAATAAATAAAAATTAGTAATTACACTCATACTCATACTAATAAATGTCAAATAGTATAAAACACATATTTAATAATAATTTATTGAACTATGTAAACCAATGATAAAAAAAAATCACTAGCTATGTGTACAAAATAATAAAAATTCATTTCAAATTAATTTGATGCCTAATAGTTAATAACACTAAACGTGTTAATTTTTATGTCAATATACTAATGGAATAACATGAGATATTATATTATCTAGTATTATCTTATATTATTTACCTTTCTAAATGTTTGAATAAGCTTTTAGCTACATATTCTTGAAATTCTGGAGTCACCTTGATAAAATTATGGTTATGTACATCATCTTCAATAACATTCCTAAGAGATGGTTTTGTTTGTACAACATTGATACCTAAAATAAAAATAACAAACGTTATAATATAATTAACAGTATGAATATCAGAACTGATTATATTATTTTATTTATTAATTAAGATACTTATCAGCAGATTCAGGAATATTTGTTGTATAAGTATATTAAATACATTTTTATTTTTTTAATAGAAATCATAAAGTGTTGAAAATTAAAACAATTATTTTATTGATAACTTGATATAAATGTCTAAAATAATAATAACATTTGAAAATACATAGTAAATAAGAGATATTTGCCCAGAAACTACAGGCATATCCAAAAATGAAATTATAGAACATTTTTACCATTCTTTTTAAAAATTATTCTAAAGGATAAAATCAAAAATACGAGAAATTTGTAAACTATTTTCAGGATAATTCTTTATGTATTATTACTAGATCAATCACCAAACCATTACAGACTAAAAACACATCTAAATTTATACTAAAATACTATGAGCTGAAATAAAATCTTTAAGTTAATTTCTTTTTACAATATATTTGCTTATTGTACATAAAAATAAGATTAAACCAAGATTTTTAATAAAATAATTTCGAATTGAAGTGAACAAATAATTGTAGGCTCACATCTCATGCAAAAAGTTTCTAATAGTTACTTTAAAAAACAAAATATATGCTCACTTTTAATTTTGTCTGATTGTTTTTTGCTGGGGCTGTTGCTGTACAAGTCGTTGGTAAGTAAATCAGTGTCGATTGAGTCTTTGAGTATTCGCTTTGTGATTTCATCTTCGGACGACGAATCGTCTGACATGGCGCCAAGGTCTGAAAGCAATAAAATAGAATCATTGTCGCCGGATTGGCAGTTTTCATTCTCACTCACAAGACGTTCTAAATTTTAAAGCTCTACGCAAACAGACGACACACGATAGTTCTACCCAAATAACCTTTATCCTGTGTTTAGTTGTTTAGTAGATTTAGTTCTTCAGATTCAAACCTTCAGTCGATTCCACATGGCAAGCGGCATTCTCAAATTTTCAATTTCAATAATTCAAATGGTATCAGACTATCCGAGTAATATCATTGATTAAACAGTTATCACCGAAAGGATTCGTATCACAGAGGTACCGTGATCGTCTTGAACCGGCGCGTGGTAACAACAACAGCAATAATGATAATAATATTATTATTTATATTATACGTGGTCAAACGTGAGCACGAGACGTAACAACCGTTGTTCAATGTAAGTTAACGTTCAAATAATAATATGTTTTGATGTAATTGAGTCATAAAGCACACGTTGAAACATACATTATTACTCTATTAAGTCTAGAATTCTTAAATCGAACGCCCATCCATGTTCTGCCTTGCTAAAATGCCTTTTTTACAGACCCTGTCGGTATTCGTGTTGTGTTTTTGCGCGTGTCGTGCTACACAATCCAAAGGAGTAGTTTCCTTAGACTCGTTGACTTTTGACAAGGTAAACAGACTATAAACGTTATATTTTTCGCGGAGTTGTTATTTGTTGTTGATTTTTAAACAGCATTTACCATTATATACTAGTGTTTAGGTACAGTTTCTCTGTCATTAGGTTCTTTCAAAATTTAAAGTGTCAATCGTCAAATTCGATGTCTCATATCCATATGGCGAAAAACATGAAGAGTTTGTAAAATTAGGTTCTGCGTATCAATCGGTAGAAGATTTGCTTGTAGCTGAAGTACCAGTAAAAGATTATGGAGATAAAGACAATGAAGATTTGGCCATCAGGTTTGATAGATTTATCTGTTGATAAAAAATTACTGTGTACTTATTAATTTTTTTTTTATTAAGGTATGGTGTATCAAAAGAAGATTACCCAGCCGTGAAGTTGTTTGTGAATGGCCAATCAGAGCCGTATGTATATAATGATGAAGATTTCAATCAGGATAAATTACAAAAGTTTGTTGTTAAGCACAGCAAGGAAATTTTGTACATTGGACTTCCAGGTACATTAGAAAAGTTTGATGGTTTAGCATCAGAATTTGCCAAGGAAAAATCAGTGGACAAACGTAAAGAAATATTGCTGAGAGCTGAGAAGTTGTGGGATATCAGTGAGGGCAAGCAGAAGCAAAAGTCAGCTGAGGTGTATGTGAAGAGTATGAGAAAAGCTTTGGAAAAGGGTGACGAGTTTTTCCATACAGAAACTATTCGCATCAACAATGTGCTTAAGGGTTCAATGACTAAAGAAAAAAAAGCTGACTTAAGTGTTCGTTTAAACATTTTGGAGTCATTCAAAGTACAACATGATGAATTGTAAACTTCTTTTGTTAGATAGACCACTTATTTTAAATGAGGTATTTTTGGGGTTGTGATATTTTTGTAAACTATTTATTTTTTTTAAAAAAGAACATATTTTTATAATCACTTCATCGATCAATGATGCACATCAAGAGAAGTGCATTTATATTTTTGCATGTGTTGTCAGGCACGTATACAAGGAGGGGGGGGGGTTCAAACCCCCCAGAAATATTTTCAAGTAACGAGGAAAATATTGTTTTATTATGTTGCGGGACAATTTGTATTGCTAAATTTTGTAAACCCCCCAATTTTTTTTTTTGTATACGTGCCTGTGTGTTTTTCACAATATAAAACACAATTCACTCATAATTTTTATATGATAATTTATAATGTTAATAGTTAATAAAAAATAAAAATTTTTATGAATATAATATTTATTTATTTTTGAAATTTTCCTACAGTGCAATTAAAATTTGATTACTAATTTACTTTTTCTTTTATTTATTTCTTTGAAATGTTTAAACAATTCTTCAAAAGTTAAAAAATTGTTATCGATTTGATTTTTTTCTTAATACTTTACTGAAACATAACAGGTTCTTTTTAAAATATGACTACAACATAGTTATAATTCAACATAAATTTAATAAAATTAATACAACTTATTATTATACACATTATACAAGAATTGAAAACAAACTTATAATTTCTAAAAACTTTGATTGCGCTCAAAAACGTAGCACAATTTATAGGTGGGTGTTTTTTTCCTTACTGGTTTCATATCATACCAAACCCTTCAGCATAATTGATAGCTTTTGATAGTCGCTCATCAAGTTTATCTTTACTGCTGTATTCAGGTAGCAACAGGATGTTGAAACAAGTATGCGCGGTAGGTAGCCTGCACAATAAGGTATTTCTTAAATGTAATATGTATAAAAGAAGAATCTGTTGTACTATATTAGTAGTATAGTTGATGCATACCTGTCAGAATCTGAACCATTCCTCGTAATAGTCAGTTTTAATTTTCCAAGGCCACCAACAGGAACTCTATCACTTCCTGTTGTGAATTGTAATAACTTTTGCTGAGAGGCTCTAGGTAAGGCATGGGCAAATTCCCAGAAAAATTTAATAACTTCTGTGTCTTTGTGATATCCTCCTTCATAAAGTGTAGTTTCTTCTAACTCAGACATATCAAATACCTGAAAGCCTATTTTTAGAACTGGTATTTAAGAAACACTGAAATGTAATCTTACTTTACTGCCACACACTATTTGTTCAAGTTCTTCAGGCCAGAATAAGTATTGTAATGGAGATTCTTCCATAACATTTTGGAATCCACGGTAGAATGCATTGAACTGAACTCCGATTGATTCGTTGAGTAAAAAATCAGCATATTTATCCACAAATTCCTAAAATTATTATTAAAAATTATTTTGAACAAATTCATAGTATAATAAATTAACAAATCTTTACTCTTTTATTTATGTGGTTTACAGTAATATTATCTCCATTATCTATAAGATCATGATATACTATTTCACCAAATGCATCTTTATAGCAAATTCTAAATGTCTGCATAAACATTTCTTCAATATCATCTCCTTCATAATCCAACAAGTTCTTTAAGCCATTGTATAATTCCTTTGTAAATAAAAAAAAATTATATTATCTTAGACTCTATATAATGCATAAACATTACAATTTTCTACCTGATTCCAATCCTGTAGATCATTGAATGTACACCGTTTACCTAGTAACTTTCGATACACAACCATTGGTAAATTAATGTTTAATATGACATTGTTGTAAATTGCTAATCCAACTATGAGGCCAATCAATGAATATTGGGCAGCAGTTTCAAATGAGAATGAGTTAAACCAATAAGTAGGGTTTCCACTTTCGGAGTTCATAATCACAAACATGCCTAAAATAATACAAAAATTATTAGGCGTTATTTTTATTTTTAAGTTATAATTTATGATAGAAAATATAATTATACAAATATTTACCATAGTCTGGGTTAAATAATTCTTCGACAATGAGGTGGAAGAATTCTTTAGATACTCCACCTTCATCAACACCTTGTTCACCGTCAAATTCAACCGCCAATTGTTTTTTGAGATCCGACGGATTTTGCATGGCTACCATTTCAAGCTGAATAAGAAAAATTAAACATAAATAAATGTATGCAAACTGAAATACATTATACTATTTATATTTACTTCAACTAGAGCATCCTGGACAACATGTTCCCTCCTTACTTTAAGTTTGAGGTAAGGATGAGTAGGCTGACCTATTAATGTTTGTATAAGACAGAAACGTCTATTTTCATACATTCGTATTCGATTATCATAGTACAGCCCAAGAGTTTTAGTGGATGGGGTAAGAACAAACGAATGGGACATATACGAAAATTTTTCAATGCCATGTTCTCTCCAAGTTTGATAATCATCATCCATTTCTAGAGCATCACTCAATAACTCATTGTAAAATTTGGATATAGGAATTAATGGGGCACGACAGGCCAAAATATTTATCTATAACAAATATTTGATCAGCTTAAATCAAAACATTTAAATTTAATTTCATACTAACATTTAAAATTTCAGCTAATGGATCAATTTTATTAATTTTATTCTTTGGATGTGAATTAATAAGGATATCTTCCAGTAAATTTTCATCCCTTACATTTTCAGGTTTTTTCTCTATTTTTTCAGGCTGTTTAATATCTTCATTATCAACATTTGTATCGCATTCACCAGCCATAATACTTGCATAGTATAAAATCTATAATCCATAAGTTTATTGACATTAATATATGTAATAATTAAAAATATAGAATACTTACCAAAATTGTGTTATGCATTGTGCAATAGAAAATTTAGAGATAAGCAGTATCATTTAAATCACATGGATTTAGTTATCTCATGTTAAACTTATAATAACATACTTACTTAATTCAAATTCAAAAAAGATGAAGTGAAGTAGCAAAAGCTTTTAAGTTATAATTTAAATATCAATATAATAGCAATGTGTAATTTTATTTACCTTCATAGTTTTTGTAGCAAATACAACAGCAGTCTCATCTTGAAAAGTTGCATCATATTCAGTAGATATTAGTTGGAACGTTATAGCTTCTTGGAGACAATGTAATATTCGCCGTAAAGTGTTTTCGGATGACATTTCACTCCAGAATCTTGCAAGTTTTGCTTGTTCAGCAACTGGGAGTACACATGTGGCTGCTACAAGCCTAGGGACTATACGTTCTACAAATGCTAAGTCATCTAACCATGGCATTTCATAGATGATTTTAAGCGAATGTAACACATCCTCTAAATATTTATCACTGATTGGAAATGATTTTGACTTAAAATAATGTAATTCTACAGTGATTTTTGCTAAAAAAAAGAAAAGAAATGTGAATTTTTATAACGAGAATAATATAGTTTTTCAAATTAAGATATTTACCACATAAGGAACTAATGGCTAAACAAAGAACATTTTTATAAAACTCATTGTTAATGGTGGAATTAATTTTTTTATATGCTCGTGCTAACCCTTCTACATCTAATTGTTTGTCGCCATACACTTCCTCTCCTTCTACCTCATCGTCTTCATCCATTGAGTTATCATCCAATTCTTTTTCAATTTCCATTTCACGTATCTATTTAAGTAAAAATTATGTTAAATACTAGAATTAAATTAATAAATTAAATAAAAATTAAAATCTCACTTTTTCTTTGGTCATACTGGGGGATAAAGTCTTAGCATGATTATGAACTTTAAGCAAATCTTTTTTTTGTTTTAATTGGCGTTTTATAAAACTATTCCCCAATGCTTCTGGTGTTGAGAATACATGGTACAGAGCAGATAGTAACTCATTGTTATCTTTGTACGGATCAGGTCCTTTTTGTTGTCTTGCTAGTTCTATCAAATTGGTTTCATTCAAATATTTAATACCTGAAAACATCAAACAATACAAGTTTGTAACATTTAAAATACACATCATGTTAGTGTTTAGACTCTACACATGATACACTGAATGAAATTTCAGACAGGCATTTATAATATTACTAATAAGATAAAAGGTAGGAGGATTATCTTCGCAAATGTTAAATTCAAGACAAAGCATATACAAAGAAATATATAATATCTGCTGTTGCCAAAATTTGTAAAACAACACGCTAAACAACTAAAACGCATGTATTGGATTGAAGCCAAGTGGTGAAAGGACCTTCAATATTTATAAACAAATCAAATTATGTGCACTTTGTCTAATGTATGAAACAATTGTTGCTTATTGGCAAATAAATCAATAATATATAATATTAGTTATATATTTTGTTTAAATTAAGTAGGTAAGTAAACGTATTGATAGATGATATGAATGCAAATATGCAATATACAATTTTATAATAATATAATAATAATAATAATCTGACATTGTGCCAGCCTATGCTATTAAAAGACTGTCTGTTGACCTTTTGCGTAGTATTTATGATTTTTTTTTTTTAAATTCACACAAAGAACATGAATCAAAATTTGAAGAAAAAACATTGACCTGATTTATTGAGATGAGCTTTGAAATATTATTATACATACATACTATTTTGTAAAAAAATATTCAAAATTACCATTTTGAATAGAAGCAATTTGTTTTAAAGTTTTTTTCATAGTTTCCATGAAAGTTAAGTCTTCTACTTCATGCAAAACACACTCTGGTATTTCTAATGAAGCAACATCCAAATGATCCAAAATATCCTTGTTTGTTGAATGATTAGTAGTATTATTTTGTTCACAAGGATTTGTATGATCAGCTGTATGCTTCAATACATCTTCACTAACTTCTTCTTTAGAAAATTGAGTAGATGTACCTTGTTGTTGTTGTGCCATAGATTCAATTGGTGCAATAAATGAACCGTGTTCTTTTGTCATAGATTCGGCACTGACTATTTTAAAAGAAGATGAACTACCACCACTTTCTGTTTGAGAACAAGTATTAGTGGTTTGAGTAATCTGAGCATCTGATAATGATCTAGATAAGTCAGTTGTATGTACTGGATTTACTTGGAATACAGTACATGGATTTGTTTGTACACAAGCATCATGTGATAAACAAAGGGTATCTTGGGTATTGCTACAGCAAGCTAATGATGTATTGGCGTCATGTAAAGTATTTCCAGACACTGATGGGTTATTAGTGGTTCTTGCTACTTTCATGGGATGTTGATCACACAGTCTTGCATCAAGGCGAAATAATTGAATAGCGATAGCGGCTGCATCATTAGCTGACACCACATTAGTACACTGAAAAAAAATATTGATTAATAAATAAACAAATAAATAAATAACAATTAAGTTAACAATATATTTAATTGAAAATGTATTTCAAACCTATAAGACTGGGCATAAGACTTTTTTTTTTTGACAATAAAAATTAGGCTAATTTAAAATTGTTTGGGAATAATTTTGAAATTGTTATTGTATATTTGATATGTTTTAGTTCTCTCATAGGTACAATAGTATAACATATTATAAGTCACAACTCACAATGCTAACAGAATAATCGATTAATTTTAATATCTTCTAGCCGAAAATAATAAGTATACAATATGTGTACATAATTTGAATAGCACTTATTTTATAGTTATATTTTATACATTTAAAAATATTTTTAATGATAATAAATTAAAAACATAACTACTAGAAAGTAGTAACTAAAATATTCAGTGTATAATACAAAACTATAGAATTAATTGATAGTTTGACTATTAATAAAATTTATAATATTAGTAAAAATATTTTAATTAAATAAAATTAGTATTTTAAATAAATAATTTTTAGGTCTAAGTTTAGAGATGTTGTTAAAAGATTATCATTCTTAATTTGAGTAAAACATCAACATATAATTTTTTCCTACTATATTACTATACATGCATGTATTAATTAAATATGTTGAGTTAATAATGTTAGACTAACTAGAATTCTAAAAATATACAGATTTACCAAACAGTTACTTAATGATAATTCAGCTAGCCGATGATCTATGAAGAACTAATACATTCAGAAGGTTGGTCGAATGTGTGTTTCACAAATTAACTGACTTACTGTGATGTGTAGTAAGCCTAACAATGATAAAACATAAAATAAAATAAATTATAATCTTAGTATGGTTTTTTTTTTAATAAAACTACTAATAGATTATAAACCATAACATTTATATGTAATATATTATTATAAACATAAAATGTATGATATCTAAGCAGGAATTTTTTTTTGTTATTTACAAAAAAATAATTTATTGTTGTACAAAACAATTATATAATAAGTATGGTTTTGGATACAAATATATAAGTTAACATTTCATAAGGTTATGATTGAATCATTTTTTTTTTATTGTGATAAGCTTGATTAATAATAGATATAAAATGAATCGTAATACTCATTAGGTAATCAAAATTGTAAAAATCACTCTATGATCAAATAACATTTTCATAAGCTAATAAAGCTACTTAAATAGTAAATGATACAGTTAAAATAATAATAAACTTATGTTTATAAATATATTCTATATAGGTACAATAAGTATAAGATAACTAACATTTATAATTTACATTTAATTACTGGGCAAAAAAATAGTACTGTCAGCAAAATATTTGGATGGTATCTGTTCAAGGACAGAATCTACATCAGTTTATAGTTTTGCTGAAAATCAAATTCTAATTTCCAATTTATTTAATGGTTGTAATCAGACTATAACAAATGGCCATGTATAAAGAAATACATTTATTATCGCAGAGAAGCAAGCACAATTGTTACTTACCCTTTTACTGGATGCACAGTAATCATTAACACAATCGCCGTTGCCACAACCTTCTGTGATCAAATAGAAATAACGTTCGATCAATTTCTTGGCCAAGTCTCTTTTCATGTTGACATCAGATTCGGGGGAGCGGCGTTGCAATACCTGCTCAAACGCAAAATCTGAGCAGACGACCGGCCGATAAAACGATCACGAATAAGGTGTCTGCTGACAGAAAATAATAATGAAAAATACTGTAAAATCGACAGGACACCGACAACACCACTTACAATAAGCGGCGAATTATTTACTGATCGTCGTGTTGTTGTACGTCTACGACTGGCGCGATTCGGCGGTCGAGCCATTCGATTTTCGCAATACGATTTCTGAGTGATGACCGGTCAACGTCAAACGATGTTTAATATTTATCTACTAATTTCTGAACGTGACGACAATTGCTGCGTGTCTCTCTCGTTGTTTCACACGTTTCGGGTGCCCGCGATCGACACACCACGTCGTCGTTGGCCCTCGTCTAAATCTGCGACAGTGCGATTAGTGACTACAGACTAGAGAACAACCGAACAATACAGTAAATCGATAGCAGTCAGCAGACCGCCTGAGTGCGTGTGCGTGTGGTGCGTGTAATCACTCTTCTCTCCGTCTCACTCGCTCGCAATACATTTTCCTATTTGTTTATTTTCATTCGGTACGCGCGCAAAACAAAGAAGAAAAATGCGTATCAGATGTTTTGCGTTTGTGGGAAAAAAATATCGCAGGCCGAGAATAATAATAATAATAATAATAATTCGACGACGACGACGACGATGGGTGCCGACTGTACGAGCGCGGGGAAGCGCACGCGCGATACGGATTTCAAACAAGCGCGGGGAGGACGTAGTCAGCCGCCCGAGCGCGGAAGGTAAAGCTGGACGGAGGCGGATCGGGATTTTCGTCTGGTGGGTGTTGGGTAGGCGGTGGAGGGGTGGCGGACAGCAGCTGACGCGGAAAACCGCGACGTTCGACAGTCGTGGCGGAAAAAATCATCTCCATTCCCCCCCGCGGCGGTATTAAAAAGCTCCGTTATCACGACGGCATTTCCGGTATGGATGATAACGATTCGTTATCTAGGTATGCAAACATTCCAAAACGTCGTAATTAATTAAATTAAATTCGTCGGGAGAGGACGTCACACCCACATAACTTTGTACTTTGGTCGTCTTTGTCTTACACGTGGAAAACACGGCTAATTCGCGTTCAGCGGCACCAATAATTAATCCGTGTTGTTTGGTTTAATATTAGAATGAATATTGACTTATTAGCAAATTTAAAGCCAAGAACATTGTGTATATTGTGTACTTTTATTGGTTTTTAAGTTTTTCACGATAATTTGATTTTAAAACGAGTTCCTTATGATAGTTTTTTAAATTTCAATATTTTACTCGCTCATATCTTGTTTAAAAACTAAAATGTCGTAAAAAGTCAACCAGAGAACACGGATAAATATTTTTAATTTTAAGTTTGATATTTTTGAACGTTTGATATACGCGTTAGTAAGACGCACTAAACACATGCGGGTAATTGGCAAGACATTCAAAATATAATAATAACAGTTACATAATTATATTGGCGATGTAAAGAGATGAGCCAGCGAGGGCTTTTTAATTTTCACCCTTAAACGTGTTGTCTCCGACAAACGTACAAAGTATAACATATTATCTATCTGTGTTTGTTCATAGAGTTTTTATAATATTTTAATTTTTAAGCGAGTTATGAGTGTTTGACTACGTTTTTGTAGTAAGTTTAATAACTTGATAAGATTATGGAGTGTGAAATTGATAGTATAAAAATGTATTTTTCAAACAACCGGGTCAAGATGAGTGATTGAGTGATCGACTGGTGGTGCAATGCAATTCATATTACTCAATATTAGTTAATATACCTATAATATATGTCTATAATACGTGTAAAATATATTCATTGTCAATGATCAATTGGCCAGTCATTGGCCATTGTCGTGTTGGCCGAATTAAGCAAACAAATGCAATATAATAACATAATATTGTCTTATTATTCCTTTTTGAATTGACTACAGATATTATAGTATGCGATTTACGAATATAGTATGCGGTCTACCGCAAATAAATAAATTAAAAATTATATCATAATATTAAAGTATAATTATTGTAGCAGTAATAGTTAAAAATTAGTTTGTCAAAAAAATTGTTGTCAATGAGTATAAATAAATATAATGTAATATGTATATGTTATACAAAAACTTCCGCCAGATCTCTCAAAAATGCATTATATAAATCTGATTTATTTATGCCACGCCACCATGTTTCCATGAGATATCTGCAATAATATATATCATTGTATTATACGTATTACGTTAAATTTATTTATACTCATTGACAACAATTTTTTTGACAAACTAATTTTTAATAAAAAAATAAAAAATAGTAATAAGTATAAAATTGTTTATAAAAATCTTTTGCCAACATATCATTGAATGTGTAAAATATAAATTGTGTCGCGCAATAAATGACGTACTGAGCTATTGAGCCCATAGTCCATACTTTTACAAAATGTCGAAGTATTGTTATCTGTGTATAAGGCAATAAAGATAAAGTATTGACCGAAGAAAAAGATTAAAGTTTATCTATTAAAAATAAACTTAAGCCTATGTAAAAACCGCAGGTAGACCGCATCCTACAGTGGCCGGTAGAACCTGTTTGCCGGTAGACCGCATACTATATGACAGCCAATTATAATTTATATTATTGTGTTAATAAATTTTATATTATATATTGTACCTAATTATTATTATTACTATTATATCTATGTGCACATTTTCAATTTATAGACCTAAAAATATAGTCCATTAGTGTCTAATAACTAACAAAATTAATTTCATATATTTTGTTTATTTAATTTCTTCGTAGTAATGGAAAAAATTATTCACTAAAGTTATGAAAGTTTTTAACTTACACTCATTTTCAATTTGTTCGTGTATTCGAATCTACGAACTTTTTTGATGATTTATTGTAGTACGGACTTGTGCCGTGCCAATTGATATATTTTTTAGAGTGGGCTATTTGAGGAGGATTGTTAAAATGTTAAAGAAGCTATATTAAGTGTAGGTATTAACATAAACCGTATAATAGGTGAAATAATAATATTATAATACCTATCATTGTAAATTGTAATGCTTTAGAGTTTAGGATTTCACAACCTGGAGAGAGAGGTAAAGTATCACAAAAAAATCAGTTAATGAAAAATGTAGATCACGTTTTTATTATTAAAAGTTGAAAAAGAAAAAGACTACGAGTTTTTTGCCCGCGGAAGGTTGTGATGTTGAATCATTGTTGTGAGAGTCTTCAGTAGTGGTGTTCGGCTTTGTAAGCTGAAGCGTCGACCTTTTCGTATTTACCTGGCCAGTATTGGCCGTCATCTTCGGAATAGCTCGGGTAAACAGCCTTGTAAGCTGGAACTTCGACCTTTTCGTATTTGCCTGGCCAGTATTGGCCGTCATCTTCGGCGTAGGCTGGATATGCGTGGGCGGCATATGTCGTGGCTGGGTACACTGCTGCTGGGTATGCGGCGGGTACATGGTATGGAGTAGCTGCTGCTACTGGATAGTTGTACGGGTAGCCGGTGTAACCAGAGTATGCATATGAGAACGATCCAGGGGCTGAGACAGAGTAACCCAAAACCGCTGTGGAAAAAAAATCGATTAACGTCATTCCATTGTATTTACAGGAACTATTTGGAATTTGGTAAAATTTAATTTTCTAGAAACTAGAAGTACATTCATGTATTATAGATTATATTATTGGTAGTTATAATAGCTACTTACGAGCTGGGGCAGCGGCGATGTAAGCATGTTTCTTTGCTCTTACTCCTTCTTCAGCAGTAACGGAGTACACGACCAAGGTGAAGAATATCTGTACAGAGTAACAATATAATAGTAATAAATAAAAATGATCACGAATAATTTGTATTTGAAGTCATGAGTAAAATAAATACAGTGTAGAGTATTCATCACAAATTAAAATGTGATATATATTTAGTCATTTTTGTTTCAATTTTTAATAAACTGTTTTTTTCAATTAAATTAAAAATATACATCTGTACAAGTGGGTAAAATAAGACAGTAGAATATAATAATAGTTCACATTAAAGGTAAATAATCGTGCATGGCTTGAAAATATTTTATTGTCTATATAAATTTTCAGCGTGAATGAAAAATTATAACTTTCATAATATATATTTATATATACTCGTATAGTCGTATATATCGTAGATTCGTATACCACACGTTTAAATATTGATGTTTTCCATACTAACAGGAGCGAGTTGATTCAAGTTGTGTACCTATGCGTTTTGAGAATTTTTTGATGGTCGTTCGGTATTTTGACAACTTATTTTTAATTTTTAATCGTATAATAATAAACGCACAGTCACATTATATAATGCCGAATATATTACATTATAGTAAATAGGCCCAAAAAATTAATTGAAATATTTATGTGTTATGTTACGTAAAGAATAATAATTAATTATACGCGTTTAGACAACATCGAATGACGTTTAAAATAATATTGTTGAAATATAATATCTAATAATTGTATTTAAATTTATAAGCCTCCGATTCGTTGTATATATAGCTCTCGTGGGGTGTTCGATCGAAGCGTTGGAAATTATACTAAGCCATTAAGGTGAATTATAATTTATCGGTGTGACGGTATACTGTATGTCATTTTACGAGAGTTAAGACTTTTTGAAAAATATTATATATCAACCGAATAGTTGACCAGGGAATTTGCATTAGAAAAATAATAATTTATCATTTGCACAAATTATAAGAATAAAACCTGTGCTGAAATTTTATGTTGTTAATTCACTTACCAGATATTTGAAAGAAGCCATTTCGGTTAGGTGATTTCTTCTTGTGTTGCTTACAACGAATCTGCAAACTTCAACCTGTGGTCAATGTATACACTTGATAAGTGAGATGTAGTGTGATGCCGATGCCGGGTATCGTGGTCTTTTATATATACAGCCGGTAGATACCTAACTGCCCTGGGGTGGGTATCTGGGCGCCTGCTAGGGCGTTGTCTAACCAAAAGTATAAAATCCGGATTGTACGTATATTATAATATATATATATATATATATATATATATATATCAGGTGGAGACTAGAGAGTGCATAACGTATCAACTAAACGGTTAGTCGAGGTGACAGTGACCTTGGTCCTTGACCATGTGGAATGAACTGGGCACTTGTTTGCACTTAAAAATAAACGTAATATTTTATAAATTATAATTAATAAATATAAACACACAGGTTCAAAATTAGGCGTTGCCGGACATATATTGGTATTTAACGCATTGGTGTTTCATAACATTATAATATATGAGTGAATATTTCATGAAATATTTAAAAATTTAAAACATTTTGTTTAATTTTTGTAATATATTTATTTTTTGTTTTCAGTGATTGTTTTAATTATTAATATTGTAATAAAGTATTTAAGGTTTTTTTATTTTTACAATAAATTAATATATTATAAGTGTTTTAATTTACAATACAATACAATAAAAATCAATAATAATTATTTTTATATTTTAGTCACATATGGTTAAACATTTTTTTAATTATAGAATATAAATATATTGATTATTATATAGATATATTATTATTTTCATCTTTTACAAACTGGCTGTGTATTTTGGCAACCTCTCTTACTTGCAAGGTATCTAGGTAAAACATTTTGTACCTTTACTATTTCTTTGCGTGTACAAAATGTAGTTTTATAGTCACAAATCACATAAGGAAGAGGTCATCATCATCTAAAACGAGTTATTTATCTTTAAGAAATGAATGTAATAAAAACGAATGTACCCTAGTCCTAGTAGTATATATAAAAGTGTTGTATGGAAGATGTGGAACTTAATCCTTAGATATGTACCAAAATTAGGTTTAATTTATCTATAATGCGTTAAAAATAAGAAAATGTTTGAATAACGATTTTAGGCGATAATCAGCTTCCTTATATCCACATAAATTATCAAGTATGCATATTTAATAGTTCGAAAGCTTTATCATGTAATGTGACATCAATCATGATGACTGGATAATATGATATTGTTCTCACGCCTCATCTTGACATGCGGCATTTAAACTTTCATGATTACGATGATGCTCATATGATTGCAACTATTGCGTTTTATTACCTATATCATTATTTAACTTTATCATTATGAGATCAGAGCTGTCTGTGAAGTAAAATCGGAGATTTAGTTTTATTGTTTATATCTTGTGTATAAGTGTATAATAAGCCAATAGGTACTAAACTATATCGGAGTATAATATAATAGTTTTACTCAATCACATTTGTATATTATTATCAGGGTTCGGGATTTAATATTTTATAGCATTTGCATATCTATCATAGATGTAGTAAAACATATTAGAGTGATATTTAAGTTTTTATATTATAATTCCTTGATAAATATGGCAATACTATTATTAACATTATAATAACTCATGTGATTTAAAATATAATTAAAAATACTATTTGTGTAGCTATCTATCACAAAGTTATTGCATATTATTATATTAACGTGAGCTATTAATACCCAACAAAAGCAATTTTAAACGATCAAAAACAATGTAGTTATTCGAGTTGTATAATCATAATAGGAGAGCTTTCCTGTTTGAAAACATCAAATAGTTCAATGTGATCACAAAGGTAAATTTGTTGTTGACAACAAACATTTTTAGTAAATATTTACTTATATTATATATACATAAATTATTACTAATACACAATAATAACAATAAATTAATATGCAAAAAAAATATAAAAAACCTATATTTTATATGATTATGAACAATAGCGTATTATATAATTAAGCTTTAAAAATAAAATAATATTTCACTAACACTCAAAGGGGTGCTTAGCTTATTTTAATTAGTTGCAGCACAAATTATTACCGCCTTAACACCATTTATTCAAAGAAGTAACATTTTTTTGCATAAAATTGAATACATCACATAATAAATATTTAATTTACTCAAAAACATTGTGCACCATAATTTTAACAAAAATACAAAGTCATGTATTTATAATTTATATAAAAATATATATTATAAAAAAAACCTTACAATACCGTTCTTTATTTTCCATGTTTTCCTGTATTTATTTCATTTCATGGTTTATGAAAAAAAAGAAATTTAATACTACGAATTTAAGTGAGTAATTCATGATAGTATATACTGTAAAGTGTAGTTGTTTTAATAAAAATAATATTAGAATAGTTTGTACTTTAAAATTAAAATTAGGTATATAACATTACTAGTTGTATAACCCGATTTTACTCGGGAAGAAATTAACAAACATAAAATAAATAACAATTTTGATGTATTTTGGTTTTAGTGTAACTCAGTTCATTGGCAAATCTTCATAGGACAAAGGACGAGCTTTACGTTGTTTTGTTAATTTTGCTATAATTCTACCAAAATGGGCAAACTGCCTGTGGCAGATTGGATATAATAATTGGTATATTTTCAAATGTATTTAATACTATTAAGTTACGAACATATGTGCAATGTGTATATCTTTTTGATGTACATTTAAATAAAAACAATAAATTAAATATTATTTACTTTTATTTAAAAAAAATCTGCTGGCTAGTTAGTCTATGCCAATTTTTTTTAAAAATAATTTTACTTCTTTAACCAATTGCAATTCTATATAATATAAACAAAATAATGTTAGATTTTCGCAAACCAAAAACAAATGTATGTGTTAGTCACGCCCTAAAGTAACGTCAGAGTGTTAAAAAATGAACCTAAAAACACTCCCCCTATCACGATGAATCAATTGATATTATTATTATTATTGAAATTAGTCCCGTATAGTTTCTGAGATTAGCTGTTAGTAATAAACTAATTTCACATTTATTAATATTGAACGTGTGTGATTACGTCTTATTCATTAGTATGTATTAAAAATCACTTTCTGCAGCGTATTAAAACAGTAAATAATAAATTTACTTTGAATTTTCATAATTATTATTTTAAAAATAACTGAAACAAATTAAACTTAATTTAATTGACAATTCATTTTGTTATATAATCCATTTCGTTCGGGAATAAATTAAACGAATATAAAATACTCCGTATTCTAACTGGTGTATCTTTGTTTTAGTTTACATCATTTCAAGGGCAAATCGGTACCTTGTTTTGTAAACTAATTTAACCGAAATGGGCCATATGTCTTTGGCAGATGGACAAAGTAGCATAGCACTTGTTATTAACGGTATTAAAATACATTGATTTTTGATGTATATTTGAATAATAAATATTAAAACTGGTTACTGCCGTCTGCTTTTTATATTTTATAAATAATTATTATATTTATTTTTTAGTTTAGTTTTCTGTACAGATGGCGTCACTAGTATATTTCTATTTTATCTCTGAATAATATGAAGTGGGCCCATAATATAACTATGTTTCAAACTTGTTCCGTCATTGGCGTATATAGAAATTAATTTCCGGTAGGGGAGGGGGAAGGGTTAAAAAAATTTCCATTCTTAAATTCCAATAAATTATACAATCAAAATCAATTCCCGTACCAACCATACATTTCAGGGGGGTTTGAACCCTTATATGTATTCTTTAAATTGAAAAAACCTCGTTCGAATCTATTTGGTAGTTTTTGAGATTATCTGTAAAAAATAACTTATTTCCTTAGCCATTTTATTGGACTTAATAAATTAGGCGTGTAATCGGGTGAAATTTAGCCATAAAATCTACGAACTAAACTGTATAAATACCTCGCGTACTCAAAACAGATAGATGTCTGATTGGTACAATGGTAGGTATTTAATAGGTGGTACGTATGTAGTGCCATAATGGGTGACCGATCCGATTTCATATTTAAAATTTTAAGATGTGTTCTTACAAAAACGGACGAGACAAGCAACAAATTGAAGTATCCGATACACTATGCGATAATTAGTTAGTCAAGTATTGATTTACACTAGTTAAGACTGATATTTAATCAGACACGTTTTTCAACAAGGAAATTTTTCGATTTACTCCTGAACCAAATTTCACTTTTCCCGACTCAAGTCTCTGCGAGTTACAAATACGAAAATCCAGTATATTATAATAAACGTAGTTTAAAAATGGAAGTTTGTGTTAGCGTCTCAATTTTACAAGAATGAGTTATATTAAAGTTTGTTATATATTCGTATAAGACCGTTTATAATAATGAAGTTTTAGTAAAATTGTATTTCATAGTTAATTTATACAAAATAACTTGAAAATCCGCGTTGAATCAATTTGAAACGACAAACGATTAGTATAAATGAAAAAAAAAAACTAATCAATAATTTTTTCAAAAACATTTAATCAAATTGTTAGAATAATTATTATATGACATCATGGTATGAAAAATGTACATTAATAATATTAAAGTGGCATACTTAAATCTTTTTTTGTTACCATGAAATATATTTTAATCTGACTCTTACTATAGCAGTAGAAATAAGTTGGTATCTTTATTTTTAATAAATAATTTAATTAAAAAGTTTATTAATTAAATTTATTGTTGATACCATTTTTGCGGTATCATTTCCATCGAGTTTAATACTTTTAAACATTGTATTTAAAAATATTGATTTTGTAAAGTTTTTTAGTGTCAGTACATGGAATTACATTAAAATGAGATCTTTTGAAAATTCAATCTCACCAGTCATCACTTTATAAGCGTAAAAAATATTTTGAAACCTCTCAGCTCTTTAGAATTTCTGAGCATTACCATTTGTTATGTTATATGCGTTTCTTTAGTACAATCAAAAGTAGGTAGTAGTATTACAGTAAGAACTATTGGGCGTTTCTCTTTTCTATTTGATCTTCCCAGTAATGTTTATAATAATCAACAATCTTTCAAAACCTAGTTTAATTACTCAGGTTTAGTTCATTAGACAACTGACTAAGAAAACAATATAGCCTGAACCGTTATATTTTTATGGAATATTGAGTGTATATTGAATCATAACGTTGGAATTTTCGTAGATATACGTCTTTAACGTCGTCTTATACGTTAAATTACTTAAAAATCGTTATTTTTGTGGTCTCGAAAAAACACCACTCAGAGTGGGAAAAAAGGATAACAACGAATAATGATTAATAACAACAATCTGTCGAGTGTAAAGGTCTACTCAACCTGTCACCGTGGTAAATTTGTTCTTATTTTCTCTTGTATGCATTATTTTTTAATCGCCAAAGCCCCGTCGCCGACAAGACAGTGGTATAACATCGTACATTTATAAGGTAACTCTACTAAACAGGGAGGTGATTATTTTGACATTTGTGTGAAATCAATAAATAAATGTAAATAATACTCACAAGACACGATTAGGTAATGGAAAAAATCCGCGACTGTGATGTACCCAAATTGCCTATACGAAATGCCGTGTGTTCATATTCATTATTATTTAATTTATCGTTAACTAGTAATATTTAATACATTACTAAGTCACTAAAGCCAAAATTTAAATGTACTACATGAAAAAAATGACTAAAAATACGACTCAACGCACAATATAATATTAAAAAATTTTAAAATTGTTTGTAACATATTATAATATAAAATATAAATTATTAAATACGAATCGATTTGCATGATATAAATTTATATAATTGTTCGTTATCACGATTGATCTATTTTTTAAATAAAACGACCAATCTGTATAATATCGTATATTCATATATCTGATTATGTGACTAAAATGTCGTTTGTAAGACCATTGTACAGACATCGTTACCTTTGTTTGTTACAAAGGAAAAACATAGGTACCTACGTAATAAAAATAACAATACATAACTACATAATAATTGAATGAACGATAACTTAAAAGATAACTAAGAGGACGTCATAATTGGAAATGAGGTATTCAGGATGAACTTTGTTCTTACCTTTAATTTTGATGTTCAGTCAATTCACTCTAATACAAACATCACAAATCTGGGTCTGCTGAATGCAAATTTTTCGTATTGATGTTTGTGAAACGGAGACAATTAAACATGTGGGTGTAACAACTGTAACTTCCAGTGGTGTTATTTGCGTTGTTTAATAGAGGTATCAAAGCAGACAAATTTTTGTCATCATTAAGCCATTTTTTCTTAATCGTGGTATACTTTACAATATGTAATTTGCTTAGCGGTACATGTATGGATACATAGAATTAAAAGGTCGTTATAAATTGAATAGTTACTGTACTTTTTTCAACTGGTGTCTTTTGGATTTTGGAATTCATATATATCAGATACATTTAACCTGTAATACAGTGTATACAATGTATTTGGATTTTTCTTAAAATGTCAATGGAATATCCTACGCCGAATTGCCGAATACATTGTAAATAAAGACCATTATAAAATGTCGTATATGGGTGGACTTAGGATTCGACTTTTGCAGGAGCGGCTGAAATTCCATATAGTTTTTAAACATAATATAATAGCCCACGGGGACCTATCGAATTTTATTCTACACTGAATTGTCGAATCAGCTTCTTTTGTTTTTAGTCTATGGAAAATCTATACATAGACACACACCTTTAAGCCGTCATATGCTCTGTATGCAGTCTCCAGAGGGTCGCATATTACTACCGTACAACACCGAACATAATATTTTAGTCGGTTCCACGAGAATTTCGATTAGAATGAAAATATTCATTATCCGTCCATTAGGTATTTCTAATCACAAAACTATAATATTATAAATTATTTCAATTTACTCATTGCCATCGTCATCTTCATTCATCATCGTTCATAATCGTAGGGTGTGGCTAACAGATGGCGCCAAAGTCCTGCCGCCGCCGGTCCCCGGGTGCTTTTGAGCAGATGGGCCGTCAAACGCGCGCGCCAGTAATGCGTGTTGCGTATGACCAACCGGTCGCGGCGCACCGTTTCGTTTCCGTCGTCGAATACGCCGTCGGTTATAGTTCCGGTTTCGGGTTTTTCGACGCGTTCGCGTTTTTTGATGTGCTCGTGTGTGTTTTTTCACAGAGAATGAACGGACACCGATCGTCGCACGTAAGTTCAAAATTGATAATAATATATTTTTTGTTGTTTTTATTATTTTTTTTTTAAAAATATTTTTCTTATCTATAGATATAGGCGTAAATATGGTTAAAAATATTTGAGAAGGGGAGGGTTTGTAATATAAATTAACTCGTAAATTCGTGAATAGAGATAACATAATTTATTATATTGACTATTGACGAGGGTAGAATTTTTTTTTTGAGGGGGTAACCCTCCCACAATTTACGCCCATGTCTACGGTATCGCTTCTGATTTTCTTATGCATGAGGATTCACAATTTATTTGTTTTGTGCACAACGCTTGATTTTAGATAGGTATATTAATCACCACGGAAAACAATGTAACTGTGTGTTTAGTACATTTTTCAATGAATTATTTTTTCTATGTATAATATTAGGTATATTATACTTAAACGTTACTCTTTCATGGGTGATAAACATTTTTTTTCCCGATATCATTGATTCGTGAAAGGTTTGAGTCGTCCAATATACTTTACCCAAATAGGTATGTATCATAACTCAATTATTAATGTTCGCATTCTGTAAATTTTATAAATTTTTAATATGATAGTCTGAGATAATAGTTTCCACATTATGTTTAAAACTATGGAATTTCATTGAAAATTGAATGAAATTACACGTTTTTGACAAAATGTCTAAACTAGTAAATTCATTTACATATTTTAAAAATATAAAACTTTAAATATCTAGGTACACCCACACACACACACGCACATACATAAGTACTCATACTATATAATTATTTGAGAGTCTCGGAAAGCTATTTATTTTGCTTAAGTTTTTTACATTAATTCGTCGTAAAAATATAAAAATACTAATAGTGTAAACGAACAGCAAAATAAACGGTAGCCATTTGATTTCGCGCACGAGATCGTAGACAATAATGACCTAGGATCTTATTTATCTATTGTTATATGCGATGTAATATACATATTATATATATTCTAATATATATAAATAGATGCGCCGTGATCTACGGGCATTTATTGCTGGTTAGGTAATCGCGAGGGTTGTATTGTACACAAATGTTTCTTTTCGTCGGCACATTCGTGTCCAATAAAACTGTAACTATACTCAAGGTTTAGCATGCATTTGCATTTTTTAATTTAGATTCAATGTTCTACATGTATAAAGAGCGACGAGGGCGTTTTTTAAACAGACATTTCTATAGTTGCTGTAATTTAAAATAAATATATATAAAACGTCACAAATAAAAGCTGGTAACCTATACCTACTCTATAGAAATAATTTCTCATTGTTTTTGGCTATTAAATAAACATAAAAATTTAAGGTGATTGTTTTAAATATTTGTTAGGTTCTTTGAAAACTTTTTGAAAAATAATACTCGTTTAATATTTAAATTTTATTGAGTCATTATTTCTTTTACCTTAAATTGATACTGATGCAATAACTATGAACAACTTTTAAACTTAATTGTTTGAAACAGAGTATCACGACTTTCCTTAAAAAAAAAAACTAAGAATTTTGAAAAATTATTAATTTTAAATACAATTTTGTGTTTAATTTTTAATTCAAAGAGTTATTGTGGGTATGCAAATTTTTGAAATTGTAACTTCAAATAATTATTCAAGTTAAAATAAAAACTTGTTATAAGAAAAATAAGCACTTCATTATAAAACTAATAGTTCACTTACTTTATTCAATATTTATGGTGGTTATTAATTGTCTATTATCCGACCTAATTATGCAATTAAAAATTAACATTATTTTTTATTAAATTAAATTATCAATTTTTTTTTATTTAATTGATGCAGGACTTAAAACTAATATATTAATATTGTTAAAATTGTAATTTAAATTTTAAGACAGGATATACATTTTTTTTATAACAATGCTTTTCATATAGCAAAAATATAATTCCAACCTTCTACTGCAGACTTTCTAGAATTAGTGCTCTTTATAAACGCACTCAGGCGCATTGACTTATTAAAAGTACATTGACTTTAAATAATTAAGCTCAAAGAGCTAATGCAATATCTTATAGAATACGTGATATTATCTTAAAAACTTATAATTTAATTAAAATGTTGTATTTGAAGTTTAAAACCATTAATAATAAATATATGATTTAATTTTCGTTTTTGTTGTTTATAAAATGCTTTGAGATTGAGATATTGTAATTCTTAGTTATGTAGATCAGGGGCGGGCAACTGGCGGCCCGCGAACCTTTTTTATCTGGCCCCCGTTACATTTTCAAATTACATCATACAATTTCAAAGTCAATCGTCTATGCTCTATGCTACGTCTATGCTAAATTAAAATGCATATTTTGAATGACCTTTTATTTTGCTCTGTATACTCTAGCCCGCTAAATTTTAATTTCTAAAAATTGGCCCTCTAATAACTTTCAGTTGCCCATCTCTGATATAGATGATAATACATATTACATTTTTTTTGGTTGGCTAATAAATAGGTATATAAAAAAAATTACTATTTGTAAATTATATTAGTGATTACATATAATATATGTAATTACTAACTCTACACAATAGTGTAGTGATTTTCGGAATTTTAACGTGTGCACTTGACATATTATTATAGTATCTTGAGTTAAGATTTGAACTTTGAAGTTTGCTATATTACTCTGTGGTATACTGGTATACAAATTACGAATATTCAATAACATAATTTACTATAAAGTTGTTTTTAGTTATTTGTTGAAATAAACAAAGATGTATTATGATTCATCACATAACTAGTTTGATGTTTGCCATACCTCTTAACAAGAATTAATTACAAACCTACCGAGCTATTACTAATTTTATGAAATGTAATAAATCATTACATTTAAAAATAAAGCTCCACTTTAAGAGATTTTATAACAAATTTGCAAACATTAAACATTTTAACAATAGTGGTTTTGAAATAAAGTATAGAAACCTATAAAATTAAAAATATCAATAAAAACTAAGTAAATACCTACATAACAACTAAAAACAACAGACCTATTTATTATAATTACGCGCTTGTGTGAGATCGTGTTTTCATTTCTTCAATTTGATCCAAAGATGAATTTATAATGGTTGGAAGTTAGAAGTTATAGGTTATTTTATTTTCCCAGTAACAAAATTAAATTTTTGTCAAAAAACTTGTTAAAAAAAACTTATTTCATTGAATACGAAAAAAGTTATCACATCACATAAAATTTAAATAATATTATAAAAATTAGTTTTAGATAAACTTTAATCACTAGAAAATATTTTAAACGATTTTTGATAACTAATACATTTAATTTGTTTTATTAAAATTTAATTCAAAAGTAAATGCATTTTGACAGTTTAATATTATAGAACGTAGATTATAAAATAAAATACATATTTTTTTTAAAAAGAATTTAACAATCTGTTTACAAAATACGATAAGTACAAATAATATATATATATATATAATATATATTACACAATATTATACCATTTATAACATTTAAATGTTGTATCATATTTAATGTTATATTATATAATAATTCATTTATAGCATCTAAATACTATATAGAATTATTTAAAAATCTTGCAATTCCAGAATTAATCACAAATAATGAGTTTAATTAAATCGTTATTAGTGGTATAATATGAATTTTATGAATATTTGTTCAGTAGTTCAGTTCATGTTAATATTGTAACAAATTATTTAATTAGGTACTTACCTAAAAATTAAATGTATTAAGAAATACATTTTTTAGTTGCAAGTAATTAATATTTTATACTTTGAGAACGCAATGTTAAAATGAGTTATAATTATAAATAATATATTTTAGTTAAAAAATAAAGAGATATAAAATCTTATTAAAATAAAAAACTATTTCATTCCTGTTGAATTAATTTAATATTTGGTCTCCTCTTCGATTAAATTACATTTTTTTTTAAATATTTTCAAGCTAGTAGTTACTTAATTTTTTCATACATTAGGTTTATGATTCCTATGATATTTGTAACCAATTAATTAATTTATCCGATAACAAATACACTAAAAAGAAAGAATGTTGGTAAATTCTTGTCAAGTAGTTTCACAATTGATCAAAACAATAAAAAATAATACAATAAGAGGCTATCTCAGTAGGTATTTTATAAATTCAGTATTTTATTAATATTTCAAAAATATATAATCAACACAAGGTAATACATATCTTACTTTATTAATAGGGCACGATATGCACCTACTATAAACTACTCGTATACAATTTATTATGACTTTTTGGATGTTTAAAATAAGAAAATGAAATCTTTGTAATCATGAATTCTAAATTTTAAAAAGACCTAAGAAACAATACAGATAATTAATACTGGGACTCATAATAAACAGTCACCCTGCAAAAGTAAGAATCATAAAATCACAAGTAGTAAGTACCATTAATTATTATACCCGAGGGGAATATAAATAAATTGTGATTCATTGTTGAAAATTATGAGGTTCTGAAGAAACATATTTGAAATAAGAAAAAGGCGATAATAATTATACCAACTGAAAAAAAAAGTTACAGTAAAGAAAACTATGCAAATTTAACTTAGGAAAGAATAACTACTAATTTAAATCATAACAATTAATACTATAATTTTTCTGGAATGGAAGCTTAGATAAAAATATTTTTTTGATAGGTATAATTATTATATTGTGGTAGTTGGTATGATATATACTATAATATGAAATCATATAACAGTAAAAATACAGTATATATCATTAATTTAATAAACGGAAATTTAAAATATTAATATATACATATTTATATAAATACCTATATTATGGGTTGTTATAGTGTGTTCAACGATATAGGTATCACAAACTTTTCACATGTCATGACTTTGAATTTTATTTGAGTCTTTTTTTCATACATACATTTCTTATTGCTTATTAGATATTATTAAACTACACCAATTTTTAAAAAATTCAAATTTTAACCTTTTTTAAGTGTATGAGCAACAAAATAAAATTATTTTGATAAGCACCTGAATAAAATTAAAGGTCATGCGTCAAGTATTTCACGTTACTTAGGTACATCGCCGAACATGTTATAAACAGGGTTTTCCAAATTTCACGTGAAAGCAGATTTCAGCACGATATACTTAAATTAGAAAAAAATGATCAATATAGTAATGAACATATAGTTTAAACTAATTTGATAATAATTATTTTTTTATTTAATTAAAAAAAAGGAGATTTTAGGGGTAACTTTTAAAATTCAAAAAAACCTATATTTTTTAAATAATATGATTCATATAGGATTTATTTTTTAATAAATGTATAATTCATAATTGTGCGTTAATAATTAAAGAGCCATTTACATTTGAATTTTGTATTTAATTTGTGAAATGCCATCATCAATGAATAATAATTATATACGTTTATGCTTCTGTTATACGCCGATGCATTGTTGTACAACTTTAATAATCTGTACGCTATCTAACTATAAATTTATGATAGACTATAGTAATAAAACGTGTGTTTGGTATTTTAATTCCTTTTTATATTACATATGTAAAATAACGTGATTGTATTGTTAATAATAATAAAAAAAACAACGCATTAGATTATTATCTATAATTATTATTAAATAAAAATTATTATTAAATAAAATACATTTTATTATACAGTATAAAATTATTTAAAATTTATATAAATAGTATAATATGTATTTTTTGACTAATGTAGGTAACTAAATATATTTTTTTAGTTCAAATAATAAGTAATAAACTAATAACATACCTACCTTTTATATTTTCTTCGAATAAACTTAATATTAGATATACTATTTCTAAACACTACAAAATGACAACATTGATTTAAAAAATTGTATGATTAAACCTCGCATAAATAACACAAAAACACAACATAATGCTAAATGATGCATAAAAAAATCAAACAGATTTTGAAAGAACATCACCTTTTCACAACATAAGGATATAACGAATTCAATATTTAACTATAATAATATTAGAGCTTGGATGTTGTTATATTAATTAAAAATTATTATAGACTAAAGGTTAAAGCTAGACTTAGGGACTTAAAAGCTTTAAATACAGATAAATACAAAGAAAAATATGAGCAAATATATTCTATATATGTATCAATTTTTGACCGAATTTATTGAAAAATGTATTTGTTATTTGTATTAACAATTATTTATTTTTTAAATAATTGTGCCTATTGATCCAATATCAATGTCATTGAATAAAATAAAAATCCGTAGATCGATAGAAGGGATTATTATCTGTGGCATGGAACGCAAAACCAATCACACGAAAGTCACAAAATATTTACACAACATTGGTAAAATACATTGCATGTACTTATAGGAATTTTTTTTGTCAAATAAGTAAAAACCTTATAATATACAAAATACATAGTTGCATACATACAACATACATACAAAATGTATAGTTTCATATTTTAAATATGTCCAATTGCACCAGTAAAATATTATCATAATATCTATAGCACTTTTAAAACTTTTAAGTTAATTTTCATAAATGTGAAGATATTGAAAATATGTATAATTTTGATATGTAAGCATCAATATTTACTAATCACTAATATAAAAACAAATTATTGTTGTGTCATTTAGTAAATTTTAGTATAAAATAAGCGACTTATAAAAATATGTGTGGTAAACTAAATTAATATTTTGCTATATTTATTACACTATTAAATGTGTTCAATGTTTAATCAAATTACTTAAAAATTATGTTTAAGTACTCATACTCGTATGGTGAAATTAGTTAAAAATAGTTGCTTTTGTGTGAATAACCTTGTAAAATAGAACTGCAAGTCTTTAAAAAGTTATAAATTCTATAATTTTATTAACACAAACCAACAAAGAACCATACATGCAAATATTTGAATCCTATGAAATTATTAATCATGAGTCATGAGCCAGGAATTAAAGTGAAATGCCATGATGTACCCGACAGATCTCTGCTTGGCTTTAAGTGAAAATCTTAATTATAACGTACATAGCTGTATCGTTATTATTATTATTAAACAAATTAGCTGATTAGATGAGGTTCAACAGACCTGTTATAATGCTTAAATGTTGTGTGGTATTATGTTTCTTGTTTTGTTCGAGAATAATTTATTATGGTTTTATCAGAATATTTGGACTGTCTAGAAAAAAATTTGTATAATTCCGTTGTAAATTATTTCGAATGTTTTGAGTAGATACGAAGAGAGAAAGACACACATAATAATATAAATATGATATCTCAACGTATGAACTTACGCGCGATCAAAATAAACGCTAACTGTAAAACGCGTTATGGTTTTGATTGATCGGTTCGGTTTGAATGCAACTTAGCACGCACAAGGCAATATTCGTATTATTATACATTTAGAGCTTAGAGGATAAAATATGTTTCGAAAAAGCCTTTACGATCATCTCGGTTTTCACAATATAATTCTCATCCGACAATGATGCACAATTGATTTGCCTAGCCTGGTTGATTAAAAATGTTTGGATTTTGGAAAAAGTTTCCAAAACAATTAAACCTATAGTATTAACGCGGCTGTTTCCGATTTTTTTGGAAATCTGCCGAATGTGCCAATTATGGATGACTCGCCAAATCTGAAGATGTGTGAAGCTGAAAACGTAATGGTTGTCGATAATTATGTAATCGAAAGGATCGTGGTATAAATCAGTCTTTTTTTTAGTCGTTTTCAATCATCTGTGATTCTTAAAATAGTCCTTAAAATAGTAAAATATAATATAATTTAATTTATTTGTATTCAGAAATAGGTATGACAAGTCCAAAGAGTTTTGAAGTCTAGTGATAATTTACTTAAGTTTATGTTACTATTTACAACTAACGAAGATACAAAAACTAGAAATAGATAGGCGATGTGACAAATTCACAAGGATTCATAACAATTTTGTTTATACCGCAGAGGTATTGAAATTTTTTCATCTTACGGCTCATCCACTTCTTTTGAGCACAACAATAAATTTATGGCTCTCAAATCTCATCATGACGAAAAAATATATAATTTATATTATGTCCGCAAGTATATTTTTTTATTTATCATATATAATAATTAATATTATAACTTAAATATATAATCGACTGTACGTGTTTTCGACAACACAATTATTTTTAATAATTCTCATTACTGGTTTTCACTATCGTAATGTCGCACAATGTCCATCACCATCACCATCATCATCATCATTATTAAATAAATAATTGTTTTTCGTCTTCCCTGTGTCGCATCTCCCTTGACAAAGATTCGAGATGCCTAGCGACCTTCGCTGCCGGGACGCATGGATTGAATAATATCTACCTCTGTTCTGTGTTCTATATAATAGTTCTGTCACCAGTGTCCTATGATATATATATAACTCATAAATCGTCGAGCAGTAGCTGTTATCGTTCAATTTGATATAATTCCTCACTTATATTGTATCATAACGAGTACCTTAAATCAATAATATAATATTTAAACATCAATATTGTTGATTTCACATATTTTTATGGTTAATCATTCAAAGACATAAAGTGAGTAAATAATTAAAACGCTCATAGAATAATTTTCTATTCTAAACTCGTTTGGATAGCAATTAAATATATTATACGTCTGATAGCGAGCAGTTAACACATTTACCGTGCTGCACATTTTATGTTGCTGCCTTTTAATTTGGCGTTTATAATAGTATATTTTGGTTATTTTTAGCCGTCGTATTTTAAAAACTACAACAGTTCCACGTTTATAAATTGTATTTCTTTATTATAATTTATTAAAAATATTTGTTCAGGAAAGACAGGCTTTTAACAATTTTGTAAGAAATATTGTAGGGGTAGTACTTCTAAAAAAAAAGACCCTATACCCATTAACGTGTTACTGGCACAGTCACGAATTAATGGATTGTGATGCAGGTACAACTCCAATAAATAATATTAAAAAAAATAAAATAAAATTGTGGTACCGGTATCACAACCCATTGATCCGTGATATTGTAATAACGACAATAACATTAAACCGGAATTATAAACAATATTGATTACTCGGTTACAATATAATTTCAATATTTATTATTATTATTACCAGGGTTTGGAATTATTATACCTCTAAAATGAACTATGCGATATAGTAGGAGATATATAGATGTATTTTGTATCACCAAAATTACATTTTAGTGCGTATATAATGTGTACCAAAATTTAATAAACAAAACATGTAATTTGCGTTATATCTAAATATTAATTTTTTTGATCTCGCCGCGATAGAACTTTAAATTTAAATTTTTAGAATTTACCTGATAGTTTTACTAAGCTTTCACCAGTTAAAGCACATAAAACGTAAATAAATAACATTGACTGTTAATGACATCAAAAATTGGACAATTAATTATAATTTAGCTGAAATGTTACTAATTTGTACGTAAAGTAGGTATGTATAAAATTTACAATAACAATTAGCTGACATTTCAAATTTATAATTTTATTTGGTGCAAGATTAAATGATTCTCTTTTATATAAGTTATATATGACGCAAATTACAATCTTGAAAAACAATTAAAATATTTATTAATTATAAACATATAGAAACTAGAAAATTAAAGAAAGTTTTTTTATATTAATTAATATAGTACATTAAATTGAATATTTAAATTTAGGCATGTAATTATTTAATTGATTTTCAAAGTAATCAATCCAATAATATCTGGAAAAATGATCCGTATTTGACATCAAGGAATTTCACTGTTGTTTCCTCGCCACTTTACTTATTATTAAACTACAATTAAAATATGCAAAATATAATTATGAATTTGGAATTATTGATGTATAAAATAAATGTATAGGTTAGTCTGATATTTTTATCGGGTTTTTTTTAAACATTATTTAAACAAATTTATGTTATAGCATACTAGGATCTGAGTACTGAATTAGACTCATTGACGTTAAATTTAATTTCGTTATTATATAACAGCCCTGTCCCTATCGCCACAATTTAAATAATTATAAAAAAACTTTAACACTTTTAAATTAACTTAAATTTTTTTAAAGATTACCTTTTCTTCTTGTCAGACAGTAAAAGCAAATAATTTCTATTATGAAACAACTTTTTAATACAACTTGTAGAAATCAAAATTTAATAGCATATAACCGTAGACCTCACAGACCATTTAGAAGTTTAAAAGCTGACTTTCAATTTGTTAACCGGATAATGGTAACCATAGTAGTGGCTGTTATTAGATAATACAGTTTATACAGTTTATAATAGATTATGACTGCAGTCACGCTCACGATATAAAATTAACGCTAATAATATTATAATGAACCGTCAACCTAAAATTATGAATGTTTAGGTATAAAATTAGTTATAAATGTTGACGCGTAGTAACTATTTTTACAGCTGTTTTATAATGTTATTATATAAATATAAATTTGGAAACCTTTTATAATAGGACGATAGGTATCCAGTACCTATATATTAGTTTATATACTCGTATTTTAAATCGTAACTGCGGCTGACATCAATTAGATCGTTGTTGCGGAATAACAACTTTTATTGACTAAAATTGTGCGTATAAACACTAAACGAAAAAAACGTATATTATGAATTAAGATTCTTATGTCCCATTTCTTGTAAAACAGTAAAAATTATATTTTTTTACCTTTACCTTAATCCCATCGGTACCGCCTATGCTCGACATAATATTAAAAACACAAATTGGACAGTTATAGTTTTTTTTTTTAATCATTATCCACTACGAAATGTTCAAACGAAATTCAGAACACATGTAGAGATTGCGATTGTTGGACGGATGATTATAATAATGTTTTTATACACTGGTTTTAATAATTATGTAGGTATATTTTTATGTTAAAAAAATGTATACGTTTATCGTAAAGCTGCAGGTTTTCAGGATTCTTTTGTTCAAATCACCCTTGCTTATCACACAGGATTATATAATATTATTTTAATTTTTGAAACTTTCCGTATTAACGCCTGGTTAATCTATTCATCCTTTTTCTAATTTAACTTTATTATATAAATATAAATATGCAAAAGGTCGAGTCACGCAAAAATCTGCAGGGAATCGCCACAGCTGTGCGTTGGGTATTGTTAAGCTATTAACATTTCGACACGTTTTTCCTGGAATGTCGTAAAAAATAAAAAAAAAACGATTTAATTCTAAATATTTCTGTATCATATTTTTTAATCACAAATTTTTATTTTATTTTTGATTTGAGCGATATAAATCGTACCCGTACCATCGGGGAAACGTAATACTTATCGTGAACATCAGTGAATAATCTGTGAATTAATCGTGTTTTACTTTGTAAGTAAGTACACTTACTTAGGCCAGCTAAAAATTATGATATTCGGAAAAGATTTATGCAGTATTTAAGGGTCGCATCAATCATTTTATGGATATAACTATGTTACACGATAAAAAAATGTTTTTATCTTAATATTATTATATTTATGCATGGTTGACGTTTTTTAAAATTTATATAGGAATGAATATTTCTAGAAGAATAGGTTTCCCAAAAAAATACTGGAATAAACCTGGGTTTTACCGGAAAAGTTCAAAATTTAAAATTTAGTTTTAGTTTTGAAGTTAAAGTAATATTACAAGTCCGTACTTTGTAAGTCATATTATTATCCATGAAAATTATTTTAATTCAAAATAATATTTTGTATCATCACCCATTATCTATTTGTAAATGAAATTTAATGGTCAATATAAATATCTGGACTCGCCATGATAAATTCTTAAATATGTAACTTTTTCCACTTTCCAGTTTTTTGGACATTTTTTTAGTTTATTGAGATATTTGTAAAATTATTATAGTAACATATGTATAACTACATATTATACATGGTGTCTCAAAAAACGCTTTTTTTAAATTAGTTAAACATTTTTATTTTTCAAAAAATTACAAAAAAAAGGATATGTACAGTTTCAATATAACATCCGGTTTATTCGATTGTCTTTCACTAGCTTGTTCACAGGCCGAAGTCCGGCCGAGAAAATTCAAAATTAACAATATCGGTCTCCTTATTTCTCTCCGGTGAGTTCACGAGTAGGCCTTAACCTAACCGGGGTTTTGGAGATCGAAAGTTGAACCAGTTTTTTTCGAATTTTTTAGTAACCGATGAATTTATAACACATTGAGAGCAACGTTCGGTCTGAGTAAGTTACGAAGTCGTCGCACAGTCACCGCACCACTTTCGTTGGATTGGTAAAAGGTCTTAACAACCAACACACGTGTTTAAATTGACATTCGGTCCATGGTGACACTTGGCAAAAATTGATTACACAACAAAAAACCGGAATTATGGTAGATTAAAAAAATGACGAGAACAATGTTGTGAATATAAAAACAAAAAAAAAATGGCTTCCGATTTAAAAAAGCGATATTTTTGGGACACCATATTATGTACTTTACATAGTATCTACATATCGATTCACGGTTTTATTGTTTCCTTATAACTATTAAACCAATAATTATTATTTATATATAAACATATAATAATAATATATACTAGTATAGTCACTATATGGCACGGTAGGCACACAACGAGACATGCGATTGCTGTGAAATAAATCAAAGTGATTTTGCATGTACAGTATCCACGCGATACGATATATTATATTATATTATTATACACACGTAGGTACTTGTATCGTTCGTACGTGATACACATTTTTATATAGAATTTTTTTCTTCTTCCGTTTTATTATTATTATTTTTTTATTATTATGGCGTTCGTCTCGCTTTAGATTCCGCATACTATTATGATTATCATCATTATTATTATCGTTATTGTTGTGTGAATAATTATTTCCAAGGGAATTACGCGACTTTCTGATTCATGAACGATCGCTTTACGGAGAACGCGAGTGTGGTGTAAGCGAGCTCATTTGAAATTCAACAACTTCAAACTCTATAATATACGCATGTATAATGTATAATATAAAACGACGCGGACAGATCAATGGGAAACTGTTTCTATTTTTTCAAATGTATATCAAAATGGCATCCAGTCTATACATTATTTTTGTCGTATTGCAGCACGAGATTCTCGTAGAACGGATTAAATAATCCGATTGATAAGTTTAATTTAGTTATCATAAATGCCATCACATCAATAATTTACCTTATGGCTTATAGTCAAAGACCAACCATGCCGATATTACTAACATTATTCAGAAATTATATCCCATTTTTACTCCATTATATTATACTTAATATTAATTTGCGAATGAATAATCTGTCAGGGCTATTGAGGCTCATAGTATTATTTTCCAGTGTCAATTTGCCAAATTATATTGTATTTAAATTAGAACACACAATGTTAGTATAATATTATCAGTATATTATTATGTATTATAAATATTACATATTATGTGTTTAATTTTTAAATATATAGTTGTTTATAATTGTATACATATTACATACTTTAGAGGTGGATTTTCAACATTTTTCTCGGCGGGTGGGTGGGCCAGATAATTCAACATATTGTCAGCAATTACTGTAAAGTAAATTCGACTATTACACATTTACATCGCATAATATACACTCCTCGTGAAAACAACAAGATACATTTTGCAAGAATATTAAAAATAATTATTCAACATAATATTATTATTTTGATTTTTGTGTGAGGAGTGGATCTGGTTCCCTTGGCCTTCCCTATAATTCCATCACTTGTATATTCGTATTTAGATAGGGATAAGTCCGTTTACTCGTTGTGAGCTGAGATAGAAATCGTTTGATGACCAGCGAAATGTATACAAATTAAAATAAAATAATATTGCGCGCTTGCATCGGTCACTCAGTTATCATTCATCAAGCCCTCTAGCTTTACTTTGAATTTGGTTAGAATTTACAAGAGCCAGTCTATTAATCAAATATAAATATAGGTGTGTGTACATACAGTCTATGACAAAATATATATTTAATTTTAAATATTTCCAACTTAAAAATTCATAGTTAAGTATTATTTACTTTGAAAACGGTAATATTATACTTACCTAATATTTATTGATAAAGTTTAATCATTAATATTAATATTATATAATTTTTTTTATGTATTAAAGTATTTAATGTTACAGTATTTAATTTTTGATAAAACTATAACACGCAATTGATATAAAATCGGTTTTAGGTTTAACAGGATGTTTATATATTATTAGTAGAGATAGGGAAAATATATTTTAAAAATATTTTAACATTCGTGATTATTCAAACATTTATTTAAACTTATGAAAATAGTGTTTTAAATAGACGAGTCTAATACAACTGTATGCATTTAACATTTTCAAAAAATACGGTATCTAAATGGAATTTGACATGATGTGAAGGTTATTCCCGCGAGGCAAGTTTTTGTGTTAAAAACACACTGAACAATTATACTGAACGATTTTGAAAACATTATATTGTTTGAAAAAAATTTTATTTAAGCTTTTTAGTTGTAAAATATCTTATCGTATAAAAATTGTATAACATTATGTAAAAAAAAATATTTTAGTGATTATAATTTCTATAACCGCTAAAAGTATACAAAAATAAATTATATTCAGGACTTCAGGAGTTGAAATGTGTTTGTTTAAATTAAAAAAAAAATATATACATTATACAATTTCTATGGGAAAATCTAGGGGGTTTAGCGAGCGAAACGACAAAGTGGCATAACTACGTTGTATTTATATTATGTACATATTGTACGTATGTTGCAGAGGTTGTCAGGATAGAATTTTTGGTAGGGCTAAAATGTTTTTTTCGAAACTACTCGTGTATACCACATTGTACTATACATATATATTTAATGTTGTAGGGTTGTAGTTTATTTATATATTTTAGTATCTATTATAATTTATAGTTTATTATGTCATAGTGTTTGTGAAAAAATGTACAAAATAATGTATATAACATAACTACTGTAATAATAATAATTTTTAAAAAAGTTGACAGTTTTATAAAAATATTTGAGCAAAACAACTGACAAGAAAAATTCTAATCCTGAAGGGCTGTGGATAAGATGTGTATATGTTGGTAGGATTTATCTGTCACTTCAGATAACTATATTCTGTAGGTAATACGATAAAAGTCAAGTTTAGGTTTAGCAAATACATTAGAATAGGTTTCAAACAAGTAGCTTAAAATTATTATCATTCTGCTGTTCTCACCGTAGAACAACGGACTTTTACAATTTTTAGATTTTTTAATACTGTACTTTTAGGAGGATTGTGATAAATTATTGAAAGATCCGCATGTTTATAAAGTGGGTATACATATATTAAACTATAGGTTAAACATTTAAATGCTGAGAGTGGAAGTAATACTTAAATAACTCCCCATCGGATTCAGGTTCAAAAATTTAATCAAAATATAAAAAGGCAATAGGTTTAATTGTTGATGACGATTTAAAAATCTATTCCCATGGATTAATTACAGATTTTTATAGTAATAAGTTCTCGTTTGGCGTTGCTTCATTTAACGTCGTTTCGCTATTAAGTCGTAGAAGTTTAAGTCCTCGTGTATCAATTAACACTGCCACGGTTTCAGTATAATGTCGGTTTTAATAAATATTTATACCAGACTATATTTTTATATGTTTGTATGGTATGTAATTTAATTTCATCGATATGTTTTACCTATCATACCTAGAATCTAGATACTATTTTATTTATTATAGGTAATATGTACATATTATGTACTTGGTATTCGTTTATACATTCGTACGTTCTATCGATAATTAGTTGTCCAACGACACTTTTGATGTCCACTATGCATGCAGTAACCATGTATAATATGTATATACAAGTACATATTATTATGTTTTATTTATAATTTATATGACAACTAAACGCCTACGTTTACTTACCACGAACAGAATGTTTGATAATTTTTTGTTCATTTTAATTGAAAATAATAATAATAATAATAATAATAATACATTATGAATATATTTTCGATATTAAAATAATGTATAAATAAAATAATTAAATCGTGCAATTATTATTGTATAATTTAAAAATAATAAATTGTTATTTATTGGCAGGAACTCATTATAATAAAGTAAAAAGTGTTTCACTTAACGTTTTTTTTGTTAACGTCGTGTTTTCTAGGAATCTAATCTTGACGTTAAACGAGGACTGTATTTTAATTAAAGTATAAAAATCTATATATTACAATATTATTCTTAAAATAGTTATAATGAAAATTAATGATTATATTCAATTTATTATAAGTATATTTTAAATGTTGATTAATATAAACTAATATTAATTAAACGTACTACAAATATTTAATAAAATTTAGTGTTTTATTTAAAATCATATCATTACATTTGTATTATTATTTAAATGATTAAATAAATTAACAAAATTAGGTTAATTAGGTTATATTAGGTAAAATGGTTTATAAAAAGAATAATAATTTTAATAATGTGATAATTTCTATATGGTCAATAAGATAAGAACACTAAATATTTCTAAACGATTCAAATACAATCAGAAAAATTTCGTGTTCGAGAATGACAATTCATCGGAGCATAGATTTAAGGAGTATAAGTAAGTACTTATTATTAACTATAAATAGCGAATCTAAGCCACAAATTGTCTTTCTCAAGCACGAGCTTGTTGATTAAGTTTGATTCATCTCGGTTTTAGAAATATTTACTCGTAATTTGTATATTATGTTTACGTAGCTATCAGTCAATAAACAAATATATTTAAACCGTAATTGATTGATAGAACCCTGCAGAATATTCTAAACACGTGAATACTGAAAACTCCTGTACACAAAAACACGAGAGTTTAGTTTGAGGCATTCCTAATGTATCGTCTTCGTTTCTCAGCGATGTGTTTGATTTGCTTGGTAGGTATTCATTTTCTCTAACGAGTAACGGTTTACACACATTTTGTTTAAGTTACAAAATGTTTCTATATACACGCAACGAGCTTATTCGAAATTCATCAGTCTTGTCATTCATAAAATTATCGTTAAAATACAAGATCATATAATGGAGTAAAAATTTATATTTTATATTATAGCAAGTATTTTTGTTGCGTACTGCTGTAACTCGACATATTATTGTTCTTTATACATTGCACTGAAATGGTGTGTTTCAATGTCTGTTTCACTTTCGATAAAATAATAATACAAAGATAACAACAATTTCAATAGCTCTTAACAAAACAAAACAGTAAAAAATAATATACCAGAAAGCTTTGATTTTATATTGAATTTTGAAAGATAATGGTCTGGAAAATAATAGAGTATTCTAGTTCCACAACATTATATTTTATTGATGAAAGTGTTTTTTATTTAATTTGATCTCAAGCATAGAGAATATGTATTTAAAAATAAGATAAACTATGCAATTACCTAATGTACAATTTAGTGTTGATAGGAAAACGTCGGTAGTTATAATTTTATATATTTCAAGTTATACACTATCCGTTTAGCAGTCTAGCCATTTCGTAATATATAAGGTATAGCAAGACTATTTGATAAATTTCCATTACAAATGTTACTATATTTGTTAAATAGTCCCATTACACTCTGTATTTGACGAATAATTTTACCTTATCATTTTGCTTTTACAACTGATAATTAATTATTAAAAAATGTGTCTTGATTTTCCCGAGATTGATAATTATTTTCATTAATTTATTAACGTTGTACATAAATGTTTAAAGTCACAATAATAGGCCCAATTTACAAAAAAAAAAAGGTTCCATAAATCTATATTTGATAATATGATTTACTAATAATATATAATATTATCTCTAATTTTGCGCAGGTCTTTCAAAAAAGAATTTAAATTAAATTAACTAATCGCAAAAAAGAAAATATAATTTTTTGAATTAGGAAATTTGGTTTTAGAAAAGGCTAAGGTATGGTTCAAATTTCAAACTATTACCAAAAAAACCAGTTCTACATAAATCGCCTTAGATAAAAGAAACATACACCTTCATTTGTTCAGATCTAACAAAATAATTCGATAGAATGGATCATAATATTATAATTCAAAATTTAAAACCTGCAAGAATCAGACCATCCACTTTTATAGGTCTTATATGGCTTATTTCATGTATGTATAATAGAATACGAGTAATAATGAATGGCACTTTGAGTAATGAGAAAAAAATGTTAAGCGGGGTACTACGTAATACGTTCAATACCATCAATAGGTATTGTTTAATACACAAATTAATGAGATTTTTTAAAATTCATTTTAAGACCGAAATCATGCCGATATGTGTTTATATGTTGTAGAGAAAACTGGAATGAGATAAGTCAGAATATAAAATCGAATTTTAGTCTAATAGAATTATTGTTACCAGATAATCTATTTTTAAATATAGATAAATCGTGTACTTCCTTACACTACTTAATCGATAAAACTTTTGACGTCGAAAGCTATCTGCCTTCACGACTACGCATGATGTACTCCGCAAACGCAATCGCATTGTTAAAAAACTTATGGTAAATAAACATATAGTATATTTTAGGTATAGAAATGTGTGTAGTAAGCTGCGTTGAGCGGAACAAATAAACCTAGTTTCAAATAAAGTTAGGAAAATGTTTTATGTGTTAAGAGTTCGGCAATATTTTATATGGCAGAAAACTCTATGCAAGGCTAAAAGGCTAATACTGAACTTATTTTTTCATATGATTTTATTAGCGGTGACAGAGCTCATAAAAATACTTTAAAGATTCTATAAATTAATCAAAATTATCTATTTTTAGAATCGCTCTTTAAAAAAAGTGTCCCTATTATTATAATATATAGCCGACCTAAACAAAAATATCTGTTTGCATTTTTTTTCAGTTAAGAAAATATTTTACAAAGCCACAGTAATTTATTTTATAAAACATAAATTACTTATCCATTACACTCAAAATGTTAACACAAAGTTTGCTAAAAAAGTATTTTATAAGAGCTTTTAACAATGAAACGACTAATAGAATGTTAAATGTTATAGTCTATAGGAATTTTAGTAATTAAAAAAGCAAACACGTGACCTTGCATCTATTGAATTTAGTTATTTAACACATAGACTAACTATAATAACTGTTTTGTGTTTTGTATCCAATATATTATTATTTAGTGTTAATGTTAATTTAATTTATGTTACATAAACTATAGATTGGACTTATCAGCACGTGGTGACTCAGTAGGACCTAATATATTTTTTTTTTGAGAAACAAAATAGAATAAATAAATATTTTGATTAATTAATTATTTTATTATTACCGCTATAGGTTTAAAATGTCTAAATATTAAGTTACTGATAAAGAAAATAATAATAAAATATTATTGGTTCGCAAAAAGAAAAAAATAATACCAATCCTTACGATTTGAATATACTCTCAGAAGTATTCAGTGGCGCTTGTTCGAATGTTCATTTCTTCACCTATGAAAAATGTCATGAGTAATTCATATTTCAGTTAGTGTGCGATGGATTAGTCGTTCGTATTTATTATATTATAATTATTAAATAAATTAAACAATATTTTTGTCCATAACATAAGTATATCATAAATGAAGACAAGGCCGTAACTGAAAATTAATTTTTGAATTGGTTTTAAGTAAGAAAATTGTTTTCTAATTTTATAATAATATTTTATAGGTTATTTTACTACCACATAATATAACATGAAAAAAAATTCAGGAGGGTTTGTACCCCCGACCCCTCTGGGTACGGCCTTGAATGAAGTGATGAGGAAGAGTGGATGATATATTCTTTATGCATATTGAAATATTTTATAGATATCTTAGATACTTAGATGACATTGGCGCCTCTGGGAGTGTTTAGAATTTTACATCAAGCGAGGGTTCATGGCTAGTTGTTTTATATAAACTCATTTTAATTCTGGTCAACATAATATATATTATCTGTCAATTATTAATAGTAATAACACTACTCAATAATATGTTTCACCACTTATTCACGCGTTTGAATATCGACAATATAAGAACACAAACATTGCTGATCTTAAACTGTATACATATATTTTGTTTTAAATGTATCTATATACGATTACAACCCGAATAACGGGCCGTGGCCTGGTGTTGTTTAATTTAGTAATTGTTTTACTGTTCGGTTCGCCGTTATTGATTCAACTACGGTCGATTTGCTTTCTGTGGTTTGCTGCAGGTCCACTCGTACTAGAAATTAGAATTACAAGAATAGGCTTTAAATTGGATTTCTTCACACAATATGATTGTTAATATAATTTTATAGCTGCCTTTTTTCGCAACGTCCTTTGACGTCATATCAACCGTCAACCAGTTTCAATTGTAAATCATCATGTTTTTTGTCCTTTGAACGCTTTTTACATCATTGTATTGAATACAATTTTTTTCGCGTTGCGTTTAGTATTTTAATTTACAAACAGTATATAATACACCTCTGTACTGTTCGTTAATTTTATATTTTTACTCAAAAATTTTAACATTAATGCAAAATAAACTAGCACATTTTTAAAAATTAATATTTTTTTAGCGATTTACTAATTTGAATATTACAATTTCCATCAGATAATATTTTAACGACACAGTCTCATTAGGAACAATAATCGCGAAAGTAGACAAATTGATTTTGTTCTCGCCGTACGCGTGTATTGAATTATTTAACAAAATATACATTTTAGAGCAAAGCTTAAACATTTAAAAAAAATTTTATTTTTCAGTTATATTTATGGTAAAAAAATATGTTAGCGAACATGGAAAATATTATTATTAATGATAACCTATTCGGAACTAATTACTCCTTTGTATGTATATTCAATAGTTTAAAAATGACTGCGACAATTGTTCCCTAAATCGACTACTTCATAAATAATCATGTAGATAAGGTACGGATGATTGCAGTGCACGTACAATTATTCATGGACAATATGATGTATGGCAATAATAATGATAATAATTGAATGAAAGGGTAGTGAAATTAATATGAATCAGTGGTTATAGAGTAGAATGTGGGAGGAAAATCGTATTATTGTTATATAGATATTATTATACAGCTCGACTGTTCATTTGAAGTGTAAATATTGTATTGATTGTTCGGGTAGACAAATAATAAGCAGTTTGCCACAATATGAACTTCGAATTCGAAATTGTTGTAATCATAATTCATAATATATACAACAATATAATTTATAGTTAAAGATTTGTAAACGTAAGTCGTTATGGTAAATCGTTTTGAATAATCTGTAATTAAACATTGAAAGTAACTTTCTTTACTTGAAGAGTAATGGTGACTAATGATTTTCGAAAAGCATTGGACCTGATGCAGTGACATTTATAAAAATAATTTCAATATAGAGTTTACGTCCATCGCCGGGAAATAGGTTTTTAAACTTTTGGAATAATGATACATCGTTGCATTTGATAAACTTTTCAAACAGATCTACTCGAAAGGGTTTATTTAACATTTCACACTTGTACGAAGATCATGTTAAAAGCGAGTATTTTTTAGCAGTCAAAAAATGGAGTTTGACAAGAGTACATATTATCATTACAAATTTATCAGGTGTGTCGTATTACTCGTATTTGCCTCTTTCTGTTTTATATTTTAAAAACTGATTTAATTAATAATTATCGTGTTTTTATAAAAACAACTTATGTATAAGAATTTCATTAGTTTTAAATTAATCAAGTATTGCTTTCCATACATAATATTGGATTTTCAGTTTATTTAGACGTCTAAGTTTAGATAAGTAGAAAATAACAATTGTATACACTTCCAAGACTCGTTGATTCCAAGCGTTAACGTGTCATGATGCAGAGTGTAAAATATTTACCTATTGTATCTATTTTTATTTCTAAGAATGTGCCAATTATCGAGATCTAATATATATTTAAAACTATGAATTCACTTTTAAGCAATTAAATAAATTAATAACATTTAATCATAATAAAATAAGATTTAAATTTTTTAACCCGAATGTATATTATATGAAAATCATAGACTTTTTTAAAATGACAAATAAATAATTTTATTCAATTTAAATAACTATGTTTGTCTTGTAATTTCATATCTAAAACACAACAGTCAAATTATATTTATTGTTGCACATTGCGGTGTCGTTAATATTTCATTATTTTATGAGCATAAAAGTTAAAAATCATTAACCTAATTCTAGAATTACTCACTTAACAAATAATAGTTTGAATTTTTGAAGTTTTAATAAAATATATAATACGAATATGTATTTATTATACATCATAATATAAGATTATTAAGGGGCACTTAATTTCCATATTTTAATATTTGTTATCTTTATCTGCTTCAACATTATACGATAAAATATAACGAGGTTGTATTCTTCAAAAATTATGATTATTTACAAATTATGTAATGACTAATAATTATATTTATATAATAAATATGTAAACATGAATTATCATTATAAGAACTAAATTATTGTACTAAATAATATAAATTGTTTTTTTTTCCAAAGAAAATATAATTTGTGAACTAAATTGTTCATTAATTAGTTCAATTTGTTATAAATACACACATATAATTATATATATATATATATATTCACATCGTACGGCTGGAAAACGGTTTCAGTGTTTTTCTCGAAACTAGAAAAAATATTAAAAACCAGGAGATTAATGAAATTAAAATGTTGAAACGTCAATATTTTCAGAAAAATAAACTCTACTAAATGTCTATTTTTAATTTTTTGTTAACTAAAACATTAAAATAAGATAAAACATGAAATATTTGTAGTTCTTGTCCCGGCGAATCTTATTAAAAAATCAGAATTATGATATTTCCATTATTTCAGGAGATATCGCAATGGGTAAAACCTTATGGGACAATGTATATATATAGTCTGTTTTATTGCAGGCACACATTTCTGTACACATTGATATAATGGAATTAAAAAGAAAAATGCTATTGTCGTATTGTCTATTAGTTGTAAGACCCCATTGCAAGTGTGGCACAATAACAGTGTTCTGGTGTTCACAAACCTAAGTGACATTGATATATCCAAAAATCTAACTTAATCTTTATATAGCTCAAAAAGGGTATTTTAAATGTATTTTTAAAACCAGTGTGGAATTGTTCTTATTTTTTTTTTTAAGTATTCGGTTCTTGTTCTTTTGTTGTGCATGATAATCTTAGTTATTTTAGTCTTTTTAGCTCATTTTTGTTCTGGAATTTGACAAAAAATTAAAAATAATAGCTTTTGCAACATTACATACATATATGATACCAATATGTTTTATTATTATACATTATTTAGTGATAATTGTGAAAAAACAAATACTTGTAGTGTAAAGCCGCATACCAAATACCAATGGAAGCGAAAAATTCCTTTATTTCCAAGTATTTGATTTTATTAAATGTGAACACGACTAGAAGTGCCGTGGAAATGTAATAGGGTGAGTGAACATTTCTGTATTTGTCAGAGTTTATAGATAAATTGCATTAAAGTAGATAGGGAATTTCTATCTTTCCACATTTTAAAATATGTGAAAATTATTTCACTCATAGGTATCGAGTGAAAATAGAAATATATAGCTAAACTTAAAACAATATCAGTAAATAGAAAGCAAATATTAATAACTGTTTTTGCTAAATTCTGTTTAAATATTCTAATATTTAACAACACATCAAGAGATAACGTAGAAAACTAGGAAACCTAAAACAATCATAATTATTTTTTTTTAAATATTTAGATTTAGTTTTTTAAATTCAAAATGTTATAAAGTTACAATATGACTTCGGTCATAATTTTTTTTTTTTTTTTTGGATATATAATGATAGTTGGTATACATTTTGATAAATGTTCTTATATTATACTCATAAGTGAAGATAATTGGAAAACGAGCAAGTTTAAATATTTAAAAAATCAATCAAATGAGCAACACAATACAAATAAATTGCTGCAAAACTGATGAAAGTGGGTTATTTTTTTAACACAGTTTGTAAAAATGTAAATTTACTTTCTTGTTTTCGTATATATAATTTTTTGAATGAGAACGTTCCTTTTAAGTCAGTTTTTCACATTTTGTTATCCACATTGTAATTTGAAAAAGTAATATTAATTATTAAATCATAACATTTTATTTTATCGTCAGTTTTATTGAATTTAATTTGAAAATTGTTAATTTAATTTTAATATTTATACATATTATATTTATATTTTTATAATGCCAGCATGATTCAAAATTTAAGTAGTTTTAGTTTTGGGAATTGTATTTAAAGTTATTTGTTATAATAATGTGATTGAAGTGAACTTGGTGTAGTTATCTTATGTCTATTATATACAAACTTATATCAAAATATTATCAAATAATAATTTCGTGGTATGACTACATAATTCAAAAGTACTATTTAGTTTAAATTATTTATTGACATTTCAAACATCAACACCTTGCCGAAAATACTCTAAAACAAAATATACAACGTCGTGAATCTTGATTAAGGTTCCTATAATAGGTAACTAAATTCATTGTTATTAAATAATATCTATGAAGTATTTGCATTAATAATTAAATTATTACTTCTAAGAAAATACTCTTCATAAAAAAAATCAAAATCCAATGTCATGCGATTAAATTGATTAAAACGTTTAAAAAAGTTCTATCGTCGACATATTTTAATATCTCAATCCTAACATCAGTTTCTTATGTATTTATATTATGACTTATAAATATTCTAATAATACAAACTAGTATCTATAGCTATTGTCTTTATAATTATAGATCATGATGATATTTGATATAAATATAGAAGACGATCATCAAATTAAATTTGAATTATGCTTTCATCCATGTTGTGTTTTTCGTTCATCGAAAAATGTAGACATATTAATATGTCGTGCCTCATATAAATACAGATTTTACTAATTTTACTTGAATATCATATCAGTTTATTCGCCTACAAGAATATAGAATAAACTGATGTTCAACTAGTTTTTTTGTTTGTATTTAAGACAACAATATATTATTTAAAAATATTAAAATTTATTGTAAATATTCAAATGCTTTTACCTACTCCTATTAAATTCAGTTTTGAAATTATTCATAGTATCTTGAATTGTATTTCATATACTCGGTAAAATTAAAAGGGTGTGAAATCCAATATTCTTCAGATTAATCATCTATACGTGTTTGGTTCGTGATATAATGGATATGTATTATGTATAACAATGGAAATTCATTAATACAGCATTTAATACAAAATAATGCGTTCACGAATAACGTCTAAGTTAACAAGAAGACAAAATATTCACATCGTGATAACATTATGTAAAGTCTAGGATTAAGTATCTTAAATTATGAATACAGCTTTAATTTTATTTCGTGCTTGTGCTAAGTAACTCGATATTTTGAAAATACTTAAAAAATATTAACACATACAGTTAGCAATATTTTTTATCAATGGATACCGAGTGAAATAAGACAAGTTAGGAAAGTCTCACAACAATATTTTATTATTTTTATAATATATTACCGTCAATAATTTTTTTTTTTTTTGGCGGGGTGATAAAATAAGTAATTTAAAATCTTAAATATTCTGAGATCGAAAATCGAGTCTTAGTGGTAGGTATTTTAAATGGTGATTTTTTTTTATTAGTTTTTTTCGAAGCGTAAAGAAATACTTCTCACAATCATGGAAAATGTTTATATTAATGTAAAATTATTTAGTTTTAAAATTTTAATTTTTCAATATTTAACATGATTTAAAATATAAATATACCACTATACTAGTATTTACTAGTATTTAGTATAATCAATGATAAAATATAAAAAATTATTTTATAGAATCTAATATTTAGAAGTTAAATATGAACGAATGTTGTGTATTAAATTGTTTTATTATAAATGTATAGCTATTAAAATACTAGACAGCCCAGAGCAATGCTATCATTTGACATTGGTACCAGAAAGGTATTGTGTGTTTTAACATTAAACTTAAAATTAATTCAAAAATGAAAATTTGTTTTTAAATTAGTTCTTTGAGGATTTAAATTGTACATGTTCTAGATAAATTAGGCAGAATTAATAATTTTACTTATTTGCTGTAATATATTATGATATTTTTTCCATAATTAATATGGATATTTTAGTGAGATGTTTCTGAATCTCTAGAAGTAAACAAATCGTTTTTAGATGAAAGTTTTTCTAGTTAGCATTGAGTGGAGGATAACGAGAACTTAAAAATTTAACATATGATGGATAAAATATTTGCATCAGTTTGTCATACAAACTTTAAGGACGATAACTCGTAAACCGCGAAGTTCGTTGAATTTGTTCAAAGTAAATTTTAATTATCTGACTTATCCATAATGTAAGCAATGGGCTTCTAGGTAATTAGTAATCTTAATTTAGGCTTATAACTTTGATTGAAATATGACCATAAATGTGATTTATAAAAAGTTGAACACTTTGTACTTCAATTATTTTATCGATTTTTGATTTATTTTTTGAAAATGATCATGTTTTTATTCACAAACACTTATAAAAAAAATAATAACATCTATGCTATCGTACTAATATATAGATAAAAATTATTTCAGCTGTAGATTTTTTAACTTAAAATTCAAATTTCAAGGAAAGTTTATATTTAAGAATTAAGACTAAATTAAAATGAATTAAAATACCTAACAAACTAATGAAACAAAATCAGGTACATATAATTTGATGTAGTGTCGATGGGTTAGAGATAATTTAATTAGAAGTTTGTGATTAAAAATAAATTGTATTGAAAAATCTTTGTATAAAAATAACTACAATATTGTTTCTTTCTATGGACATTTATTTCCATTGTGATTTCTCTTATTTCGTGTAGTGTTCTTAATATTTCCAAACAAAGACAACATTTCATAAAAATAATGGATGTTATATATTATGCTTAATAGTATATTTTTCTTTTAGTTTTAAAATGAGACTTTTGAATGCATTTTTTGTCAACAACCAAACACCATTATCAAAACGAAAATAATATTTTTTGTGTCTGAATTCTCATCGATCCAGCCGTATAGTATTTCCGATGTCACGGATGCAATTTAATACAAAATAAGATTAATACATTTTAGATCATTTAGCCATAATGCAAGTTTTCCGAAGAATTTTAAGAATAAACGTCCCATATTCAATTCGAAGTAAACAATACATTAGGGACTAAACATTATATTGCCCTTGTACGAATTATTCGTTGACCATTACGTACCAAATTTCATCAGTATTTTATTAATTAATCTCAGTCACATTACTTATAAAATTGGCTGTTCAATGGAAAAGGACAAAAATGAAATTCATGAACCTACATAATCTATAGTCTGTAAGATATTTAGTTACACATTTACTCACCAAGCTTTAGTGCATATTTAACTGTTCCAAAATCCTTCGTATTATCAAATATGAAGCGGGTACCTACAACAATATTGCTTTACATATAGTTTTTTTTTTTAAAAAAAGCGATTAGAATTGCCTTCCAATTTCAAAATCACCATTCAATGTATTGCCACCTAATTTAGCTACTCAGTTAATCCTTTAGAATTCAAATTAACTCCAATAAAATGTATATATTTTTTATTTTGGCAACGAGCTTATTCGATTATAAACTAATTGTTTGAAGCGATATAATATCAAAATTATCGATTTATAATATTAAATATTACTTTACTTTAAACCATGATTTTCATAAGTGAAGAAATCTTGTTACTTAATTGTATTTATTTTAATTAATTAAAACGTTTATATTGTTTTTATGTTATCAACAAGCTTTATTTGAAAACCAAACTTAATTCTATTCCACGTTAAAACTATTTTTAATGTTGATATTTTTAATTTTTTGGTAATATAATATGACGATCAAATCCCGTGAATTGCAAAAAACAATATTATAATTTACAGTATACAATATCATTCATCGATAAATCGGTATTTAATATGGACATGATATGGGAGTAAAATTTGATTTTTATCAAAAAAAAAAAAAAAAACTTGAATTAATTTAAGTAAAAGAAATGTCCTTCAGTTTATAAATCGATTTGGAAAAACGTGTGCACCTAATCTGACTAAAGCATTAACGATGTTAGGCCGAATAAAAATATAGAGAAAAACCATGGGTGATTTACGATTACGATAACGTGAAAATAATATAAACTTAGAAAAATAGTTGTGCTTAAACGAGTTAAACGTTAATCTACATATTATATATATATACATTTTATGTAGGTACCAGTGGCGTGAACATTTATTTTTTATCACGCACTAATACAAGTACCTACGTCGCCCTAATTTACCATTCCATCGCAATGATATAGGTATATACTTCTATTTTTTGTGGTAAACTCGAATTTTATAAAAACAATTTAACTCGTACCTTCCTGGTATAGGTACGTCATGACTAATTAAATATCATTATCATGATATTGGAGTAAACACAATTTTTAAAACTCATTTATATTATACAGTCCGATTTGCATTATTGTTTTGCTTTATATTTTTAAGTTACAAAAAATTAAATTGGCAATTGAAAGTAACGATGTTAAGTGCAATAAATAATAAATTATAAATGTAGTAAGTTATTCATATTTAGCTGTACCTAACTATAAAGTAAATAATATGATTATCGATTGTCATTAGAGATTGAACTCTAAAATATTACTATTAAATATACATGTGGTGATGCACTTAAAAAGCAAAATTGTCAGTAAAATATTTTTTTTATTTTAGAATTTGTATGTACATAGTAAGTTACAGCTATTGTATTTTAATTTTAGATATATTTTAAATAGGGTTTTTATAAAATATTAATATAATTCTTTCTTCTACACATATTATATAAAATTAATTTACTTTGTGGGTGCATAATGTGCATATAGTTATAAAACTATTAGGTACACGCTTGGAAAGTTTTAATATTGTTAATTTTCAGTTCAATATAATCTCAAATAAAAGCATTTTTAATATACCTATGTAATTTTCAATCATATTATTGATGAAATAAGCATTAAAAAATCATAAAACACTTATGGATATTTCATTTGTTGAGTTTATAATTTTATAGTGATTGGTAAATTAAATATTTTGAATTGGAATTTTAATAAATAATATTTATATTCCACATTTATTTTAATTAATATAATAACTAATTAGTAATTAGTAATCATATATATTGAATTTCTCACAAATTCACAAAAAGCATAAAAATACAAATCATAAATACTTTGAAATTAATGTATAAAAATAAATTGTCAAGTAGTTGAATGATAAAAAACACATTTTATTGGTACTCATAAAAAATAATCTTTGAATCATATTGGTGTATAAAAATACATTCGATTTACAACACTAGTGTATTATATAAGATTTAATTTTTTTGAGGTTAAGTAACTAAAAATAAACACTCGTATAGTTGCATATAGTATAAAAAAATAAATATATAATATATTTATTCAAATTATAGGCAGGTAAAAAAACTTTTGGATAAATACCTGATAAATAAAATGCATCATATTTATTTACCCATTTAAACATTCCTATTATAGTTGAACCGTAAATTTAATTTATATGGTATCTATACTCTATAATATAACATCTATAATAGCAATAAATTGAATGAGAAAAAAAACAAGAGCATGCAATTAAATATGCAAGTTCAACCCAATTTATCATGTTTAATTTATTAATAATATTAATTTTTCTGAAGAGTATACATTCTTATCGTGCCGTCGCCTATATTATATAATGTTTACACACAACGGTGTTTTAATTAAATTTCAAAATCCTCGCAAATTTTCGGTTTCAAAATTGTCATACTATAGGACTGGGGTTTCATACGACACATTTATCACGTTGAATACTAATTAACAGTGTAATAATTTATTTTGAAATTTCATAGCAAAATAAAAAACCACAACACGGTTTTTAGGCTATTAACTACACAGTACACAATAACAACGACAACGTTAACTTCTAGCACCAGCCCGGAAATCACTATTCGACTCATAAAATTCTTCCATTTATCAAAATTATAAATATTATTATTTATAACAATAATATTATCCAACCGGCACCGACGTAATGTTAATTTTTGTATTTTTCTTTTATCGTATTTAAATTACGCTGCAATTATTATTATACACGCAGTCAGTCCTTCATGTAACGCGGTAATAACCGTACGTGTTTTATTTAATTATAAGTTTACCTCACGCATCAACATTGATGTGTATTTATATAGTTTATAAACAAATAAATTTGTCGTCGACAATCCGCGGAAAGGATTTACCTTCGAATCGTCAGCGTGGCGTCTGCAGTGGCGGCTATAGCTCGTGTGACATCGCGTATAATATATATTGAAAACAATATATAACATAATGTATAACTAAACAGTACACTAGAATAACGACGAGTCTCAATTTATTCGCGCATTATGCGGTACATGTGGAATTTTCATGGGTAGGTATATAGGTATGATTCACGAACGGCTCTAAGCCGCAAATGGTATGGTATATGGTAGGTAGTAGGTGTCTCGTGTCTGAATGCGAGTGCGCGCGTGTTTTTGTCTCGCTCTCTCTCCCTCTGCGTTTTTATATTTTTTCGACGACTTGCACTCCTCTCGCGTTCACCGCACACGATGATAAGTCCATAATAACATAATATAACGTCTCCGTCTCACTCGGTCGCCCGCCCGCTGCCAATCGAAGACGCGAGCCGGAGATAAGATTATTAGGTATTTTATACTCGCACGGTAAAACAATATAAATAATAAATATATATATATATATATATAGTACCTAATAGTATAATATTAGAACGTTATCACCATAACACACATTATATACACTATACAGTGTACTCTGTACGGTTAGGTTAGGCTAACCTAATGAGATCGCTCACAGCAAAGATAAAATCGCGGTGTAATATATTAATATTATTACGGTAACAGGTCTCAGCCGAGCCGTATTCGATCGCACGGCATCGGCGCGCACACACTTGTTGGCCGTCATTGCGACGACATCGTCGCGGTCTTTCGAGTCCCTTTTCTCCCATTTTTTTCCACGTGATTTTTTGGTTTTTTAAATTTCCGTGGTATACACCATACCTATACCTAGCCCTTATCCGCCCCATCCGTTACGCCGCAGTGCGCCTGTGGCCGTCTATACAACGATATTATTGTCCGTTGTTGAATTCGCCAGTACAAATCCCGAGAAGACACCATAGACCGCAATATACACATACATGAATACGCGATAATATTTTTATAATAATTAAAAAATAGCGATGCAAAATAAAAGTGACGTTGCGCAATCCGGTTGCCGTGCGTGCAGCGCCGCCGCAGTATAACCTTGTACTTGACTCGGCGTTACACTACTACTGTTACTGTACCATATACCTACGGAACTACAACATCATTACTACTACTTTTACCACTACTACCACTGATATCACTGTAGCCGCGTTTACTACCGCCGCCGCCGTCGTCGTGTGTGTGTGCGTGTTGGCGCGCTCGTGATATAATCATAACCGCTGGCAGCGGTCTCGCAGCGGTTTTCTGATTAATTTTTGCGGAGACGCGTCCGCCGCCGCCGTCGTCGTCGTCGTCGCGCGAGTGAAAAAGTGAACAGTTCGCGAGAAATAAATAAATAAAAACCGAACCGAAACCGCTCGTCCGGGTCTCGTAGATCGCGTAGGTGAGACTAGCCGCAGACGACCGACGACCGTCGTCGTCGCCGCACTTGGCCGCGGACCACTGCCGCGACATCATGTTGGACGTGGTGCGAACGTGTTTCACGTGCACGTCACGGAAAAAACGGTAAGCGATAGTAGTGTATCTCCGTTTCTGCGCGCGGACATTGCCCACTCAAAAGTGTTTCGAGACCTCTCCAAAGACAAGTGTAAAAAATAATTATAACAGGCATTGTTTTTCTTAGTGACGTTTGGGTACCTACGTAAATATTCAACTGAATAAAATTCTATATTTTTCTTGCAGTGCTTTGTGAACACCAACCGTCTGTCATTATTTTAAAAATAATTTATAAAAAACTGGAGAGCTTACTCTTTTCGCATTGTCCGTTCGAGTTCAATAAGCAACGAGGGCATGAAAAATATTCTAGCGTAGAGACGGTCAATTTGAAATTATAAACATTATCAAGTAGAATATTGTAGTTATGTCTTTTCGATATTTTTAAACGGCTGTAAGAATAACATCGTATTTTTAATAACGATCGTTGCGAGTGAAATGAGATCAATTTTTTTATTACATATTAATGTACAAGATTTCGGTACATGCCCGTGACGGGTTTCCCGCGTAAAAATAGTTTATCTGAAGTAAATTTTTTGACGGTTTATCGTGACCGTTCGAGTTGGCGAGAGAGACGTGCGATTTTTTTTTGGCATTCGCATTTGGTTATTGAAGTGCCGATGTAGGTACCTATTTTATTATTATTAATTATACATTAAACAATTTTTTTTTTTCATAAAGACATGCCAACGACGATTTGAGTGGTTATTATTACAGTGTACATGTTGAGTATGCATTTTTTTTTGTACCAACAGACACAAATATTTACCTTCGAAAATCGACAATTTTTAATATTTTTAGGTACAAGATTATTCGAGTCTATATTATGAAGTAGGAAGTTTTTTCTCTCGTTTGTTCAATTAAAAATAATGACGTGTAAAAAAATCGTTTAATACTATTATACCGTGTGTTTTTTGTTTATTGTCCCTAAACTTGTGACCATTTTTACCAATATTTTGTTTTACGTCCATTTTCCATAGTTATCATTGCTACCCTGGCTACTGTCGTTATCATACGAGTATAATGATATAACTATTCGATAAGTTGTTTTATAATCACTGCAGGTAATGAAAACATTCTACGTACATTTGGCGATATACCGAAGAGATGTTAATAATTATAATACTTCGGGTTATCTATTGAAACACATTTTTACTTTTTTTTTTAATAATAGTAAATGTTTGGCTAATTAATACATGGCAAATGTTGTTCCTTGTAATTAAAGTTCGAGCCATGCAGTGTAACGAAATTAAAAAATAAAAACAATATTATCCATCTGCAAAATTATAATTGTTTAAAACGAATAGTACATTTTGTTATTTATTTCAAGTACATATTATAAATTACATTAAAACATCATCACTGTCTAGTTTATTACCACTTAATGTTAAAAATATTTTTACGCGACATCATAGATTCATACCATCTAAATTAAAGTGTATAAATATTTTTGTACGTTACATTTTCATTAATACTTACGATTTATTTTTTATCGGTTGGTATTAATTATTCTTAATTCCTTAGAACATTTTAATAATTAAATTAAATACATAGTTACTATTCAATGTTTATTAAGCATTGAGGTCTTTGAAAATGTAAAAATATTGTTTGGTCAGGTCGTAATAATTGTATTTTGTTATCATTGTTTATATAAAATTAATCCTAAGTAATTTTAACTAAAAATAATATATTTTTTTTATTTACTTAACTGAGTTTTGAAGAAATAAGTATTTACAAATTGATACATTCATATGTTATACAATATACATATATCAATACATAATAAATGGCTTTATACGTATTTACTTGAAATTTAAAATGTTAAATTCTTGAAATAATTATAGAATATCTAATTAAGTAAAAAAACTCCGGTAATATCTATTCATAAATCAATTTTTTGAAGACATATATTTTTTCAATAGAAAAATGATGAAAATTCAAGAAAAACACATTAACACCTTTATTCTGCCGACGAGTGTTAAAAAAAGTTTGAAAATATGTAAAAACTTATTCATAAAAATTAATGAAATATGATTTATGATACGATGTTTACATTATTTTTTTATACGAATAAGTGATAGTTTTTGAAAATTAACTTTTAAGTATTTTATATAACTGTTTAGAAAGAGATTATATGAAATTTTATTAGAAATAACGACTTAACTAATTAGATTTCAACTATCGGAGTATGCTGTGTATGTTATGCTTATTTGCGGATTTAAAACTTTATAACTTTAAATTTCGATTATAAAAGGGTTGATCAATTATTCATAATAGTTTAATAATTTTTTTAGTTGTTTCGAAGTACACATATACTATTTAGAGTTAAACCATAAATGCAATTATTGAATATCATTGAAAACCATTCATCAAACAATAATATAATATATATTATAGCTCCACATTTAGCGTGTAATGACCTAAACCATTAAAAATGACATCTAAAAAAACGATGTAATCATAGGTATCCCAAATAGTAAGATACAAATCAAAAGGGGACCGTCTATAAACTATCAGATTTTCCCATTAGACATTCCGAAGGTTTTTCGTTGGCCTGCTATGATGTTATTATATATAGGGTCATAAGGACCACGGTTTGGTTAATGGTAAATCGATATTAATATATAAATATATTATATATATATTCTACTTTGGTTATACTGCAAAAGCGTAAAATATACCTAATTAATCAATTTTATTATTAAATCGGTATGACCAAAAATAATATCGACACATTAGTGTTTTATAATAAAATAACACGTACGCCAACACAGAAAAAACTAATATAGTCTATTATGTTATGTAGTCAGAAAAATTATATGAAGATGTAATAAAAATCAATGTTTTTTACTACTCATTTCTCATGTCTATTATTTAGTAATATAACTATAGAAATAACTAATAGCTAAATACATTTTATATGAGCTGAAATTGTATATTACTATAATATAACAATATTACTTGTGCTATCGTGTTTCGAGTATCCGATTATTTCATTTTATTCGTATTTTATTTATTATTTTTAAATTGTGATATTCTTATTAGTTGTATACTATAATATGTACACTGTACAGTGTACACTACGATCTACTATTATGTATTTTAATATGATTATTGCAATTAAAATAATTAGATTTGTTTCAATGCTGGACTTAAATGTTATCAAATTAATGTATGATAACATTTACTTCAAATCAGCTCTGCATATGTATTACATAACCATTGCTTGGTGATGTCACCCATGTCCAAAATAATAAATATCAATCAACTATATATTTTAAAAGGAATTAGTACTTAATCAAATATGACGAATGCATACTGATATCTAGTTTATAAATTATAATATTGTTAATAGTAGTTGGACTGAGTGGCTGATGCGTGAATTAACATTAAAAAAAGTAAATAATTATTATAGATGTGATAGTGTTATAAGTAAATACTTATGTAATATAAAAAAATCGTTTTTAAAATTTATTGGAGAATTTTTATGTGACATAAAATCACATAAAAATACATACATTTAAAATAATTTGATTATGTTGCACATGTATAGGTAGGTTATCAAACTGTCAATAGCTGAATGTATAATATAAAAAAAATATTCTTTTAAATGTATAACACAACACCATCTCAGTATATTTTTGTGGTATCGGAAAAATGTTATATTTTTGTGATATTTAAAGTTCGAATTAAAAAAAAGTAGCGATTAAACGAGTTTTGTGCGTTAATAAAATTCACACGAAAATATATAAAAAATAAGATTGGAGTAAAAGTAGGTTTTTAATGAATACAATTTTGACGTGATAAAAATAAAAATTATATCATCGATATTACAATATGGTATGAGATTTTCAAACTTCTATAATATTTCAAGTATACAGGAACCTGTAGTAGAAATTAAAAAATTAAATTATATGCATCGGTTTAGTGTTGTCATTTACTCGTTTAAATACGTTTCAGCTACGAAATAATAATAATGCATATTATCAATATTAATTATGGTTTATGAATAAGCAAAACTTCACCTGAAATATAATTGATGTAATTCAAATAATCGAGGTGGTAAAGGTACCCCTGTCAACGCTGTCTAAGGTCTACAGATATTATAATTGAGTTAAGTTTAAATTACTTTAATTCAGTCACTATAGGTTGTTACCTACATCTAGAGAATTTTACTAACTTATGTAAAGGCTATATATCGCTTCTTTATATAAGTACACTTATACAATATACGAAACGACGTTAATTCACAACTGTACCTGCTATATTATAAATATTATTCTTAAATTCGTTGTACAGAGATGTTGCGTGAATATTAATTAGCGAAAGTTTAACTTGGAGTTTATAAAATGATCTAGTTATGCACACATTAGAATTTCAGTAAGCACTAAAAAACCCCAAAAACCGTTTTTGTTTTATTTTTATTAGTATTTAATTAAAAAATAATTTTAAATGTATTGCAAACCGTTTATTTCTATTTTTCATTTTTAATACAAAAACAATTATACCTTAATATTTGTTAATTAAAAAATATTACACGAGATTTATATTTTTGATAATATGCGTTTTTTGAACGATGCCCATTTATTGCGAGTGTACTATGTACACTGTGGACGTCGGTCACCGAATTTATATCATGATTGATGTTTGATATTCTGCTACTCCTACAAGCTATCAAACTGTAATATTCTGCAGCCTTTTCCCGTTTGTTCATTAAATGCTAACTGTGGTTGTATATATTAGGTACACGCAAACTGTATAATTTTTATTTAGTTATCTCTATAGGTTGAATACGATTCAGCAACGCTATGATTAGACAACAGAATAGATGCAAACATTTATTTTATATTATATTCTGTGATCAGAAAACAAAATCTGGTAACGGTGCAGCGTAGGATCTACATGATGTCAATGTAATACCACATTTAAATAAATTAATCGCGAGCGGTTTAACACGATATTTTTCGTTGGTTTGTGTCCGTACAGAGAAATCGTATAGTCATTTTAAAAAAACAGTTTCTTGAGTTTAAATAATTTTATTACGCATCTAAAGGCCACGTCAAAAATGTGTACGAAAACAAATAATACATTCAGTAGTTACTATATTTCTGTAGAAAAAATAACTAATAGTTAATTTACTTTTAATGATTTTTATCCATATTGACTGTTGATCGTATTACATAACTATATGTTTTGTTCTATTCTTATTTATAATCGACGTATTGTTGTTAATATAAATTCCATAATGATAACTCACGCAATAAAAACATACACATATTTTTTAGAATATACCGATTAAATTGTATATTTCAAGTGATAGTTTAGCAAAAATAAAATAAAACCAACTTTACGATCGCTTGGATTGTAAATTATAAATCGTAACAATAAGTTATGATACTAATAATGGACCAAAATCCTAACCCAGTAGGACATAAATTAGTGGCGAGAGGAAAAACCTCAACTAGGAAGTAGCACAGTTGCTGATTTTATTGTTATCCGCTTTGACCCCACAGCACTATATTTCAAGAGTCGGTACTATTTGTATAGTATGCGCACATAAAACAGATTAAGTAATTACAATTAAATAATCCTATGAACCAATCGATAGTAAAGTGGAATTCCTTGAATTTGACAATAATTCTACATTTATACTAAATCTAGATTTGTGATCTTCGCCACGTACGTAAACGTGTCCAATGACAAATTGTTTGACCCATATGTGCACGAGATAAATAGATAGGTAATCACTAACCAATGAAATATTGAATCGGTACATATTATAATGAATGATATTATGATAGAAATAATGTCATCCGATTTTACGGGTTTATACTTTTGGACGAAAATTGCACACAAGCACTTTATGTTGAGTGTTGATAGGTAGCACCAATTTTAATGAAAAAACCGAAATTGTACAAAATTACAAGTTTCATATTTATCTACGGAAAAATCGCAAAAGAACATAATACATATTACCCATATAATCTACGAAATTTTTCAAACTATTGAAGTTCTAAACTGTAATAGCTCAAAATAAATGGTTTTTAAAAAAACAAATTAACGCTTAGTTAAATAATTGCTATATTTTCGAAATATTATGATGCCATTACAGAAGTCTATGATATTAAAATATTCTCAATCAAACAATCGCAGACATAATTTGGAAAAATAAAACATTACTTCAATGCATATATGGTTTAGCCACTTGCTTTCTTCTATTTTATTATTTTGATAAACATTGGATAAGATATCAGTTTCAGAATTTTTTTCCGTCACGCAGATTACCATAACTTATTTTTACAAGTGGTGCAAGTTACCTTCACGTTGTTTTACATATTTTTGCGCAGATAACATATTGTACATTCTTTTATCTACTTTAATGAGCTGAAAATTACCATTTTTCGATTTTTATAGCGGTTCGGTCCAACTTTTTGGTCAGGTCGGGTCGGGTTAAGAAATGTTCCGTGATAAGGAATTAGGAGTCTGTATACAACCGTCTCAGCGACTAATCCCGTAGGGTACCTACCTACGGCTATTTGCTACTTATTTCTTCCACAAGATTTTGAAAGAAATGAAAGTATTATATTATAAACGAGTATTAGCTATAATTTATACGAGAATAATATATTTTTTATAGCAGACATATTATTATGTATGTGGTTCGATTATTTTTGCATAAATATAGTTCATATGCATTAGATCAATATTATAACTATAAACTATTTGCGATTAATCAATTTATTATGTTCAAAATAATTTTGTTTACATAACAGTGATTATTAATTAAATATTAGTTATACAATATATAATTATATTATTATCGACCATCAATATGGGGAATAAAATTATTCTAGTTCAACGATAAGTAAGACTTAATCGTTTAATGTTTATAGTACTTTAGTTGTTCTGGTTGAGATTTTAATAGTATATGGAACGTAATAAAAACATTACCGTCTGGTTCTACGTGCAACTATAACAGTATTGGGACAGTAGTACTAGACGGTAATGTTTTTAAATACCGAAATACGAGTACTTTAGATTCATTATAATATTTTATTGTGTATTTTAATTTTCCACATAGGACTAAAGTATTTTATTTAAAATAAAATAATTATGTTTTATTTTTATTCATAACAATACAATTTATTACTATAAGTTTAACTATTTAATTAAAAAAAATACTCATACAAAGTCGCGCAGACGTTTATTCAAGTTTGGAGTATTCTTAATTATATTAAACATAAAGTAGTGCTGACCCGTATTATTGGTCCATTCAATTTTAATGAACTGTCAAATTTATCAAGCTTAGTAATTATATTTAATTATTGTAGTGAATATTTTTAAATAAAAAAAAGTCCAAATCAACCAAACTCCTACTTTTATGTATTGTTTAAACTCAGAGTTGGGCCAAAAATATGTATGTTTAACAGACGCTTAAAAATTATAATACAAATATACATATGTATATATATATTACATATGTTAAAATTTAATACTGATCAATTTCATTCATTGAATTTGTGAAAGATGAGGATTAAAATGATGTAAAGATAAAATAAATGAAATCTAGAAATAAAAAGTTTAATAAGTAAAACGAATCATACTACATGATTAAAAATTCAATCATTATCCATATAATTAATAATATTATTAACATTTAGCTTTATTTTTATAAGTTTTAAAAAATATTTTTTATTGTGATAACATTTTATAAATCTACGTAGGTAAAATAAAATTAACAATTCAATAAATGTATATTTAATTAAATTTTCGACACGTATTTTTTTAATTTTTTTTTTGTCAACACTATAGTTCAAACGTTCAAAAAGTATTATTTTATTATTGTTTTCTGGACTTTAGTATAATATTCTGATAATAAATTATTACCTACCTTTTATATAATTCATGATTTTATCGTTTTGTAAAAATATTTTAAATCAAATTGAAAAAATGAATATACATGTAATATTAGGTATTTTATTAAATATTAAATGGAATTTTATAGTTTAATCAAATAATTATTACCATGCATATTTAATAAAGAAGTTGCTATTAATTAATTAATTTTTTTTCACAGTATTTCATAACATTATTATAGTATAATATTTTTAATTGATCATTAGAACGTGTAAGTAAACTTTATAATTGAGTCTATTGTGCTAGGTGGTATTATCTAATCTCAAAGGACAACCACGTGTACGTTTTTCTTGACCTTTAATTTTAATATAACTTAAATCATTTAATTCCATGTTGAATATTATTTATATCACAACAGTATTAAATTAATGACCAATCTCTATAAGTAAAAATATTGATTTTATGTTTGTAAAAATTTAATGCAAAAATTATTAATATAATCTTTTTTATTATCCTTTTTAAGCATATTTATTAATGACAATAACATAAAAGTCATATTATTAAATTTATTAATCTGTATTGTGTGCTTTTATATTTGTGTATACGTATATTTCTTTATCATATATACATATATTTATACTTTGTATACATTTTTTTATTAAGCTTAAATCATTGTTTATGAAAATTTACGCTTACAAAACTGGAGATCTTATATGCAAATGTTCTCAAGAGAACTATTAATTATAAAATAACAATATCTTACTACATTAAGCATACTACATTATATTTTTATGAAATAACTTTAACATAAAGGTGCACATTATATTACTTTATAGTTTATTTGTATATGCAATATAGTCATTGAATTTTAATGATGCAAGTAAATCAACTGAAATAATACTAATTGGATGCGATGTTTTCTATTTTTCGACTAGGTACCTATATGTAAAAATATATAATAATATGCATGTATTAAATATTAAGAAAAATAATGTGCTGGTGTTTTTTCCACCTCCATTCGTACCTCTATGTACACAACATGTTGTTTTGTTCTTACTCTCACAATAATACTCCAAAATGGTTATTCCAAACGCAATTTCAAAAGATGTGCTGGGTATTTCTTTGTTTTGTTTACTTATATAATATACGTTTGTTTTGTGTTTGCAACTTCATTTTTTTTTTTTTATGATTTGGCCCGATTGTAAATAGCAACAAATAAAACATTCTACAGCATAGTTCTACTATAGATTTCTGCCCAGTCGGACCGTATATTATACTATAGAGCGATGCGGATATAAACGGACCAAATATAATATAATATCATACCCCGGTTAATGATACAAAATATATATTGATTTTAGTATTAGAAAAGGCAATTTTTTTTAAAGAAAAACGGTAATCTTTCCTATAATAATTAACGTCTTTGGAATATTTTTTTTTACTCAATTCTTAGTCCTTACAAAACTATAACATTTTTGAAAAACATTATATTTTTACTTTTTAATTTTTTAGATTAATTTTACATTAGTATCCCAGAAGTGTTTATCAACTCCTCTAGATCAAACTTTTAAGGTTTATTAAGTTATAATAACGTATTTATAGCCCATACTCTTATTGTGCCTTATCGTGTACAGATTGTGTATTTATTAATGAAAATAAAAAATAAAAAATAATAACGTATTGAAATTCTTAGAAAAATATTTTGCTTTGAAATAGGAATTAAAAATATATGCTGTCATTCAAAAAAGTAAAAAACATGACTGTTGTGACTGCAAATTTTGAAAAAAAAATATTTCCAAAATGTTAATACTTTCCGGGTAAATGAGTGATTTTCCTTAAAATGATATACTTATATTGTATAATATAGGTAATGTACCTATAATATTTAGGCGAATAATAGTCACATTTTCAAACATAATATTATAATATACGCGTATAAAACTCGTCATTTTTTAGATTTCGACGTAAATATCGTAGCGGATTTAGAGCTTTTGACAGTTAGCTGGGTCGTGGTCACGATTTTACAAGGGCTTAATGGCGGTTTACAAAGATAGCTTGTTCTTATACTCTCGTATACGTACATGTTACCCATGTCGATAACGAGCGGTTACCGGCAATCTATATGTATGTTATATATTATCTGCTTTATTTATACATGTTTTGTGTATAATTTTATACACCAACAAATGTAAGGGTACGTACTTAATAGTTGGGCAAATAACCGGCGGCGGTAAATTTACGCGTTTTTGCGAAAGCTTGGGGAAAAACAAATGTGGGCGAGATACTTTCCTAACGACCACGGGTGGTTGAAAAAAAAATGATTTTTTATTTCGGAATATTTATTTTTCTACTATATAGGTATTTTTGTACGCGTATAAAAAATAAAGTAATATAAATGATTATTATTATTACGGATAATCTATTAATACATGAAACAAAAGTGTGGCTGCTGTTTAAAATATACAGAAATTTGTTGGCGTTAAAATGAAAAGTGAAATACAATTATAAATAATAATGAGGATATGGGTATATTATACAGTAAAATCTATAAACATTTTGAAAGCTTGAAATCGATTTGAAATCTTTAAAAAAAATCATGATTAACATAAAAGTCAATTTTTTTAAATTATATTCAAAATGTATATTGCAATTAAAGAATTCAATTTTTTGTAATTTTTATATAAATTCAGCAAGTTAACAATATTATTAGGCCCGTATCATAGTCGCGCGTTTGAAATGAATGAGACGTGAGTCTGACAATCAATGCGTAGTGATAATTAAAATTGAAACTAAAATACAAATTAAGTATAAAATCTAAATACAAATTTAGAACACATAAATAATTGAAAAAAATCATAAATTATAAAATCAATACATCGTTTTGAAATTTAAATCAGAAAATATACTAATATCTATAAGCAAAATTGAAATCGAAATCGAAAAAGGTTATTTCGATATCGAGCATGGAAAATATAATTACTGTTCAAAAGTTTCGCTTTAATTGTACACAGGAAATTGCGTCATTGTTTTTTTTATAAACGTATTGTTAACAATAATCATGTTTAATAATGTATTGAATTGTGAATGTATAATAGTGGAATAATTCATAGGTACTACTATATAATATTATTATAGTATTATTTGGTACGTACGTAACAATATGTCGCGCATGCATATGTTGATGTATAATTCTGAAAATAAATTCGGTCGGAACGCCGATATCACATATGATGGCAACCTTGAATTGAGGTACCTATTCGCCGGACGAAAATTTTGAATGAAAAATAGATGTTAATTATTAAAGTCTGCAAGGTAGGTATGCGCTGAGCGGGTATACAATACATATACGTTATTGTATTTGTTGTTCTTCGATAAAGCGCGGACTTGGGCCGTTAAACAGATTATGTTATTAATTTAAAGTCAACGACCTCCACGACGAATCGTATGATTATATATACGCCCGCAAGATTTTAATATAATGGAGACATCGTATATTGTGTCACAAATTTAAATGGCCGTTCGGATTAGTTTCGCGTGAGACATGACCACCAAGCAGGTATTTTCCGTCTAGCTATCTAAGCGAAGGTGCCTAAAGTGATTATATTTATATATTATAAAAAAAGGGACACAAAATGTCGGTTTAACTTAAAAAAACCTCTGAAAATTGTGTAGAGATTTTTATAATTCTAACGATATTTTTTTAAATGACGTTTACCCGTAGTATAAGGTAAAGGGTACCTGTTGTGGGGATTTATAATTTTTAACACGGTGGAATAATGCAATACGACATGTCATATGTTTATCGTTTACAATACTGAATATTCATCGTCATCACTCGACGCTCGTTAACACAAAAACAGTGCTTTATAACAACATACGCATTGATTTCAATAATTCAATATCAAACTGTAAAAATATTGTTTGATTTTTTTTTTTCGTGTAGATAGTAGAAGATACACAGTGCTTACAGTCTACTGGTTTTTCTTTTTCGCATTTGTCAAAATAATATGGACACGACGAGACTAAAACGATATTAACTACTAAAAACGGGGAAAACAGTGCTCAATTCAAAGTTTTTCCGGATAAGGGGACATAATAATTTTAAAAAAAAGCGGTAATCCCGTTTTAAACAGGACGTATAACTTTCTCTACACCAAGTGGTTAGGTGATGTATTGAAATAGGTACTATATAATATTTCTTATTGAAAACCGTCAAATTCAACAATATAACTAAGAGGACCAGAGTTCTATGTCTCCGTCTTACAAACATACAAAATGATCAATATCATTCAATATTATTCAGTAGAATCAATTTTATGTTATCAAGTTGATGTTATAATGAATTGACCTACTATAAAAATAAAGGTAAGCGTGTTGTTTGTGTGTTTTTTTATGATATGTCTCACAATTCCGTTAAAAATTAATCATTCTTAAAAACTAACGTAAAAACACACGTAATATTCTTACCTTTACATTTGATAAAATATCATTTTATTATTAAAGGTAAAAAATTGTTTCGCTGAACACAGATTTGCTGTATTGTTCATTTGTAACACGTATTTAACACATGTCGGCTAGTTGTTCTTTTAATGTATTGCTCAACGTTCGACGATAATAACATTTATATAAATATCATTGATTATAAGTACTAGTATTTATAATTTTAATCATTAATATGGTTTTAATGAATATTAGTAACACACTGTGTATATATTTCGACATGCGGTTTTAATCAAACGACGTAGCCAGAAAGGGTTAGATTAGTTAAAACCTCCTCCCTTCTCACTTGAGCTATATTCGAGTATTTTATATCAAGTGATAAATTTTATTCGGTATTAGCGTATATTTTAATAATAATCGTTACCAATAGTCTTATATAGGTCAGGGTTTTGAATCCGAAATAATGAATTCTGGTATTGGTATCGGGTATTCAAAATTAAATTGTTGGTTATTGAAAACCGGTATTGATACCCTTCAATAATATTTCGGATACGGACTACCTAAATTTGAACACGGGTATTGGGTACTTTGAAAGCACGCGGGGTTAATATTTGTATACTAAAATTGTTGTGTCAATTTAATAGTTGTAGTAATTTTTTATAATTTTAAAAATAAACTAAACATTTATTTATTTTATAGAATAATAACACATGAGTTAATAATTTACTTTTATTAGGTGTTAATTGATGTTTTAGTATTTATGTTTATTTTTTAATTATTTTAATATTATCTACTTTATAGAAATGGCCACATGTAAAAACTAGTTTTTTTTTTATAATATACTAAATTTATAATAAAACTTTTGTATATTGTGAATTTTTATTTTTAAATTGTTTATTCATATGTTTTAAATTTGTATTTAAATAATATATAACAATTTTTAATTCTCTAATTAATATTTTTTCTAATCTTATTCCTGTGTTTTATTTTTCACATTCATATAAATAATATTTAACTATAACCTATAGGTGATTAGAAATATTAAAATATTATTATTAGTTTTATTAAAATAATAATTAATTTTATAATTTTTATATTTCGGAATGGAAATAAATATTATACTCATTGAAAATCGAAATATAAATTTTTGTATTGGATTTTCAATTTGTTTTCAATTTGATTTCAGATTGTTTTGGGTATTGTCATTCTGTTAGGTACTTTAACGGTATTTGAAAATAAAATACATATTAATGAGTAAGAAAACTTCTGTTTACGATACATGATATACTATTAAAGTGTAATGTTTTTACTATATTAGAGCCCGCCTCGTATTGTTTAAACTTTAAAACTTACAGAACTGTATTTGAATGCTTAATGAAAATTAGTAAGTAAACTTTAAAAATACTCGCATACTAATTAACACTGTTTAAATTGGCCATCTCTAATTAGTGTATCTAATTAAGAACCACGACAATTACAAATTATTTTTAGTTTTATTACTTTGAGCTTAGGGAAAACAAACTGACATTATATATTTTAACTATATAGCGAATCTCTAATAAAAAACGATTCTCCAAAATAATATTTTAGATATATTAAATGTAAAGTCATTGGCAATAGACTAAACTCGCGGTGGAACATTCTGTATAATATAATATAGCTGATGCGTTTCCACGGAATAGGCTATTATTTTCATAATTTCCGGTTGAGTTTGATGTTCGCACTGTTGCAGGTTATATTCGTTTCCAATTGAATGCGCCACTGTTCATATATAGTATTAACTGCATATAACGTGATAGTAAACTCTCCAATTTCGTGTCAGATCAAGAAAACCCAACGATCTTTGCCGACAAAAAAATCAAAAGTCACTCACCGTGTAAGACACTTTTATAATGAACTTTACCGCGTTTTGAAATTTGACATACTCTTTTCTGTTAGCCATGAGGTTTTATCGAATATATTACCAACATTGATGCATCGTCATTAGATTACAGTGCTGATTTTAGTTTTTCTTTTCTTTTAGCTCTTTACGCGTGCTGTGTGTTGCCAATCATCAGACGCGCACCAATACGATGAAACGTTAATATTATATTGACCAACGTCGATGATGTCTCTAAAAACAAAACCATTCAATTCGATTCGTATTATTTTAGCGTTATGATATTACACAAGTGGTGTTACGCTACCACTTATAGGCACCTATCTATAAATTATATTAGAGAACAAAAAATGTCAAGGGAGATGCAACTTTTCGTTCGACTTACCGAACATCACGTAGTGAAGAATCCACGCAACTCATCAAATAACTCCGATGGAAATGTTATTACATTCGTTGAAAATTTCACACACGATCCAGGAGGATTTTATTACGATCGACATTCTTATTTTTAGATTATACGAATGGCAACACATTTTATTTTATCGGTATTCTTGTATAAGTCAACTTCTGATAAGATTGGCCGACGGAAATTATAATTTTCCATCAGACGTAGGTACCAAATAATCGTAAAACGCAACAAAATATTATATTGATTTAACAGTCGTATAGACGGCGGCATTGATTTGTATAATATTATATTGTATTATCATATATTTGTCGTATTTGTCATACAATTTTATCGTAATATTATAATAATGAGTTTCACACTGGGGCAAAGTCAGCATATTAACCAACAGTAATATTATACATACCATATATTGTATTGTGCCCCTGACCTGCATCAAGTTTACCTTCACTATATATTATTTTATACGTAATTATATAACGATATATTGTCCCATTGTGACGGCACATCCGTAACATAGTGAATCTTTACATACTATAAAACCGGTTTTTATTTGTTGGCGAAAAAAAAAGATTCATTTTTTATCAATCATATCGTTATAATAACGTTTTATTTTAAAAGTGTCCCATATATGTATAATATGTATATTATCAGAGTTAAAGTATCTAAGTAATGACATATAATATGGATCCCGTCATACAATGCTTAGCATTACTGCGGAAGTATGATAATATATACCTAGGTAAGTAAATATCACAAGATGATTTTCTTAAAAGTAAAATATATTCCTTTGCTTAAAAAATGTTAACGATTTTTTTTTTTTTGAAAGGTTAAAGCCAGTACCCACAAAAAATATTTTTGTAAAATCGTTCATCTAAACATTATCGGTTGAAATTATTTTTAATGACGCCGATTGTAGTGGCATACTGAGATTAATGACCAAATATTAAAGGTCCCAGCAAAATTCCAATGTTTTGTATTATTATGCTAATAAATTGTGATTAAAATCTAATAGAATCTAATAGAATGCGTGTATTGTTTTATAATACATATTTTTAAATTTTGATTTATGTATTGAAATACTCAAAATAAATATTTTGCTCAGCTTTGGAATATGAAATAAAAATGTATGATGTGTTTCAAAAAAATAAAATTTTAAAATTGATAACGATAAAAAGGAATAAATTGTTTGAAATGAATTAAAATTATCGAAAAAATGTTGATATTCATCAAAGTATAATGTTTACCTTTAAAACAATCATCTACTCAATATTACGAGTGGATTTATTATGGCAATAATACTATGATTTCGTCATTTTTGGCAGTCTTATTTTGGTTTTTTAGAAATCTTATCCTAGGCAGGTATATAATATTATAATTTATAATTTTATATTTGTGCGAGGTATATTATTATTTTTTAATTATTTCAAGGCATCGATTGCGTAGTTATTAGTCAACTTTACGGTTCAAATTATTTACACATTTCGTTTTTATTAAATTATTTAATATGTTTTTTTTATTAAATTAACTGTTTCGCTTCGTTAATGTATCTGATCAGATTCTGGTTGATTCCGATGTCGGGCACTGTTGGGATATTTTTCTATCGACCGTTGTTGGACGATCGCGAAAACTGAACGCGAACGAAGGCCTTCTCGTTTCCGACGTGTGTATTCATAATAATATATTATTATTATACACTTACAGTGCATGAGACAAGCATACTTGCTGTGTATAATGCAAGCCATCGCACGGTATGAGTGAATAGGTATTTTATTTCTGCTGAACGAGTTTTTCGAATAAAATTTAATTGAAAGGAAGGTTAACGGTGGCGAACTAGAAATAATATACTATATATAGGTAGTATATAATATATTATACTATTATATAGAGTATGAAATAAATTGTCTCCAAACGCCTTTAATGAACATTTGACCTTGACCTGTATGCATGTTTAATAAACAATGCCTACTGACGTTTGTTTTTATATTTTAGAAAATCGTATAGCCACAGATCTGAATTAAGTATTTTATTGAAAAATTGTTAGTGACATTTATATCACTACAATAAAAATTGCACATAAACTTTAATTCGAAGATTCGAAATATTTTTTTATTTCGTTTACATATTATTATTACGTGTCAAATTTGATTTGTTATTGGTAAACTCACGATTTATTATATAAAGTATATTTTGACGTATCGAATTATTGTACTTATTATGTATTGGGTATTTGGGTATATAAATATTGAAAATATTATCTAACTCAAATTGCATTATTTAAAATTGGACATATTTTTCTCTATATATCAGAAAACTAAACAAATACCAAACTAATTGATTCGTCAATTATAGATATTGAGAAATATTATAATAATTGAAAGTCTAGAAATATAATAATCTATTTTAACCTCTGCATTTTAGTATGAATATATTTTACACAAAATATAATAATTTATTATTGTTAATTATTTATTTGATTATTACAACTATAGGAAGGTAATAATCTGGTAAAAAACATTTAAATTAAAAATGAAAAAATTGCAACAAAACTTAGCAGCACTTAATATTATTGAAAATTGTAAGAACATATAGTTCTACACTAATAATCCGGGTTATTTAAACTGATAATTTGTCGAGAAAACTCAAATTGGCTTGAACTATTCTGAAGTTAACGATGATAATTTTAGTGATAAAAACCGTAGAATTATAATGTAGTAAGCGATCGCCTATCTATGCTTAATACTATAATATACCCAGTAACAGGCGACAATTTTTACACTAGCTGTAACAACGTACATGGATCCCATTAGTTAATATTAATAGCAATTAAGCACGTGAATAATACATGAAATATTCTTTTAAAAAACTATTATGATTATAATTTTGATGTTTACATTTATGTACTTTGAACAATCATGGACTATGGCGTAGGTAATATTATACTATATGACAGTTCTATCTCTGCGATTTTCCGTAACGCCTTTCGTCAGTGTCACATACAATCATACAAATAATTCATGTTATTTCATACAGTATGTATAATATTTTCGTACTCGTTACGTGGGTTATAATACTATGGCTCAACAGTCGTAAATTGCGTTCTATCCGAACTGAATTTATCATCTTCAACGATATACCAAAACTGCCGCTGGAATTTCTGACGTTTCGATTGATCCAACGAGTCGATGGTTTGCAGGTCACGCGCTTGACATTCGACAATACAAAGAGACAAAACCATAATATTATCTTCCATCTAGCACGGAATAATACTCTTGACTTTGCCGTGAAACACCGCGACGATCAATCTTGTGACGTATGTGATATGGGTTTGTACATTTAAAAGTACCTACCTCTGCCCGACTCACTTTTTGGATTATTTTACCAGACGTGATGCAAGGGTGGAATGTCAATGTCCGAAATAACCGCGGATTGTAGCACTTGACTAAAAGATTAATGGCTCGACGGTACTCTCTATTATATTATGATAATAATATCGTGTGGATATGTTTGTGGGAGATTTCGGTGCTCGACACTCAGATAGAGACGTACAGAAGGTGTTACAATACACACGTATACTATTGTCGAAGCGTTAAAAGGCGGCAAGTGATTGAAAAAATGAGAATGTGGTAGCACACAAATCAAAATGCATCGTACCCTTACTTTTCCACTTTTTCCTCTCGGTCATATTCGTGAAGTAATCACACTCTTTTGGCGAACGGAGTATAAATATTATGTTAAAAATGCATCCTATTATATTATTTATTATAATTCACATTACTGGTGTGTGTATGATTTTACGTTATTAATTCAAGGAATATTTATTTGTTTATTTGTTTATCTGTAATATCTATACTATCTGTATATTATATAGAATGGTTATATAATTAAAACATCAGTTAAAATATTATTGTTGGTTACCTACATTTATAGATTGTACAAATACGACTTTAACGTTTTGTTTTTCAAATTAAGATTTTTTCAAATGTTTTAGTTATTAGTTAAGCTAGAAAATTTACTAATTAGTATGGTTAAAAAAAAAATTTAACTAGTTAATGCACCTTTGAAAGTGTGTATAAAAACGGTTGTTACGACACCTCGATAATTTAGTAAACACGCTCCTCGTCTGTGCGTATTTATTCGGTTTTGTTTTCGCCGAGCAATAAAATATCAAACGAAACAAAACTAATGGCATTTTTTAAAAATAATATCTCGTTATTAATATTTGTACAGGTTTCAGGGTAATCGTCATTGACGTGCAAACGTATAGAAAAAAAATCGAAAGTATGTACTATTTACACCAACACAACGACGTTATTCCGGTTCAGACATAGGAGTATAAATATTGCTACGAATACCTGCCGTTGAGGGTCCTTAGAAAACAAATGTTTGTACAGTCGAAAGCGGTTAAATAGTGTCTATACGATTCTGAAACGATTAAACTGATGGTAGGTTATAAACAGTACCGACATGTAATATTTTTACGAAAAAAAATTACTAAACTCAATACACAATATTCGTATGCTGCAGGTAGATTCGTGTTAAGAAATATTAGCAAGGCTTGCATCCTTATGAACGGGCTTTCGAGGGATAAAACCTCTAAAATTTGAAAACAATATGTATGATTATCCCTTTCCCCACAAACTTTTTTTTAATAATCATGCCAAAACACTTCTTATATATCTATTCATAAATTGATAAATTAAAATATTTTAGTATCATATTTCATACTTCTTTCTAGGTCATAGCAGTTATTAATTACCAATACATTGAATAGGTATGCATTGTAACACTGCATCCCAATTAACTGTGGTTACATTTTGGAATCAAATATTCTTCTTACCATAGATTAATGATTGCTGTAGATTACCTTCCTAATAATAATGACAAATTTTGAACTTTATTTTTAAATAAATTTAAATAATAATTATTAATACTTATGTATTGGTGCTCCAGAGTAAAAGCTCATTTTCCCCCTCTCCCTTAACACACTATTTTTTGTATATGTGCACGTTCTAGGGTTGAATTTGAAGCGTATTATTTATAAGCGGCCTAGTTAAAAAATTAATGTTAATTAGACAAATAACATCAACCGCTCTCAATCCTCTCAAGATTAAAACAAGCTACCACAAAGTAATAAAATTCCACAAGGTTCTTATACAATAATTTATATAACATTGATAATACTATATTTTAATATTAAATAATTTAGTAATATTAATAGATTAGTAGACGTCATCATCAGTAACGTTTTATAATGGAGACATTTTACTTATTATAAAAAAAATTCCTTTTCTTGTTTAAATGGCTATATTAATATTTTTTAATCAGTAAACAAAAATCTGTTACACGTCGACAAAACAACCAAAATTTACGATGTAACTGCAGCATGCGCAATACATTTCTCGTCGTAGAGGTTTGTACGGAATATTTATACTTCAAATTTAAATACGAACCCTGGTCAAAAATGATAATGAGGTCAAATGAAACGATAGATTATTTAATGGAAAGTCCATGGCGTTATTGGAATACCGCTTAAAACTTTAATCCAGCATAGGCCCAAATATAAGGAATTAAATCTATGGCGGAGAATGACTTTATTTGAGATTCATACTGTTCAATATAAAGGGGTGCTTTAGATTAATTTTGTTAATTAAATTATATTTTCTGGATTATTTTCGGGGACCAACGTTGTGAGGTAATATCGTTTTTATGTACAATAAAAAAAGAGGATTTATTTTATAATGCCGGTTTTTCATTTAGATTTATTAGGAATAAAACGTTTTAAACTATATATTTGAATCAATTTTCATACATTGCTTATTAAAAAATAAAAATCTCTATATTATTTTATGCACACTATATTCATTTTGTCTCGATGGCATTGTATTGTATAAAATATTTGAGTGCGTGTTCATTTGACTGCGTTTAGTATTTAACATTAATTTAAATTTAAACAATAATGATTAGTTAATTAAAAATTGAAATGGTCTGACATTTTATTATAAACGTTATAAAAATATATAAGTGACGGGAGCAGAACGTTTAAAAATACAAATTAAGATTGCAAAATATTATTTAATATATAATGATTTTTTTTCCTTGTTCTATATAATAATTTGTACATGAACATAAACTTGTATATTTTTTATCTTTTAAGTAAAAGACGATTTTTTTGCAGTTGAAATGCGGTATGATCAAATACTTCTTTTTTGTTATTATTTCTAAAGAACAAGAAAGTATTGAATCTATATATACATATTTATATAATGTAGGTATATATTTATTCACGCTAAAATACGATTGAGATATATAACGATGAACTTTTGTTTCTAAAACTACAAACAATGTGTCGAAGATTGTTTTTCTGCTATTAGTCATTAAAAATTATATGAATTATGCGCATATTTTGAAGTTATATAACAAAAGAAAAAACCATTTTATGAATAGCTTATAATTAAATATTTAATAATAAACTACTATTATTATGTTTCGAATAATTTATGTGGTATATAATATTATAGTACTCGATTATTAGGTCATAATGAATTTAATTAAAATTTGATCGACTTATTAATATAGTTATCATAATATCATGTCATCAAAATGAATAGAGGTGCGAGAATTGGAGGGGGGCTAGAATTATCGAAATAGAAATCACTATTTACATGGTCCATAAATGTACTTATAACTATATTTGAGTAAGAGGGGAGAAGGGAAGGCTATTGAAATTTCTGGGGGTTAAGCCACCGGATTCATAATTATTACGTTTTCTCCCGACATAATATATAGCCCGAGTACTGTTAAAAAATTCCATGTGTAGTTATAAATAATAGTTAATTACAATAATTATATGACTATATTATGTAATATTTTATGACCATAGTACTAAAGCTATTTACAACAATTTATGGGGAATTACATGTGTATATTGTAAATATTAAAATAATATTTTGATGATATTGTAATTATTATTATTATTATTTAAAATGTTTTGATACGAGTATAATAACCATTATTAATGAAATTCCTATACGTTATTAAATGAAAAATCCAATACTCGGTATCAAAAGTAAAATATTGTTGTTTTGATAATCACCTGAAAGATGGGTGTCTAAAATGAGTTGCAACATAAATTGTACACAAAAAGGAAAGAGATAAAAAATTCTCGGATTGAGACGAAGGCACAAAGCAGACGGTTTAAGAGTATATGGGAATTGCGAAGTTTAATGAATAATAAGCCTGACGTGGACAGAAAAAGTTAAGAAAGCACCGTTGGATGGTAATCGGATAAATTTCAACTTTTATGCTCGACAAGGAATAATATGTTGTACAAAACGCTGTAAGAGATTTAAGGAATCAAAGTACACGAAAATTGAATTTGTACCTATACTATAACCGGTAGAAATCGAGTGGGCTGATCATTATTGAGTCTATTCCGATCGGTTTTGCGGTTGATTGGAAAAGTCGGAAAGCGAGACTTCGTGTGTATTGACTGCGACTGTAATAATAAGTAGATGTGTTTGGTTTTAGTCTTGTCGAAATAATGACGGGCTTTCTAATTCCAATAGCACACAGACGCTGGTGCGTAATTTTACGAATAATTCGGCAATTATACACATATAATGAATATTAATATTACCGCGGAGGCACCATACCGGCTGTTAAGTGAAGTTGAAAGCCAGTCGCGTTAAGTTTTGTACGGTATAAACACCTCGAGAACCAGATTTCAACGATGACCCATAATCAGATCCATCTCGAATAACTGATTCAGAGATTGCCAAAAGGTAAATGGAGCGCCATTATTCATCTTCCAAGTCGTAAACCATTTTAATTGGATTATTATTAAAACAAGCATTCGGGGATGGGGTGCGAGCATAGTGTGGAATTAATTGCATTTTTGTGTAGTTTAATTATTTGATCGTTTTAGGCATGCCACCGAATAGTCGTATAATAATGAGTTTTGCATAATATACTCGACTGTTAAATCTTATATTGATTTAGAGTAAGTATTCGAAGAATTTCGCGACTCGACTATCGTATGTACGGCCATTATTATTATTTTTATTACCATTGCAGTATTCCGTTTCCGTCGTTTTTACGCCGATCAATTTCGTTTTGAATTAAATTGATTGTAAACTGCAGCGGTTACGATTTTTTTCTTTGAATTCAAACATACGATATTATAATTAACGGGTTGCCGTTTTTAACTATAGAGGTAAACACATATCTGACTTTCAACTGTGACTTATTTATATTTAAGCAGGAATTGTTTATACATTTGAAATTAAATATAAACTCTTTAGCTTTGCGGTAACTTAGAATTTATTACGTACAATTTGTGTTTGTAAAACTATATAAGTACTGAAGTACTTACAAGGAATTACTGACTTTTTGTATACGCGTAGCGTCAACGTTAACGAAAAATTGAACATATTATTTCTTTAATAAATGCCGATGAAAGTAATTTGGTTAAATTAATAACTTTTATTTACCATTTATTCCACTGAGTGTTCCATTTTTTTTCATTAAATATTTTCCTCTTTATGTTTTCTTTTTATCTCAATCTCTTTGAATTTGCGAATCATATTTTTATTATTTATCTTTGATCACTTATTATTGTGTTATAAAATTGTTTTTATTTGTATTTTGTATTTTGTGGTTACTCGTTGGAAAACTGCGTGTTACTCTCGGTGTACTTTTGATTGAGACCTAAATAAATATGAATATCATTAAAAATTAATTTATTGCATTTTTGATGGTATCATACAATGTACAACGCCAAAATGTGAACACGTCGTTCAATTTATTGAGCTTATGTTCAAATACAAATTTTGTTAATAATATTATTTCTGCACGAATTTAAATTCGCTTTGTTACTGATAGTAACTATTTGAAGTGAATTAGTTTAAATATTTATTGAAAATTAATTGATCATGATGTGTTTATTGTAAAGTATGTAATAAAAAATGTTGAACATGCACAGTTGATATTGTTAAAATAATAATTATTATAATGCTGGTCAGAAAATTGTCGATAAAATTGTATATGGTACCAATATAGAATATTTCACAAATTGTTTTCATGTAATATACCTATACATACATTCGTATGATATAATATTGTAACAAAATATATTATCACGATTTTTTTTTTTTTTAATGGAATATGTGTTACATTATTTTATAGGCAAGAATGCGATTGTATCATTTTTATGCCACAGATAAAAAATTTAAAAACGCAATTTTTTACGTAGTTAGGTCATTTTTACAACCGAAATACTTAATCATAATTTAATGTGAATTTTAATTTAATATTAACGGATTATAATAATGGATATTGATTATTAATTGTTTTTTAATTACAAAAAAATCAATTAATGAGGATTCGTTATTTTACCTTATATTCATATTCTGTCTAAATTAAAATTTTGAACGCTCTAACCTTTTTTTTTTGTTGTAATATTCCGTTTAACTTGATGCATAAAAATATCATGTGTTCGAAAATTTGTGATCAGATTTTGTGTTAAATTATAATGCGAGAATAAAAATTCAAATTTTCAATTGGTTTATACGACGTGCCTGTAGCAAAAGGATGTTGTGTAGTAGGGCCCCGTCACCATACCGACAACGTTTTTCATACCAAACTTTTTTTTACCATCTTCCTGACAAGTATTAATATTGTATAATACTACGTATGTTTGTACTTACGCAACGTGAATATTATTCGATTTTCGCAATTTATTCGGTCACCAATAAAAAAACATATATATATATATATATGTATAACTTTCTGCGAGTCGTAAAACCGTAGAAACATTCAAAAACGATGGCGCAGTTGTATTTGAATAAATTTTTAAAAAAAAATGTCAGGTCCGTTTCTTACCTCGCACATCGGTGGTGTTTCCTGTGCGTTGGAGGGTACTTTTTTTTACGCTCACCCGCACATCACACCCTGCATCGAGGACTTTCTGCAGCGTACGACGATGGGTACTTTATTGTTGGCCGTCGAAAACGGAAAACGGTACACTCTGGAGTAATTCGCATAATATTTATTTTATGCTGTTCACAAAGTCTACCCATACATATTATAAATTGTACGCGTCCCTGTCTTTTCTCGCGTAAGTAATCACACGGCGACGTCACATCGTTATTCGTTAGTGCGGCAGCTGCTAATATGATATTGTAATATCATAGTATTTATCGTTTGTCCGCGAGATTGGCCCACCAAATTTATTGTCCAATCGAATAAAAAAATGTGCCAATATTTCAAAAATTATAATTGTAAATAATCGCAAATTAGTTTTTATACGTTCCATATTTTTTTTCGTCAAGTTTTCCAAGTTTCTTATTCGTAAATTTATCGAATCAACCGCACTTCTTCGGAAGCTATCGAAAAAACTAGTAAATTGTCGAAAATTCGCAAAATATTGCCACATTTTGAATTTGTTGGACAAATAAATCGGATGACAAACTTTGCAGACAGGGTTTTCGGAGTTCGAATATATTATTTTTCTGTTAAAATATACTTCACATCCGACACATTTTATACTGTTTAAGGCGAACGATATTTTCTTTAAAATATTATGTAAGTTGTATATTTTTGGTATCGTTCGGATATATTTGTGTTGATTTTTCGGAAAAATAGATCAAGGGATAACAAGAAAAAAATAGAATACGTTTCGCAACCCATTTCAAAAATTAATTAAATCGACAACTGTCTGGTTTTTAAACGGTATACACGTCATAATATATATATATATATATATAGTTCGAAAATAGTGATGATGGACGGGCCTTACTCGACAAACAAACTTTTAAATAAAAATTAATTAAATATATTGGTAAACCAGTATATATAGCTAATAAAAATATGCCTTTATGATAACTTTTACTGTTTATCTGTACGGATAATACCGATAATTTAAACGCAAGCATTTAGTTGACAGGCAATAAATTGTACAAAAGCGTATTGAATCGCATTTATTTCTGAAAATAAGATGATCTTTTTACGATAAGCATTCTTTTGGTATAATAGCATACAAATAAGGTTAACGAATAAATTCTGTCCAGATAAACGTTATGTTTCGATGGGTAGTAAATTGGATAATAATATGACCAATTAACATTTAACGGCAACAACAACAACAACAATAATAATAATAATAATTTAATGATAAGAAATCTAAATGGTTTTAATAGTTTTGTTGTAAAATATAAGCTTTTGCATTTGTTACTCCGTTACTCGCACTTCGCACATATATTTTCTTATTAATTAAACATAGTTTAGTTTGTGTTTGATATTATTATTCATTAATATTGAAATACTAAATTGCTTAACCACCGTAATATGTTATATTTTCATTAACGTATAGGTATATTGATTGGATATCAGAACTTTTAGGGTTTATTCTACTTCGTTATCGTATGTGCATCGTTGCTACGTATCAGATATTTTTAGTTTATAGTAATTTAATGTTGTGGTATAAATGATTTACTTTTATGTGTTTGGAAATATGTTTTTGTAAAGTATTGTTTACTTATATAATTTTATTTTTCCTTTTACAGTTTGATTGTATTTCTCTCAATATTGGAATCTATAAAAATGAAACAAAAATGTTTTGTTTACCATCATGCAGTATAATTGCATAAATAAAATATTAAATTATTAAAGGTTTGTTTTTAGTTTTTACAACGCAGATAATTGTATTTCAAAATGATAGATATAACTCGAGACATGTCTGGTGAACTTTAAAAATATTATAACTAGAGCTGAATTAGGTTTTTACCTCGAATTTTATAGTGTGCAGACTAGAATATAGTACGTACACCGAGTTATTAAAGGCCAAATATTTATTAGATTCATGTTTGTCTTTATATATATCATGTTGAATTGTAAAATTTAAATAACATTTTGTATTAATATTAGATCACTGTTAACATTGCATTTTAGGTAAATTAATTTTAACGTAGATATGTTCAGAATATTATAAAGTTATATTAATCTTGTCCCAAACTACGTATTTAAACTAAAAAAATCCGGATTATTGCCAGTTAAAATATTACAATAATTAAATGTTCTGTTTATTTACTGGTCGAATGTATTTTTTTCTTTTTGATAACGAATGGATAAATGTCAGCTTAATGACACGTTTTGCAGAGGGTGAATAGGAATCATAGAATTTGTTCTTTGTTAAACAAGTCGATCAGCACATGCCATATAAATAGAGGTGTCCATTTGTGATTTACTCGCACGAGGGTAAAATCGTTACACGAAAAAAAGTTCTAGTTTAATACCCGCAAAGTTCTGCGGTAGATTATCTATAATAATGTCTAATAACTCAGTTCGATTTTCGTTGGTATATATATTTTAACGCTAAACGGTCTTTTTCCCCACCGATCACGTGCCTGCAATATATTTGTTCATGGTTTTTGACACGTCTTTATATCTCTAGTTGAAAGTTTCAATTTGACAATAATTTTGTGCAATCCTATGGCCATTTTAGATATTCCATCCTGACCCCGACTACCTACCATACCAGTAATACTAGTACGGACAAAATAAATTTAATGTACAAAATAAAAGTTGAACAGACTATAATATTATTATTGTATAATAATATGATATCCTGCAGTATTTTAGCAGTAAAGGTATTGATTTACTGTATGATGTACGCATATATAGCCGGATAGGGTTTTATGTATATTATTGCTTATGGCTGATATCAATAGAAGTTGGAAAAAAAAATTCAAATGTAGTTGAAATATAGGAACAGTAAAATAATATATGATTTTGAGCCTAACGATCTATTTAAAATATACTGTTTATAAAATACTATAAGTATATAGTACTATATACCATAATAAATACAATTTATTTATAATATATTTATAGTGTCATCAGTATATTAATTGATATTCAATTAAACAATGTATTTGAAAGTAGTAATAGAATTTTTTTTTTTAAAAGATAGGTTCATTGTTTTAGGTATTTTAAATACTAATACTAATAATTAATATAATGATTATAACCCATTTTGTTTAGTCTATTTTTTATATTAAAATTGTTGTCTATAGTTGTAATTGAGATTTAGGTATTTATAGATACGAATAATTTCTTGAAAAACATTATCCGAAAATTTTATTTTTTAGTATTTGTTGATTTTAATTATTAATAATAATTATTGTTATTAATATAAAGTTTGATTATTTAGACGTAACCTAACCGTAACAAAATTATATTATCTAAGTAAATCGTTGTGAATAAATTGTCTCAAGTACTTAACATCTATATCTTTTTTATATATGGTGATTTCCAAATAATATTCACCCTCTTTTATTCTTTAATAATGCATTTATTCAAATTCTGATTTTTAGAATTTTAAAGTTAGTTGGGCCATATTTTGTAATACTTAGATTTTAAAGAGTGTTCTGTAGTGATACAAACTTCTTTTTTTCAGAATTACTATTTTTAACTCTAATAATACTTTTAATAGCTAAAAGATATTTTTAAAGATTATTATCCTTTGTACATAGTAGCTTATTTGAATGTTTGATGTATACAATTTTCAAGAAAATAAAGACGACATTCATAGTAAAAAAAATTAAGTACTTGAAAATATTGTCCTTAAGTAGTTTAAGTATACTTACCAACGCATGACATTTAAAAATCAGAATTTGATCAAAATAGTTCAATAAGGTGAAAATGGGGGTGAACATATTTGGCGATGTCAAATCACTCTGTACAAGTGTACAACCATTCATTGTATATATTTTGTTTCACAATTATTTAAAACCTGCAATGATATAACAGTGACAAACAATGGTGGTTTGTTTGAAGCAGGAACCTGCACTATATATGTATTTTATAGAATAATCGGTTCAATTAAGGCCTAATCAATTAATCCACACCGAGGATATAATGTTTTAAAGCATTAAACCACATTGTTATGAATAATTACGTACGATGACATATAATAAATGGCGGTGCGTAGATGAAATAATAATTTGAATATTCAACGCTATATTTTAAACAATTTATGTCTTTTCATCGTATATATGTGTATGAGAATTATAAAGTGTACCTATATTAACATTTTTCATTATTTGTATAGTACCTAAACCATAACGACTATACATAATATAAATAACAAAATATAATTAGCTGAACAGATTATTTTCCACTTGTTTTATTTCAAAGCATTGCAATTTTTTTATATTAATGTTTTTAGTATTTTAAATTACGGTTAAGTTATTTTTTACCGACCGGTGGTTCACAGAATTTATGATGTATATTTTATAAATCAGAACAAGAATTCTGATCCAGTACCTTTCAATCACGGACATTCTACTTTGTTAAATTAATTTTTTTCATTTCGTTTTATTTGCTCGTTATATTTTTATTTGCATACAATAATATGTATATTGTAAATATTACTAGATAAAGATAAATAAATATATTTACATCCTTATAGGTGCACAGTGCATAATTTATTTACAAAAATGTTATAAAATCATTATAAGGACGACGAAAATTGAATAAACCAGCGGTTCTCAACCTAGGGGTAATTACTCCCCATAAGAGGTAATAACTGGATTTTCTGAAGGGTAAAGACATGAATATATATTATATATATGTATATTTTTTTATTGTAGGTATTTACTATGTATTATTATTTATTTTATCTATTAAACTGTTAATTCATATTTTAATCTTACCAACAAAAATATTTGGAATTTGTAATGTAAATTATGAAATTTAAATAATGTTTCTATAGTATTATTACGACGTGAAGTGTTAAATATCGTTACTTGAGTTTTATTTGGAATATATATCGTTATCTTGGATTTCTAAGAATTAATTTTGTTATAACTATACCATTTACCAGAAACCTATATAAACATTACTTTAGTCACCGGAAATTTCTTTACAATGGGCAATCAGCTAAGATAGCATATAATACGTATAATATTACTAATATAAAATTATATCAATATTCAATGGCTTGCAGCTGTCAGTCAGTCGTTCACTGTTCATCAATTAGTATAGGTACTCGTCTGCAATATTGGAGTTGAGGACTTTTATTGTTCATAGAATAATTAACAATGGTGCTCGACGCAAGAAATGAAAAATGCTCATTCGCAGATCAAATAACTCTTCACTTATCACCAGTTGTAGATTCTATTGGTAAATATTTTCTTGATTTGGAAAATCGCCAAGTAAATTCTTGGGTACTAGGACTTTTTTCAGTGGATGAAGCAGTATTTTCAGATATTGAAATTGAAGCCAAAGTACAATTTCTTGGACTTCGCGAAGACAACACACAAAAAATAGATTTTGGAAACACACAACTAGCAAAATTTTGGCGAAAAATTGGTGTTGAGTATATCCATTATTGTCGGAAAAAGCCTTGAAAATGCTGATCCCTTTTTTAAAAACTTACAGACGTGATAGTGGATTTCCATAACCGTGACTAGAGCAAGAAATCGATCGAACTTGGAACACGACATAATAAGATGTTCATTGACTGAAACTGAACCGAATATTAAACAAATTGTTAGAAATAAGCAATATCAGCCGTCTTATTAACTGATATTATGTATAATTATTGATTCTAAAACAACTCTTTTATTTAAGTTTTTTTTTGATGTTTAAAACAAATAAAAAATATTATTTATTTTTTTTAAATTAAACTTTTTTTTGTGCAAGGAGGGGGGTGTATTTGCTAATATCTAACCTGATATATGGGTAATAATATCAAAAATGTTGGGAATCATTGGAACAAACAATACGATAATCCAAACTGATAAAAATAATTTTGTAAATAATAATTTTAATATTATGTTTAGGTACTCATGATAACAGTCGATGCATAAAAAAATAATAATCGTCATTAACAACATTTTGCTTTATAAAAACCTCATGAAAAAATTGACTCGAATCATAGGTATAACCTTAAAATACCTATTACTGATGCTAATTTGACGTATGTATACGCTGCAATACTTCTTTTCAAGGTCAGATATTATTAACTTTTTTCGTGAGTTTTCTTATGTATAATTATTATAAACATGGTATAGGTACATATATACCTTTTGATGTCTTAGGAAAAAAGACAGTTTCAAGGTCGTTTAAGATACTATACGCAATCAAATATATAATATATTAATTCATAAATATGACTCAAACTGATGGTACTATATTGACTATAAATAGTATATTTATCCGTATCATTTTATAATCAATAGAAATGTATGATATTATAAATAGGTGTTGAAAATAAAGTAGTTATTATAATAAATTGTATTCATTATATTGTGTTACGGATGTTAGAGAAGGGGGGAGAGATCACCATTTTGTCATAAAAACACTTTTAGGAACGAAACTACTTTACAACGCTCCAGTTTTTTGTATTTTTTTTTTTTATATTTGAACGGTGTATTTCATTGATTTTTTTTAAGGTAAATATTTTCTTATTTATTATGAAATACCACGACATACGACGTGTAGCAATATGGTGTAGGTATGACGAGCATAATCTCTTCTTGGAAAATCGTGTTTTCATAATATAAAAAACACACCCATGTTGTTTAGTATTGTATATGTTGACTTCGAAAGCAGAACACAATCTCAATGTTCCTCACCTCCAATCGCTCAATCAGGCCAGGACTTTAATCGAACGTATCCATCTGTTCGATGTGATAAAATTGTGAAATACCCGGGCTTATAATAAAGTTGTAAAAAGGCTCACATAATCGCGGCACTGCTATCAGCAGTCTCCATGGAACACGCTTAACCTTCAGTGTTCAAACAGTCATAGTTTTTTTGTTTGGCACCACATTTGACTCGGTAAAGTGGTTTCATGATTGTACGCAATTTCATACTGTTTTTTAGACCATTCAAACTTAATGTTACTCACCTATTTGTCGTGATTAATAGGAGAGCGATAAGCCGATAATGAGTAAATCTTAGTAAAAACACAAAATTGTCACTTATCGTCCACGTCCTAAATTGAAAAAAAATCAATGACGGTGCGCTGCTATAGTTTTCATTTTTATCATCTGAGTACGGTACCTAAACATTTCATTAAAAACAATAAATCACTTTTTATTCGAAAAAAGAAAACTAAAAAAGGTCAAGGGGAGATTTTACATCCTGATCGTCTCTCATAATTACGTCACTATTAAGTTACCTAAATTGTTATTCATAATAATATGATATTACTCGCAAACGAGATGAACGTCTGCAATAATTCATCAAGTCGGTGGGCGTTGATAAGTTTTCGTTTATGACGAGAACGGTATAAATTAGTTCCGACGCTGTTATGATATTACACGTAACATTGTTAGGTACTCATAAAAAAATACAATTAAAACTGCGAAACTAATAAACTTTTGGATTATTAAAAAGTTTCCGTCGACGGAAATGTATGTATAAGCGTGTGATGAAGTATTTAAAGTGTATAGTTTGACAGCTTGTGTATAATAATAATAATAATAACAATTAGCAATTACAACGTCTACGGGTAGGATAATACATGCTTTTTCAAGTGGATGTTGAGCGTATTATTATTCTTCGGTGGGTTGTTAGTCCCAAAAGTGGTTTCCGCACTACTGCGGCTTGTTATGCATCTTAAATACCTGATATTGTTTTGCCGGAGGAGTAGAGCTCTCGATCTGTACTTATTGCAGTGGGTAAGTCAGAAACGTTTTCGTGTGATAGGATCGAACAGAGACGACCTGCAATGCCGTGGAATATAAAAACGCGATAATACACGATATCGCAATGCACTTAAAAAAGTATTATAATATAGTAAAATAGTGGGTAGAGGTATCTAATTCACCCACACCATTATTATGAGATTGCGATATTAATGGAATGCAACTGCACTGTTGCAGTAGTAGACGTCAGACGATCTGTTTGTAAGACCCATGAGGTTATTTTACACAATAACGACGTTATTGCATTTCTAGATTGTTTTCAGCTATTTATTTTTAGATATTAAAAAATGTACATTTAATAATGTAAGTAGAAAATAAGGTTATCTTTATGATGAACACATTGTTTTTGTTTATTAATTATATACACATACGTACATACATTATATACACATTATACATATACATTATACACATATAAAACTATATCGTTAAATCGACAATATGAAATCGTAAATAATTTTGTTTTAAATTAATATTATTATTTTGACTAGTTCTAGTTCTATATTTTAATTTTATATTCAAACTACTTATTGTTGACTCGTTTACTTCATCATAAGCTTTGCCTATTGAGGTAAATTATTAATATATGTATATAATATGTAGATTGTAATTTCCATTGCGAATGAAAAAATAAAATAAAAGTTTTTCAAGCAATCAAGTGAACACAGAAAATACCTATTTTAGCGTTTGTATAAATCGGAATAATCGAATCGAAGACGCAACATTATGTTATAATGTGTACATCACGAAAGCTAATATAAATAGTAATATTTTTATGAAAAAGAAGTATGAATAAATGGAAAAATAGCGCGAGTGTACATACTTTCTTTATTTATTGATCGACGCTAAATTAAATTGTATACTGGCAACTTGCATGTATTATCTACCTATATGTTAATAATATGTTATGTTTTTTAGTCTCGTTTTTTCTATCACGCAATGCAAAATGTTTTAATAACATAATATCCTGATTAGATTATTGTCGCGTTTGTATACTGCACAACGGAAATTGTTTCATTTTCCAGTTTGTATCAGATTTAAACGTTTTCATAAAACAATAGTTTTATTTGATTTCGATTTCTGTACAGTGCACAGGGTGCAGCGCCCGCCGTGCCGTCTATGATTTTTATAATTAATTTCATTGTTATTGAAAACATTAATGCATAATCATAAATATTACTACCTATTTAACACTTTTAAAATGAGAAATGAAATAATAATTATTATTTTCATTGATTGTTTAAAAGTCTTTTAGCGTATAATGTTTATATTGTTACGCTAACGACGGTTATATAATAATTTATATCGATATATATATATTTAACCCCTCGGTTTAATAATATCGATTAATTAATGCTTATTTTGTCAAACAAATGTGTTGGTATTTTTGTGTTGTATTATTATACGTCTAGGGAAATTTCGAACATAATTTTCGGCAATAATAACAAAGTTTACGCGGTGTTAAAAAAAAATAAAAACACTTATTAGGCACTAATGACTATACTAATAGAACACCAAACAGTACGGTAATTATTGTCGTTAGCCATTTGTTGCAGAATATAATATAAAAGTGTTTAAATTTCAAGAGACGTGCAGTTGTACTTTATTGTTAGGCATAAATAATAATTACAACTATTATTATTTTTCACAACAATTAATTTCTGTGCGTTTAAAATATTATTTCATAAATAATATTTATTTATATTACATTGACGAGAAATAATTATTATGATAAACACTGTGATGTATTTAGGGGAGGTGTGGTGGACCCAGGTGGCACTTTGTTAATTATAATAAGGACATGTTTGCGTATATAATATTAATATTATATCATTTGACCATTATTACGACCTAGTCTTATCTTCTAATAGTTCTAATGATTAGAAATTAATTAATTCTCAGTCACACATTAATTTATTGAATATTGAATTTTTTATTTAATTTTAATGTATCTACGATTTCCAAGTTATATTATAGATAACTTTTGATTTTTGAAATTTTGTAAATAAAATTGTATTTTGTATTCTAAACCTTGTAAGCTGTAGAATGTATGCAATTAATTTTTACTGTCAACAATCAACATTTGTTAGTAGGAGGCAGAGAAATAAAATTAGCACCTGGGTGCGAAAATTCTGAATAAGTCTCTAAATGTATATATTGTGTAATAATTATAAAAGCAAGTATTGTAACGTGTGAAGCGCTGTTGATGTATCACACTATACCAGTTGACGTTTCGTCATAATATTATTTATATCTGGTCACGACCACAAGTTCTCATCCGTAGAATAAAAGGAAAATAGGGGGAAAGTAGGTAACCATTCTGTTCTGTACATTAGGTGTTAAGTGTACCTAGTCATTGATAAGGTCACGGTAATGGATGTGTTAAATTTGAATTCAAAGATAAATCATTGAATACGAAAAATGATGATTAAATTAAACAGCCTTTCAACAATATCAACCTATTATCATATAAATGTATTGCAATACTGAATACGGTATAACAAATCAAGTTAATATAATTTTTAGATTTATTGTTATAATACAATTTACTCTAGTATCCCATTTTTTAAGACTTGGCAAAAAAAAATTTAAACATTTTTAACGACTAAATATTTTTAACGTTTCCACAATTTTGACTAATTTTATCCAAGTTAGAAAATTATACCATAATGTGGTACGTGAAAAATGATAATTTAAATATTTGGTGACAATTTCAAGTGTCTACGGTTATTAATTTTTGAATTTTAACAAAATATAATTGTTTTACTCGATTATTTTGAAAAATATTGGTAATTTTCAATTTTGTCATATCAAAAGTACCAACTAACTTAATTTGCTATCAGAAACTACGCTGAAAGTTAAAGATCCAAGCTGTCTTTCTACTGTATATTGTGTAAGCAAAAAAATAGTACATCGTTATAAAATCAATACATTCATCACTTCACTCAGAATCTAAAATATGCGTGTTGTCAGTTGTAATATATATATAAAAAAAAATAAATAAAAAAAATGCTGTCAATTTATGATACTAGGCGGCTACCAATAAATTCTCGTATATTTGGAATTTGAATTTTTCTATATAATATTATACTATATACAGAATGATTCACTCTCATATTTTTATTCAATATTTAATTTATTTATTTAAATTCTTGTTTTCAGAGTTTTTAAATATATATACTTAAATATTTGTAGGTCATTTAAGAATGTCAACACAAAATAATTTTTTATATGAAATCCAATTATCTTTACTGTGAATTATTAAGCAGATTATTATTTTCAAAATGTTAATGAATAGAAATCGGAATTCGAATGATTTCTTAGATTGGCTACATACAAATTGCGTCCCAAAATAAAAAAATTGATAAGTGCGTACTTGAAATGTGTCCGACTTTTTGTAAAAGACTACATAAATTGGTTCCGATTTTTAAAATTTTTAAGTGAAGTTGATTCAATGTTTGTGGATGGAACTTTTAAAAGTTGCCCAAAATTATTTTCATAATTTTTTATAGCCCATGGCTTAAAAAATAATAATTATATAATACAGGTATTTTTTTTACTTTTTACTAAAAATATAGATACTTATACTAAAACATTTACATATCTAAAATCAGAATTTTTTAATTAAAATAATTTTTGCCGAATTTGAAAAAGCAATACACTCCTCATTATTAATCGTGTGGCTATCAGTTCATATGAAAGGATGCTAGTTTCATTTAGGTCAAAGTTGCTGGAGGAAAATTCGAACGGTTGGTTTGAGTCAAGAACACAAAAAAAGGTTAGGTTTTTCCATTCAAGTTTTTTAATTTTTTAATTTTATATTTATAATTTTTTTATTATTTTTTATTCTAATTATTATATTACACTCCTATTATTTAAACGTACACATTTTTATTTTGCTTACTTAGGTGGGACGAAATTCGTGTACCTAGTCGTTAAATATCACTGGGACGAAATTCATGTGGAAAAGAGATTTCAGGACGTAATTCGTGTGCGGCGCCTAGATTATTAAACCTGATGTAATAAAGATAATAGTTCACAATATCATTAATAGGTATATCGTGTGATAACATGATTCCAAAAAATATATTTTAAGTATGGTAAATTAAAATTAAAAATAGAAGTGTAAATACTAGATTACATAAAATCTGTGACAATGGATGAAGCAAATAAACGAGAATCACTATAGTGGGGTACTTATTATCATCGATACAATACAATAATTTTCATTGGTATCACAAGTTTAATTAATGGCCATTTGATTGTGATTGATTTAATTAATTACTCTATATCCAATACTCATACCGCAGTTTAATATACTGATCAAAACTATTAGAAACGTCAACCTTTGAAGAGTTAATATGATTAAATACGAGTTTTTTGATGGTACTTGAGACCAGAAATATAAAAATACACTTTATTTGGTTTACTTAATAAAAAAAATAAGGAATAAATACTATCGAAATAATCTAAATTGAAATGGAATTGAAATAATAATAAGAAAAAAATGAATGGAGTTCAGACCGAAGGAGTGTTCATAATAAAAATGCAGATTGAAATAATGTAAAAATATATGCTACCTATGTAAGGTACAACTTCAGGGTTAATACTTTTCCTATGTGGGCTCAGATATTGATTATTTTTTTTCAATTTATAATAATTGTCGTTTTGAGAAACCATTTAAAATCTATATGATAATTATTGTCAATTGAGGAAGGAAATAATTTAGGATTTTCTATATATTATCACGATTGGCATGTAGGTAACTTTAAAGAAATAATTGTACAAATGATATACAAATATGTTATAATCAATATTTATCATAATATGTATTATATGGGCTAATTATTTTGAAAGTAAATATTATTTTTTTTTTCAAATAGTTTTAATGATTTTAGAAAATTTGAAATCACGTTTTTATATAACGTATATTAAAGTTCACAAGGTAAAATATTGTGCTTCGAAATCGAAAGTTAAAAATGTATGTTATTTATAAAAGTAAAAAGTAAAAAAAAAACTTTAAAACCATTATGATCATTAACAGTAAAAAGTATAATAATTTTTCAAAAAAGTATTTTGCAATGACGTTAAATCTTTAAAAATATTCTTTTTTCAAATACTCTAAAACTTTCAAATAAAATGATTGTTTAGTAATCACTTTTCAAATAATTATTACTGGGTACACATTATGCAGGGTCATATAAAGTTTGTTTTAAAAATGGTTTTGATCTTGTACAATTTTAATGATAATTATGATTCCCATCTCGCCGGCTTTTTGTAACGTAAAATTTGCGCGATCGTCCTATACATACATAAACAGTAAATTATTACGATTGCATTGCGAATGTCGCGGAAACGTATATTTAGTTGGCTTTTGTGTATCCGAAATATTAGCATTCAGTGCGTCTACGGTAGACGATGTTTTAACATTCGACAGTCGTAATGGAATAAACTATATTATGCATATTATCTCATGGGCATATGGGTTAGATTCGTTGTAATTGTAAGAGAAGGGAAGCATGTCCGAAAATATTTTTAATATCTATTATTGTTGAATGTCGTACAGTGTTGTATTATAATAAATTAATAATAATAAGTGATCGGTATTGAAAATTGTCATGTTCAAATTCAATAATATGCCACTAAGAAACATATTGCTGTTTTATATAATATGTATAACATACCAGAATATTATACAGTGGCAGCTACAATTGAACTATATATATAAATCACATAATTCGTGATGTAATGGGATAAGTGGTGGGTAGATATTAAACTTTAATAATTATTTCAATATATGCATAAAACAGTAATATTATTGATATAATTATGATTGCATTTAATATAGAATTCATAATTATTCGATTGTTGATATAATTGTAGGCTCCGGTGAATACAAAATAATAGGCATCTATATAACATAGTAGTCACTTATTAATAACTTATTAATACGTGACTACTATATGTCTACTTATTAATAATAAGTCTTAATTACATATATAATTACATAAATTTAAAGTTCGTTATATTTTTTTAAATAAATAATCTTATTTAAAAAGTCAATTCTGTACAAATATTTTATTTTTTAAATTTACATTTTTTAATGTATGAAACGAACAAAATAATTTTAATCTTGTATTAAATTTCTATATACTTTATAATATATTATATTATAGGTAATAGTTAAGTTAGGCTAGTTGATTATATTTTTTGCAATACTGTCATTGCCATAAGTGTGTACCAACTACCAACGCATTAAAGTTTGCAAATAATAAACCTACTTATTACGATAATTACAATATAATAACGAAATATACCTAACCCGGGATCCAAATAATAATAATAGTAATCAAGTGCTACATAAAAGACATATTTTAGGAATTGATTATAATTTATATAATCCAGACTATCTACTTGTATTCAAATTTCGAAAAAAACGAAAAAATATTTTTGGTTGGGTGGTGTAACAAATTAATAATAATATTTGAATCTAGTAAAAAATGTTAAAATGTTACTGATCGTACATGATTGCGATATTTATATAATATAAGAAATATGTATATACGTTTCGTATTCCTATATAGGTTATAAAATGAATGAAAAAAATAATTTCATGGTTTTATATAATATTCTAATATTATTCATTGGTATTTTGTTGGTTCGTTTTACAAAGAAAACTGTATTCTGCAGTGATACATAATATGAGAAAATATTAAAATATCTATCATTAAATTATGAATTTACTAATTTTAAAAATAATCATATTTTGAACAATTGATTATTAAAATATTTTAAACCAAATCATAAATAATCAAATATAGTATTAAAATAATTCTGCACGATCGCTATTCAGAGCATCAATGCAATTTGATGGATAAAAAAAGTTTAGAGTAAAATTAAAATAAAAACAAATACTACTGGTTTAGTTTTTAATTTCTAATGAGTTAATTACATTCAATGTCTTAAGTGGGCGGACATATTCAAGGTATTAGGTACTGAATGACTGTACTTTATTATATTTCTTATATATTTAATATTTATATTTCATCGCAACTAGGTAATTAATAAAAAAAAACTACTATAACTTATAAACCTTATTATACATATTTTCTTGCATAATTACCTTTGTAATATTTTACACGCTACGTCGTTTTTTATATTAGTCAGTTGTAATAAAATATGAATGTTTACAAACCGTTATAACGTGGTACCAAAGTCATTCTGTATAGCGTCCTAAGTTTACGCTGACCTGTGTCTTACACTACGTCGCCGTTTTCTGTTTTCATTTTGGTTAGCCAGTTATATTTTACAGTTGCGTTGCTGGAATTCACAACACTTGGTGTCATTTCATAGACTTACTGCAGTCCTTCCAGTTCGCTTACCGTTTCTCCCATCGCCGTCTTGTGGACTTCTTGTGTGACTTTCGGAATAGAAGTACATTTATTTTTTGAATAATTGTGTTGGAAATTGTAAAATATATTTTACATTCTATCGGTTACAAACAATAAACCGTTGTACGTATTTCAAATTTTTATTTAACGATTTATTTTATTCTCGTTTTGATGTTTAAATATTTCTGTACTGTAATACTGAAGCAACAGCAACAACAGCAGAAGCAGTAGTGCTGCGTCAGTTTCCCGCAATATGCACATTTTATAAAAAGTTGAAAGTGTTTACTGTTTACAATATACTATAAAAAACACACGTAGAATTATGAAAAAATAACGACATTTTTATAATAGCTGAGCATAATATTAAAAATGTTTTGAAATTGTAATGTTGATGTCGTTTACATAAACATTTATTCATTTTTATTTTTTATTGAAACGATTTTGAAAAACATAGCCCGAAAAATTACCAAATGATAAAGTAAACGACACAAACAATAAGATGGATTTGTTTGCCAATGCTCATGTGAAAACTTATGTTAATTGATTTACGTAAAAAGTAATAAAAATAATTCGAAAATTCATAGTTATAATATTAATAATGTTATTTATGTGTTTATTTTATCGACAGACACTCCGTTCTTTCACATATTATTTTATAATGAGGAATTACTAAAAAATTTAGGCAGCTACTGTTTGTATCTACAAAATTGTCTTTAAATTCCAATATTATTAAAATTAAAAACCTAAATATATTACTGACTATTAAGAAACGTCTTTTATGGCATCAAAACAATCGGTAGCGCGTATATGTACAATAATATACGAATTGACGTAGTGTTTACGTGTGAAGTGATTATAATAAAACATCGAAGATTTGATTTTCAGATCGTGCAACGAAATGGTATATTGCGAAAACTCCCGACACTGCGTCAATTTTCGTCGTGGGTGTCATTTTTAGTACATTATTTGAAATCTGACGTTGACGTGATTAAAACCCTAACGATGACAGATAAATAGAACAGAATATTAGAATTGTGGTTGCGGGATTTCGACACTTTTGCATCTCGGCGATTGGAAAATATGTCTTAGCAAGACAACTCTTTGACAAAATCAATAAATGTATATTTACCGAAACCCGTCAATTTTAAATCATAGTTATAATCTTCATAAGCTTTAAATATCAGAGGAGTATTTTTTGCTTAACGCCTGTTTCGAGCGTTATTATAGCTGGTTATTTAATTGTAATTTTTTTTCGATGTTTTTAAACCGCATTTTTTACAACATTTTAATCATCTTAAAAATAATGTATAAGATAAACTATAAATATAATGGATCTATAACGTGCTTAGGAATATTTGTAGGATTATTGATGAACCGAGTTGACAGTAAATGCGCACACAAGACGTTGTGCAGAAACTTTGCTGTACATCATCGTGGTAACATATTACGTGTATCTATAATAAGTACCTGTCTTATCAGCGAAGAACTGTCACCAAAATAAGATAATATATTCAATGAAAACCTTACAATCAAACTTAATATTATATAATATCGATCAATTGTCCTAAGCACATAAAAACTTCAAAAATCAATTTTATCTACAACAATGAATAAAATATCGATTCGATATTATCACACATTTTTTTTGTTGACAAAATAAGTTCAAGTCAGAAAATGTTAAAAGTTTAAAATTTTTCATTAGATTTTAGATATTGTATCTACTTAATATTCGTTTTTAAAACTAATCAAAAGTTGGTATGATAATAACCATGAACGTTGAAGCATTAACATAATATTATACATTTTACTAAACCATGTCTTTAAAGAAAGAACAAAATAACGTTAATATTTCTACGTTTAGACGATACTACATTGGAAATTCATTAAAACGAGTGCAATACATAATAATAATATGTTAATAACAAAAAAAAAAAAAATTATATATGCGAATGCGACGACTACAGACACAGACTAGATGACGTTGGTCACACGTCTCGGTTTACTGACCTTGGCTGGCATCGCACATTATGTCATTATATGATGAAAAAAAAAATGATAAATGATTGCATTTGAAAACCGAATTCGGCTAGGTTTAGTATTTAGCGTTTAGAGGACATTTTTAAAATTGCCCACGTATATAATATATGTGCTTAAAAACAAATTAAAGAATAAAGATTTTCAAAATACATATTTATGTAATCAATAGAAATAGTCATGATACGAGTGACCTTGTATTCACACTTCATGTCTCAAAATATTGCAAATCATATAAAAATGTGACGAAAATTTACTATGATGTAAATGTGATATTAGAAAATTTAAATTAAAAACAAATTACGTATACGGAAGGAACTATAAGGACAAGGAGGATCAAAAACAATAATAAAATAAAATACAAATATTATTATGAATGTGTTTGAATAGAATTTTTCTGAAATTATATATTTCATCACGTATATAAATAATTAAAATACGATATTATCAGCTTTTTAGTTGAGATTACAGTTTTATTTATTATTATTACAGTTAGTGTTTAGTCTCCCATATAGTTTTATTTTTTTTTGTGATTTAAAAAAAAAATTTAATACCATTAAATGTACTCTGCTATTATACGTATAATAACCGATGATAGTTTCAAGTATCTAGAATCTAAAGTCAAAAGTTTTGATGTAATAAATAAAATATCAAAATCGTTTTTACAAAAAATGAGTAGCGTATATATATATATAAATTGGATCGTTTGTCAGCGGTTTTACCTGACATGTATTATGAAAGCGAAAAATGACCTTTTCGACAAAGTACTCACTGCAATCGTGTACATCCGATTTGCTACGGGAAATGCACAATGTGATACAATCATTATAAATTATATTGAACGTATGTATACAGTTTAATACACATACGTACAAAAAATAAAATTAAAAACAAATATGACTCAAAAATAATAATAGAGTTCTTACTTAAGAAGTACCTAGGTATAATAGGTAAAGTATTTGGTAGTAGTATTCAGAGCCTAAAATATGTTTCGATTCACGATTATACCTTACACATAACAATAATAGGCTGAAATTAAGTCAAATTTTAGAGCTAGGACTCTTAATTTTTTTTTAAATAAACATTACATTTAAATTGGCAAAAAATTATATAATCGCACTACCTACCATACACACGTTTTAATTGTTTTTTTAAAGTCTCCAAATTATAATATTATTACTATAATAAATATATAACATTTGATATTATATACTATAAATTACATTTGATTATAATCCCTATTATGGGTGTTTGAATTTTTATTGAATAAGTAAACTTTGAAAAAAAAAAAAAATTATTCTTTTTATTCTCAATTGGACGATAAGGGGTTGGCTAAATTTAAATTAATAAATTTTATTTAAAGAATAGCCAGAAGTAGTTTCTGATTTAATGTAGGTAGTAAAAAAAGTAACGAATTATTTTAGTATATTTACGAGCTATAAAATAACCACTAGTCACACGTGAATTTTTTTGAAGGGACGAGGGATTTTCTCGAGGGAATCGAGTTCCCGTTAGCCCCCTCCCCCACCACGATACCGTCTACAACAGCTATACTACTATAAATACTATAAATATTATTATAGCGACCGCCCGATCGTTAGAATAAGACTAGCGATGGCGAATGTCACATTATTCGGCTTTCAGAACGCTTTCTAATCACAACAACGGACCGTGATGTGCATTCGAGATTAGAATATTAAATTATACGTATTAGCATGTGCGTTTGTAGACTGTTTAACAGTTTATCGTTGTGCTTGTTTTTTTTTTTTTTTTTTTATTATTTATTTTCTTTTCATTTGCGCTGGTCTTCCTTCATTCGTCAGCTATTGTTTGCCGTGGCTTGTGTATTTTTGTGTTTGAATAAATGAAATAGATTTCATGTTTTCATACGCTCGCGCGCTAGTGTGTTTGTATGTGTGTGCGCTCGTGTGCATGTGCTAGCGTGTTTGTATTCTCGCTGTCGAAATATAATATTATTGTCGTTCAGTCGTCCTCAGTGTAGTGTGGTGTTGGTTTTTGCAGCGATCTTAAATGTTGCCGGTGATCAGGGTGGTGGAGTGCGAAGACCTAGAGCCTCCGTGTGAATCCTCTTCGGATGCGTATCTACTTCCGGTGTCTTGTAAGAGGTAAGATGCCGCTTTAGTTACACCCAATGAAATATTATGTAATAATATATGTTGTAAAAATACCATAATATAATATAGTTCAATTCGCTGGGTACGATAAAATGTGCATTCATATAACATGTTAGACATTTTTATCGTATCCACCGCAAAGCGTGTACAAATAAATATCATTTAATTGAATTTTTCTACGAAAACGGTACTTTCTCGACAGTCCGAGACCGCCTGTCTGTCACGCGACATTTAAAATGCACTGTCTAACGAGCGAAAATTGCAAGCTCAGTATAATTGCTGTCATTTGTTCCCGAGTGCAAAGTGCCATTGTTAATTCTTTTAAGACCAGTAGGAATATGGTTTGGCAGCGTGTTGTAAAAACAGCGTTGCCGATTAAACTCGTTTAAGCCTATACGTATTATAAGTACGCTTCAATTACAGTCCTTTACATTTTTCACACCCTCTTCATTCACTTTTTTTTTTAATCGAGATAAATTATTATTATTGTAATATTTTTTTCGACATTATTTCTATAAAATATTTAAAAACGTTCAACTATAACTCGTAGAATTGAATTCTTATCAAATAATAACATTAATACATTATTCACGTACTTAGAATTCCATTGAAGTCGTATAACGCCAACTGGCCCGTGCCATGTCATATTAAAATTCGTAGGTACTCAAAGATCTAAAGAAATATATTACGTGCTTCAAACTAAAAAGTGGCCTTAAACCTTACAACGCCTCATTGATTTTATAAGGACTTGCGCTTATGATTCGATGGGCTATGAATATTAAGTTGCCAATTTAAAATTGCTGGCGATAAATTAACTTCGATCACTATATATAGTCGTATATAAATTAATAATATTATATTATATTATTTAGGATTACAAACCAATTTATGAACTATTTTCTTCATCTTAAACGTTATAAGCAATCGTTTAAAATATTATTACTATCGTTTTTCTTTTCATTTTGTATTACTCATATGACAGCGGTTCCTTAACTGTAGTCCATAGCACTCTAGGGGTTCGCGAAACTCTAGTCACAGAACTACGGTGCTTTACGTACGTGTTCAATAATGTAATTTGTTGGGTATGAATTTGAATGTACATATATACTCGAGTTATCGGAAATTTTTTTTTTTCGTGTAGTCTATCTTTACTGACATGAAATTTATTCTAAAAATATTTATAAAGAAAATTGAATATTCTAAAAACACTTTGGAAAAGGTTAGAAAAAGTCTTTTTTCGGGGACCACATATTTTAAAGATTAGGAATCTTTGTTATATGATATTATTTTAGTTATTTTATCGGTTGAAGTTTAAATGCAGTGAAACATCGATTATCCGCACAATAGATAACTTGAAAAAAAAATGTACTTTAATTATATATTTTTAAATTTTAAATTTAAACTAATTATATATTAAGTACTTTTAACAAAATATACATATTATATTGATATTATCGTATAATACTGTCTTATAAGTTATACTTTACAGTACATTGGTTTTAATTTTTGATCATATAAAATATTTAAATTTACGTTCATTATTTATTTTCAAACATTGTTTTATTATTCGAACAAATCGATTATCCGCACTCCCCTTGCTCGATCCCAATTAGTGCTGATGATCGACGATCCGCTGTACCCGTAAACGCATAAAGTTTGGTTATTATTAAATTATAACAGAATGACCAGTCTTCGTAACGAAAAGTTTATCACTGGTTTATTAGCAATTATGATTAAACACATTAAACACATTAAACACCGTATATATCTGCATAGGGAGCGCGGGATGTTGTCATGAGGTCATTATTCACATCAGCGATCTCAATTTGAACGCCTCGATTTTGAAACTGTGACAGGTGTCGACAAACTGTTTGAATGCTTCGCGATAGTATTCGGCTACGTCGTTGTCTCCGCCGCCGTTCCTGCCGATGTTCAGGCCTAAATACAACATGGCCGAGACCGTGGCCGTCAGACCCGGGTACACGGGCTTCATGGCCGTAAGTCCGGCCAGCGCCGAACTGACACTCGCGGCCACGGTCTGTTCCAGGTAGCCGAGCACAGGTAGGCCGTCGATCTGTTCTCGGTCCCAGGGCCGGGGCGGCGTCGGCAGCGGTCGCTCCGGGCCTCTAACGAGCATCGTGTATTCCGCGTACAGCGTCGGCCGCTGCGAAAACATGCGTTGGCATCGAGACGAGCAGAACGTGTACGCGCGATTCCGGTAGGCGACCATCAGCTCGGGAAGGCCGCGCTTGTATGTCGGATACCACAGGCACGACAGCGCGCACACCGCACAATATTCGGACGAGAGCTTGCACCGGAAGAACGGGTTCCGGGACAGTTGGCGGTCCGTGGTGGCCACCGGATGCGGGTCCGGTGAAATCGGCGCCGCGTCCGCGTACCGGTCCGGATCGCCCATGAACGAAGCCTCGTGTTCCGGACCGCACGTCCAATAGATGTACGGCCGGTACTGTACGGCGGATCGCCTCATGGCCGCCAAGTCGTCGGGCTGGTTCATGCGGCCCCCGTCCATCTTGCACACCGGACACATGTCCAGGTACGTGCTGAGGTTGTATCGGCACTCGCGGCTTGTGAGCGGCACGCCAGACAGCCGGCACGGGCGGTTGTCGCGGACGTCCGTCCGGTATGCGAGCATCGATCGGACGCACGCCGAAGCGGCCGCAGCCATCCCGTCAATGTCGGTGGACGCAAAACCGGAAGCGTTCCCGTACCGGTCTGAAATCCACTGCAGGCCGACGAACGCTTCCGTCCAGGTGTCACGTCTGAGACGCCACAGCGCTGTGTCCTCGTCCGGTCGACCGCCGTCCTCTCGCAGAACGAATACCGTGTGCAGTATAACGCCGGCAGCGTCCAGCAGTTTGAACTGCTTCTCGGTCACCGGGTACCCGTCGATCACGTATCCCCACGTTGTGGCCCGACCGCCAAACGTGGCCGTTACTACCGCTTCCGCAACCGCGTCTTCGGACAACGCGTCTCCCCGTCGTAGCGTGCCCACGGCAGTTTTTGCTACGTCCGTCCACCGATACTCCGTGAGATACGCGTCGACGGCGTCCTCGATACGGATCAGTTGCAGCCCGTACCGCGAGCACAGTTCTTGCGCGCAACGCGACTTCCCGCTTCCGGGCGGCCCGACCACTGCGATCTTCAGTGCGAAACCCGGCGGCGGCGGAATTTTTGACGGTCCGAGCGCGTATTTCAGCGGCTGCCGCGCGAATTCGTCCCTGTTCTCTGGCCCGCCGGCCACGTAGTACACGTACTTGCGGTGCACGACCGGGTGAACGTTCTCCGTGTCTGGACAGAACCGTCGGGTGACCGGATCGGTCGAACCGCGGGCCGCCTGCACCGGACACCACCGACCGAACCGGCTAAGGTGCACTTCGCCCGCGCGCAACATGTCCTCCGAAGTCTCCAAGTCCACGTCGTACGTCGTCTCGAACGGCGCGTCGACGTTAGCCGCTAACACCTCGGCGATGTCACTGAGCGCAGCCGACCGAGAATCCGGTCCTGATACGGTTATCCACGGGATGTTGGACTTTTCGGCAAACTCTCTCATTGCTGTAAGCGTGTCCTTCTCCGCGTCCAAGTATTGCTGAACCATGGTGTCTGGTGGAAATTCAAAACTATCAGAAAAACATTGGGATATCAAGTATTTATCGTTTGGAAATTTGTTGTTAACCATCTCGTCGATTTCGTCCAACGTCTCGAACTCATCCAAATCTAGGAAATCGCTTACGTCCAATCTGTAGTTAATGATAATTTTTTTTTGTTTCAACGTTAGTTCAGAGTACCTGGCCAATAAACCCGATATGGAGGACAGTGTAGACATGCGATAAGACTTGTCCGATTGTTGAGTATCACAAATGGATTTCACAGCGCCCGGTCCTTCTGCTACTGTTTCCGCTACAACCATTGTGATTGCACGCTTTAAACGCATTTTTATTCTGTGAATTTCTTTTTGTTTTATGACCTCCGCTAGTTTTTGCTTAAAAAATATTGATCTGTTTTTAATAGAATTTTGTCTTGTCTCATTGTCACGTGCAATGACCTTGTCGATCAATATATATTGATAATTTAACCAATTTTGAATGACTGATGTTTTGGCGTGTTCTTTTTCAATGTGTTTTTCAGAAATTACTTCAATAATAACATCAGGATTTATTTCATTTTCTTTTAAATACTTTAGCTCTGTCAAATTTTTAGGATAATTTTTATAACATATTCCTTCGGTGGTTTGAAAAAAAACCGAATTCATTTTTAACCAGTCCTCGTAATTCAAGTAAGCACTTTCTTTATCCATATACTTTCTCAAGCTATTAATATAATCCTTTTGTTTTTCAGAAATAAAATATTTATCCACAATCTTCTTAAGCGTCGGTTCCTCGTACATTTTACCCACCATTGGTATATTATTTGGTAAAACGTTGTGTTTAAATACTTTATACGAGTCTACAAGAGTTAAATCAAATTTATCTAATATTTCGTTAATAAAATCTATTGAACTGAGACCAAATGAAAACAGTAAAGATATCTTAGGTTTAGGATAAATTTTTGGGACACTAGTAAACAATGTGTATCTATCAGGATTAGAAAAAAACGTTTTGAAGTCGTTCGACGAGCTCATGTAATAATACCTATTACGATAAACTGCCATGTGCTTTTTAGATCCAATAGAGAGTTTACCATTTGAAAACTTCACGGGACAATAAATGGAAGTATTACCATCATATTTTCCTCTATTAGGTACAGTATTATTGATATCTGATGTGGATACATCGCTTACATTATCTGTCAAAAACCTAAACAAAAAATTATTTAATTAAAATACAATGCATATTTAACAAAAATCAATTATAATTATTATTTTACTTCTTTAGATAGTAATAAGTGTCTTCAATTAAATTTGTCAGCAAATTATATGTTGAGGCGGGTTTGCATATAATGATATTAAAATCCATATATTGGTTTATTTCTTTAGAAATATTGGTTTTTAAAGTATGCCATTGTACGAGAAGATTTTCTGTATATTGATTTAATCGCTCAGTTATTACTGGAACTATTATTCCCATTAAGTGATCGTGACTTATGATGTTAATGTGTTTATGTTCCTCATATTCTGCAGTTTCAATTTCGCCTTCAAAAAAATCATCTTTAGTTTGAGAAATATATAACGAGTTTTCAATTTTGTTGACAAAATCTGGATATTTAATTTTTTCTACTGTCGTTTCATGCCTCATTCCATTTTTCACATTATCTAAGATTTCAATATAGTTATTTCGATAGCTGTTGTTAATTTCTTCATTTGATAATAAAATATTGTGCATTGGATCAGAGTCATGAAAAAATACCATCTGGATAGGATTAAGGTCTTCATCGATTAATTTTTTCACTAATTCAAACTCTAATGGTGCGTTTACTATAATCCAATTTTGGTTTTGTTCGTTTTTTATTTTTACGATATCAACAATAACATTTATTAATTCAGGTTCAATAATGTTTTTGCTTTTAATGAAGTTGTGCCTAAAAATCTTTCTATTTTTTATTGACATATTTTGGAAATATTTATTTAGTCTTTCTGGTTCATTGTATGTACGAATACATACATATAAATCATCTAAGAAATCTATATCATATGATTCAAAGAAGTTTATTAGTTGCGTTTTTTTAATATATTCGTCCACATCTTGATTTTCTAGAATAATTCATAGTTTAAATGAATTATTTATATTTACGTAATTAGTGTAAAAATGAAATAATTTTAATACATTTCTACAGTTTTAAAATATTATTTTAGTAGGTATTTAGTAAATTTAATCAATATTTATTGATATATTGTAATTTTAAACTATAGTACTATACGAATAAAACTTAATAATTGCATTGATTGGTTGATTTATAAAATAATAAAACCACATCAATACAAATTTAAAAGCCACATTATAATATAATATTAATGTGTTAATTAATTATAACATTTGTCAAAAAAAAATATGTTAATTAAAATTGAAACAGGTTTATACTAATAAAATAATTTTTAAATTAAGTTATTTTTTGATAAATGCTGGTATGTTCATTCTAACCGATTTCACTAAAAAGTTTTCCATAAGAATAAAAAATAATATTTACTTTGATTTGAGAAATCTTCATTAGTTTCGTATTCACTTTCGTTGTCTTCAACGCCACCCAAATCAGATCCAACGGCAACACCAAACCGCAGGCGTGTCCAATCAGCAATTGCGTTTCGCATGATGTCGATGTCATTAGTTTGAATTACTTTGGGTCTTATGACCTCTTGTGCAGTTTTTAGTATAGAATCGACGATCGCAATCGTAAAATCGTATTTTACGTCTTCTTCATGTATCTGTATTATTAGGCCAACGTCTATTATGTTATAACCGAATAAATTATGTACAGCCTTTGTAGCTTGGTTCGTCAACGTCTTGGGACCGTAGAACATGGCCCTAATAGGTAGCCCGCGTGTAGGCATTTTCAAAAATTGTCTCGGGTATTTACCAAACGATTGCATCTCATCAGGTCCAGCGAAGTAGTACAATTTTCCCATAAACTTTATACAATAACGGTCGCTGCCCAATATGAATCGACCGTTAGAAAAGTTTACAGGACACAGACGACCGAATTCCGACGTCATACGTAATCGCTCTTTACGTTGTTCGTTTTCGTCGCGTATTTGAGTCGTATCACTAGTGCGCTCCATACTACTTACCACCGTTTCCGCCTCGTTCGATTCCGATTCGAACTCAAACTCGGAACCACCATATGTGTAGTCTTCAGACAAACCAGATTTCGCTTGGATCTCCACGATTTCCGGTAACACCGTATAATGTAACGGCATTGTCATTAATTTCGATTTAATCGTTTCGAATAATTCGTTCACTGGTTTTCTGCCGTCCACGGTTATCACGCATGTAGGATCGAACTGCTTGACTATTTCGTCTATTACTTTTAGCGAATAATTTTCGTAATCTTTAAGATCCAGTTCAATCATTTTCTTGCTTATCGACGACTTATTGTACCAACGTACGCGCATATGATTGTATGCTGTGTTGTGCAAATGTAGTGTTTGCGTAAGATGATCGTGTTCCGTAGTTTCTAAAGTCAATCCGTTATGTATATGGATTAAATCCTGATTACGACAGCTCATATAAATCAATACGTCTGGTGGATTCGTAGTGAACACCGCATTCATTTGTTCACACGCACTCAGTCCAGGATCGTGTCTGTAGTGAAAAAAAAAACAGCTAGTAAGTATCAAAATGTACCCGACGATTATCGTAGCACTCTTAAATGTTTTAGGGATGCAATGTAAAATATGAAAATTGTCCTTCTCTGCAAATTCGAAAGCGATTTGATCAATAGCACGTATAGTGTATAATATATGGAATTAAATAGGTATGTATGCTCCCGCTGACGGTTGACCATATCGTGTTTCTATTACTTATTCGAATAAGCAACACCACTAATGAATAACCGTGACTTACCTGGGCAAGCCGGTCAGCACGTAACCCCGTTCTTGTACGTCGGCCCCACCGATTCCCAAAAGCTCAATGAGCGACGCGGAGGCACTCGCAGCGTTTACCGCTTCGCCGCGCCGCAACGCCAAACCGATTTGGTCTGCCGGCCGGTGGCTGGCGGCCAGCAGCCCGATGGCCGCGGACACGTGGACGCATCCCCAGTGCGTGGACAACATGGCGGCCAGCCGGTCGTCGGCCAAACCGGGTTTGCCGAATATCGCGAACGAAACCGGTTTCCGCTGCAAAAACGCACGGTCCACGTCCTCGCTCCCGTAATAGTCGCCACCCGCCGATCGCACCGGCCGCGTCCACCGGACGGCGGTGGCCGGTGGCTGTCCGGACCGGTGGTCGGCGTCCGCCTCCAGATGCCGAGACCAGTGGACCCTCTCGGTCAGTCCGTAGGTCGACACCACCCGCGGGTACCACTCTTCGTCATCGACCGTCCGCTCGCGTTTGTAGTCGCCCACGCCGAGCTGTATAGCCGGCGACAGCCATACGAACGTGTCCGTCGACATGTTAATTTCCGGGTCCTGTACAAAGAGGAGCGGTGGTTTGATTGACGCAACGTGCACGGATCTTACCAGTCGATTTTCGGAAAATTTATGATTTTAAACGTATATTTTTATCCCACTATTTGTAATAGTGTGGCCGCTGGTCAGGGTTCACGCGAGGAAACGCGAGACTACGATTCGGTTGTTTATAAGATTTATCGTTTATTATACTGTAAGTGAAAAAGTGTTTGAACATCAAATAACCAGAGTAGTGAAACATAATATATTTGCTGTAATTTTATAAAAAAAAAAAAAGCGAGTAGCAAATTCGTATATCACTATATATATTTTGTTTTCGTGAGATTAAATTTAATATTATTATGTTGTTGATTATTACATTAATATAATTTATGATTAATACCATTAGTTATTTGTTGGTAAACACGTAGGAAGTATTTTTTTTTATATAGACGCTTATTTAAACGTAAAATACTTAAATTTAATGACAACGAATACAATAAATTATGTACATAAAGAAACTCTAAAAACAATATCAATAATTTAATAATGGTTTATGTCACACGTTGTCATTGGTGATGGAATAAATTATTCAGTAAAAAAAAAAAAAAAATTACCCTTTAAAAACAATCAAAATTTAATTAACTTGATGTCAATATGAATTTAAATTTTAACTTTCCGACCGTCTATGGCCTATGTTTTCTGAAACGTTTTAAATTCAAGTATATTTATTTTTATTTTCAATGAAACTTATTTAGGTATACATAATATTACAACTCAAGTGCATCTGTAACAGCTGTTTTCAAATTATGGTCTACCTACGCATATTTTGCAGCTTTATTATAAAAAAAAACTTCTTCGACGACAAAATAACAGGGATAGTATGAAAGAAAAAGACAGCTGTCGAAAACCGACAAGTTACTCTTAGACGGCTCAGAGAAGATTATGAAACTAAGCATGTGTACTGCTGTATAGCATAGTATCATACTTGACAGTAATTTGAAAGGTATTACAGATGCACTTCAATTTTAGTACAACCTAGTTTAATTTATATTACATTTTTAATCGACGAATGGTTGGCCGTCTGATAAAAAGAGTAGATGAAATAGATTTTGGATAACTGAGCATGAGAAAAATAGGGCCCTAACTTAAAAACTAACATTTTTCCTTACAATTTTAATAATTTTCTATGTATCTATTAAGTTAAAATACAATATAAGATAATATTATATTTTACAATTCTTTGCTAGGTGTAAATGTACTTATCTGTATAGTTAAGAAGTATAAATTAAATTCTTTTTTCAAGTGTATAAATGAATTTATTAATTTTTAAAAAAGAATTTAGACATGTGCTTCTATATAAACTTTACTTGGTGTATTATGAGATATTTTATAAAAGCAATATATTTTAACGATATATGTAGTAGTGTATTGTATGTGATGACAATATATTGCAGCAGTAAATATGTCGTATAAATTAAAATGTCGTAGGTAGTAAAATATCTTTGCAGTTACCGATGTATTTCAAAGTTCCGGTTTTCGCCGAGTTGTTAGTAGAATTAGATTAGATTTAAGTAACATAATAAGTACCTATGAAAATAAAGTTTAGTGTACTTAAATATCCAGACTCGCGTGCAAGAGGGGTTAGGGTTCAACCTCCTTTCCTTTGCTTTTTTTCCATCTAGGTCATTAACTACTATTGGTTTTACTGGATTAAAAGGAAGTTTATTTATGCAAGACTCCTGAAGTTTAATGTATGATCATAACGCACTCTATAAAGAAATTCTGTTCCCGGGCCAGTAAATTTGTACACAACTGCAAGCATAGTAATAACTCGTGATCTAGTTATTTTATTCGAGTACAATATATTAAATCAATCAAATTCAAAATGACTGTAAAATAAATTAATATAATGATTCTTCGAGTTGCCTTCAACAGACATGATTAAGAATATCTTTGTAGACTATAACGCATAATTTTCAATATTAAATGTAATAAACAATAATTTATTACATTATTATGTGCTGCGATTAGTACGTGTGTAATTAAAAAAATCAAATTAAATAATTATACTATAATGTTTATATTAGTTGTTATTTTCATATTTTTGACACTACAATTATTTTTGTGTTCACGACATTTTTACCGCGACATTATGACGTGAGTTCATACACACGTGTGATTGTATGCAAATATCAATGATTACAATCTCCAAAAACACTTAACAGTACTTACACATTAATAAAAATAAATTTTTAATCATTGCGCGTTGTTAGATGTAATCCTTACTTAAAATAGAGTGTTCCGAAACTTTCAAGGAGTTTCTATATTGCAGAAAATGTAGGGGCGTGTCGAGGGTGTGGGGGACTTTGATGATTATTTATTTATATTTTAACGGGGTATTGCTTATAGACCTATATAAAACCTATATTGTACTCAATTTAAGTATTACCTTTCAAAATCGTTACCTGGCACTGTAAACATTATTTTAGCCCTCTTCTTATATTGGTACATTCTTGAGATTGAATAATGTGTTTTATATATCCTAAGTTGGATTTATTTATTACCAATTAAATAATGAAATAATGTACCAATTAATTTATTAATAATTTTAAATAATTTTTGAAATCGACTCGGAACATTTTTCATACTTTTACGTTAATTACTACTTATTACCTATTTATTCAATAACAAAATGTACAACTTTTTAATTTGTTAAATTTTTTTGTATATACTCTGTAAGTAATTAAGTAACTCATCGAATCGTCAATGCTACTCGTTATTAGTTACAACAACTTGAGTTTATTTTTTCGTTGAAAAGTTTGTACTAGAAATTACAAAGTTTGCTAAAACTAAACACAAACATTTACTAAATAAAGCAATAATAATCTTATGCTTAATAAATTGATAGATAAACTTTGTTTATAAGTTTATAACTACTATTTGTATAGATAGGTATTACACTATTTTAACTATTTATATTGTCGAAAAGTAGGTTAAACTTAATAATTGATCTTACATTAAAATAGACAAAAATATAATATTATACTATGATTTTTTTGTCGAAGCAGTTTTCTTTATAATAATGTATTTACTAGTTAAAATTTCTTATTTCTTTAAAAATATGATTTAATTTCGTTTTCTAAGGTTTATTAGAAAATTTAAAACTAACGGTCATCCTATATACGCATTTTATAATCAAAAGGAATAAATAGCTATGTATTTTTTGTATTATATTATTTTTTAGTGTGATGAAAAAAATAACGATACGAAATACCAAAATTATTTCTATTGATCACATAGTATTCGTTCACGTAGTGGTGTACAACTATTATTATGGCACTTAATTATATAATCAAAAATATATTATTTTATAATATGTAATACGTATTGTGTTGATAATAATTTTATATATTTTTTTTTTTTTGTTCATTTAGGTAATGGCAGAATTGGCTAAAAGCTTTTTGTGATGCTCAAATTGGTCTTCGACACTAATATATATTTTCGCCTATTGGTTATTATAATAACCAATAGGCGAAAATATATAATAATATTCAGCTTAGTTCAGAGGTTCTCAAACTATAAGTTGCGACTCAAAAGTGAATCGCTATTATACTTTTGGTGGGTCACGTAAAGGTTTGAATTATATTTATATATTTTTATAGTATTTAGTATTAAATTTCTACAAAATATATTATATGTAAAAAAAGAAAAGATTTATTTTATGTATAAACACGAGTTTAATATTGTGATACAGTATTTACCGTATAACGGTGTAACTATTGTAACTATATTACGTAGTAGTTAGTAGTTAACTGACTAAAAGTTATCGTAAAGATAGTGTTTTACAACGAAACAAAAAAGTCATAAGTATACGTGTTGGTCACCAACAAAAAAAAAAAAATTAAATTTTTTAAATTTTTTCCAAAATTGATCGTACCGTGAAAAGTTTGGGAACCTCTATTGTTGTTGATACATAGTACATGCCCATCAGGTATATTAGGTTTATGCTTTTGAATAATCAGATATAGAGAGGTTATAGTGTTTGCTATAGAGAATAAGTAAACACGACCACGATCGATATACATTACCATACTTACCTACCTACCCATTATTTGAATACTATAAGCATGTAATAGTTATTGTTTGGGACCTGTCGATAATGACCTGGTCTTTGTTGTTTAATTATTATAAAATATTATTCGGAGTGAGATATACAGTTGAAAATGATGTCAACGGTCCATTTATACCGAATCTATAATAATGATCCAACAAGCGTGACAACCAAACTATCTATAATTCAAATAATATGTTTGAATATTTTGCAATTTTTAAATCGTAATTCGTAGCATGTTTAGTGTTTACGAATCGTTATATCTTATTGTAATATACAAGTGTGTGTGCGTGTGTGTGTGAGAGAGTGTATGTGTAATAATATTATACTATTATAAATTATACTTACATTTTTATTTAATTCGATTTATGACGAAGATTTGGTTCACAAAACCATATCTACTTATAAGTTATATGTTGTCATACATGTTAGGCCTGATTTAATTTTTAAGTATAATTTTTATAACCCTTTTACTCAGTTAAAACACGCAAACAATCGTCTGCAATGGGTTAGACTAATTTACCTTTAAACATATTATGTTTATAACCATAGTGTGGTTTGAAAAAAATAGGTATTACATTTTTTACGGATTAAATTTTTAAAAATATGTATATTATCTTTATAGAAATTGTTGGTCTTTGTTTTTAAGCTATATAATTTTTATAATAATATAATATAATTTATTTTGTTAGGCTTTGTTCTAATTTTAATAATTTGATTATTCGAAACTTTAAATCGTAATACTGCCACTATTGTTCTACCATTATCCGTACAATAATTTATTAATATTAATATTCCAGGTGAATAATTTTGTTGATTGATATTTCAAATTATATTATTAAATTTAAAGCACCCAATTAATTTCTGATTGATGTAGAGCTAAAATTAATTACAAAAAACCTTGTTTTAAATTGAGGTTCTGAACCTGGATTTTCCTAAAACCACTAAAAATAAGGACAACTTTATAATATAATATACCTACCTCTTATTCAATTTCTTAGTAAATCCTTAATTTTAAGTTTTTCTAAAATATAACATCGAGTATTTACAATATCTCAATCACATTTACATAACAAATTGTAATCTCAGAAAGTTTCTATTCAAGACATAATAAATATATTGCTGTATACTAAAAAGGACCTATCTGAAATAACCGCATTACATTACACATATAATTATTATTGTTTACCTGTATAGTACAATACGCAAAGCTGTATTTAAGACTTTGCACCAATCGCCCCTCCCCCAAATAATATTATATTAATTACTTAACCTTCTACATAAGAGACTGACTCTTTATTTAATTTTATTAAATTATATATGTTAAATTGTATATATTATTTAGTATATTTATTTATTGAGAATAGAGTAAAAACGTAAAATATTATACAATAAGAATAAATAAATACTTTTATTGATGTGGCACTACTTTCTAAAATGTGTCGGTGTGTCAACAATACAAAATTGGCATTCTTCCCCAATTCACCTCAAAATACATTTTTGTTTATACGAATACAACATAAAGTACGTTACATTTTGATGTTGTTATGTGGTACATGTCTAAATAAAATAATTTACAATGATATAGGTAGGTACTTCAATAGTTGTACCTTTCTGACGTCGTATAAGCGATTGCTATGCCTACCAATATTAATAATATTATGTATATGTCCGTCTGTGTTTATATTATGATACGGTACGAAAGATGTCGAACACACGCAGGGAATATATGATCGCAGTGGTCATATTTACAGCGAGTAGTGACGGGGGAACAAAATGGACATTAAATTATAGCTGTCCGTAGGGATTTTTTTTTTTTATCGTTGAAGTCAGGTTGAAAACAAAATGGAATTGCTCACAGTAAATTTAGGGTTTTTTCTAATTCAATTTGTGAACTTGTTTTATTTAATACCCTTAGGTTAAAGGAAAAAAACACTAATATTATTTTACTGAGTAAAAAGTAAGTTTCTAAGATTTTAAGAATGATCTCATGCCAAAGCATGGAATCAAAAACAAATCTGTTTTCTGTTTTACTGGTGAAGGCATTTTTAAAGGTATTTACGGCACGCCCGTTAAATTTCTTCAACGATTGGTTCATAAATAATTATTTAAATAAAAACATCTTCTCTAAAGAAGACCGTCGTTAGAAAATCTCACGATAATCGTGTGATCGCATGAAGGTGTTGATTGACAGAAATTCTCATGGTGTATTTGATGTTACAATACGTATGTTTAAAACTAAACGAATTAACAACTTCTATAAGTGCATTTACAAAATTCAAAATAAGATTTCCATTCCATTCACTAACATGAGATCAATGCCAAAGTTTGCTTGTATTAAAAACCCAGAAACACTCTGTATATATAATATATATATATATAAAAAAAAATCATATGCTAGTCACGATAACTATAATACTGCACTTACTGATGACGAGCGATTTGACGTTTTGAACATATCAATTTGCAGCTTCGCCAGAAGCCACTACTGCCAGACACAAATATTATTACTGTTCTTATTATTATTCAAAAAGACAAAAGAGAAACGGATATTGTGTACAATTTATCATTTTGAGAACAGAGAGCGCAATTTATTTTTTATAACAACGTTTAAACATAATAAACGATTAATTTCGTTTTGCCGAGAAACTTGTTCGTTTTATTTGTTTATTTCGCACCACAAGTTTTTTTATACGTATAAAGTTTAATCATTTTTTAAGCCATGTATGTTTATTGTTTTTTTTTTCATATCGTCCCACATGTGTACATAGAGTTTCCGTCCGAGCTGCTACACGTATGGCGCAAAGTAAAACGTTCGGTACAAGTGTGTACCTATAAATGATCAATGTTGCGTGCGCGTTTTAAAGACGTATAAGACCATACGCGAGTAACCGCATACACCTATACGCGCAGTTATTATTATTATTATTTTTCAGTCCGTCGTGTGATTATTGTATGTTATTGCTGTATTATTATTATTTCGAACGGAACGTAATCAATCGATTCAAATAAACAAACGAGTGCGGGAATAAATAAATAATTATATGTGGCTACGATTTTTACGGAACTATCCACTTTTTTTGAGCCAGTATTCTCAGCAAAGGTAAAACGGTCATATTTCACTGAATAATATTAAAATATAATATAATACACGGTCGACTTCGATTCGTATATAAAACGTGTTACATGTTATGTGTTATATAAAACTGCGAATAAAATTATACTAAAAAAATAAAAATAATATCATAAATACAAGAAAATATAGTATATTTTGTTTAATATGAACTTCAAAAAGTATTTTTATATTTTTTAATACAAGTTAAATTTGTCGATATTATTACTCAAACGTTTAAGATAATAAAACTAAAATAACATTGCGCGGGTTATAGCTAATAACAAATATTATTTAAGGGTTCTTATATATTTTTTCAAGTAACAAATTCAGAGATTTATCGATTCTACTGTATTGCAATAATCATCGTTAATTCTTTTACGATTATTGTTTTTTTTTTCTTGGGACAAATTTACCTTGTTAATATACGTATAATGTGTCCGCATTTTATACTTAACGATTAAAACTAGTCAATTTGTATAAAACGAAAAACTCATAAAAAATAAATATATTACACGTATGAAAATTGAATATTTTTAATACTATTTCAATGTGTACAACACGTGTGCTATATATGAAACACTGCAGTTATTCGATTATTATTTACTTATAAATAATGTAAAATGGAAGGCGCTTTTATTAATTTACTTTTAACACATATTATATGCATATTAAAGGCTATGACATTTTTACACTATGATTGCAGTAGTGCAGTGTGTTATCGTACTCGTAATATAATATACATTATTTTATGATATAATTATACTCCTGACACTATAGTATTAAAATATTATGACTATTAAGTCTTAAGTTTGTGTTATAGTTAACAAACATTTAAGTATTCAACATACGAGTACTTAACTAAAAAAATAATATTTTCACAATTATCATCATAACAATACACAGTTTTAACACGTTGAAACTGTTAACACGCTGTTTTAAATTAATTAAAAATTATAGTTGTTCACAAGTTACGACCACGTGCTGTAACGTTAGTATGATTTTTCGTTATTCCGATACATCTTAATTTAATAGTTAAGCATTTTGATACACTCGTTAGTTTAATCAAATAAACCACTTCACGTGGATACGTGAGTTGTTTAAGATGATAACTAGAGTATTGACGAATGGGAAACAGTTTGCTCATAAGGGTTTTATTTTTATTCATTTCACGTCGGGGTGTATTTTGTCGAAAGTTTATCATTTTAAAAATAAAAACACTACAGTTATTTTGCAGTTTGGAATTTTTTTTTCTGGAATTCATAGCACCTAATAATTAAATAATAAAAAAATTGTCAATATCTAATACATAATTTTACTAATATAATCTTTATAATATTATGACGTTTTTAAGTTTTATACAAATAAGATAATATATTGAAGTATACTTCGTTAAATTTCAAAATATTGGCTATATTTTATTTCGTTATTATTCGTAAGATATGTCCAAAAAGTAATTTGTATAATATAAAAATTAGTTTTATCAAATTATTTTTGTTTTTTTTTTATCTAGAATTATATGATGTTTTAGTTCATACACAATTTTTCAGGAAGACAAAAAAAATAGCAGTATAATGTAAAAAAAAAACTTATGTAATTACCATTTTTGCATATTAACAATATATTTTATATAACAATGACAATAATGATAATAAATCCTTTTCCATACTACCTAATAATAATATAGTCCTTTTGTGAGCGGATGGGTTGGAACAGTTACTTAATACAAACAAAATAAATTATTGTTTCCATTTTCCGCCAAAGTACAGGTAAAGTTTCATTATACGGATTTTGATAACCCCTTGTGGTCGACAATATCCACCATTGTAATATTATCAATAATTCGCCGTTCTATTTTAGTTAACTCTGTGGAGATTAAAGAAAACTATTAAATTTATATTTAGTGGTGGGGGGGGGGGGTGGTGGATAAATTAATTTTAGTGATATTAATATTCTAGTAGCACCATTCAGTATTTAATATTTATTGTAATTCTATATGCAATAGAGTAATAAATTTCCTCCTATTTCAATAACTATTATTATTAGAATAATTGTATTGTTTATAATATTTCCGATATTTAATCCCCAATGTATTATTTTTCAAATGATTTTATACTATTGTTTTTTTATAACAATTTATTTTACATTTTATGTATTTTTACAAATTTATACTCTGAAATTTTCTTTTTTAAATAAAACTAATTGGGTCTTGTTTAATTTTCTTAATGGTTTTAAAATAAAATACATGCATAATTAGTATAATATAAAACAAGTATTAAATCAATAATTCTATTATCTTTTAGATGTATATAATGTGTTAAGGGTTTTACTGTAAGGAAAGGGTTGGTTTTGTTGAATAACAGGTTTTCTCATCAGTTAGGTGTCTATATGTTTAGGTTATTATGTATAGGTACATTGTTTGTTTTGCTTTCATTTATCTTAATAATATTAAGCTAATATCACATATTAAAATCTTTAATATTGCGGGCAAAAGTTTAGCTAGTACGAAATAAAAATTTTAGGCATTGTGAAGTAAACTGATTTAGAAAAGTTTATTTGAATTCCTTACACAAAAATAAAATTATATTTATTCATTTTATTAGAAATCTTTATAATTCAATCGATCAACCTTACTGGCATCGTAAAACCTGTCAGCGCTATTATTATTTATTTTTTATTGTGTGTAAATATTAATAATTCAATATTAGATTCGATAGATTACTTGGATTATAATTTATAAACTACAATAGCAAATGTGAGTAGGTAGTTCAAACCAATATTAACAGACGTTTGTTGTAGGTACTTGGATCATAATATTTAAGCACATACTTGCATGGTATTATTGTTCAATCAATGTTAATTGACGTGTTTGAAAAAAAAATCAAACTCATTAACTGCGTATTCAATTAGTAAATAAAACAATAAATATATTAGACAGATTGAAAAACAGCTAATTTATGACTCAAAGTTATAATATATAGTGATTGGATAAACTATAAATAAAATATAATATTATATGAATATGAAAATATGGTTTTTTATTGATAAGTATTGAAAATTACCAATTATAGTGTATTATTGTTTAGAACTTGAAATTAAAATAAATTGGTTTTGCAAATATATTTCAAAAGATTTCATTGTTAATGTTATTAAATAATGAGTATAATGCACTAACTAGTGAATAGCGATATAGGTCAGTAATATCACTGATTGCAGATTACAATATTGTGTACAATGGTTTAGAACAATATATATGTTAGCTATTCAGGGCAATGTATATTTTAATTTATATGTTTGTTATAAGAAAAATCATCACTCATCAAAAACTAAATATGCGTTAGTAATGGATCGTATACCGATAAAATTATTAATATAAAATATCATAATAATGTTTTCTTTAAGTTTCTTGTTTGTATGATAAGTAATTGGCAAATAAAGATACTCGAGCATTACTTATTTATATACAATTGTTGGTTGATTAAGTAAATAATAATATAATGTCTGTATTATTGTATTATAATTTTGTTTAATAGTTAGGAAAATGTAGTAGTGACTATATTGTATCTTAATTTGGTCACGGTCGATCGTATTATTTAATGTACAATTGAAGTATTATGCATTGTGGTATAAAAACTTTTATATTGTTAAAAACATTATATTTATCATGAAATTGAAATATTTATAATGAGACGAAGGTATTCAAAATAACTAGCATACTTGAGGATTACTAAGTTTTTAATATTTTTAACGTATCTAAATGCAATGTCAGGTTTCGATAAACTTTTATAAAATTTGAATTTCAAACTGTCACCGTGTCACGTAGCTCTTGAATTATTAACCGAACTTTAGTCGGAATAAGAAGTTCGATTGAAAGTAAAGAAAATAATATAATATATAATATCTTAGTATGTATGTATTCGACCACAGCTTGTAAACGGCGCATGCCCGATATTTTCTCTTAAATGGATTATTTTTGTTAGCATATGTACATAGGTACGTGAATGTAAAAAAACAAAACTTGACGTTGTTTACGCGTCGTTTGCTTTGGTTACTTATTATTTTTTCTCGGACTAACGATAGATTCGTGTTTGCGAAAAAAAAAAGTCCGTTTGGATAGGGTAAGGTCGGAGCGCCTTTATAAAGTGGTATAGGTATACTTATAAATCTCGCCATAATGCGTGTCTTTTGAGCCGAAAACCGAATTTGCCGCAACGAATATAACAACACGTATAAGATCTTTGTTGTATGGCGGTGCTCACCTGCTCGTTTTTTCGTTTATTTATTTTTCTCGTCCACATTCAAGTTATTGTGTGCGCACGTGTGTGTGTGTGTGTGTATGTTTATTTGTTCGCCGGTGTACGCGTCAACGTAACCCGAAGAAATATGAAAACTTCTCGTTCGCCAGACGGGAATTTATACTTTCCGCCGGTTGTATCATGTGTACACGTCTCGCTACTACTGCATTATGCATTCATACCCGCCGTCTTTCCACTTTTCCGACAACGCACACACACACACACACATACATCACATGTCCCTGACGTATATCATCATTATGGTCTTACAAACATGCATTATATATTTATATATTTACTAAGACTTAATGCTGACCATTGCGTGGCACTCGCACATATTATTATGAACTAAGACGACAAATCCGATGAAATACTCGTCGTCAACGCTACATTATCAATCTAATACACCCACACTATTTATCCTTCCCTTTCCCCCTTTACCCGCACGTCATCTCGTAAATTCGGTTCGGCATTTATAAGTTATCATAATTAAATTCAACTCTATTGAGACTGTAACGACTATATACAGCGTACTACGACAGTCGTAGATACAATCGTTACATAAAATATAGGTATATTATAGGTATCATTGATTATAAATAAATACCATGGGGCCGAGTATAGAGCAAGTGAGTGGGGACTCAGAACTCTGTTGACTTCGATTATGGAAATTAAATTACGAAACATTTCCCGAAATAGTTATATTAATTTTACAAATAATTATAAATACTTGCACGTTGCACTAGCTGACTACTAGCGTTCGGTGAGAAATCTGCCAGAACTAAGCGGGAGCCGCAGCGCTGTGTAGCGGTATTCGCCCTCGTCGCGTAGATTAATTATGTGCTACAGTGAACAATTCAGCAATATATAATATTAATAATCCATGATTATACCTGGAAAATATGTAATCATAAAAGCAGCGAAAGTACCTGCTAGTAAAATTGGTAAAAGTACGTAACATATCTAGTCAAACAGACCTGCAAAATAACATTTAATTTTTGTAGGTAATGAGGTACTTTGTCAGCTGCACGTTGTTTTACTATCGATGTCAGAGGCGTTAACAGAATTTGTTATTGGGGGAGGGGGGATATATGAACATTTATTAAAAAGTGAGCCATGGAGCTAAGCCCTCACACCCTCTTGCTTATAAAAAACAACATACATTAAATTATAATACATTATTTGTCTGTTAATCTTGTAATCTGTATATAAACAAAGTGTATTGATGCAATACACCTTGATACGAATATTGTAAAAAATTATAACAAGTCAAAAAAATATTTTGATTATATTTATTTATTTTATGTTTGATTATCATCACTAAATATCAGTTAAACAGGAAACTCTAAATTATATATATATAAAAAAAAAAAGATCATGGGGGATGTATCCCCAATGCCCCTCCCCTCCCGATTCAATGGTTAAGACATGCATTTTGTTGTTTTTGAATTATTATTAATAATCATAATAAATAATAATAATATATATATTATTTTTATATCATTTAATTCATAAATTAATTTCACAATTTAATGAATAAAATATCAAATGTTTATCGTTTAAGGTATACATGTTTAGTGATTCCCTGATTTTATTACTTGATGTTTTTTTTTTTACTTGTAACTCATTTTTGGAATTGGAATTAATAAAATTTTCAGCTATAATTTAATATTTAAATAAAAATCTTAGGAAGTCATTTAAAGAGTGTAATATACTTCAAAACCCATATCTATTTTATATATAGTACTGTGATCTATACATGGATATATTATTACAATTGCAAATGTGAAAAGTAGAGGATAGTACAGATATATTATTATGCAAATATATAATAATGTAATGTGCTATATATTATTCCTTATCCAGTACTTTTTTGGGTCATTAAAGTTCGAGCCCTATTGATATGAGGTATCAAAATAGTATATCACTTGAGCTTTGGTGCTCGATCGATATTGAAGGTTGAGAAGACATTCGGCACGGTTGTAACATAGTACCCAGGGTATACACGCAGTACGTTTTATAATAATACTATACTACAACGGGGTGTATGCAAGTTAGAAAATTTTTTTTATTTAGTTTTGAATTTACTGTATTTATGAGTAGTTGCTGCTCACCACGACGCCGAATGCGGTGAAAACTTTATCCCAGCGCCTGTGGTATTCCGTGTGTAATAATAAATTAACACCGTATACTCAAGAAGTCCCATTATATCTTCCCGGAAAGTCATATATATGCATACTATATTGCATAATAATATGCAAGTTTTATGCGCGATTTATTATATCAAAATTCAGTAACATTTAGTTCTGGTAGAAACCTTCCTCGGGCGTGCATAAAGTATACATATACACACCCAAAATGTGTTCGCTACTATTATAGTATAATGGCAAGTGTTTGAAGTAAATTCGTCACGTGTAATATATTACCATATAGTTATTTTGTCCGTAGTTATTAACAGAGTAAAAATTACATCTTACCATCTCGACACTCACGTCGTATTTCTTATAGACGTATAAATATATAATATGACGTGTATTCATGGTCGCAAATAACATTTCAAATTTGAGGACTGATGGTTTGGATATATAAAGTGTTCTGTATCATATTACTTATTAAAATAACAGAAAAATAGACCAAACTGGATAATTAATAAGATATTTATTTATATAATAACTACTAAGTAATAATAAATACTAGGTATATTATATGGCGTACATCATAAATATCCAAGATGCTGATTGGTATCTACATAATTTATTTTAGTGAGTGAATTGGTTTTATAAACTATATTTATTAAAATAAATTTCATTTTTTTTCTCTATGACAGTTATTGAGTATAACAATTATTGTATATCAATTTTAAATTATAATATAATATACTTTCACAACTTAATAAAATATTTTTAAGAGAATTTCATTTTTTTTTCGGGATCTTGAACCGTTAAAGCGCCCTTATTTTCTTATTTACGCTTACATTTAAGTACCTATTTAATGTCGACTAGTTTATTATTAAGTTATTCGATATGAAATATTACATTTTGAAATTTGTTTATCTTAATATTATTACTACTTGTGAGACTGTCTGGTTTTTTTTTATGATCAAAATCGTACACATTAATATAGGTATTCAAATAACGGTTATTAAAATGGGATATATAACAATATCTTATCGAATAATTTATGAACAAAATATTAACGGAAAAATAAAATTACAATAACTTTAAATAATCGGTTGTGATAATATTGCGAGTTACGGTATTTTAAGTATAGTTGTATGAAAACAATAAAAAGTGCTTTTGTGGTATTCAATTGGTTTTCAGTTTTTATGGAACTTTATTGATTAAATATTCATAATGCTATGAATACAATTATATAATCTTTTAATAATACATATTAACAAAATAATAATAATAATATTAAGAAGAAGAAGAAGAAGAAAAGAAAAAAATAATGAATAATTCATTAACAGATTCTTTTTCAATTTTAATAATTCTATACAGGTACACAATAGATTGGTATATTTATACATGTGTTATCGTTATCTGATAATGTTTGAATTATTTACCTATTTATAAAGAAAAACGTATTAACGAAAAGCTACAAAATCAAACGAAATGTCGACGCACTGCAATGTGATGCGACAGACAGATTTATAAGTTGTTTACAATCGTTCACAGAGATCAGTTGATAATAATATTTTACCGTCATACGTATACAAGTCTTATTGTATTTATAATAATATTTGACTACCTGACTATGATATTCGAATAACTTCTTTGGTGGCACGAAGAGCTCCGATTTAAAACGATGACTGTGCATTTGGATAAAAATCTCCTTGAAATACGCGTCTATAATTTGTCAAGACGACGAGAACGTTGAGAAATGGACGGCGATAGGAGGGTATAATATGTGTAGTGGCGGGAATATCACGGGGCTAAGACATCGCACGTGTATCCTATTTGTCAAGCAGTCACGATTATTAATCGTCCAAAAAACAAACGAAAGTCAATTTGGACGGATGAGCTGAACTTTTATCGTTCAACCACTGTACGCAAGCGGTTATAACTTTTTTTGAAAAAAAAACACTTGTATAGTTGTATGTACGCGTAGTAGCATTATTATATAATAATAAACTGGGTATTATATTCTCATATCGCGTGACACAGAAATAGATATATTTACGACGTATCTTTTTAATCAAATTTCTCATTGAAACGTAGTCGCATTTCTGGAGTTATTTCCTGTTGATTTATTTATTGTACGTATATCTTTTTAAGAACAGGTCATGTGTATGTTGATTTGTAAAAAATAGAGATAAACGCATCACTGCTTTTGGATATAGCCGGCCGTGTGACCGATTGAGAGTAACATATATAAATAATAACGAAAACATAATTTGTCTTATTTAGAAAAGCGAACATAATATGTTGTGAAGTATTAAAGTATTATAAACGAGTTAATAAATATATATACGTGCGCGTGTTTTAAAAGTCAAAATTTTATAAATTTGGAGCAAAATCTAATTAGTTTTTATCCCAAGTATACCGATATTACCATTGGACCATACATTTAAATTTAAAATAATGAACTTTATCATTAAAGTATGCTCTGCAATAGAAATCAATATTCACAAGGGTAATCATTATGAATCAATGGAATCGATAAAGAGATGACTGTTTTTCACATGAACAATTTTATAGCGAATGTTAAAAATTTCAAACCATAAAGATAAGTAATTTTGGTGCCAGAAAGAAAGACAGCTAATATAGTTTCTATAAAGAATCACTGAAATAATTTATTTCTCTCAAAGTTAAAATGTAAATTTTTTAATAGTTTTATAGTTTTCAATAATAAAACAGCTAGAAACCTTCCAACATTCTCATTGAGACAGCAACATGCATTTATCACTGACTTAAAATGTTCTTTAAACAAAGTCCAAATTCTTTTAAATCATAGGTATTCTTCATACGTATGAAGAGAACACTGGGACCAAATTATTGTTCTACTAAAGTCATATTTAGTCGTTTAGTGATACTATATGTATAATTTAATTAAAAATCGATCGATTGATCATCGTTATTTTTATTACCTGCTATTCAGTTTCCTACCCATACCAATATCTACTAAATTCTTTCAAAATATTTTAGTCAGTAAAATATCATAAATCAAAATAAGTGTTATTTTTTTATGCACTAACACACCATAGACAATGTATATAATAATTTAATACATCAAATTGCACCGGTATATATAGGTATGTGATACACGAACAATACATTATAATAAGTAGAAATCGTCCATTTAATATGAAAAAAATCAAAGATGTTTTAAATTATAATATTGAACAAATATTATATCATAATATTATATACCTATACGAGTACACATAATAACTTTAAGATCAATTAAAAATAAATATGCTTGTCGATCGGAAACGATAGTAATCTATTTTTATTTTTTTATTTATTTATTGAAATAAAGTTTTCAAATACTCGCCATTAATATTATAATATTCTTAAATTTAATATTACCAAAGTGTAATATTTTATTTCTTATGAACTGTTATGATTTAATGTATATTATGTATAATAATATACTTTATTGTTAAACTAACTAAACTACGTCAGTTTAGTGTTTTAAATATCGACTTCCTTTGGCTAAGTCTTCAGATATCGACGTATATTGTGTTTACCTTTTAATATTTTTTCCTGTGAAAATTCTGATGAAAATTATTATAAAAATGTCATTAGATATTATAAAACTCAATATTTCACTATTGATACTGCTAAGATTTTATTTTCCACCCCCAACGCATACCGTAAATAATGTACATTTTTTTTTCGCATCGACGATAATATTTCAGTGGTACGTTTTAGAGAGTTACCTAACGATTTCGCATCAATTTATTATGTCAAAAAGTAACGGATCACTTTTATAAAAACGGGTACGGTTGGCATACTTTATAGTTTAGGTATAATATATCCACTCAAAAATAATACAAATTTAAAACTAGTTGGACTTTATATGATTGAACGTATTCCTGCCACCAACTGTGAACATAATGGTGCTATACGCGAACTATTTTTATATATTACAATATGGTCTCTGCGCTATGTAATATTTAGCAATGAATGATTTATTATTCGATAATCTAGGAAAAATCGTTAAATAGTACTTTTAAGATGGGGCGAGTTTAAATATTAACGGTTTTCTTCCCAAATATCTTCTGCGCAGTTTAAACGAAATTATATTAAATTACAAGACGTAATTTCGCATAACATTAAATTTAATATAAAATAAGATAATTACCTAATCTAAACCAAAACGTGGCTTTTGAAGACTTTTACTTTCAGTCTATTAATTATCTTATTTATACGCATGGTATATCTAATTAATATTAAGTGTATCAAACAATCAAAATTGTAACTCACGTATATGCCATATAACGAGTAAAATGAACAATAAAACGTACTAACTGCATAAGTGTATAATATAGTTAATGACTGAAATAAATTAAAATAGCGTATTTTTTACTTTGATATACTTCATTTTGTATTTATTATTCATAATATTATATCATATATTTCAACTTATAAATTATCTACTCATTTAGAAATTCGTCTAGAAAAATAAATTAAATGAGGTATATGCATACATATATGACGGTACATTAGACTCGAATACAAATGATTAAGTGAATTCCTATCATGTATGAATAACCATAGCAAATATAGTAAAGTGTAGTATATTATCTAGTTGTTGATAAAAACGTTCAAATTTCAAACCCACAACTTGTCATTTAAAATTTCAAAAACAGAATGCGATTTATACACATATGAAATATTTTTTTGTTTTCGAGAAATTCGATATAGTTCAACGCTATTCCAAAAGCACAGTGACAAGGCTTTACTAAGAAATTAAATTTGTCTTTGAGAAAATACGAATTCAACCAAGTGTTAAATGGTATGAATTCGACGTCGGAGTATAACGTAGTACTTTTTCATAAACCTAACTCAAGCTAAAGACTCGTAGACATTTTTCACATGACTGAATTTGGAAATTAAATTTCGAAAACCCAGTCTTAATGTAATTTAAAAGACCATCAAGAGTTGTAGGAGTAAACCGTAATGATTTCGTTAAATGTTCGAATGTCACGTGTTACATTGTAAAATATGAATCTGATTATATACATACTGTGTAAAATATTTTTGTGAATCGAATTTCGCAAACAACGACAGACTTGACCAAATGTGGTATTTATATGCAGCACACAGTTGTAAATTAAAAAATAAACTAAATTATTTTTAGAGAGTTTAGAGTAAGACAAAAATAATTCTTAAAATAATGGTCGTCTAAACATAATTAAAAAATGAATAAGCTACTGTAAATACAATTAAAACAAAACAATAACAATTCAGTAAAAAAATCAACCCTTATGAAACATTGTCTTTTATAATTCCAATCTTATCTATTTAGTTGCAGAACGCAACTAGTTACTATTTATATAAAACTGCGTATTTCTAAACATTTAAAAACCGAGTGAATTAAGTTTAGTTGAGTATTTGGTGTGCTGAATTTCCAAACGCAATTTATAATTGAAAACAAATGGAACTTACTTTAATTGTAAAAATTATGTCTATATCAAAATATCGTTAAATCCAATCGATTTGCGCATAAAGTAAAATATTTATTAACGTAATCATCGATGACGTACTATAACTTGAATTTGTTCAAAAATAATATTTAAATATTGATAAAAATAAAATAAAATACAAAATTATCTGCTTTATTATCTGGACGAATGCCATGATATCATGATGTCGTACCTATAATATTATATATTAATGTTCTAATTCTAGTAAATTTGGCTTAGGAAACGATACGATTTTAGTGTCTGCCAGCAGTCAAAGACAGACATCCTTAGCAAGACTACTCGTCAAAAGTATATACTTGTACATAACTACTCGAGCAGTGCTGTAGATGAACAGAAAATACATCATACTTATATGATTTGGAGTAGGTATCTAATACCCGTATAATAGTACCTATTTAATAGGCACCCTCCATCGTCACAATATTGTTATAAAATATTGTTCACGTAATTTATTATTTACGTATTGTATAGTCATATACACGGTAAATTACAGTGGATTGTAAAACGCACGCAATGAAATAAAAGGTAATCATTATGAAATTGTACTGTACTAGAAAAATTGTTTGGATATTATGGTTTATTTTGAAAATCGTAAACAAAAATAGTAAATCAAAAATTATTTCAAAACTAAAAATATAATACATAATGTCTAATGTTTATATAGGTACACAGTATATTATTAGGGACAATAATAATTAATACATAGTCACTATATTATATATTTTGTATAGGTACTATAATTTACTATTTATATACTATATAATATAGGTAAGATTTCGTGAAATGTGTTCCCTGCAGTGCATTATATCTTAGGAAATCTAATTTGTGTTCTATTTTACATTGGCATGATATTAAGTTGAGTATTGTGAGTTATATCATACACTAGAAACGTGCATGGATTAGTTACCTACTTTAACCTAGCTAACAGTATTTATTCTGTGGTAAGCTGAGATATTTTATTTATTTTGACTAATATATTTATTAAAATGTAAAATTGAAATTTGATATATGTAGGTAATATAAAATATAAATAAAACTGTGTCGAAAAACAAATAAACTATTTTTTATTATTATTTATTGAAATAACATGGCAGCCATCATCATAGGCTGTAATTGTAAATATTTTGCAAAGTTATAAAAATATATATAAATATAAATGAATATAAATTAGTGTCTTTAATCGAATACTTGGTTGACTGTGGGCTTCTTATTATGTTCGTTTCACCATTACTATGGCATGACTATATTATTATACAAAATTGAGCTTGTGTTTTGCAAACATAATATGTACACAAGTTTTAATATCCAAACACGATAAAAGGAACGAAAAAAACGCACAACACGATACTTCATACTATTTATGTATTATTTTAAAAACAGTATACAGTGTGTTACGCGACTGTTTTATTAAGGGTTGACTTGGATTTTACAAACGTAACCTATATACCTATTATCCCATACCCACATTATAATATTATGTAAATGTCAATTTTAAACACCAATATAATACGGACGTAATCAGTAGAAGCGTCGGGCATAATGGTATATTTCCTTATTTCCAAGCTACGACGTACAAGCAGCCCGCGAGGCTGTGAATACCGAATAATGTACGTGACGTTGTGTGATCTTGAAGCGCAGTCTTCAAACTGGTGATCGAGTTGGGAAACGGACGGTGATGAGTATCGGACATGACACGGTATCAAAATAAAATGCCATACTTTCAACGATAATACGTTATACTTATACAAGACTCGTTTCGTTATTGTTTTTTTTTAGTTTCACGATGCCGCGAAAACGATTTTATTGTGAATCGTCGAAAGTAAGTTGGTAAATCGAAACGACGGAAGTCGAAAAAAACGACCAACTTAACGTAACCGTTTTCCACTAAAATCGTCAGTCGATAACGGAAAATATCGTAGTTACTCCGTGAGTACATCATCAACATAATAAACAACGTGGACGGTGTTCGCCAAATTTGAACCACGAGATCGTGATGGCCGAGAGGTGATTTTATACCACGACCTTCATCGATTCGCAGACAAACGGCAGTTAGACTAGACGAGTTTTGTATAATTTACGCGTATGTAATATATTATTGAACGTCGTCACTTCCGAACCGATGAAATGCGTCATTTCCTGAGGAAAATAACTTAGGGTATCAATGGTATCATTTTAAGGTAAGAAGTACGTAATACTCACCTATAGGTTAGACAAGGTATAATATAATATATTATGTTTATTTCTCGCATCTACGGCCTTTATTGAGAATTCGTTGTAGTCTCACATTGTGTACTGACAGTGTTATTAAATACATTGTAGAAAAAGACGGTCTCCAACAAGATATTCGTGCTCAGTATACTGTTTCGCTCATAATTATTTTAAATGTTATCAATTTTCTACATATTTTTTGAAAATTCTAGTTCCCCTTTTTCTAAAAAAAAAAAAAAATAATAAATACGCACTACCTTAGGAGATTGCCACTTATAGATCTTTACTAATGGGGATATGTTTAGTATGAGTATTCCACCTCTTGTACCGGAACTGCAATGGTCACAACAGTAGGTCACCACTTGTTCAAATCATCGTTTGACACATAATTGTATTTTCGATAAATCGTCCTTGGCCTGTGAGTTTGCATCCGTGCACTACGATTTGTAATAAAAATCATTGCAATAATAATATTCTATAAAACAGCGTAAGTGGACGGCTGTCACACACAATTGTTTTATTATTAATCGGTATAGTAAATATGTACGTTTACACTACATAGCAAGCTCACTATTGGACGTTTTTCCTCTTATACTACTGCGAGTAACCGGATAACCGACCCGTGTGATCATGCTGCTTCCCTTGTGCATACATAGGATTAAGTACACCACCGTTGATAATAATAATATATCATAACGTAGTCGGGTCATTATTATTTATAGTATAATTATTGCGAAATCCGATATAGCATCGCGTGTCGTAGCTATTTCGGTCGTACTTAACATTTTTTTTTTTTTACATACACCACAAAATATATAATAATATAACGATATTATACAATATGCACGTGCATTATCGTTAAATCAAACTCGGAACTGTAATATTATATATTATATTTCTGTCGAAATCGAATCTCTACCTACGCCTAGTCCGAAAGACGACACGTGTATCCGTGTATGCACGCGTGTTTTACGCATATATACACAACATAATTAGTACCCATTTATATTGTGTAATGATGTAAATCTAAAACGTCTACAATAACATCATAACTCATGTATTGTTATTATTACTATTATTATGATCGTCATAGCTGAACACAGTTCTTTAACGACATGTATGCACATTTAACGTACATAATATAATATCATATTATCAGTATTACCTATTCAATGTTGTTTCAATTATCAACCATCGTGTATTAGCAAAAAATAAAAATTGGGAAATGTATTTTTATTATATTTTTTTAACCCTGTGGTAGTCGTACGTTACATGATATTTTAAATTGACAATTATACATAACATAATAATATCATACCAGTAGTTTCCTTAATTGTATAGTACTCCAGACGTACGAGTAAATAGTAATAGTTAAGCCCTTGTGTAGTTGTGTGCCTACTACCTACCTATACATTGTTTAAAACACGGCTACTACAGGTCATTAGGTCATAACTAGTGAACGGATTTAAATACAAATTGCATTTTTTTCTGAATGTTCGAAAACATTGCTTTCCAAGCACAAAGTTCATTTCATATATCAAGGAATTAAAAAGTGTAACTTTTATTTTGCATCATTTTGCATTTTTCTACATTTTTCAGACTTATTTGCTGTTTAGAACATTTTTATATTGACAGGAATTGATAAAATTCGATAAAAGTTAAGCAGCACCTGATTATACAGTGCTATTATGAAACACAAGGTAAAAATATAACAAATGTATATTCGTATAATGTATAAATTGTATATTTATTTTTTGAAAATAATTTTTAGAGTAAAAAGAAGATAGGAAAACTAGAAGATAAGAAAAATGATACATTTTTTAATGTTAAAGATAATTTTAAGTGAATTTTTTAGTATATTTAAAAACAATTCTGTTATGAGCGCATAAAATCGTATTTGTGTTATAGGCAATGTTTTGTAGGCATTTTCTTGTTTTTTAGAGCATTTAAAACCGTTTCCTAGTCATAACATAAAATACTACGCAGATCCAACAGTTATAGTTGGTGCCTGGCTCTATAAAAAAATACCGAAAAAAAATTAAAAATTGCTTTATAAATGACAAAAAATGAAAATAAAAAATTAAGACACTTGAATTTAAATTATTATGAAATTGAATCTTATTCATCTTTGATATTGATAGCAATGATATACCATATACATGCTCAAATTCTCAAAGTTAAATGATCTACAGTTTAGTCGTAACACAGATTTGTAGTGACTAAAGGAGTGCTCGACTTCAAAGAGGTACCTATGGGGCAAATTTCGTATTTGTAATGTCCAAAGGAGTGAGTTCAGCCTGCAATATTACCCCATTCATTCCGCAATGTATATATTCTATAATTAATTTTAGGTAGTCTAAACCGGGATTTTTATTTAAAATACTGTAAATATATAGGAAAAATGGAATTATTGTGAAATATGTAAAAAAAAATGTAAAATAAAATAATGTATTTCATTGGAAATCGCTTGAAACGAATTTACTTACCACTTATCTAAATTAATTTTATCAAGTCACAGTAAAAATATGTATTTACATATAAATCCGAACCCTACTTATTATTCTTTTAATTCTTCGTAATAGGTATTATTATGGAATATAATATGTGTAATTTATATCGCGATTTTTTACGAGCTTATTATTGATTATGTAGATATACAATTTAAACGTCATATTGTATTAAGACCTATTTCACAAATTTGTTTTCAATAGCTAGTGGCTATAACAATTAGGTATAATGATATATTACGCGCGATTATAATTTACTATCACTGTGAACACATATTGGACAATAATATTACCATGCCAGTTATTATACATTTGGCAATGTCGAGCAAATAAAACAACGGTCATATAATATAATAGGTGATAATATAAAAGGTGATTTATCATAACATTGTATAATGTATAGTGATGTAGAGGGAGTGTACAGTGTTATCAAACGTATAACGCAACATCTACACACACACACACACACAAATGTATATATTTATATTTACATTATGCAAAGGATAAGTAGATATCATAGCATACAGACGGATAGGTCACTTTACCGATGACAGTAGCTGATGCAAACTGCATTACGTTTCCTGTATCTATATTACATATTTATTGTGTACTTCTGAGCACCAATATTATTTGTTATATTTGTTCGCGAGTATTTCTAACGGGATTGACCTGTCAACAATCGGTTAGGTTGGTTATACGGGTTTCATCAATATGTCCTGTCCCGCGTGCGTATAAATAAAGTATATAAACGATGGTATACCGTGATGGCAGTATACGCCGTGTGCGATGACAGTTGAACATTAGAGTGAAATTCTCGTGTTTTTTTTATTTTTATTATTCAATTTTTAAATTGGAATCGAAAACCCTGTTAGATACACTTTGTTTATTTCTAGTTTCTACCATCTTCCACACCTACCTCGCCCGACCGCTCCCTCGTCTAGTTTCAATTTTTCTCGTGCCTGTCAAAGACAGTTATATATCCGCGTAGCTTACAGCGTATAGCTTGAAACAAATAAAACAGGAGCCGAGATTTTTCGTCTTTTAAAAGACCAATTTTTCACATGATTTCTTCAGTCCTTTTCATGTCTTTCTTTCTGATTATTGATTGAACGATTCGCATAGTACCTAGTAGCTTAAAGAAAGTGTGGTTTAGGGTACAAAGTTTTGTGCTGAGTCTGTTTTTTTGTTTGTCTACAGACTGACAGCGTGTAGCCACCATAACCATCCTTTAAAGAATAGAGGCCAAATGTAAATGAAAACTTTACAGGAGTTAACTTCGAATAAGACATAATACAAATACCCCACATCTTAAACACAATCATTTTGTCGACAAATTGTTTTTAGACAAAAACCTTGACTGTCGATGGTTGTATATATCACAGAATAATCTATTATGCACGAAGTTGTTATACGCGTGCACTATAACGTCTAACAACAGAAATCGTAAATGTACATATACTTTATAATATATATATATATATATACATTATACATAAACTCATGTATACACGTATTCATAATCTTATTCACAGGAAATATAAACGAGTTAGTCTTGTAACTCGTAACTCAATAGTGGTTAGGTATATATATAATATATATACTATAACAATTGTTATAAAATGTTTCTTAATAAAAACTTTATAGATCAAAGTTTTCGAGAATTACATCCTGGATACGAAATAATGCTTTAATTTGTATCCCATCCAATATTTTACATTTATAACATACACTCACCGGTTACCACTGTGTACCTAATACTTTTAAAACGTAAAATATCGTTATTATAGGATAATATTTTCGAAATACATAAAGGCTATATTTTTTAACCAGAAAGCTATAATGCGGAGACAAAAAAAAATTAAACTGGTGAATATATATTACGATTGTACGATATAACGTACCTATATAAATATTTGATATAGTGGTTTTTCGATTAATGCGATCACTAAGTCCATACGTTGTACATATTTTGTAGGTACATTGCAAATACAGCCGTTTACAATTTTCATGAATAAATAACGAGATGGCGTTTTGTATTTCACCCGTGTATACAGTTTATATTCGAAATATATTTGCAACAATAACAATACAATAAATCGATACGCGAGATCTGCAGAAGAGGCTCTGTATTAAAGTCGTTTCACAAGATAATTGAAAATAGCTATTTTAAAAAATGTGAAACTATATTATATACGTATGTTTTAGGTCGAATAAAAATCATTCAAATATATTTTTACACTGGAGATTTTCGGCAACAATGACTTACCTATATCAAATTATGTTTTATTCTTAATTTCATAATTTCAACAATCCTTTTAAATGTAACCAGTTAAGAATTTAAAATGTCTGTAGATTTGTAAGTACCTAATGGTATAGTATTTTATTTAAGGAAAGACAATATTGTTAAAGAAAAAGTTGTAATTCAAAGAATTATTATTGTACACTATTTTAATTGAGATTGTATTTTTCCTAAATGTTGTACACTATAAATAAAAAAAAATATATCGAATGCTAATTTATTATCAATTGTCTTTCTTTGGCCATTGAGAACTAACAGTTTAACGTATCATTCAATTAATTTATATTTGGGATCTCCGCAGAACAATAAAACTAAAAAAAATTATCACGAGGACACAAAACCCGCATGCGTTGTCTGAGTCTTGTTTCTTTCTTACAAATGAAAAGTTTAATTCACTCTAATGGGTACTGATATTAAAGCATACAATACAAAACTGGAACCAACTTCTAAACACAAATTTCTACGATGTGCTTAAGTTTGTAAGACGGAAACAACGCATGCGGGTTTGGCGTCCTCAGTTTGTAGTTCTATTAAATTTCGAATAATAATCCATGAGATCTAGATCGTCTGAAAATAAAGTTTCATATTACACAGTCCATGCGTTATACATTTTTTAATAGATGTTAGTTTTCAGTTTTTATGATTAATAATGGCAATGAGATTTGTTGTAGATAAAAAAAAAAATAAAATAAAAAAAAAACCAATAGTATGAATGTCGTTTTGCGTGACTCGTGATTTTGATATTATATACTTTAAGGTAAATTGAATTCATCTCGGTAAGCGTGAAATTATTTTAGGTGTTAATATTTTATTTTATTGACTTACTGAGATCGTGAAAATATTTGAAAAATGTTTACTGATTAAGGGTATATACAGAAAATATAAACATTATTATATATTTAGACTCTTTTTCTTTTATACGAAGATCTTTTTCTAGCCAATACTTATTTAGTCGTAGGTACAAGGTTTCACTCCAATCTATGATTATCCTGCACACATTTATTATCTGTTTCCTTTCCCCAACATACAAAATACTTCTTAGTTTTGGTTTCCTTTGTTCTTAACCAGTTTAAAACCCATATGGGTTGAATGTAGGAAATTGTTACTCGCTTAAGTATTACTCTTTAGAGGATTTGACCACACATCAAATGCTCATTGTCGTTTTGTTCGTTTTGATACTTGTGTTTTCTACTTACGCCTTCGTTAGTATGCGTATGCTTGAATAAACAAACTTTTTAAGCGCATATTATAACTCGTCTATTTCTGCATGTGACTTAATGATACACTGTAATAATTCGATATGATTCTACAAGCGTTATAAAAATATTTAGACTTGATTTTCGTATTGTATATAATAATAATTTCATGTCGTATTATTTATATATAGAGAAAGAGGTATTAATACATTTTTTATAATTATTACGGAGCTTTATACGATCGTATTAAGTGTTCTATTTTATTTTAAACATAGTCACGTATATACACTATTTTACTATGTTTGTAATGACTCTTGTGTAATATACATACAGGTACCTATTGCTATACCGTATTGAAAAATATGGAAATAAATGTAACACATCTCGTAATTTCCATGTCCTAGTTAATACTTTCTTTCAAGTAAACATGTGTATATACGTGTACTTATTAAATATAACACGCTGAGATAGGTTAAAATGAAAGATGGGGAAAAAATGTATATACATTTTTATTTCGACTTCACAGTTATTAAAATGTTCGTATGTGTTTACTCGTTGCGAATGCGGTACTATTTATTTTACTGACTACAACATGATTTTTTAAGTAAGATATAAAATTTGTTTAAGAAGCAAAAATAATATATTACCTAAATAGTTTAAAAAGTTATCATAACACCACATTTTTACAAAAAAAATCTAATTTTTAAGATTACTTTTAAGTTGTAATTGTTTCATACGTAGTAATTTTAATGAATTTTTTTTTACACAAATATACACCTATATATTTTTTTTTATGCGGAAGTAGAATACTTTTATTATCTTAACTTGAAATGCTTATTAATACAAAAATTACGTTAAATCAAGCGGTTGTGAACCGATGGTCCGCGAGAAAATATAGGTAGTCCGCGGAAAAATTTGAACATTATTTGTAATATTATTTTATGAAACTTCTAGCGAGATCGTGTCGTATAATCATTATGTGAAAAAGTATTGTGTTATGTTGTTGAGTAGGTTCAGTTTGGTAAACGGCAAATAAGAATTAACATGTAATAACACAGTCATCAAAGTATAAGTGGTCCGTAAAATTTAGAGTATGGTCAGTATGAATTTAGTGGTCCGAGAGGTCCAAAAGGTTGTCTACCACTGGTATTATTTATTAATTTATTATAGATATTCATCAACATTTATAGTACTTTTCTATAGAAGTAGTAAACAAGTAAATAAGTACCTATATGTTCGATACTGTTCTTGTATAACTAATAATTATACATATTATACTTATATTTATTGTGTTTATTGTTTTTATAATAGAATAATAATAATAATAATAATAATATTAACGAGTAACTATATTTTCTATTGGCATTGATGCACTGTTAAAAGCTGGTCAGTACCTTTATAGTGTTTGATGACAAAAAAAAATTTGATTTAAAAGTCCTGCTCAACTGTTAAAATACATGCCGCCCTCTATACAATACGCTTTAGAAAATTCGCGGAATACTTGGATTTTCCACCAGATAGAGCAGTCGTTTACAATATAAACCGTTTGATCAAAACATTTCAAGAGTTGGACTTAGCAATCATATCGCACGTTTATACGCCGACTTAATTATACCCCAAATGCCAACTAAATACACAAATAATAAAGAAATCTTACGCCCACTTTTCCTTTTCCAAACATCATCATTACCTCTGGAAACGGTGTCGCACTAGTTAATATATTGTATACATGTATAATTCGTCGACTCATAAACATATTAGTATATTATATATTTATATATAAGCAATGCATATCGAAATTATTATATACAATATAATCATAGGCGGAGCTCGATAAATTTAGTGGGAGGGGGACTTAAGTCCTAGATAACTTAATGAAAATAATTATTAATAACTTCCTATTTAGTTAGAAATAATCTTGTTATCTGTAATAAATTTAATTATACAGTTTTTTTTTATATAGTTATTAAAAGTCAAATTATACTGTATTTAAGTTTTCCACATTAATTATTTATATTTATGACGTTATATTATATTATAAAGTATTCGAGTAATACCATTATTAAGTTAAATCATTATTTAGCATTCGAATACTTCTTTAAATGTTATATTTAGGGGTTTGTACATTTTTTTAACTTTACATTTTAAAGTACGTTTACATAATACATATAGCATTCCAACTTTCAAGCACTTAAAATTATTAATGTTTTATATGGCAATTTTATATATCTTATTAAATTTTCACCTAACTTTTTAGGTCCCTAGTGATTTAACATGAATATTTTTTTTTATGTTAAATTTTTTAAGTACTAAGAATTGTCTGAGTAGTGCCTTTAAAATATCGGAAGTCAAGTTTTTATGGTACTTACTCTGAAAAGATAATTATTAATTTTTCAATTTTATTAATGATTTTTCTAAGCTTCAAGAAAAAGAAATAACCGTATATTTTTGAAAAAAATATATTTGTGAATGGTTCTAACAGTACTCAATCACCCGTAGTATTTTTTAAATACAATAAAATACATACCTATATCAAATATAAGTAAATACATTTCTTATAATCATTTATTTTTTTACTTGTGTTAAAAATCATTTTTAATTGACAAATGAGGGATATAGATTGAATAAAAATCCTGTTTATAATGTTATATATTTACATTTTTTATATATACAGTAAAATCCCGTTACAACGAACTCCAGGGGACTGAATTTTTTGTCGTTATAACGAAAATTCGAATAAGCTCTTTATAAGCCCTGCTTTTCGGCAGGGGACTTCTATGACTTTCGTTATAACGGGATTTTTCGTTGTATTGGTATTCATTGTAACGGGAATTTACTATATATATAAAAAACATATTCTTATTTAAAAACTAAAACACAGAAAATTAAAATTTCAGTAGAAACAGTAGAAACAAAATAAAATCAAGAAATTGGAAGTATATGAGGGTAGTAAGTAAAAGGGGGTATTATAAGAGAAGGAGAAGACGGCAATGTTAGTAATGCGTTTATTAGGTACCTATATGTTATAAATATATGACAATGAACTGATTGTTGATTATAAAGAGATGGCGGGGTGGTTCTCTTAATTTTTCTATTAAATGTGTACATATTTATAGGTCACTACAAGACTAATTGTTATTATTATGATGATTGAAGATGTATACGGTATATTATATTTATTATATATGAATATATATTATATATATATATATATGTATGTGTGTATAATTACACATATTATGATAATATCAACTATACTGATTGTTCAATGGTCTAGTGTGTGTTGGTGAATATAGGTATCAGTAGGGATGAATTCAACACTTTAGATCACTATAAAAGTATTGCCTAATGTGTTTATTTCTTCTTAAATGTGTAACGTGTGATATGATTACTCTGCATTATGTTGTTACGTGGTAGGAACAATCAAAACGTTGTTTGTTTCAAATGCGGTGAAACAGTGACAGATTAATAAACTAAACGGGGGGATATGAACAGACTGATTATTATATAATCACAATGATTTAAATAATATTATACAAGACATTCAATTATACGGAGTATAATTTAACGTAGATATACTGAAATAAAATGTTTAAAAACATATACCGATGAACGGATAACTACAATACACAGAGCAAACGATGAAACGTGACTGCTTCAAGAGTTTGACACACGAATATGTAACAGGCCGAAGCATTATATCATTATAATATAATTGTTGTAAATAGTAATCAAAATATAGTTATTTGATTATACCTATGTGTCGAGATTCCGTGACAATATATGTATAATAAATGTAAGATGACACATGACGTGTCTAGCCATTTAAGATTTATGTTTAATATATGTATGTATATTAATATAATAGTAGCAAAATATAAATACTGTAATGGTGTGAAACACTATTACAATGCGTATACCAAATTTAATATTTATATGAATTATAAGTTCCAAACACGTATTATATTGCACCTTAACGCGTTTCTATAGTTGAATAACCTTAGAAATTTAAACTTTCATGATATTTGAATCCATAACAAATAAACTGTGTTAAATTTAGTAATATCTTATCCTTAGACAGAGTAAATTTTTTAATATTATAGTGATGAGACAAGAGTTTTGTATATTTTTATAATATATTACAAGAATCAATCACGGTTTATTATAATTATTGTTATTCTTTTTTTACTTATACTCATAATCTATTTATTTTTTGATACAAAAAAAAAAATATATGCTAAATATCATATTGTAAGTATTTTTATTTCTTTTGTATTCTACAACTGTAAGTATTAGTTACGCAAATTTAAATTCCATGAATTAAAGAATATTACTTCTTGTAGGCTCTTATTCCATAATGCGAGTACATTATGCATGTTTGCTCTCAATAACTATTAAGTTAAACAAAAAATAAATAAAATGCATCTATGATTTATAGATAAACCTATCTATTATTTATATTACTATATGTTCTACTATATATTATTAATTATTATGTTATACATAATCTATCGTAAAACGGTGGCTACTAAAATTTCAACTAAATACTTATCCACCAGATAGAGTAACGCATTTACTTGAATTTATTTTAAAAAATAAACCCATTTCATTTGGATTTAAAATAAAGAATATATATAATAAATAAAAATAGAATTATCTTTTTTTAACGATATTGCACGTGGAGTTTTTTTTTTTTCATTGAAATAATAATATTTTTAATATTATTTTATTAATTACCAAGTGTTTATTAATATTATAAATTAAATAAAATATTTTTTTTGCCCTATATTGAAGTACGTATATTCATATTGATATAGACGAATTAATTTATATTCAATCTGTGTGTGTTATAAAAATAATTAAAATTAAGAAAACGATTGGTTGATATTTATGTGATTATGTCCATAAATGTAAAATGCAAAAACTGAGTATTTTATGTTTCTAATTTAAAATTTCCGAAATGCCAAAAAAAATTATGGTTGAAATACTTTATTTGGCTGTGTAATCAATAGACATTTTGTGAAAAGTGAGACTATTTAATGATTTAGAAAAAAATCATATATTCATATTTAATATGATTTAATCCTTAAATCCTTACCTACACAATTAGACATATAAATTAATTATAGCAGTACTCCAGTGATCATGTCACTAACTGTACGAGTATTTAGGGTTTTTTTTTATCTTGAGATAAAGATGTCAATGTTATATTATTTTTTTTTTAGATTTGAGATTTATTGTAATAATATGACTAGCTCGAAGATCGATCGGTATGTTATATCCATATTTTTTTTGAAATTATATTAATATAAAAACATTATTTTGCATTTTGTATTATACTTTATAAGTTGTTCAGTGTTCATAGTTCAAACAAAATCTAAGGATATTTTTACTATCGTCGGTTATGAGTTATCACAAGTACAATAGTTATATTGAAGAATATAAAACAATGTTGTTTATGAGATATCATCAACATGAGTATAAATAATAAGTAGGTACTTTGGTTTGAATGGGTAATAAACATTTACATGGTGCAGAAGTGAACCAATATATTTGTTTGGCGCTTAAAATATATAACCTTTATCGTAGCGTGTTGTCGTGGCCTTATTTACTAAGAGAATTTAAAAAAAAAAAAATGCTTTTCTCTTCTCTTTTGCTGCTGTAAGTCGTGTGTTTACACATACACATACACGCGGTCTGGAAATTGCCGAACTCGTCGCAGTTGGGGTCGTAGTGGTCGAAGGAAAACACTTAGACATTTCTAGGGCTTTGACGGGTCATATATTATAATCCAATAAGAAGAAGAACGTGTAAGGATTCATCCTGGTGGTTCAAATGGAGTATTATATACATGTCCCGGAGCGAGAATACCTGCAGCGGTCACGTCCATCTATTGCATTTCGTTGTTATCGCAGCCATAATTATTGTTTTTTCTCGTTTTTTGTTTTCTATTTTGTCTATTTGTTCGTCGGTTTTGGTTTTTTTCCTCCGAATACGGTGGTCAAGCTGGGATCTTCAGCAAGCTCGGGGATGCCTCCAGACGGGTAAATACATATATATGCGAACACGAATGATAAATTCGTTTACATATTATTACTTTGCCCACAAATCGCATTTCTTTTGCCATGTTGTTAAGTTCCCTCGTCGTCCACGTAGTGAGTACCTATAGGAGAATGCATATACCAGGCCTTTTTTCCTATTTCCATTATTTATTATTGTTTTCATTTTGTTTTTATTTTGAACCTGCCACCTTTCCATTCACTACCCAAGGGAAATTCAGTTTGTCGAACTTTCGTCCTGCACTGCAATCCCAAACCAATCAAACGTTCTCTAAAAAAACATGTTAAAATATTAATAACGCGAGATATACTGTTAATTACTTTAAGTGCTATTTATTATATGTAACCAATATAAACATATAAACATAATATTTTATCGATATGCAACTAATGTAAATTAATAAAATCGTTAGAAATTTTAACTGAAGCGTACACAATACATTATGAACAAATAATAGTTTCGATAAAGTAAAAAAAGAAAATCTATTAGTGCGATTCATGTGAGTTTAATTTTATATTATTAATGAAATGACATAAATATTACGATTTTTTGTTTTGTTTTTTTTCACTGCGATTTTTCTAGCATAAACTAGAAAATATACTCTATATGATTGAATCATTTCATAGGTCATAAGTATTTACTTCTTAAGTTTTCAACAATGTACTTTTATGGAAGAAAAAATAACCAACGAATAATTGTGAAACATAATGAAATTATAGGATCTCAATTTTATTGACATCTATTACAATTATTTCATTATAATTCCTTATAGTTGTCTCTGAGGAATTGAAATATATATTGATTATTTATTATTCATTATCAATCGTAGATTTGAAAATTTTTTGTAACCAATTCATGCACATTACATATAAGTAAATAAGTAATTGAATAATTCGAAAATTCAAAATAAAATATTCATCTATGAGTAAATGTGTGTGACAGTTAATTTAAGAAAATAATATTTTAATTACATTATAAACGTTGTCGATTATAAAAATATGTGGACTACAATAAAACGGTTTTATGATTTTATACATTTATAATTAAAAATATACAGTTGTTTTATTTATTTAAAGTTTAATTGGTTTTCTTATACTAAACTTTTAAAATAAACTTTTTTGGAGGAACAACCTACATAATAATAAATTGAAAGAATATAATATTATGTTTGTATATTTGATTATGCAATTAATTGGCTTGCTTACTAAAACGTAGGAATGTAATTTAAAATATATATTCTTAAATGTGAATACAGACCTACGTTTATAAACTTTAAGTGGAAAATCTGGATCAAATTTCTTATTTTGTATTCTAACTTTTTTTCTATAGTTTTTCATTCCTGTTAAAGACAGAAGTATACTAACAAAAGTTTCAGTACATAATTAAAGTTTTTAAAAATCTAGTGATTTTCTGAATTGTAGAATGTGGTTATAACAATAATAATAATAATAATAATATCATTATAGTTGTATACTCGAGTTAAGAATAAAAACATAATTGCTTTTAATTGAAATTTCTGAAATGTATTCGCCGTATAAAGTCATTCACAAAAAAAATAACAAAAAACAAAAAATCGTTTAAATAACTTAATTTTAATCTAGAGAATATTATTTTTGTGAACATTGGATAAAAAATTATTATGTAAAGTGGATAGCTTTTCATTTTTATATATTTGCTTTTAAATTATAATTATAAGTCAAAACATTTTAGTAACATTGTTGAAACGATTTATGGCAAACAACAGTTTATATACTTTGAACGAAACTTTTGGAATAAAATCAAGTGTTTCAAAACGGTTCTTTGTAACTTTTTTTTGTGAATATGAAGGAAATTTTGGTTCTTTAATTTTTCGTTGTGACCAGTGTAGTAATTTTGAAAAAAAAAAACCATTATTTTTCGTATGTAATATATTTGTTTAAGCCATAAAGTTGTTGTAGAACAATGCTTGAAATACCGTTAATGCCATAAGTGTAATAGTTTATAAACATAATAAGATAATACGAAATTTTTCAAAAATGGCTGAAAACAGTAGCTGTTGAAACGAGATTGACACTCATCATGCTTTGCTCACCCCAGTCATAGTTAGAACCATTTATTATAGGTAAAATTGCAGTACTTATTACAGTGTATTTTCACAGATGAACTAATTATTCTAAGTACTTATATATTACCATCTAATGATGCGGTCACAACTTGTGTTGTTACTTTTGGTATTTTTTTTATGGTAAGACTGGTAAGAGTAATAGCTTCTGTTTATTTCAACCTTGAAGACGAAGAAATTTTACCGTCGTTCATACTGATATCTGATCTAGATGCATTAAATCTATATATGTCCTATTTCAGTAGGTCGTTGTTTTTGGTTCAACAAACATCGGAAACCCCAATACTTCACTTAATCGTAATAAGTGATTAATTCTAATTAACTTTTAGCTTGTATTCATGTACTTAAGTTATTTTTCAATAATAGTATCGTATACCTATATTTTATTCGAGTTTTTTTTATGATTTTGTCCATAATAGTCATGATTACATAATAATACATATATATAGTCTGAAGAATGCATTTAGATGAGCTATGGGCGATAGGTTTATTATAAACTGTAAAATGTCAGTCGGTAGGTACGTGTGTATTTTTTGGTTTTGATCTAATATTGTTTAAAAAAAAACCAACGCTAAAATCCCACATATCGAATTTTCGTCTTTACTGATCGATTACAAATAACCGGCATACGACCCATTTAATATTATATTTACTATCTACTCTTTGTAGGTACTCCTGTATAATACGAGAGAACTTGACTAGTACCCATTGCGTGTGTTATGATCTGCTATAACGCGTATCACGTATAAGGACTTATATCCTAATCCTTACCGCAGTAAATACAAGTATTATAGGTATATGCCGGTATTTTGTGCGGCGGTCGTCCTCCCCGCCCGTACAAGTGCAAGATGTGAGCGCCCGCGTCCTCGTATTAATAAGCGAGCCGGTGCGCGCGCGCGTGAATAATATAATAAGCTCGAGTCGTCGTGGGTACAGTATATCGGCGTACGTAGAGATAATATAATATTATATCATATACGTATAGATACTCTGCAGTTAATGGGAACATGCGATTAATCGACACGAGACGGCGGCGGCGTCCCCGCACCGGCAGCCGCGCCATCGTTTTAGTGCCTATACCTGCGCCTATAACATAATATTATGTAAAGGATATTAATATTATCGTACGAGGACACAGCACCGCGCCGATACACCGACTGTTGGTCCTGCTGCTCCTGTTCCTGCTGCTCCTGCTGTCTGTGCCGCGCCGGCAATAACGACCCACTCGCGGGCGCGCACAGCACCCACTCAGACACAGCCGCACTCGGAGCACGTGTGCCGCCGCAAACGCGCATTCGGTTAATTAATGCGCGCGCGGACTTAACTGCCGTCGAACAACAATAATAACGGTAACGGCAATGTTATTATCGTTTTAGCAGACGTGCATAATACGCGGCACACGTACCTGTGTAATATATGCATATTACACTACCACCTACTGTAATAAATATCGTAGTACACTGCAGCGGCGTATCCCGTGGACTGCGTTATGATGTTAGAATAATAATTATTATTGCGGAGACTCGCGGTGCCGACGAGGGGGATGCCGCGCCGCCTTCTCTCGCGCCCTCTCCGACGTCGAAAGCCGTTATGGCCTAGCCGCGCGACAGCAAATAACGACTCGTAAACCGCGACACGCGTGTACCGGAGCGGCGAAATGCCGTCGTGCCGCGTTCACGGCGGCCCACGAAATTGCATACACACGACTTCGTTCGCGGGTCTATATGGGTGTATTGTACGCGATTTCGCTTTATATCACTCGACCCGCTGCGAAGGATTTAACGATTTGCCGCCCAGAAAAATTCATTCCGGTCCCGACTTCCACGTACATGCAGACGAAACGACTTCGTACGGCCAGCGGAGTGCGGACGAAACGCTCGATGGTTTGAGTTTTTAAACATTACGTTTTTAATTCGAACGCGTTTCCAATTTATTTAGATATATTTAGATATATGTATAAAACGTATAAATTGATACGTTCGCTCAGAACTCGTCAACGCTGAAAAGGTTTGTGATGATGACGTGTTTATACCGACGTTAACGTCAATAATATTTTATTATGTAAAAAAAGTAGTCGGTGAAATATTAATCAGTCACGAATAAATTGCAATTATTATCCACGATTATTTCGTTTAATTTTGTTTTTATAATAACTACTATAAAACACACTTCGAAATCATAACTACCTAGTATGTTCTATAACACCTAGTTTGACAGATATTTTGAAAAAGGCAATGGCAGCATATTTACTGAAGTTTGTGTGCATTTTAAACTACATAATATATTTTAACCTTTGTGCACTATAATCTTCGGTTTATCATAAAGCTTTTTGTCCGACACTGCGTATACAACGGCGTTACGTGATATATTTTTTTTTCAATTGTCGTCGCCTTCGCTTTAACCAAAATACATTTATATAAACTTTATACTTCGGCTGTGTACTTATATTTATATTTAACTGTTCGTTTCAAACGGAGAAAAACCAGGATTTAACTATAATTGAAATTACTTTTTTGTGTTGACCCAGTTTTTCATTGGCGCCGTGCACCTACACGAAACACGCTGTAAACTGATAGCCGCCACGTATTATAGAAATCATAAAAACAATCCGAACTGACCTTATATTTATAAACATAAAACAAACTATAGACGAGCTGTCAATATTCGCGCATTGATGGTGACATGAACGTCTATCTCTAGTGAAAATGTAGTTCTTTACTTTTTCTTGTCTATGGTTTTTTAGGTGTGCATTAGCACAAAGACATGATACGTTTTGAAGTTCGGAATTCGGCGTTTACGTTATGTCCTTTAAATGTTACAATGCCTTGTCGCTTTTAAAATAACGATCGATTTCGTTCCATCGAATCACCTATAATAGCATTTGGACAATTTGTAAGAAGAAAAGAAAACAACAACCCTTATTGTACTTTTATACGCGAGTGTTTGAAACGCTATTAGGATAGCATAAAAAACCCCGTTCTTCACGTTTGTTGAAATGGTTCTATTACTACAGGACCTGTAAAATATAATATATTATTATCTAAACGTGAAGTGAGTTTTGTCAATGCGTAACGTCATCTTGTACTCGGTTTAGCTTTAGCATGCATGAATATATAATATATATATATGGAGACGGCAATAACATATTATTGTCTCGATGTTATATTATATGTGAATTGGCTACGAAGTTTGATCGAAGTTTTGTCATGATAAAAAAAAAAAAATGATAATAATAAATTTGCCGTCGTTAATAACTTATTATAAAATACATTTATAATTTATTATGGTGTATTTTATGACGGGTCGGAAGTGCATGTTTCGCGTGGCGATTTTAAAAAACAATGGGACTTGCCCGGCTGTATATTTGTATATAGCGTATAGTTCTCGAGAAAATCTCATCATCGAGAAACTGTAATGACTGTATTACATTTAAACTTAGTGATAAACATAATTGTGTATAAAAATTATAATTCTTAGTAGAGATTTTGTGTCAACTTCTATTTAAAAATATACTAATATTATATTAATAATGCTATAGAAAATTAAATTTGTAGGTTAAATAATTATTTGTCAAAAAATATCACGCACGTGTCATATTAATATACTACAAAAATATTATAATAAAATTTATTCTTTATATTAACTTGTAGGAAAATCAATATAAACGTACCATATAATGATGTGAATGTATTTGTGATATGAATAGCTTGTAATTAATCTTAATATTTTGAATAGTACCTACCTAAATGTAAGATTGAACATAATATTACATGTACCTTAGGTATAGACAATAATAATACACGTAATATAAGAAAGTTTTAGTACCTATGCAATTAATATTTTTTAAATTACTACAAAATAATTAAAATTGTTAGCGAAAAAAATCGTTATTTTAGGTTTCAGTTTCAATATCCAATTTCATAAACATTTCAACTTTAAACACTTCTAAAAAAAATTAATTGTGACTATGTATTATCGGTATTTTATATAATTTTTAAACTTTTATACGATTAAATACCAGAGCTTAAGGTACAAAAAAGAATTTTTTTTTAATTAACTGTTACAACTAAATTTAAACTGTATTTTAGTCACTTTGAAAAATTTATCTCCTAGCTGTCTATTAATAGTAGAATAATAATATTGGATGGCTGCGTAATAATGCATAATATAAAAATTATAAAAAAAAGTATTGTAACATTAAGTCTATTATTTAAAAATAAATGTGCGTACATTTTGATATAAAAATATTTTGGTAGAAGTATGTATGAAAGTAAGTATGTATGGGCGATAATACCAATTTTTTTATTGAATTTGATAATGACCAATAAAAAATAAACTATTAAATACAAAATTTATTAAACATTGTAATTCATAATATATTACAAATTAAAATTACTGAAACATTTAAAATTTCACACTACTGATAAGAAATTATTTGAAAATATACTATCAACATTAGAGCACATACATTATTTATTATAAACATTATGAACTAAAATTGAAACTCGTTCTATAGAAAACAAAATAAATGTTTATTTGATAGATATGTTATAGGATTTTCTCATTTTTATATAAGAATTGTGTTTTTGTGTCATCAAATTTAAAAGTTTGGTGTTTGATTTAGTTAAGTTTACGGAGCTTGATTTTGACAGCCAGGTAATATGACCGGTGAAAGAACCAGTGATACAACTGAAATATAAAATATGATGGGGGGTGAGTGAGTTTAAAATAGTTTATCTTATTATATTATTGAAAAAGGATTTTGATGATTCAAGTTTAATTTGAAATACAATGTTCGGAAAGATACTTCAAATATTTAATACATATAAGATTTAATTTTTTTCACAACGAATTCAATAATCATATTTATTTGATATATTTTTACTAAAACATTCACAATAAAATTTTATTCTTTGATTTAATTATTACTTAATTGCATTTGGTTCGTTTTAATAAATATTAATTTATTTGTTTATTTCAGGTATGTTTTTGTTAATGTCATATTTTAGTCAAATACTTAAGTATCTTTATTATTGTAACTGAAAAAAAATAATTTATGTTTTCCCAAATAAATATTTGAGAATTAAATGACGCATATTCTTTAATTTTAACGGAATTTTTTTTTAGCTAGTTTAAAATCATTAAAAAATAAGATTTTTAAAAAGAATTATAATTTTACTATTTTTATAAATATGATTTTTTTAGATTTTAATTTTTTTATTAATGATAACGATAAATTAATAAATTAATATATTTCTAAGAATTTCAATACATGAAAATATAAATTTTAATGAATGGCTTATGAATTATATTAATTATAATAATTAATATTTAGGTATTTTAAGTTTAGGTTTGTAAAGTAGTTAATTATAATGTTCTAGGGTATCACAATGCCACTAACAGCCTCACATATTAATGATTTGCTATATTGACCTACAAAATGTAACAAGATTTAGGGGCGTGTTAGACCAACTTTGATCAACTCGTCTATATTTAAAATACTTGAATAATTATTTAAAAACTGATTTTTATGTATTTAAATTTACAGAAAAATATTTTGTTTGCATTATTAAATTGAAAATGGCACTAAAAAAAAAAAAATAATGATTACAAAAAATAATTATTTCTAAAAATATCACTATTTTTTTGGTAAATTTAGTGTTAATCTTTAAAACAATCACCTTGTATATATTTGTTCACAGGATAGTTGTTTAAATATTTTCTCTTTTCGGTATTCTTCTTTTTTTTTTTTTTAATAAAATAATAAGATATTTTTAGCCAATAGGTTTCTACATCTATGGATCTCTACAATGATACATACATTTTTGACTATTTAAACATGATAGTTAAACAAACAATGTTGGGCATAAGAATAATAATTATTAATAAATATTAATATCTAACAATATTATACATTAAGGTCGTTTTTAAAATTAATAGCATAATAATAATAGAGAAATATTAATAATAATATAATATGTTCTATCTGTTTTATATGTGTGTAGTTAACTATGAAGGTCATGAGAACGGCTCTGTTTTAGTCTGTGTTGAGGTTACGTTGAGGATGTGCGTGAAAATTGTAATAAAGTATAAACCTGTTGAGTTAAACAATGATCCGTGAATATTTTTAGATAAAGTCGAAATGTGATATTGGATTTATTGAATTTGGAAATATTTTTTGTTAGTCAAAGTTTTTCTATAAATCACGGGGCATCTGAAATGTATTATTCGAAGTACTTTATTTTGAAAAAATGTTATTGTATTAATGTAAGAGGTCGTTCATTTTCCCTCGATTTTTAGTTTATTTTTCACTTTATTCAATAAATTTTTTTATGGAAACCATTACACTTACATCATTTAACTTTAAAAATGTGTTTAAGTAATATCAAGTATAATGGATATTTTAGGAATATAATACGTTTAGAAACGTATAATCTTCGTACGTTTTTAATTTAATTAATAGTATATAGTATGTGCTACTATATTATAGTACAAAACTACAAAATAAAACAAAAACTTATTAATAACCATATTTGATTTAAACTATTGCATACTCCACATTATGTAAATAATTAATAATATCTACATTTCCAGAGGGGTTGTTTTAGATATAATCCAATAACTAGCGACGAGCGATATTTAATATATGTACAATGTACATGTCATTCTGGATTTTTGACTCTTAGCCTCGAGCAGCCTTTAAAAATGTCACGGGTTTTGATTATTTATGAGATTTTTCGGTCAAAATGACTGACACGAGCGAAATGAAATCGGCGGTGGTCCCGTGTCCTGCATGTTAACTATTAAAGGTGAAATCATATTATATATATAAATCGTAGTGAAGGTCAGGGCACGACGACCGCGTAAGTCTAATAGATTTCGTCGACAACTAGCACGTGCACGCTATAACCCGCGATCCATTATAAGTATATATCTGCATCAATTGCATATACATACTTTTTTGCAGTCGAAAGGGGTAAATCTAACAAATGTACAATAATTAGATATTTTAAGGTACCTATGTATATAAATCGCTAAAAATAAAATATTATTTTAATTTACGACAATGTTTATAAGTTACATATAACTTATAAATAACCTATACAATGTTTAAGAATATATTATTACATATCATTAATTTCAAAATGACATCTCAAAATAAACTTAACTATAAAACTAAATTTATTCATTCTTTTGTCAATTTTTCTATTACCTCTTCAGAAGTGATAAAAATATCATAGCGTGAACCCGAATTAAAATATGGTGACGAAAACGGCGATTAAACATTATAATATATTATCTATATATATTATGGAAATAATATTACTATATTATATATTGAGTGAACAGAGTTATACTGAGTACTCAACGTAGTAAGTTAATTCGTAAATTGTCGCTATGCATTTTAATACGTAAAATATTTATTATAATGAAATAACAACATTTTTTATGAGCACGAGCTCCGATATCATAATTTTAAGCTTAAAAAAACATTATTTCATATAATTTCATTAAAAACAAAAAAATAACGCTATAGGGGATCTGACCCTCAAATCACCTTTTTGTTTACGCCCCCTGACCTGCACGGTTGCTATGAACATGATTTTTATTTTATATTATGTTTACCTGTGCATAACATACCCGTATATCATTATTGTATTGCGCCTCGCGGTTTCATCGAGAAGGGCGATCGCCAAGTCATTTAGAACTAAATTCTTAATATAATAATAACCATATACCTACATACTTTGGACCTTAGAAATTGTGCTATTATATCGGCGGTGTTGAGGATAGCGATGCGATGAAATGGGTTATAGGGAATGGTTGACTATGGGCGAGTGCTCGTAGGAGGTGTGTGACCGCGGGTACGAGGCCCGTTGGGGGTAGGTGACTTTCGACAGATGTGACGTCAGCGCTCTCGATCGTCATGGCAACCTTACATACGTGTAACTCCTTATCCCGCACGCTTGCAGGGCATTTGTGCTTTTCTCTTTGACTCATCATCGTCTAGCTCGAATGATATCATTAAACGTCTGTCGAATCAACAAAAGTGTTTTTTTTGTACGCGTGACCCTGGTGTTTTATTGTATTTAAGGGAGTAAGGATACTATGCATCGAAACAGTCACTGCGAACCTTTGCGTGAATTAACCGCCTATACGAAGATGATGACATATTATTATTGTTTTCACTTTACGAGTAAAATATGGTTTTGCAAATTATCGGTCACCATTGGTTACTCGTGAAATTCCATAACACGAACAAAAAATAATTGAAATCACCTTTCTTGTGTTCTATTTTCCGATGAAAATTACATTTAATAATGATTGATTTACCTATGAATCTATTGGTTTTATTTATATTTGTTTTCATATGACATTATGTTTCAGGCGTTTTTAAATAAATTCGAAGAAGTTTCTCGCCCAAAACTGATAGTACTTTTAAATTAAATTATACAATATTGTTTGTACCATACATTATGGAATAAAAAAACTTTGGTCAAATATTGAGTTGAAAATAAAACACATAATATTTCTAAAAAATGTTCAAAAGTATATCAATAACTACACTATTTATTATAAATTTAAATTAGTACAACATCTAATAATATTATTATATTAATATATTATTATTGTTTTTACATATTTATAACCTAAACATTGAGAATATTAACTAATTATAACATATTATTTACTTTATTTAAGATAATTGTATTAAATTAGTTAATGGAGATAGGTTTTTTTAATACATTTTCTGAATAACAGATTTTTATGAAATTGCGTTGATTTCTTAAGCAGTGTCTGAAAATTTATATTTGTGTATTAATTTTATACATTTTTAGAATTTTTTTGACTGAGATTATTTTGTAACACTAACTGGTTAATAAAATGTGTCATCTTTAGCCTTGAGGTATTTATGTAATTAAAAAAAAAAAGTTATATGACTGGTTGGGTCACAGTATAATAGGCTGTTTAATCTATCTAAGTTAAGTATCTTATAAGGTTAATCTATTTAGAATTTAAAATATTTTTATTTTACTTTTATTATTAAATATGTACATATTCAAAAAGTTTTCATTATAATAACATATTGATCAAAGTGTTAAGGTATATGATTTTTTTTATGCATACCTAAAAATTGCTATTCAAACAATGGTTGAAATTAGAATACTACAGTATACATACATTTTTTATTTTATCAATTTTTTAAGACTAAACTTTCGAATGTTAACATTTGTGTAGCTAAAGTGGAATTATTTACATCTTCCTATTATTTATTCAAAAGCTTCTCCTGCATAAAAATAAAATTTCAAAAAGAAAATGTAATAATAAAACATACTTGACGAATATCAAATGCGCATTGTTGGAATTATATCACGTAACCTGTCCAAGAAGTTGAAACATAAGTTGAATTACATGAACTGACATGATACATATTTATTTTCCCTATTTTTTATTTTAAGTCTATTTTTGGTAACTTGAACCTAAAAACACGAAATTCTCATATGCTTAAAAAAAAAAATCTCTTCAAATTTTCATAAAACATAGTTCTTCATTCACTCAAAAAATTCAATAGTTCCAATAATTTATATATTTCCTTTATACTTGAAGTTATTACGAATTATAACAATTGAACTTATAAATAAGTTACCAACTTTATTGTTTAACTTCTTGTAAAAAAGTAACACCTCTATATACATATTTTAATGTTATTAGTAATTCTTTTATAAAAAGCTTTATTTGTAATAATAAATTTCACCATTCATCTTCTAATGAATATTATACAATCTAATAACAAATGTTTACTTATACATTGTGTAATATACACATCATACTAAGTATTTTTCAAACCTTTATTTTCAAAGGAAGAAAAAATAATAGGTTATAGTTTATAAATTTTAAGATAAATGTCTAGTACGATATAAGTTATTATAATCATCCATTTTTTAATTTATTAAATGCATTTAGAGTAAGAAATATAATAATTATTGAACGACTTATAATTAGTCTTAGTGCAATTAAAATATTTGAATAAAATATAATAATGGATAATATGACTTAACTAATAAAATTGAAAGATATAATACTATCGTATGACCTAAAAATTACAAAGATATCAATACTTGATTCATAATATTATTATATTAATTTCATAAAAACGTTTTATATCACTCAAATTCTCTCATTTCACGATACCTGACAACCTTCTCCGACAATTTAAAAGAAAGTGGTAACGCGATATCGTTATTGTATTATTTAAAATGTATAAAAAAATAAGTTAAATTAAATTAAGTTCATATTTAATAATAGTAGTGTCGATGGATGGAGCATTGTTTACGCCCTCATACTTAGTAAAAATAGTGAACTTATTTACCCATTGTATTATTATGTAAACATATTGTAATTTTTGTAATTTCCTATTTTCTATCTGTTTAATAGAAAAAAAATAAACGATAGTATAAACTGTATAATTTATCTACCTATATTATATCAGTTATACTGAAATATAGTTTTAATATTATCTCGATTGTTCAAATAACAATATTATTAAATAATATATTTCATGTATTTATATAAAAGTATAGTGTTTTTTTTTTGCAGAAGTAGTGAATCAAAAAGGTTTACAAAACCCTGATCTATACTTAAACTTTTTTAACTATAATAAAATACTCAAAATGACAAAATATACAACTTATAAGCATAATTTTAATGAAAGAGTAATAATTTACCTTAATGTATGCGTATAGCTTAAATAAATTAAACTTTTCAAAACTATTATGAACTTAACAATTACGTTATTACGTTCATGCAAACGACGTAGCAGAGGTGTACGAGTGGTGAAGTGGTGCCTGCAGGGTATATGGTTGTAAAATAAAATAGTCAATAGTATACACGAGTATAATATTATAATATATTATATTGAACAATTTTTTTTTTATAGTTTAAAACCGTATACAATTTATAGTATCGAGTAAAATATGATATTATACTTTTATTAAAATAGTACATTAAATAATACGCTTTGGGTCCAAATTGAAATATCTCTGTTCTATTACACGTATAAAGATACATGTGACGCAGTATAATAGGATTATTTGTTTAGAACATTTGAAATAAAAAGTTAATCAATTCGTAGTCGTAATATCAGCCTGCAGTCACTATACGTTGTTGGTAGATTACCGACCGAGACGTGCTTATAAGGGTGTCCATACGATTTCTAAAGACTAAATTTTGAACATAGTCCTTTTTCTACGTTACACTGTTGAGAAAATATGAAATAAAACACTAAAAATCGGAATAATAATAAATCTATGGTAAATGTCACAACAGTGGTGAACTATTCGTGTTTACTGTGAAATATACTATTATTGCTATGTTCAATAATATAAGTGAAATAGGATAACAGTTTTGTGTCCGCCCGTCCTTAAGATGCGTCACTATGTCATGGAAATATATCTTGTAAATTAATTACATACATTTGTATTAAATCGTTAAGCCTAGGTCATATCTATATCTATATTTCTGTAGCTTATAATAGTTAGTGTAATTTAGTTTGTACTATTAATAATTTACATTAAATAATAAACTACTCTTGCTATTTCACGGTTAATAAGTTATAACAACAATCAAATTAAATTAAATTTCATACTTCACATGAATTAAATAAAAATGCGTTGCTTCGTGCATTTTAATTAAGTAAAAAACAAAAATAAAAAATATTTAAATTATTTTTTATGTGTTTACTAGCTCTGGTAAATTTCGATTTGAGCGTATACTCCACGTTTGTATTGGTGGTTTAGTCCTGTGATCCCGGGAATAGAATACAGTGATCTATCTATAGGCCTTGGTGTTTTTTGTTTAAAAAATAATAACATGATTAAAAACATCATTAGTATTATATTACGCAAGATAAACTTTGTAAAAGAGTGGTGTACCTAAATTGCCTATCTTATGTGCCGTGTAACCATAATTAAAGTTTATAATATTATATTTAATATATTATTATATAATAATTATCATTATATATATATTTTATAAACATTTACCTTACACAACATAGGTAAAATCAACTCACTCAATAGTTTCAACAACTAAACAAAGGTTGGGACAAAAAAAAAAATTTTCATTGAATTAATATATTCTAATAAATAAATAAATGCTTATAAGAAAAATATTTTTAAATATACTAAATTATATATATTATAATATAATTTAATATATATATAATACTCTTTTCATGACGGCAATACAAACATAATATAAGCACCCTCATATTGTTTAAAATATATGCTTAATTAAACAGTTGATATATAGAATCATTATTATATTCATACACACTTCATATTATAAAGTTAATACATTTATATATAATTTGTATAACCGCTTTATATTCCGTTATAATATTATGGTCTACCCACCATGAATAGTTTAACGTACTGGTTTTTAAATTATTCGTGTAGTGTTTTTCAAGCAACGCAGTCAAATTAAACTTTATCAATAGCATAATTTCACTCGAGTACAAGCGCCATTTTCTTATAGCTGTCATATTGGTGTAACGTTGGAAATATGTTCATATAATGTCCTTCAACGTTTTAACATTTCTTTTTTTCGATTATAATGTGGAGTGTATCGCCCTGGGCGTCATGGTCGCGTGGTTGGACGTGTATTATGCAAAAATAGAAAAACACTATGTCACACACTCTGTATAAGGCGTATATTTGTATACTTCATTATAAATAACATTTCATAGTCCGTATTATAAACACTGTTATACGTACTTGCTATTATACTGCAGGCTTCCTCAATCCATTTATCGGGAGACATTTTCAATATTACCCCAAAAACCTACACCGGACGTGTAGTGTGTAAAAAAAAAAAAATGTTTATACACAGTTTGTAATAATACATACATCTTTTGTGAGAAAACGGTATAAGTATACGTTGGAGTTCATAAGTGAAAAAGAAACTAACCAGGAAGACAAATATACTCCTTTATATACCTGCTTTCGTATGATATTATTTATTTTATTATAACATATTGTATATTTTGTATAAAAACGATATAGTAAAATTAATGTAAGCCGTGTATCAAAAACATGATATAACACACATAATAAATACAGCCAATATTGATTTTGTATACATGAAATCCAATAGTAGTAAAAATAATTAAAATAACAATAACGTACATGTTGGTAACAATATTAAAGTGGTCGCAAAAATAGAAGTGTGCAGTGCCTAATTTATTATTTATTCGATTAGCGTATAAGTTATTTATAATGCTAAAACCATATTGTATTCTAATAATGTGATTGCTATCCATTTGTTAGGGGTATGTAACAGGAGTAGTTAGTCAATACTTTATGTTTTTTTTTGTATTAAAACGTTTGCGTACATTATCTGAAATTGGCCTACTAGATCTTTAAAAGTTTATATTATGCACTAAAAAACTGCATTTTTTTCATTTTTCCAATAGTTAGCACCGCTTTTGTTCAAACAAAAGATCACTGTCATAATTCCTCTCCACAACCATTATATTTTAGTCTATTCTTTTTTTTCATATTATAAACTTATCTATAGCCCTATAGGTTATTGATTTAAGTATTATAATATCATAATACTAAAGCCTTTATATTTTTTTCAAAATAAAAGTTACCTAATGAAAAAAAAATATGGTGAACAAAGTTTTAATAGAGTTATGATGGATAAATTAAATTTCATAAATTATTCGTAATCTTTTTGTTATTATTAATTCATTAGAATTTTTATTTCATCATCAATTATTATATTTTTCTCTGTACCAAATACTTCATAAACTGCTCATAGAAACCATTAAATTGTTTATTTGCAATTTAATTAAAATATATTTTACAAAACATTGTAATAAAATAGATTTGTTTATTTTTTGTTTCAGGTGAGTGGATACAATATATATTACATACTAAATATTTGTTTGCTATATTTTATAGAAGTAAGTACCTACACATAATAATATCATCTTAGAGTATTTATTTAAATGTTTAATACGTCGATCAACAGTCCAGTATAAAACCATTATATTTTAATAAGTATAGGTAGGTACTCATTATTATGTGTGTAAAAGTATAAACTTTAATTATTAAGAAATTGAATACAAAAAACAGTATGACTGTAATAATTATTTTAAGTGTATTACTATTACTTATTAAAAATAGCAATTTTAGATATTCTGTTATCTTGCTAATCTGTTTATGTGTAAAGTATAATTTATTATTGTTCACTTTAATTATGATTATTTAATAATATTATCGTGCGTAATAATTATATAATAATATATTATAATATTCCAATATATTTTCTTATATGGGTGGTATTATTTTTATATTTTTTCACATATTTACATATATTTAAGCTAATGATTATCAACATGACCCCATTTTAATCGTTATTTATCATCTAGTAGTATCCTACTACACTTGAATTATTTCTATTACATAATATATTTTTAATCAAGTGAATTTTATAGACACAATTCGGTATCACTGAAATTATTAACTATTTAGATAACATAATAAGATCAGATATTATATGATATGCATTTTTACAGACATGTGGTCACCTTTTTTTGTTTTTAATCTAAACATTATTAAACATATCATACATTATAGTATGATATTATATATCATAATAACTATGCACTATGCACAGGTATTATACACCATTATAATACCTATATGCTGTGCATAGGTAATAAACATAACATTATACTTTGTCCAAACTATTACAATAATATTAAAACTTATTATCTAATTCCATTCCATTCGGTGTGCAATTATATAATTATTAGTAATTAGTAATTATAGGTATTATAAAATAATTTTACTCAACAATGTGTTTTAGTTATAATGCAAGGGCATTAATTTGTCACTTTTACATATTATGTTGGCGTAGTTGATCAGAGAATTTATGGCGTTTATTATATGGATCGCTCGTTGTTGGACAGTGGGGCTCTAATTATTACTAAGTATATATAAGCACTACATGTCTACGGCATTATCGAAACTGGCTGTGCTCGTTAATTAAATGGGCCTCCTACTTTCCAATAAGAAACCTCAAGTTTCACTACACTGTTGCTCATATTATATCTTTACTTACAATTCTAACATTGTTTGAAATTCCTAAGTATAATTTGACCATTAGTCGTGATGAAAAACTCGGATCTTCTGATATCATAGTATAAAACATATATACCTACGCTATGAGTTACTCCATTTATTATTATTACAATCCTGAAATAGCATTACTACCAACTTCACTCTTGCAACATTACCAATGATATGCACAGCATAACTTATTATAGTACTACCTGAATTGTATAACATATCGCTGTTTTCATAATGAAAATATAAAATACAATTAATTATTGTCTTGAAATTAGTATTATTTTTTACCGCAATAATACAAATTGTTGTGTTTTAATCTTAAATTTACAAATATTGAAAAGTATTATTAAACGCAAAAATATGTATACGTATAGGATATATATATTTATTTTAATTTTTTAATGTGATATGAGGCTCAATTAATAAGTAAGTTGCATTGGACTATACGTCTATACATTATTCCAAGAAGCATTCACATGCTTATTGATAAAATTTGGTGCCAACACTGCTTGAGCAGTTCTATTCTGTTGTATTATAATGGTATTGTTTGTAATTTATAAAATTAAAAGGTAAACGAAAAACAAATATTTATTCGTTTTTAGACAAATAAGTCAGAAAGAAATAAACCGAAATTTGTGGCGATGACCAATGGAGAGTGTTGGAGTTAATAACAGTTTTAAATATTAAATTTTAATTCAAAAATATTTCTATAAATTGTTTTATTTTATATTAATCTCGTAGGTAAAAAAAAAGATACATTGTCTTTTTTATTATTTTTTTAATTAATATTATATATGATTAATTTAATGTATCTATTTTGTTTTCATCGTATCTATACTCTAACGTATAGGTACGATAGAGTTATTACTTAAAAAAATAAAATATAAATGAGAATAATTTATCAAACTTACTTTTTCTGATAGATACATACTAACTATTAAATTAAATATATTGAACATAAACATGAAATGCGTTGTGTTTAATGTTGATTTACGTTTTGTGGTATATTTGAATGGTTTCTAAAAACATTGACTTTTAATAATATAGTTGACGTACGACAGCTTACTCGAAAGGCTTTTGTAAATATTAAACGAATGTAATAGTAAAATTATTTTAATTTATACTGTAATAATAAATTGCATATTATTATGTTTGATTATTATCGAATAATTTTAATAGTCTTAATAATATTGTGTATTGTATGATTATAACAACTAATTATTTGTGAATAGTATTTTGTTAGTGTCTTATTTGCCATTTCCTAAGAATAAATATTAAAGCCGTTTTATAGTTTTATATTATTATTTAATAATATTATAGTACTTTTTTAACCATAAGTTTTTATAAGAGAGAAAAATACTATAGATCAAGATTTTTTTGAATAAATGTATAATGTAAATATTATATACATTAGTAAATTGAAGAGATGATACAAGGAGATTATATATGGATGTATACTCTAAAATCAAATTTATAAAGGAAAAGTAGGGAACCACTTTACTTTACAGTAGGTGTCAAATGTTCTTCTTTATTGAGTAATCCACTGTAATGTATGTGTTAAATTTGAATTCAATGATAAATCATTGCAGACGAAAAACGATTCTGAGCGAAGAACTCTGAGCTAATCTAACCTGTCAGTTTATATTACTAAGTATATTTTATCATATATTTATATTGCTACTTAAGTAATTTATTAAAAAACCAATACATTTTATATTGATAATTAGGTTAGTTGAATAAATATTTATTGAAAACATTCCATTTATATTATTAATATTTAATTATTATAATAGAATATAATAGGTACACCATTGTTATTTTGTTATTTAATTTTGATTCATTATAAACTTAACGTGAATATATTTAAGGTATGTATAGTATAGATAATTACTTAAAATGAATCTAATTTTTTGAAAATTTCATTGTATACCTACTTAATGAACCATAATAATATCGTTCAATGTTTTAAGTCCTTATGAAAAATATTTTTGAATTTAACCAAAATAACTAAAATTATTCTTCTTTGCTCTTGAACACCTTATTATTTCGTAAAAAGGTTCAGTTTTAGCATGAATTATTTACAACAGATCTCATATTAAGCTACCAAGTCTTAGAAATAAAAATTGAATATTTTTTAAACTTTCAACTTTAAAATGATTTTCAAATTTTCTAGATTTTTATAGATATTTTCAAAATTTTAAATTCAAATGCTTATAAAAATTATTATTTATATGTAACTTTTATATTTTTAAATAGCTATGAAAACAAGCCGTATAGACATCGAAAACCACTTTATTAATATTTAAAGAAAAAAATGTTCTCATGTATAATAGCTTAAAAAGTACCAAAATATTTTGAAACGTTTTTAATCATACTGGAAAATACTATTAAAATTTGGTGAAAATTGCAAGTATCTATGGTACTTTATTTTTATATAATAACAACTAAATAAGAAAATAGATTTTATCAAAAACTGGTTTCCCGTTTTTCTTTATTATTTTCCTGATTATTTTGTATCGTACTGTAGAGTGAAGATGTTTTGCTTTTGACTCTAATGTACTAACCATGTTCAATTTATTACCAGAAAATTTATTGGAGTGGAAAATCTTAGCATTTTTACTACTCCGAAAGATGATAATTGCCTCAAGAATCAATATACGCATCTTTAACACCATTACATGCATCGCTCCGTTCAGAATTTAAAAAAATATTATAATAATGTTAAAGTTATATCATATTGAAATTATTGCCATATTGACAAAAATGCTTTGTTATACAATAATGAATATTATAAAATTGGTATATTTTAAATTTTCAAATTTCTTGATGTTAAAAAATAAATGCGTTTCAAGTTTAGATTTTAAATAATAAAACTGGATATTTAACTATTTACAGTTTTTACTATTTTACTTATATTAACTTTCCTGATATGATGAACAAAATATTTGGTTAATAAAAGGTAAACTTTAAAACATCTTTGTATATAATAATCATTTAGACATAATCGTATATATGTTTATATAATGTATATACGTAAACGTAATACATAATATTATGTATTATGTTGTATTAAATATATATTTTATGTTTCAAAACAATTTACTCAGTAAATTATAAACTTTTACCTTTTGACGTAGTATACATATTATTATATTGGTATACGTAAAATACATTTTTACATTGTCTATTCATGTAAACTTCAAAAACAAGAAATATGTCGAAATCCTTATAGTCTTCTTTACTTAATAAATTTGATATTTTATTTAGATCTTAAATACATGATATAAATAAGAAATATTTTTATTCTTAAGTTTTATAACATACTTGTATCACTATAATTATATTTTTTCACACATTATATTAATAATATTATTTCAATCGAATTATCTTATGAACGAACAAATTATTCTGTATAATAACTTTTTTCTCAGAAAAGTCTCCATGGATTATTGTAATGGTTTATTGTTATATAATATAAGTGTTTCCTCTCTAACTCTCTTTTATTGAATACATCAGATATATGATTGTTACTTAAAAAATGATAATTTATTGCAAATCTTTGGTTGTTTATGTAAATTTGGGAACTGTGGTCTGTGACAAACATTGGTGTTTCTAAAATAACTATTTTTAAAATTATTAATATTTTAAGTAAGTTGATTTTTTTAAGTACCTACCTAAATGTATTTTTGTATTATTTAATTTTGAATTGAAGTCTAATGTATTACAATTCGTCAAAATACTGTACAGGCTATCTATCTAATCATTGTTATTAAATTAAATAAAGTTTGCCACTAGACTATACTGTGCATTTGAACTTTTTTTCGTCGAAATGGCACTAGACTCTATAACTTTTAAGTGGATGAAATAATACATTTTTGACGTGTAATATACTCGAACTATGAGTATTATTCTGTATTCTTTCATTGTAAAATTTTAAGTGATTGGTCGACTTTACTATAAATTAAAGTACATTATTTGAATGTTTCAATTTATCAAAGATAAAAAAAAAAATCATTATTAATAATATTATTAGGTTAGGTTGATTTTTACTATGTTTAATGTGGCTTATAAAGATATTAATTTTTTATTTTTACTGCTGTGTCTTCTTACAATATATAACATTATGAACTTAAAATGGTAAATAATATAAAATAGAACACACTGGTTCATTGTTAATGCAAACAACTTATTAGCCAATTTATGTATATTTAAAATTAAAATGAATAAAATGTTTTACTGAAATCTAAGAATGTAACTGAGCACTGAGTCCGTGTTATTCATTTTTACCCGAATTATATATTATTATAAAATATTGCTATACTAGTGTATATGACTATAACATATATAATATTATGTTTACGTTCAGTTACCGACCACTTGTGGAAGATAATGACAAATCAACCCAATTCTTCTCGAGTTTCTGTGATGTTTAAGCAACGCAAACGATCCAACAGGTCCTCTTCCTTCCCCTTGTGACCCGCTGGTCTTATTTTGGGGAATAGCTATTTCGTTTCCGGTCGAGCGACATGCACGACCGGCAGCGCCCGCCAATAGCAGGCACGCGCTCCCTTCAAACATGGATAAAAACTCTGTTACGATCCGTCCGATTTCCAAGTACTGTGTTCACATAATACAGGATGATTCTTTCTCAGTTTTTGTTTTAATAAAGTATTTTTTAAATAAGTTTTGATAGTTGGCATTTTAGAGTATTATATTTTAAAATGCTCAAATTTTTTATAGTTTATACCATTTAATGAGTATCGATATAAACTTTTTTTTAAGATAAGAACCGTTATTTTTACAGTATATATTATTACACAAATGTTTTCTTTGAAAACATTGATTTTTCTAAATCGAAATTGGAACAAGTAGCTTTTTAATTACTTATGTTTGTGCAAGCTATTATATGATTTAAAAATTATGCTAATTTATACTAATCTGTAAACATTTTATAACTTAAAATATTGTCTGAATACATTAAGTACTTGACTATAAATACTAAATGTATTTTATATTTTATGTAAAATCATTATTATGGACTTCTGACCTTTCTACATATATTTTAATAACAAGGAAACTAGAATTGAGATTCATCAACATAAAATAATATCTCTGTCTTTATAATTTACGGTAAAAAAAGGTTGTTCTAATTGAAAAAATAGATTTTTTTATAGCTACAGAATAGTGTCTTATTGGTTTACAAATTCAAGTACCTAAACAAAAACATAGCTTTTACGTATAAGTTAACATACGTTATACAACGTGTTTTTACAAATGTAAAAAAAAAATCGAATATATAATAAATACATTATTTAAGAATAGACGAAGAGTGAGCGTGTTTGGCAAATCACTTTGTCATTTTTTATGTTTTATCAACATCGTATTTCATTCACTCAATATGTCATATTATAATAGGCTTATTCTGAGGAACAATTTTTATTTTGTTGCACGTCCGCGTTGGTTGAGGATGTATGTTGCACATGTCTCAGTTGAACGGTGGGTGGGCCAGCTGTTACAGATCAGTTAGAGTTTTTTTGGTCTGGAAATGAGACGATTGCTGTGTACACTTACTTTCGAGACTTGAAAAAAAACGATTATCATAAAAATTATAGCAAATGGTAATGGTACAAATGTTACCTGCAGTGCCTACATGAAATAATCGATGACTGTCAAATAATTATAGGTAATATTATTGATAAAGTGTTATTGTCAAGTTCGCCGATGATTGATATTAAACCCAATTCATAATATTTTACTCAGAATTGGGGTTCGGATAGACTTGAAAATGCAGTTTATATTATTTAAAAAAATAAATAAATTGATCAATAATCAATACGAATCTATTTAGAATTTCGGTTCGAACGGTTCGTAACATCGGACTGGTAAGTCGATAACGATTTAAATATCATACCCACTAACATAATATAATATTTATAACTCGTGTACACGTCCGTTGCACGAAAGTCGACGCTACTTTCGGAGAACAACCGCCGCTGCCGCCGCTGATGACGACGACGACGACGACGACGCTGCCGCCGTAATAGTAATATTATTATAGCAGCCGTTGTAGGAATATACTCTAGTAGTCGATCAAACGCGGTATCGCGCGGACGCGGTTGCTGCGCCGCGAATCCGGTGTGAACGGTGTGCGTGTATTTATATGCGCGTGTATGCTTGTATGTGTATGTATATGTGTATGTGTGTTTGTGTGTGACTACATGAGAGAGAGTTTGTTTGTGGCACACGTGCTTTGTTTTTGTTTTTTTTTTTCGATAATAATATTATTTTACAATAATAATAAAAATCTTAGCTGAAGGAAAAAAAAAAACGAAATCGGATTTAACAACGTCGTAAATATGGAAACGCCGACCACATTTTGAGACAACCGCTTTCCGGATTAAAGGTTACGACAATATTTGATTTTCTTAACGTAAAACCAAAAACAACAATGATAAATTTGTTACGATAACGAACAAAAAAAAAGTAATAATAATAAACATACACATAATTCAAACGCACCGTGGAAATATTTAGTCCGACAGGGTTTTTGGTGACTGTTACCATTTTTTTGGGGGGGGGGGGACGAAAAGGTCGCATACATTTGCATAAGTACTGTGATATAATGTTTTGTGTCGGATAAACGCGATACACGTCCTACCCAACGGCTGGTTTTTGATTATAATATACTTTATCAGCGTATTATAAGACAATCGTTAATAAAAATTAATTTTTCTATAGTAAATTTTCGACCGTTAAACAACATTAATAACAATATTGTATTAGATAATATAATATACTTACAAATAAAAATGCCAGATATGTATGATCGATTAAACAATTAGATATATGATTTGGAAAAATATAGCGTAGGTACATAATATGTCCCGCAGTTATTGCATATTATTTAGTAGATACTATAATAATGCATATGTTAGGTATATATTATAATCATCTCTACGCCGCACAAAATATAATCGAATACTGTTATTAAGTAATTTGACAAAATTTTTTGAAAATTGAAATTTTTTTTAGTATATGAATTTGATAAGATGTTTATTATTATCTACAGAGTTATTTTATATTAGTTTTTAACACGCAGATTTGGTGCGTTTACAACACGCTTTCGTGTATTTTTCTTGGCTTACAAACTGTTAATTCATGTATGTATACGTATACAATTTTTGTCTAATGGTAAACAACTGTTGGACGAAATAATTTGAAAACATTACCTATAGATTATATTTTAATAGTTTTAATTGATTTGGTCATTATATCATAATTTTTTTGTTTGCTTTTATTCAATACATCATATTTTATCTAACTATAATCAAAAACAGAAAACATAATTATATTTTAATATAAATTTAAATTTACAGTAAACAGATATTTGGTACACATTTTCTGTCTCTGTAATTATTATAAATATACAAATATTATTATTTTAATGAAACAATCATTCGTAAAAAGCAGGTATTATAAATGTATATAATGACAAATACCTAAACTCACATATTTTTAAACAAAAATAAAATCAACTCTCATTTTATAAATAAACGTATTTTAATTTATTTTCTCAAACTAAATAAACGTTGTTGGATATACATATAATATTATAATCTACTAAATGATATGTTTTGGTACTTGAAAATTTGTATTAAATTATTTACATAACTCTAAACAAATATATTTTATGTACAAATACGATTTTTAATTTAGCTAATAGTGATTTTCAAAAGATTTGTATATTTGTATGTTATAAATAATTAAAAACTTGCTATACCTTTGTTTGGGTTTTTCCATTTTCCATTTCAATTTAAATATGATATTTTATAATTTAAAAAGCTATATAACTGTGAAACAAATATTTCTAAAGGAAAAAAAAAGTAGGTATATAATATTTCTTTAATCGTTTAATTCAATATTTTTAGTAAAAACCAACTAAGTATTTGCATATAATATAATGAATAGATGAATATTATTTTTTTAATTATGAAACTAAATTAACCCAGAAAGTGATATGAAAAGTTATTTCCTCAATCGGTATAATTAACATCAAATTAGTATTTCATTATAAATAACAAAAAATGTAATGTTTCTAAAGATTTTATAAGTATATAATTCAATATGATTTTTATTTATTTCAAATAAATATATATACCTATTCTAGTTTTAAAATTTTAAAAACGTAATTTTAAGATTATTACTCAAACACATAAAAGTGTTAGATTTTTATTTTTTTATATTTTTTACAGAATATATCGCACTATTGATGTACTTAATGTAATATGCAAACTGTAAATTTAATATTTAGTCATTAAAGTTTAGACCAGTCTTAGAATAACAATAATATTTAAGAATTCTATTCGAAATACGTTTCTAAACAACATTTTGATTTCACATAAATGGTCGAGATATTTGACATCATGTGCTTGTCTATATTACTTCGCGTTCAAATATTACACTAATAGTTCTATCTATGTTCAATTTAAAATCTTCTCCGGGAGATGCTAGATTAAAACTTTTGTGGTTTTCAACTGAGTAGATCACTTTAACAGGAAAATAAATATATAAGAGTAAAGCTCAAATAATTTAAAAATAAATAGTTTTTTTTCTAACACATCATAGAATCAAAAACACCGATTCAGTAAATGTATTTAAAAATGACTTCCCCTTACAAAATAATTTATAGTATGAGTATAAATGATAATTATATAAAATTATTATGCATCTTGTATTTAAAAAAAGAATCTTCAATATACTCTAGTGTTTCTTATTTACTAACAGGATATACCATTAATATTCAGGTAATCATAATAGGTAGAGACATTTGTATGTTTTTGTAAAACTTTATATCTCTTAAAATTTTTCTAAATGTATTTTATTGGAATAGAAATAAATAGTTACTATTGAAATGAAAACATTATTCTTAAATTATAACATTTTATTGTATTGACTGACTATCAATTTATACCTATATTTTTTAAAACCATTATAATATCTTATGTCCGAATACAGTAGTAATAATTTTAATCATTTCTTATTCAAAATACTTCTCTTAAATTATGCCATTATGCTACCTTAGTCATAAAAAATAATGAATATAAATAGTTTATGTTTGTAAAGCGTATCATGGTACATTATGCTATTCCTATTATGTTTAAATATTTTTCACCATATATTACATTTATTAGAAAATTAATTAAAAATAAATATTCGCTACTTTTTAAATATTATAATAGTTTTTAAAATATATTTCACAAAAATGGTAGGTACTTAAGGTTTAAGTAGTACTTATGTGATTCCAACCGCGATTATGTGATGTAAAATTTGAAATGTCTTGTATAAAGTAAGTTTTTATCCAAATATTATACAGGATGCTAAGCATGCTTACCCCTATTTTTCTTTAATAATGTAAGTTGTTTAAAATATTTATTTTCGGAATTTTTAAATATATCATATACTTTAAGATCATTTGTTTTTCTTCTCTAATCAAATTCACTTATTTTATAACTTTGTAATATCGATTATAAATATAATAATTTAATAAAAAATAAAACACTGGTTTGATATTTTTGATTTAACCAATTATATGGCATGCATTTACTTAACTTATTCAATTTATTTTTATTTTTATTTGCCTATACTTTAAGTATATATATATTACACATTAAATACAATTATGTTTAATGAAGTTACTTATTTAAATTTACATATATGAAAACGATAGGTTTATTCGTAGTACCATAATACTTTTATTTCTTTAATTTTAGTCACTACAATTTATTTAATACCTAACTAAAAATATTATATATATAGTTAATGCTGTATGTGTACTCATTTCGTTTTAATTAAGATACAAAATGTTGAAACTTGTTATTTACTAATGGGAATTTCAGTTAAAAGATTAAACTAGTTAATAAAATATATAATAGTATAATACATACAAGTTCTTACTTGACTTTTAACCGTAACAACTTTCATGTATCTCTTTGAAGTGTTAATCTAGGTAATAATTGCTGATTGAAACATTTTTTTTCTGTAATACTTTTTATGTGAACGTTATACAATTTGACTAACGTTATGTTTTTATGTTTTACATTTTGTTAAAATATATTGTTTTGAGATTGTTTAATATTAGTGATACATATGTTAAAAATTAAAAAAATAAATAAATATATTACTAATGTTATATTACAAATATAATATTATACTGTCGAGTATTTTATCTGCAAATAAAACATTTTAACGATTATAATAAGTTAAATAAGTATCTAACACGAAAAAACTAAAAAAAATAATATACAATTTTCTAAAATGTTCTAATTAAATTGTTTAAAGTCTGATAAATTATATTTATATTAAAAATTCTTCGTTACTACTATTTATTTTAAATTAAACTTTTCTCATACTAATTATCATTTTTCAAAAAAAATATTTCTTATAAAGTATGCATAAAATATTTTTTTGACTTAGCAGAACCTATTTTTGCTATACTATTTGTGCATACAATTTTAGTGAGTATAGGTAATAAAAAGTTCTTTCAAATTCATATTTCCAAAATATAATATGTTTTGTTAACGAAGTTAACTATAAACTTAATCTTTTTTGAACATCTGCAGCGTCAAGCATTTTCTTATCTCAAAACTTTCATATTTGGCACACATTAAAATCACATTTTCCTCTTCCATCTTCTCGTCAAAACATTCAATTTTGTTTCTATAAATCACAGTCATGTTTTCCTTTGAGTAATAACGTCACATTACTAGAGACAACAATATTTCGTATTTATTTTTCTTTCAATAAGTACCTTTACGAAAAATTGCTTGGTAGGAAACGTGCGAGCCGTGAGGTGATTGTTCATGTTTTATGAAAACAAATAAAGAGATGCTACTATGTAGGTTATTTTTCAATTCAACATTTAAATAATAGTATGACGTCCTTCCGTCTTCTATACACTTATAAATCAAAATATTTTTTTTCAGATATCTATATTTTTATTTATTTTTTTTTTTATCTATGCTACATTTTAAAATATTTCGTATCTAATTTAATATACTTAACTTGTTATGTATTATAAAAATGATAAAACAAATGAGGAAAGTAGGTAACAGCTTTGCTATACAATAATCATTGAGTTTACCTCATATATTAAATAAACCACTGTAATAATATATGTGTTTAAAGTTGAATTTAATGATAAATCATTATTAACATTAACAGAAAAAACGATTCCGAGCGAAGACCGTCTGTCAGAGTGTCAGACGATAATATACTATGTAATGTATTGTATAACTAACTATATGTGTATTTTTAAGATATATTATATTTATATTATAATAATTTATTTTAATATGCACAACGTTTTATCATTGGAAGATTCTTTTACTTAAGTCTCATTATTATTAAAATGTAGCTAATTTATGTATACGAACCGTATGCACCATAATTTGTGAAAAAATATTTAATTTATTAAATTATTATAATACAATATATTTATATCACGTATTATTGTTATTAACTTTTTAGTCATAACAAACTTACCACGAATAGGTTCGAGGTATAAGTAGGCAATATTTTAAAATTAATCTTTGTGTTTTGATTATATCATTTTGTATTTAAAATGTAATAATATTAGTATAATGTTCCACGAAACGAGGACGTAAGTCCCCAAGAATAATATTTTAATTATAACAAAATAACTAAAATCGTTATTTTTCATTTAAATATCTAATTTTCGTTCAAATTTAAAAAAATCAAATGGTTTAAAAAAAAAAAATAATTATCCTGAAGTAAAGTACATTAATGATTTATTTTTGAATTCCAGTTACAACAAATTATGAGGAAACTTCATATTAAAATTCCAATCTTTTTGACCTATTTAAAAATGTCATTACTGACATTAATTAGATTGCTAATTTTGTTATATTTATTTTTTAAATTATATCGAAAATTGTTTTTTGTATGCTTTTTTAAGCATAAATTTAAATGTATATGTTCTGTATTGCAGCTAATGTGTTTCATATTAAATATAAACAATTGAAAAATGCATATAATGTGAGAAATATGCATGCTTATTCTTAAATTGATTTTACTTATTCCTAATTCAGTTACAGTAATATGTCGTTTAACAATTTATTACATATAATACATATTATTACTATTTATGTATAAATAAAATATTTTAATATTATTTTTTCTACATTTGCCAAGACGTTTTTTTTCTTTAATTGGAATGTTTTATTAATATACCGAAGACGCAATATAGTTATACAAATAAAATACAACTTAAATAATATATTAGACAACGGATAAAATAATAACTGAAATAATGTAAATACATTATGTATTTTAAAGACCAACAAAGTGTATACTATTATCACAACTCATATTTTCTTTCGTAAAACATAAATGCCTGTTGAATGCTGTGTTAAAAAAATACAATAACTGTATAATATTCTATTGTTTTTTAGACTATAATATTATCACGATTGAATAATTTAAGTTTTTAGATTTTTTTCTATTTCCGGCACAAAAAAAAAATAAAATAGTTAAAACGCGCTAATGTGTCTATATCCGGCCCTCGTGCTATAGCCACTATAGTACATAGATCCTGGAGATTCCGATCAAAAAATTTTTAATAGTGTTACTACTTTATGTGCGATATTTCAAGTACCTTAATGCGTTCTGTTCAGATTTTACTGAGCATGTAAGTCGTCGGTTGTGGATTTCGACTAACCAATATTATATCGTCGAGTTGTTTCTCACGCGCACGATTTAATTTTAAAAAGTATGTCCCTTCCGCCAAGTCCAACTGGGTGACTGCCAACCACGAAGAAAACAACGACAAAAAATCCACTCTTACCGCCGCGGCACATACGCACATAGCACACGTGTCTTGACAACTTTCTATATCGTTACACATCGTTACAATACTCAAATTTTCACTAGACATCGCGTGGGTGGTATGATGTTTATTATAAAGTTTTCCACTAGGATTTTCACACCGTCGTTTATCAGCTGGTGGATTTATTAATTAATTTTAATCATACGTGATGTGTTATGCTTAGAATTTTATACGAAATCAAAATAATATGAATTGTAATAGGCCAGTGACTTGATAATTAAAAAATATTATATTTACCTTTATTGTATTTCCAACATAGATAGTATTTAAATATAGTAATTCATATCATGCGAATGACCGTAAGGTTGGATCAGTTTGGGTAAAGTTTAAATTTATAAGCTGGTTTAAGTTTTCACGTTGTACGAGAACACTGGTCGGTATTAATAATTTTCTTCGAGTAGAATATAACGAAATAATGTTATTTCAACAGTGATCTCGGGTTGGGTAATGTTCATGAAATTTGAGTTAGGACAAATTAGGTTGTATTGAAGAATTAAACGTTTAAGTCAACAACGTGAAGCTGAAAAATAATTTCTAGAAAACTGTTTCTCTGACATTCTTTAATTCGAACCGAGAATAATAAATTTCGGATACGTTTTCGTTTAATAATTTCGAACAATATTTATATTCAACGATTTATGGTTAAACTGATTGTATGATAAACATTGCTAATCGATGATGAATATTAAACGATATAGGTATCTAAATAGGTTTTAAAAAAATTATATATATATTTAAAAACCTCAAGAATAATAAGTTGGTCTCGAAAGAAATAACTGATTCTAATACCTTATCCGCAACCATACGTGCGATGTATATTTTATAACATAATTACGTATATTGAAGTATCACAGTTTAGTTATAGTGTATACTATATAAAGTAGGTTATCTACTTCGTAACTTCATTCAAAAGACGAGGATAAGCGGTAGTGATAAGAATCGTGAAGTAATTGTTTCCACTTAGTTGATAGTCTTAAATACAATGGGATTTCATCCTTTTAATGACATTTAAACAAAAAACATTTTTTTTTTTAAGTACCAACATTTATATTAATAAGAAATTCAAGTTTTAACGAACTAGGGCGGTACGATTTAACACTGACAGATTATAAATATATCAAAAATCGTATCAGCTTTATTTATGACCGCATAAGATACAATAATTGAAAAATAAATGATAAAGTTATTTAAATACCTATTCGTTTCTGATGATGAATGAACTAGCTAATATTGTGATTATGAAAATATTCTATTTCACTAATTACCAATTGGATTTATTTATAATATAATATTAAGAAGTATAGTTTGCAACAATGCTTCATTTGACTTTTATAATAATAATATAATTAGTATCAGACTGAGCGATACATATAATCTTATTTTAGTACTTCAGGCGAAAGTATATATTATTTTTTCATTAGGATTAAATTAACGAATAAATTTAAATTACTGTTCTTTTCGTGTTTACTAAAATACATTTTTATTATGGCGGAACCATAATACCACCTATAATAAATCTACTTTGCCTCTATGCAACATTATAGATCAACTTTATATGAATTTCGTTAATTCAATGTTGGCATATGATTTTAATATTTTTTCAATAGAAACCAAGCATAAAAATTAATATATTTGTCCCTTAATATTCATAGTAAGTAATAATTTTAATAAGTTTTAATTAAATAATATTTTTTCTCAACGCGTTCACCGGACAGAAAAAAATGTATATATGTTTGTAATTTTTTACCAATGAAAAATCACTTACCAAGTTAAAAATCTTAAATATAAATAATATCCTATATTGTTTTCAATTGATTTAGAAGCAATTGAATATGTAATGATATGCAATGTAGTTTAATTATTACCTAAACAATTATCTAAATATCATGTTACCAATCTTAAACACTTTTGAAAGTTTGACATAAATAACAAACCCCGAGATATCTGTAGAGAATTTAAATTATTCCTAAGTGCTGAGTGATGAGAAAAGGAACCCAAATGTTGTACGAACAACCCTCACCACGATTCCAGATTGAGTAAGATATATGTGTGCGTTCATTAAATCTAAAACTAATTAGTATTTGTATTGAGCACCCAAATATTTGGTTTCCTATAGCTGTGTTGTACGAACGTGTTTAACTCTAGATGTAGGTAAGGTATATAATATAATATAAATATTTGTTATTTTTCACAAATCGACAACCACCTCGATTAATTAAGTATAATTGCGCGACAGTCATCGATATTGTGAAATGTTGATATAATAGTAGTTTTATTTTTTTTTTTTAATACGCCGGATAATAACAATAGACATTTATTGTATAATTTTACTAATTCTGATCACGATGCATAAACGACAATATCCAATTAATATCATAAAGGAAATTTCTCTTTGAACTCGCGTGAAATCCCGCTTTAATTCAGTATATTATTCCGTTTGTTTATTAATGATCACGATTTCAGTATCTTGAACTTGTTGTATTGACTTGAATATTATGTGGTTTTGCACTACATTTCATTAAGAAAAGTCGAAGGCAATACTTGTAGTTGTTCCTTTATTTATATGTATAATTAAATGTATTTTGACGAATCGTCGTTTAAATTTTTGTTTGATGTGAATATTCTTAGTGCACACAAAAGTTCCGACAAGAACAAAATCGTATTGTTTATTAGTATAGAAATATACCTTTAATAGTATAATATCGATTTATACATTTGCTGATATTTTTTCACTTCTGCACGGGACTGCGTTCGCAGCTATCAGTTTTACAACGAAGTGATTTTCTGTAAAACTTTTTTACAGTAAAAATGCTTTAAAAGTTTCAAATGACGTATGTATCAATTGGAAATTTTAAACACAATCGGTGCGATTCTATTTCGTTACAGAAATTTGTTTGCCAATTTTAAAGTCATTTCAGAAGAGATATGTTAACACTAAAGTCTTAAAAAACAATTTTTTTTCTGCGGTATTAACTTGAAATAAAAATGGTTGATTATTATTAAATTATGTGAAATACGGACTCTTAAATTTACTATTACTATTTATGTAATTTATATAAAATTGTATTCAACATTGCTACAATTATTATTATAATTGATGCTGCAGACGTCGTATTTCATAAAATAATTGATGTTGACCTATAGTCATATTATTGAACTAAAATCTAAAACCAAACAAATGCACACGAACATATACTTTAATTATCCAAAAATGTATTTTAAAATATAAATAAACATGTATAAAATTGTAATTAATTATTACAAAAAATAACTAAAACTAAATTAAAAGACCTATTCAATAACAAGGTGCATAGGACTTCTACTTTTTAGCAGAGCAGTTACCTATACATCCTCTCTTTTATAATTTATTTTAAATACATTCAGAAAATATATTTTCAAATACTTAGTATGTTTTATGTTTATTACAACGTCTGGAAATAAAGTTATGAAAATCGAAGTCCTATGAAACTTGCATAAAGAAAAAAAAAAATGAAAAATATTTGAAACTGACTTTTACGAGGCCTAATATTTTTTTAGTGAGGTTGTTTTTTTATACTTATAAGGCAAATAAACTATTAAGGTACCTAATAATAAATTTATAAATCGTCATACTAAAAATTTATGTCAACCATAAAACTGTACATAATTATTATGAATTTGGTGTTTCAGTGTTTGATTTTTTTACAACTTCTTTATTGGGGAAAACGTAATTGTGTTTGAAACTTTGATTCCATATACTTTTAAACGACGATGACGGTTCTGTACATAATAAATTACATACAATTTATAGACATTTACACCTGCCTAACTCTTTTTAAAGCACTATATCAATGTTTCAAAAGACGATACAGGAATTTCACATAAATCCCGTTAAGTTCATACTCAACCTATATATGCGATTTGTACCTATAGTAGTAGGCCATAATTTGAAATCGAACATAAACCATATAGGGGATTTTATAATCCTCAGAATATATCACTTCCCGTTGTTGAATTTATTCCGGTCATTAATTTCTTTATACCTACATTTCAGGCCAGAATATACCACCACCATGCTTTATTTAATAATACATTAATACGTAATAGACATCGTATAAAATTACTATCAACCAAAAGTAAATTTTTATTTTAAATAATGTTTCATAAAAATGTCGCTGTTTATTAAAATGTATCCATTGCGTGTTTCCAATGGCATAATGTTTTTTTTTTACGACAAGTAAAAAATTGGTCAAGGAAATCTGTCAACCGTTTATTTTATACTATTACCCTGTACGGCTTGTAACAGACAGCATAGGTTTATCGAACAATATATTATATGAAATGCATAAAACTGGCGGTCATAAAGTAAGGGTTCGTGAATAAATATTTTGATAATTTGTATCGTAATAACACGATTGACATATTAGGTACTAGGTATATACCTCTAAATAGAAAAAAGAGAAGAATATTCGTTTAATAAATAACTTTTATTTTGAAAAAATAAAAAGGTGGTTTCAGTTTAAGAGATTTATAACCACGTTGTCGAGCCTGTTGGTATTATGTTACTTTGATACTTTTTCTTTTTCAAATTTTGATTAGTCTCTTTTGTTTTGTCTTTTAATATCATTGTGTAGTAAAAATAATCATATATAGTCCCCAACTCTAAAAGTATGATAATCGTTAGCCATAACCTAAGAAAAAATAATATATTATTCGTTGAATACCTACCTCATGTAATTTTAAATAAAATGTTATGCTATTAAGATTTTTTAGATAATACAATAAGTATCTTAGCTGCATTATATTTATAGTTTTTAATTTATTTATTTTAATATATTATACGTATACATATATGTAGTTTTTTAATAGAGTTTATAATACAAAAAGCATAAATATGAATATATTTATATGTATACGTTAATACACAAACTATTAGCAAATAGTCTAACAATATAATATTATTACACATATATTATATAATTTAAAAGTTAATTCATTATAAACTCAATTATATTATACTTTAAAATTATAAATGTTTAATATAAGAGAAGTTTAATTATTTGTTTAGTAGATATTAATAGACGTATAATTGAATACTGAAAATATGAAAGGAAAAAGTAAATTGGATTGAAACGTATTTTTAGATTTGTCTTCATACATACGTGATTTGTTCTTTATACAAAGTTTAAAAACCCGATTAGTTATTTTTCTTACGAAAAATAGTGTAAAGTAACTTTTTATTTTACTTGGTGTGATGATTGAATTCAGATCAAATAACGAATAATATAAATAAATCCAAACTATGTTCTGAGTCATATAATATTTGCACTTGTTCAGTGTTCGATGTATACAAAAAAAAAATAAGTATGACGAATTTATAACATTTAAAATTAAATTATTTACTCCTTTTTATGTACAAGTAAAAAACGGTCGACCAAACGTTAAGGTTCGTCAAAGAAATCAAAAATAATAATATTTAAACAAATGTCTTCTGTGCATTACTATAAATTATAGTTTTACAACGTTTAGATATGTGTTCATATACAATATACTATATAGTGTATACACTAAACATCATAAAAAAAAAAAATCATGAAAACGATATAAGTAGCCCAATAGGTATTTACTATTTTGTATAATAATAACAATAATAATATTTTATTATATAATAAGAATTGCGTTATGATAAATTTGAAATACTTTTTGGATCAATTATTTGCTGTTTATTTGTTATAGATTGTGGTCTGGCACACCACATTTGCATAATAGTATCCAATGCTATACAACGTTGCCATTCTGACTTCCGATTATAATATATATATATATACGATCTGTTAAGTTCGTTTCGTATATGAATCCATTTATGACAAGCATGTCAAGTGTACCCTGTGTTGATTGAATATACATTGGATGTTGATTTAGAAATAACAAACAAACACACTTAGTAATAAAATAAAAACGTTTTAAAACTAGATTTAACATATTTCTCTCTTGCGTAATATCATATCGGCGATATCGTTTTAGCGTGCACATTTTCGTTTTAAGTAAATGAGCTTTTTCTCGTTTTTTTTTTTTTATATACCTCGCTGGAATATTATATCATTATTATTGAACTCGACCGTTTATCGAACATTAAATCATATAACTCGATTTCGTAGAACTCGATCATCATAGTTCAGAATAATATAAACGCGCGCGACACGCGTCTTATCGTCTATAATATCGAGTTGTACTTATATTTATACAGTTTTCGCCCGTTATATTTCTTTTACCGATAATATTATAATATTACACGCATTTTTCACCTTCCCTCACACTGCAGCTGTTAATAGACGTCACTCACGTTAAGTCGTCAAAATAAATCGCGCACATTGCACGTTAATCAGATAAGCTGACACGTCAGTATTTTATTCATGTATAGTGAAAACCACCGCAATATACGACGGTGCTTGACGTTTTCCACAGCGCACAATATTATAGTACGCCGCCGCCCCCTTTTGAGAGCTGCACGACACACGAAGTGTGTGGTGGCCTTCGTCAAACGATCACTACAAATTTTAATATTTGATACGGTTATTGTGACAAGTTCCCGCGGAGGTCCGTTTTATTGTTTTGTTTTATATTATAATACGAATTTGAGCAAGGTGTCATAGTTCCGCGGTAAAATACTTTTTAAAAACATTTTTTCATTCGATGTAGGTACACATGTTCGATGTGCGTACGTTTGAAGTCTGAAATATAAAACCGTAATATTGATTTTTTTGCCGTTGGTTTGGTTACAAAGATGATTACTGCAAATAAGAACGATTCACCTATGATTATCTGTTCGTGTTATCATTTTTTTTTAGCGGTTAGACACGAATATATAAAAGAAAAGCAACCATTCTGAACGTGTGAGATAAATCAATGTTTAATTAAAATAATTTAGTAAATATTTCATATTTCATCATTTATGAAGTATTAAATTTGCAATTTATAAAATTGTTAAGAAATAAATACCTGTTGTAACATCATCAAGACATTCTATAAGATATTTTGTTTTAGTAGGTACGAAGAAAAATATCAAAACTGATTACCATCATAGCGATTTCCACTCCGTCTTATTTGCTTTAGCGCCTCATTTATATTTTAATAACTTTATTTCCAATACGTTTATTCATTATTTATAGAGAAAATTAAGTTTGGTGTTTTCGTGTAAAGACCGAACTACCCGCCCTCCCACTCCACCGCTAAGCGAATGGAAGTCATGTGACATGAGATCGGTTTGTGTAAAGAACAAACGGCATTAGATACCCTATGCTATGCTTTTCGTGTACGTATAGGTACCATAATAAAAAAAATATATATCATACTAAAACGTATGCGACGTATCTATATATCTGTTGCTTCGTATAGCCAAGCGGATATGAGTTGCCATGGAAACCCATTGACTGACCGTGTATGGGTATACATTCCTATTTTGAAAAAGATCAAAGCGATTTGTTTTACATATAAATTTGAACCAATAAGATTTTTTGTCACGTGCTATTATATATATATAAAAAAAAATTATTTTACTCAAAGTTGTTTCCTTGAAAGCGACATGCCGATAGTGGTGTGCTTCGAACACACTATAATATAATATCGTAATCGCGTGAGCGTTAATATAATATTTTTAATCACCAAACTTAATTAATTAAATTCTAGTATGGGTTTCTGAAAATAACACCGTACTTGGAAAAATTAATCACCTAGTGTAGTGCACAAATTGTGCGTCATTATTAAAATAATATATAATTTTGAAGATATTTTAATTTTAACATCTATATACCATAAAAGTTTAAAGTAATTAATTGTTAAAAATAATATCATCAACGTCCGTCATCGATTTTCACCTCAAAGCTAAATTTATTATAATAATACATAACCAATGTACGTTGATAACGGATTACGTTTGTACAGACGATATGCTACGTATATTGATTTAAACGTCGACTTCCGGAATAATTAAAAATGTACGAATCTCTCTCTCCCTCCGCAGTATATAATAATATTTTGCATAATTAAATTTAATGTAAAATCTATTATTGACGACATGTTATACGTAAACAGATCACCCACGATATTAAACTTCCACCATTTTTATGCTAATCCCAAGAAATGTTTTTTTTTCAATTGAAACGAAGAACACGCGTTTAACATTTTGACAGTTATTTCTGTCCCCATGTTCACTGCAATGTGATTCTTGAATCCAAAATAGGGTATACAGCTTGCTGAAATTAATGCTATAATAAATCTCAGGCGGTCCGCAGACTTAATACAAATTTAATTAGGCAGGTAGTTTTATTATTTTTTTGTTTTTATTTTTAACTGTTCTGTCCGAATACCATGAACTGGATTTAATTTAAAAACAAGACTCAACAGGAAATACATCAAATATAATTTAATTTATTAATCCTGCATTATATTATTCCCACATATTATGTAGAAACGTTTATCTAATGGTGATTTGTTAATAAAAAGTCGTGAATACTTCCACAAATTATAATTTATAACAAATTCGATTGTCAGGTATTGTGGTAAAATTAAATATTTATGTGATGATCAACGGTTTTTTTCGTCTCAATGTATACGTACACCACTATGTACAGACACCCACACATATATATACAAAATATGTATGACTTTTAACAACAGTATTAATATATGGTATAATATATTATAATATATAGAATGTAAAACTATGAATAAAGATTTGCTATAAAATTTGTTTTCATAATTTTGTATTAGCTTATATATTATAAAGATGTACTAGTTTTCTATTTTTTCTATTTTTTTTATTTTTTGTTACAAACCCTTCCTGGTTTTTGAAGATTTCGGGAAATATCTAAAAGAGAAAAATATATTGTGACGAGACGAAGTGGCGGGGAGAGAACAACACAGTACAAAAAGGAAACAATGACAAAGATGAATAATTAAACAGACAGTGGGAGAGACTGAGGCGCCGTAGTAATTCCACGAAAAATAATTACTGTGAACATTATTTTTTCTTAGCACGCGTCAACTGTCTCGGTCGATGTTGGGTGGTGCTAACGTAGTGTTAGCCGATCGTGCCTTTACTCATTTCAAAGTGTTCATATGAATCGTCAAATTATTTATCATCGTATATTATTGTACTATAGTATGGTATGTTTTCCTCAACGCTATCTACATGCATACTTTTTAGTCTGCTGTCAATGCAGTGGTGCAAGATATGTACATAATTCTAGAAGTCTATAATATAGTATGCGTGCAATCACTCGTTTTTCTCACATTTAAATATTATAATATGGAGATTGGCGACTGAAAACAATTAAATAGAAGAATATTGCTGTAAGCAATAATATTTATTACTAATACCGTAGGAGTAAGTTTCTGAAGATAAATACAATTATAATCATTGTAAAAAAATGTCGAGCTGGTACCATTTAACTAAACGGAGGGCATTAATATTAATTAATAGACGTATTTATGTCATATTATATTATTACATAACATACGTATAATAAATTATTATTTTACGATGGTGACGGAGGTGATTCTCTGTAAATATACGGTCTCGTTGTCGTCCGTCACTGCTACCTTCATCATCATCGTCGTCATCGTCGTCATCCATTAAGCACTCGCTTCAACATTATTTGCATAATATAAAGTTAACACAATATTAATACCGCATATATCCGTTTTATTCTTGTTTAAAAACAACGACTTAAATGGAAGTTTCTATACGCGCGTATAACAAAGTAACAACAACAACGGCATTAATAATGTTTATATATATTTTTTTATTAATATACAATACGCTCTCACACATTATGTTAACTATTATTAATTTATTATACCGGCGTATTGATTCTAATGTAGAAACATGATTATGTCTTGCATCTATATTTTAAACTTAATAAAAAAGATCAAGTAACCCATATGTTTTTATACTAAAACGGTTATCTAAATCGCACGAATTGAAAAAATAAACGAGCTCAAGTTTAACGTATATGGGTGATATTTCAATAGATAATAAATAACACTACAACGAAGAAGCTATTTACGCTATATGTGTATTTAATATGATTTTTGTTACCCTAAAAAGTGCAATAAATTCAATTGATGTGCCAGAAAATATAAGATGAATTGTTTAACAGTTTAAAAAATCTGAACGACTGGAACGAAAATAATATTTCTTTGTATTTTTTATAGGCTCTAAATGATTGAAGGATAAGGTATATTAACATTGAAATTATATCTTGAACAATTACTTTTAAGAGAAGTAAATTAAATTTAAAGTTATTTAAAAGCGTCATAAAACTTTTATTTCCATTGATTGTACATTCACCTACTGGTGAAAAATATAGTTCAATAAGGAAATAATTTCAGGGTGTTGTTAAATCACAAGAAGAAGTTCTTCGAATATTAGTCTATTTATTGAAAATTTCAATGTTTAGTTTTAGTAAAGTGTATCAAAATGATAATACCATGTGGCAACTTCGTTTCTCAGAACTAGTTTTCATAGTTGACTTTTAATATTATGTATCATTACCTTGAAATGAACTGACGTTTATATCTGAACCTTATACGATTTGTAATTTAAAACGATTTAGCAGAATAACGATGATTATTTATATTTACTTTTTGGTTTAATATGTAAGTGATTTATGTATCTAAAATATAATTTAACAAGACCAAAAAATGATGTTATAACTACAGTAAATAATATTTCAATAATCAAAAATATTTCTACACCTTTAAAAGGATGAATACAAATTTACAATATTTCACGGTAAAAATTGACCAATAAAAAATGTAATAAGTGGATACAATACCAATCATCTGGTTTTGTTAATCTGAATGTGTTTTAAGCCATGACTGGGAAAAATTAAATGTTTTATTAAATATTTGTTAGGTATACATTATTTTAGTTTCTATAGTGTTTTCAACACCTTTCAAGATTTCTAAGTGGTTTTAAATTGTTCATACATCAATCATGATTTGAAAATTGCTTTTACATACACGTCATCTCTGTAAATAAAATTTAAGCTCTTGAGTGTATCCCTAAGAAGTTTTATCAAGCTAAAAATAAAGTTATGAGATCTCGTGCTATTCGATTTATGACATAATTATACAAAAAAAATAAATTAAACTTGCTACCATTTTATAATATACCAACACGCAAAATACCTATACAAAACACTTTTATATTATAAAAGATTGAATTTAAAATTTGAACAAATAGTCGATTATTAAAATGAAATGGACTATGGCTTTTATATACCGTATACTGCAGGGCTTAATGCTTAGAATTATTTATATACACTGGAACGTTTAAGTTTATTGCATATAAGTGACACGGATGCTGTCTGACAAGAACTTAAAGTTCCAGTTTTTCTGTCTAAATGTCTAATTTGGTCTTACTGTTTAAGGGTACGAACTCTTGGTTTTTACGGTCTAAAAATTAATTAATTTATATATTCATTAATTTCACCTGTCGTTGTTATTATCGAGTGAAAAAACTGGAAAACGATCAATATAGAACCATTTCTCGTAAAAATGATTTCAAAACGTGACGCATTGAAACATCTGACACTACCAAAACACAGCGATTTCTGTCTCGGCTATTTTTATCGAAATTATATATCGACGACAGGAGTCCAACAATTTTTTTATTTCACATAAAATAATACGGATTAAATCATAATAACTCTAAAACTATATTGGAAACTAACGTTCAACTGGGTTAGCGTCTTTTCGTGCTATTCGTCGGTAAATTTTCTGAAATCAAACAGAAATAACTGTGTTTCTGGCGTTTCTGCAATATCAAATCGTCATTCGTGAAGTTTTACAGAATGTATTATAATAAGGTCTGTTTAATTATAATTTATATGTACGTCATGTTAAACATTTTTTGAGTCGAGTCTTGAGTAAAACATTTCATGTTAAGACCGCTTCTAAGATAGATATTTCACATACATATGTTGTATGTTTCAAGAGGATTCTGTCGAGTCGTTAACATGATATCACGAATGCATTGTAGTGTTTAACGCCGAAATCCTCTCAAACGCACTCAGATTATATTACATTGTATTAAAATATTAGAACACGATACCGTAATCGTAAGACCACCGTAATATAATTATTATTGTGATGACGTTTTAGCGCAACGATTTATTTGAGTATTTCCCGATTATCGGAAATATAAGAACGTTGTATCGGATGCATATATTATCATCATAATACTAAATATATTCAATACAAATAAGACGCGAGCTCATGGTTTTATAATATTTTATGTCTTTTACAGTTTTATGTAGATAAGAATTTTTGGAGGAAAAATATTATTATAGTCCAGACATTCGATATTTAGCTTCCGGGCCCCACCTTTTATGTCCGGCGTAGTTGTTACGCTGTATAGCAGCGATTCGCCACTATAATAATAATAAGAAGAATAATATGTGTAGCTATTTTATGTAGCCCAGTTCCAGTGTTCTATATTTAGCTTAACGTATTTAATGTCACATCAAAACACATTATTCTCGGCTTATACGTCGACGGATAATTCATAAACGATATGATGACTGTTCGGTGCAGCACTTATTACTCATATATATACGAAATTCCGTGTCATTAGCGAGACATATCAAATTAATTTATATTTTATAATAAAATTAACGTATTATCATTATCAACGTAATTGCTTTCGTCATGATTGCGGTATACATCAATTGGCAAGGCAATTGAAAATTGTCTTCATTACAATGATATATGAATATTTTTACATTAAGGCAACATATTGTCTTTGACAGTTAAATTTATTTCAATTTACGAAGATAAAATATTCATAAGCAACATTTTATTGTTTACCAAGAATACATTTTGATACTAATAGTTAATTAAATAATAGGTACATTTAAACATAGAAAATAATAAATTTACCTAAAAATAATATAATATTTAAAAGATAAAATAACAACTATATAATAATATGCACTCAGTAAAATTCTACAATGGTTAAATTAAAAATGTGGACAAGCTTTTTAATTTTAATACTTTTTTTTTCAAAAATGATTTGTATAAAAAACATTAAAATATATTTCTAAATAGTTTTATTATTTAATTTTAAATATTTTGATGATTTAGTTTAAAACAGACGTCCTCTACTACCCATTTATAGAGGTTCTTACGAAAATAATGTTTCTTTTAGAAAGACAACACGATAATATTATACAATTCAATGTAATATATTTATTCCTCAATAAGAACTATCCATTCTATGAAGGTAATTTCACATGTGAATCGGCTTAAAAATATTAATTCATTCGTTCATTCGGGTGTTAATTTAAGTATAAATTTACTATCTTTAAGCATTATTGCACACATTTAATTATTTTCCATGGTGAGAATACATTATTGACTGATAACTGTAGATTAATATTTTCCATGCTTTTTAATTTTAATACTCTTTTATTTGTTTTTAATATTTTAAGATTAGTTTTTTTTTATTTATAAGCTCTGAATTGTTTGCCAAGTACAATTTTTATCGGTATAATAATAATTATTGTTAAATAGTAAATATTAACGTAACGCTAATAAACTAAAATTCTCGCAAATACGAATACAAAAAAAAATAAAAAAAACCGAAAAATAAAATAAATCATTACACAATTGCATTGCAATTTGAATCGTTGATCATAAAAGTAATACTTTTTTTTATAGGCTATAAAATTAAAATTAAAATAATTGGAAAACATTTTATTTGACACGAAAACTGTTTTCAATGTCCACTGACTATTTAACGCCACGAGCAAGTTTATAGACCGTAAAACAAAGTCAAAATTATGACCCAAGGAGTTGCAATATGTTTTCATTTCTCCCTGTAAAAGATTTTCCCGAATGAAAAGCAGTAAATCTAAGCTAATCCCAACGCGTCACTCAAATAATAAAAAAAAAAATCTGAATCAGATAACACAATCCATTGTTTTAGTCAAGTGTATTCTTTGTAATGGTTCATTTTTAACTTTAGGTACTATTTAATTTTGACAGAAGAATAATACTATACCATAATATACAGATGACAGTTATATCTTTTTACTAATCAAAACGTAAAATAAAATAAACTTACTCTTCTTGCAGAAACAATGGAAAATTGCGAGTTTAGGTACCTACACAATATTATATACTGATGTAAAAGTTATAAAAAAACAAATTTTCCACAATCCTACATATATAATTAAAATCGTTTAGTCGTATGGTTTAAATTGTTTAAAACAAAAAAAAAAAATTATGATCTAATTTATTTAAATAAGTGTGCTGGAAACTATTGTTTAAAAAATATTAGGTTTGACATTGACTATGAAAACATGATATCTAACATGTACGAAATTAGCTATTTATCAAATATATCTTATTGCGATATGATTAAGACTTTTTCATTTATTATAAATTTCGAATTAATGTAAGTTGAACGATATTTATAAATATAAAACATCAGCGTTTATTATATGAATGATACGAATAGGTAACAAAAAAATGTAATACATTTTTAATTTGTCGATGTATGAAATCATTATTAATTCATGCAGATTATGTTTGGCGAATTATCGTAAGCCGTATTAATTAGACAAATAACTAAAACAAACCCACTGGAGACGTTAATCAATAATTTATTTCAATTGTGTTGAGTGTGTGCACGCGAATTTTATCAATGTCTTGATTCTGCGAATTCCTTTTTATTTTTTATATTATTCACATATAAGTATTTGTAACATATTTTTAATACTTAAAAACGGTGACAGAGTTCAGTATATATTTGCGATTTCGAATGGTTTACTATACTTTAAATCGTTTTCATAGAATATTATAATGCTTAAGTATTTTTATTTTTGCCCACACGATTTAAGTTAAGACGGTTTTCCATTAACTAGCGCATTGGCCAATACCGTACTTAAACACATTGTATGCTCTGCGAAAAGCATTTCTAGTTTTTCTCGTATTTCAATTATCTACCTAGATACAATAACGACTGCGTCGGCGGCCATGTCACGGTGAACAACGATTTTCTGTAGGTACCTATCTACGAACTTATATTGGCGCGCGGAAACAAACTTCAGTCGTCAAACATACTCCGCACTTGTGTGGTATAGAGCAGCGTGTGTAAAACCTCTTCAGAAATTATTACAAAATATCCTAAAATAATAACGATTCGATATATTATTACAATACTACGTACCTAGGGTATATACGAAATAATAAGACGACAAATATTTTCTTTGCAAAGCGAAAGTATTTTACCGCAGGTATAGCTGTTATCGATCTCTTTATATATTATTACCTATATATAGTATATATAATATAATATAATAAGGAGACTCGTGAAGCCGGAACTCAAAATTACTACGTCAACGAGTGACATGTCCAAACAGGAGGCTCGGGTATAAAAAATAACCACCTCGTGACATGGAAAGGGCGTTTTCCGATACGGCTTATGATAAATGACGGCAATGTCGCACGAGAGTAAAAACAATATATATCGATTGTTTATTTTCTTTCACTTTTTTTCCGCTCACTTATAATATTGTAATATTATATACAAGTAGCTAGCCTGCAGCAGGGACGCGCTCTCTATGTATGACAATAATAGTATAATACATACTGTATTATACGGTGTCAACAATATTCAATACTCACCACTGTGCAGCGATAATAATGTACTACAACAATAAGAATATTGTGACGATAATTTGTAAGACGTAATAGCGATGTAAATCGTATTATGCTTATTGATAATCGAACAAAATCAAAACGTTCCGGTATATTATTTTATCGTAATTTTTGTCCGTAATAATGTATAAAACGTTGGTGTCTATGTGTATAAAACAATATTATAATTATATGAAAATAACATAATCAAATTGTAATTTGTTTTCAATTAATGAAACAGACGTTAGAAATGATTATATTATTATTATGCACTGGTCCTTTTTTTTTTGCAAATGATTTCACATCATTAGGTACACAACTTGTTTTAAACGAAACAGGGATAATGTTGCAGCTGACTTGATCTGAATATAATAAGTTTTTGATTAGAAGAAGGATTAATTATAGGTGGTACCTATATATGAGCACATACACGTAAATGTTTATACCTACCGTTTAGATTAGATTATAGGGTATTTCGACGAGATTTTGTGATTAAACGACTAGATTATGCTTATTTTTTTCTACTTTAAGCTAATTTCATTTATTTGAAAACATACAAAACGTATCACAAAAACAGTAGTCAATTTTTCACGAGGAAATTTCTATACATTTTAGAAATATAATAGAAATTATAGAAGTTTCTAAATTTTGTTTTGTTTTGGGTGAATATTTTTTTCCATTCCCTAGTTTTGTTGGAGTGTTGTATTTAAATTTGGTATACATGCAACACGCCTTTAACTTTTTAGAAATATTTTTTTAGAACAACCTTTGATTTTAATTTTCTAGTAGTTCTAAATGTGTAAGATTTCAATTGTACAATTAATGTTTTGATAACATTACACTATATTATAAGAGTAGGATCTACAATTTTTTACTGCTTTCCGCTAATAAACTTCTAGAAACTTTAAAGTTAAATTGTTATATTCTTGCAAAGACTCTTGGTAGATGATTAAATCTTTACTTTGTTCATACTTATTAAAACAAGATAAATAAATTTTTATTTGCAAACAAGTGTCACGACGTGTTAAAAAATAACATCCTAATCATATTAAAATATTATATATACGTACGTATTCTATAAGGACATTGTTAGCATATTGTACTAATAACATTTGTTTACGAAGCAAATAGGGCCCTTGAAAATGGAGGAAACGGCATACAAAAAGTTTCCATTCATTCTAAACAAACACAAAACACACTGTATATAATAATAATAATAATAATATTATCATTATGTTTTCTTCTTGTATTTATTATACGCGCGTGTGCTATGAATGCGTATACCTTTACCTATCGACCTTTTTGAACCAATACAGATTTACCGGTCGTTTTAAGATAGCTTACACGAATTGTGATAGTCGTATAAAAGAAACATGATCGTCGCGTTACATAGGTATGTACGATATGACACGTGAGATTGGTATTCAAGTCACGTCCGCGAGTATTGGTACAAAAATACAAACAAACGGCAACGTTTTAAGTTGTTCGCCGTTTTTCGTTTATCGTTGATGGTATACCTATATGTACGGTTTGTGGTGCGTTCCGTTTAATAATCCAATATTTCGTATAACAGTATATAAATCCATGAAAAAAATTATATGGTAAAATTACAATAAACGACACGACTCGACGGTGTACGACTGCATAACCGTGCACCAATAAAAAAAAAATAATATAAACTCACAATTTTAATTCTTATTTTTTTTTTCTTTTCGGGTTTTTCTTATTTATTTATTTTTTTTTTACATTAATTAAAATTAATATACCTATAAATATTAATTAATTGAATTTTTTAATTTATTGTAAATATTGTAATATTTATTGTACGTATAATAAATTATGAATTATGTGAGTACTTAATTTTTATTTTTTTATTTGCGTTGTGTTTACAAATTCATTATATTTGATTATTTTGTTTATGTTTCGTATGAGATTACTTGTAAAGAAAACATGGACTATACAATGTTTATAATTATTTTAGACAAGTGGATTAACATAGTATAAGCACTAACATTTTTATTAGTCACGCACATATTATTTACTTGCCAATTATATAAGCCTATAGCACGTATTACCTCGTTATTGCTTTAGTTTATTGTGTAAACATATATATACACATATAAACTTACTAAAAGCCTACATCCTATTTCCATCGATTTACAACCGTATTTTTCGATTGAAAATTTAAGCATCAGGTGCTAGTGACATTTTCTCTACAGCAATTACATTGGTACTTTGTTTTTAATATTTAACACTGACGATTGAACAAATGTTAAAAATGATAATAAAAATAATAATAAACCTTTGTTCCATTTTATTATTTTTGTAAAACTAACACATATATAATTATTAATTTTGTAATATCTGTTATATCCTTTGTAAACTTTTAGATTAAAATCGGAAATCATCTTGAAATTAATCACAACTCTTCTCCATCACAAAAGTGCTACATATATATCATATAATATACAATAATAATTTTCTAAATACATAATATAGGTAACCCCTGCGAAATGTTTGCTACGTAAAATATCAAATAAGAGCTGTAATGCGTACACCAGTAATGTTATTATGTGTGTTTGAGTACCTACAAATAATTTATCGACAATTTTAATTAAATTTGGAGTAGGGATTAACATAACTATTATATAATGTAACAGATAATGCACTCGTACATACATCATGATATTATACGTATATAATTATGATCCACTGCGAATCGTCGAAAGCCTCCTGAAAATACTTGTTGTAAACCTACCGTATAATGTCCGTATGGCGTGTACCTACGCGCCACACGGGTATTGGTTATTATAATATGTACGCCGTTTATTATTATTATTAATATTATTTTTATCGAAATGTGACTCGTTATTGATTATAACAAGACACACGTGCTCGAAAGCGCAATTTTCCAAAACAGGCGGGCGACGGCGGCGTCAATAATAATATTTCATGTCCGTAAAAAAATAAATAAAAAAACTACGACAGATAATTATTACGGTCTGGGAAGTTGGCCAAATCATTATTATCGGTCTGACGTATCATTATGTATGTATTACGCTATTATGCTATGCACGCGTTAACGATAAAAACGAAAAATACAAAAACAATAAGTCGGTCGATCAGTCAGAGTGTGACCGAAGACATAATATTATATTGCAGTCTTGTGCGTGTGTATATATATATAATATTATTGTGTTGTGTACGCATTGTGAATTACGGAATATTTCTTCTCTGCACCGGCCCATACGTTTATCCTTCCTGCCGACGTACAGTATATAACCTTATAAATGTAATTTTTGTAGCGTGTAGCCCAGATTCTCGCTGACGATATAGCCTTGTCTACTTTTACCGATCACGCGCGTCTTCCTGAAAACGGCGAAATAATTCGATTTACTGATCGCACATGCGTGACCACTTGCCGTCGACGAGAAAATATAAAACACGACCCAGAGATAACGACATACAATAATGTATAGAAAAAGGCGTTTTATCTTTTGGTCCGTATTAGACGGGTACTTCCATTGCCGATTTTCGGTGACTCCAACCTCCGCCACTCCATTTTCGTGTTTATCAATGACAAGCGATTAAACTCGACAGTGTTGTAAAAACCGATTATCGATGTAATAAGTAAACGATATACAATGGCGTAGTTTATTTGATTGGCTGATGGTACGAGATAAATTTCTTTTAGTCGGGTGTTCGACAAAGTTGCGGTTCGCGTTTATGTGCAACGCATCGTCATCATCTCGATGTATGTTTAATTTTATCTTTTAAATGTATAGATTACAATATTCCCTGTTTGAGTGAAAATGCAAAGTTTTCAAAGCTGGCGCGTAACTATATTAAGACGCTCTACATATTTTTATTTCTTGCTGCGTACATCATATTTCAAAATAATAGTGTTTCAACCGTCGACACTATATACTTCTGTTGCTAGATTCACGATTTTTCAAAAAAAAAAAAAACATTAGCTGAATTAAATATTTAACGCGTGTTTCGACATGGAGTTTATTCTTCGCTTGTATAACATCAACGTTACACAATACACACATAGATACATTGTTGTTGAATAAACAATAAACGTTTTTTCCCCTATTCAGATAGTAGGTATATTGTTGTATCTTTGCCAACCACTTTTGCCATTTTTATGGTTCGTTTTAAAACCTGTAATATAGGTAGACCTTTATAATATATTATGAATACGTCGAAAATATACATTTATTATTTCAATGAACCTAACAAGTACCTGTGACGAATATATCACAATTTTTCCATAGCCACATTTGATGTGCATTGAAAACACACCTTAATGGTGAATTTTACGCGTTTTTACATATGCACGACAGTACTCAATGATACTGCAGGTCCTGGAATAAAAAAAGCTCTATCGTACCTTTATTTATTTTCCGTACGAATAAAACTGTTTACCTAACGCTTAATCATCGACAATTATCCAGTATCGTTTTTGTTAGTTATCTATTTATATTCCATGACGAAACAAAAGTGTTTTTGCACTGTAAACAGGTTAAAACTTAATGGTGTTCGGCTGATTAAGTCAATTATAAATTATTTTATGTTGTACAAACTAATTATTCTTTGCGCAAACCGTATTTGTATATGACAATGGGAGTATAAAATAATTAAGTTTTTCGTAATTATGTCTTTAGGGGCTTTATCATGATCATTATGTAAAGTCAGTTGTATGTAAAACTTGTATACACTATAAACATATTATATACATATATTTGTGTAACAATAGTTATTCGAAAAAATAATGAATATTTTAATTTTTGAATTTTCACTACAAAATGTTTATCTTTCTATATAGTTTTCTTTGTATAACAGTCATTAACATAAATATTAAGTATTTTACCGTTTCCAATTAAAAAAATATAAAAGTTGATTTGAATATGAAGTAAAAACTTAGTAATCGATAAGAAACTTTAAGGTAAAACTAATTAATAAATTATTATTGTTTTGTATTATTCGGTACAAAACTAGTATCTATCTCAACTCTCCAGGAATAACAATAATTGACAACACCTTATTAGTTGGGTACCTACTTAATTAATTGCTCTGAAATGCTCAATATACATTTGAATAATATTTTGGCAAACATTATATATATATAATTGCATATAGATAAACCCTAATGCGGTTATTTACTATTGAATTTATAGTGAATTATGTTTAAAACCATAACACAAATAGATATATTACAACTGTACAACACTTTAATTTAATTAGTCAATATTATATTAGTATACGAAATATATTAAACCAAAAAAGAATTATGAAAATTATATAAAACTGTCAACAAAACATATTACCTATCTAAAAACACATAACAGATGTGTACATGTAAAGTTTTTGAATAAAACCAGATATGAGAAATTACGAGTGAGAACTGAGAAGGGATTGCTTTTCATACAAAACATTTTACTTTTGTGTTTTATTATTAATACCTTTTAAATGTCTTAATTTCTAAATTATTTAAAGGAAATTAGTTTCAGGTGATATTATAATTTATTTCTCTATATACGTATATTGGAAAAAAAACAAATAACTGGCGCGAACAAACGATAAGAAAAACTTAAATTAGCTGAAATTTTTATATACATAGAGTAATAAAATATTACATTAATTAAGTGTACATTATACATCGAATCCCGTTACGCGTTTCTAAATTGTGTTCATTGGTTTTGCGATCAAATTGTAAAAAGGTCTGTTTGCGGATAAATAAAATATCTTGTAATATATTTCCAAGAATCTTCAATATTATGTTATTTTTGTATTTGTACGAATATTCCATACTGCACTTGAATAATATAGAACTTTGCTATATGCCATTGATTTGAAACATAATATATGTATATATATACATTACGACGCATTTTAACTTTATCGTATTCAACTAAATTTGTATAATATATATATAAATTAAATAGGTTGATAATATTTTCTGTCTTTAATATATACCAATAAATATATGAAATCATACTTACACGTGTATCTATATCATATATGATATTATATTTATTATTTGTACGTAATATTCAATATTATACGCAAACCAAACAATATTGTTTGACTATACACTACACTGGATCTGATTGTGCAAAACTTTCATAGTGTAATTTTTCCTATAATATTCAATGAAATTCCATTACTATTATAATAGTAGTATCAAATAAAAAAATATATATTCGACCAGTTGTTCGTTATTTTTTATTTTATTATTTTTCAATTCCACTACGTACAAATTATTTATTTTATTTTATTTATAATATTTGGTGCTTCCGTGTTAATTTACTCGTAGCGTTTGTATGATAAAATGTAAAACTAATTATTTAATATCATAGTATATAATCGTATAATAATCTTCAAGCATTATCTGATTTAACGGCGAGAGACGGGCTGATTGGCAAGATAATAATTATAAAATGCATAATAATAGCCTATAGCAGCGATACTGTAAAATTGAAAATAAAATATATTTTACCACAATACGCTGTGTTCGAAAAACGTAATAAGTCGGCTACCATAAAATAAATAATACCGTCAACTTAAAAACGATATCAGTATTATGAGAATTTCATTTGAGCGTTTACAAAATTAATTTCCTGATGTCGAGCATTAAACATCTCAAACGAATAAACGCACATTGAACAATATTTGGTCAGGTGTCAGGTCTGCAGTTACATCTCACTCGAGCCGCAAACAATCAGTACGCGTATAAAACGTAAAACGGTTGAAATGATAATAATAATAAAAAAAAATAAAAAAAAGAGATAGCGTTTTTCATTTAGTGAAAAGTATTTTGTGTAGGTCGGTATTACATAGGTATGTAATATATTATATTGTGATATTAAGATACACTATAATGTAATACGGCTACTGAGGCCAAGCATGAACGAAAGGCCGGATTACGAAAGCTTTAAAGACACGAATGTACAGAACCTGTTTACCTATACGTTTTGACGACGACTACCTTTTAAACCGCGGTAACCTCACAGAAAAATCCGTAAAACCGTGTGCACCCCGGCGAATAAAAATAATATTAGGTATATATATGTACACAGCGAATTTAACGTTCGGACCACGGTGAAAATTTATAATAACGGTTTCCCTCGACTTCAATATTGAAAAAAAAGTAATTTTTTTTTAGACACGGGTCTTAGTGCGCCGCTGGTTGACTCGAGTCGTTAAAATCCTATAAATAGTATATATCTCTCAACCGTTCCGCGCTACCGATTCATTATTACAACCGCATATTATATTTTATATAGCCAATAAACCGAGCGCAGGGTTGTAATAAAAATGACGGAACACCACGGCGTTCTAGACGATTAATTAAAGCGCCACATTAACCTGAAAATCGCATTTGTCTGTATGCCCGCTCAATATTGATATACGTCTGGATAATAATAATGCAACGTATAAACACGAACATTTATCTCTCATCGGTAATCATATCCCCGAACATAGTTTGTCGAATCGCGGTGGTACCGATACGTAAATCAATCACGTCTATTCAGGAAAATCCGCGCGATATTCATCTTATTTACATAAACATGAAATCAATGGTGGCAATATTATATAGTATTAAATAAAACACTATGAAATTTACTATATATCACTATTTGTGATAATATTAAACATGAAAAATATTATATGAACTAGATTTCCGTATTAGGAATACAATAAATTTATAGGCCTTATAATGTTATACGATTTTAAAACTATAATTAATCACTTATAAGTGTTATTAAAATAATATAGTATTTTATCGTTTGAATTCAATGATACACTTAATTATAGTCTACATTCGTTTAGAAGTACATATTTTATTATTTTTTTCAAGTTTTTATAGTAATACACAGACATATTAAATTATACTATGAAATTTATTTTATTGATTTTCACTTCGTACCCTTATTATGCTAAAGCTATTTTATTTTTTTTACATATTAATAAAATACCAATTATGAATTTAAGAAGAAAAAAAATGTGTTGATGGAAATTTTCTAGATTTGTAAAAATATATAACTACTATATAGGGTGGTATACAACAGTATGACGTAATATAACGGGAATTGCAAATATAAGTATAATAATGATATTCATAGGAATCTTTTTCATAACTGCTTTTAATAAACATTACAATTCGATGAAGTTATTGTGTATAGGTATACACACTTTATTTTATTCGAACACAACAACTACGATACGAAACGTAGAAAATACGTATTTTCGCGAAAACCCGCGCGAGGATTGCGATATCTAATATTATTAAATTATGTTTTTTTCGCGGATATCTCGCTGATGTTGTCATAACTGATTATGAATCGATTTAACGGTCAGTTATACATCAGAATTCGTCGACGTTGTAATAATAACATAATTAAACGGAATATCTGCACACATGTTTTCAAGTTTCAGCTCGACAAAGTGTATCCATCACAGTCGGTTGCAACTTAACGGTATCATAAGGATATATATATATATATATATATTATCATAATATACGTAAAACCGAAACCGATATTGTGCTCGTGCCGGGCCGGTTAGATGTATAGTGCGATGGAAATAAAAGAGAAACGCGAAGTCACGTCATCCCTTATATAGATCCTTTCCGATGTGTCTCGACGTCGGCTTACGCGCGGGTTACGTCGAAAGTGGGTCAAAAAGGGGTGGAAGCAATTGTTTGAAAATAATATTACCGCGCGTATACAATGGCGAATTTTACGTTCGGGTGACCTTGCGCAAGGCGGAAACCCGACGTGTACTCGGCGCGGCCGAAACGGCAGAGAGATGAAAAAGAAAAAAAATAATAATATGATAACATATAATAATAAATAAGACCTACGTAAAATAATCATTATTTTCGCACGCTCGTTAAGTATAATAACGGCACGGCGGCGACGAGGGACTGCATATTATAACAACGCGTATTTATATATTATTATATAATTAAACCTACCCCCACCCCCACCCACACATCCACAGGTGCGTTTGAAGTGATTGTTTCTGGAAATTATTGTTGTTTTGTTTTTCGTTTCGTTTCATTCCGACTTTGAATCCGACCGGATCGACGATCGCAACGGTTCGCATCGGTCGGTCGGTGCAATACGTCGCGTTACCAATGTGTGTGTATATATAGGCGCCACGGCAAACCTAACGTCGGTCATGGACCGTCTGCGTTCGACGTTCAAGCGGTCGCGGACGCCGACGGGCGCCGAGATGAAGACGCAGAACAGCCTGGAGGTGCCCAAGCAGGTGCGGTCGGTGTCGTTCGACGAGATCAAGTTGGGGTGCACCAAGCGGGACGAGGACGCGCGCAAAGAACGATCGTCGGGCAGCGTCGGCGGCGGTCACGCGGCGGCCGCGTCGTCGCTGCGCGTGCCCGCCGGCGGCGGCTCGGGACAGCGGTCCCGGAGCTTCGACTCGTCCGCCGCCGCCGCCAGCACCTCCTCCGGCGACCGGGACGACCCGGGTGTCTACCTGGAGGTGCCGTCGTCCAAGCACCAGCTGTTCCACCGGCGGCGGTCGTCCGGCGAAAAAGTGCCGGCCGCCGCGTCCTGCGTCCACTGCGCGTACCTGGAGGAGCTGTCCAAGATGAACAGGTCGTCGTCCGGCGAAGAGAACCATAGGTATTGGGCGACACGTCGCGATCGCTAATGCGGTGACGCTTTTTCTTATAATATGTCTTTTTTTCCACATCAATCTCGCAGTCTCCGTCGACACCGATACGGCGCACGCGCGCAATGCCATTCCGTCGTCGCAAACCGTCCGACCTCCAATATACGCGCGCGTATACTATATTATGCCTCCTATATGTGCGTACGATAGTATTACTATTGCTCCGACCAAGTGGGGTCCTGAACTTGACGTTTATATTTCGTATTAATTGCCGGGCCCCAAATTATATTAGGTACCTCTATACACTATGGTTGGGTCCTGGCGCGTAATTTGAAGAAAAAAATGCATCGCAATGTCAAGTATGCATAATTTTACCGCGTCAAATCGACCATATCCTAATAGTTACAAACAACACTACACCTGATCATCCCCCCTCCCCAAAAAAAAACATCTAATACCAAATTAGTGTGGTGACTAAAACAATCCAAGACTCAATTAAACTAAGCTATATTTTATCACGTAGTCTAGTATCATTCGGAACCCAACTCAGATGAATATAATATGTACATGTTGGCCACGGCTTAATAAGCATCTATTATCAATAAAAACGTTTTTCGACGTCTAAACAATGGTTCATATAGTATTTTCTAAGACATTGATGGCGGTCACGACAAGAGAATCATCCCGTTTCGACAGTGCGGGATAGATAGGGTTATGGGCAGAGGGTAGGTCTCGAGCGAGTGTTGTGTCACCGCGCACGATAACAATATCTTATTATTGGGACGCACGGTCGAGGCATGTGGGTATGGTTTCAATGGATATGGTTTGTAAAGGCGGAACGGGTATGGGGAACGTGGTAAGTGTACTGTACGAATCGGCGTATTTCTTTTAAACTTAGAGGATTCGAGTTCAGATGTCGGCAATAAGACCGAAAACGGCGAGGCTTATTTTACTATTGTTACTTCTGTAACGATCCCCCAGATTATTCTTGGATCTATTTATTTCGATCGTTGTAATATGAATACAATTTGTACTATATATATTTTTATGTATGTATAAACAGTTCAATATTTTTAAATAAATTGCTTATAACAAGCTTGTGACTCGGATTGCCATAACTCTATAGTCTACGCGCATATTGTTAATAAATGTGATCAACAATAATCTTAGTTATATAAAAATGTATATAAATTTGGAATTATAGTTTGCAAGATACGTTTTTATTTATATAAATTCAACGCGTATAAGTTTTGGACTGAGACTCAATAAGTCTGACAGTATTATTTATTCCTAAAGTAGAATCTGAAATATTATGTGATCAATTTAAAACTATGAAAATGTTCACGAAATTCAATGTTCGAATGTTTATTAAATTTGTTTATTCACACGTAAAATCTAGCTTTGAGAAAATTCATGAACATGGTACATCGTGAAATGACGGTATTTTTCAATATTCTTTATCGAAAATATGTTTAGTTTTACAATATTATAAAATACGTAATTACATTTAATACTGGCGATGTATAATGCATTGTCGAAGACTTTTATTTTATTGAAATTACGAAAGACGTATAATATATTATTATTATTATTATTATTATTATTATCTACGCCAACTGAATACCGAATCACGATGGAAAAATATATTTGGCCAAATAATAAACCGTGTATATATACTATATAGGTATAAAGATAATATATACTTCTATCATCATTAATGCTTAGAGTTATTTCTGTTCTTTTGGCCGACACCATCTCCGTTGTTCCTGTCGAACATGATAATGTTTTGCCGTTCATATAAAAATTCCGAACAGTGTTATCAGCGTTAAAATTAATTTTGTGTCGATAGCCCATTGAATATTCAATAATATTTTACATTATTCAGCAGGTATAACTCAATAATAATAATATTAAAAACGCGAAAATATTTGATTGAGCTCGGCCTCTTAAATAATATGTAGCAGTATAATAATATCGATTCCCCACCCCCACCCCGCTACACCACCCAATCATTAGATAATACGCTACCATTGTTGTCAGGGCTGCCACGTGTACACCCCGTCCATAATAAAATTATACGACAATTTTTGTTCGTTTTCAAGTCTCTCTCTTTCTTTCATAATAAATAACACTAATTTTTTATTTTTATTCTCGACGGAAATTTATTCGCGATCTTAAATATAAACATTTTACTCACACGAACAGTCGTGGTGAATGAACGTCGTTTTTTGTTCAGGAGAAGAACTAAACAAACAAACAATTTTCCGACACAAATAACAATAAACGAAGGTTTCGATCGCACCGCGAGTTGCAGTGTATAAAAAAAATAAGTTTTTGAAAATAATAATATTTATTATGATGATGAAGTTTTGAGAATCAGATTTCAATATTGAGGACTCCCTTACATACTATTATTAGAGTACTTCCCTTCCCAATTCTTGAGAACAATATACCTACATAATATATTATATTAGACGGATGAAATCGAATACGAATGTAGCGAAACCAGCCTTGTTCGGGCGACATCGAACGCGAGAAATCCGGCGATTTTTGCGAGTGGGTTGGTCGTGATGGTGAAAAATACGAGTTTTTTTGAGGGGGGGTTGGGCGGTACATGGCGACGCGTGCTATTCGGTGGACGACGGAAATTAGCCGAGACTGACCTACGCGCGTATGTGTGTGTGTGTGTGTGTGTTGTTTGAACGCAGTCAGAGATCGTTAGCGTCGACGTCGGCCAGCGAGGACATGGAAGACGAGGACGACCGCGGTTGTCAGATCACCGTCACCGTGGACACCGACCTCCAAGACGATCCCGCGGCGGCGGCGTCGGCGATCCGTTTGTTGTCCGTGGCCGACGGACGAGCCGGTGACGCATCGTCGCCGTCGCGCGATTTGGAGGAGGCGTGCGTCAAGAACCAGCTGACGTTGGAGCTGACGCCGCCGGACGAGTACCTGCAGGGCAACCGGCGGCGGTCGATCACGTCGCCGAAGCTGGAGCGACAGGAGGCGTTCGTGGTGAGCGACCCGGCCGACCCGGCGGCGGTCCGCGACCTGTTCCTCACGGTGCCCGACCTGAAGCGCGACCGGGCCGCCAGCATGGACTCGTGTTTCATCAACAAGCCCACGCCCGCCGGCAAACCGGAAGAAGTAGTGCCCGTGTCGCCCACGCAGCTGCTGCTCGACCCCAACTGCGGGCAGCCGGCCTGCAACAACATCAGATCTCGGTCGGTGGACATCGTGTTGCCCACCGACCAGCAGGCCCGGTACAAGGCGCTGTCCACCAACAATCAGACGTCGTCGCCGCCGTCCGCCGTGCCCGCGCACAGGGTGCCGCCGGACAAGGGGTGAGTATATATTGTTATTAATTGATGTTGTTGTTGTTGTTGTTATATTATTTATTACGCACGTGATTGACCATAATTTCGTTTAAAATATGTCGGCGAAAAGTTCGACTTGACGACGACGACGACGAGTGTTGTTCTACAACGCAGTCATGTCAACTTTCGTGTTTTTTTTTTCCGGTTATTGAGTCGTACGGGCGCGATAGCGCATCCGATCGCGTTTCTCCGGTGGGATTTGTCTCGATCACATTGACATTTCTGACAGTCTCACGCTTTTATACATCTCACTAAATAAAAATTATATTACACTCGAATACTCGATTTTAAATAACATGTTGTGTTAAGCGATCGTAGTAAATGCATACGTTTATCAGTTTAGCGACACAACGCGTACGCGAATCCGATTTTATTTTTAATCTAGAAAATATGTTAGAGCGCCGCTCGACTGACCGCCGTCGCGTTAGATTTTTAGAAAATTAATTAATGGCTTTAGTTAAAATAAATGTTCTAATACGTTTGTACTTAACTGCTGTCCAAACCGTTTGTACACACTATACGCAGTCGTTAATACTTACATCATCTCTCGAATATATTGTGTGGTCCGACATTTAAGATGACCATCTGTCGGTTCAATATTTTTAAACTATAATATCTGGACCGTCAAAAAGCACTTTATCTGTCTCGTCTAAACACACAATTATTCGGTAATTAATATTATTGTTATATCGGCCCGTCATGTATCGGGTTCACTTAACTCATGGTAGAACGCATGGTTACACAGAAAAACGCATGTATCCCATGCCAATAATATATCGATTTTTTCCGGAAAAATACTTCAAAAAACGGTCGGAAGTGATTATCTCGATTACGAGTTCTTGGACAAATCGCGAACTCCTATCGAAATTTAATACTAGTAGTACGTACGTATATAATATTATAATAGATGCGATACTATTGTTTGACTTTAATATTATATACATTGCTTATATTGCTTATAATAATATGATCGTTCAAATCATTGTTTTATAATTATCTATATTATAAAGCAAGTGGATATATAAAAAAAACCTAAAAACAAACATATTATAACGAGTTGAATGGCCAGTTTTAAAACGTTTTCGAAACACACATGTATCTATAATATTACTTATAATCATTACGCCGCGCGCCGACCACAAATAATTATGTGCTTAAAAATAGTAACTGGACTGGATATTATATTATTATACTTGTATAGAGGCGTGACGTCGTGACGTATCGCTGAAAATGAGAATTCATCTGGTAATGCACTCTTTAAAAACGATCTCAAATAGGTTTTCTATTATAACAGTAATACATTAGGTATACTGTTTAGTATAAAACTAAAAACAGGTCGTCCAAAATAAAAAATAGTGATCTCTTTGGTTTCGTCGAAATTCCAGTGAATCATTTCTTAGCAATACAATTCGTTATGAATAATATGGTTATTATAAAGTAGTTTTATGAAATAAAATATTATCCTTTACTATCTCGTGTGTTGGCGTGGCCAAGACAATATGTATTCTGTAGAATTGCATAAAATATGGTCTCGTGGACCAGGTTTAAGTTTTATTTCTAGGTCGTCAGTAAAATGTTAATAAAAATAAATAAATTTGTCATATTTTATTATGTGTTTTGATTTGGAAAAGATTACCAATAAAATCTGTTACGCTTCAATACGGCGATGTTGCATTAATATAGAATGCTTATAAAATGTGTAATGATAAAACGATAAAATTTGTATATTACAAACACCAAATTTCGTAGAAATATATTTTAAAATTTTCATTTATTTTTAATATAACTTGTATTTGTTTATTTTATTACTATATTATCTTATTATTAAATATTGGCATACAATTGACAAACGACCGCAATACAAATTATTAATTAATTTTTAACCGCGATTAATGTAGTTACATATTTAATTAAAATATGTTTCAAAATATAATACATTATAAATACGGGGATTAATGCATATATTATTATTATATAATGAATTAATATAATTTAGCCATCAGATTGTGTAATTTTTTTTTCACACAAACAAGCGTAACAAAATCGATTTTTTTGTTCTAAACAAAAATAATTCCAAGTATTTACATGTGCTTTGAGATATAACATTAATGTAAATATTTTCAAAAATGTACATTATAACGATGTCCTAGTTTTTACCAATATATCATTATTTATATTATATCTGCGGTTCGCCAAAAGTTCGTGGCAAAATGCATAAAATTAAATAAGAAAAAAAGTTTAGACGTTGTTTTGACTTGTGTTATTTAGCTCGACGACAAACCTTATTTAATTAGTAGTTTAAAACAAATAACTAACACAATAGTTTTCTAGACGAATCATACATGAACGATTTTTAATCTCCACGTTTATTTTTCATTTTTACCTATATTGGTCGAATGAGACATATTATACGCATATATTATAATGGTGTTGGTCACGTAAAATATTATCATTTGAGCGTCGAAAAAAGAAAAATGCAATCTTTCGACGTTCTTGCCGTCTTGTCGCGCAGTGTACATGCGCGGCACTATAGCCGTGTTTTGCTGAGTTCTCGACAAAATCGATTCGTCTTGTTGTTTATAATCGCTCATGACAGTGTATAATATAATAATAATAATAATAATAATTACTGTTATTATTGTAATAATAACGCCGAAGCTGTATAAATATACATAAATAGAACGAAGTTGTCAGACTTCAGTCAAATACCTAGTTATCTCACATCGACAGTCCGTATTTCACTTGTAGTGAATAATGGCGGTTGCGGGGCTTCGGTCCGGGATCTCAGGATGTTGCGGCGTACTAGAGACGATGGTCTCGGATCCCCGGAGTCTCTCTACTCTATGTATATAATACACGCACACACGTATTGCATATATTAACCCTGTTATTATAGCATTTATGAATATAAGCAATAAAATATAATAATATAGTCTGGCAAGAGATGGTATAAGTGACTCTACACGAGGTTGAAATAATTGGTATATTATGACGTAAGTCTAGACGGAAGTGTCTTCACAAGATAAACAATATATTATCAAGTTCGTTTTGTTAAGTAGTAATAATACTACTGTATAGTTTTATAAAAACCGCAGTGGATTAACGAGTAACACAATCTAAAGAGTGAAATTTCACGATTAAAAGTTATTATTTTCCCCTTTATTGTTTTTCCATTCGTTAATAGTACTAAAGTGTAGCCATAAATAGTAATAATAATTTTTTTTTCCACAATTTGAGTATACATTTTTAAGCACACTTAACCCGTAGTTGAATTGCTTGAATCTTGAATTTATTCGAGTTCTCGCTATAGAAACTTTTAAGTAAGTCTAGTAAATAGTTTTAAAATCGATTGTGCTCGCTAAGGATTTTACAATTGCGCAATCATTATATCGATGTTTTATTATTTAGAATTTACAGACCTATATAAGTAAACACCATGCGCATTATAATTTATAAAGTGCGATTGACCATTTGTAGTTGATGATTATAAGCTTAGGAATAATAAAGATTTATATGATAAATTAATGTAATCGTAAATGATTTTAAAACTTTATGATTGGACTCAGATCTTAACGAAGAAGTTAACGAAATCGGACCATTTTCAAAACAGCAGCGACTGCAGTGTGTAATTATACGTACTCCGCCTGGTTGAAAAAACACAATTTTAGTGGAAATAATAAAAGTGCATAATCTTTTAAAAGAAAAAACTCCATAAATTGAAGTGTGAAGTGACCAAGAGAGTAAGAGTGTAGTGTGGAACATCGCTTCATAGTGAATGCCATAGATTTGTTCATGTTAAGTTATAGATTTACGTCCTGAGTCTAAGGTTAAGTCTGGTTTATCGGTTATTTTCCTGTGTTTTATTTTTGCCGTACTTTTGCTCTATCAAATCATTTTCACTTCATCTTTCGAGGGTTTGCATATAAATTATTTAGTGATGCCGGACGAATCAAGTGCGTGAATATTATTATTTATTTGCGATCCTCATCGACCCCGATCAAACAAAAACCCATCGTCACCCATTTACCGAAATACTACGAACCGAGAGAGTCTCATCAAAGTTCACGTCATTATGTCAACTATATAATTCACAGGGATAGACAGTTACATGCATATGCTTCTACAGCGATTTTCTGCGTTATTTAGAATTAATTATGAAATAAATGCCGCGATGATGATTATTTCAATAATTAATAACTCCTTTGTATAAATTTGCAATGAAAATAATATCTCTTCGTCGATATAATATAACTAACTCGAGTTGGCAAAAACCGGTTGGAGGACGTGACCGCGTGAACGTCGTTAAGGATGCTCCATAGTAATAACGCCTAAAATAATTGTGTTTACATAATATTATTATAATGCGCGTTTTTTTTTTTTTTTTGTTCGACCATTTTTCGATCAATATTTACGCTAACCAAAAAACTTTTAGGTATGAGTATTTTTTTCTATATAAAACGCTATCGTACCTTCTACATGTGATAATATTTGCCTTTTACAATTTTATTTTATTTTATTGTTACTTGTAAATAATTACTCGAACGCAATAGTTTTATTTTTATTGTTATGTATTTTTTATACTCGTTTTTGTATAAATATTTAATCATTTTAAAACTATCAAGTTACGACCCTGAAGTATTTATTACTCAATCTTACAAGATGAAAACCATTTAATTTTAATTGTTTTTTTACTCGGTTTTCACTGTATTGCAAAGTTCGTGTATCCTATTACATGGTCTTATTATATTTTTTTCTTTACATTTCCAAATATTTTTACTTCACTATTTTATTCATGCTTAACTAATTAAGAGTGTATGCATTTTATTGACAAACATACCAATAATTGTTTAATTATAAGGTTGTTAGACGTTATTAATTATGTACAAAATGGATTTAAGAAAAAATGTCTAACCTATGACGTATATCTACTATTGTAGCTGGTAATGCTTGATACTTATTTGAAGTTAGTACATATACTGAAATAGGTATTAACATAAAATTGTCATTTCAGCAGAATAGCAGATAATAACGTTCAGAATTTCAATTGGTAATTGGTTATGCAAAAATGTATTATATTATGCATACAATTTCGATCGAATCCCGTCGTGTTTTGTTCTATTTTTTAGTATTAATACATATTTTAGCTGAATTATTAAACTATAAGTTAATTACAATTTAATTTAATCTTTGAACACGAGAATTGGAACTAAGATTGAACCCCTAGATTCATGATAAATAATAGTTATACATAATATATTATGTGCTGATGGTGAAGTATTTCTAATAACATGACATGTATGATAACTTTTCTTGTATCACGTAGATATTTGATATATTCTTAGAAAACATAACCTATACCTGAATAATTAAATTTCCAGTATAATTTATAGATATATTATAATACAGGTAGATACTATTTTATTTTGTGTGAATTAATTAAATTCCCATAACTTAACGTGAAAATAATAAAATACTACGTAATTAAGTTTTGGGCATAAAATAATTAAGTCCTAAGATTATTTTAAATAAAATACAAAATTTACCTTGTCAAAACAACTGTAAGTCGTTTTTTAAATGAAATTATTTTGATATGAATATTATTTAATATTATTTTGAGAAATAAAATAATATAACTTCCATATTATCTCAATAGGATATTAAAACTTTAATAATTATATTCAAAAAATTAAATTAACGTCTCACATTATCTTCCTGAAACGCGGGCCTCATTTACATGCTCTTTGGTATGGACAAATAATGATCGTAAATCCAAAATCCTTCTATTTTAAATGCAATTCTATGCTTTATTTATCTTTATTTATCAATTTATTAACATTTTGATACAAATTCAATGCATTCCTAAAAATGAGAAGTATTCATACTACGAAAAATGATATATATGTAAAAAAAAAAGCAGCTGTTGCTTTCAGACAAAATAATATGATTTTAATATACGAGTATTGTACAAAGTTTACTCATATATTTTTACCAACATAAGAAATTCAATTTAATCATTACTTATATTTATTTATTTATTTATACACAAGACGTAAAAACTGAAATATATACATATTTTACATAGTACTATTTACCCATTAATTATTATATTATGTCTTTAGTAACTGAATTATACATAATATATTACACGCATAAATAAATTTTTTTCAATCAACATGAAAAATAACGTTTTTAACTACACCTGTAGAATTATTTTATTACGGACAGTAGTATTACCTAAGTCTATTAAAATGTGAAAAGAAGATGATTATTTTTTGTAATTTGACTAGAATCAGTATTTAAAGATGGACTAAATTAGGTAGTATAAATCGATTAGACATAATATAATTTATAACGCATTTCGATATGTTTACTGATACTTATATCATATTCTCGTGTGACCAAAATTTAACTCGATTAGTAATGTATATCATTTATTCCACAACGGAACCAACAGTAGAGAATTGAATTACCGATATATATATGTACAATATACATACATATCATACTCAGAATTCTTAAGTGCGCATAATGAAAGCGCATTTGGAATTGTCAACGCGACATTTCGGAATGTGAAATATGAACGACTCGCAGTAATCACGTGGAGGTGATCGTGACCAAGTGACCGCGCGGGATGGCGAGTCACGATATTCTATCGCTATAAATATAAGCGATCTATGAATTTCTTTCAACGACGTAAATTAGTTTACAGCCACACGGCAGATGTAATACAGTTTATTTATATCAAAAGTATAGATATAAAGCGCTTATTGTAATATAATGAAGCTGATTAGGATATATAATAATATTAATAATACATGGTGGGGCACTGAAACGGCCGATTTTAAAAATAGATTTTCTCAGTAGTAATTAAGATAAGAATTCTCACTAAATACTATTAGTTCAAAGACAACATGCCATTTAGTAAACATGGAACAGTGGAGTGGTAAACAAAGTGCTTATCATGACGTGCGACATCCCACACGGCCCGAGTATCAATAAATGCTATTCAACAAATTTTTGGAAATCGCATTATTTCCAAAAAATAAATGGTGATATTCATTGGCCACCTCGATCACCGGATTTATCAGTATGTGAATTCTTTTTGTAGGGGATATTTAAAAAGTAAAGTCTATGCACAGAAACCTCGAAATATTGATGAACTAAAACACAAAATTAAAGAAGAAATTTCCAGTACGCCTTTGGAAGTGATACACCGTGTAGTGGAAAATATACGAAGTAGGCTAGAAGAGTGTTTGAGAAGAGATGGCCATCATCTTGAGGACATAATTTTTAAAAAATAAATGGCATGTTATATACTTCATTATAATAAATAATAATTAATTTTTATTTGGTTTTTTTATTTTATAATTTGTCTATGAAAATCGGCCGTTTCAGTGCCCCACCCTGTATATAAACTACTGTAAGCTGGTACGAGAATCCTAGAAAAAAAAAATGAAAATTGTGCGTTTGAAAAAGAGCGTTTGTGAAAATATTGTCGATAATAGAAAAAAATTTAATATTTTAATTAATGTAAAATTGATTTATAAATAAGTTTATTATAATACGTTGGTGTTTTAGTACTGACCAAATGACAAATATAGTTAACTTAAGATAAATGTTATGAGTTCATATCACTTGGTTTGAATTAATATAATATGTATTATTTTATAATTTAAGTAGATACAAATGTGTAAAGAGTATACGAACTGATGAATTGTCACTGTCGGTTGATACTATAAAATATGTACATTTATCAGAATCTAGGGGAAAATATGATACGCATTTTACTCAACATGTAATTTGGGATGGAAATTGTCCCACGGGCTAGCGTGATTCTTGGCTGAGTTGTTTCATAAGCTATGGATGTTTTTAATCGAGTACTAAGTATAACAATGTGTGGTAATTAATTAAAATTCTAGCGCGTATACAAATATGTTGACATCGTTTAACTCTAATGGGATAACACAAAATGTATACGGATTATGGTGATAATTTATTGCGTATGGCTTATCCGCTTGATGGTAAACATGAATAATATTTCGGTAAATATTGGCCGTGATGGCATACAACCACATTCACGGTATACAGTTACATATTATTGTGTAATTTAATAAAACGTGGATTTTGCGATTCCGACGGTACCTATTCGAGTATTTCAAAGGGCGACAATAGTCTCAGACATCAGTTGCAGCACACAGTGACAACGGACGTTGAATTTCGCAAAACACATACATATTATTCATATTATTAAATACATTCCAACTGTACGAGCCCACCCGGCTTATTTAAAGTTCATACGCAAATGAAAATATTATTATTATTATAATTTCCAATAATCAATTGTTTTTATAAAGTTAAGTTATTTTTTCTATTACATGAATTATAAACAAAAAATATATTTTTATACCTAGAAATAATTATTTTTTATTTTTTATTGTACCTTACATATAAAATACAGTCAGTAAAAATAATAATAATTGTATAACGTATATGCGTTCAAATTGAAATCGCGTTGGAGTTTAAAAAAAAAATGAACCATTAAGAAATGCGAATAACGAGAAAATGAAAGAAGCTAATGACGTTAAAACATGACATCAAGAAAAAGCAGATGGCGAAACGATCAATCATCCTCAGTATAAGATAATAATAAAAAATAATAATAATAAAAATAACCTGAAAGTAAAAATTATTACAACGAAATAAATACCATAGTCAGGCCTTATGTACAGTTTTTAATTTTGTGTTTTCAAAATATACCAAGTGATTGTTGTACCCTAGTAATTAAGCAAGTACCTATACACTTTTGTTTGTGCGTCTATATCAATTAAAACGTGGAAAACGCCAATAATAAAATATATAATTATATTTGTCTTCGAAAACTCTCGGTCCGCTTTAATTTTAACGATGGCGGAGTGAAATTCTGTGTGGTAGAGAAAACACGGTTGGACAAGCCGGCTAAAATGTCAAAGTAAGCTGTGCACTTGAGGCAATGACTCGTTCAATTTTTTAAACTCTTTGGCCGTACGCGTGTTGTTTGTGTTTTGCGAAAAAAAAAACACCATAATGTAGAGCCATTGAAGTGTAAGTGAAATATTAATTCACTGTGATTGCAGACAATGTGAAAAAAAAGTTTGTAAACGATATTTTATTTATGTATTCATTCACGCCCAAAAACTATATATAATTGTACACTATTGGAAAATATAGTGACCGTAATAATTTAACGTTTAGGGGTATAGAAAAAAAATGTATTGGATCATAACTAAAAATCGGAGACGGAAAAACGATTCACTAAAATGTAATGAACTATTCGCGAATCACTAAATCATGTTTGAGAGGGGACTAATATTGATTAATCGAATCATTAAAGTGATTTTTTAAGATAATAGGCATTATAAAAACAAGGGTCCAATTCCAACTTTAACTTTTTTATGGAAACAAAAAACTCTAAAGGAAACTTTTTTTTTGTAGTATATTTAAATATTTTTATAATCCATATAATGTATTGTTCATTAACTTTTTTTGTACCTCGTGATGACTGATGAGCTAAATTTATTAATCGAAAAATATATTTTAAACTTGATAATCAGATTTAAACGTATTTTCAAATAGTGGAATATTATGCTCTTGCTCTATATTATAAGTTTCTTATTTGCATTATCGGCGAATTAAAAATAAGATATTTAATTTTCTCCTGACATGGACAATAAAGAAGTTATAATTATCGACAACAACGTCTCAACGTTATTAAAATTCTAATTTTTAGATAACTATTTTGTTTCGTTAGGATGAAATTAATTTTACTGATTCGATACTGAAACCGAAAATCCAAAGTCCTACCTGTACGTGTTGAAGGTACACTACACATATTACGTACGAATAATTCACACGGAAACAAAATTTAACTACGTTTATTTAGGTTAATACACGCGTAATAATATTATGTTAATAATAGATTTACTACGACTGTACTTCGTTAATTTTATGTAAAGCACAAGAATGCGTGTGAAAAAACATCTGAACTTTACTATAAGGACAATAAAACGCTTAAATCCGCGACACGTTGAACACTATTCACACTGTGATCTTTTTATATAATATTATGTCAAATTACACTTATCATAATATTATTATATTAACGTTGACGAATATCGAAATACATAATAGATCGAAAAATGTTATATAATTAAGGGAAATCCCCCAGCTTAATTGACACCGATTGAAGATTAAATTATATATTATAATTATTCAGAGTTCGAAAGTTTACGTCAATTGGTCATAGACAGTTTATTTATTTATCATGATAAAATTAGTCAATTCAAAGGACAGTGAATAATTTAAATAATTTACGAATAGTAGGCATAAATAGTTTTTTTACTATAAGTTATTGATAATTTTATTTTATTTTTTTTTTGCATAAAAATAAACACTATTATATTATACACACTATAAGAAAACTATAGTATGGTATAAATATTATAAAATTTCATCGTACACCATTCTTAAATTTAATTACATAGAATTAAAATTAAAATACTAAATAATTTCACTAATTTCTACAATATGCAAGTACCTACTATAATAATTGAAAATATACACAAGTCACAAATATAACGAACAAATTTTATATCAAGTTTATTTTATTTAGTCTTAAAATGAATGTACGAGTATTATTTATTTAAGTAATATTAAATAACTGAAAATTTAAAAAAAAAATTCATTGTTCGATAATCTAATATTATATTTTTATTTAAATTTAATATCAGTTTAGGCCAAATTTATGTTCTATTATAATATATTACATATATAATATTATTAAATCTTCTTGTATACCTATATATTACGTATATAAATTATATTTAATGGGTATAGCATATACACTGTGACGATTCATAATATCTATGTGTATTACTCGCTGGAGGTGTGTGTTGAGGGAAACGAATATAACCTAACGAGATATAAGAACCACGGGACTATTATACGGGGACAATATGTTTTTCCTTCATCTAGAACATTATATATACCGTCGTATGTTTTTAGGCGCATTGCGAAAGTTCAAACTGTCGGTTTTTGCAAACTCCACACGTACGCTCCTGGGGTTTTATACCTACGACCGTACAGTGTATAATATAGTATTTCGGTCGTTTCCAAAAACAACGGTTAAACAGTCTCGATGCGGTAGATGAAAAACATCTAACGTTGGAGGTTTATAATAAAATAACGTATAAATACGGATTTTGCGTTTTACTTAAGGCGTTTACCTCTTGTTTTGTATCCGATTCGATTTACGTTATTTATGTATGTATTCGTCAACACGGTGCATCGTGTATACATTTTTCTTTTCTTTTTTAAGTACCTCTGAGAACTTTATCAAATAATATATTTATTATTTTTTTTAACAAAACGTACACAGAAAGGTTAATAATTATCGTTATAAAAATAGGTATAGTTATAATATAATACCGTTATGAAAAAATAAATATATATATTCAAAATTGACGCGAATATGTGACGATAGTTTTTCAATTTGATCGAATTAAAAAATTTACGTTACTTCGATATCGACTACAGAGTAATTAATGAATTTATTAATGCTTATAATTAAATCGAAATGAATGAATGTCTACTATACATTATGTGCGACAGTGCGATACACTTGAACTTTATACACTGCATTCTGTTATATACAAGAAATTCACGATATAATTATTATGATCATTTACACTTAGTTGTAATAGCAGAATGAATCAATTTTTTTTTTTTCAAAGTTATCAATATGTTATGTATTATGTACTCATATATTATGTATTATTAAGTCAAGTATTACACTGTGTCATATATACAAAATATAGCTGTGGTATGTTCCACTAACAATTGTATTATCATATTATTAGTTGTAGTAGTATAGTATATATTTATTTCATTATTTGTGTACATCGTTATTTTATTCGTTAAAGTAGGTAGGTACTCATATTTAAAAAAATATTTAATTCATAATATTGATGAAATATTATTTTATTTACATTTTAATTATTAACTCTTTAAAAAGTATACTACTAAAATTTATGTTACATTAATAAAAAATTTACTTTTCTAAACTAAATATAACTTAATCTTAATTCGAAACTATCCTTTATCAATTGAAATAATTGGAAGACCCACTAAAACTTGTAGCTTGAAACTTATTTCTGATGTGCTAACCACTATATATGTAACCTAGCTACGTCCTACATGCATAATTTATTTATTTTACATGGTGTTATGGTCAAATGAAATAATTGAAAATGGGACTTGTAATAATTATATTATGGAAATTTATGAAACTTGTTTCTTCATTAAAAGCATATAAATGTACACCTAAGAATTAATATGCTTTAATCAAAAGTAAAATATGTTTATTACTCCCGTAAGAATGATTACATTTTACAATTTACATTTCCACCATAAAAGTATAAAAATTATCAAATGGTATATTGTGTTAATTTAAGTAATTATACTATATTTTAAATTAAAATTTTTCTACTACGTTTAATTTTAATACAACTAGACTCGGACATAGATTAAAACAGTAGGTTTTGCGCGTCTAATAAATTCTTCTCAGTTCACACTAGTCTAATTTACATTTAGCACAAAAATGGAGGTAATAATTTTCATACAAAATTACCCGAGTGAATATATTTTTCGCCAACAGATTATGTCTAAAAAATATATAACTATTATCAACAAAATATAAAATCTCTTTATTATTTTGACACAATAAGCTATTTTAAATTATTTTTTTCATAGTATACATCAGTTAAATAATAAAAATATTACACACACATAATAATCTACAGTCTACAGTACCTATAGCGTTTAAGTGAACGTATTTCAGTTTTTCATTTAGGGCATAGCATCATATTCGAAACATTATTATTATTATTATTCTATATAATACAAGTAAATACTATAAATAGTTTTTGTTCATTATTTAACCATTATCGAAATATAAGTTGCTAAATATAAGGTGCTGAAATCTAACCTATAACCACAGTAGCGGTGGTGTCAACTAGTAAACGAACAATTTTCCATTCACTGTGATGACATAACTATCTAGATTACGTCTTGTAACCATCTGCCGTTAGTACGATCGTAGACGGTTTATTTGATAATATTACATAACAAACGACTTTTAACGATATCAAGTCTGGTTCCGATTTCAATTTTTGTTTTCAATCTTTAAAGACTATGGACTATAATAAATGTCCAATAAGTCTACTCAAACACCTTTAAAATGTCGCTCTTAGGAGTGTGATCTCAGATAAAATATATACCTAAAACAGGAATGTTTCAAACTGTAATCATTTAATTAAATTGGACGAATAAAATCTCTTATAGCTCATATATGTTCTCATATAACATCTTCAGGACTCTAGATTAACGTATCCTCTAGCGTTCTTATGCATTTTTTGTTTTCGTAAAATTATATGAATCCAAATAATTTAATGAATTGCCTAAGCATTTATTCAAAATTTAATTTACATTCATTGTTTTATTCTCTGTTAATTCTTTTTTCAACCAACTTGACTCTTTGAAACACGGAAACTATTTTCTTTAACAAAGATTTTCATTTCAATAATTTTAAGTATTAAATTATATAAATTTAAAATGTGTTTATAGAACAATATATTTTGTCGGTATACATTCAGAGTTAGAAAAGTTTGCAAAATTTGGCAAAATAAGTTTGTAAATACGAAAACTCCTTATTTTGTTCCGAGAGCCAATTGAAGTTCTATGACGTCATTCAGTTTCGAGTTCAAAATAACTTTCTCGTTAAGAATAATTACAACATTATTATATCCATGTAATGGACTTCCAATGTTTTACAAATTAATAACTGTATATTGTAATTACCATTACTGCAGGATATTGTCTCGTATATACAATAGGACCTAAAAAGTTTTGTTTTTAATACGAATGTTTTCGTTTTCATTTTTTAGTTTAATTGCCACTACACCATGGCCATAACAACATCGATTGAAATATAAGTTACAAAATTATTTTAATAGCAAAAACAATATAAGATTTTATTATCATATTTTTTCATAGCAGTACGGTAAAAAGTCTCACTGATTTATAACATGATTAAATTGCATTTATTCTCGGTGGCAGAAGAAAGCTTATTTTATGGCCAAAATTTAAATAATAAGTTATACTTACATAGCCAATGTACCTACAAACGCTGTGTCCACTTAATACCATCAACCAACATCTGTTATTTATTGTATTGCATTATATTATACAAAGTAGGTACGTTTTAACGAAAAATGTGGTGGACGACAGCGAATTTCTCTATGCGTAATATGTGTCTAATTAATCTCGTGGACACCATGTGTACCTACACATATAAGTACAATACCACAGAATACGAGGAGTGTTGGTGACATTATAACACAACATTTTCCCCACGGAGGTGTACAATTATTTAGAGGAGCGACCAAGCTTTAACAAATTATGCACATATTAAAATATCACCGTTTCACCAGAGATAGAATCGGTCACGCAGTGAGGGGGTTGATAAAATAAAACCACCGTATGACGAAACTAAACAGTAAATTCTTTACCAATGTCCCAACGTGCTATCTGCCACTCGATATACATCTCACAATCTGCTACTTATCGATTGTTGAACGATTTTAAACGAAGTATTAAAAATATAGTAATTTTGGTTTATTGCAATATTAGATTAGGTACTAATATAGATTAAAATAACCTGCAATATATATTGGTAAATATCATTATTATGATTTATGACACCAATTAATACAATTAATAATTATTTTAACTAATTATCAGTATATACTAATTTTAATTTTACAATAAATAGTCGAAGAACTAATTCGATTAAATATCATTGGTCTACTTACATACATTTCACCAACATCGATTTTGCTACGAAATGCAATAGAAAATCCATACAGATGATTTGAAGTTTTAAGTTTAGGGAACTCAATATTGAATAATTGTTTTTAATACTAAAAAAATGTAAAATTATATATACCAGGAATTTATAAAGAAGTGTATAAACTAACATAAACGCTATGGATAATGTTTTATACAGTATTATTATATTTACAGAAGAAGCTAATATGTTTTTGACTAAGACAGTTTGATTTAATAGAAAGCCCATCAACAATTATAAATCGGAGATTATTTGCATTCGAAAATGTATATTATTGTTATATATTTAGTTATTTAAAAAATAATTGTGTAATATTGTATTTTTGCGCACAAGATTAGTTATAATGTATAATTTACATTATACCTAAGCCATATTAAGGAATATTTAGTGTTAAATAAATAGGTCAAATGGATATGTATTTGCAATTAATTAATTAATTTGAAGAGTAACCACGATGACCGCAAGTAAACATTGGTAGCTGGCGGAATCGATAGGTTGCTTTTAAACTACCTTTACCTACTGGCTCTCTGCAGCCATTAAACCGAGGTCCACCAATCAAAAGCTCATGTAAGTGCCGTAGGTAAACACAATTTTCACCCAAAATTTACATCATATTATGGAGAAAAAAAAGATCAGTGACCCAATCTGTGATTAAATTATTGTTTGGCATTTATTATTTTAAGTAAAAAAAAAGGTCTTGTCAAATGTGCCCTCTTGTAATATTGTTTTCGTATAGTATAATTGTATGGTCTATGATACCGATTTTGATTGTAACTATTTTGCAATGTTATAGAGCCACCGGAACCGATGGCAACGATAAACTCTTAAAGATTGTGCCCGATTGGACGGAAGAAGCTGCCAACGACGATCACCTGTGGTCTGTAACGTCCCACAACGTGGACTTCTGCTACATTGGCGAATCGGAGTGCTCGGTGAGTTGTAATGTCAACATATTTGTGATATGGTTTTAGATGTTTTGCGTTTAAGAATTGTTTCTTATATAATATAATAAATATAATATACACCGCTGTAAATATTGTAAATATTTATACTCGCGAACATCCAACACACTACCTATATATTACATGTAGGTATATAAACATTCAATATATTTATATCGTAAACGCGTTCGTTATTCTGAACAGACCCGTTTTGAAACCATTTTTATGTCTATTATATTATGTTATCCCTTAAAAGTTTTATCACAACACGTCACACATGGTTGCCTTAGTTTTATGATTCTGTGTGTTATTAAAGTTCATAATGGGTAACCAAAATTCGTAAATAAAAATTATTATTTCTAGTCAACCGAATATCCAAAATAAATACGTATAATATTATACATGTATGTTTTTAATGAATACAATATACATTACATTATATTATTACGATTATCCATAAATAAAATACATTTGTGTCATTATTGATATTTTTACACGTAAATATTACCTACCTACAGTATTTTCCATTGTTATTGGAAACTTTATAGCTTTGCATAAATAATAAGATTGGTTATTAGATCTAAACCAATGTGTTATCATTAATACACGTATTTTAATGTAAAAATGTATATGAATATGCACATATTTGAACACAGAAAATGTCTAAAATATGCGCAACCATAAATTATTAAACTAATGAATATGCAACTAGAATTTCAATTATTTATCAATATGACTTGTTATTATAAATTACATATACATTTAATACAAATTTAAAAACATGGATCAAATATTTAAAAAAGTATTGATAAATACTTTTAATCAAAATTTTGAAATCAAATTTATTTTTAATTTACTATTGAAAACGTTTTTAGATTTACACACCAGTTTTAGTAGGAAAAATAACAATGTGATAATAAAAATATAATACTGTTATAATATGTTTTGGTTTTTAAATGGAATAAATAGAAACAAAAATAAAAAACAAATATTTTAAAATAATCGAAAAATAGAATAAACAATTATTAAAATATATATGGATGTTACAAATATTTACAAAATTAGTATCATTTTTTTATGGCTTCAAATGGTCATGAAATTTAAAAATTAATTATCCATAAAATAATTATTAATAAAAATATATAAAATAATGCATCATCAGGAATAGTGAACCAAGTATCCATTACCTACTAAAAAACTCAATCAATATTGTTTAATTTACAGTCGGCAAGTGAACACCTAAACTATATTTATGAATTGATTGTGGAAATATAAAAAAAAAATTCTCATGTATAAAATATACAATATGCATTATATGTATGTAATGTACTTGGCTTCTGTAAACAAAAAATGATATAGATTTGTAATATTTTATGACCACAAATTTAATCACGAATCATATTTTATTTGTAACGTACGTGATGAACAAAAAATACATACAATATTTTGTTATAAGTACTTATTTTCATTTTTGTAAACTTGATAAAATATGAAAATCATTATTTCGTATACTTGGTTGTTTAACTTTCATCTAGCTTTTTTATTCTTACATTTTTTTTGATAATTTAAAAGTTTATTTCCTACCCTGAAAAATTACCACAGAAGAAAATTTACTGAGCTATTTAAGAAAAGTAAATTAATACCCAAAATCAATTTACGTTCCGTTTAAATCGTCTGACAGTTCACTAAATACATATAGAATATCCAAACAAACAGAACCATAAGCAAAACTATTATCCTACGAGAGAAAAGATTGCTAAAATCATTATATTATAACTATGGATACTACACGACCTATTTTGACCAAGTTTGGCACGATGGACATACTCGAATGACCTCGTGTGTATATATATATTTATATTATATTATTTAAAGTCTTTCCTCAAAGACCGACTTTTTACTATGAGAAAATTTTATATCACTACATAAGCATAAAATCAATGTAAAAATACCTCAAGGGAATGACCTTAATATTTATACCACTGACTTCCCAGAAGTAATCTCACAACTTGATCAACTTACACCAAAATACCTTTAAATAATAACAAATAACAAAACTGATATGTCATTACTTAATATTATATAAATTACAAATCTAGTGAACCTAATGAATGGAAGATCACGATAAGTTTATATATTTTAGTTAAAAAAAAAAATCGATGACTATTGCTTAACAACATACCTAACCAAAATAATTATTCGTATTACATAGAAGTATATGTATTATATATATATGATAATACTTAGTTGGAACCCAATATGACTGAAAAACAATCCTAATTGATGATGACTCATCAGTAAGGAGTTAATAAACCTAAAACCACGCCTGCATGTTTCATTTAAATGTTTTTTTAAAGGGTTTTGATAAATATTTATTTTTTTCATGTTTAAAAAATCTAAATTGATACCGTTTTATTGTAAAACCTTTACTAATCCAACTCTATTACTTAATAATATATTAATATTGATGTTTGATTTTTTTTTTTTCATTTTATAATTGTTTTGACACATTTTACATCAGATACTGTTACGTATCAATGCCTTGGGGTTTTATATACAAGTATTTCAATTTTTTACTCGCTGATAAGTTTGTTTACTTTGTTTCCCAATGGAAATCAACATGACAATATCACTGTGCTTGCTAATGCTACGGAAAAATAATTCAAAACCGAGATAAGATAAATATGTCAAACAAAAGTTTATCAAAATCAAAATTCATTTGTCTCATATCAGCTCAATCTCTAAATAAAAGCTTTTCGGTATAACCACAATGTTGTACATACTACATTACTATATTATTATATTATGCATATAACTCTTGATGCTATTAAATACTTTATTGTGTAAAGTTTTACAACTAACACTGCGGTTATGGTTTTACTTTCAGGAAAACATGTTTATAATAAATAGACATTAGACATGTACACCAAAAAAGTATTTTAACCGTAAAACAAATATTTTCGGTACAGGAAATTGAATAAGTAAGTGACTCTTCCATTCGGAGATCTAACTCATTAGCGTATTCCATTCTACTCACAAAATTCAATCTGATTTATCTCTAGTTATATAATATTAACATACAAATAAGTCCCCAAATTCTATTTGTTGGATTTGACTTGACAAAAATTGAGCGAAAATTAATCATTTTGATTAATTTATTATAATTTATTATGCCTATAATATAATAATTATGATACATCTTATTGATATACTTCAAATTTCATCTCTGGTTTTACTCTAAAATCTATATCCAGATCAATAAGACTTAATTTTTGTTTATTACTGCAGTGAGTTAGTTTTTTATGGAATTGTACTATTAACATCGTAAATTATTAATATAATATTAAACATAGCAATCGTTTCATGCACTACGTCGTCATTATGAATCGTTGACCTGGGACGCAATTCAACTGACTTCTGATGCAAATTTTCAGTCCAATTAAATCTGTAGTATACCTACGTATTTCCATCCATAGACTATTTTTACGTTCTACGTAAAGGTTTTACATATATATTAAAAACACACATTCTCAGTGACCGCCTATCCCATTATTTGCGTTTGTCATAATAATTGCGTGTCGGTGGTTCGTTTTTCGTTTTTACGTGCATCGTCTATAATTCTGGGAATAGTTTTCGATTGATTTGTGTCCCAACCAATACGTTTAAATAAGCAGATACTTTTTATTATACTATGTTTTCTCAAGGATATAGTTATAAATTACTAATGCAATTAACTGTGGCTTAAATCGTTTCCATCATTCTTGTTTCATCGTTGTGTCGTCTATAAGAAAGTGGTCCGTGTTGGTGATGCATGAGCCATTTAACATTTTTGAGACGTCGACCAAAATATGACAATTTATTATAATGGGCTATACTTACATAACCTGTCTTGTACATTTTATCGTGATAAACTTTTTTGAAATTAACATCTGAATTTCGATTCTCACCTCCTTGCGTGCTTTTGTGTTTCATATTCATAAATACTACTATATTAGTATATATATATATATATATGTAGGCGTGACTTATAGTTCACTATCAAAGTTTATTCGACCTACGGGTAGATGTTAACATAACATTATCATAATATTTAAGTTTTACCATTAAAGTTTTATAATGTACGAATATTCAGATTTCCTACGCCAACAGTTGTCTGTAACACGTATCATTATATATTATCAACATCAGTATTATTAACTAAAAATTTAAAGTGTCCGAGAAACAGTTAAAATTGACAATGGTGATGATAATTATTATAACAATTTAAATTATAATAGTACAATATTTGTAGATCCACGTAGAGTTGTTTTCATTTTTTGTTTAATTTTCAATTGAATTATAAAAAAAAAAGTTGACTAACAAAATATAACGATGTCACGCAAACTAATTATTTCATATTCTACATTTCAATTAATTTACGGTGCGGCATGAAAAAAATGCTGGGCTGTGTTAAATTAATTTTCATCGTCCAATATTTTGTCATGTTATTATAAAATATGTATTATGTATATTATACTATGTTTCAATGTTGAAAATATCTCTCTCAAATAACCGTTATATATTAGAATGGTTACTGCGTATACATCCCTTTTTGACGTATCTATTAACATTAATATATAACGATGAGTGGTTAATATTGTTACTACTGTGAGTAATTTTCAACATCGTAACTCCATTATGCATGTTTAACATAATATTATTACTATTATTATTATTCTCATTATTATTATTATCAACCTTCCTAAACGTATAAAAAAACACTATGTTATTTACACTAAATCGACTATATATACAGTAACTAAAAATACAACTATTGTATATTTGCATTATTGATGTACCTATTCTATAACTGCACAATTAATTGTCTTATTAGGGGGGGGTGAAAACTTATTTATTATTATACACAATTATATAACTACCATGACTTAGAAGTTAAATTCCATATTAAATATTTTTAAAACTATTAAAATCTAAATTAGATTTATGTGTGAAAGATAAAAAAAAAGTATTACTATACCAAAGTACGTAACTTACGCTATCAAGCTTATTTCTTATTAATCATACAAACGCAATATAAGACCAGTCAACAAACTTCGAACAAAAAAATGTAAAAATTAATAACATTGATTTTAATTTAATTTACGAGGTTCGCTGTTTGTAGTTGTATACAAATATTGACGTAGCTGTTCGTTTAAAATTTTCTTTTTTGTTAGTTTTATAAATTACTGTATTTGAAACTTATGTAAGATAATAAAAGAATATTTGAATGTTAATAATGTGCTTAGTCATAACCTATTTACATTTACAATATTTTTAATGTTACTTACTAATAATGAATTTATTGTTAAATTCCAATAAAACGAATAGGAAACGTAAATAAAAATGTTCTTTTCCTTTCTGGCAAAGCAGAGCAAGCTTGTATGAAATCAAATGAAATATTACACGAGTCTTCGAGTGGTTCATTAATAATCTATATTCCTATTGGTTTTATTATGTTAAGAAAAAATGGGATTTTATCTAGTTTAAATTGAAACAGAAAGAGGATTTTGTTGTTAACAGTTACAATCCATACTTTTTTATTTATATTTAGGTACGTTACTTTAAACAAGTATAAATAAAAATGATTATTTTTAGATGTAAAATTGCAGCAGAAACATTTGGCTTAACTCAATCTCTATTTCATAAATGAATACAAATGTAATAACATAAATCATTCATTGTAAATACAATTTTTTTTTTAATTTTAAATATTAACATTTGTCTGATGTTATCGTGATATTTGTTAATATAATATATTATTATATTATTTAATATTTATTTATTAAACTATAAAGTGTATACGATTTGCAATAAAGTTAATGCCGATTAGAAATATTGCAATTAAATATAGGTAATATATAATATATTTATTGATCAAAAAACCATCGGCAATACAGGCCATTAGTTATATTATATTTATTACATAATTTTCATGTATACAATTATGTTTGATTAATTTTATTTCCGGTATAGGTTCCCTGGCTAAATTATAAATACTGTATACTGAACTGCTGCAAAATTCTTCTATTGCCAGTCAATAGACACAAACTAATCAGTTAAGTGCAGATTTGGACGCTGTGTATAACAGCAATGGTGCGCAACTTTTTTAGATCCGCGACTCCCCCCCCACACTTAATTTTATTTATTTCGTTGAGATAACCCCTTATCAACATTACATTTAAGCTAATATACAATATTTTTGTTCATATAAAGCAATCATTAATTTTAAATTCAAAAATATAAATATAAAGTACAATAAAAACTAAATTGTTTATTATACAACATTGCACCGTAGTTATATTTAGTAGTTACATCTCCCAGTCATAATGAAAAAAAAACGTAAATTTTCATTTTAAAAATTATAACTTATTATTAATACATAATTAATCAATATTTTCCTGTGCAGAATTTATTAAAGGTCTTGCATACTTAAAATATACATTAAACATTTTTTGAGGTATCTCATGGCATACCATTTAATCTTAACAGAAATCCTGTGCATTTAAAATTATATCTTTCATCAAAACTGCCATCGTAATTTACTTATATAACATTTTAATTTTATAGAGAAAGACTAGTTACAATAGTTTTAAAATATATAAGTATATACGTGATTATACAAACGAATTTCAGAATATTGAAAAAAAAACGTAAATAAAATTATAAATACAGTTATTGTGATAGGAATAATAAAGGTAGGTAATAAATCAAAAAAATAAATAAAGAGAGAAATGTATAATATTAAGTATTTTATAAAAAAAATCAATAATATCATATCTCTACTATAAACAATAACATTTATTTTTATTTTTATGTTTGTTGTGTTTTAAGCAATTTAGATATTATTTATTCAAATTATAACAATTTAATATTATTTATTTGATTGAGTTTGCTAAACACTAAAAAATATGTTTATATTTGTTGCTATTTTTACATTTTTAATATTATGATATGGTAGGAAATAATTTACCAAAAGCATTATCTGTAATATAATATAACATATGTGAGTGGTCTGAAATTTAACTATTCGAGAATTTATTTACACAATACGTTATTTAATGGAAAAATAAGATATAATAGTTTTCCATTTGAAATGTATACTTAAAAAGTATGCAATTTATTGTGGTAATATGTACTCTATAGTTAATTCGTTTATAAAAGCTATGCAAAGAAATTATTAATCGATACAATTTCATTGAATTTACGCATTCAATAAAAATCTGGGTTTCGTTGTAGACGAGAAAATGTTATAGTTAAGTGGTTTTATATTGGCCGACACTATTAAAAAAATAAAAATTATACATATTAAAGTGAATACGCGTATTTCAAATATTGAACTATACACGATATTTATTTCAGATAGTATACCATAAAAACCTTTTTCGCAATATGTTTTGAAAATATTTGTATAAACAACGTACGCCTACGTTGTTTGTACATAAAATGCAGTACGTGAAAAATATTAAAATATTTATAACGTAACTTTGTAGAATACGACCCCACGTAGAACGATTGGTCTGAAAATGTGTAGCACTATTATTATTTAATTGTTTATCAAAATATATACAACTAGACGATTTAAAAAAAAAAAAACATTTGACGATGATTTATATTATAATACCATATAAATGAAATATTACCAGTACACAAGTATGAATATAAATGTTCATAACCAGAATTAATTTATTATTACACTTTTGACGATCGATTTTTGTCTTACCGAAACTAATTCACAGTTCACACTTAAGTACAAGTACAGGTATTTAAAAAAAAAAAACAGTAAGTAATTCTTAAAGAACAAGGTAAATAAATAATTTTTTTAGATGTCTCGTACTGTTCGTTTTCTGGAAAATGTAAATGAATTATTCATGTATAAATCGTGGTCTAGCCGTAGTAGTGAATCTGCTATAGTATATTATTTCTTTGGCGTCTGTCCATTAACTCCAATCCACGATATCCCTATAGTAATAAAAGCTGGTTTATTCTTTAAGTTTTTAAATTATTCGATTTCGTAAAAGGTAAATGTGACATATTATACGATATGTTTTGTTCAAAAATAATTTTTGTCGAACCTAGAAAATATTTTTTTTAGGTTTATATTTGATTTTTTTTCTATTAAAATGTCTATAAATGAAGATATTAATAAATTGTGTAAATTTATTTTAATTTAACGGATATCGAAATAATATTATTACTTATGCGTTATGCATATATTATCGAGTATCTACTTAATCATATTATATTTTGTGCGAATGGAGTAATTCAGATTTTAAACTAATTTAGATTCGGTTTAATACAAAATATATGAAAGTAATATTATATACAGATGTACAAGTATTAACTATTCGTTTTTTATTTTTAAATATTAGTTATCACTGTTTTCAATGTTTTTGTTTTAAAATACTAATTGCGGAATTATTTTGTTATTGTAATTTTTAATACCTTTGGTGATGGAATTGACTATTGAGATGGTTGAGATAATATTATGATGATTGTATAATATATACGCCTTATTGTTCTAATTTATATACACGAATAAATATGTATACATATTATATATTTATGTTAATAATTCAATATTGAGATCTCCATTTACCATAACTGATTGATATAAATTTTTTTCCGTTACGATGTTTAATATAATTTACCCAATAATTTAGTATTTATGTTTATATTACTCATGCAATTGCATTGACTGCAGATAATATAATGCCATAATAATCTTAATAATTCTGGATTTTAAAACCTTTTTTTTATTGTCTATACGGTGAAGCTTAATATTTATCAACAGAACGCCAACCACTTTTAACTGTCGCTTTAAAATCCAAGGTTATCAGTTTATCATACTCTTTCTTTGTAATGTAAATTTGTATATTCGTCTTAAATATTACAATTACATACACGTCTAAGTTTATATATTTATAATACAAACTATACTGGTGACTGAACTTTGTTTGATAAAAAATATATCATATTAGCGATTGTATCTTTCCGCGAAAGGTTTCCATAGAATTCTATTCTCCGTATTTTTTTATTATATTATTTTATAACTTCGAAAACTTTGCCTTCGTTTTATTTATTTTTAGTTTTGACGTCTCTCTCGACATGTTGATTTCGTTTGTCACATCACGCGTGTTATGTATTTAAATTATTAATGTTTCACCAATACAAAATTATTACCTAATTTATGTTTTAAAATATTATAATTTATAAAGTTCAAATAATTCATAAATAAAAATACTACATACAGTTATTATACTAATAGTTCATAGTACATACACTTTTTCAAATGCAATAGTATTATACTAGTATATTTTTATTTTTCCCAGTTCACAATAATAAAATCGATTAAAAATTATAATATTATTTGACTTATTTATGTCTTGTATACATATTATATCGTAGCATTGTCATTTTCACGTGTACGTTTTATTTTTTTCTCAGTTCCAGCTAGTATCATCTATTTATTATTTATTCATTATATTAAACTATATATTATTTTAATATTTGATTAGGTGGTTAACATTGAGCTTTAGGATATTATGTACAAATTGTACCTATAACCTTGACCTAATAGAATATGAAAATATTAATTTTGGAAATTTTTATTTTTCAAACATTTTAAATTTTATCTCTAAAATGTTCACCCTAGCTGTCCTGTACAACGCAATCATAATATATATATATAATAAACATATATTACTTTTTTCGACCAATGTTGGTTTTAATTTGCTTGACGAGATAAATCAATTTAGTATTGAATGAATAATAAATAATTAACCGAAAAATGTTGTATGTTCGAAACAATTTTCACAATTTCCTGTTTAATGAATGTATTCGAATCATTTAACCTACAGCGTATAATATATTATTATAATATAATCAATCCATCGAAAATTGTTTCCATACCGTGAAATATATACGTAAATATATATACACCGGAAGGAAAAAGGTAAGACTAGAGAGATGGATGTCCGGACACGCAACTCTGAAATATCTACCCCAAATATAAAACGAATACGATATCGTGTAAATCCAAACGGTATTTACAGCTGTATAGGCCGTCTGTACTTACGAACTACCTACCCACTTACTGCCTTTTCCAATAATAATATAATCCACCTGATTGAATCCTACTGATGAATATTTGATCGGGCAAATGTTCGGGTGATTATTTTCAACGTAAGAAGACGATCACTCCAGTGCTTTTCGACGATTTAGGTTGTTTTTGAATGTTGTTTTGGTACATGTGCATACTTACATGACTCAATGTAGGCACCCTCGTAAAACCACATATTTTTTCACGAAAAAGAAATCAATATTTTTAATACATGTTTTATCTTGGTGTTTTTTTTCTTTCTTTAATACTTTGCCCTTACTATGGCAATAACCTTGCTATATCAAACGTTGTAACAGTATACTAAAATAAAATATTTTAAGTGTCATAGCACGTCATATCGATTATTGGAACAAAAATTGACTATATTTTGGTGGTTAAATCTCAAAGTTCAAACAAGCAGAGATGATGATGATGATATATTATTGAACATTTTCCTCTTCGCCTCACTAAAGATTAAATTTTACAAATAATCAACTATTAGTTAAATTATGAATATTTATCTTAACTATAATTTTCATAAGTAAGGCTGATACCAATACCTGTTGTCATTTATTATAGTTATTAATGATAATAATTTATCATTGTACAACGGCATACATTTTATTGTATTATTTATAATATATTATTAACAAATTCATGTATAAATGGAGAAGTATTTTAATGTTAAATTTACAAATCATTATCCAAAAGATGAAATATTACATTTTATTATTGATTATCTAATCTCGTGCTTGCTTGACAATATATCATTATTTATTAAAAATAACACAAGATAGGTATATTATTTCTATAACTTATTCTGACTTATAAATTTGTTGGCCAGTAAAACTTAAATTTCTCAATTTGTCGTTCAGTCAGAGTTTATTATAAAAAAAAAAATCTTCCCTTCCACGCTAAAAAAATAATGTGAACAACTATATTATAATGGATTCTTTTTGGAAATAACTTTTCCAATCAATCTAACTTTTAAAGTTTCGAAAGTTGATTTTAAAATGCCAATAGTTATAAATACGCATTTATATTTTATACGAACCGAATCTTGATATCATTAATGTTTTATTTTTTCAATCTGGAAAAAAATTTAAAATTTAAAACTATAATTAACTTATTTGTATTTATACAATATAAATTATATACCAATTTTGGTTAGCTTATCATTACCACATAACTCGATGTAAATAATATTATAATATACATCCTATATATAAATTAAGCACTAAATATATACCTATAAGGCTATATTAAACGATTTATAAATTTATGTGATAATTTTATTTTTATTTTTAATCTTTGGGTTATTATAGTCTATATAAAAGTAACTGTACAATTGATTACAATTATTTTATTAATTATTAAATGTCTAGACTTTTAATTTACTATTTTTTTTATAACTTTTTTGTTATTGTATCTTTCATATTTCTCTGCTAAATTTAATATCGGTGAATTATGTGAGAACCATATGCAACAAATTATGAATACTGTGGAATGAGATAAAACAATATCGAAACGCGGTAGTAAAAATAATTGATTTTGGTTTATAAATTATAATTATAAACCAACTTAAACTATAAGTTTATGACCAATTATTTGTCCTTCGCTATTGATCGATTCGATTTAATACCATCGGCTGTGTATAGTTCTTACTTACCTATTCGCGATGTGATAGAAGAGTGTATGTCACCATTATCGAGTATATCCTATAAATATTTTAGGGTTTTTTTTACAATCTTATAGTCTCACCATTTTTTCAATCAAAATTTTTGAGTAGAGTACCTGTCAATTGAATTAAACAAAGTGATTATAAAATCATTGAGTAATAAATTCACACTATAATTATTTCAAATAGTGTATTTATTTTTACGTATTAACTAATAACCTATTAGGTATAATACGTATATGTATCTAGATCATTTAAAAAATATTACTAGAAAATAATAATATTATACTTATTTCTGATTCAGATTCCTATATTGTATAGTTAAGCCACCCGAAATGATATAATAGTGACCACGATTAAGTCCACAGTTTTTGAATCGGCAATCGTACACAATAGTAAATAGCAGGGGTGACCAAACTTTTTTTGGTCATGATCTACTAAAAATATACTTCACCTTTGAGAATCGACTTCCATAGAAAATGTATATAATATATGAAAATTATACAGGTAAAACTTATTGACAATATGTTCACTATCTAACCTCGATTAATTTTCGTGCGCGTGGCACTAAAAATAAACTCTAACATGATCGATTTTGAAACTGTCCTCGATCGACCGTTTGACCGCCCCTGGTATATTATATCATACATATTACATTATTTTCCATTACCGCGATACATTGTTTATAATTGTCCATTCCAAAATACGTGCGTCGTCCCAGTTGTTGAGCTTATTTAAAAAACTGTATACAAAATAAATCAATATAACATTAAACCTAGAATGGATACATACGCCAAGGGCGTCGTAACGGATACTTGAGCACTGCACCCCCATTGTTTTAAACGAATTGTAGATTGGTGTAATAATATGTATTGATTATTACAAAATAAAAAAATAATAAAAATAAAAATAAATAAACAATAAGGGTTCTGATGCAACTTTAATTTGACGTAAATAATTTATTACAATTATTTTGTGTTTGATATAGAACCGCGAATACGCAATTATGTCTTACAAATTAAATTACAATGTTCGTTCCTACTCGAGTGGCAACAAAAATAAAAACGTTATCACGTCATGAAATTCTCAATTTTACAATCACGCATTCGTTTCAGGAATATATTAGGTGGTTACTTTTATAAAAACTACGTGAGTGTTTTATATTGATGTTTTTTTCCCCTTATCGTTTATGTACATACTATAGAGTACCTGTTATTATTATTTACCCTTTTTCTGATAGTAATAATGGTTCTGAAAAAAAAATCTTGCTAAAAAGGGTTTGCATGAGAATTTTATTTAAACGAGTTTTAATCGAATTTATAATACTGACTGTCCTAAAAACCAATACGTTATTCGTACCCTTTTCAAACGTGGCCTTTATTTCATCAAAATATTTATTATCATATTTACTGAACAAGCCTACATATAGATAAAGAGATTGATGACTTAAAACAAAACAACGAATAAAAATAGTAACAATTTCTACCTTTCTCGCCAATGTGCCCAGAAAATATAAAATTTAATTTTACCTTCCATTTTGTTAGTGGACATATTCAATATTTGTTATGTTCATTATTTTTAATAAATGTGATGATATATTGGGTAAGAGTACCTTGAAAATAAAGTTAAGCTTTTAGGTAAATTACAGAAATGGTAATAATGAAAGCTGTGGGTAATCAATCATGAATTAATTTTAATTTCATAAGTTATAAATATCGCAATAATAAATAATATATTATACAAATAATATGACTAAAAATGAAAAATAATTGATAAAAAAAATGTTTTTATTTTACTTTATATATTTTATTTTGTGTAATTTAGTAGTCATGTAAAATATTCGAATAAAAGCGTATAGATACTTTTTCAGTTCCTACTTAAATACGTAGGAGTATATGCTCATAAATATTTAATAAATTAGAATACGATGAAGAAAACTTGTTTCATTAGATTAAGAAAGAAAAATATTATACATTAGTCGTTCTCATCTACACATCTATTATAATATTTTGCACATTAACATATTTTATCTTAATAAATGAAACAGCAAACATTCGTGTTTACACTTGAAATCAAAAGATTCAAACCAATATCTCTGTATAAAAGATTTTATTCATATTTTAATAGTTTTATAGTTTTCGAGGAAAGAAAACTACATATTTATTGTAGGATATCGCAGAAATCTAATTATTTTATCCTACCGATACATTACATTTTTTCTATTCCATATATAATATTATTTCAAATCAGATAAAATCTGCGTTTCAAAATTTTGCACTTTTTACTTAAAATTTAAAATAAAAATATAATTCTTAGAACTGTTAATAATAATTTAAAATACTATACCTTTATTTAATATTTATTATCGATTTGTATACAAAAAGTAAATCAAATGTAATTTTATCACAACGCCCCTTATATCTTTTCTATTGATTAATACTGAATTGATTTCATAGATTCTTATAAACAAACATTTCATGTATTATTTATTTTAAAAGATTTTTAAAATCATAAAAAATATACGATGCATTGAAATTGCATCGTATAAAAAAAAATGAAAAAAACCAAAACAATAACAATATCAATTGTATGGAATTTTTTTTTCAAACCTTCTCTAATTGTTATCATAACCATTGTATTTCATATCCATTTTGTTCGCTGACTATTTATTCTGTCATCCCAGAGCTCATCTTCATCAAAACTATTTTAAAGAATGAAGAACTGCTATTTTTAACAATAGGTAGCTTTATCGTGATACATTTCGCTAATTGTTGTCGACATTTTACGCATTCGTTATTTTTCTAACTCGGTACAGGTAATGGTTCAATATCAGGACATGGTTCATTATTTATTTATTCTTATTTTTATTATGCACAGATAATTCAGCTTTTATATGATTTAAATTAATCAAACCATAAGCAGCTACAGCGCCTATATTATTATAATATAAACAGTAGTATTGTATTACACCATAACATTTTACGGCAGTCTAATTCTATTTTTCATAATTTAATTTGTTAACAACTGTAACGTCCGCTCGGCATTCCGAATATTATATAATGTATACAGTAAAACTAAAAGTATAAAATGTTACGAGCCAACATTTCATCCAAACGTATAAATTATTATATATTGTTTCGCTTAATACGAAACCGAACGGCGTGGCGGCGGTGTACGAAAGAACAGAAGAAATATTGTTTATAATACACAAAACTCGAGTAAACCAAACCTTGATTGTTTTCGGTTTGAATTTATGATGACTATATTAGCGCAGATTCCATTGTACCTGGTGTGTGGCAAACGCGGCAAATTGCAGGAATTTGGGCGATGAATGACGATTGACATAATACAAAGAGCGTTGTTAAAAAAATAATAATAATAACGACAATAAAGGTTTGTTCCGTGTTTTTCATAGACCAAAACGGGAAACGCAAATTACCCATATAGGACTGCACACCTTAGGACTAAACATAACATAGGTAACGACGACTCAATACTGCATAATATTATTATACCTGATAAATACGCACACATACATTTGATCATATTATTATACATACCTGTCAGCAGCTACTTATTAACCATGGCCGTGTGTAATATAGTATATTGATGGTATATTATAATAATATTTATCGCCGTATTGTAAATCTCTGTCAAATCGGATAAACGTTACGAAAAACCGTCGATCTCGAGTGGCCACGCGTATGTCGCTGCATAATTATTTCTGTAAAATCGTGAGACTTGATATGGATGTCATATCACATCATTTTTTAGAGATAACGTCATATTGAAAATTACTATGTCAAAACGAGGTATAAACACATACGGCTAAACGTACAAAAATATCCCAATCCACGGGGTCTCTAGATGTTGATTAACGTTTGTTAGTTCTGGTTTATCCTCATTGGTTAATTTTAACGTCTATAAATACATTATTTTTAAACACTCCGATGAAAATACAGGTTTATATGAAACACGTTTTTTCTGAAATTCTATTGTCGTTGAGCTGAATTTGGTGCTTTAAATTTCAACCCATTCCATTATCATAGTCAAATTCGAAAACGAGTGTGGGCTATATCCCCGCGATGGGCAATTTTGCAGATCATGACACCCATACACACCCATCAGGTGCGGCCTTGATTCGAGTACATTTGAATTCGTTCTATAAATAAATTCGTTCCAACACGTCTTTCTTATTTTTCCAAACAGTATTTTGATGGTGTAACAAACGTATTACGGATACAGCTCCGTTCATAATATAGTCGCACGTATTATATTGCACGTGTTTCTATTTAAAGTAAAATACAATGTATCCATTTATATACTCATATATTATTATACATTTTAATATTAAACTGTAATAGTATTGGTGATTTCTTTTTTCTGGTTGTGCGAGCGGTTATTACTTATTAATTTATTATCATCATGCCACAGTAGCCATGTATGCACATTATTATAATATATAATAATTAATTGTACGAACGAATTTTATATTTTACGTCACTACATTATTATATTGTATATTGCGCAAAATAAAAACGTCATTATTTAATTTTTGAAGATAATTTTTTTTTATTTTTACTTGCCCACATGTCTTATAAAAAAGGATTGATATCAATATATGTTATGAATTTAATTAATATTTCATAACACACTGTATGGGGTATAAAAATCGTATAATATTAAATATTTTTTACCTCTGATAACTTATAAAGAATATAGTAAGATACATAGTATTAAGTTTTGGTATTTTTTTTTTTAGCGTTTAAAAATTAAGATTCTCAGTGTGAGTGTGATGATGATATAATTATTGAAACTACACACAGAGTACGATAATTTTTACTTGTTGGACGTGTTTAAGTAACCGTATGCTTTGGAATTTATTCATTTTAAAATTCAAAAAAATATATATATACGAATGTATTTATACTTCATAACAATGCAATATTGTTATAATGTTATTTTATGATTCGTGAGTTAAAAAAATCTTAGATTCTTCTTTTTTTTTAAATTAACTTAATTTTTTCTTACTGCGTTAAAAACTGTGACTCAGTATTATAATTTTATATATATTTTAAATTTATTTACGTATTTTTTTTTCTTCAAAGTTTGGAAATCTCGTTATCTAAAATTGATATCGTACCATATTTGTACTACAAAAGAAAAACCAAACAATCGTTTTTCACACAATTTGTTATCAATGTACTTGAATTTGAATTATGGCATTAACTATGTACTGATGCTTAACTGCAGGAAATTGCTTTCTGATTGCAGTGATCGTGATTTATATCTATTTTCGAGTGTATAATAATACAATACAACCCTGTCTTGTGCACCTGAGTTACATATGAATAGATATATTTTAAGCTAATTTATCTGGTTTTGGTTTTTTTTTGTTGATGTTGATGTTACTTTAACATCGATGAACGTTTTATATGACTATTATAGTACTGAATGGGCCACCGTGGTTGATATATTATGCTATATTCTGAAATTTTAACCCATATGATAAACTGTACAAAAAAATGATATAACATTTATTATTTTTAGTAGAAATTGAATAATATACAGTGGATAATTGAATTATTATCTGCACACGAACTATAAATGTATGTAGTTTGTCACTACGAAATTAATAAGAGATATTTATATACATCGTGGTTCTATTATTATTAATTTTTAATTGATTGAATTGTCTGATAGTATATAAAAGCGATAAGATGAAAATTTGAGTATCATTCATTTTCATTACAAATAATAGTAGTGGTGATTATCATGATCACTGTGTTGGTGTAAAAATATTGCGAGAAAATATTTTATTGGCGAGTTTCTTCTTAATTAGGCAGGAATTTTCCATTCCCGCCCTGTTCCACGATGCACACTATATTATGCATCTACGTGAACTTAAAGAACATGTTTAAAATAGTCAATATAATAATAAAAAGTATTATAAATCTAAAATATTGTACAATCATCCAAATGTATTATAACATAGAATCTATCGTATAATATAACTATTATTAATCCTATATAAATTATATATTTTTGTTGTGGAATCAACTTTTTTTTTTTTATTTCGTGTAGTGTTTCCAATTTCGAATTAAAATAATAATTACTAAATTAAATTACAACCGACTGTGCAACAAATTCAATTATTTATTGTGGTGTAGGTAAATACATTTAAATTTATAAAATGTAATATTTTGATCTAATAATCCTATTCTTCCAAACCATATTATATTGTAGTACGTTGATTTTTTTTTTTTGCACACAGCCCACTATATTTCTAAATCACGCTATAATATAAATAATATAATATCTGTACAATATAACAATTTTTTATGGTTATTATACTTTTATTGTATATGTGAAAACCCCGATTGCGTGTCAACTGTAAAAAACGTAATAGCCATTATTATACTATTCACACGTAATCTGAATTTAAATTTGACTGAGCAAACACCATTACTGACTAGGTACCCCAGATGCGTATTAAAAATGTATAGCGTGAGGTAGAGTCCACTTGGCACTTAAACCCTTCCCCATTGGCACCTGTAAACATTTTATTATATTTAAAATATTATTTATTCGAGTTTTTTAAAATGTGATATTCTAATAAAAATATACCGGAATATATTAATAATTTATTTATAATAATATGTACGATCTATTTTTTATTTTATTACATAAAAATATAATAACACTTCTTTTCTTTTTTTAAATATTAGGAGAGATTTTAGCTAGATACTTTTTTTATCTTAAAGATTGTGGTTAGGTAGAATATGGCGTGTGTGTTGCTAAAATTCCCAGGTATTATAGACTAGCAGTACCCACCCGGGCATTAGCAACGGAACGACTAGCTTAACACCAGCACCGACAGGCAACTGGTGCGTCCACTACGCCACCCCAATAATAATAATACTTAAATTAGGGATTGTTAAACATTTATGTTTTTTCCGGTTTTGGTTAGGTTTTTCAAAAACAAATTCTCAAGGTTTCGGTTTTAATCATCAATCTTAAAAATATGAAACTAAGGTTGCGGTTAATACCGGTTATAACCTGTTACCAAAAAATATTGTTTAATTAAAATTTTAAGTGATTTTAACATACTTTATGTGTGTACAATATTTTATAAACGTGACCATACGCGGCATAAACGATGACTGTTATAACCTGCACTCGCCAGCAAAATACGATGAATTCAATAATGAGTATATAATATTATTATGTGATTAATTTAGTATTTTATTATGAACATAATAATTGTAATATTATTGTATTATATTATTCTATCGTGACACTACACGCTATTTATTGATACACTGTGCTTTGCTATTAATTAACTTGTTTTCATGAACAATGACGTGGATAATTAGACAATCTATTTTTAATATGTTTTCGAGTTTCAACATTCTCTTCAGTCAATAATTTCGTTTAAATATTTTTGAATAGTACTCGATAATGCCCAGCTATATTACAGTCTATAAACTATAATCAATTATTATTATATTATTAATTATATGGATACTTCACTTCTTTTAATTCTTTTAAAAATAGTCCGTATAGACTGGATTGCAGGAAATTAATATGATTATTTTTGCCATTATACATACTATAAAATATTCTTGGAAAATATAAATTAAATAATAAATAATATTGTAAACGTCAAACAAAAAGTATAATTTCTTTGATAAATTTACTTACAGATAAAAAATTATAACCCAAATAAACCGAAAAATAATTAAACTTTAAAAATTACATTCGGGTTTTTGGTTAGGTTTTTTAAACATTTGAAAAAATGGTTTAGGTTGAGGTTCCGGTTCACAATTAACACAAGGTTCCCGGTTCTATAACCGGTTATTTTCGGCCCGGTTACAGTCCTTAAATAGAAAATTTTAATGTTGGGAAATTATTTCCTCCCCTCAAATTTCAATATACTTATAAAGCTAAGGACGCCACTGTAATTGCACTTACCTAACTATAAATTTCCGACAAAAAACAAAGTATAATTTATACAATATTATTACTATAAAATAATAATAAATAATATAACTTATTTTATACAATCACCAAATTTTTATCTAACAACATTATACTCTATATTTGTGGATTAAAAATAAAAAATAAAAAGATGGAATCGAATAAATTTACATGTCACGTAAAGCACATACCATATGATGTATTGTGGGTACTGTATCTTATACACAATACACAAATATTATATTGGTAATGTGAAGTATATGTGCATAATGGAAAAAATATATATGGTTTTGATAAAAATATGGCAACGCAAATGATGGATCTAGAACAAAAAGTGAAAACATATATATATACTCCAAGCCAAACACAAATAACAGTCGGTGAACCTCGAGATCAATTGTTCTATTTATTTTCTAATGTTCGTTCAAGAAAACAAAAGTCAACGAAAGACTACTGTTTGGTGGAAGTTGATAAAAAAATAATAACTTGAAGAAGTATTTATTATTAAAACACTACACGGTATCTAATAAATATACATTTTATGTGATGGTCACATATATATTATATTTCAGCGTTTCATTGTTTTTTTACTTTAATAACTATTACTATTATGACTAAAATAATAAAAATGCATAAAATATAATAATGCATAAATTATAATATTTTATTTAATCTACATGACGTAAGTACAATAACGTATTTATTTTGTAAAACGTAAGTCCTCAGTTTTTGTTTGTAAATTATTTGGACAACAAATGACATACTATTTACCTACCAAAAATAAAATGAAAAACATAAAACTCATCAGGCAGTGACTAAACATATTTTTACCTATGGAATTGTAACACGTAACTTACATTTTGATATACATCGTCAACTTTTGTTTTGATAATATTATTTTTGTGTACCGCAAAAAATATGAGAGATTTTATTTTCGACTACAATATAATTTTATAACCCCTATTTGTAGTTCGAACACGGTTTTCGACAACGGTTTCGACGTCCGCAAATCAATATAAGTACAATAAAATTAATGTTATGTCTGTGTCAAAAACATAATATTTCTACAATCACAGGTTAGTCTCAGACCTCCGTGTTTGGGTGTGACTACGCGTTTAAAGTTGGATTTTACAACTGAGAAACTGTCACCATAAAATACCCTACCCGCCCCCACCATCACTACAAGCCACAGCAGTTATGCGCAATGACACGCGCACGGTCATTCTTGTACATATCGTATAGTAAGATAAAAGTGACCGCATAATAATATTATATGATTTATAACTACGTTTACCTTATCTATAACTGTATCACTGTATTTGAACAGTGCACACGATATATTATGTTTAGGTCAGTGGTGGCGGGCCCGTAGCACGTTTACGTAAGTCCGATTTGAATAGCAAGGGTATATATTTTTATCGCTTTCCGTAAAAAGAAAAAAAAACAAAATATTGTTATTTCAATCGCTTTTTTTTTTGTTGTGCGTTTATTACAGTGTAAACAGTGTATTGTATAGGTTTGAATTTCGGGATTTCTTTTATGCCTCTTTGATCGTTCGTGAAATTGTATTTCAAAAATACACACCAAAGCCAAATGTTGGAATTTGAACAGAAATAAAAATAGTTTTCTGTACCTGTCGTCATAAAGGTCCAATGATATTATGGATAGAATTTCAGAAACATAAACAATGTATATTATACTATATATACTATATACACATTCGGTAAATTCCATTACCCACGAGCTTAACATAGTATGGTTTCCAGGTTTCCAGTAAAATGTATGTAATTTTCTCTATTAAATTAAATAATTATTATATATACGAAAATATTCATTCTAAAAACATTGGATATTTCATTTGCCCAGTCATAAATATAATGTAGAACTTACCTAATAATAAATCTTACAAGCTGGAAAAACACGCGAACGCAACAAAGTTCAAGCCCTAATAATTATGAGTACTTATTACCGTTTACGGAGTATACAGCTACGGTCGATTATGAAGCTTTAAAATAGCTATAGTAAAAATATTATTAAAGAGATAAACAATTTGAAAATGAATTTACTTATACGTTAAAACAATATAATTTAGCGCATGGAGGCTTATAACACACTTGTCTTGATCAAAGTAGGACGGAAAATAATAATTATTACTAAAATAATAAAATAGCAGCAAACTAAATACAATATTGCTCGTAAAGTACGTCAACGTTATCACAGTAAATAATTCCTGAAATTGAGATATTAAAATGAACGTAGGTCATAATATATTGTACGTATATAGCGGGAAATAATCTTTTCATCACATGCTTAAAAAACTTTTTTTATTGTTTTGTTTTTTAAACACCTTCCAATTTATATTCAAATATACAAGAAAATAAAAATATTATACAATAGGTACACAGCACGCCTTCGGTAAAACGTTCAAGTTATTTCGTTTTAAAACAGTAACATTTCAAAGCCTTCCCCATACAGAAGTTTTACCTATATAATAACACCTCTATAATATTACATACAGTTTGAATGGTAAATTTGAAATTGTGTAGAAAAAAATGAAAAACTCGCATAGATATATATCACACCCACTCTTCCGAAAAACGATATTCATTTCGGCATTACGTAAAACTGTCGGAATATCGTGTTTCCTTCCATATCTCAGACTTTGATGGGATTTTTATAGGAATTTGGCCGTTCAAAATCCGCTATTGGCGCACGTTGTTTGGCGATTATCATGTGAATAATAATTGGTCACCCTATATACAGTTTTGTATACCTTATAATGACATATATTCAAACTGCGAATAACCGAAACGCCTCATTTAGATATAATTCAAGACGAAGGAGTCGAAGGGCATCCTTTCCGACATTTAAGCCATTTAAGAATTTCAACAGCGTAGCCGCTAACCAGTTTATCCAAACCTCTCTCACAGCCTCGCTACAGTTTACACAATTAAACGAATAACCAAATCGGAAGTATTTATCGTCGATACTTGCAAGATCACGATCAATTTTACAATATAACACAAGTTCGATAAATAATTAGCGCATACCGTATTTTCATGCATCCATAAATTATCTTCGTAATATGGTGTACAAATCCCGAGTAACATTACTTATTATTTATTAAAATAACGAAGTATTAATGCATTGTGTTTCGACAAAATTAAAAAAAATTAATATGGAATTATTATTATCTAAACTAGCAACAGTGTTACCGTTTACGCAGAAGGTACAAACTCAATACCGATTGTTCTCTAGTGCAGAAAACAAACTTTTGTAAAATCAACCTATGGTTGCACACACAAAAAAAAAATAAATATAAATATTTGTCGTGCTACATTATGTATTAACTGCCTATGTATATATACTACGTAATAATAATATACAAGTAAGTATTCGCTGAATGATTTACATATAAATTATTATTTTACTTTATTTCAACGAAATAATAGTATAAAACCACACATATTGCTGAAATAATAATATTGTTTTTTATTCGGATTGTGCATTGCAATTACTCTCGACCGAATAAAAAATTACCTTTCACGAAAAAATATTTTATTATACGTATGAATAAAAGTTACCAAATAACAACAGTTGGCTGTCAGAAGTAAGGATTTTCTTTCCGTTAATATCGTTTCGTTTAGATTTAACGTTTTATTATAATAAAATCTTAGAACGTTTACTCATTTTTTGATATTCCATTAAAATGTTATGCTCGCTATGAATACGCGGTGTGTATAATAATATACCTATCCTGTGAAATAATAAAGTCTGGTAACGTTCCATTCGTTTACTTACCACAAACCTGCGGTATGATTATAATGTTCAGATTCAGAATAAAAGTTTTGCTGTATAACAATAATATACCAACTGTATACGGGTCGAAGCCGAATTATGACCAAGTCGGCCATTGTGATTTGTTTTGGGTGGCACGTGGTAGGACTAGAAATTAATTCTTTACGGCATTATATTTTTAATCCCATTGGAACATTGAAAACATTTATTTTTAAAAGTCGAAAATTGATTATCAATCAAGTAGGTACAAAATTTTAATATTTATATTTGTGGAATTTTTTTTCACACTTATTATGTCGCAACATGCCAGATCTAATTCTATCGATCAATAATATTCCATTATTTTATCAATATTTTATATTTCTATCGATATTGTATCACAAAACTAGTGTATTTTAACTATTTATTTATTTTTAAAGTTGTATATAATCTTGAGTGCTTTTAAGTTTTCCATAAATTTAATTATGTTGTAGGCTTGACTTTTTGTGGTCAAGAAAATCAAAAGATTTTTTGAAAAATTATTCTAATTATATAGTAAATATAATATTCAGTTATTTTAAACTATTAATAATTGAAAAAAAATACCTTCTAAGTATACCTAGGTACCAGATAGAATAAACAAGACATTTTAAACAGGAATTACTGTTAATTAATAAGTTATTATTGTTAAAATAATTAATAATTGAGACAAATTTATACCATTAGCTGGGACAACATCACAATGTCAGAAAATCCTAGTCGCAATTGTTTTATTATTTTCGTTGATATTTTATTTAAATAATAACTATTTTACCTATCCATTCGATCAAGATATAATACCATGAATTAATGCAGTTATCGTAATTTTAAGTAAATTTCTATTCTTTCGTGAAAAAAAAGTCATTGCACTTGGTAAATCGTATACATATATTATGTCCTATTGTATTATTGTTTCGATACCGATAGATATTATATTAAATAGTATATATTTTACGTAATTATTAAAGTATTAATTTCGTGTATCGTCTGCGCCACTCTGCGGGTCTATAGGAATTTTTTATTTTATGTGTTTACTACTCTTTTTCATCGAATACGTTTTTAATAAATACGTTGATTGATGTGTTAATACGATATGCGTCGTAATCTCTTTTAAATTTAAAAAAAAACAACTGTAATTAAAATAAAATAAACGGAAAAAATCGTTATAATATTAAAAAATAAACTTAAATGGGAAATTAAATTGAAATTGAAAAAATAAAATACATGAATCGAATATACTATGGATTTTTGTGACTTGTAATAGTTAAAATGAATACGTCTTAAGAGTATGACTCACCCTCGTTTATTTTCTTCGACTTACAAAACGTGCGTAATAAAAAACACATTTTATGTTCAGTAGCTTTCGTTTAGCTTAGTTGGTTTTAATAAAGAGTGAGTTAGGTACACATTATTAAACTTAAGGGTAACAATACTTTTTATGGTTTTCTGAAAATGAATTTTGATATTTTAGTTTCGAAGACAGTTATGGACATTTTTAAATTGTAATATTTTACATGCGTAAAATTTATAACTTTCATAACTTTCATCAAAACTTAAACATTGAAATCCATTTACAATTAACCACAGAAAATCATGTTACCTTTAAGTTTAATAATATGTGCCTAACTCACTCTAATATTAAAACTTACTAGGCTATGCGATAACAAATGAACATACATTTATCATGTCGCGCACTTGTAAGATGGAGACAATACATCACCGTGAATGAGATATTGGAAATTATTGTGAATTTCGTACTGACTATAATCTAAACTCCAACAACTCGGTACCACAACTTTATAAACGTCTCACTTGTTCTAAACAAATATGTTATAATATTACCATGGTGTAATGTAATCAAATACGTGCAATGGTATTTAACTTTTAGTAACCATATAAATACGCAGTAATTTCTTGTGTACACGTTATTGTTATGTTAAACGGCCCAAAATTGTTGTTTCGCAATTCTACCTAGTCCTTCGTAATCGTTTTCCTTTCTCGAAAACTCTAGAAACGTACTCGTGCATTTTGAAACTTTAGAAAACATTTATACTTCAGTACAAATATTCACGAGTCCCTACTCTGTCTTATTCTCCCAAACGTGCCTATTATGTGAATTGCAAAACTTAATTATCAAACGATTCATACTCTCAGCTGATTAATCTAAGTCTTAATTTAATTCTCATCTAAGTATGATAATATTATGAGCAGTTCAACTCGAGTATGGGTAAAGATATTCACAACAACCGGAGCAGTAGAAAATAACTATTTATGTAATAAAATCGATAAATAAAAACAAACGATTATTGCTGAATTGCTCATCGGCGAGGATCGAAATACATATCATTATTTATATCGGACATCTGCCATGTGAATTTAATTTTTAAAGACAAGAGCATCGACCTAGTCTTAAACTTAGGTTTAACGATTTTATTTACCATGAGACGTTAATATTGAATACGTTTTAAACAAATAAACGTCCAACAGTTGTACATTATAACGCAATTACATCTGTTCGAATACTGTAAAACGCGTTACATCTCAAGATTGGGTAAACGATGGTAAACACCTTTACTTATTTTTAAGCGTTAGACTAAACAAATTTGGACGATCGAGCGTAAAGGTTTAATCGAACGATGTCGATGGTGATTTATTTCTGGACAATCAACATAATATAATCGACTCGAGTAAAATCACCTATAATAATGTAAGCTTGTACAAAATATTCTAGAATAATATTATCTATACAATATTACATTTACAAGTCCATTTGAGCAAACTGATTTTTTTTTTCAAATCCAAACGTCATTGTCTACTGGTCCACATTTTCACACGGAAGGCATTGAGGAATATATTATTTTCATCTTGAGTTTTCCAATATTTTTTTTTTATAGTCATCCATTATAATATTTAACTCTAATTAACTATCTTGTAAATCAAGTTGAATTTTATTTTCGAACGTTTTGTATTTTATTATGCTATAAACACATATAATTAATACGATACATACATCCGCAGACACATCTATGATGGCTTAAATGAGCTTTAATTATTATTACATTTTAAATTATGTTCACATACAGTAGTTGATAACACACTTTTTTTTTGATATTTGCAAACCTGCTAACATTTTTTTTTCTTTTTATGTTTGAAAAAAAAATTAGCAATACACAATATTTCCATTATTATGCTATAAATCTGTATTAAATTATTACTAAATAATAAACACTAAACTTGTGTATAAAATAGTATACCTTAGTTTACCTATAACTGTTTATACAAGACGAGTATATTGTAATTAAATTAATTTTAATTTTGGTCACATTTCGTTCAGCTTGATTAGTTATTGGTTAGTTAAACAAGTTTGGACCAACAATATCAGGCAACCACGGTAGGTTAAATACAGTAATAAATTATACGTAATTATTAAAGACCAGTTTTGTGGTCGTCCGTATAGTCATATAATCACAGGGACCATTGGCACATTGATTTTGTGTAATCGAGATCACCGAACGGAAGTAAGATAACGCGCGACCGCTGCCGGAAGTCCGCATACTACCACTACCTGACTCCACGAGACATCAGAGAGAATATTATATTATAGACAGGTCCATCGAGATATAGGGTATATTATTATTATTATTATTGTCTTACTGTATTCGAATGATACACGTCGCATTTACTGGTAGTCCGATTTGAGCGCGTTGACAATGGTGAATGACATAGAACGATGAGGGCTATTAAAGTACGAATATTTAAATCGGTAAATTAATAATTACAATACTTTTACTGTATAATACGCCTGTAAAGAATGTTTTTAACTTATAACTATGATATGAACTTTTAACACAGCCAAAATGCTAGACGAAACTATTTGAATTTATCTGATATCATTATTAAAACTGATTTAAATGTATCGTTTTGTCATCTGTGTTGTTGAATGAATAACATATATGTTTACAAATTACAAAAATGTTTTTTTATATATGTATATGTATAAATATCTTTTCATGATCAATTTCATCATCTAAGATCGATTCTGATTGAATATTAAGACAGAAACATTTACATAACTATCTTCTTTAAATATTTTAATTAATCAATAAGCTTTACGGTTTTATTTATCTCTCCCGAATTTTTATTCATTATATACCACACGTTCTGTCAGTTAAATAAAATAAAGCAATTTTCATGAAAAATAAAACTCCATTGAAAAAAAATGTATTATTATTAAAGGTACCTACAACATTTATAATAAATTATATGTTACAAAAACTATAAAAATTATAAAAAACTAATACCACGTTATTATTAATTATTAATTATTTTTTATGTGTACCGAATTGGGTTTTACTACTTAGGTACTACTCGTTTTGAATTATAAATAAATAATGTGCATAATTGATTTCACGTTGTCATAACTCATAACGACTATGTTTATAAATTATAATATCTTAGATAATAAAACTGATATTATAACTGTTTATTTCATTTGAGTGTAGACTTATGTTATTACCACGGCAGATTATAGACTATAATCTATACCGTTGTTATTACTCATATAGTTACGTCAATGACACTGTCATTAAATTATGTTAGTTGTCGCAAAAACATATTATTATCTAATACTTACTTGTTAATACCGGCAACACCGACTTTTCCGCCAATTGCACGCCGAGAAGACGTCACCGTGACCGAGACACAAACAACGTTTACACACACAGGTGCAAAAAAACCACAGCAACGAACGATCTCAAGGTTGAGATTCTCTTCGAGAACGATAACTATTACAACGCGTGTTATATATTCTTATTTACTGGGCGTAATGGAAAAACTAATTTATAGTATCATTTCCTCGTGATTGGTGCATATTCTACAAAATTCTTCGGAACTCAAATATCCTCTAAGATTACTGTAGTTTTCATTACTGCTTCTATATTTTATCGATACATTTAATTATCATTAGTTTGTTTATTTAATTACATTGTTGTAATACCGTCAATACTGCATATGTTGTTGGATGTTAGTTCCGTGATCACCGCAATAACCAGACTAACTTAACTCAATAAGATCATAACGTACATTTAATTTAATAGTACGATGAAATACTGGGTTATCGATGTGAATATTTTTACTATCTCTGTTTTTATCCACAAAAGTAAAATATACTTTAAATATAAGTTAAACTATAGTTTACTTCTTGGGTCTGCTAAACTCTGTTATTAACTATTCATCTGACAAACTTTTGATGGTAAACACTGTAGAATCATCTAAGTATTATTTACAAGAACAGAATGACCAGTGCAATAATTTTAGTTGCTAATTACCAAAATCTATTATTGAAGATAGTCAGCTAGATTCCTCATAATACGTTGGTATATATTATGTGCTTTGGTAGGACAGGCATACACATTTTTTCAATTACTCTCCTCGCTTTGATTGTAACTAACGTTAAAATGTTTCCCCGGGCCGTACTGATGTTTTCCGTGAAGGAACGCCGGGTAACCAATTGCATTCTACTAGGTACCGCCATGTTGGCATTCGGTGACAGCATATCGCTCAACAAACTCGTGTAAAGTCGTTTTACTTCTTGCAGATCGGCATGACGATTTTTTTTTACTATAAACCAGCTTAGGCTTTTGTTACACATCCATAATATTATCACCACCAGAGTCTAGTTAAGATAACCTCGACAAATTTACTAGTGTGAATAATTCATACGGTGTCAGGAAAGATTAGGTATTAGTTAGACAGGTCAGCATAGACAACTTTCAAAAAGGCCGATATAAAAAATAAAATGATTAAAAAACACTATATAAGTTCTAATGTTGAATAAACGTAAATTCAATACGTACATTCAATTTTTTTATCACAAGTAACAAGAACGCAACCATACTCATAATTACGTTTTCATTTTTAAATTCATGCATTTTTAGATTTTGTTTTGTAATATTTTATGAGATTTCACTCTCAGCTTCCACTTGAAAAAAAAATATTGGAATTCAAAACTCGTAGCTTTTTATACTAGCAAAAACCTATAAATTGTATATTTTACCAACCAAAAATTAGACCCTACATTACCGTAAGTCATCGTATCGCGTAATTTAAAATTACAAAATAAAATTACGCTAATTTGCTGTAGGTTTCCACCTTTAGTCCCTAAACTATAAATTAAATAATATATAAAGGCATCTATCAACTATACTTACGTACAGTAGGTATATTTGAACGATACCTAAGTTTATTAAAGGAAAAGTCCAGCGTGACGCGATACACAATTACCAAACTTCGTGAATATTTTAAATACTTTTATTTTTTTAAGGCAAACAACTAAACTTTGGGTTTCACTTTCCTATTGGAGTACCCATTTTTTTTTATTTATTCATGTTTTTTAAACTTCTTATTAGCGTTAATCAATTATGTTGACAGGTATTTCGAAATAATACTAAAGAACACAATACATTATAGGACAGATGTAAATATTTTATCCAAAAATAATTGTACTGACAGCTGATGGAAATTATTTCTAGGTAACTTAATCATTCACGTCCCTACTTCATATATTAGCACGTGTAACGATGAAGAGCCTTTTTTTGAAATTTTTTTTTTTCATCACGTAACAAGTATAACAACTCACTCAATACGTCAGTGTTGTTGGTGTTGCCGGTGGTAAGGATAATCGATTAAAAACGCTTATTTATTTTATTGTTTTTACGTAAATGAAAGATGTCGTAGAACTATTTTATATTAAATATTATTTTATAGCATCTCGATAAAATAACGTGTGGTGCTAATCGGTATACCTGAAATTTGCTGATGGATTTAATTCTATACATTAGAACCTTTGAAAAATATCCATACTAAAATTCAATATACAATTTTTAGTACCCAGATTTCATTACAATTGTCCAATTTTTTTCTTCAAATTGTTTGACGCGATACTTTCCAATTAGCAAGAAAGTGTGTTCTGTATTATGATTGTATTATAGGCTTCGTCGCGGATGAATATAGAAACTTTTGAAAATTCCAATCCGTCACTAGAGTAGCCGTCTACGGATTTTCCCGCTCTTTTGAAATCCATATAAAACCAAAATCCTGTAATTTTTTTCCTGTCAATTTAAAATGGTATTTACGCAGAATACGGTTCACAGCGTTCAATTGGGCGTGGCATTACTATATAAAGTGCCAGCGAGACACGAGTTGAATTAGTCTTGCATAACACGAGTGGTAAATTAAAGAACCGCCAATACGGTGCAATAAATTCATACACATATATGTATATGTGTATTGTGTATGGTTATATATACATATTATAGTGGTGATAAATCATCGCATAGTGAGGCCTGGACTTGAGTACAGCAGCAACGTGGAGGTTAGATATCGTACAAAAATGGTGAGCCTAGGGCTCGAATTGAACGCCAGGTTTGATTTTTTTTTCTTTTTATCGTCGATGTTTTGTTTTTTTTTTTTACGGTTTCTCGAGTTTTTTTACCCGGTTTTAACTGGCCGGATTAAACGTTATGACACGTGTGACAGCGGCTGGTCTAAGCGCATTACAATATTATTATATATCAGTCGTACTCGGACGACGTGCCGGAGAGGCTTTGCCCGACCGAGCGCACGCGTGTTATGAACGGTACAATTAATCGCGGAAAACGCGTCGCATGCCGGTTATTGCAAGCTAGTCGAGACGTGTGATATGGCAAACATTGACGGCAAATAATATTACGAAATAATAATATAGAAGACGTGTACTACGCATTACACGATCGGCAATAGACTCACCAGTATGTCTGACGGCGGAGATATTCTACTCGGAACCAATTCGAAATCACTGGTTCGAAATGTCTCTAGTGTGTCGACTGCAACTGCTTAATCCCGATGTCATGTTATTAAGCCACTGCGCTGTTTGCCATAATATAGTAGTATTATGTGTTGAAATAATGTAATGAACGGGCACCTATAATATACGATATTATTACAATTTACAATATATTATGCGCTGCGCATAAATCTAACTAATTTAGTTTGTTTTTTTTTTATATATATTTTAAACTAATTGATACAGTTTTAATTTACCAATTAATTTTTCGTGAATTTAAAAGTACACAAAATATAAAACACAAACGTAATTTTTAAACTCGATTTATTTATCAATATTGCCTATACGGGTATTTATAATAATAATCAAAACTCTAATCTAATATATTAATTAACGAAAAATAAATCTAAATCAAATTAATCTCCGACAATATTATAGGTTTATCATGAAAATATGCAGTTTTTATTTAGTAATATCAATCACACAACTGTATTGGTGTCTAGATTAGTACTTAGTCTGGTGCAATTTTAGCACCGTGTGCGATCTCGTAAAACATTTGATAATTAGTTATCATTATAATAATGATAAATCGTATAATATTATAATGCTTCATTTATTATAAACTGATAATCATTATTTATAAATTTTCTCCTATCTTTATATGTAAATTTTAAAATTCGTCCTACTACAAAACTATGTACGGTACCAGCATAATACGGAACAAAATTAATTTTAAAACTGCGATATTTTTATGATTTCCGCTGTAAACATATAGAGATCCATTATTGTATTCTCGGGATTCCTCGAACATTAACGAATATAAAACATATTTAATGCAAAGTGTTTTGGCTGTGTAAAATGTATTATGTTTCGCGGAAAAGTATGCGACGTTTTCTATACCACGATATTAATTTCAAAGCCGCATACCGTACTACGACATGCGCAGTGAAGTGCACATTATTTGACCTATTCAAATTAAAATTAAATCTCCACTTCAATATCCAAACCCGAAGGTTGAAATCTATTTCCAGTAAATACAATATTTTTCACGATAAGACTGCACCTAAATAATAATCGTTATAGTGAACGGTTATTAATTATTATGTACGTTTGAAAATAACATTTTATCGTATATAATTGTCCCGGCAGCCCGGAATCTATAAAATATTCTATTAAAATTATTGTTTGGTTATTATTTTGTAATTTCATTAGATGACCAACTGGCAACTAGCAACTATCATAGTTACTTTTTTCAAGTTGTAACTGGATTGTACTAATCAATTATATCGTAATATGACCTACGACAAACCTTTGGATTAAAAGAATGACGACGAGTTCAAAGAATTCTATCCGTCATAATATCGCACAATAGTTTATTTTCAATTTCCCTGGTATATTAGTGTTAGATACTACGTTCTATTATAACCATTTTTGTCCAAGTTATTTTTGGTCTAAATAATGATTGTAAAATTCTCCTATATAACTGTTAGCCGTTTGCGTACATTTTGGATATTCTACCAAACATTTGTTGGATCGTTTGTCATCGTTGACATTTTGTGTACTTTAGAAAAGTCGTGGTACGTTTGCACCAGTTGAAAATATAATATTGCGACCCGTAGATAACAACTGTTAAAATTACAAATATATATATATATATATATTAAATGTTCATATTTTTTTTTTGTACTATAAATGATTGGTCGGTACGCAACATAAATTCATCATCAAGAATAATTCGGATTTAGATCTGCGGTGCCCATTGCTAGAAAAATAATATTGTGGGGCTCAAAATAAATAAACATAACAATACGTTTTTTGTGTATTAATAACATTTGATATGTCAGTGCAGTAACAACTACTAGCTGCTTATTAAATTTTACTTTAAAAAAAATCATACAAACAACCATTATTTTTTTTTAATGACAATTTAATTTTAAATAGAAAAAATACAATTTCATTTTATATATTTTTAATATATATAAATTTGAACTAAATTTACTTTGTGTTTGTCGTTTAATAATTACAAAACTACAGGGGTCTAAATTGTTGACAGGTCACACAGTCTCCTCTCTTCTCTAAATCGGACATGCGTCCAGACATCATGTCTGCGTGCAAGCAAAATGGTAAAATACATTAAAAGAAAAATATTTGTTTATATAAATATTAGTATAATATATACTCCCCGTGATACGAGGGAAACTTCGTACAGTATGAGTGTAAAGTAGATGGCATTCGTTCTGATTTCGCCAAGTCACTACCGGTTTATGAAACACAATCTTGGTATATTTTAAATCGCGGTTTTAATGTAAAATATTGACTGTAATAATGTATTAATCTCACGTAAACAATTAATAATAGTGTATATTGTAAAATGCTATTATCTGTACACTTCAGTACACTTCATTTAATCTTGTCTCAATATAACGTACACGTTTTTAAACAAAAAATCCTACTCGACATTTAAAAATTGAATATAACGAGCGTCAAATTGTAATCTAAAAGTAAATAAACAAATGATACTTTTGGGTATCCCTAATCCCTTCCAGTTCTATTGTTAAGTATAGTGATGGATGCACAAATAACATACAATAATCTGACATACAGTTAAAGGACGATGCGCAAACGACGCATAACCCAAATATCGAACGATGTGCAAATGTCTTACAAAAAAGGTCAAAATGAACAAAGGAGACGCGCAAGGTTAGGTACGGTGAAGCGTGACATTCAACCATCAACACATATCTATGTATTATGATATGATGTTAAGATTTTTACTTATAAATAAATAGAAATCAATTCACAGATTAATTAACCACATAGTAACTCTATTACACATAATACACAGCCACATAGGTTCAAAATAAAAATAAAATAGTGCAAGTAAAATATGCAGTTAATATGCCCGAAGTTCAACTGTTATATGGTCAATCTGAATATGCTGTACTTTAGACTTCCTGATCTATTAAATAGGTACACGTGTCCTAGAAAGGTCTACCATTCATCGAAGTCCTTGTTCTCGTTCACATGTGGCAGGTACTATCCGGTTCGTCTATTAGATAGATCCTGCTGATTCACAAATTGCCAAATACCTTAAATCAACCACTTAAAACCGTATTTTCGACAACACGTTGTTACATCTTATCGAGGTAAAATCTTCGGATATCATTTCGACCACCAAAATTACTCGTGTTGTGCACCAAACATACTTCTTGAGCCTCTATTAGTAATTCGTTCAATGAAACTCACGAATCTGTTTAAACACTGTCTATAATGGATAGTGCAATAATATTACGGGTTGGAAAAGTATTTAATCAAATATTATTTTCGTAACGATGTAGCGATACACACAAATAACGTTTACTATGATGTCATTCGTAAGCCATTTATCGGTCCTTATCATGCCTACGAGGCCTATTGTTATCGAAACACTGACACATAATTAGATGTATATTTAACATTATCACACGGTAAGATTTATATCATAAATTATAACGTTGTCATAAAATACATCGTTCGAATTTTTTTTCTGAAAGAATTACTAATTTATTCGTTTTACATTACACTGCAAAAATCCTATCTACGCTTGAGTGTTGAATTTCGATTTTCAATATTGTTTGCTGTTAATTGTTTAGGTTTTCACACAATTAAAAGGGTATTAACACTTATTTTGTAAAGTGTTGACAGCAGTGACTCAGGCTTAACACAGTGGTCAGAAAACAGAAAATAAAATAATATACACTGCAATTTATCATATTCATTGAAACGCTCAACCCCATTTTAACTTGATAATTAATTTATTCAAATTCTGATTATTTAAATCTGTAAGTATACTCAAAGACCATATTTTTCAATTATTTAGATTTTTTTATAATTTAAGAAATGTTCTATGATGATAAACAATTACTTTTTCAAATTAGATCTGACCATCTATCCCATAAATTATTGAACAGATAATTATTTTTAAATTTCGATATAACTAAATCATGATGTGAACCGAGAAGTTTTTAGTATTTTAATGATATTTTAATATGTGGGTATATTGTATATATTAAAGATAATAGTCTTTAAAAATAGTTTTGCAAAAAAATAAAAAAGATATTTTTATATTCAACATAATATTTAATCACATTCGTACATTTTCACAAATTATAAAAAGTAAATTGATCAATATTAATTAGCAATTACTGAAGTTTTCAAATCATTATCATATCTTTTATTTCTACCAAACTTATAATTATTCTTACTATACAAAGTTAAATAACTCGGAAACTACTCGCTTGAATTTTAATTTAGAAACATATGAATTTCGAAAAAAAAATCAATTTTAAGGAAAAAAATGATTTTCATTAAATAAAAAATTATCTCCCTCTTTTCAATTCATAAATGTTATAAAAGTATTAATGTTCTTAAATAATTAATGCACTTAAAAGATTAGAAAATTATATTTTGAATAAAATATTAATTATAAAAAGGAAGTATTGTGAGTTAATATACTTTGCTTGATAAATCACTGTATTTTCTAATGTACGAAAATGATAAGCCATCCATACTTTTCACTTTGTCCCATAAGACTATTATCGGAAAACGGAAAAAAATTGTTTTCGAGATGAATCATTGACTTCATAGGAAATATATATTTTTGACTTAACATCGTTCCTATAAAATAAATATCGTACTTTTGTATACTATAAATTGACAGATTGCATAAACACATCATTTATTTACATAATATGTGATATGATAAGAAATACAAAATTAACTCAGAAATTTCACTTATACGGGAGTTTAAGACATTTGACGACACTGCATTACGCGTAATCGGACTTCTATAATGTTTTAATTCTGTTTCGTCAAAACGCGTAAACCAAAAACAATATTATCTTTTACGATTAATTGAAAGTCATTGTCAAGGATTCCCTCAAACTCAAATAAATCTACTATATTTCGTAATTTAATTACAAATATATTTACAAACATAACTATAGTGTAATGTAGGCTATACTAATATTTGTTTTTTTTTTATTGTAATATAACGTAAAAAAGGTTTATTTAACCGATTTATATTTTGTTTTACATAATATATTCAAACTAACATTGAGTCGTCTTAAAATAAATTATCTCAAATTATTTGAAAATGCGTGTTTTAGTTTTCAGAAATATAGAGTAAATTATAAAAAAAAATCATAATTTTGATTGTGTAAAAGTTTGAATTATGATATCCTGCTATTATAGTGAAAAATAATTTTCATTATTATTGCGGTTGTCACTCGGTGACGCGGCGGTCCAGGTAGTGTTTTATTGGTGACTTATGGCGATGTGACCATATATTATTATTGTGTCACACCCGCCCACTAAATACGCGCGTAAAACGAATATTGATCATTCGTGCGATGAAACGTAATTAATAAGTAATTTGTTTTTATAATTACAATATTCGCGCTCAACGTCGAAATGACACTGCACAATCCGTGAATCGACGACGGATTCATTATGAAAACGCTAACAAATGTAGTATGACTATAAATCAGTCTCCCTAATTGAAATCGTCGAATTTTCAGTCGTTGACTTTTTAACACAATATATAATATTATAGCTAGTAGTGACCAGTGGGGAATTCTGTTAGGAACGTTATTAAAATATAATAAAATATATTCGTTGACAACACTTATGTACCGAAATTGCCTATACATCTCGCCGGCCAACCGATAAAAAATTATTTTATTATTATTAAACAATATTAGGTATTATAATATAATATTGAAAATATTATTATTATTGAAATTTTACAGATAAAAAAACTTTAAATAATACTAACGGGGTAATTACTATAATTGATTTTCCTATCACCTATATTTGCTTGTATAATATTTGTTATTTAAAATTAAATATTGTACCTAATAACTAAATTGCCATATAATTCTATAAATTAAAAAATGGACTAAAAATGATTTTAAAAATTTTACATTCAATGAAAATTATGATTTTTTTTTTGTAATTTACATCATAGAAAATTTAAATTTAAAAGAATTACCAACTATACATTTAAGGCTAGTCATGTTCTTCTTTACCAAAGGCACTTTTTTTGTTTTTGTAGACAACGAATAAATAAAAAATTCTCTACTATTACATCGTCAATACGCGTCATCTAGACGTGTTCGTAGTTTTTATAACGTTACATCGAATTAATTTAATTACAAAATGATAACATTATTAGTTGTTAATTTCGTTATATACAAGTAAATCACACACACGGATAAATTCAGGAAGTCAGAGTATTAGATGGTATTTTCGTTTACTTAGTTCAACCTACGATGATTATTCGATAAATAAATGCATCCTTTTTTATTTTTTAAAAAGAACATCCCATCTTACAACGTCGCATTTAATGGTCTATCAATTTGTGCTGTTACGTACGTAATATACGAATATTGAATCTCACTAGCCCAATATAGATGCACACAATTTATTAGATTTCACGTAGCAAAAAAGAACCCATCAGATAATTTAATCGAAAGAGTTCCGGTATCGATATATTTTGTATAGCATGTTTACTTATAATACAGTTAATATATACAGAAAAATTCATTTAGAGGTAAACGTTTATTTTATCCGAAATTACTAACGGTTTTAGTAACTTTTTTTAAATTTATCAAAAAGCATTTTTTTTTTAACTGTTGTTATCAACAACAGTATACATTATAATTTTTATAATTTTAATTTTTTTTTTTTAAGAACAGTATGCAAATAAATTAATTTAACCTTTCGAAGCGCAATATTTTTTGACAATTTTACGATTTTGATACATAAAAATCGAATTATTTCGTCTACTAGGAAATAATAATTAGTTAAAAGTATTTTAAATTTAGACGAATGTATTTTATCTAAAATAATATTAATAATATTAATTTAAAATTTATACCAACATGCTATATAAAAATCTCGCTAAAGTGAACATTAAGTATTCGAATAGGAACATTATTTTCTCCAGTCTTTGAGGTTCCGTCAACCGTAAAAGTGTTAAGAAGATCGACCGACTGAAATAAGAGAACCCGTAATAGGGTAAAAGGATGGAAACAACGGTCGATAGTAAATTATAATATTGACATTTGTGTTTTAAATAACTGTTTTGAAAATAAAACTATTTTCTTAATAAAAAAATAAATATTGTTTTTAAATAATATAATTGAAATATGGCTGCCAAATTATCGTATAAATAAATTGTATTTGTATGTACCTATTATTTAAATAATCCTAAATTGTATATTATATTGTGTTATTAATGCACGCGTTAAATATTATTCTATATTATGATCATATGTTCGGCTGGGCTCTATTGTATATGTATAATAAGTTTTCTAATAACTACCGACAACTGTAACAAAATATGTATCGACTTTCAAACACATTTTGTAATGGTGATTTATCATTGAAAATAATTGATAATATTCATAATTTTTTTCAGGTGTAAAAAACTAAATTAATGATTTAAATATTTATTCTATATGATTTTTTTTTTTTTAATTTAAGAATGCACGGGACAAAATAATGATTTTCTTTATTTATATATATTCTTAAAATGATGAAATATAAAGTTATAAGATATTCACGTGTGCACGTAGTCGCTATTCGTTTGAAATATATTTGCATTAAATGGTTAAATATATAAACAAATCGGCACAATTTTTTTCATTGCTATCAATTAGTTTTATCATTTGGGCTCAACGTCGATTTTGGGAAGCATTGATCAAGTTTGAAGTGTATGCTTTAATTTATTTTAACGGTACAGAAAATAGCATCACAATATACAACGCACAGGCATGTGAACAAATATAATATTATACGATACACGAGATTAACATAATATTTGTTATTGTATAATATTATGATGTATAGACGAGAGTAAGACCTATGGGACAAATGATGACAAAATTATATTATGCGATCCATACTCGTATACTGGTATTCCCTACAGACGACATCTGGTAAGAAACAGTATTTTAACAATTTTATTTTGTTCATCGTAAGAATCTAATATCTTCAAATCCATATACAAACTTTTTTTTCTGCTTTATACGATGACGAACGTAATATTATTATAATAAATCGAATGCTTACACTGACCAAAAACTGCAATAAAATGGTAAAAAATATTCACACGGCACCTTCTATCTTCTGAATGGAATTTAAACACAAAATAGATGACAATCAATAAAATGTTTCCTTGTATAAAGTTTTACGCAGAACTCACAATAAAATGTTGAACATTAATGTCGATGTTAATCCCGCGATTTCCAGCTTATTGTGATGTTTTAAAATTTGTAAACAATTCTATAATACTGATAAATAGATCTACATTTTTAAATATGTATATATATCCGCACACATTCTTATTATAAATTAAACATTACAGATTATTTGTTTTAAAATTAAGTAACGTACAGCGAACCAAATTGTTTTCATTATCCATCACGATCAATTATACGAACATTTTTGAAAGCAAGGAACCAATCATAACAATCAAGTTTAACGTTTTTTATAAACTATTTCTTAAAATATTTCTTTACATCTTGTTTTTATTTTGATGGCCAACTCATTCCAACTTAATTCTAAGTCTTGTATAGTATATAATATTATTAAAACCCTATTTTATATAGTAACAATACTTTGAATAATGCATATTAAAAAAGGAGCATAGAGTTTATATCAGTTAGTCATTTGTTATGTAGGACTGCGGACCATGTAGGGTATAATACATTAAAAAATATAAATTTTTCCAATACAATATGAACCGGTACCTTTTTAATCGCAGACCCGTGCCGGTCCTCGAACCGACGGTTGAGAATCACTGAGCTAGTAGATAATTATCTCACCGCGAAAACGATTTAAGCGTTGTCATACACTTTATGTATAGTAATACAATTTCAACATTTCTAGACAATGTACATATTTCGTGTTACGATTTTCTATTTATTCATCTATATAATATATATAATATATAACACACACATATTTATACTCCTGAAACAGAAAATTTCAAAAAACAATAATTAAGATAAGCAGTAAATAGGGACTTATCTTGACATTTATATTAAAGTTTTATCATTATATTTATTTTATAAGAATTGTTTTCTTTATTTTTGTATTATAATATGTAATAGGATGTACACATCAATAAACGTTGAACTCGTTTTAAACTTTTTTTTTTTATTCATAAACAGTACAGTACAGTACAGTAGCATGCTAGATTAAATTAAAAATAATTAACAATTATTGCATACGAATAAAAAAAGCATAAATACAATTTTATTTTTTCAATTTTAAACTTTTTAAAATAACGTTAATTTAATAGTTTATATTATATATTATATTATATTTATTTTTATTCCATTTGCATTATAATTCGTTATTTCTTATAAATCTACTTAAAACTTTATGTTATAACTTTGATGGAGTTATTTAAATTATTTTAATACTATTATAATGCCTACGTATTTATCTAATTTATCCACACTTCACCCTCACGTTAATTATTTTGCGTTAACTGCATACGAATAACCGCCACAAAACTCTAGACATAAATTAAAAAAAAACTATTTTATGCATATATATGCAGTGCACGAATGATAAATTAAAACTTTGGAAAATGTTGAACTGTACATATAATGTTATACCGCGAATGGATGAAAACGTAAAAACAAATACGAAACGAAGAATACCAGATACCAATACGATGATTTTCGAAGAACGCCGAAGGCAAGAGTTTATTAATTTGATGCGTTGAACGAATTCAAAAACTCTAACTGGTGTTTGTTTATTTGTATAATATATTATTTCCATACATTGTTGTCATCCGTTCCGCCGTCACGTCATTTTATCGTTGATTTTAATATAATAAATACTTTGTAATAACATCATAGTTACTATACGACATTATATAATGATAAAAGTTTGCAATCAACGATATTACAATATAATATTATAATATTATGTCACGGCTGGAAGAGGGTTGACGGATTTCCAGAACCGCCGTTACACAGTAAATTCCATACTCGCACAATGTATAAGTCGTAATCAATGAATATTACAATGTAGACGCGTACAGTGAAGTTATTACGGCACAGTTTATCAAACAATGTTGTGGTGGACGTTCAATATTACTTCAACAATAGTAATCGCTAAAACCGAATATAATAATTATTATATTATATTATTATTTATTGGGAATTTGCTTAAAAGTCGACTTATTGATACTTTACGGTTTAATTATAGGAGGCTTACCTGATATTTGTTAGATTTTAGTTATAAAAATAAATAATCCTCCAACGGAATTTAAAGCCATACCGTGACAGTATTCTAAAAACCGACAATCGGACGAATTCGTGACTCATGGCAACCTACTAAATTATAATTGCCCGTAAACAACGATATTTAAAATATTTATGTCACATTGCTCTGAGGGGTTGACGGATTCGCGGAGGCATTATGCGGTAAATCCTCACTCCCACGAAGTCAAATATAAATCACAAACAATAAATATATGGGCGCGTAGAGTGAAGATATTATACGACTCGGTACATTTAACAACGTGGTTGTAGATGTTGAAAACTACTTCAACGAGTAACTGCGACAACTAAGTATATTATAAACTATAATATCGTATGTACATATATACAAATTCATTATTATTATTATGGTTCCGACGCAATAATTGTTATTAATCGACCACTCTATAAAATTATACAATAATATACTAACGCCGTATATTATATTATATTGTGTACCTATAATTAATAGGTAATTACAATTTCCAGTCGTGAAAACCGTTGTAATTACACATCGGTGTAGTGTTCGCGTAGGTATTTAATATATGGTTTATGGCGTAAACCCATCCAAAAGACGACGAGGAAAACTCAGGTTTTTATAGAACAGCACGTACACCATTGTGACGAGCGAGTGGTTAATTTTTTTTTTAAACTGTATACTAGGTTTGAAATATTCGTAATTGTAGTTTTGTATTCTCGTGAAAACTTTTAACGTCGCGTACTATTCAACTATTTTTTTCCTCATCACGGCGTTTTTCTCCTTCACTTTAGTGTTACCCATAATTATTTGTGTGTCTAGTTGAGTTTCTACAGTAAATATTTTTTAAATTGCAATAAAATAAATAAAAATCTTTATTTGCTGTATGAAAATCTAATTCCATTAAAGTTTGATTTTCAAACACACATAAAAACAAATGCACCTTTATGCTAAACAATTATTTTTTAATTTAAATAGAAAAGTTCATGAGGAACCTTTTATTCAATTTTAAAGGCTTGGGTACTATACTTAAAACTTTTATAAATAGTTTTTAAATTGTATTGATTTTGTCAAAAATTGAAATTCAAGTGTTTATTCAAAAAAAAAAATTGACTATCTATTTATATGGTTTAAAAACTACCCTAAATTAACATAAAAAATAGCCTATTTCTTAGTAGTGTGAATTTGAAAGTATTTTATAATATTAACTATTGGCTTCTTATTATTCGTGACATTTTAACAATCTAGGAGCATAAAAGCTAATGTCCCGGGGCTTTGGATGGATTTGCATTACTCTACACAAGTACCCCCAGTGGTTAGCATAGCAGTATAAAGGTTTTATTTGCTTATAAAAAAAAAAAAAAAAAACGAAAACGATAATTTACACGATACATCAATACTTATTAATATTCGTTAATGTTTTCGGAGTAAATCTTATTTTGGCAGAAAGATGTTAAATATGAAACTAAAGAAGAGATACGAAATAAAATCGCAATAATTTGTGTTCCATCAACCCAATGTGAATTAGTATAAATCAACTATCAGAATTTTAATACAAAATTAATATTATTTTTAGAATTAATGATGTATTATCACACTATAAATTCTTTTATTATCATAGTATATATAATAATATATAAAATATTTAGTCGCTAAAATACAGTTGTATAAATGTACAAATTTTGTATTGTTAACAAAATATATTTCGCTACAATTGAAATTATTCACAAATGCATATAGGTACATACAACATTGTTATTTGCAAAATATGATATTTCAATATTTTTTTTTATAGATTTATTAAATTTTTTTACTTATATAATTACATTTTTAATGTGTAAATAATTTAATAATACACATGGAAATATGTGAATGGACAAAAAAAAATCGTTCATTAATATTGTGTGGTATTATTATTTTTGTTATCGTTTAAGATTTTTTTCGAAAAATAATACTAATTTAATAATTCACAAAGAATGACAGTGATGGCTTGACTGGTGACGTATTAAGTTGTCAACTTTTTATTCAGTCAATGTTTAAAATGTTTTGTATCAAAAATTTAAATTGTAAAATAAAATCTGGATACGCGAATATAGACTCTCAGTTCTGATTATCTTTATAGAGTGTATTGATTTGTTAATACTATCAGAAAACTTTATCAAAAATATATATAAGTTATAGATTCTTTGTCAGTTCAAATAAAGAACTAAAAAGTGAAAACAGGACTGATAGATATATGTTTAACCTTTAACATGAATATCCACTTAAGGAGGCCATAGACCATAGTTGATCTGTCTGTCCATCAGTTTCATACGTTTATATTCCGTACTTCAAATAGTGTGAGTCAATATTAAACTAAATAGACCTGCTATACAACACAAAATTCTACTGTTTCGTTCTCTTAAATAAAATACTAATTAATTAACAGTTAAAACTTTAATCATTATTATTTAAAGCTTTTATATTTTCCTGAGGTGACCAAGTTCTTATCATTGTATCCTAAATCTTAGTCGATTTTCAGAAAATTAAATAACGATTAATTACTTTTAGATTTTACTGAATATATGTATATATATATTATATAATATCACCATTTTTACTTTTAAGTAGTATAATTAATTAATACATAATGTACATTATAACCATTATAACACGAACTTATGTTTCTGTCCTACATAAGTCTTATTTTTGGGATTAAATTGTCTGTATGTATAATAATAATAACCGTATGCGGGGGGTAAAAAATAAACGTTTTGGGCTTCTAAGTTCTAAAATCTTTAGAACATTGCTGGGCTTGACTTAGTCCAACGAGAGAGGTTTACAGCTGTGAGTTCGCATACATGTTTGGATTGGTGTATGCTTCATTCCACGCCACTAAACTTTGAACTTTCGTCATTGAAATCGGGATTAAATTATCGTAACCGAGTTTATGTATACATTATGTATGCTAGTTACCTCGATGTTATATAATAGTTGCCGATCGGATCGCTGTTCAAGAATTCTGGTCCGAAATTTACTTAAAACGTTTTATGCATATTGTATAATATTGTATTTCATGGGTGATACGTATCACATTTCATCGTCATATTTATTGTCCATTTTATAATAATTGAATACAATACTATTGTGAACATGCTTAAAAGTAGCAGTGCAAAATAAAATGTTTATTAAGTACTGCGAGTTTATTTTGAGAATTGTATTTAAGTTTAATTTGCCATTTTGGTATATTACCAGGTATCCATCGCTATATTTTCAATGTAAGTATTTTTTTTATGGCTGATTGATATTCAATACCCTAAAACGATAAGAAATATGTACAAAAAAAAATTTCAAGCAACCTTACGTATTCTAAAAATGAATTTAAAATGTAATTATTATTAAAAGTATGAAAAAGTATTTGAAATATTGAATGTATAGGTTTATTTAATTATTATTTACTTGGGAAATTCTCAATTTATTATGGAATACTTTTTAATAACTTTTTTTTAGAACTTGACAATATAATACAAAGTTCCTCGTAAAATTTTCTTACAGGAGTTAAAATTAAGATAAGACTAAATTTACAATATTTAGAAAAAAATCTAAAAATACCTTAAATTATATCAAAAAATAAAATAATTATTTTCATAACTTTAGTATAACTCAAAAATAATAATAGTAAAAACTTGAAACATTTTAATTTAACTTAAATTATTTTATAATTTTATATACACAATAACATTTTTTAAATATTACTCATTTACCAACTGTAAACTATTTTATGAATAGGATTTAAATTGTTTGATACAAATTGTTACACTTAATCAAAAACTCAAAACGCTTAAAATTTCAATAAATTTACTAATTATTGTTTAACTTATTACAAAAAATTTCGAATATACTTAGCAACAACTTTTTTATTTATCGGTTTAAAAATCAAATTTTTACAAAATTTATCAAAACTACGAAAATTTGCAATTATTTTGTAGTTGAAAATGCAATTAGTTTTAAATTCGTATAGTAAAAGCTCAAATATATAGTAAAAAATTCACTATAGTTGTTTATAAGTTGGTCTTACATTATTTTAAAAATATTGAAAATAAATAAAACACTTCTTTGTAGACAATTAAAGAATTTACCTAATTATTAATCGCTAACCAAGTTATACATTTAAATTTACTTCATTAACTGTTACCAGAGTAGATAGTTCTGTGACGGTATCAAAATACCCCTAAGCATTGTTGTTATTATACTGTGTACTCATTTATCTTTATAAAACGATTAATTTTTTAAATGATAAAACATGTAATTATACATAAAAAAAGTATACAATTATATCAGTACGTAGATGAGCTTTACACATACTTCTCGAATATTTGCCTAGGTAAAATTTCACTTCCAGGCACAAAATGTTGAAATTATGTTATTGATGTATAAATCATAATTTGTATTCAATTTTTGAATAATTAATTTTTTTTAATTGAATTAATATGATTATTCTCATGTTATATTAAATCGATAAAGAAAAAATAAATATTACACGTTTAGTTAATTTTATTTGTCTATTATATATTGTATGATAATATGTTTATATTATTATACACATAATGATATAATATCTTTATAGATATCATATTCACACGTATACGCACGTCCATGTTGGTGATTATTGAAACTGACGTGCCGGTGAAAGAAAAACAAAATATATATTCGCGTAGCTACATAATATTATTATCGTGTATAATATAATATGTACATCAGCTGGTACCTGGGAAAACGAAAACTTTTGGGCGAATTAATTATTATTGCGTACATCCTGCAGACCGCGCCGCGGCTCAATGATTTATGACCACCGGCGAATGGACGAAAACATAATAAACCGCGTATAGCTAAATAATTAAACACTAATAACAAGTAACAACATATATACCCCGTTCCCAACTTGACGCAATACGAACGATCCCGCGCACAACACATAACGATGTACAATAATATTATGTTACGCGTGGCGTCGTCATGGCTGCCGCGAATTTATGTAGAGAGGCCCGAGGCACGGATGGGCGCACGTCCGGGGGCGCAAAATATTTAGTTGAAATTGGTTTTAAGATATTTTTAATCAAAAAGAAAACAAATAATCAAGCATAAGTTAATTTTGTAATTTTGTAATATTACTGTAGTTTGGAAAAATTTAATGAACCATATATTTTGTGTTACAGATATATTATTATTATTGTCAATATTATACTTCTCGAATCTGTTATTGTTGATAATATGTATATTGTATACAGTTTGTGAACATTGTAATACATTTATTAGAATATATTATAGTCCAAATCTTCATCTTGATGAAATAATGTTTTTATAGTATCGTGAAATTACATTCACAAATTGCGATTTTAATGAAAATGAAACAACTTATAAATGCAAAAAGAATAAAAAATCAAAATTATGTACAATATGGTTAACGAAGCAGAAGTTATTATTTTATACATAAATACGGATACTTTGAATTCAAAGTCAATACATATTACATATTATGTAATTTATGAGTTGATGACTTGACTACTAGACAATTAGTATAATTTTAAAGTAACGCAATAATAACAAATATAAGATATAACAAATATATCGAAGTTTCGTTTAAAAACTTTAGAAGATTATGAAAATATCAAAAGTTTACTAGATATTTTATATTCAACGTACAAAAATTATTTGAATAAATAATATTTATAAATTCATTATACTTTACTATTATATACAGTATACACTATCCTTTTTATTGTTTTAACTATGCACGCATAAACCAAATATTTATATGACATATATTTATAGTATAGCTTTTCATATATTTTCTTTATTTCCTAGTTAAAAGCTATAATATGGACAAAGCCATGAGCTTTTCGTTGACTGGCCGCAGTGAAATATAATATTATACGCGTCAGCGATGAGTTTAAGAAAAATCGAACGTTGGTCGTATACAATTTTAAATTATTACACTGACATACCATTAACCTTAGATTAATTTTTAGGAGGAAAGGAAAAATAAAATAAATCTCAAAATGTAAGCTACACAAGATACAATGTTATTCCAATATTCAAGGGCTATTATGCTAAGAATTAATGATTAATATTTGTTTTGTTATACATGTTATACAGTAAATCTAGTGTAATCAAATTCATTATGCGATATTATCAGTAAATAAGAACTATACATTTCTCTGTTTTATATAAATCTTCATACATGATTTCATTAATATTGACATCCTAAATGAAACTATAACCCTAACTATAGTTAAGTCTATCACTTTCACGAACGTAATTTAATTATAAGTTTATAATATTTTTTCAGTGGGCGTCAAGGCCCAAGTCTTGCCTTCCCCCTTACTCAATGGTCGCTTATGTTATATACTGATAGGTAATAATACTGCAAAACACTATCCCAATCCCAATGAGTCATAATAAAATTAATTTAAAATGCATGAAATAAAACGTATTTGTATAAATAAATCGTACAATACTCATAAACACGGTGAATTGACAAAGTCCGAGGAAAAACTATTCGTTGGCGCCAAACATTGCTTTGCTGCCACCACTACCATTACTGTGGGAGTCACATCACCCCAATCCTCTCCACCACGTCCGCTCTTATAGTATGAAAGAAACGCGCACAATATTATAATAATTAAGTGTAGGTAACGTTTCGTGACTAATTCAATATTATTGTTATATGCATACAGAAATGGGAGACCGACCGTAATTAATTTAAGACCTTAACAGTCCTGCATTTTTTTTTTTTTTAATCGACAATTTTTCAAATGTATTTTAGTATTCATTAACAAAAAATCTTTGAATTTGCTTATATATAAAGGGTTATTTTTAAGCATATTTATGTAGCTATACGTTGAAAATTATGGTGTTTAAAACATTTTATTTGTATAATAATTCGCCTTTACTCGAACGAGTAGGTCAAAACCGAAATTAATGTAGTTACGTATTATTACTACTGTCGCTATTACGAATTGTGTACTTGTACTCGTGTATATATATATATGTATCGTGTTTAATGCTTTTTGTAGAAATTGTCATCCGATCACATTATCACTATAAATTACACTGATACGTATTTTATTATGAATATTATTATATCATTATTGCGGTGAAATTGACCAGAATAGTTACAGTCCACAAATAATATTACAACGTTATTGCCACCACGAAAAGTTAACTCCGTCGCCTCACTCCTATATTATATTATAATCTAGGTTGTATTCAGAAAAAAAGTTCATGGACATAAACATGGTAAAATTAATACCTACACTCCAAACGAAAAAATCCCATACAAACAAAAGCCCATATAAGTGAAATATAAAATATTATGTTAATGTAATATTTTAGAAATATAATATTTAAGTATAATTTGTCATCACCTTTACTTGAAATAAAAATCTCAATTTATACAATTAATTATATAATATTAAATATTAAAGTATAAATAAATATTTTAAAAGTAAAAAAAGTACGAAGAACACGGATTTTAATAACTTAAGATGTCGAAAAAATTTTTTATTGAAGGGGCAGTTACACTTAACGTACTAAAAGTAATATCCGCTTTAATAAATAATACCTTTACTCAACTAGGTTTTCAATAAGGCATTGCCTGATTCTAGTGGAGTTATAGTTTACTTAATTTATATTTTTTGGTACTTATGCACAGGACTGAATCTATATTTATCTATACATTTGTTGTTGTATAGATTAAAAAAAATTAAAAAAATCTTAATTTTTTTTGATTGTTTTAAACTAAAACATAATAACACTAAAATCAAATATTAAAACAACTATGTATTTTTTCCTGGGATTTTTTTTCGGAAGGAATTTTTCTTGTATAACGTCTAGAATCTTGATTATAGATAGTAGACCCACTGCTTAAAACCGATTTCTGTATTATTGTTTTTCTATAAGATATTTTAGTTGTTTGTTAGAGAGCACATAACGGAACAAACGAAATTTTGTTTTTCGAACGTGTTTGTGTTATTCTGTGGCCGCAGGGTATAATTTTTTTCGAAACATTAATATTTTTCTCAAGAAGAAAAAATAGAATATTATTATACTCTCGTAAACAATATTATTACAGCACACGCGATACGCGCTGCATTGTAAATACTGTTAGCGTATCAAACGAGAAACACAATATTATACCTACGCGTTTTACTCTTTATTCTCCATACACGTCACGCGTCAAATATAACTATGAAATATCACCCACGAACAATGCCCCGCGTGTTACAACAAGTGGGTAGTTATGTATAAAGGTAACAATATATTACCATTATAGTTAGTGGCGTTAAGCGAAACATCTACACACGAACGTAATATATTTTCTATGTAGGTACCTACCAGTTTATTTAATCGACTCGTGGAAACATTACACAACAGTCGAAAACTGAAAAATAAAATATTATATTATTTTCATCGCGAAAATTACTCGATCTATAACCCGTTGAATCGCAATTGAATAACGCGGCTGGTCACTACTGCAGTAGCATTTTGTCTATATTATATTGTATTTTGGAAACGCAAAGAATGTTTGTAGACCGCGAAAAAAAAATCAATAATTATATTAAGTGTACAGTGTACCTATTGCTTTATTTTTTTATAAACATATTTTACAGTATGATAAAATTATTACATATAAACTACAATTTAATTACCCACACAAATTATTAAACGATTTTTGTTTTGATTTGAATTGGAGATTTTAATATTTTTTAATTTTAAATATTAATCTTGAATATTTAAAAAAAATTGTAAAATTTTGCTCGTTACAATTTGTAAATTATCTATAGCCATATCTATTGCCATATACCTATCCGATTTTATCGATGCCATAATATTATATGGTCTGCAAAATAATATTTAGGTACAATAGGCAAATAAACTATAATAACGTCCTATATACCAACACAGAATGAAACCTTATATAATATGCAAATGGCTATCTGTCTTACGGAGTCACTATAATGCATTTCGTATGAGAGAAACGAATCAAAAGTTTTTAGATTTAAAAAAACGAATGGAAATATCATCTATTTGTGGTGTCGCGGGTAACGACTGTGACGGGCTCCATACGCGCATGAAATAATATACAACGAGTATAATAATATATTTGTGAATGTTCAAACCTCTACTGAATATATAGAACCTATTTGGTAATATTAATACCTATACCAATCAAAAAATAGATAAGTATGATCGAATAAAACATATGATGTTCAGTCATCGCATCTGCTCCATACCAGGCATGTTCTCCGCTTTTGATTGGTCGATTGAGGTTTCCCAATTATAGGGCACAAAACTTAAAATCGTACATATATACGTTTGTATTCACATTCAAAATTATATCATATAAGTGCAATCATCATGTATGTTATTATTAGAAATAAATAAATAAAAATTATTTTTTTAAATCAATCAGCATTAAAATCGGAATATTCGGATAATCTAAAGTCTTACAATCTTGTCACTACGGAAGGTCTAAAAACGAATTTTTTTACCGGCTAGAATCGCCTTTTAATATTATTTTATAGCTCTTTAGGCTTTAACTGGTTTTGTTTCTTGAATTTAATTTATTTATATTTAGGTCTTCTGGTAAGCTTTTTATTCCAGATAATTTTAAGTTAAAAATGTTTTTTTATTTTCTTCAGTAATTTAAAATCAACATTAGTGAATTTAAATGCAGTAATGACATTTTCAGTTATGTCAATCGAGTTAGTTATTAATTTAGCATGTAACGTAATATGGTCTTGTTTTAAAATTTATATTTAATAGACTCGTGAGTAAATATGTATAGACACTATTCACTGCAAACGTTAAAAATTATACAAAAATTAGCTATATAATATATTATAGTTTTTTTTAATAATTATTATTTTCACATATATTATTTATTATATATCTTGTTTATAAAACGATTATTTATTTAATAAACAATTTTAAGCTTTTATAGGAATTACCTCTAAAATATGCTCAATTAAAATATAAATTTATTAAGTCCGGAACCCTTGTTTTATGTATAATATGTGTACATGATATGATGACCAATAATAAGTGAACAACATCTACGATACAGATGTAATGACGAAATATTTGGAAGTATCAAATAAGTTGTAATCTTACCTTTTTATTTTTCATGGTAAAATATCCTACCATTGGTTCGGTTAACAGCTATTTCGGACGACTTTTTTAAGTTATCTGTCTATATGAACGAGGTTGCACTGCAATAAGTTATGATAATAATATTTCAGATTTGCTTATAATTGCTTATATCTATATAGTAATGTAATAGTACCATTATCATGACATAGACAACATGTATTGCAGTGTTCAAGGAAAATAATATACTTTTTTTTATAAACATAAAAACATCAAGCGGTTACCGGTAATACTTTTAAGTATTCAAGAGTGTTATTCGATCAAACAATACTCTGAGTTTATGTATATTTATAGCGGCACCTACGCTCAGAAGTGGATTTAAAGTATTGGTTATGTGTAAACTCATAATATTATTTAAAAGCTAAATTTATTATTTTTATAAATTTTGTAATATTATAGGCTAATTTTAATTATGAAATATAATATGTACGTATGACTGTGATAGTATGTATAATATAATAACAAATTAAATATTTTTAAATAACAAATTAAAATAAAAATAAAAACTAAATTCAACAACTATTTATCATTATAAAATTTAATAAAAATAATAAATCTAATATACTTTTTGAATAAATTGTGCAACGTCGTTAGTGGATATGATAATAAATTAACTAAAATAAAAATGTAAAAACCCATAAGACACTGAATTAAGAAACTAAACTATAACTTATAAGTCAACAAAATAGGTTTTTTTACCATTGTTTGACATACATTTATTATAAATATCATAATTGTAAACATTGTAAATTTTATATTAAGAATAACAATATTATAATATTTTACTGTCATATTGCTGTGAATTTTTGTTTCTATAGCAATATATTACCATCAAAATAATATAATGATATAATAATTTCCACACATATACATAAAACAAATATTATAATATTTTATTTTTTTTGAGAGAGAGAGAGAGTGAAATTGTTTCCGTGGTTTCTATAATGATATATAAATATTTTGAATGGTTATATGTTTTTCCCAAAGAAACTGCAATGTATTTACGTGAAAAAAATGTAATTAAATTAAAAAGCAGTAACCAAGAAATAATCTGCGTTGGCATATTTGATATTATTATTTGTGTGTATAATGATATGTTGGTGGTAATTATAAAAATTAATGAAGTAGTTTTGTCGAAATGACTAGGAAATAACTATTATAGGTTAACTATTTGATTTTATGAAATAATGATCAATGATAATCCATGATAGATTGCAATGTTTGCATCATTAATTGAATAATTTAGACAGTGTTCTAAACGTATTTATTGATTAGTTATTGTCGGTAATTCCTGATCGTTTACAACTTGAGTTTTACCCAGTATACTACGATAACAAGAATTATGGATAAGCACCTCATCATCATTATCTAAATTATTATTTTGTTTTATATGTATAGGTATTTAGAGTTTTGCCCATAGACACCGAAAATAATTTCCCGAAACACAAATACCCCAATACAAAATGACATGACACAAGAACAATTATTATAACAATAAAAAACGCATTAAAACATTCATAAAAATAGTAAATACCATAATACATATTAGTTATAATTCATAATTTGTTTGTATTGTATCCGAACAGTTCGTCATAAAATACAATTTATAAAAAAAGTTTATTAGTAAAATCAATCATAATTATTCATCAAAAATTCAGTTGATCAAATAAGACGTCTAATTTTTGGTTTGTTGTAAGATTCCACGTTTACTATTCGTATTTAGAAGATAATACAGTATTATTATAATACCGATTCCCTTATAATTAGTTTACTATAAAATGGCTATATCAATATTTCTGCTAATATTTTAATGCTAAGGGGAGAGGGGACTACAAGTTTGTGGCAGCCGTTGCAACGACTTACGTATCGTCGCTATACAAACATTATATTATCCAAATCGTGTAACGAGGGGAAGGGGGACGAGATGTTGTTCAAAGCGCATAGCAATAATTATTATTAAGGACATGACGTCGGTATTTTCTTGAGATTGCGTGACACCCGTGTTAGGGATGAGACACACTCCGTGATACAAAAATTTCTGCCACTGCCAATGTACTTTATATATATTTTTTTTATATAATATTATACAGTCATCGCATTAGCATGCGTAGACATAATTTAACGATCGTCATGGCAGCACCTTATACTACACCCTACACCCGCCTGATGTGTAACGAGCTAAATTCATTAAAACCTACCTACACCAGTGTGTCGTATACATAACTTAGTATTATAATGTCATGTGTGTATTTGTGTGCATCGACTATAAATGCATTTAGCCGCTGCGGTCCGATGGTGCGGGGTGTGCAGCTTAACGGCCATCAATATTGATTAATTTCGTACCCCGTACACGGCTTTGCGTACTTGCACCACCTCCGCCGTGGGTTTCGGTCGCGCGAGAGATCCTACACCACCATCACGCAAGTCGTTCCCCAATGGCCAACAACCTGTCACGGATTCTGCGGCGAGAATTTCCGTCCAAGTTCGTGCCTCATCGTCGTCGAGTGCATACGATCGTATAATACTATTAATATTGATATCATAGATAATAGCCGGTTGGTTGTCATGACGGAAATTATTTCAATTAGCAATAATCATAATCTCAGCAAATTGATTTTTTTATTAACATTATAAGAAAAGTATAATGTTTTTGGGTAAAAATAGTGGTGGATTAAAGAGGGTAGGAAGCAGCGAGGTAACCTGTCCTCGAATAAAAATTATAAAAATCGTACAATTTAACAGTCTTTACATATATCATTTGTACGTGTGTTTATCATAAATAAATTACCGTTTATATTTTAAAGGCCGGAAGACACTTGTTTCAAAAGGTCGGAATTCAGCCTTTTTCGAGAGAATGTATTAGGAAGTATTGATTAATATCTATAGATTTATCAAATTGTATAGTTTAGTTACAGTGAACTAACAAATAACATTTGTAAATGACTATTGGAAACATGAAGTCGTTAAATCAATGTTATTGGTAATTTAGTAATATAGGTATAGTAATTTATCAAATATGGTTCTTAAAATTGACAACGTTTAATGTTTATACAAAAATATGAAATAAACAATGAATTTTGATTGAACATTACGCTTATAGTGAATCTAACGATTTAAAAACGGAAATTTCGTTTTCGATGTAACGAAAAACAATGTGGATTAATAATTTAAATAATACGATTTTTAAACTCCATCCGTTGTATAATAGGTAATTTTTTTTTTACACAATTCATTTTTAACCATAGTTGTATAATTCACAGAAAGTTCTGATAATCTGTTAAAATTAAAGGGAATATTTAATGACAAAAAATTTCCCAAACGCAATTTACAGCATATTTTTTAAAAAAAAGGTCGTTTGAGGACATCACAATATTTTAAAATCCATTCATTCAAATGTATTATGCTAAATTCCACAAATACAATGCTATTTTTTCATATTGTCTCAAATACAAACCACCCAAACTTCAGTTACCCAGTAGGTATTTCCTTTCGAAGAATTGACTATGACGACCGTTTAAAGGTACGTTCCAACCACCTTAAACGCAGTCAATGTTTTTCTTCAGAGGAACCAAAGTATGATAAATTATCTCACAAATTAGGCTCGGATTTTATAGCATTTGCTAATTAGTTTAGGATACAGATAAAAATAGCAGAGTGAGCTATAAATTTATCTGATGCACCAGGGACTCCAAGTATGAAATTTCATAATGCTATTTTTTGCATATTTGAAGTATTTTAGGTTTTTGGTGCTATTTTTTCGAGTTTTGGTGCAATTTACGTTTTATTTTGTATTTTCGTAGATCTAGTTTATATTACGTGGTATGAAAACTATAAAAATGTTGTCATTTATTTATTTATTTTTTTATTTTTTTGAATACATATGAAAAATACTGACATTATCATTCATATTAAAGTCTATTTATAAATAGTCCGGCGTATTGGCCTATCGAACAGTAATTATGACTCATCGGCTCGTATCCATCTTTTTAATTATGAACAGAACACATTTTAATTTTTGTACTTTTCATGTTTTAAGGGCATATTATAACGCATATTTCATTTATTTTTAGTGCTATAAAATCCGACCCCTGAACTGATAATGTTATTTTCGTATTATCACAATTAATATAATATAATTACAATATAAAATAAGAATATATCAGATTATAAATATTAAACAATAATTATAACGTGTCAATAATGTGGTGGTTTTCGGTTTTTCCCCTGTAGAAACATGGAGTCCGTCTGAAATGCTCAGGTTGCCGTATAATCGTGCACTCGGAATGTTTGGGTAATCTACCAGAAGCGGCTAAATGCAAGTCAAGCTTCAAAGATGACGGCGTCCGGCAATACAGAGAACATAAAACAGTCAAACACCATTGGATGCACAGGAGGACGCAAAAGGACAAGTGCTCGCAATGCGGAAAGGTGCGTATATTAAATTATTAAGATCAGCATTACTGCTCCGTTGTCTTATGGATCCCATAAAAATCGTAAAGATTTCCGTCTAATCTAAGGGTTTTTGTGTTGGCAGGCATTTCAGTCGGTTTTGTCGTTCAGTTCCAAGGAAATCATAGCTCTCACATGCTCTTGGTGCAAGCTTAGTGTCCACAATAAAACCGCGTGTTTCAATGACACGAAAATGAACGAACCCTGTTCCTTAGGTGAGCATTAAAAATGATATTATATTGCAGGCGTACGTATTATACGGTATTAGTGTTCACACACGTCAATGACCTTTTAGAAATATAATAGTGTTTTTGTTTATAATGTAAGATACGTAAGATAGACGAAGGTACGATTTGAAAGATTTTTTTTTACTTAAATATTATCTAAATTTAAAGAGAATACTAAAACTAACTGAATTCTCGAGACTGGATAATCGTGTAAATATTTAAAAAGTTGAATTTATTATTAATATATTATCACTCTATGAAGTATTCATAGGTACCATAACAATATATAGTTACGTTTGATAAAAGATTTATTCCGTACTATCCGGGAGACGGGAAGAAGAGTTTAATGTATAATAATATTAAGTATAATGGCTTTATAATATTATTATCTTTCTATCTTTAATACTATGAAATCAATTGTAAAAATACATAATTTATTTTACGAATCGATAAATTGTACTATAATATGAAACGTTCTCTTTTTAATACATATAGTAATCATGGATCTACTAAAAAAAACTAGGTTACAAAAATGTGTGCTCTTATTATTTCATCGACATTATTTGTAAATAATGTTTTCATCATAAATCTGGATAGCTTGTCTAGTATTTCAATACAATGTATTCAAATATTGATACTTAAAAACGGATATAATATTATTTAATTAAATCGTCACTATATTATTTATCTTGGAATTGTACAATCATTTTTATTTCTCATTATAATTTTATATTTTCATATAGACATATAGTATACACATTAATAAATTATTAACAACCAACAATAATTTTTACGTGATAATCGTACTATACAATTGTACTTAAGACGGACGATGATACGTATATAAAATTAACTGTCATATAATCAAGCAACCACGAAGGAAAACCAATCACATCGAATCAGATGCTACAATTTCGAACCGGGTCAGCTTAGGTACACACAAATTATTATAGTGAGGGGATGCAATTACAAATGCTAAGGAAATAATATTAAAACAAACATATTTGGAAAAATGATACACAAACGAAAAAATACAATGTATAAATAAGAATGTATAAGAATGGTACCTATCTAAGGCGTAGGTATACGACTTTTGAGTTAATGAAAGTTAAACACGCTCGCGTGCCTTACACTACAATGCTTTACAAAACGGCGTAGGTATAGATAATTGGATGTTCTTTAAAACAACAAACGTTTTTCTAGAAACCTAATAATGCTTATTATTTTCATGACCTACGAATTTAAACGCTGTGTACGCGTCGTAGACCGTAGGTGATTAGAAATTAAAATTTGTAACCGTTTATAAATTCGAAAAACTAAGAGTAAATTAGAACTGTAGAACAAATATAAGTCCTCAATAGCTTTATTTGATGAAGACTAGTCGAAATACAAATCACGCCAGAGATAAATATACCAAAGGATTTGCGATTGATACACCAACAATTATTATTTATTCACCTATAGACTTATAATTAATTACGTACTCGTTAAAATTCTGGCGTAAAAATACATACTCTAAGAGTTGCGTTGAAAAGTCTTTATTTTTTGTTTTCATAAACACATTTTAGAGGTATTATTTACTTTTGATAACGTTCGTATAGTATCGTGACATGTATTATAGATAAGTCGAATTTTCGATAACTCGAATTTTATTTTCACCCCCCAACCGATTCGAATAAATTATCAAGGTCCACTGTACAATAAATACAGAATTATTTATTCATTTAGTAATATGTGAAGGACGATAATGAAATAACAATCAGATTTCGTATATTATTGTATTTCGGTTATATAAATATAATTTATAATTATTATGTATCGTATTTAATTAAATATTTTATTTTTTACTGTTTGGTTTTTTTTTTCATTAACTGCAAAAGTACGTGTAAATATTCAAAAACAATATCGCTATTTTAAAATTTAAATTTATATTTTACACCATGAATTTGTATGCAAAAATATACGCACTTTGCGGAAGCAAAATAAATTACAAAATACCATACACTTTTCCTCAACTCCTCGTTGTTGTTTAAAAGTCTAAAAAAAATTGTTTTTTTTTTTCTATTTCCTTTTGCTATTACGATTGATTGGATTAAGATCAAGGAAAACATTATATCTACAAGTTGAATTTTCAAATAATACTAGGTGATTTATCAAACATGCTACCCTCCATTTTTTTTTTTAATAATACAATTATTCAAAATCTAAAGATTATATTTGAAATTGTTCATACTAATTATGGAATGTCCGGTAGTGACACAAACTTCGTTTTTAAACGAACATTTGACAAATGTATTGACTAAATTAGCTCTTCAAAAACTAAATTGTCCTATGTCTATTATTGGTAAGAGATATCTACAGAGAGATAGATTAGAAACAATATATTTTTAATATTTTTCACCTAAACGATAGAACACAAAAATGGAATTTTAATCCGGTTAAATTAGTAGACTAATAAATTTAATATTTTCCAAACCTATAATCATGGATCCATAAACTTTCCTTACTACCTACATATTAGTTAGTAACTCAGAACTTCATATACCAGTTTAAGTGTTTAAGTTTTAATTTAAATACTTCAAAATTATTAAAAATGTTAAATTTCTGATCCTAAGATTAATAATTATAATAATAATAATAATCCATCTAGGTTTTCCGTTCGTGAAGCGATCATGGTCTCCGATGGATAGTGCTAAATTTCCCGTATGATGCGCAATTATCGTGAATTATTATTACTAATACAATATTATAATGGCGTTATCTAGAGTTTATTCGGTTAAATGCAGTGTCAAAAACTTGTTCTGCCGTACTCATCAATAGATAATGTAAAAAAATAATGTTAATAATAAACAACAAACAATAAATAAACAATAAACACTGATGAAGCCGTTTGTCATCAAAAATAATAGGTACACTCTCTAATAGGACTTCAATTAGGTACGTAAACATATTCTCACTATCATATCAACGTAACAGCATAAAAATGTGTATTCGGGTATTCTCGTTTACCTCCCAAAAATAAAACTCTAATCCAAGGCCATACAGCTGAAATATTTAATTCACCTAGAATCTTTTGATTTCACATTGTATATTACATATTATGTTTTTAAAATTACATTCCTTTCTTTTGGAAGATTCATTTAAAATTGTTATGATAATAAAATAAAATGTATCTATTTAATATAATATTATATTTTGGATCTAAAAGAGAATGCGGGATATAAATTTAAATACCATAATTGATTCAATTTCTTAAATTAAATAAAAAGTTCAAACGTTGAAAATATATAAACTGATTAATAAATACCGTCTTAAATTTTTTAAATTAAATTGGTTTCAGAACTCAGCATCTTCTTCATAGCTAAAGAAGTAATTGATTTTGAACATAAGAATTAAGTACCATAAAGTTAGTTGTGTCTCGGTCGTTTTTCATGTTAAATAAATAAAATAATATAATAACGTGTTTACATTTTTATACTAACTTGATTCAAGTACATAAATATATATATATATGTTAAATACATTTTACCTAAGCTCTGTAGACTTTAAAATATAACGTTTTAAAATTATATTCAAAAATAATCAGAGCGGAAGTATATGTGATGTGATTTTTTTTAATAATAATAATCCATTACTGGATTTTACTGAACAAAAAAAAAAAGGAAAGTGGTCGAAACACCAACAAGGAAATGATATTATATAATATAAATAACTTTCAAGCAATTTCCGGTGTATGGAAAAATAATAAAATAAGTTCATAATATTGGTTTATGTATAACTTAATGAGTAGCATTGAATGGTAATATTTTTGAAAAAAAGAGGAATTTAAATAAAATACTATTAAAGATTAAAATACAAGAATTTAGTACAGGATACATTGAAGAGCTCGTTGAAATTTTAAAATAATAGTAACAATTTTATAGCGAAAAAACATTCACACCAGTGGTTAGTCATGCTGGTTATCCCAACACTAACGCCAGACAATTTTTTTGCTTACAACAAGATTATAAACATTCGTAATTATATTGTTGCAATAATTAAGCAGTACAGATAATATTACATATCTATAGGACCTTTATATAAATCGAAATTCAACATAAGAAGAATTTCATGTAAGTATGGTTATGTTCCAACACTTTTTACTAAAGTGTTGACTAAGATATTATTGACATTTTTTAGACTTATAAATTGTACAACTTCAACACTTTATTCAGAATCCAAACACTTGCGGAAATGCATTAATTTTAAGGTCTCAACAACAGGAAAAATCTTTTAATTTGATCACGACACGGAACTAACGATTTAGTTGAGCGATACACTTTTCAAAGTTATCCCGTATTAATTTAATTTCACCCACTTTGTGAATTTGAAACTCACGTGACTTTATTATTATATATTATATATATATACATGATAATGCCGAATAAAATTGAAAATGACAGTTCAAATAACTTGAATGACCGACCCACTCATCACTTACAATTTACCACATCCTCTGATCGTTTTCTTTTTATGTATACGCTATTTTAAATGGTAAACATTTGAAAAGCAATAAAAAAATAATAAATTTGATTTTTTAATAATCATTTTGTTTTTTATATCAATATTCAGTAGTACTATTTAGATTTTTTGTAGATGGTTATAGACAATATCGTACAAGGTCATTGTACATAGTTGGCCATTAGGTTTGCCTCCGTCTATACAATTTAATCAAAATAAGAACATTTTATTATTTACATTTGATTACAACTAATTCTTAGAAAATTAAAAAATTGGATCTATTTCATATTTTTAGTGGCCAAAAGCAAATTTTTTTATAATTTTCAATAAATTCGGAAAAAATGTATGGAAAAAAATGTTGGCTTTTATAAAGGCATAACTGCATGTAGGAACTTGAAATTTCCCTCACATATTAGTTATATCAGCAGTTTCTATTTATTATAACTTAATTTTCAAAATAATTTTATGATTTTAATGTACTTAAATAATTAAGTTAATAGTCTTATTAAACATCAATACTTTATTGACATAATAATATAATATGACATGTCACTTGTTTATTATTTTACACTTGCGTGCTTAAATTTTTAATGTTTCAATTTCAATGCAGTTAAACCTTCGATTTTTTATTATTTTTTTTATTTCAACTAAATATGAAATATAATTAAACTAATATTAATACTGTTCAAACGATCTTACTTAAAAGTGTACTGGTATATAATTTAGACGTTATCATAAGCATTTGTTTTCCAAATAAGTTATTTATAATACACCCATAATTATACACGATTATTCATTAAATCTAAAGCATCAAGAACCAATGAATAAATCATAAAACTTTTATGAACGATATTTATAATAATATTGTCATTCATAACGCGTGGTGCTGACAAACGTTCGGGGGTAATACAACGTTAAAACGTAGGTATAGTTAGGTTCTACGTGTTCGGTTATCCCTATGTTCGACGGAAAAATAGAGGAATATGTGTTATGCGAAAGTCATCCGTCACTTTTTTTCCTTCGTAGATGGCATCGCTAATCAGTCGGTTAATACAATCACGTGATATACAGGCCACAAAAACCTTAAATTCTTAATCAAAATAATATTTAACTATTTCGTGAACGATTCCCCACTAACAGTTATAGAAATATTGGAAACAAGAAATGACTGTGGCATATTCTTAACCCATACATTCACGATCGAGAATAGGTGAACAAAAATTATATACATTATAATTATATTATACAATATCTTCTTGAAGAATAAATAAATAAATTATAATATACTATAGGCGTATTTGTACACGCAAATACCGTATCGATCATATTTTTTCCATCAATAATATATGATTTTACGCCCACAATACTCATACGTTCTATTTCAACACTAATTTATAACCAATAGATTTAATAACTTGAGCTAATTTAATAACAATTGTAAAATCTATCATATTATTTCGATCAATTTAGTATGTTGAAAATTATTTGTGGCATAATAAAGATTATACATTTTATTTTACAAGCACCAAAAATACAACAAACCCTTACTAACATATCAAAACTCATTACATAAAAGATAATATATTAGCTTCGTGACAAAAAAATTTATAGAAATGTTGTTTTTATACATTTAGCATAAAACCTAGGTACCTGAAACATAGTAGGCAGTAGCGTTTAAAAGGAAATAAAAAATCCGTCAAACGTGGTCTTCTCTACACCACAGATACTCCAATCTTAAACATAACTCAAAACACGTACGTAGACAAAAACAATTATTTAAAATATATACTCAATTTAAAATGCCGAAAATACTGAAACCCAAAATCACATAAACAAACCAAATATCATAAAAAAAGTTAAAAAATAAAAATTGTATAACTTACGTAGGTCTAAAAAGTAAATATAAATCCATTAAGAATATCTATGAATAAGAATCACGTCATAATACATAAAAATAACACTTTTCTTTAAAAATAAAAAATGTTTAATCATATAAATACTCAAAAATATATAAAGTAAATTTGATAACTTAATATATTGCATGAACGATATAATGAAAATATCACACATTTGTAATAGGTACCTCATCATTATTAAAACAATATCCACGTTCTCTATGTATAATAAATTATTACTTTTTAGTCTACGCATGGGTGATTTAGATTTGGACCACACAATAAGGGTGTGTATATATTTGAATTTTGGTGAGAACTTTAATCGATTACTTGGACCAGTTAGGTAGTTGTTAACATAATACAATTACCTTCAGGCCAAAAAATTAACCACCTATACTACATGAATAGAATGAAGTGAATAATGCAGTGACAATGCATTTTATCCGTTTTAGTTAGTATTCTAACTAAGTAGAAAGGGGGTCCTACATTAAAATAATAAATATTTTTTCTTACCTCTATAAATAAGGACCGCCCTAATATATACATATAGTGACTTAAAGTTTTAACGTGTTTCTGAATTAGGTCAGGAATAAATAAAGATAAAAGGAAAAAAGCACTCTGAAACTTGGCAAACATAGATAAGTAAACTTAACGGCTCTTTTAAACGCCACTTAATTGTTTCCAAACGCAAGATGTGACGTCCGTTCGTAACCTACGATTGAAATGGTTTGCTCAGAATTGCACGCTTTGATTGTTTTCAATATCACATTATTACCCACGATTCAAATTATATACCATTTTCTAATTTATTACTTAAGAATATCGATAGAAATATAAGGTGAACCATACATAATGTATGTCATGCATCAGGAATTGGAATTCCAAATACTCGTATAACATTTTATACTGCATATATTATGTTTACATATTATAAGCGTTTTAGATTATTGATTTGATTCACCCATTTTTAGTACTACCTATATTTTTTTTTACTAACCAAGATTAAATTACATTTATTTGGTATTTTTCATTAATCGTGTAATTCGCATGAAATAAGTAAAATCAAAGTTATAGGACCAATACTCACAGTTAATTTTACTCTTGTAATTAATTTATTAATTACTTTATATTGACTAGTATTTTTAAGTCATTAATATAAATAAATAAAATTTACACATTTTTTATCATTTTTAATGCATATTTTATAATCTTTAGGCTATTATGTATAGCCCACATCTATCAGTATTCAGTGCTATAAAATCCGAGCCCTAGTTAATAATCATTACCTTCCACGTTTCCCCCTTCCACTTAACATACCATAAACCCCATAAACCATGAGCGTCGAGAAATACAAACACGAAATGTACACAGAGAAAAACGATATTGTTTGAATATTATATTTTATTTTATTGTTATGTCGGCAGTTGCTGTAAAACGAACTACGGAAATGGCCGACCTTTGGAGATTTTTTCGGGAAACATAATATTATATTTATTTTATTGTATATCTGCAACGCGATTATTATACCGGATTCGGTATACCTTTTTGTTAACCACTCTGTATATGTGTTTTCAGGTAAACATAGTAATATAATTGTCCCGCCGTCGTGGATCGTAAAGTTGCCGCGGAAGGGCAACTTCAAGTCCAGCATTAGATCGCCGAAAAAGAGATCATCTAAGAAGAAAACGAAAGATAAGGTGCGTATGATCAATTAAATATATGATGTCAGTACAATATAATACTCTCTAGTCTCTATATTGGTATACACTATTCTAGTATGGTAACCGTGGTTAATGTGGTACCGCCGTTTGAACCGTACCCAACCTGCAAAGCTGAGCGCATTTACCCGTATCGCTTGTAAATTATGTAGACCTTATATCTGCCCGTCGATCGGCTCCGTTTGTTGTTCGGTCGAAACAAAACGTTGCGGACTTTTATAAATGAATGTACATTGTTCTCTAGGATCGCGTGTACCATTGTTTTATTTTCATACGCATCGGGAAACGTACGTGTTGTGTACCTTATAATAGTTAATTAAAACTACTTACATTTTTTATGGCCAAACGGTATATTATAACAATGCGTTTTCTGTTGTTGAAAAATTCATTGCTTGCGTTATTTGTACGTAGAGGAAGTACACACACATAACACTGCTACCTGCTACTATACACGCACGGAGATAACTAGGACGAGTCTTGAAAATTTAAAACTTTTATCCCAACCGAAACTTGTGGCTAACAATCGCACAATTCCACAACACTGAATGTCGAGAGCACGCATTATTATAATCATTATATAACATTCTGCGTCTATATTATGATCTTGTTAATATAATTTTCATTATTCTCAAAGTAATATACATAGATGAAACCGACTGCACTGAAATCCGTAGAATAAAAACCTATCTAACGACATCGAATCAATTATTTTCCGCACTTAAAAATGGCCGGTTCTTAAATGTGAACCCTGTTAACGGTTTTAAAAATACATTCTTTTTATCACTTCTATATGCTATTTTACAGTGTTAGGTTGAGCAATTAATAAACTGATATAAAATTATTAAAATTTATCGGTATTGTTTTTAAAATTTAAAGTTCATAAATCTCAATAAGTATACGTTCATTGAATTTATCAAAATCTATATGGTTAAATATAACAATTAAAAATATAATTTAGAATTCTTCTTATTCTTCTTCGTTTTCTTCACATTTTCACATTTTACTCCCTACAGTCCCAACTATACTTTAGAATTAATAGAATAAAACCAGAAAAAATTAAACAAGGATATAATGATGGAATTTTTAATAGTAAAATAATATGATTTTAATAATTAGTTTCTTTATAGTCAATTTTTTTAAATATTAACGTCGATAATATACATAGTTTTAATATTTTGGTAGGTACTTATAAAATATTCAATTAATACATATTTATTAAAATGTATCTTTATAAACTTAAATTGCTGGTTAGGTAAATTCGTTATTTTTATGCATAATTTGTAAAATTAAAAGGGCCTGGACATTGGTCATAGGTAGCTCCTAATTATTTATAATTTAACCTTTAAATGTACCTCGACATTAAACAATTTCTCATTTGTGTTTGAATAATATTTGGTTTTCTTGTGATAATGATAAAATAACAAAATATTTTATAAATGTACATTATTTAAATTGCATGCATATTAATGATTAGTTAATTGCTTTTCAACTTAAATAAAATAATAAATTAAACAGCAATGATCTTTTGTTTCCTAACCTTATTTTCTACTTACTTTTAACAACAGTAATTTTATTAGATCACTTAAATTCTTAGAAGAATTTTATTTAAAACATTTGTGTTTATTAATTGCAAGAAATGTACTTCTTTAACTTAAAAGTTATAACATGAACTATAATAGACCAAAGAAAAACCAATATAATTGTATTATACAAAGTTTCCACCTAACCAACCTACTATAGAAATTCATTGTAAACTTTCTTATTGCCATGGTTTATCTAATTGTTTTGACATAATGTTCTATCCTAAGCTTCTAAACCGTCTAAAACAGCCATTAGAATGAAACTACTAACGCGAAATTTAATGACAGTAACCCGTCTAGTCAATTTGTATAATTAAATTATTAAAAACGTCTACTTTTAAAACATTTATGAATTCTGACAAAAAATAATCAACCATTAAAATTGGTTTTACATTGATATAACAAATGACAATTATTATATTATATGTTATGTTTTAATTTTGGAAAAAACATTTTCAGATTGGTATCATAATATTGAATAAATAAATTTAAACACAATAATATTATGTTTCAACTTCGAAATCGATTTCAATTAAAAGTTATGTTTTAACCTAAAATGTTTAAACAATTTTTTTGTCATATGGACATAATTGGGGGGGGGAGGAACAACAGTGTTTATTCTATCCTAAATATCGGTAAAAAATTACGATTTGGCGATTGTTTCTAGATTATAATGTGCATTACATAAAAATGAAACTTTATTAGTCATTACCTAATACATAATAATTTATTATATCCATATAGTATTTCATAATTATACCTATAGAATATAGCATTGAACTGTAATATAACTGATTTAATAGATAAAAATACACGTTTCAGTAAAATTCAGTATGATATTGATAATTAGATAATACAAATTGCAATAAGAAAATGAAATTGTTTTTAATCTATAATGAAATATTATGTATTATTCGTGCATCTTGCGTTCGTATTAAGAATGAATCATAATATTTACGAAGCATCAAAATAAATTAATATTAATGAAAAAGTCACATTAGTGCCAATAAATACATTTACCAAATTCATTAACTTGAGATTTAAAGTTTTAAATGCCAATTAAATAATAGCACATTGCAAAGTAATTGCGAGTATAGTGTTGCGTGACATGTTATTGCATGTGACGTTATCGAACGACTGTACATATTACATATTTTAATAAAAATATACAGAGTGATTCACCAAGCATGCTCACGCCCATTTTGTCTTCTAGTAATTAATTAATTCAAATTCTGATTTTTGAATTTTTAAGTATACCTACATAAAAACCATATTTTCAAATACTTAAATTGTATTATACTACGGTGAAACAAACTTATTTTTATCAAATGAGAATTAGCCTTTTTTCTGTAAATTATTAATGAAATGACTTTTTGAAGATGTATCTAAATCGAAATTAAAAGGAATAATTTATGATTTGTTAAACTTTGTATACTTAAGATAATGCATAGGTCCTTAATAATGGACTTGGGAGATTTGAGGGCTATGAAAATTATAACATTTTAGTTATTTATATTAATCCATCAATATATTATTTTGTAAAATAATGTTATAGTTATAAATTATAATTAATACTATTCAACATCATATATATTTTTTTGTAAAATTGTTTTTTAGGACTATTATCTCTAATATATAATATTAATTTTAATAACTCAAAAATTACTGATTCGAATTATGATTCAAACACATAAACATTTAAAAAAAAGCAATTTGTCTGTTTAATAATTTACAGTAAAAATGTCAATTCCCGTTTAAAAAAAATATTGTAGGTCTACAGGGCACTATTTAAATGATATAAAAAATAGGAAGGATCATATGTGATCATACGTGATGAATCACCCTACATAATACGTAAAGCATTGTATTTGAATATTAACAAATATTTGAGTGACTGTATTCGAATAAGTATTGATTTGTATTTATTGAAGACGTAGAAGATTTGTTGTATATGAGTATACGTATTTAAAATAATCAGTTATTATTTTACCACTGTTTATATTAATAGATTTATATATTTTTAATTTTACACATTTTGCATATGCCTATATTTGAAAATCTCATATATAAAAAAATATTATGTATTATAATATAGTATTATGATTAAATGATACAATAATATACTACCTATATTATAATATAACTATAGTTATATTATTGAAGCGATTTTAACTGTACGATTATTTATAAACCCGAGCAGTATTTATATCATGCGTAAATAGGATAAGAATGACGAATTCATCTCGGTATTAATTTTTCGACGGCAAGTACATATTTTAAGAATAATAAATTATTCACCTGTTGTCGACCTTAAAATTAAAGTTTTTATTTGTACCTATTAATATTAAAAGCAATACTCCATCAAACATATATTTTCGGTTAAATATTACAACGAAATTCTTAAATAGATTAGCTTACACGTACTAGGTACCACAGAATTAATTTATAATTCATCCCTTTGAAAATTAAATCACATCATATCACATAATAATAATATTGTAAATAATTTCTATCGAGATAAACGTAAATCCATTTTAAAATACCGGCATCGCACAAAATATTTCATTTCAATTTTCATAAACTCAAATTAATAATGCAAACTAAAATATTTACATTGTTTTCAAACAGTATTATTATACAATGTAAACGTGTAAACGATGTACTTACAAGGTTTGTATAATAATATATTAGCGTGATTTTTATGTTTTGTTTTTTATAAAAATAATTTAAAATTTAAATCACATACGACCGTATTATACGTAATATATAACTATATTATAATTCTGACATTTATATTTTTAAACAGATATTTTGTTTTGTTACCACAGAGTTGTGGATTTATTTATTTAAGACGATTTGTATTTAAAACAAATACACAAATAAATTAAAAATAAAATAAAATGTAAATAATAGCGTCCATATTATTAATATTATTATTTCGACAAATTATTCAAATTTTGTATACACATTATTTATAGTGGATAAACTTTTATATTTTTATGGCAATACAATAAATTACAACAATTTAGCTACATTTAATATCAGCATTTCAGAAGTTAAATATTTCTCACCTATCTACTTGTTATTCGTAAACTTTTTTTTACTTTGTTCGTTTTGAACTGAAAAAGTAATAAAAACAAAAATGATAATGATAATGTTTGTTTCGTAAAAACTGTTAGAGCGCGCCGTTGTTTTGAGTTATTTATTTGTTTGTATGTGCCTCGAATTCTATACAATAATAGGTATGTTGCATACAAACTATGCTACAAGAGAAGCAATACAATTTCATGGACAGACAATCAAAGTTAACATCTGTAATACGCAAGTTTAAAACATTTGCGCACAATAAGCTTGATACAGAAATGATTATAATAATCGAATTGAATTAGTACCGTTTTCACTACAGTAGACACAATATTATCATAACTAGTAATCATTTATAATAATAAATCGCCATAAAACTATATAACCACGAATTAAATAATAATAATTAATCAGTCTCAAACTCTGGATACCGTATCATCCAATCGTACTACGATCATTAATAAAATCAAAACGGTTTAATCAAAAAACCTTCGACATATAATATATCCAACGCCACTCAACGCTCTTCCATACATATTCAATGAATTTATCAATGAGTACTTAAACGTCTTAAACACGCCCACCGTTAAACATATTTCCATAATATATCGATAAACAAATATGCACGATTGTCTCCTGCAAAATCCTTTGAAAGCCCTAATATTTAGGAACTATCTTCTCACTCTTCCGGGAAATCCTCTTCGTCGTTTTAAAAATGAATTAAAGTGGGATTAATCCGGTATAAACTATGAAATTAAATGTCAGTAAGGATTGCCTCTAAGGAAAAGTTTCTTCACGAGTAAATTTTAATTATATTTAATCTCTAATTATCATCATGAATATTTACAAACTGTAATTTTTTCAAACAGTATAATAATATAAAAGTTTTCTCTGACCAACGTCCATGATGGTATCCAGAGGTTTTGCGTATCAATCCAAATGCAAAATCATAGTATCTATAGTTATATAAAAAATCTTTACAATGAAAATAATAACTGTGATAAATATTTACATATTTAAAACAAAAATAACAATGTTAGAAAGCCTATGGGTGAATAACACCGATACGTTTTGTACTTCCTTATATGCGGGTTCGGAGTAAGGCATAAACGTGCTTTATTGACAGTTAGAATTCATCGCAAGGTATGCGAAATAAGAAATTTAACCGATTCCCTCTAAAATAGGGGGTAAAAAATGTAGAGATAAAATCACAAATTATTTATTATAAAAATAAAATTTATTAATTACTTTTTATTAAAAAAAATATTTATAGCGTTTTTAATTCGATTTTAATTTTTAAGTGATAGATATAACATGCATATTATATTATGTATACCTATACAGTTTATATATTTTAATTCATACAATAAACATATTTTTAAAAATAATCTTTCACTCTAAATATAACGATTATCTTTATTTTTTACACAAATATAATATTTCAAGAAAATAAATATCATCACTTTTTTAAACACTATCACTGTGATTTTTTTCGTAATTTGTGTTTTGTAACTTTGACCGCCAACCCCTAACGATTACAACGGTAACGGCGGTCGAGGTCGTGGTAGTGTGAAGAAAATAAATTGTCGTCCAACAAAAATCATCGTTATCCAACTATAACCCATAGCCATGTCATATACTAAGTCCGAATATAATAGACCTGAACAACAATATGGTGTGTAGTGTATATGTATATACTTATATATTTTCTCTATTCTCAGTCTCTCTCTCTCTCTCTCTCTCTCTATATATATATATATATTTGTGATATTATACTGATATACACAGTGAATGCCGTTCGCAGCAGCAACTTGCTATATATGCTATTCAACCATACATTTATTTATGAGACGGTACCGGTCAAAAAGCGGTCGTAAAAGTTTTAATGTCCCGCGGGGACTGATGTTGCGGGCTCGTGCGCGTAGGTGTGTTGCATACAATATAGGGTATATGGTGTGTCTGAAAAGTTTGGAAACCGCCTAAATCCGTTTATTATACAACCGAATTTGACGTGCAAAAATTGAAGGTCATGGAACCATGCCAACCGACATCGTGAGAAAGTGGTGTTTACAATATTATAATAATACCTATACTAACTATAGTCCAGAACTGTGGATTTTGTGTATTAAAAAGTAAAAACCATGAAATATGCATACAATTGTGCAATAAATATCCCAAAATATGTGAGATTAGAAAAACAAACTTTATGCGTATTATGAGTTCACAATTATGCGTAAAATAGGTTCTAAAGTTACCAATAAATAATATGCATAAAATATAAAAAAATATGTATGATGAAAAATAAAATAGACAGTTATATAGATAATCATGATCATAAAAAAAAAATGTTAATTTTGAAATTTAAAATATGAAAAATTAACTTTTTATGGAAAACAATCTTATTAAAATAGTACCTATATAATATATTTTTATAAAATACTTTATCCATTTTCCATCGAAATATCCATTAAAAACATTTAAAAACAATTGTAGCCATCTATGTTGCATTATGTCTAAAAAATAGTTTCTTGAATTTTTCCACAGACCGCGACAGACTTTTTATAGATTCGATTCTATGCTTTGAACGCCCATATTAAAAATAAATAATAATAATAATAAGTATATTGCTTTATTTTTATAGCAATAAAATAAATATAAATTTTCGAGTTGGATAAAAATATTAATTAATATTGTATTTTAGGTTTAACATGACAATTGTCAACCTCAAACACCGTGTATAGACATTTTAGTTGAATACACTTTTTAATAACCATTGTTATTTTTTATTATATGTTTTTGCGCCACAAGAATAAATATCATTTGTTAATATCTTAAAATATATTTCCAAAATCAAAAAATGAAATAAATAAGTTAATAACTTTGATTTCTGAATGTAAATAGTTGGATTCGTCAATTTGATATTTTATCAAAGTGTGCACATCACAAAATTTTAAAAACTAACAAAATTACAATAGACTAACATTTACTGTAATTTGGACATTATTTATACATAGGTAGTAGGTACTGTAAAGTATACCATGCTGAAAATAGCACGATTATAACAGCGTAGCCGCAGTGTTAACACAACTACACAAGTACTGCAAAAGTATATTCCTAGTCTGTTAGATAACATAATATACCACAATATTATCGACAGCACAAATTAAATTTTTAATTGGGTAGAAATGACATAGAATATAATTTAAGAAGGTAATTTTAATGTTACAACTGAAGTAAATCTATTTGTGTCATAAATAGCACTCAAATACACTCAATATTTTAAGTTTTGAATAATGTGTGTGTAATTTTCTTATCAATCAATAGAAATTGTAATAATTATTAATTTCTCGCAATTTTAAAATGTTTATTATTAGTATAATCGTTTTAAAATATGCACGTAGACGATTCTCTTTGTAAATCACGGATTTTTCACTGCTGACCATATTGCATTAAAAAAAAATATCGAGAAATCTGACCGTATAAGAATTTTGCAATTTTTACCGGGAACATGGAAATAAATAATGATAAGAAAAAATAAATGTATAAATGACAATTATAACTGGTTACACACACATTTTCATCATCTCTATTTATATTATTTAATTTTTGAAATTAATTTGTGTAATTTGTGAGTTATTTAATGTTATTATGTAGGTATATTACACATAAATGATGCGTTATCGTTCGATATAAATATAAAATAATATGTATAATTTCCCCATTTTCCCAGAAACAATTGATTTGCGATTAACGATATTATATTATATAAAACAGTAAACGGTCGATCACCTGAACAATATTATATTTTAATTTAACCGCTTCCGAACGAAAATTTTGGTTCGGAGGCCATGAAAATAAAATATAATTTACGGGGGATTATATGTAGTCGTAATGGCAGTGTATAAACACCGTTTCAGGTGTTACAGTGATGACGCCATGTGCTCAAAATTATAATGTTTCGAAACTCGGCATATGGTGGATGGTATGTAGTTGATTCAGAGGAGGGATGGTATTGAAAGGATTTCTCGAAAACTTAAGACTTGCGATGCGCAAAACGTTCGCGCACATAAGAATTTAAACATTGCACATCGAAATTCGCTGATGAAACGGTCTATAATAATCGTTTTAGTCGGCGTCGTCGTCGTCGCCGTTTACGAACTGTAAGTGCCGCGTATTTCATGACGACAGTGAAATTCAATATTCTCACTGTTCACGTTTAATCGTATGACATACTTAGACGGTCTTTTGAGTAAATCATATCTATACTATAGCGTTAAGCGAAAGTGATAGATATATATGGGATGATTCATCAAGAAAGTTCACACCATTTTTATTCCTTTAAAATAAATTTGTTCACATTCTGGATTTTGGAACTTTTAAATAAACTGCTAGGTATAATAAGAACAAAATATAATAAATAAAGACTATATTTTAAATTATTTCTCGTTTAAATTCAAAAATCTCGTGTTATTCTTAATATTTCAACATCTTTATAAATCCTATTTAGAATAGGCGCTCTAGTAAATTCATGGGGAATTTTCCAGTAGGTCACATGAACACGTACAATCATTGCCACAAATATTAAAATATTAAAACTTATAAAAGTTATACAATATTATTATTAAAATACATAAAGTAACGACGATATGCGTTCTGAAATAAATATTAATCAGTAAATAAATTACATAAAATGACAATCGTTTCAATATCATGATAATTTTAACTATTATTGCTGAACCGAGTTTCTCTAATCCTCTTACGCATTTATGCATTCAATTTGTATGATAGGAATTCGGCAGTTACTGCAACACTTTATTATTATGATACTATGATATTATGACCAATGTGGTAATTACTACGTACCTACGTAGCTACTTGTTGTTATTTATAAATATTATTAATAATTAATTACGAATTTTTTTCTCACTTTCGTTTAATTGTCTAAACTTAATATTATGTTTGAACATCTAAAGTTTAATAGTTGGCTATTAAACTACACCGTGAATTTTTGATATTCTTAAAAATGCCTTACCATGTGTTCCCGCCAAGTTATGTTTATCAGAATTCATCAACCTTACAACTATTAGGGTTCTCTAAATAGAATAAGTATGAATCACATAAAATAATTTTAAATGTTGACTTTGTCTTCAAAAATATAATTTAAAAAAACTCTACGTTAATTTAATTTTACTGTATAAATTAAATATTAAATAGAAATAATACTATATTGTAACTATATTATATATTCCATTTTCGCTCTTATTTCTAGCAGATTGTATTAAATTACATAAAATAATATTTTATAATTTTGCCATCGGGATTTTTAATAAATATAATTATTATTATAAGTGTATAGTGTCTATTCAATATAGTATAAAAATGAAACTGATTTAGTTTTGAACAAATCTGAGAACGTACACCATAGCTTATCGATTTCTGTGTTTTTAATACGTCAGAATGCTAGTAATTTGATAACATTAGTGTTATTTTTATGATAGATAAACGAGACTGGATTTATTACAATGGTTTATTTCAATATACATTGGATATAGATAAAATTTAACACATTTTCCAAGAAAAATTTACAATTTACTATAATTCTAAAAAATCTGTACCATAATGGTATTGTTTTTAAAATTTAGCTATATCTAATATACTACATTAAACGAATATATGCGTTATATGTACATAGTCAAAGGATAAACCAAAAAATACAAAATTAGGTATTTTAAATTAAAATATTTCCAAGAGCAAAAATGACTTTTCTTTTTAATTGTCGATATTTTTGTCCGCATACGCATATCATAAATTTTTTCGATGAATAATGAATATAGATATACAATTACATAATATTTCAATTCAATTAAATATTTTGTGACATGAAAGATAATATTATTATTTAAAACACTTACCAATAAATATTCTATAATCAATGCTAAAATCAATTCGTGAACTTATTGCTGCCGTCGATGGACATGATAATATAATATATGTTCGAACTGTGGTTAGTGGGGGACACATAGTGATTCTTATTTTTAAATGACTTTTTAAAAGTATCTATCAGTCTTCCGAAACGTTATACATAAAAAAATATCAATGATTTTTTTATAGGACTTCCCGTTTTGAGTAAACTTTTGTGACTATTGTTTCCAATTCAAACTCTATTTACGTGTGCAATTAGCACGTATATAAATTAAAAGTATGTTTTATGTTTTTCCCGTAAAATAAATAACGAAAAATAAACATTGGGCACGAAGTGTAGAAGCATCATTAAACGAGTACAAAGCTAAGCTACGGTTCATTAGTAGCGTCGCCATTAGTGTTCGTAACTGGGGTCACATTTCACTCAATGTGACCAACCTCCGGGACTCGTGATTTCGTTGAAACTTCGGTCAGGTGACGTTTTCAATTTCCAAAGCCACATTATGGTATAGTCTTGGAACACGTTAACCTGCAGTACATTATATATAGCAACTATATTATCACAATGCAAAATCTTGAGAACGCTTGTCTATATAATATTGACTAAGTCATAACGGTTTTTTCATCATCGATTAATAATACTAATTATCGTGATTTGGTTTTACAATTTTTTACAACAAATAATTTTACAAAATATCTTGTTTCGGTTTTTGAACATCAACACAAGTACACAACGGGAAATCAACTAACAGTACCATTAAATTATGATATAATATTGATATATACTTTTAAGATTTTCTACGACAGGCGTATTAAAAAATTTTAATAGAATGTGATCACATTGGTAGGTAGGTACACATAATATTACGATTATCAAGTTTTTTTTTTATTATCCTTTATTAGCATATTCATACATTTAATAAAAGTTACTATATTACTATATTTTAATATTATATATATATATATATTATCATAAAAAAATAAATTACGTGTTCAATAGATGATTGCATCACTTGAACATCGCGTAATTTATTTTGCTAGCCTAAAATCATCATGTTTTTTTATGATTATAGATCTGTTTTTATTTATTTGAAGTCATTAAAGCCATACAAATAATAGATTTAATTATCCGGTACATATAGTGATTCTATTAAAAGTTCAATCAAATACTACCTAGAAACATATTAAAATGATTTAGTTTGAGCTTTTGATTGAAATAAATGGTTGATTCTATAAACCAATGATCACATTAAGTGAAAACTCACTGTATAATAATATCATATTATTCCGGTTACATAATACACATCGATAAACCACAACCCCCTTTCGCCCACAGACCTCTCTCTAAAATCGAAATAATGCCAATTTGATCTTAAAATGATTATATTGTCCTAGTTACTATAACTCACTTTGCCCGATTTGGAGGTACTTGGCTAAATTTTGGGGTTTTAGTTACACGCAAACTGCCCTATTTATTCGTCTACTGTTATCATCGTTGTGTATGAATGGTATGGTATTGTATTTATAATATATTGTCTTTTACAGCCGGACAAAGAAGACAAGCTGTTTGTAATCAAACCGATCCCGACGGTGAACGTCAAGCCTGTGATAATATTTATAAACCCAAAGTCTGGCGGCAACCAGGGTGTAAAGCTGCTGCAGAAATTCCAGTGGCACCTGAATCCCAGGCAGGTGTTCGATCTCAGTAGGGGTGGTCCCAGGATGGGCCTGGAACTGTACAAGAAGGTGCCAAATCTCCGAGTGTTGGCATGCGGCGGTGACGGCACAGTCGGGTGGGTGCTGTCAATCTTGGACCAAATAGCTAACGCCGTGTCGTTTCCAGTGGGCGTGCTGCCGCTAGGAACGGGCAACGACCTGGCCAGAGCTCTCGGCTGGGGTGGCGTAAGTATAATATGAACATATTTCAATAATAAATTATATATTATATTATTGATGTATTAAAAATTTGGAATGTCTTGGATACAATCATCTAATATTTCAGATGTACCTTATAAATGCATGTGATTTTGTCTTTTGACATTTGTTAATTGTATATTATACCTACAAATGATTTTTTTTTTTGTGAATTTTTACATTAGATACTAAGCACAAATGAAGAAAAAATGACTATTATTAATTTAAGAGTTTTTAAATATGTCTAATTTTATATCAAAAAGTGATTGAGAAAATCATAAAATTAATCGATAATAGTCTGCACTATTTGATGTATATAGAACAAATTAGTAGTAATTAGTAACTATACAAAGTATTTTTTCCAAAATTTTGAATGTATCTTATACCCAGAGTTAATGGTGGGCGTTTTTAATATAAGCGTATCCAAATAATTTTGTTTAAATTATTTTTCGCATCCCTTTTTACGATTATGTCAAAACAATCGATAAATCTACCTAGCATATCTAAAACATAATTTTCATTATTTTTTTTTTTTTTTAATACGAATGTTGAGTCATCTGAAATCAACTGCATCGAAAATGGATAATTATTTGTGTATTGATTTTAGATACACTATCGACTAAAAACTAAGGAATACATCACGTTAGGGCGTTAAACTATACCTATATATACCTATATATAATTGTAAATTAACTATATTTCCTCACGAAAACCACAAAAAAGTACACAATAATATATTTCACTACACAATAATATTATTCACTCACTATGTATATTATTTTCTAAACGATAACTTAAATCCACATAATCTATACAAGTATATACATATTACTGTATTTTATATACGTTTAATTGTACCTAAGCACGTAATATAGTTGTTTTTCTTTAGTACAATATAAAAATGTTAATAGTTTTAACCATTGATTATAGAATAATATAATATACATTCTGTTCTATAATCAATGGTTTCAACTACATATTACGCGTACAATAATTGAAAAAAAAATGGAAATAAGATCGTTCAAAATAATATATTGAAACACATGCATATATTACTATATTTTATTGATATTTATTTTCCTCTCCTATATTTAAATTCTAAAATTAATTTTCTCACAGGGTTACATGGATGAACCCGTGTCGAAAATATTGACCAACTTGGAAGAAAGCGAAACAATCCGGTTGGACCGCTGGAACTTGGAAGTAGTACCCAATGAACACGTCAAAGGGACAGATCACGCTGGGAAAGATAATTTACCATTAAATGTAATGAATAATTACTTCTCGTTGGGAGTGGACGCTCAAATTGCGCTTGAATTCCATGAAGCCAGAGGTAATGGTGATGACATTTATATCTGACACAGGCTCGATCGCGTTCTCCTTTGTAGAAATGGCTTGTTTAGTACACCACTTCAATCGCCCACCGTCTCTTTACAAAAATATCTGTTAATTTCCGTTTAAAATGGGGAAACCACCATACTCCCCACCCTTGACTCTCACGTCTTGTACAATATTATACTGTTTCACAGAAGATATTAATATCATTTTTATCTTGCTGTCGTTCTTACCAATGATCTTATCATTTCATTGTATCAATTGAAAAACATGGACCCTAAGGCAGGCATCAAATAACTAAACAATCATTTTTTTTAAATACATAATTCAAAAATCTTAACTTTTGCTTAAGAATTTTAATAAAATATATTAAATTAAAATCATGTTTGTACATATATATATTGTATTACTAAAATTTAAATCATTTAATTAATTAACTATAATTATTTTGTTTAAACATTTAGTATAGGTACATAATTAAGTACAATAAATGTAAATAAACAAATAAATATTACTTGGGTTATTCATTTTAATATTTTATTTATTTATAATATCTGAAACTTTTATAGTTAGTATGTGGCAAGAAGGATATACTACTCCTTCAGATCTCTTCAATAAATAAAATATGTAAGATGCATTATTAACAAAAATATTTGGTGATTATTAAAACAAATAATAATCAAAAGTTCACAACCCCTATAATCTATATATGTCATAACCCATGTGGTAATAAAAAAAATCAAATATCTTTTTTAAGCATTTTAAGTCGATATTTTTCTCCATAACATTATTAACTTAAAGCTTTTAAAACAGAGGTCTCTAAACTTTTTTGATAACGGTCCAAATCTAAGATACTTTTTGACATCGTGGTCAAATTGGTTTTAAATTATTTTGTAAGAAATGGATGAATAAAAACAAAGAAAACTAATATATTATTTTCAAAACATTAATTAGCTTGCTCCAGAACCATTCCGTGGGTCGTAGTTTAGAGACCCCAGTTTTAAAGTAAAATAAATGGTTCGTTCACTATCATCGTATAGCATAATTTTTTATCATGTTTAATTAACTTAACTATTCAAGTTAATTGTTTTCATTAACTTACATGCCTTTGAATACATTACTAGATAAAGTATTCAAAAACATATTTAATAATATTAGAAAAAAATGCATAATTACGCATTTATTTACTCGTTCCAGAGGCCAATCCGGAAAAATTTAGTTCACGAATGTACAACAAACTTTTTTACGGCGTCAGGGGCGGTATCGAACTATTGGACCGGAAGTGGAAAGGTTTATCGGATCACGTGACACTGGAGTGTGACGGCAAGGACCTAACGCAGCGCATCAAAGACTTGAAAGTGCATGCCATACTGTTTTTAAATATACCCAGCTACGGGGGTGGCACGCGACCGTGGAACAAGTCGGCTGGTAACAATTCTACCGACGATGGGCTGATCGAAGTCATCGGTTTAACGATCATGCAAATAGTAAGCGTTTCCGTATTTAAATAACATAATATTAAATATTTAAATACATCTATACTCAAACGGTTATTTACTTACCTGCCAGCAGTACGCCTTCCACTCACCGAAAAATTGATTTTTAATTAGTTATGAGGAAGTGTTGTAATCGTATACATTCGTATACGCCTATTTTTGTCTGCAGTATTTACCGAACACAATATAATAATGGAGCAAATTAGCGATACACGTTACAAAATAAAATATGTAGTCTCAGTGATAATATAGATACTAAACTTAACTGTCGAATGATCCTTTTTATGCGTTATACTATAGCTAAAATAGATGAAATCGTATAAAGTCAAATTTTATTGATATTCTTGTTTATGAACAAACAAATCGCTTTCTGAACTTAGTTTGGTTCATTATTTTGAACAAATATTGAAATATTCAACGCTTAGCGATGTGTGTAGAGCAAAAAACTAACGACAATGCGTCGAACATAATTCGTTTTGCTGTGATGTATTAACAGTTTCGGTTATTCTGAGTAAGGGAGACAAAATCTAAGTATATTATTATCATTAATAATAACTAAATGAATGAACACAGTCCATACCTAATATACGAAAAGTTTTATCCCTGAAAAAATGCTAAACGTCTTAGTGGTTAGCTATTATTATCGTATATTATATAGTTATAATTATCTTAGTAAAAATTGCTAGTGATAAAATCGATATTATTTTTTTTGTTTATGTTTATTATTGATAACCATAGTTTAACCTGACTACTATTACTATCTATAGTTACTATCTCCCTCTTCAGTCGCATATCATTATTTATAGGTAAGCCATAGATCATGTCTAATCGTAAATTACAATACCTTTTCGACTTCGACAATCCTATATATAGTGCATCAGTATGATCTTATATCTATCAATATTGCGTGATCAAAAGTAACCCGGTCTGTTTTTATACTGTCTAGACGAGATTGCAAACTGGAGGGACTGGGACACCGTTGTGCCAATGTAAAACTGCTCGCATAACTACTAGTATACCGGTGCCCATGCAAGTGGACGGTGAAGCTTGCCGTTTAAAACCGTCGGTGATCACACTAGGATTCTTCAACCAGGCAACGATGATGGCGAAACGTCGGAAAGGCAGACAGACACCTACGCGGTAAGTAGACGGCTGATTAGGTTGAAATGATTGACTGCAAATGCCGTACACGTAATTACAAAAATATTGTTGGTTTTGTCTTTTTTTATTCAGCGAAACCACGATAGACAAACACAAAGTGTCTGTACAAAGACTGAGGCTTCAAGATTATGAGCAACACCACTGTGACAAAGAGCTGCTCATCCAGTCGTGTGAGTAAAGATTTTCGATTGTATTTATAGTTTGAGACTCAAATATTAAATGAATGTCCTCAGTATATGTCTAACATACTCAAATTAACTCGATTCTTAAACTAATCCTAAGCAATAGTTATAATACTTATACTCTTTTTAAAATTATTTATAACTTGAAAAAAGTATTTTTTTTAAATTTAAAACACTTTTTGAGTAGTATTACAAGTATTTTATAAATTCCGTTATCCTTAATTATTCTGATAACGCATAATATTTTGGGTGTCTACTATTTCTTATTAATACTATAAATATTCATCTTAAATGCTTGTATATAAAAAGTGTCCAACCCCTAATTCGTGCATATACAATATTACAATATGTAAATTAATTGAAAAGTCAATAGCTGTAATTCGAAAAATAATGTAGATATTATAGAACAGTTTTTTTTTCAATATAAACCTAGCTTTTACAGTGGTCTAAATAAAAAATATACTTAATTTTTTTTGAGTTTTTCAAAAAAATTCTGCATTATATTTGAATTACAATAATTACAAACTTTCCAATTATTTTTCATACTGTATAAAACTACAATCTAAGTAGGTAATTCATACTAGATTGTTGTTTTGATGTTTTCAGCGATCAATATGGGTGAGATCGAAGTGGAACCGGTCGCGGATTTAGAAACTGTGCGTAAGTTAGTGGATAAGTTAGAGTTGAACGGTAGTCCATCAAAAGACCACGCGGGCAATGCCATGCCAAAATTATCGCCCGATTGGTGTTTCGTAGACTGTACGTATAACACGATTATTACTAGTTATTTTAATGAGCAGTAATAATTATATTTGTAACAACGACAAGTGACTAAAATAATAAAAAATATGTTTGTCATTTGACTGCACACAGGTTGCACAGCCGAACGGTTCTTCAGGATTGACCGGGCTCAGGAAAGCCTTCACTACCTCATAGACATCACACACGACCAGCTTTTCGTGTTGGACGATCCACATAGAGCAGCGTCCACCGAAGAAGATGTGACCGTGGTGCTGAAAGCCAAAGAACCGGCCGACGACCAAGGAGCTCAAGACACAACAACGAGGTCAGTATATAATAGATGTAATATTTTGCTTTAATGATCCGCCGAGATCAGGTAAGTGGAGCATCGTTTTTAAAGGGTTACTATTGTTGTTGGTGTTTAAAGCATGCGGGTAAAGTCGGAGATAAGTCGATTGGAAAGCATCAAAACACATTCTACGGTCAAATGTCCACAAGACGAAGGCCAGGTCAATGGAACCAATCATTCCACAAGAGCTAGGTACACATCAGGTCTTGTAATATTATTTTCATCGAAACTTACTCGATTCATTAACTATTATTGTGTCTTACACAGTACATTTGTTTTCATTTAACTTCACGGCTTTAATTGTTCCTAAACGTAATAATTCGCATACATAATTTTCACCAACAATTTTAACAATGCACAAAATAAATGATATATGCTTATCTATCAATAGACTCTAATTTCATTGCGAATCCGATAGGTATTAATACTATGATTATATTTGTTTTTATTTTCATAAATTATTAAAAAAAAAATATTATATTAAAATTAACTTACCGATAAAAACTTTTAAATTTGACGAAAGTATGAAACCGTTGTACCTAACTTAATAAACGCTGATTTCATACATCAAAAACAAAAGTACTTTTGTGAATAAAAAATATTATTTTTAACTTCAAAACATATATTATAACAATGCACGTTACATTCTATTTTTTTTTTTTTTATATAATTCTGCATGTTCGCTTAGTGAAGTATACAACCGTCTATTCGACCTACAATCAAATGAAGATCAGTAAGTGCACTTAATCAATAAGCACACTATCTTACAAACATTACAAAAAAGATTCGCTATTTAATTAACGAAGAAGAGTGTGTGAGTGTGTGTGTGTGTGTGTGTGTGTGTATAGTTTTATTTTAACTTTACAATATACATTTTTTACGTCAAGTGTGAATAAACGATAAAAATATGTATGACAAGTATTCAGTGAATCTTTTTTGTAAGCATTTCATTATTTTTAATAAGTGTTGTCGTTTGTTTGCAGTCATTACGGCCAAGTGCGAACTTCCGATAAAATAATCGAAGCGGCTAAAACAGGGAACTTAAACATGGTAATGTACAGAAACACATATTTAATCGTTGCACCTATGTTTCATAATAATATGTCGTTATTTTTGTGTGAAACCCTGCTACAGCGTTTCCGTACACAGTATACGGTGAAAATAAATAAAATGATATAATAATATAATATAAACCATTAAATTATTTCATTTTTTCCGTACTAAACTATAGTACTTTTATATTTTATTCAATTCGTTTGCCCCTCCCCCCCTATATTATGATTTCTGTTTAAAACCGATTTACAAGCTTCTTGTGTTTATTCCACCGATAACATCATATATGATATTGTATATCCACACATCGCGATACAATATACACATTACAAAATACCGTTTCCTGAACGTTTTGTCGACTTTCGTTTTTCAGCTGAGAAATCTATTCGAAATGGGTTACTCTCTGATGTCCATCAACAAGGACGGGCAGACAGCTCTACACGTGGCTAGCCAGCGTGGCGATTCGAATCTGGTTCGGTACATACTAGCCAATGCGCCGTCCAATATCGTGTCTATCAAAGACAATCAAGAGTGAGTTAATCAGATACACATATTACTATCAGCTATACATATTACCTAGCTACCCAAAACTTTGGCTAGTAACCCTATTTGTAGATTGTAGCACATTACGTAATTTCCAAATAATAAAATGTTGTCAGCATTTTAATCAAATAACGAAAATGTAATAGAAATTATTTTTGACAAGTATTTTTTTTTTTTTTTTTTTTTTATTAAGTAAGTTAAAACTTAAAAGTAATGTAATTTTATTTGAGTATTGGTTAAATTAACTTCATTACAATTATACTATTATTTATAATTGACGATAGTGAAGTAACTTATTATCAACACTGCAGTGTCACTGCCTATTATACTACCTATAGATAATAATATAAATTATTTTATTAAAAACATTTTTTTACTTTAAAAGATAGGTAGATTACATACCTGTAATAATTATAAAATAATATTTAATATTTAGGCCGTATTATAGTACGTTAAGTTAAACAATCAAAAACTCGTCTAAGAGGTATTATAAAATATTCTAAATTATTTAATGAAGAAAAACTTAGACCGTTTTGTTTCACTTTCTGAGTGGTTTTGTTTAACCGTCGGCAAAAATTTTCTTCTCTCTGTTGGTGCGAACATAGTGAACGCTTGCACAAACTTCAATTGCCCGAGGGTACCATTGGAGTAAATCCGCCTCCGCTAATGCGGTTTCGTCGTACCTACACGCGCACGTGTACGCCACAACAACCAGCTTTATACTACCGCAGTCGTTCGTTTACTCGATATAATATTACATTATCTCATTCAATCGCATTCACGTACTCGTGCCTACACGATTTGGTTTTTACCACGGTAAAATAAAAATAATAAAACAAGCCACCGCATAATACGTATTCGGTTTGATCTCTATTATAGAGCATTAACCGGAAAATACTGCACGAATTAAGGATTTAACCATAATTCTTTTGTATATTGGTTATTAAATGATTTTATTATATTTACCATCAGTTCGTTTACTTATAAATTATAATATTAGCTACACAGAAATCTGCAATCTTGTATTTCATTAGCTTTGAGGTCTGGGACCCGTGGAGACATGGAATCTACGGGCCAATCAACTGCTGTATAGGTATGCGTATTGCATATAAGTATTATTCTTTGATCAGCAAATCCCAAGTAGTGATTTCTATAATATTTAACTCAACGTTGAATAATATTTTATGATCCTTAACGATTAATATGATCACTGTCACAGTCTTGGCGTACCTATGTATGGCGATGATGATTGCCCGATATTCTTAACACAACTCTCGATTCACATACCTAAACGTAAAATTAATAATAATATCTGTTGTGAATGATATCCAATATTGTAAAAAAAAATATATGAATACAAATTATTATCTATCAAAGTATAGGTAAGTCATTGTTATTATATTAAAAAATTGTAAGAGAATATCACACAAGATACATATTGAAGGATCTGAATTTCTCCTCTTTGAAATGAGGATGTAGTATGTACCTATTGGTGTAATGTCCTATTATGACACTGAAAATATAAATGTTATGTTTATTTTATGTATTGTCAAAAAAGGACGACAAATAGGCGATTCATGATGTTAACATTAGAAATTATAGTAGTATTAACATAATATAATGTTATATTAATTTATGTTCTTTCATTTTTATTCTATTAATGCAATTTATTGTAATACGTCATATAATACAATCATAAAGTATATAAATATAGGAGCTTATATATTATAAAATAAGAATTCTTAAAACAGCTGGGATAAAATAAAATAATATATTAAAGAGATAGAAAAAAGTTACGGGTTGTTGAATAACAGTTTAATTTGACCTCTCATGTAGTTTTGAAAAATCATATTATTACGATAAAACGTATTGAAAATATAAAATATCATATCGTTATATTATTTTGAGAAGTATCCGACCGTTATAATCACGTCACCGCGTTTTTACGAAAATAACATAGGTATATTTAATAAGGTTTTTTTTTTTAGAGATTATGATTAATTATTTACATAATATGCGCTTAGTGATAACACTTAAAATATATAGGTTCTAATGTTCTATTCGGGTATAATGTTATCGGAAATAACCGTTTAAGAATATTAAGAAAAAATAATACAATTAAATTAAAATATGAACGTCTAACAATAAATGGCCCGTACTTAAAATACAGCTATAGTAACCCTTTGTAACAACCGTATGAAAGATTTTACTGCTATTATTCTCATAAGATAAAACCTTTGTAAAAAAAAAAAACACATGTTTTAGACATGATTTAATGGTTATGACTGCCCTAAACTGACCGATGTCCAAATCAGCGAACCGTACTCAAGTGTAGAACAGACAACATAGTACTTTTAAGGCGTTGGATCAACAAAAAACAGAACGATTTCGCTTGATGATAACCCGAACCTACAAACATTTTGTGTACTAACTTTATACTATTATACTGTGTAATGTATTTTATACGATCGTTAAAAATGAGCCTAAAATGGCACAGTTTAACTACGAGTAGGGGCGAGAATAAGGTGAATTTCCGACACTTGGATTTTTTCATTTGAATGGTTTATCCCCAGACTTGATTTTTTAATAAGAACGACTTTCACCCCACAATTAATTATGCACATATTTACATGAAAAGAACTATAGTCTAGTTTTTGTTAGGAAAATTATATTAATATAATATTTGTGTTTACACTGCAAAGTTAAAACATAAAAACTTAAAACTTTTCACTGACTACGTTTAAAGTGAGTATTTTTTACGTAATATATTATAAGTACTGTTATAGTGTTATAAATTGTACAATATACCTAATGCTAGGGCCATAATTGATGGAGCGCATTAAGGGCACCTGCCCCTCAAATTTTAGAGAAACAAAATTTACAAAATTACAAATAAACTGTAATTATTTTCTAAATCTATATTAAATATATATATATTATCGGCTTCTTAAAATAAAAACGTTGATTTCTGTCTTGTGTATCGCCATGGGGGGAAAGGGGATCGAAAGTTCTAGATCACCCGTCTTATCATACGCTATCGCACAAACCGCTGTGGAATCCCGAATACAGAAAAAAAGCGGCAGTTTGAACAAAGTTAATCCAATAGTTTCAGAAATAAATTGACGAAACTCAATTACACATTTATTAGATGTTATCTTATACAGTTATCTAAATAATCGTTTAAAGCGTTTTTGTCTTTTTTACTCGCGTTTAGGGGGCAGACGGCGCTGCACGTGGCTGTTCAAAACGGCGAACGAAAGATCTGTTACCTATTGGTGTCGGCCGGGGCGCCATTATTAGCCGTCGACAGACAAGACCGGACGGCTCAACAGATAGCCGAACAGACCAGAGACTACGACCTCGCCAAATACTTGGAATGTAAGTACCACCCCTCCTTTATATATTTATATATTGTAAATACAGTGATAATGCCGCGTAAATAATCCCAAATACCTGCACCCGGCCGCGACGACTCGAAACGAAAACCACCGGATGACATAAGTCAAACCGTCGAGGTTAGGTAATCGTCTAGTTCCTACGATTATTTTTTAACCCATCTCGTCACAGGTCCATACATTATTATAAAGAACTACGTACTATAATTGGGGACGGTGTACGGCTACATTTCAACGATAAAAATTAATATTCTCGTGGTGTAAACGCGACCAGAAACATATTCTAAATCATTAACAATTATTACTATTAGAAAATTGTGACTTTTCTTTCAATTTTTTTTAGACAGAAGACGAAACGACGAATTTGCTTAAGGACTAAGGAAAGGCTAAAACCGATACGGTCTGTATCTGTTTAAAGAACAAAACAAAAAATAGTGTTTCATAGTAAAAGCTATAAAAAATAATAATAATAATAATAATAATACGATCCCGTCCTTCATATGTAGTTCACCACATGCCTATTACGCTTTTATATTATACGAACGACGATAATATGATACATTATATTATTATACTCGATCGTAAATCCGCATGAACAATAGCAAATATAGAAAAACGTAGAATTCAAAACGTATACAATACAATTTGAGAACTACTTATTCTGGTACCTACTTGAACTGTTACTGCATGCAATATTCGTTTTTTTACGCTCCTGACGTCCCTAGAAACCTATTATTATCCTCGCTATACATTCAAAATCCTTAGTGCAGACGTCATATTATATTTTGCATAATTCGACCGTATCGGTAGTAGGGCTATTAGCTGCGATAATCTAATACTAGTAAGCGATTTTGTTGCGTATTTATTATGTAATATCATTACTCATTATGTTGTATTATTAAAATATTACCCTACATATACCTACCAGTGGCGTAACTAGAACCATTTTGTGGGGAGTGATATGGGTATTTCATAATATTGTCACAAGTTATAAGGAGTAAAACAAACAAATATTTATACCTCATAATTCATACATTATATTAATTTTTTTATTTTTTTATTTAACAATAATATTTTTAGTTTTCCTAACTAGTCAACAAAGTATATAAAAAAAAAGGTCTAGGGGTGATATATCACGCATATTATCCCCGTGGTTACGCCATTGCTATATATTATGTATTATGTCTATATGTTATGTCTTTAACCTACTCTTAGCATAGTTCGTCTGTAACTGTAATATTATTCTCATGTAGATAACGCCTAAAGGGTGATTTTCTCGGAAAATGCATATTTAGTTATTAATAATATTTTTTTACTTGTTTTAAAGTTATTATGATACTATAATTTTGAAAATAAATTAGTTTTTAGTTTTTTTGTCATTTTTTTATTATTATAATACATTTTAATTTCGTACACAATTATTATAAATATCAAATTCCTTAAAAAAAATATTTTGCTTTGGGATATGACATTTTAAAATTTATGTTATCAAGAAAATTGTTGTATCAAAAATATGTTATAATAATTTAAAATTATGTAAGAAAAATGTTTTCGTGATTACATAAATTTACTGCAAAAATTATTTAATTTAGTTACTTACCTATAAACAGGACCGCGGCTTTGTATGTGTTTACAAAATCAACTAAATATGATGACTGATGAGTATAGTATTACGCCAGTTATTGGCATAACTTGTGTAGATCAGTGGTCGGCAACCGGCGGCCCGCTATATTATTATCGTTGACCTTAAGAGTTTTATTCATATAATACGCGGAGTTCTCATCATTTATAGAGAGGTTTTAACAAAATCGTTTTTAATAAGTCCAGTGTTGGGAAAAAGAACTCTATACGATTAATAAATGGTTTAAGAATAATTGTATGAGTTAAAATAAGTAAATATCAATAAATAAACATTAATATTAATTAGATTTAACAATGCTAAGGATTAATATGATGTTGATGTAGCATATCAATGTTAAAGTACATATAATTTGATTGAAAAACTATAGTTTTTATAGTTAAAGTGAAATAAATCAACATGATTAATTTATATTTGTTAGATATAAAATATAATTTTAATTATTATTATTTTATATTATTTATCTCATTTAGAAAATGACAAATTGAATAAATATAATTTATATTGACATGAAATTCATGCATTTTTAATAACAGATAATATAATTCTCTTAAGTTTTGATAGACGGTTAATCCAGCTTTTTCATCGATCGTCTCGAACCCCCAACCATGACCTGCAAAACTATAGAATTTTATTATATCCTACCACGTAGACTCAAAAGAAAATGGACGATGCCTCGACTTATTATAGTAAAATTTTATAGATTTAAATGTCCTTAATGAGTGACTGTTTTTTTTTAAATCTTAGAGTAAACATAAAATATATATATATCTATAGCCCTGTAGGACAATTAAAAAATTAAAAAATAGATCCTAATAGTACGCATGAGGTTATAATATAGTTGCGTCGTTTTCGTCGACTACGCGTTTATATGACTTCGTAATGATGGAAATAAAAAAACTCACGACGGCGACGTCTTAATATTATATAATAATAATGTCAGCGGAAGCGAAAAACGAAATAAAAGAAATAAAACGTATATTCGCAGCACGCGTGTGCAAGTGTGTGTGTATGTACGTGTGTGCGCGCGTGCGCGCGAAAAACTGTGTTCAGGGATTATTCATGCGCGATACATCCTTATTAAAATAGACCTCGTCAGAAATAATTTTGTCTTGAGTGCATTGAGCTCGATGCGGTTTTTTCGTTAAAGTGTGTATGTGTACGGCCGTCTATTGTTCGGAAAAACGGAAAACAAAAAATATGTGAGTAGCTCTTTTATCCTGAACTTTTGTGTTTTAAAGATCGACTGTAAAAATACGGGCGTCGAGAACAATGCATATATCTTATATATTATGTATAAAAAAAAAAAAAAACAAAAAAAATAAAAAAAACAATAACAACAAAACGAATCGCTGTGACGCCCCTCGTTGAAAACAAAAAGATACGTTTTCGTTGTAGGTACGCGTAGTCGAATAGAAACCAACACGTCTTGTATACTCGCGCTGTTTAATAATATGCTGTCCGTTGGGCATTATTTACGTGTATACGGCGCACACAATGACGTTACGGCATACGCACCGCGAATGAAGACAGTGCGTGTATGCCCAAGGGTCCATGATAAATCTGTCGTTTTGGCTTTTAAAAACAATTGCAGATACACGTATCATTATCGGAATAAATTGTATTGCGAAATTATTGTTATTGGTTTTGCGGCGCTTTTTAGAGATTGATTCACTAAAAGCGCTAGTAACTATATATTATTACAGCAGAAAAAACAAAGTCGCACATGTAAACTATGCATTTAGTATTCACACCCCATTTGTTATCGTCGTGTATAACTAATAAAATTAATAAAATATAAACATTAAATACGAATATATAATAATTACATATTTGTTGACCAATTATCCCAAATCCCTGGCGTACAGCGCAGACCACCATCCATCTGGCCAAGTGGCTGTGCATTATTATTGTTCAGCGTTGCTTTATAAAATTGTTCTGCAATAAACATATGTCTCCCAATTGAAAAACTAAAATAACGCACCTTGGTTTAAAATAATAATAAAAACTTAATTGAACTCATTTAATTAAATCTAATAGTATATTTATTGTATATTTAGCCTTATAAGTTATAATATTGTAATCAATATGTCTTATTATACTTTGCGATTAGAAGTGAATTTTACCATTTTTTACATTTTGTCATGATTTTTAAACTAATCAAAAATCAAAAAAATTTAGTATAATAACTAATAAGTATAGACGATACTACTACGAGTATGTTTAAAAAAATTGTGATATTTTTTCATATGAATTTCGAATTTCATCAAGTTCTTTAATTTTTCTAGATATACATACCTTGTAAATTATGCTAAAAATACTAACTTTTAAATTCCAACAGCCTTTTCTAATATTAAAATATTTTTTTCAATGCATAAAGCTTATTAATTATTGTTTATACTACCCTTTTTTTCAAGTACATTAAGTGCGGAGAGTGTACGTTTCATTTTACCAAAGGTTTCAAATAACTTAATTCAAATACTTACTTTATAATATAATAACGTCATACAGTTCACTTATTAAACCCAATAACTCGTTTTAATTATCGTATTCGGCGACCTTTTTTTTTTTTTAAAATTGCGCACGCATAATAATTTAAAATACAATTTTAATTCATTTGTATATTTATAGTCATCACAACCGTTAAAGGTCGTTATTACTTGTTTTTTTTTTTCAAAAATGTTTTTAATTAATTTTAGATTCAAACACAGCTCATCTATTCCGATATTTTTTTACGGCCAATCCCAACCAATTTCCTATTTAATTACTCACGGCCACTCCTTGATAAGTTGAAGGTATACTATACTGGCGGGGTGCATCGGATAAAGTGTTGGCCTGATGTTACAAAAGCTTAACCAAAATTAAAATTAATTTTAAACTATACACATTTGAACTGTCGGCAGATATTAATTCAAAAATTAGTTGTGCTTGAATAATTGGTAGTTATTAAAAATTAAATGACCGTCAGTTTAAAACTTTAGCATCCCTATACTATATATGTATATATAATATATATAATACGGGACAAAATTCACCGATACAAAATTAAATTCCTACGTTCGTGACAATTTCGCATTCCATAACTCCGCGAATCCTATCCAGAAAATCGACGATGGCCTAAATACTGAAAAATAAAACGTCCAACGGCGTACAATATTTTATAGTTACGTGATTTTATAAATCGATCTCGTCTAAAGTCGAACTTGTGAAATGTACGACTACTATGAACTATAGTATAAAGTTTAAATAATCAACAATCATGTTATACGTACAGCACAATGTTCTTCAACATCATCGTGTAGACGTGAAATTTTTTCGCATTATTTTTATTTTTATTTTTTTTGCTTTTGCTAACTACATCGCATAACGTATAGTCGTATCCAACGAAACGATGCGTAATACACCGAAAAAATAAATCGGAATCGATTACCACCGTGATGATGTAATATAATAAGAATATTGGAATCCAGCAAAAATAATAGGTACACATTAGCCGTTAAGTCTGCATTAGTATGATTTGATCGGGGATTTTTTTTTTTGTCTAACTATATTTCAAAGTCTCGATGGTCAATCCCTCTCGGGTATTCTCTAAAATAGTAAAATCAATTATGCATCAAACAGGTTACGTTATGTATCCGTCAAAAAAAATATATATACATTCGGCTGCGACGCATATTATTATAATGAATTAAGAAGACGTCCACGAATTGTATGTTAAAACTGTAATGCACGAAAAAGCACCACTTAATTAGCTATACCTACACTGTTGTAAAGTTGAGTAACACAAATTTATACACGATATAGAAGACTATATTATTTGTTATGTTGTAGTTTTTTTTTTTTTTAGTAACGATTTAATATTACAATAACGTCAATAACGTTATTATACAACGTACTTAACTAATTTAGAAATACATGTAGGTACATAACTTATTGAACATATTATAATAAGTGTAGTAACTACATTTTGATATTATTGAACTTTTGAAATTTTATGCTAATTACTAAATTATAACATCACCCAATAGAGTATGGAAAATTCTCAAAATAATTTATAGCATATTATAAGTAACCTAGTGTAAATAATTACCCTGTGCCGTGTGCGCGTCACCAAAGATTTTAATTATTATCAAAAATTAATAAATATTGTATTAATATTAAATTTTACTTGTATGTAATTATGATAATAAAAAAATTATTTTTAAATATTGAAAATATACTAATCATTCTTCCTATATTTCTTTATTAATAATAGTTTTTTTAGTGTTTTTGTTATATTATGAGTGCAGTTCGAACAATTCTCGCTTCTATTCCATAGTTCAATTCGACAACAATAAGCGCAATATGGTCTTATTCTCGACACCTACTATACAACAGAACAACTTGACTGACTTTTTTGACTAATGATATAAAAAAATAACAATTCATCTATAAATAACTAAATCACTAAATATTGTTATCTTTATCACGTGTGCATGCACTTGGTTTCTTATATATTATTTTAGCTCATGTAGTCAGTGCCGAACTTAAGGGTCTCAGGCCCCCAAGGCAGCTACTAAAGAAGGGCCTTTTAAAAAGATATTTATAAAAAAATGTTTTTAATTTGCTTTTAAAAATGTATAAAATACGGTTCCGATACACTGCTATATCATTTTATAAATAACAATATAGTGTAACATAATATTAATTTCCAAGTTACTATACCTACCTACCTCATATTAGGCTCATAATAATATTCTTAAAAGCCTATTTCTATCAAATCCTTAAAAAAATAATAATAATTAAATAATATTCTATACACGAAATATTTCTCCATGTTGACCCATTTTGTGACTTTTTTTTTTTGGTACTTGACCAGTGCGTCGGTTTAGCTAACCCGGTTTAAGGATCCCTACTCTCTAGGCAGCTACCTAGTTAGTACTTAGTTTGCTTGGGCGGAAGTTCGGATATGATATAGTAGATTTTAATCTAACTTAAAGGAATAGTTACGCCTACGGGTTCATTTTCACACAAAACATTTTTTTTTAATTATTAATATTAATATTTATTAATTACGATAACAACCAACAATTTTACAGTGCTAATGTGAGGACTACTTGTAAATTGTTTATAGTCGATATTTAAATATAGTTAAGTAATTTAAAACTTTCTGAAAATGTCATTAACCTGTCGTTGGTAGTATGATGAGAAATTTTATCACATTAATATTTTTTCTTTGATACCACTGCCTATTGTATCAATTTATTGTATTAAACACTAATAATAATAATATTAAAGCTTAAATATTCATTTTTTTATAACAATATGTTATAACACGTTATTGACACGATAAATATGTATACCTATACATGAATAGCACCTACATGTGTATGTTTTTATAACTAAGAAAATTTCTCACCATCATATGCAGACCAATGAAGTATAAAAAATAAACGTGACCTACGACGGGTTTAAAATGACCGAATTAATTATCATAGATTTCATATGAAAATCCCAATAAAACCATATTATATGAGTATACATATATTATTTTATATTAATTCATATATTTTTTTTTACGACCAATATCCCGCATAACATTATGGACGTGCCATTAACGTGATGTTGTTCTCGCTTCACGACTATTATGCGAAAGTAATCTACTCTTTTCGATCCCCGTCGCACTGCCTGAAAAAGTTTGCGCGAACATTAAACACCATCGGAAGAGCACGCTGCACAATAATAATGGTCTCCCGACGATTCCTGCTCGTTTAACCGTACGGGACAAATCGTGTAGGTATAATATTCCCTTCAATAAACTCTGATAACAGTGCCCCGTGTGTACACGCCACCGGTGTGTTATTATGGTCGTTATGGACATATTAATACGTATACACGGTCGACTCGGCAATACCGTTGAACAAAATATGTGTATATCGGGGAAACGGACGCGTTTCAACGTAAAAACCAAATCTGTCACGCTGTAATGACTTTTCTTCGGGTTTGTTATAATTTATTGTATTGCCTACGCACAATTGTCGATTACGATGTTATATTATTAGATGCGTAGGTACCTCAACCTCTATAAATATTAGGACGCAGTCACCTCTTCCGCGGTTTATGCGGTTAAGACTCCTTAAATCACAAGACAGTTTTGGACACACGTCGTGTTCCAGACGTGTCAACCTACATAATATATTATTAATATATTAGAATTCCGTTTTGGGGACGTAAGGCCGTAAGGGATAAAAGTAGTAACCCGTTTCGCGCGTATATAAACTAGGTATACATTGAGTTGTCCGGGTTATTGATTAATCATATTCCTTAGGTTTTGTATTTTAAGTAAGTACTTATAAGATTTACGGTTAAAAATCGTATTTGAAACTTAATTTTATAAATTAAAACTTACTTGACGTGAAAAACATCAGTTTGATTTAAACGGTATGCAGTGGGAATACAGGAAATATCTAAACGTATTGTAATTTCTATTGAGTAACCTGTATTTACATAAATAGTGTAATTGATAATTATTAATCATGAAGTAATATTTTAATATTGTTCAATGGTTAATAATTTAATATATAATATAACTGTTATGCGTATAGTATAGAGTTATAGCGTTTTCCATCTATTATGTTTAATTAATTTGCCGTACGCGCGGACACTGACACCACGCCCCACGGGTGTAATTGGCAACTGCGCTTCACTGGTGTACGATAATATGAAATGGAATATGTTATCACTTATCAATATTATTATAATATAATTTGCGACCGTCAAAGCTAATGGTGTCATTTCTCTTCACTCGTATAGCTGATATTATAATGTACACTGCGTCACTGCACCATTATATTATATACCTAATATGGAATTCGTGTTGTAATATACTGCACTGATGGTTCTAATTAATATTTATACTTGTGCAGTCGCATGGAAAACGTTATAGGAATATTTTTATAAATAGAAATTATGGCTGATGGAACTTACTGATATCGTAGTATAACTACGTTTTGACTTTTGGTGTCAAAAAGTGAGAAATATTATATTTCATAATTATTTTGAATATGATTCTTGTATTATTATTATTTTAACACATATAATTAAAATTCTAAATGCAGCAATAAGCTGTGTAAAGTAAATAGCTGAAACACGGAATGATACAGGGGTATCACTGGTATCATTTTAATACCCCCTTGTATGAAATTAATTAAATTATTTAAATTATTAAAATAAATTTGATAACAAAATCGTATTAATACGAATTAAACGTTCTCAACGTTAGTTCATTCCCAGAAACGATCAAAATGTGTTCGCATTCCAAGAACAGATCAACGAATCCAGGCTATTTCAAACTAACCGACGATATTACAGTATTTATACGAAAATGTCAATACAAAACTTTAGTGAGAGTATCTATAAGACTAACCCCTCTCCTCTCCCTTTAAAGAACCACGTATAATTATTACTAAGAAGAAAAACCGACAACCATTTATCACGTCTATTATTAATATTGTGTACCATGTTAATATATATTAATCTATTTCGTAAAACAAAATTATTTGTTTCAGGCCAAGCTCAGTTCGTATCGTTTGCAGACATTGCAGACCAAACGGAAACATCGGTTTAGACGGCGGTTGAGTCTGAATTAGTCGACTAAAACTAACATCAAACACTATCACTAAATTCTACATTTTAAATTTATATAATTATTATTATTATTATCATTATAATTATTATTGTTATTAATTGATCATATTTTTATTCACTATCCGTTGACGCGTACGTCGTTTTTGATAGTCTCCGCGGAATCGATAAAAATAAGAAAAAATATATAATATAAAATATAAAAAGCACACTACAAGTCAATTAGAAAAAAAAATCGTATTTCACGCCAACGTATACGTTTTTCCCATACCTACTCGCTCTCTAAACCCTCTCCGCAGAAGTCGTATACACCTGATATTAGGAAAAAAGTCCAGAAAAACGGAAAAAAGTCCGAGAAAAAATTATTTAAATATAAATTAATTATTAAATTAAAATAAAATTAGTTCTTAAAAAAATTATTAAACAAAAATGTTTTATTGAGCTTAGTTATTTTTTTCAAAATTGTTTTCGCTCTGTATACTCAAATAGTCAAATGTACTTACTATAGAGACAAGTTATACACAATGATTTCTCAATTAGGGCCTATAGGAAGGGGTATTTACTATTTCCATATAAAACTAACAAGTAACATTACTACTTATCTAGTGTACCTACGATATATAGCACTAGTAATCAACCTCGTGCCATAGCAGTGTTAACAGTAATAGTGTATAATATACTTTAATACATAATTTCTATAACAATAGATAGTATAAAATTAATAAAAGATGGTAAAAAAATTATTTTTGGTGAATTTGCATATACAATCCAGCATAAATTAATAAAAACATTAAGATGGAAATGTTCCCAGAAGTCTTCGAAAAAATGTCCTGGTATATTAACTACCAACAGAGGTAAATACCTATATTTATAATATAACTGATATTACAAAATATATCACATTGTTTACGAAAAAAGGAGTAGGGTCAGTAAGGAGTAGTAACGATAATGGTAAATTATATGTGACATAATTAACTTATAATATGTATGTAAGTACTCAGTAGTCAGTATATAATATAGCCATAATAATTTAATATAATATAAGTAATTTTAAAATAATGATAATAATTAATGCATAATTAATTATTTTTTTTTATATATTTTAATACCTAATAAATAATATTATTTTAAAATTATTTTTTTCTAGGACTTCGTTTCCCCGGACTTTTTTACCATTTACCATACACCTCCTACATAGGTTTATATATATATATATATATACATACACATACACATACTCCTTTTCGGATGCGTTTATCGCATTACACGTTTGAACGGTTACTTTATTTTTTTTCCCCATTTAACGCTTTAGTGCATTATATTCGTCGCGACGACGAAGCACACACGTCCCGCGAGTTTTCTTGAAACCGAATTATTACATTTGGCGCGGTCACGCCCCCGTCACTATACACGAAAACCACAACGACGAAATACGACGGTTCGTGACCAAAAATAATACAATGTTTATTAGGTATACAATAACGTATTACACACCTTAACGCGCGTCTTCGTTTTGGTACAGTATTTTAATTACGCGTTTGGACTCGCGTACGTAGATCAGATGGGCAATAGATACATGAAAAAAAAAACAATATCTTAACGCGACAAAATAATATTATCTACTACAGTCAAATCGATGTTTTCATCCTAAAGTCTAGATACACAAAATAAACAAAGGAAATTCAATTGTATAATTCGAAAAGTTACTGAATTCGTTTTTTTTTATTTTTTAAATAATTATTGTAATAATAGTAAAACCGCATTGCACGCTAACCTATAGGTATATCTATACATTAGAAGTAAAATACTTCGTTATTATTATTTAACTCGATATATACAGCTATAATAAGCGTATCACTTGACATGATAATAATATATCTTCGTTGTCAGAACTCATTTGCATAAATTATTAATTGGTTTTTTTAAATTAAAAAAAAAAAATACATCTTAAATACGAGGCCCATCCCCGATGTACTTACATAATATTTCTGTTTGCAAAACGTCCTGTCAAAATGTTCTAAGTTTTTCTCGTCACGCGACTTCCGCGAACATTTCGTGTGCGGCGATTTGTTGGAATTCTGGATTGATGTCGTAGCAACCCGCTCTTCTTCGTATTATACACGGCGACGACGGCCTATACTCTCGATTTTTGAACGCGATCTGACGACTCCAAATCGATATAATATGTAACTGTTTTCGCCGGCGGAACAGCCAACTATCGTTTCACGTCCGCACGACCGGCGGAAAATTTGGTACGGCCGAGGGATGCCGGGCCCTTCGACCGCAGTTTCAACAGATTTAATTACGATAATAATAATATTAATAACAGGACAACTATACGATCGATATGCAGTATAATAATGATGAATGCGCGAAACGCGTCCGACAAACCGACCAAAACGTCGTTATAGGCACCGTTATGACGGGAATATCGTTATAATAATAAAATTATTATTATTATTATTATCGAGCGAGTGGTTCATCTCGTGATGGGGTAAACATCGTTTGGCGTGCGCGTTCGTCTTCTCTCCTTTACTGTCTTGAGGGGGTCTCCGGCACTCGCGCGCTGTCTTTGTGCCGCCGCGCGTACCGCGGAGACTCGGTGCCTCCGGCGATTTTCCGTCTTCCCGTCCCCGCCGACGACCTGTGCCGTAGCTTATATTTCTTTATAAATTATATAATATTCTTCTTCGCCCGCGCAATAACAACCGCGTCAACCGCGTACGACGGCTCGGGGCACGACGACGAAATAACAACACTGCGGGCGCTGACGACGAGTGTATGAAAACAGTTTGCGTTTTTCTCGTTTCGAACTCGAAAAAACTATCTCGCTCCCGGAGGCGATCGAATAATGACGTTAGAAAAACACCTGTGCGGTACAACTATAATACGACACTAACCCGCCGTGCCCGTCTCCGTCAAAAATGTCGTTTTGGTCGGACGCGAAACGGCCGAGTGTTTCAGAGCCACCGAAAAAGGCGTGATGACGATCATGACGACGGCGATGACGACGATGATGATAATATGCAGACAGCGATATTTTAGCCGCTTCCGGTGTTGACGAATAACTCGCGCCACTATAATAATATAATCACGTCCGCCCCCAAACTATGCGATAATATCATAATAATAATAATAATAATACGTAGGTATTGTGTATAGCCGATGATAAATCCCAAATTGCCAGACCTACTGTCGCGATATCGACGTCGAACGATGAAATATGCATAATATTCTTTTAAACATAAATTAAAAAAGACAGATATTAATATTATATGATTATTATAACCATCATAGTCAACGATATAGTGTATATACACGATAGTCGACGACCGTTTTTTTCGGTCATGTTATTCGAATCGTCCGAAACTCCACTTCGTCTTCTGACTGCAGTGCTGTCACTCCTCTCGGCGCATCTCGACCTAACCCACACACCAGACGGCCATTTTCGATTTGGCGGCAAAGAAACGAAACCACTCGAAAGACCGAGAGAGAGAAAAATGTTACGACCAAAGACTGACTTTAATAAACTTTTACGATTGTCTGTCATCCACGACGTTATTATTATTATTATTATTATCATATTTTAATATACTTACCGTTTGACATGAGACGGAAATCCCAACGACTATACATGACCTATTGTGCATCCGTCTTACAATAACGCACAACATGGCAAATATTACGTACAGAATAGTCCATTTCAACGTTGAAAGTCTTAATATATATAGGACAAATCGATCTTCGAACAAATTTGAAAGTAAAAAATATTATCCAAGGCATCACGTAAGTTCTTATTTTTTATTAAAATTAAAATTTTAAACAAGTCACGCGACTACGCGAGTATTTTAAAAATTATTATTAAGTTTAGATAATTAAAAAAAAAAATGCTCATAACTCGAATCGAAAATAAAACAAACTCTAAGCTGGAAAATGGATTATTCTTAACATATACGATTTGTTATGTTATATACGTTTGTAAGACAGAGACGATCCAATAACACATACATGTATGACCATGACACATTCCCTTGAAGAAAAACGAAACTGAAACAAAAATTAAACAAGAAAATGTGTATGTCCACACGATTCCGTTTTTTAATTATAATATTGTTATTGTTTTTTTTTGCACTTAATGAAAAGTTACTAGCAACTACATTAGAGCACTGTGAGGAAAATAATGTACTTTAAATTCTTTATTTAAATAATTATTTGTTCTAGTATTTGTCAATAATGATTATTATAATCATCGGTACATATTATTATTATTATTATTACTACTACAATATATATATACTATTTTTTGAAAACCTTAGGCTATTCTATTTTTAAATTTTATTATTATATTATACAAATGTTATTGAGTTCGTATTGTTTATAGTAGGTAACAATTATTATTATTATTATTATTATTATTATTATCTATGTATTTAAATATATTTAAAATAATCGCCTTATTCGAAATTTTAGATTTAAGCCTTGATTACGATTCTTTTCGTCGTGAACTTATGAACACCAATACCACTGTTGTTACTATTTTATCGAGCTATTACTGTGATTTAATTTTGTTCTTTAAACCTCTGTCCACCTTAACTAACATCTTCTAAGTGACATTTGAATGTACATACATATTATTTACATAATTTATATTGTTTTTTTTTCTAAAGCACTTCCCGTTTGTATATAAATATATATACGTATATAATAAATAAAATCGTTCAAACATCGAGTTACAAAAATACTGGGGATGATATTATTTTAATATAATAATATGAACCTCGCTGTTTTTGCAAACGTTAACTCAAATGGCTCTGTGTGTAATAAATAAATATTTAATCAAAATAAAATTAGACTACCTACCTACGTATATATTATTATTATTATTATTATTAGATAATGTTGTTATTCGGTAGCTTTCGAGGTACCATTTTTTCGTTGATTTTGATTTACACCTGTACTAAATGTTTGTAATGTTATTTTTATTGTTATTATTCGACAATCAAAACGATTATTATTTAGAATAATTGATATATAGTAGTGGTAGAGATTTTTGTTTAGTTTTACGAGAGTTTATTATATTATTATATATATTATTATACTGTTCTTTTTTTTAAAAAAAAAAAAATTATATTCACTTTGATAAAATACGTTTATTATTAGTTATTATATAAAAATATTATATACACGATAATATATATATATATATATATATGTGTATATTGTATATATATAATATGGTATTCGTACCAACGCATATGACGAAGATGTGAACGGTAAATCTTATAGACAGTCTGAAATTACTATGTTATATAAAACCCCGATTTAATAATGATATTTATATTTTGTTCGGATTAACATTGTTTTATCAATTACCTACCTAGGTACCTACCTATACGCAATATATTATATTTTATATATGCCTAATATTAATAATTATATATGATATTATATTATATGGTCATCTACTGACAATTTGACAAAAAATAGTACTTATTATTTCGTTGATATTATTCTTCAGAACCTATTACTCGCTCAGATTTACAAATTATAGATTACAAATTTTACTTAAGTATTAATCAGTGGTGCTGATGAAAAAATAATAAAAACGATATTGGTAATAATATTGGTAAATACATTTTTTATAAACAAGTAAAGTTTTTTACTAAAAAAATGCGTCACATATGTACAAGTTAGACAAACTAAAAATTCTGATATATATATATTGTAGCATTTATCTTTTCGAGATGATCAATATACCTACAACCTACTAACAATACAAATTTAATCTATATGTCTAACATTCGCCAATGACTTTGGTGTACGACGACATTAACCGGTAACTGTCAGCATTCACCAATTGCGAACTTTACAGTAATATATATTTATATATATATATATATACCTATATATATATGTATATGGGTTTAGGACAAATCCTTATTTATACATTCAGGACTCGTGCTAGCTACCGCACTATATCTATTGATTTCTAATCCAACCCTCCTCAATCCTCGTAGATCATTCAAATCTTACTCGACCGCGTCTCTCCGCCTAGTTTTTATTCTTACTGGGACACTGGGTGTTTTTTCATTACTGGGATCCTTTCGTAAACAGTTTGAAGTAATGGCGGTTTTGAGTGTTTTGACTTCTCTAGACAGAGGCATGTTTAGAGACATGACGCTCTAGATTTTAATAATTTTTACCTTTTCCCCCTCGCCCTTACCTGAAAGTAAATTAATACAATAAATAATAATACTATAATATTAAATTTAGATAAACAAGTAAAAACAGCAAATGATCAAAAAGCAAAATGCAGAAATATAAATTACATATTACTTGGAATTATAAATATTTCTTGAATTAAAGACGCTTTCGTCAAGCTTTTTGATAGGCAAATACATTGATTACAATGATTAGGTACATCATCGTAATTTAATTTATTAATTAAATTTGATTTGTTAAAATTGGATAAAAGTTTAAGCGTTTTTCAATTATTTTGGAGCTTACATAATATGGTTTAATTCTTGTATATCATACGAATATTTTGTTAGTGTTTCTTGTGTTACAATAATAATGAACAATCGCCAACACATTTTTTTGACTTGTTATTCAATTTTTTTCATTGTTTAGTTATTTCTCTCAAAATTTAAAAACTGTTTAAGAAATTTTTTCCATCATAGTTGAGTACCTACAAAAACATTATAGGTAGGAAAGCACTTGTTCTGATTTCAATTACTCTTTTTAATTTTTCCCTGCTAAAAATCTGTACCTAGGTACTCAATAATCAATAACTACACCGGTATTGTATTATATAATTAGATAACAGGAATTTAATAATACATTTTAAAATTAATTTATAAAAATTATATTAATCAATAAATGTATGATTGTTTATTATAACAATAGTACCTAAATGACTGTATTTTTTAGGTTTTGGAATAACATAGAACAATAGGTAATTACATCGTACCTAATATCTCCGTATTGTATGTTGGTATTGCATTAAATACATAGGTAGGTATCTACATATTTACTTTATTTTAAATTGGAGCAAATCATCCAAAAAATATAAAAGGGGCTTAAGCACCAAACAAATTTTATATGAAACAGACCCGTTTCACACTTTTCATTTAGGTACCTATCTACCAACCATACAATATCCAACATCCGTTACATTTTATCTCTTATCTAGAAAATATATTTAAAAAAATAAAATCAATTTAATCGTGTATAGGTTCCTAAATAAATTATAAAATTGTTTGCAAAAAAACTCGTAATAATTATACATTTATACTAGAAATGTAATTAAAATAATATACACTTATATTCAACGTTTTTATTTAAAATAGTTTCATAACTGTGTAAACGAGGAAGACTATCTATTTATGGGGATAATAATAATTGATTAGCCCGATGGTATTTCTTGACACATAGGTATAGCGCAATCATTTTCAAAGTGGGCATTGATAGTATTCAACTATTCAAGGGAGTAGTATAGGACCCAAAAACTACTGTTTTTAAGATACACTACAGTCTACAGATAGTCAAACTTAAAAAATTTTGGGGGTTGGAAAATTCTTGATTCTCAAAGTGAGCGGTGGATGATTGGATGAAATAAGTTTGAGCACCTATGATATAGTGGAATGTATCCGAACTTTGTGTCTACAATACTTACGTTTAATAAGATAATCAAGGAATTTGGAATACTAGGTACCTAGCTATAGCGTTAAAATTCAATATGCTCATCACTGTGAATTATTTTGATTTATGTCAATGCTTTTTTTTTGTTTCAATAACATATTTGTTTTATTCACTGATCTGTCGTGACCAGTGCAGTCATTATTTTATTTTGTTAGGTACCCACTTTTATTTTTTAATTGTCGAAGGTTGATTGTAGATGACGTGCATCAATATCGATGAACAATTTAACAATATAATATACGATTCACGGTAAATCGTCGTAGTGTAGTGTCAAACACATAAAATGATGCAAACTGGCCTTGGTAAATTGTTAGTTTGTTAACTTATATAACATCTGTTGGCAAAGCCGTAGTTAGGGGTTCTTTTTGGGTTCAACCCCCGAAATTTTCTCACATTATGAAAACTTAGAAATTATTTCTTCATTATTTTATACACCATCACTTACTAAGATTATTTGTATCCCCCTCCACCCAAAATATTTTTCTGTGTACGGCCATGTTTGTTTGGTTTATTCACTTAATTTCCACATCAATAAAATATGTTGTATTCAATTTTATTATCTATTGCCTGCGCTAATAATTAACACGTCAACATAAAGATTTACCATGCACCACCATAATAGTCAGTATCTACTCAGTATTGACAGTCAATTTTTATACGCGACTAACGTGATTCGTCCTGTGGTTTTAACAATCATAATATCGTTTTCAACAATATTACAACTTATACAGGTAAGGGTTATATTAATAACTAATATCTATTGCGGATAAAATAGTAGGTACCTATTATTACTTAATTATTATTATGAATTACGATCTCAAATTCTTTAGTTTAAAGATAGTTACGACCACGTCGATCACACTATGATACCTTGACGATTCATTTTCTGGACACTATACGTATATTACTGTTCCTATGTATTTTTTTTACTACAGTATAAACAAAAAATAGTATTTAGACACCCTAATTACCTGACAAAACCGTAGTGCGTAATTCATCGACGGGCCTACAATGTTTCTACCAAAACGATTTTTAACATTCTAGACTGTGTAGTGATGAGTATAATTTTCAGCAGTATAATCAACAGGGACTATAAAGGACTAGGATTTTACACATGTATTATTATAATTAGTAATTAGTGTAGAACTGTAGAATATTTCTTTTTATTCCAAGTGTAAAAATAATTTTACTATTAAATAATTGGTTTTGAATTTTTGATATATAATACACATAATAAATATTATATTATTATAGGTATCTATACTGATAATATTATTGATAATTGAGTACCTATTTGAGTGTATATTAAGTAACTAATTTTAATTGAGCTCTGATTTGCAATCATTCATTGTTTTCAATATTGGGTAAATTAAATTTATATTACTAATTGTTTGTAGGTAATCAAAATATACCTAAGTTTAATATATTTTGTATACCAACTATAATTAAACACTATTCTGTATTCATGTATACTGACAATTCTTACATATGAATTTACAAAAAATTACAATAAGTGATGTAGATATATTACAACACGTTAAATGTTACTACAAATCAATAGCTAATAATTTAATTATGATATCACATATTCAATTAACACTAATTATTAAGTCATGGTTAACATGTGATAGTTACTATCTAGTATAGTAGCATGCCTAGATTCAAGGGAGGAAAGAGGCTCAGTCAAGAGGACAGTTATATTATGTATGTAAGGCCAAAAATCAAATTCTAAATATTGTGTTTATAAAATGATAGGTATGATATGAATAAAGTATAAAAATGTTGGGCCCCCTAAAAAAAATCCTAGCTCTGCCACTGACAGCAGGTAGTTAGTAACTAGGTATTCACAATTCAGTATTAATATCTATAAAATCTGTTTTTCCATTATTTTGTAAATTTTATCATTATACAATTATTATGATAATAAATACCTTGAATACTCTTCAGTGGTTTGAGATTTAGATATTAGGTCTATCACAACATATTATAATACACAATAATATATGAGTTATTGCATCTTTTGAGAAATTAGGCGGTATGTTAAAGATGGCTTTGAAAATAGCCAAGCCCCACCAAGCTCCATAATATTTAACAATAGAAGTTTAAATCTAAAAAATTATTCTTTCCTACAAAAAATGATATTTCACATTTGTGTACAAATTAGTTATTAAAATATAAGTATAAAACATAGAATAAATATTGTACAAAAATAAATAAATCTTAAAATAACTTTGGTGTTAGTAGATATGTTCAGTCTTGTTTGGATGTACCTATGCAATTATGATGTTAAGCATAATCAAAGTCAATTATTAAAAATAAAAAAAAATTGTTTTTAACATATCTGGTCATCTGATTTATCAGTTGGTTTAGGGTGCTCTTCTGAATTAGTAACCTCATCATCCTCTTCTACCTCATTATAATTTTCAAATTCTGCATAGTTAATTCCACTAGAAAAAAAAACAATAACAACAACAATAATAAATAACAATAGTTGTATGCTTAAAAAAGTAAAAAATTGTTATTTTATTTTTTTGAAAAATGTGAAATACTAATGCTCTGAAATGTGTTTAAGCCTTAGAAATATTATTAATCAGAATGTTGTACATATCTACATTAAAAGCATACAGAACTGAACTAAGGAACAAAACGAGTAGTGATGAATAAACTAAAAAGCATACAAATGAGCGCATATGATTTTATAATTGTTTTCAATATAAATTGAATAATAATAAACAAAAATATAATATTTGAACACAATAAAACAACAATAATAATATTTATGATAATTTTTAATAAAAATATCATTATTCACATAAACTCTCTTTAATTAAGTTAAATTTATAAATTAAACTTTACATATTATACTACATAAATAGACTAATAATAATAATAATAATAATAATAATCATAATAATAATAATAGTAATAATAACAAAATAAAATAAAAAATATTTATTATTTCAATACTAAAATTACGTGCAACCTGTGAGATCATATATTTTCGAACTCTTCGGACTGAAAATATTAAAGAATAAGAAGATTCATTAAGTGTACATCAATTTTGATAATCATTATATCACCAGAACCATTTGCCAAGACAGGGGTTACATTTTCCAATTCTTAATTGATTTTTTCTCAAAAAGCAGACGATGGCTACAGTACAGTAAACATGCAATAAGCAACAACATGCACAATGCAAAATATCAAGCGTGGCACATACCTGTAGAATACATAATGTTGTAAGAAGAACAGTATGTCGAAGATTACTGAAAGCAAACCCAAACCAAATTTGGTCGGATCACCAAATACTGAAGCCCAATCATCTACAATAAAATAAAAGGTTGATAAATTCACAAATATAATATTTATTGTATAAAAATAAAATTACTGTAGTTGTATGCATTAATAATCATCTGCAATATACTAAGTAGTCCTCCTGTAAAATCCAAGAATATGTTGCCGATACTCCAGCCAATTGTACTTTTACGCTTGTAATTCATTACCGCCTAGAAATAATTTATTTCTATTGTAAGACACAAAAATTATAAGATACACATAATATATTCAATATTATTTTACTAGGTATAATAGCATATTATGAAAATTTGTAAAACCAAAAAAAAATATTAAGTATATATTAATTTTAGATTTTTAATAACAATGATCTACCAATAAAACTAAGTTAAAGATGTTTATTTTAATAAGTTATGATTTATTACGAAATGTTGACTAAATACATTATGGTAAGGAATGCGTTCCAAACAGCTGTAATAAAGATGTAAAAATAGATGATTTCACAAGGCATGTTTATTTTTGTGAATACAGAAACAAATTATTTATTCTATTTAATAACGGGTTTGAGTATTTTTAGAGGAAGTGTGTAATACATACTTGTGGAATGTATTTGATGAGTGTTATAGTCAACTTGATATATGAGCAATAATAAAGGAAGTCCAGCCATACTATCTTTTGTAAATATACAAGAACTAATAGTACGGCTATTATTAATCCGTATAAAGACATGATTGATTTGGCTGTCCGAGAAACTTGTTGATCACCTTTCTGCAAAATATATAAATATTTAATAGTAAAACAGGACACTTATTAACCAAATTATTTACATAACATACATGTTTTATAATGTGATGCAATAATATAATAATAATGATAATATTATTACATAAGCAATTTCAATAAGCAATGTTCACTAAAGATTACCTCATAGAAATAACATTGGGTCACAGTTATTAAAGTAGCAAATACAGCATGAATGGAAAAGAATATGTCATTTAATTGAACTGGATTTAGTCCTCGAGGATTTCGGGCAATATAATCTTTCTATTTAAACATAAAATATATATATATAGGTCAATAAAAGATGATCAAAAGATATTGATGACTAATATTACTTCAATTTCAGGTATCCACAGGCCAACATTGAACATCGAGTATAAAATAAATCCAACCAAGTTCAATGCAATGAAGTCAAAATTTAAACCTACAACACTAAAAACAATAATACAAATTATTAATGTACTTATCAGATTTTATATAAGCTTTGTGTGCTACATTATACTAAAAAATATTATTTTTAATAACATAAAAAAAATAAATTAAATATTCTAAATTATAGTTGTTGAAAAATGAAACAAATTTAAAGAATGAAATTATTAATAATATAATTGAGTAAGTAATTTTATAAATTCTGCTTGGAATAAAAAATAAAAATGAATAAATACAATCTGTATGTTAGTATTGCACAATACACAGGATTTACAAAAACCAAAACAATAAATTTATCCAATAACTTATACCTACTAAATACTAATAATGTTTAATGTTATGGAAAAAGGTCTTTCAATTGAAATAACTAAAATAAACTTACTAATATACTTGGCATTAGTATATTCAAGTTTTACTTAAAATCATTGAATTTCTAATAGGTTGTCAATCGTTATAACACTCATAAATTAAACATATGCTGTCTAACGGATGTTTACCATGTAGAATAATTCAATTGAATAGATTAATACTTCATCAAATATGAAGTAATTATCATTAACAAATGAATAATAAAATAATTCTTAACAATATAATTATTTTTTTTTTAGTTTTAAAAATTTTAAATAATTAATTTGTAATTTGGTAATTATTATATATGTTTATGGTATAAATGTTATATAAATTATATGAAGCTTCTTGTGTGAGTGCCTGTAATAATATCTACCTCGGAAGCCATACCATATAAAATATAATTATATAACATGTTATATAATATGTCAATAGAACATTTGAATCACTTACTACAAAAGGGATATGTCCACTTTTAATAGTTTTATTTTATTTTATTGGTTCACATTGTACTAACATAATTTACCAAAAACTTAGTCATACACAATATAAATCTAATAAAAATGGGTATATTCAAAATAATATATTGCAGAACCAATATAATAGTATGTCCAATTACTATAACCACAAAAAAAGATTCAATAATTATTGTATTCTTAAAAAATTATCAAAAATACAATGAAATTATGGTAAAAATTATTATATATAGTAATTTTGTTTTGTATAGGTAAAAATGTACATATTATCCTAGGAAAAAGACAAATTCCATAAGAATAAACAATAATAACATTTCTAATATTTTTAAATTTAATTTAAATTATTAATAAATTCAATTGAGTCATAGGTACAATCCACAAAACTGTATCTGTAATAATTATAAGACAATATTTTTTTTTCTGTAATATAACTGTATTTCTTAGGCATTTCTATAATAGTACAAATTACATAATATTGATAATAGATTTAAATTTTTTAGAAAAACACTTAAGTATAAGTTACCTTTTACGTCTCCAGTTTTCATACATCTGAGGATAGAATGATATTGACCATGCGACAAAATAAATCCATCCAACAACAACACTGACTAAAGCCAATTCATTTGAATGTTGCAGAGTAACTCTCACAAAAGCATCACTGGATCTGTAATAATATAAATATTATAATACCTTAATATATATAAATTATAATTGTGTAAAAACAAAAATTAAATTAAACTTTAAAAATGTAATTATATTATAATTAGGAATGTATGACACAAATAATAAATTGTTTAAAATAAAATACATAAAATTTGTTCTCCAGTTAGAGTATTGTAATTTAAAATATTCATTTATAGTATTTAAGCATCCAATACAAAGTGTTATTACTCTATACAAAACATATTATTTAGATTTCATAATAGATAAATTTTTTTTTTCTCATATGGTTTAAAATTTCTAATTTTTAACTATAATGGTTTTATGAAAATATACGGAATTAAAAATAATCAATACCTATGTTATGTTAAAAATACTTTACTACCACCTATGTTAAGTAAATCATTAAATTTAATGTAAGGTAATAGTAATTGTATTATTGAGCAATACAGTAATAATTGCTGAAGGCAATCTACAACAGACTTATGTCAAGGATGAATAACAAATAATAATATATAGGTACTGTTCAGTATTGGATACTTTAAAAATTTAACTAAGTATTTAAACACAGGCTTCATACGAGAATAACTTTTTTTATAAATCAATTATTTTCTTTATAAATATATCAATGACCTAATAATATATTTACAGATTCTTAAACTATAATGTAATTTGATATAATTTCATTTTAATGTTTAATGCTAAGAACAATTTAATACGTTAATTAAAATATAATTCATAATTTTTTTTACTTTATGGAAGGAGGAAATGCATCAACTTTAAGTAAGTCGTGGCCGGCATCATGACCAAACAATTCAATTGGCCATATATTTGGACCTGTAGAATTAGTGACTTCTATTCTGGTAATATTTGTCGTCAGTAAATCTTTATGATTAGTGCCGAGGATTAATGTGGTATTTCCTGGTACATTGTCCCTGGAATAAAATGGTATAGGTCAGGTTAAACTGTAATTTATTATAAGTAGATAACAAAACCAAAAAAATAAAATAAAATAAAACATTGTGAAGGTCTTTACGTTAAGGTCAATGTGAGTGTTGTTGAGTCATTCACCAACAGTACCAAATCCTTGATGTTGAACGAAAAACTTGCGCATGTCTGGGATACACCTGTTTGAGGAATCAATTAATGTTAACTTAAAACACATAGTACAAGAGTCGTTTGACGACATTGTTCTTACTGCAAGCGATCAGGACAAACGCAACTCGGACGAGACTCCTCATGACAAATTTTTCAGGTCGGACGGCCATCGGTTGCAGACTGAGATAGCTAGGAAATAAAAAAAATTTGACTGACATTAAAAACGAACGCGCACACACTCTGACGCAATTGCAGTCCAAACAACATGTGCATTATAATAACGTATTGTAATTGTTTGTATTTACATATGTAACACATGTGAGTGTGTGTGAGTGGGGTATAATTATTATTTGTCTGAAAAAATTCGCGAAACCGCAATCGAGCGAACGACGATTATGATGATGATGAACTGATGAATATCGATCGTTATTCGTTTCGTTAGGTACCTGACAACAGTGGTAGCCGATCGGACGTACGTGCAATCCGAGAACGGGAGCGGCGTCTGCCGTATTCTTGACCCGCACACATCATAAAAAATTATTTGATTATTTTAATAGTAATTATTGAATGAATCCGTCGGTCGATAACTGCCGTGCCGGCATCAGCAGCCCATTCTCCGTCCCGCGTGTCAAAACACTAGCCGAGGTCGAATATATTTTAGTATTACATGTTACAATTATTTTCGAAGTGTATTACCTAAACAGTTATCCGATTTGCACGTACCGACCGGCTACCGTGTACACGTTATCATCATTGTGGTTTATTTCAAGCGATACGACAAACGGACGATTAACACGGTTGTGCACTGCATTATTATCTATTAATCTTAAATCGTTATGAATCGACGGTGAACGAGCCGGTCGAAAAAATAATCAATGCCCGTGAATTTCTGCAAAGTTTTCCGGCCGACCGTTATCATCGCGAACACAATACTGGTCGTAACGCGTCGAACGAGACTATTATAATCGCTAACATATTATTATTATAACACGTTCATCTGTACAACGTGAAACCATATAGGTCAGACGTGCGCAAATTATAGTTATCATCGGTGCGGGTATTAAAAATAGATATTTATTAAAAAATTATTATAATTATTAAGAGGCAGGAAACAATAAACAGCTACAATTGACTAGCTCGGTGGTCGATAGGCGATAGCTGATTTTGAATGCGGAACGCCCGCGCGCTTGAGATAAGACGGGTCGTGAGGTGATAACAGTACTGCCGCCTCGGCAAATTATTATACTCTACGGCTGTGTTGTTATCTCCAAACAACATTAAAACAAATCTGCTCAGCAGCAGCATGGCATCGATCCGATCAAAGCGTGTCGCATCTCGCATATTATTATAACTATGTTTAATAATAATTATTTATTATTATTATTGTGTCAATGTCAACGCATTAATTATTGTGTTCTCTCTCTCTCTCTCTGACCTACGCGTAACATTATAATGTAGTTACTAATTATTACTAGTAATACTAGTTACTATAGTTAGCAAGTTTGCGTTCAGCGGAACCAATCGGCTTGTCCGTTAGCTTTAATATTAAAGCCTATTATCAAACTCAGAGTTATGAACATAATATTACCTATCTGTGTTTTGTATGTTGGATTGTACAGTCTATTCAGTCTAAGCGTAGCTATAATGATTTTATAATGATTTAATTATTAATGAAGTACTCATGTTTTTTTTTATACGTGTGTATGGTTTATCTATATACGATTCATGGTGGAAAAAAACGTTCTGTTATTCAACTTTGAAAGTAGGTTTATCGCAGTAGTAAATTGGATCAAGTTGGTGCTTTTAGGAGGTCAAAATTATGTTTATTATTTTACAAAAAAAAAAGAAAGAAAACTTGATTTTGGTATAATTAATTTTCTTATTTTGTTGTAGGTAATTCAAAATGCAAAACCTTTTTTCAAGCTATTTATAAACATATAAATTTATAATTTTTTTTTCCCCAAATGTAAATTAAAAATGTTTTGTTCGGTTATCAAAATTGAAAATAATAAAAGATTTTTCATAGGTAAATTGTTATTAAAGCTATTAAAAATATTAAATATTTATGTACTTATGATTTTTTTATAGGTAGGTATTTGAAGCTAATTTGTTGACAAATTTAACTTAATTGACCAATATTAAAGTAATTTAGGTATATTAACTTATAATTACTCAAACGAAACATTATAATGATCTTATTGTTAAATATAATATTTGGCAAAACCTTAGGTGTCAAATACTAGCTAATGATTATCATAAAAATATGTTGTACGAGTACTGAGATTCATGAAATCGTTATAGTAATGTCAAATATATATCATTAAAGACAATTAGTAATACAGGCTGACAGACAGAATTATTTTTTTTTGCATACTCCAAAGAGCAATGATTGAATGATATATTATCATTGAATTAAAATTTAACACATCCATTAATTATTACAATGACCCACTCGACCACTCGACACTTAAATTACTGTACCTATACGTAATAAACTACAGATAAAACGATACTCTTTACTTGCCCCTGTTTTATACGGTATTTCTGTAAGTTTATTGTGATATTCAAGCACTTTTAAATATTTGAATATTTTACATTGTATGTTCTCACATCTTGTTACTTGTGAAAAATGCGTAGCTATATAAAATTGCAGTAATAAATTCATGTAATTTCGTGTACCTATATACCTACTGGTTACTACTCAATAATTATGATAATATTTACATCATTTGTAATACCTAATACCATTGATTATAAATACTATTTTTAATCAATGATAATACCTATTCACATATATATGTAGCCATATAGGTACTTATAAATTATAATTATAAATTATTATATGTTTATCGATATAGCGTGTCCGCCGCGTTTGTTCTACTCGTGCACGTCCACTGAAATTAAACTAACTGTACACAAACACAACAATAATTATTAAGATATTTTACTCGTAAGCGGGACTTGAAATTTTTCCAATAAATTATTTTATTTAAAAAAGAAAAACTATAATTAATTGGGATAGCTATAATATTCTAACTTTATATTTATATAGGAGAGACACTCAGACACCTATGGATAGACCCATTATAAATCCACCAATAATTGTTAATTGTTATACCCACTTCCTCATTAAACTTTAAAAAATTTTACAATTATTATTTGAATACCCAATGGAAGTCATGGACCATGGTAATAAGTAGTTATACTATATTATATTTGTACCTATGTTTAAAGCACTTTTCAGCAGTTAGATTTTTAAAGCTTAAGTGGGAATATCCCCAAGCTATTTTTTTCAGTGTAACACAAAATAATAAGTATTATGAATATATATTATGTTTTTTTTGAAAATGTATGTTAATTTGTGTTCGACGGAAAAAATTAGCTTAAAAGAGATATTTCATCTTAAACATTAAAAATTGCCTTATTGAAAAGTGATGTGAACATACAAATATATACTATTATTATGGTAATTATTAACTGTTGAATTATTTACTCAATACATTATTAGCTCTATATAAATATAAAATACACATTTATAGTTAGTTAGAAATTTGTTGTCCCAAACAAAAAAAAAAATTTGCAATTCATTTTTATTTTAGGAAAACCAAAAAATGATATGAATGACTATAATAATTATGCAAGTCGTAGCCATTTGTAATTTTATATGTAATGATTAATCAATAATATTCAATAATTAATAATGTTCATTGGAAAAAGTTAAATTAACGAGGACAAACATTGCAATGATACACTATGTATGTGTATTGTGTATATTTTATATTATATAATATATTTACGTTAGTACGTTACGGACATCCGGTAGACTGTGAACTTATTAAACAATTTCCTAAACTGATCATTAATTAGTTTAAAGTTAAATTAGAAGGCGATTAGTTAAATATTTCAGTAGGCTACTAGTTATCAAACTTTTAGTGAAATAGTTTTGACATATTATACATAATATATTATATACTACATATTATAATAATATAATAACTGTCTTAAGATGGAAAAAGTTATTTCATAATAAAAGGGGTTTTATCTTATTAAACTAAACAACTTAAATTGATTAGGATAATACTACGCGAACATATCTATCTATTATTATTAATATAACAATATGTTAATCATAGTTTCAAAATTTAATATTTTTTATGATAGATTTTTTTTTAATTCGTAGTATAGGTACCTATAAATATGATAACAGAAATAAACGACATCATATAAAGCCAAATGAAAACCAATTCGATATTAATTTTTAATTGACTACAATTAAGTTAATTAAAATACGTATTTGGGTTTAAATTTATTATTTATATTACATTTGTTTATGGCAATTTATTAAAAAATATTCAACTTGTTAAGTTTTTTTATGCTACTGGGAAGAATGTGGATTGAGTTATCACAATTGATAAGCATAATTTTTTTCATTAAGTTGTATTAACCCAAAATATTAAAACATATTTTTATTTATTGTTTCATAAATACAAATTTGAAATATTATTACTGAAAATTATTACTTATTATTAGATATAGGTAGTCTATAAAATAATAGAAGATATGTAAAATTTATCTATAAAACATTACAGACCATGTCACGAATGAAGATATTTTCATCGCAGAAAAATAATAATAGAAATAGATTAATATCATAGTCCATAATATATAGGTTTTTTTAAATTCTAAAAAATTTTATTAGTTAAATATTTATAATATAATTATTTCGAATAAATAATAATCTTTTATTAGTATTATGTAATTCTGCATTAATGCTTATAAATAACCGCCACTATATTCAATCGTAATTCGTATTGAGTAGCTAAGTAATTAGTTTAAGAATAATAATTATGATAATTTAACTTTTAAGCTTGTTAATACTATGATTAAATTAACAAATTGATGTCCCTATAAAAGCATTATAATATATTAGGTAGGTATGTATTATAATTTACATAGTATAGATATGTAAAATTATTAGAGTGTAATGACTGTAATATATGCGTCGGTTATTGTTTTATTGGATGATGTATTATTTCGAATGGTTTCACAATAAAAAACTAAAAAAACACAACCAAAGCTTTCATTATTGATGGAAATCTGATGATATTATTCGCGTATGGACTGGATAAAAGGAAAATTATTACCTAATATAAAATAGGTACCTGATTATAATAGTATTCGAAAATACCTAAATTTTCTCGTTATTAAATTGTTTATTCTTTTTTTAGTTTTACGTAGGTATCAAAAACCTCTAAAATGTACCTATATTAGTGTATGAATACAAAATGTAAAAGATTTTCAATTTAAAAATGTTAAGGTTTAAAAATACCAAAAAAGTGCATATATTTGATTGTGCATAAATAACCTATTTTTATTGTATTATTTAAGCGATTGTAGTTCAAACGTCCATCTTCGTGTACACGAAATTGATTTTTCGTACCTACACAAAGACTTTTATAGAATTTATATTGAATTTAAACTTTTTATGCAAGGTATAGGTAGCTCTATGTTTAGCTGTGACTTTTTTTTTATAAGACAATAGCAGATAGTACTCAGTTGCCTCAGTTCACTCGGGCAGTTTATAGAAAATATTTTTTTAGTATGATGGGAAAGGGGAGGGTAAAAATATTTATTAACCACTTTTACTAAAAAAAATATTTGTATATAGGTAAGTACTTAATATCTTTAGTTTAATTATATATTTTCTATGTCATTTTGAACAACGTTTGTGTGAGAAAATATTACAATTATTTTCTAGTTGATTTTAGGAGGGGAGGCTTGAAATACTTTTGAGAAGTTTAGACACTTAGTCTCCCTATCAGATGTATTTCCATAGATTATTCAAAAATATATCGATGTAAAGATGTTGCAGGATAAAAACAAATAATTAATACAAATCAACATTGGACATAGACTGTTGGGTCAAATTTGAAAATTAAAAAATGGTGTTAATAGAAAATTAGAGTATAATATGACACTTATTTTATTGTAAGATAGTGACTAAAATATTCATTTTAAAATTTTCAGAACAATTGTTTTTCATTAATGATGATTTGTTGCATACAAAAACTGTGTTTGGCAAATTAATTATTTAAAAATTAAAAAACTATTTGTGTATAACCTTATGTATAAATTATGTTGTCATACCCAAAACTACAAAATATATTTAAAAGAAAACAAATACACTGTTTTAAAAATCACTATCGTTAAAATGTTAAACATATTATATTATGTGTGAACGTAGTGAAACTGCTAATATATTCTATTGTAATATATTAAGCTTTATACTTATAATTATTGGCTTGTATATTTTAAGAATAGGACAGTGACACTTTTATAAGTAATAGTGTTGTGATTATAATGGTCATACTCTCAGAATATATTGTTTAGTAGCCAACATTTCCAATACTATATAAAACGTATATAATACGTAAAAAATATTAAATATAGTTCATTCTACTAGAAAATAATTTATCATAAAAATATTTAATGAAATAGTAACAATATTACAATATTACAGTAAAAATATCAAGACATTTTAAAATTAAAATACTCCTAGATAAATCCTGTGTGCTCCATGCACTTATACTTTATTATGATTATTTAGTTATTAATTGTAATTTAAACTTTAAAACGAAAGATTTAATTTTTGTATAACAAATATTATTTTAATTTTATTTTATTAATGAATATTTAGTATTAATTATACTACAAATAACTTTACATTATCATTTAGTGTTTACGTTTATTTTAAAGTAAAAATTAAAAGTATTATGAAATAAATTTAGTTTAAAAAAAAATATTTTATTACATTCATGAAAATATTAATCATACATACATGGCTACATATTTTATATTTAACACAAACGTAGAAACAATAATTAAAAAAATTGTATGTTAATATCACGTATTTATAAAATAATTATTTAATAACGATAACTACTATTATTACTACTACTATATAGTATTAGCCTCTAATAACTGCTGGTAAAATTTTTTATTTATAACTAACAATATATTATTAGATTATTATTCTTACTATTGTCTTAAACGATAAACCAGAAAAAACATCTAACGTAAAAATTACTAGTTAAAAAATGTATAGAAATTATAACTGAAAGGGAAAAAAAAATTGAGGAAATAATATCCGAAGTGTCCAGTTGTACATCATTATTAATTTAATTTATATAATTTAAAGTATACAAAATAATGATAATGATAGTATAATATCATTAGTTATTAATAGTTGACTAATTTATATGCACGGTGATTTTATTTATCAAGCGTAATTTACTTTTACAATTGTATTCCCAATAAATAATTATTCATTTTCCTTTTACCTACGGACCTATAATATGTCCTATACCTTCGTTTTTACTGAAAACTGTTTAGCTATTGCTCACTATATTTTATTATACGCGTATATTAATTTGATTTTGTCATCGAGCATTCGAGCATTTTATTGAAATCTGCACGGCTTGTTTATAGGTTTTAGGTATATATTATATATTACCATTATTGGTACAATTTATTAAAATTTAAAATTCTGATGTAGATCATAGTTCACCGCACAGAAGAGATATTTTGATACCTATATTAGGTATATACGAGTATATTTTATCGGTAGACGCGTTATTCGATTAAAACACTTGGCTATATTATAATAAATAATAATACTATATAGTATAATAAAAACTTTTTAGTTTTAAATGTCTATAATATTTATAGTGATATTATAGCTGTATTCCGATTTATTATTATCGATGTTTTCACCGTGATGTTTGAATATACAGTATTAGGTATAAGTTATGAGTTTATAACAGTTATATTATTTTAACGATATGCTACACATTTTCTATAATGTCATTTTTCCAATTTTACTGCTTCTGACTATTCGGTGACACGTTTAGTTAATTTGTACGGGTTTTAACGAAATTAAAATAATTATTTTGTTTTATCGATTTATTTATACACGTTTACATTCCTATATGCCATGGCGTTGTATAGAGTATAAACACTTTACTTTCAACCCAAGACGTACTGAAGTACCTACCACAGGTATTGTAATATTGTTGTTATATCTACGCAGTATGTACAAACTGTTTGAGATATGACACAAATCCAAACTGAACTCCCAGTAAATAATTATAATTCAATAGAGGTATAGTTTATTAACCTATTGGGTACCAAATATTCAATAATATTATCGGTTGTATCTAGTTGTACTTTAACAGTCGATAGACGAAATGTTTGTTATCATTTGTCCTATGTGTAATTCGTCTGTGTAAACATACGTTAATTATTCCAAATCAATTAATTAAAGATAATTAAAATAAATAAATTAAAATAAAAGATGGAGTGATAATAATATTTTATGCATTGGAATTAAACACATGTAACATTGCTACCTAAGTATTTTTTTTAACGTTTCATGTGACATATTTAATTTATATTAATATATTATTATATTATTAACATATAAATTAATTAGAAAACTTAAAATTTCCAAATAAAAACTTAACCTTACATAGTAGTATAAACTAATACAGTTATACTCTAGAGCAGTGTGGTTCGGTCTAAGAGTTAAACCAAACAATATACGCCTAGTACTTTTATAAATTCAATTCTAAACGATATTCTTATAAAAGTCGATAATACCACAGGACAGATAATAAACAACGAAATGCAAAATAAACAATATCTCAAAAAGGACTTTTGAAGTTCAATGCTCTATATTATATTATATTTATTTACACTGTAACGCTAAATACCAACAATTTTAAATTTTGTTTCGTCGATATATTATATCTACGAGCCTAATACAGATCACTCGCACGGAAAAAATATTGGAATAGTTCGAAAAAAATATCACCGATTTCGTACATAAAAATATCTTATATACATAAGTAATGCCTCGCCCGAATATCCATATTGGTACGGTTGTAAAATGTAAGTATTTAAATTTAATATTATCATATCGTCAACGTTTGGTCAAACAGAATGATCCGATCTATTTGTTTGGACTCGGTATTCGGTGCATGATTATTGATTAATAAATGCGCTTATGGCGAAACATGATCCCGTTACAACTATTGTACCTACACCGGGTTTATTGAAAACGAAGATCAATAAACTTAATTATAATTATTATTATTGTATGATATACCGTTCGAGAGCGATGTATTCACGGACAGGCGTAATATAATGTTATTATATTATTGTTATTTTGTAAATTTACGAAAGTAAAACATCAGAATAATATTATAATTTCTAATAATTGTTTATAATAATATAATTTATGTATGGATGTCATTATAAAAATGAAAGCGTAAAACAGCTTCCGCGTGTAAGCAACACAAAATATAAAATACTTAATTATAATTTTTCCGCGTCATAAATAAACGACGTTTTAATAATATGTATTTTTTGGCAATCGGAGAAATAACAGTATTACATTATTATAGGTATTTTAAGAGATGAAAAAATAAAATAAAGATATTTGTCCTAAAATAAAATGGGTCGTATGCTATAGCCCACTCTATAGGTATTATACTGTAACGACGTCGAGAATTACAGTGTTGGAGGGTTGATCGTCGTATTATACGAATTGTACTAGAAAGCTCGAAAGTGAACTTGGCAAGGCATAAGAAATAACAGAATAACATTTAATATGTAATATCATGATTACTTACCGATTATTATTATTATTATATCTGTTGCAGTCGACTGCTCTGCTCCGCGGGTGAGTGTTGCGACAGTCGGCGGCAGACTGACGCGAGATTGTCGTCTGTTCCGATCGATAATCGTCTTCGGCGATTAGTGCGATGCACCTAATGATATATATTATCAGCCTTTGATCGCCGGTCGGTGGAGGGAACGTAGACGATTCGGCGGTAGCTTCAGACGATTATGATTATAACATGGTATTAATGTTTTATATTCTGTTTTTGATAAATCGCATTATTCCCAAAGAATATTGTTACGTATGTATATCATAATAATAATTTATAAGCGCAATTCGAATAATGGTGGTGACCGTACACAAGAGATGACCTAACCGGACGGTTGGCTTGCATCAGATTCGAGGAAGGCGAAGAAGACGAAGAAGAATGTATGAGAATAAGATAAAAGAATAGGAAAATCAACAAAAAACCGATTGTAAAATGTAATATTATGTTATAATCATATAAATAATGTATTATAATAATCTATGTAGATCGACGTCCGTTTATTTTTTATCGGCAGAAAATAAATATTATACAATAATTATCATATTATTATGTACTACGACCACGGCGTTTTTCAAATAAGAAGAATCGCGGAGGATCGGCGTAATCGCATAATAGACACGAGGCGGCGAGTTTCAAATAACGAGCGCGCGCGCGACATTTACCGCGACCGTCCGTCGTTGTAATAATGTTATAATAAATAACAATACTTGGCGGCCGGTCGTCCGCTCGACCTCGGGAGCCTTTCCCGCGTGAAATTTCGTCACCAGTCCCGATCCAATCCCCCTCCAAACCAGTGCACTCCTCCCCCCGTCATATTCGCACTTACTAGGAGTTTCAAATTTTATTTTAGGAGGAAAAATCGAATCTAGCTGGTTTCCTCACTCACTCTTGTCTCTTACTTACGTTTTCCTTGCGAACCAAACAAGACTACATGTTCATCTGTTGCGTACGATAATATCATTAAAAATTTTCCATCGGCGATAGGTATAGATTTTCTAAAAAAAAGTTCGAATTATGAAACAGTCGATTCAACTTTTGTATTTTGTATATTATTCTGACATTTTTGGCTTTGTTTATATACTTTTTATCTTATCTTGTTTTCTATATTTTGTCTACTGTTCGTAATAACGGATTCTGCCGAATAACATTTTTTTACATACCATATTTTATGAATAATTGTTTTCATTTTACACAGGCTGTATAACTATTTATTATTTTTTTTTTTTATAGATTATTAGTAGGTAGGTGTACCTACATATCGGTCTACATTAACTAATTAACTATGACCTAACTTGATAATTGTTTACATTTAAAAATGTTAAATGCATATTTCAGTACACTTATTGTAGTTTATATTAAGGATTATTTAAATTATATTATAATTTTTAAGGATTTTAAGCGAATTATTTGAGGTTTGAGAATGCATTAAATGTTTTGAGCTTTAATGTTACTATATTATTATTATTATGAGAAAACGGCTGTAATCGAATGAAATTATGATGAATATTGTTATAAACTTACTAAAATGTTGTATTATATAATATTATAATATACATATTATGTAGATTCGAGAGGTTTGACTTTATCATAAATACTATACTCAGAATTCGGACGGACGGTTCGTTCTCGAAGACGCAAATTCGCGTGAACTGAAAAAAATCACAATTTTGTACCAGGTTCGTAAGCACACAATATATTACATAATAAATTTATCATAATAAGTACTTATATACATATTTATATTATTATAATAATACTTCAAATATTGTTTTTGAAATCAAAAATAAACGTTGTGAGCGATAGACCTTGAACCCGCGATACCATGTACAAACGTTCGAAATGTAACATAAATATCATTAATATCTAATAACGATGAAATATAATATTATATTATACATATGATATAAACACATGTGCATCTACATAAAACCGGTATTTTGATAACATCGTATCAATCAAATATTTGTTAACTCAGTGATTGATTATACATGACTATAATAATTGGTGTGAAATTTTTTTGGGAGCGGAAGTAAATAAAGTCTAAACAAATAAAGCGATTAAAAGACAGTGCACGATGGAAAATACGAAATTGAACCTTAGATCTTATATCGTCATATGTCTGTGATTTTGCATCAAAAATGTAGGAAGGGATGCCTGCATCTGTAGTTTAGAACAAACTACATATACCACAATGCTGAAAATCGTCCGACAGAAAATGTAATTCTTAATTGTATTCTTGTTTAGCCAAATACATTTTTATTAATTGAAAAAAAAATGCAATGTAAAATATATTTAAAACAATTAACAAAGTAGCAGACTAATTTTAGCTAAGAAAAAAATTAAAAATAAAAGATAATTTATTGGAGAACAAAATAAATGAAAAAATCGAATAACCGTCAAGTTACGGTGAATGCATAAAAGTTGTTATGGTTGTGTGGTTTATGGACTCAAAAACTACCATACTGATTTTGATGAAAATTTCAGGGATATTTTAAAGATTGAGATACCAATAAGTTACTGAAAACACGCAGTTTAAGCCACGTCTGATAGGTGATACTAAATACATTTTTTTGTTGATTACATGTGCCGAATTATAAACTTTATTATTGATATAAATAAAAATAAAAAGTATTTTAAAATTGTCCATTTTAGCGGGTGAAGGTATATAAACTTTCCCGATTAGCTCATGGAGTCATTATACTTAAACCGAAATACATCAATTGCACATTATTCATTGACCATCCCAGTCAAATTTGTTATAGACATCAATATGCCCGTAAACTGAGGTAGGTTTAGGTACCTACACTAAAACCAAAATATACTGAGCTCCGTTTTTTATAATTATAACCGGACGAAATCAAGTATAACACAGTTAGTATATAGGTAATATATATAAAAAATTATACTTAAATATTCCAGTAGGTATTTAAAGTTATTATATTAAAATTAACTATACCTATCACATCACCTGTGGGTAAATTAATTGATACAATTTTTTTTTTTTTTGCTGTAATGTGGTTTGAAAACAAGTCAAAAATGTGTATCCCCTACTCTGAACATGCCATTGACTTGACTTTTATGATATACGCGTATAGTAATAAACCAATAAAATTGTAATGTGTGTTAGTTGATGATAATCGCGTTTAGATCGGCGAATAATTACAAGACTCGTGAGGTCACTATATTGCTATGTACAGGTTTATTTTAATAAATTCGCTACCAATATATTATAATATTATGAATTTATTATTATACGGCGCGTTATGCGCGACAGCTAGCCTGCTATAAAGTGGGTCGCGCGGGAGAATAATATTATGTTATTCTCATTAACAAACAATAATTTATACCGTCGTTTGTGTTCACAGCGCACACCGTCACCTGCAATGGAATTTGAGTATTCCACATACCTATTATAATAAATATTATTATATGACCTAAACCTACGCGCCGCCAGTGGCGTATACATGATTTTTTTTTATAGTTATTTATTTTCTTTCCCCGAACGCGTAAAAAACAAAAGTAATAATAATTCATTGATGCGCAAAACACGCGCGTCGCCTGTTTAAATATGCGAATTCGTCGTACACATTAAACACTGGTCGACGGACAATAATATTGCGCACGATTAAAATTACGACATTATCGGGGAAAGGTGCTATAATAATATTATATGTAGTGGTATATTGGTACGTATAAATTACACGCAAGTTGTTCGAAAACAAACATCAGTACATCACTATTTAATATTTATACAAATAAATGAGATTTTTTGGCGATTAGGCACGACAAACGAATATTATAGAGTTCAATATCAATGAAAATTATACAATATATTATATTATTATGTTAAAAATATGCAGTGTTTTAAATAGTATTTAGTAAATAAGCACATGTCTGTGTGATATAATTTACGATTATATGTCGTAGGTTGTATGAAAAATTCGTCTTTGCGAGAAGAGACTATAAAAAATGTCCATTGCAATGAAGCAGTCTGTTAGGGAGTTATTAGTTTTTTATCCAATAGATCGGCTTATTTTCAGGATCATTGCATAAAGACTGAAAGCCCTTACTGATGTTTTTGTGAACGTACTTACTGCCTTAAAACTTAGAAATTTAAATTTGATTCGAGTTTAATATACCAATATATTTATTATTTTACACTGATAAGCGTATATCATTGTACGCAGCGTCCTTCGATGTGTATTTTCTAAAAATTTTAAGCACACGTTGGGAAAATGGAAAGATTAATTAATAAAAGTTTACCAATTCATTTTGAAAAGCTGGGTAACTTAAAAAATTAGGATTATCAATATTATATTGAATGTGTCTAGTATTCTAGTATATCTCGTCATTGAGTAGATCATTAGGATAAGGAAAATTTAATTTGAATTCAAATTCAATCACTGAAAAATACGAAAAATCATTCTAGACCTATCAGCTTATATTTCTAAGTATATTTTATAACATATTTATATTTATTGTTCTTTTAGTAATACGAGGTAGGTTAAATTATTTTTTCCCAGCAAAAAATCGCATACATTGTAATTAAGCAATTATTATTATTATAATATTACTATTTGTTATTATCGTTCAAGTAAATACAGGTGCATCGTTGAATGATATGAATAAGTTCGTCGTATAAATAGGTTAAAATTAATATTAACATTTTGTAATTTATTACATATAATAAATAATATTGTATAGAGTGGTGAAAAGTTTCAAGTCCTTGTGAAAAATATTTTTTGATTCCAACAAGGCAACAAAATAACTAAAAGTGTTATATTTAATTTAAATATCTAATTTCGTTAAAATTTGAACTTGAAATGAATAAAAAAAAAATATGTGCTCAATATTGTTTATTTTTAATATTTTTTAATAGCAAAACTAATGACTAAAATAAATAATAAGAAATGATATCATACATAAATCGAAAATGAAATCTTTAAAAAGTTGAGCATTTAAATTTAAAATATCTAAACGTAACACACAATAGTATACAATATTATACATAACGATATATATATATTATTAATTAATATTATAACAAATCGTTGAATTAGAGCTTTTATAATATAATATATATTATAATGTACAGAGTGTTACTATAAAGTGGCCTAAAACAAAAATTGTTTAGTTTTATTTTCATTAATTCGACTAAAAATATAAAATAAAATATTTTTATTTTTATTCTTAAAATAACGACTATAAAAAAAAAAAATCTTATAGGTATTCATAACAAACGTCAAGCTTCGAATGTGAAACTATATATACAATATAATATGTCATATGATGTTTGCCCTATTTTGTCATTTGGTGCTGTAATGGAAAAGAATTTTTAGAACCATGCATAATAGGTATTGTTTTTCATCGTTCAATATAGACACCTGCAACAAGTGCTTGTTATTTATCAACATTTAGCAGTTGTTGACAGATATCGTTAGCAAGTACGATTAATGAAAACACTGTTATAGGTAGTAATTACAGTGGAAGTAATTTTATTTGTTTTTTTTTTGTCTAACATTGTTGACAAAAATCTTAGTTTTCTAGGTCAAAAAGCTTGCAAATATAATATAAAAGGTTTATGGGTTAATTATTCTCATATAATTAAAAATATTGAAAATACGTGGACACAAATTCAGTATAGGTAAATTGACATTTAAAGTTCAACATTCGAAAAAATTGTATAATAAAACGAAAAATAAGGATATTTTTTCTAACAGTTTTAGCTTTTTTTGTTGTTTTTTAAAAATATTAATCGTAAAGACTAGAGATTTATTTTTAAATTTATGAACATATTTTATTATTATTTCTTTATGTTAGGTACTTATGCAATTTTTAAAATATTTAGAATAATTTAGAACTTAAATCCTATTTACACCGTTTTAAAATTCATCTGTATTGGCTTATAAAGTTATAACTTATAGCAACAATATATAATAATTATTCAATATATGCGTAAGTTATACTAAGAGAACAAAATGTATACATAATAATTAATAGTGTTGCTACTTAATAAGTGTTCTTTTCAGTTCTGGTTTGCAAATCATATATTATCTCACATCGAAACAGTATTATAATGACATAATGTTATACTGTAGAGAGCTTAATATGTAAGGTTTAAATGATACGCACCTTAAGACAGTTCAAGCAGTCAATCTCATTCAGTATTCTGTGTTCAATACTGTGCTCTGTTCTATTGTTCACTGTTTACAAGAGTATGTGACGTGCAGTAATTTGTAACTTATTCTGTAAGTAAATTTAAAATCTACTAATATACAACATAATATGAGCGATAAAATGCACAGCTAAAGATGTATATCCCAGCTGTAGCGGATATGGATGAATAGTGAGCCTGCAGTTTTATATTCATCCGGAAGCCGATAGATGAAAAGTTTCGACGTTCGTTATATTTTCTTATTTTATTATAAGCTTTTTGTCGTTTCTATTCATGAGATATTAATTATTGATAAAAACCATTCCGTTGATTGTATGATATACGTTAAGGCGATGAGAACCTTAATGTATATATATATATATATATATATATATATAAATATATTTTGTTTATTTAATTGAGATAAAAAACAATAATATTACCTACATAAAATATTTGACAAGATCACATTAATTAATATTTTGTGCGATACCTACTTCCTTTAACCAAAGCTTGTATTGAAAGCAGGGAAATAATTTGTAATAATTATTAAATATTATATTATATTGTATATAAACCAATATAATTAATTATTTTATACCTTTTCAATTAAGGTTTCGTTTTTCTGAAAATGTCCGTCATTTTTTTTTTAAATTGTACTATTGGGCATTATAAAGTTCGTTGAATAAATAAGAATATCTTTAGAAATAGAGGTTGACGCCCTGTTCAGAATCATATTTTTCATATGCTATAATGACTTATTAAACATTTAATACATCCATATTTATAGCAATGACTATCCTGTATAATTAATAAGATGAACTTTATGGTATTTAAATTTTGTTAAAAATATTTTTAAAAAGTATTCAGAATACTTATAAATATTTCAAAAAGTATTTAAATACAAGAATATAATAATACTATTCTTAATACTATTAACCAAATACTTGTATTCGAATAATTTACAAGACTGATTATTTATATAATCTATGCATATTTTATGGATTGGAAATATTTCGTAGTAATTCTTATAGACATTTTCGGTAGAAACTCGTGACGAACGTCCGTTTTCGCGGTAGCAGTACAAACTCTACAGTCACTCGAATTTTTTCTGTACTTACCTACTTATATGAGTTTTTCTGTCCGGAATTGTATTTTGAATGCGTGAAGATTAATCATGGTTTTCAAATAATATTATATTATACAAAAGACGCTCGCCCCCTCCCTTGTCACTAGGCCTGTCTAACTTTTGGATTACTTACGTTATATGACGCGTATACGCAGGATGCCGGCGAATTATTAATACGGCGCGTTTCGATGTTGCACAATAAATTCGAGCCATGACAGTAATATTGCAATGTATATACATCATTGGGGTTGTTACGTTGTCCAGCTAGTACAGAATGATAACTCGTAAGTTTATCTTTTACGGTGATTAATTGCGCTGCACAACCATTGGTCATCGTCCGCGTTTTATTTTTATGACGATCAGAGACGTTCTTGGTCAACGGGTGCAATAACGATCACGATAACAGCGGACTTGGGCACCTATTAATCTATAGGTATCTTCCTTAGTCCTTACTATCGGCTACTGGAGGAAACGAGAAAAAGAGGCCAAAGGAAGAAAATCACAGAAAATAATTCATTAGTAAATTATATGACGTGTAACCTATTATAATATTATATTATACAGTAATAATGTAAACTTCTCGACGCTTATCATCATCATTACTGTTGTTACTGTTTACACAACAGTATAACACGCAGCACATATGGTACGCGTTTATATATATATATATACATAAACTAAATATTATATTAAAATTAAATAGTAGGTAGCTTAAAATGTTAATATATTATAGTGCAATACGATAATACTATTAAACAATATGTTAATCACATTTGCATTAGATTAATTTTGTAGGCTGTTCTCATTCATACATCGTACTATAATATTATACGAGTACGTAACCTACAGGAAAATTCACTAAACATGATCATCCTAATTTTTTCATTTAAAGATGAATTAATTTAAATCCTGATTTTTGCGATTTTTAATATACTAAGATATTATTTTCCATATTTTCTAATCCTCAACGTTTTTAGTATTAAATACTTACCTACTTAAGAAGTGTTCGGTGAAACAAATTTTTGTTTTTCAAGTGAGAAAAATCTCTTTTTTATAGTAAATTTTGTAGTAAACAATTTTTTTTTAAATCATTGAAGTTTACTAATTCTTCATTAGTAGTGTTTTTAAAATATTTATATTAAGGATTATAACCCTTAAAAATAGTCTTACAAAAATATTAAACAGATGTAATGTAGGATATAATATTTATTATACTTGGACAAATTTTACAAATTATAAGTGTTGCTGGATTAATATTAATTACTAAAATGGTTCATATTTAAGCATTACCTATTGTATCTTTACCAATTCTTCCAAACCCGATATCATGAATATATTATCCTTAGTAAACAAATTTTATTTTTATAGATACTAAGATAGCTCAACCTATTACAGTATATTAATAAAGTAAAAATATATTAACAAAGTTAAATGACTAAAAAATTACTCGTTTAAATTTTGATTTTGATACTCAAAATGCTGTAAAAATATACGTAGGAAATAAGGCTTCTCATTTAAAAAACAGAAGTTTGTATTTCCACAGAACAATCATTTTTAATAAATTACTAAAGAAAAAAAGGGGAAATGCTTGGTAAATCTCCTTACTTATATTATATTATATTTACATATATTAGTATCTATATACCTATATACATGCTCGTATTTAAACATGAGCATTTTAATATTTAAAATTTTGATATATCTACTTAATAATATTTTGCAATTTATATTTTAAAATAAAAAAGCACAAAAAAGAGTATGTATAAATGTATGTTAAATATTATTAAAGGGATTCATCTGTTGACTTTGTTTTTACTCGATTAAAAAAATAATTTTTATGTAAAAAACTCACCTAGCCTGTATAATTTAAAGAGCTCTTGTATGTAGACATATAAACCTTTTCTTAATATAATAATAAAGGTATTTAAATAATTGTTAAAAAAATATACTTCAATAAATATTTGGAATAAATTTCATATTATGTGTAATATATTGTCGTCCTGCTGCCACTATTTCAACAGTGCTTTACTTCAGTCACTGTAACTACCTGTACATCTAGCCTATATATACAAGTATTATATAAATATATAAATTATAATGTCGTTAAACCTAATATTTATATCATTAAAACATAATTAAGTCGTATACAAAAATATGAGACTCGTGTTAACAATCATTGACAGCGATGATATTTATATTATGTACCTAATACATTAATATACACATTATATTATTATATATTAAATATTAAATAGGTATTGGTCATTTATTTAATAATTTACTACAAATAATAGACACCTGATTTCATAGTTCACGGTACAATGTATCTATATTAAAATAAGCAAATGATAACGCGCAGAATCAAAATAAACGCTGAAAACCGAAAAACACATTTTCCCTTCACGATAAACATAGTAGATTAATTGTATATAATATAATATAATACTATGATATGCTACAAATAATATTGGTAGTGATTTCGTTTCAAATCGGTAAAATTTGTAAATCATTAAGTAATTTTGCGTTCAGTGTACAAACCGACTGTAAAATTTCATATAGCCATATAGGTAATGTAAATGTCGCATAAAATATCACGCACTAAGAATTTTATCCCGATGCAATTATGCGTTATCATAATATAAAAATATTTTACAGACCATCATCTTACGAATTTTAAAGAAACCACACCTAAAACATTGGATGATTATAATTGTATAACATATTATCATGTAGTATATTATACTACATAATTTCAATTATACGTCGATTTAATATTTTTAAAATTAAATATCTATTCGATTCTGCAGCGGCATTTGATTATTAAAAATAAGTACTCGTTTGTGTTTTTAATGATATTTTTAATTAAAAACAATTTCTAGTGTAGACATATATAACATCATACGGAAATACAACATAGAGTGATTATTTTAACAGTTAACACTAATTTTATTGAGTCTTAACGTGAATAATAATATGTATGTATTGTATTTTTTATACAATACATACATATTAACATTACATTTTTATACATAATTTAAAGTCATTATAAAATAAAATTTTTGAAAAATAATTGTTACTCAAAAAATTATAATACTTCATTATCGAAAATATGATAAAAAGATAGAAAATAGTAAAAATGTCTTATAATATAGTGAGTTAAAATTATTAAAGAAAAGATATGTTTAAAACGTTAATATTTTTTGGTATAATGAGTGTTTACTGTTTAAAAGAATCACGCAATTTAATATGTTGTACCTAAATGTAGTAAAAATAATTAGTTACATGAATAATTTATAATATAATTATCTTATATTGCAAGTACTATAAGTATTATCACATCACATAATACTCATAAAATGCGTTTCATTTATCTGGTAATTGGTACGATTGTATTTATTTTTCGATGCAAATCAATTTTTATACGCCAAAACTTCTTGTTTGTACCTACATAATATACCTTGTAGATTCTAAAACAGACGCTTTAGAAATTGTGTAACCTTCATGGAAGGCCAGTGCAAGAAAAAAACGAGACACAGCGGTGGCTTACTTTTTATTTAGGTCAGCATTTGTTGGATAAGTTGATTAGCAAAATATCATGTTATAAATTGTCTTTAATTTTCCAGTTTCTCGATTTCAAACTAGGTCCTTTAATAATTTTTGTATACAAATACTCAAAACTAATTACGCTCTGAATGTTTATGTAAATAGACGTATGAGGTAAGTTAATGATGCCCAAATTGATTTATTTAATTTTAACTCTGTTGAATCTTTTTGAAATTAAATTATTCAACTTTATGTGTGAATTATTTTTTATTATATTCAATATTTTTTTATTTTGATATTAATTATCTATCTCTTCTCTTTTAAATGCACCTTGTTATAGTATTTAGGTATATTAGCCTATTTAAATAAATAAATAAATATAATATTATGCAGTTACCCACATAAATATGTTAATATTGAACTAAACACTTTATTAATTATTTAGCTACAAGAAAATTAAAAACGTGTTATACAATAATAATAATTGAATCTACTTTTCAATTGTATATAATATCCGGTAATCATTTAAACAATACAGATTTGAGTTCTAAAATAGTTCAACAATGACAAAAAAAAAAAAACAGATAAATAAATTAAAACATCGGTAACAAATTGTTATTAAGTATTAACTGTGACTTAAATATATATTATTTAACTAGGTTTATATATAATAATGCATGTAACATGCGGTGTACTCGAGTGTGTCGCAACGTTGCTAATGATTTTTTAATTATCCTCGTGCTAGGAATAAAAAATACGTTAACCAAGAAAAAAAATTCAAATTATATATTACGTTTCCGATATCTATGCTGAAAATAAGTTATTACGCGTTGAGTTGGCCCCGAGCCGTTTTATTTTAGAGTGAGATATTATGTTTATTTTTTGTAAACGAATTTACTATTTAATATTGTACAAAATAATTCGACTCTCAAAGGTATATTACATCACTACCGTGTCGGTTAGAATTATCGAGGTTAATATTATTTACTCAATAGGTATTTAATAACGATTATCACGATAATATTCCACCGTAGTGAATTTTTGAAGATAGTATAATAGAAAAGAATCGCGTGTGGAAAGAACAGTATCTGTAATCTCGACGATGTTATGTCGAGCTCATCGCTGCTAGACCACAATGTAATTAATAATATACATAATATTATAGTAAAGTATTTATCTTTTCGTTTAGAATTCATAACACTTTCGTTTCGTGTACATATTGTTTTATAAAGCAATCAGACAAACAAACATAATGTATAATATATATATATTATATATATATATATATATATAATACAGGAGCACACTCGTTTACACGTACACACGCATATTTAAATATATAATCACTGTGTGCGTGCTCAGCGGAAACTGTGCGTTTTCCAAATCAGTATTTTGTACTTTCAAATAGATAAGAAGATTCTAACAACGAGCTAATCAAGGCACCTAAATTCCAATTATTACTATTCATAAAATTATACAAATTAAAAAAGAAAAATTAAATAATATTTCAATAACAAATATCATACTAAATCTATGTTGTACGTCATTTTCCTTATCGTCTAATTACGTAATCTAAACATGATTAGGTCTAACATAACATATTTTTGTAAAAAAAACAACAAAAATTTGTTAAAATGTTTTTGAAAAAAAGAGAACATCACAAGTTCATTGCGAAATTTGTACAATTCAATTACTCTCAGCCGTCAACTAGCTTATAAATTCATTTTAAATTAATACAAATCAAAATTATTATTATTAAGTATTCATTTATTTATTATAATTTTTTTTTCATATAAACGTAAAACTATTATCACAATCAGTCGATTTGCCCCTCATAATATTTGAAAAATAAACATCATAATATTATAATTAATTATATTTATTGTTAACTCCCGTGCAGTGGGTACGGGCATTATCTATACTGTGTAGGTGTACGCTGCGATGTACGGGGTCTCGCAGGTGGTCAAATCACGCGTATTACAAAATCAATAAAAAATATTATATTATTATTTATTATAATACCGATTTAAAGAAGCTAGAATAATGAATAGAGTGAACGAGACGAAAAAAATAGCGCAACGCCAAACTTTTCCGGAAAATTACAATTACGGTTAAAGAAATAATATCGCGTTCATTTTGAGATAAGAGGTGGCGTACCTACCTATATTTCTAGTATTTGTCTAATATATTATATATAAATATAAATATATAATATCACTATACTAAAACGTTCTGAACATATTATATTTTTATTATTACCTACTAAGACAGAGCTCATTTACACGTTCGATTAGAATGTATAATATTAAAAATGTATAGTAATCATTGATTGATACCAAACGTGGCAACAAAGAATTATCATAGTATGAGCATGGGAAAGAAAAATATTATAACATCAACGGAACAAATAGTGAATACGGTGTTGAAGATACTTGAATGTACGTTGCGAATGTTTTTCGAGTAGAGATTATTATGATATTAATGTATGGATTCCGAGTATGCGTTATCAGGTCGTAAATGTTGAACAAACATAAAATAAATAATCGAAATATGTATTAATATGTAATAACCGGCTGCTGTATTCGACTGAAGAGTCTAACACTCTTTTACTAAAAAAAAAAAAAAACACGATAACCTCGCCGACCTGGGGTTAGCTCACCCGAGTATAAGTTTACCGAAACATAATAATAGTAATAAAAATGAAAATAATAACGCGCTGGGATATTACAATGTTATACATTTATATATTTTAACTTAGTTTTAAAACGATACGAAAATTAACAAAATCACGATGAATTACAACATTATTGCTATATTATAGTGGACACGATATTATGTTATTATTATTATGATTATAACACGTTGTGGACATGTTTATATATTATATATCATAAGTAGTAGTATAATATATAAGTGACATATTAAACATTATGCACGTAGGAGAGACGAGACAGATTAAGTCATCGCGAAACGTACGTATTATAACGCCGTGTTTTAATAATAATAATAATATAACATAACAATACGTATACACGCGTTCAATAAATTATCACTAAGTTTTAACATGTAACATACTGTTATGATTATTACACTTGTAATAATCATATTACATAGTATTATATTATCTACAAAAATATTATTGCCCGCGTTTCCATTACACATTTTTTTCGAGACGAATATAAAACAAAACATAAAAAACCATTAACATACGCGTTGCTTATATAATACTATTATATATTATATTGTATTTTAATAATTGCCTATATAGTTATACAATAATAATAGTGTCTTAAACTCGACGCGCGTCAGGCAATCTTTTTCTCCTACAGAGTTTTCCGGTTGGAAAATATGATAGCCGTAGACTGTAGTACGTCACGCGCGCTCCGTATCCGTTTCCGCCGACGAATGCGAGTTCTCGAAATAATTTTCATCGACAACGATCTATATAGGTAATATTATTATAACTGCGCGGAACAAAACGGCTCCACACTTGAAAACTCTGTTTTTTCTGCGCTGCCTTCCTCCAATCACTGCTGTATATTATTAAAATATAATGTTATATAATGCGTGCCACGTTCGAGTGCGTTCTCCTCATCGTCGACCCTTTTTACACCCCTGTCGTGGACCATATCATAACATCGTCGTCTCGATAACGAAGAGCGGTAGAACCTCTATTTGTATAATGTACATAGTACATACAAAGATGTTCCTATCTACATACGATATAGCGCTGATAAAATTATGTTATAATAGTATACTATGCATGATTGCAGGAATTTTTTTTTTATTTATTAGAACGCGGTACTCGACCGTCGAGTGAATTCATCCCGTCGAAACGGCCACGTACAAAAATGTTATGCCACGTCCTTCGTTTTTTTGCACACAACCCCCCCGAACCCACAAATTCGAACTGAACAAAATGCGTCTACGGAAAGGTATGAAAACGGCGATCAGTCTTATATACGTATACACTATTCACCATCATATTATACGTACATATTATTATTATGAAACAAAAAAAGCGGTTGATTACATCATTACGTAAATTTTTTTCTCAAAATATAATTATCTCAAATAGCATCACAAAATATGTTTCATTTTTGTCCGTCTCTACATGTCATGAACTATTATAGAAATAATCGCTCGCGCGTTCGCATGTGTGTTAGTATAATATTATTTACACTATTTAGAAAAAAAATAAAGTTTTGTCAAAATGCATTTGCTATAAGGAAACAACGAAACAATGACGTATACACACAATATTTTCGGCGGTGGTATTATGGTTTTGAGATTTAGCACGATTTAATACGAAAATCATCTATCGGCCGACTGCCGCAGGAAGAGTAGACCGACGGTGACCAATATCACGGTCAAGGTGGCTCTGACGACCGTCGACTCGTTGACCTCGTTACACGGTTTTTCGCCTGCAATATTGAAATAATATACATTATAATAAAATAACATTGCAATAATAAAACATTACAAGTATAATATGGGTAGGTTGGATCACAATTAATAATATAATTATTTTGATGGCCTATAACGGCATAATTTTAAATATCGATAACGATGTCAAAAAATATCGACCTAATCAATCAATATAACTTTATACCTATGAAATATAGGTAATATCATGTGTGTTTAAACATTTTTTTTTTTTTGTAATAGCATGTACAATATGCTGAAACATTTTAATTTTTAATAAATAAAAAAAAAAAAAAACATTTTTTTTAAATTTCGTAATTTTTGAATACCTTAATAGTTATTTATTTTATTTATACATAAATATGAATAAGCCCAATTAACAATGGAGTAATCTGTCATCTGTGAACAGTTAATAAACAGGATAAATAGTATTTATTAGATAAAAATATTATAGTCCACGAAACCTATGAAATCGACAAAATAGTATTGAATTAATATAATATAATCTACCTATTATTATTATAAGACGGTATCAGTATGAAATATTTGTCACGATATCGTTTTTTTATTCGGTGAAGTTAAATAGATCGAGAATTTTACGACCTGAGTAAAATGAATAAAAATTACTTTTTATCACATTTTTGGGTAAACAAATACCTGGTGAATAAAACCGTCTCTGTTTTTAACGTCATGGAAAATCGTCGTAAGTCGTAATGTTATTAAAATATTATATATTAGCTAGTGGTTTAGAGCGGAAGCATAAAAGGTGATAATACTAGTACCTAATAATAATAGTAAAAAAAAAAAGAAGAGAGATAAGAGTTGCGACTAAAAAAAACGAAAAAAGAACGCCTCACGCAGGTTATTACACTCAGTGTAGCATATATGTACATACGACGAGAACGAGGAATAAGAATAATCGGCTTTGGGGTTTAAAACGGGATAATATAGGTCGTCGGGTCCAGCAAGAATTCACCATTCGTATATGTGGGCTATTTCAGTATAGTATATTATTATACGCGACGCGTGGTTAGGAGGTATCTATACTGTACTAAAACCGTAATGGATCCTTTTTTTCGTCTGGTTCTCTTCCCGAAAGGCGAAGATACGTGCGGTTACGAAACGACGGCTCTAGCCAACAGACAGCACGAGATTATTTGAATGAAAATATTATGGTACACCCACGGTATATAATATTATATCATAATATCTATAATAACCAACGTTGTGAATTGAAAAAAACCCATAAAGTATGCAAGCATTTTTGCATTAAAAAATAGGTAAATGTGTATCAAAGTTCTGAAATTTGCATCACACTCTTAAATAGAAATGTTTTTTTAAATTTGTAAACAATTATAAATTAATAAATTAAAAATATATCAATTTATATGTAAACTATTACAAATACACTTAAGCAATTTATTTATATTATATTATTATGAAGAAACAAAATATATAACCTTTAAAAAATGTATTAATAAAATGTTTGATACTTACTTAAAATTGTATTATTTATAAATTTTTTTATATTTAAATATTATATTTTAGTGTGAAATGCCAAATTCATAATTTTTAGCAGAGTAAGCAATAATAAAAAAAAACGTTATATAGATTTATAATTCTGTCTAAAATATGCAAAATACAATTTAATATTTAGAATATTATAAAATGTTTTAAATACAATTTGTATCTCACTTTTTTTAATTCATTGATGATAATATGCAAATTAACATCCTAGTCGATATTATCGTATAATCACACGTATAAAGATCTATTACCGTGTCTGAGTCAAGATATTTTATTAAATCATTCATTTTTTTCCTAATACAAATTAATGAGAGGAACAATTATTATTGTTAATTCATTTATTTTGGCATCTTGGTAATAAGTTTTTTCGATTAAAAAAGATAAAAAAGTGCAGCTTGACAGCACTTTTAAAAATAATATAAGAAATAATTATAGACAATGAAAACAAACGCCTTGCAGCGTATAAACTCTCATGCAGTTAATGTTATTTGGAATACGGTAATGTGACTGATATTTTAATAAATTATAATTATGTATAAAATGTTCTTTTAGAATATTTTCTGAAACATTATACGATAATGACGTGATAGTCTAATAATATACACAAACTGGACTTACCAGATGGTGATAATGAAATGTTAAATGACAAAAGGAGCCCTTCGTCGGGCCCAATTACCGTGGTACGGTTGTTGTTTGGGTTACAGTTATCTGCGTATACGAACACTTGCAGGCGGTCCGGAGGCCATTTGACGTACGCAAGGCAGTACAGCTTCTTCCAGCCGGCCGCCGACGGTAAGTCGCTGCTGATTATCTGGTACGTCGTGCTGTTATCTTTCCAACTCCCGTGACACTTGTAGGCTGTAAAGTAAGATATAAATGTTTTTAGAATAGGCATTCGTGAACGGCGTGAAACGTGTCTCGTTCCACTATTACAGAGGTCTTAAAACTTTTTAATTGAATATCATAACCAAATTAATAACTAATATTAAAACAAATATTAAATCATATTTATAATTTTTAGTTTTGTATAAAGTATAAATGCATTGCAAATAAGTACATGTTTTTAACGGTTACAAAATGTCGTTGTTTAGAAAGGTTTAAAACTTTAAAGAGTAATTTAAAAATTGTTTTCCACGAACTTGTAAAAATGTACTTGGGTTTTGTTAATATAGAATATTCATTGTTCATTTTTAGATTATTGCTTCACTAAAATAAATGGGCCAGTAAAAACTTGTCGTTTGATCGAATGCGTCCTACAGGCTATGGGTAGTAGCAGAATTCTGCACTATTTGATAGTACGGATAAATTATAGAAAATGAGAACAAAAGCATCCCCTCTTGCACCCTTAACCATTACTCTTTCTTTTTTGTCTTATCGCTACGAGATACCAGTTATAGCATTGTGTTTTGTAACGAAAATCCGTTCGACGGTGTACTACAATAACTTACACGATAACAGTAATTTAAGTAATTATTGTGTTCACATCGGATGAAAAGTTATTTAAGACGAATACGTATAAAAAGTATATGTGTACAATCATACAAATGTATACAATTTAACGATTATGGTATATTTTTTTAAGTATATAATTAATTAGTATATTACAGTAGAAATCAACTATATGATTGTTGTATACTTATAATATGTATGACCAATAAAACATGTGTATTATAAAATTATAAATTACAAATTAAATCAGGACCGATTTAAAATCATAATAAATTATGTTCCATAAAAAAAAAACCAATCATTTTTATAAAAGCAAATAATTTTATTAGTCAATATTAATGCATATGGTTGAACTGAATTAAAAAGATCTTTAATTTTTATTTTTGATATGTTTTTAGTGTTTAAATGAATATGATGATTTATCAAGCATGTTTATCTCATTTTATCATTTAATAATGCATTTATTGAAATTTTGATCTTTGAATTTTTAATATATACTTAAATACTATATTATTTTAAATACTTTTTTTTTAACGTTTAAGAAGTATCCTATTATTGTGAAGTTGATTAATTTAGAAAACTACTCGTTCAAATTTCAATTTGTATTCATAAACATTTAAATAAAAATCATCTCTTTAACAATTTATAATAAAAAAAATTCAATACCTATCAATATTGAGTAAGAGAAAGGGGTCTATTTTATTCATTTGTACCGCAAAGAGCCTGGACAGATTACGTAGAATTTCAGACTAGGAAATAGGATAGAGATGTTTAATCAGGGCGTATACCAAATGAATCGGCCATATCCATAATCGTTTAACCTTTAGAACTACAACTACTAAGCTTAGGTCAGTTCTATTATAACCGTAATACTCGTAAATATATTAAATTAGTTAAAACCATAAATAATACAAGAATTGATAGGACTTGTACTCATAATTTTAGTTTTAACGATAAATTAAAACTAAAACTATTTTAGCGTGGATAACTGAAAACTATTATACTGGATTGATAATTCGTTTTAGTTGACCTCGCTATCCCGGAAAATTTGTTTCACATGATATTAATATGAGAATGTCCTATCCATTCTTATATTGTCTATGGTTAATACTAAACTGAGCATAATAAGTCGAGAATGATAACCAAGTTTCAAAGGATAAAAATAATAAGATCACATTGATCAACATTCAATAGCTAATTATATATAGTTAAACATTATAATACAAATCAAAGAATCGATCTCAATTTCAATCTGCCTAAAAACTGTTATTGTATATGCCTACGTTTATTCAAACTTAATTAAGTGATAAATATCGTTCGTTTTTTTTCTCGCGATTACTGGTACAATTTTTTGATATGCCCTTTTCCGTTAGCCATTATTATATTATTTTTATTATTATCATATTATCGTCCAATTAGCTGACGACTCTGTAAGAGTACTGAAGAATTATATTGGTTTGCTTTGTGATCGGTAAAAATCCACATTAGTTTAAATTTGATTCGAAAGCATTTGATAGCATTATATTTTATAGAGTAGGTAGTTGAAACTTTATTGAGGTGTTGTACTGTAGATCATTTACCAAAAATTAAGCAAATATCGTTGTGACGTCATAGGATTCAATAACAATATAACACATTGTATTTTCTTAAAGTAGAGCTAGAAGATATTTTTTCCAGTGGAAATTCAAATGACAATAATATATGGGCTGTCTAAATTTTCGTTAATATAATACAATTATTTTTGGCGATCTTCATAAATTTAATACGTAATTATATGCGGTTCGTATGGTAGTATTATTTTAAATTTAGAATTTAGATTAACGATACCTATTAGTTACCATTATTATGGATGTTTTTAATTTTAGTTTAACTTTGTTTACTATTTAATTTATTCATAACAGTAGTAGGTATAATTTACAACCGTATAATAAATACAGAATTATGCATGAAGACGATATTTCGAAATATTTATACGAATCAAATATTACGACCATCCCAGGTTCTTTTGTCTGATACGATGACAATATGTGTAAATTATAAATGATTAACCCATGAATAGTACTTACTATTATTGAATAACATATTAAACTGATCACCAAACATCAATAATATAAGTAACATAGTTTATTCGTACGTAATATTTCATTAATTATATAGAGCATAAAATAGTAAAAACAATTACATGGTGAGAAAATACAATTTATTCATTCTGTATACATAATATATACAGCATACCTACGTCTTATAGTAATATAATAATTTATGAGCTCACAATTACCTATATAGAAATAACTAAACTTCTGACTCAGTTATAGAGTACCACAATGATAATAAATAATAATATTACGGCCGTCATAATGAGTTGGTTAAAATCACTTAAGATTCATTAATAAGTGATTGGTTGACAGTGTTCAATACATTTAACCACCTAAGATTCGTGGTAGACGCAGGTGTCTACCTGCATAGATATTATTATATTATAATATTATGTGCATACATATTTTATGGAGTCTGTAGGTAGTATAATTGTATAATATAGTAGGAGCTATAACGATGAGTACGTTGGCCGGGTGGAGGTTTGCAACTGCAAATGTCGATAAACTGTCTTTGCACGACCATCTCAAATAAATAGCGTTTATAAATTTCGCTAAGAAGCCCCAAATACCAAAACAATACCAATTCTGAAGTTTCGACCAATTTTCGTCGGGAACAAGAATGGATATACGACACGACAGTGCTGTAGTAATTTCGCAAAATCCCCTTATGTCCACATCTCGCTTAAAAAATCTGAATTCTGCGTGGTTTAACTTGAATACTGTTTTGTTTGAAATTGAGCTCCATAAAGCGACCACGTTGTCAAATATAAGTAGGTAGTTGTAGTAGTTATTATTTTAACAGGATGTCATATCGAAGTTGGTTCGTTTTGCCTGTGTTGTCCATATTATAATATATCGTACATTATATTTGCTTAATAACTAATAACGATACCTACCTACTGAGATTTTTGCAAATACCGCCGTGATAACCGTGAGAGTTATGTTTATTAAATATGAAATCGGTTAAAATTGGTTTTTAATTAAATCGGTACTACATGCCTACATTGCATACACAATTACAAAGTATCAACGTTTGATTGACTGGTTTGATTATTTAATGTTTTACACGTAATCGTGATAATAATAAATTAATTATTATTATTATAATATCCCGATGGCTGATTAAAATGATAACGAAAACCTATATCGTTAAGGTCATTTCGATACGTTGCAAAATATAAATCTGTTTAATAATAATGCTTATAATAATAGGCCAATTCATACGGCGATGGTAACCACTTACCAGACTAACGGGGAGGTTAATAATTGATGACAAATTATGTTTCAAACATTTTTGTAACTATAGGTTTGTATATAGATATATGTATAAAGTCCCTGCTACTATATCACACTAAACTACCTTAGTAAGGGTTTATCAAATAATATATTGAGTATATGTGTGCCTTATAGTATTATATTAGTATATTATAATAATATATATATACAGGGTGTAACAGATAGAATTGAATTTTGGAATAACTTTTGTTCAAATTAATATTTTCAGTTTTTTTTTTGTTATCATTAAGAGACCCTAGCGCTACATGTATTATTTAATTTTTTTTATGTTTATTTCTTAGTACTGATAATAAAAAAATTCAAATTTAATTCAAATTTTGTTGGATAAATTTAAAATAACCAATTTATGAATCTGATTATAAGAACAATTTTGATGGTAAAAAGATTTATCTAAGTCAAGTAGTTTATTTTTTTGAATTTTTTTAAAATATCAATATTTTTTGATTAAATTAATTTGGAACGTAGTAAGTTTTTTAAAAATATGATTTTTGACAATTTGCTGACATGAGTATATTTCTTTAATTATTTGCTCATCATATAATATTAACAATTTTTGTCATACGTTTAAATGGCATATTTTTTTTTTTTGTCAACTCTATCTGTTACACCCTGTATATATATATACATAAATATTACGTACACACGACACATGGGTATACCTAATTTAGGTATTGTATTACAAATTTTACTTGCAAGCAGAAAAGATAATACTCGTTAAACAAAATGAGTTTGTTTGCCAAAAGTGTCGATAAATTATTCAAAACGTTATGAAATTCTAACGACCGCGAGTAGCTCATTAAATCACACACAGTAAAAATGTAATATAATAATTTTTTTTCTGAAAACACATCAAATGTAATGAAATAACTATTTATTTAAACATCTTATTTTATTATTATTAAATCTATTGTTACGTTTTCATGTAATATATACAGGGTGATTGACTAAGTACAGTTTTATTTTTTAACTATGGATTATTTTATTTGAACACGGAATATTATGGACTTTTGAAATTTTTAAATAGATATACTAGATGACCATATTTTGTATGTCATATTCATATATCCTGTGTTCTATGATGATACAAAATTATTTTTTTTTTAAATGAGAACCTCCATTTTTTAAAACTTTGATGTATTTGTATTCAATTTTTAAGAATTATGCAAAACGCTTCTATACAAGTATAATATATTTATAATAATTTAAATAATTATTATTTATATTTTGTAAATAATAACAACAATGCGCATACTCTTATCCACCAATATTAAGTTAAACCACACATTTATAACGTAAGTCACTCATTTTCCCAGTCAATTTATGTATTTTTTTTTCAATAAATAAATTATAAAAATACTTTTTATTTATATTATTATTTGAAAAATATTTTATAATTCTACACATTTATAACATTCATAACAACAAAATATGTACTTAACGCAGTTTTATGATAGTGATTTTTACTTTTTCTTAAAAAAAAAAATATAAATAAAACTATTTTTGAAGTAAAATATTTTACTAAATGTTTTTATTTACAAAATATAATGTAAGCAATGTTAAAAGAACTATAGTAGTCGATTATTTATAAGCATTCAAAGTTTGGATAAGATGAGTGGAATTACATTATAATATCATATAGCTGGGGATATCCCACATATTTTTCCCCGCTTTATCATACTGCTCTAGTGCTCTTTTAAAAATATAAATGCCTTATAAATATTTAACTATTGCAGGTTCAATATTTATACATGGATGTTTTCAAAATATTACTGAATCAAAATAATATTTGTCGACGTTTACGAAAAATGTATAGACCCACGTAATCACCAAGGTATAAAATTCGAATATTTTTCGAAAAAACGTAGTTTAGATACTAAAAGACTGAAAATACTCCAAATAAGTAATAATCGTGCACAAATAAAATATTCTTTTGAAAACCTCAAAAGTCGACCGGGAAAATGAATGTGTTAAACTTAGACAGTGTAGAAAAATGAAAAAAAAATCCCCCTACTAGCTGTGTACATGGCTTACGCGTAATATAATAATAATGATAATGTATTTATGTATCTGTCGAAAATATTTTTCAATCGAACGTAGTCTGGTAAAATGTGACATAACTGTCAGCCATGATTGTTTTTATTCACACAGCCGAGACAGCCGTCATAAATACCTGATGACGTCCAAAGTGTGATTTCTCGTTTTTTGTTCACGCTCCGGGTGTCACCGTGACGACGATTTTGATTCCGTTCTTGATGGGTTTGTGGTTGTTGTGTGTGTGTATGTGTATGTGTATTTTTTTTGGCAAGAACACAAATTCGACGATTATCACAATATATATATATTATTATTATGGTATAATTACGAAAACCGTCAATGTTTACGTAACTGAACTCGAAACCCGCCACCGATGAGATTTATTTAAATACCACATTCATTTTTAAACGTGAAATTTTCACGAAATACCTACTCGTACGTCAATGACTGATTTTAAACATTTTTTTATTTTCCCCATTAAATATTTGTTGCAGTAAACTAGTAACATTATGCCAAGTGAAAAGTTGATAATAAATAATCCATCTGGTAATTAGTTGAAACTATAATTATTAAAAACGTCGATTAACAGTGGGACACACCAATAATAGTATTGTATACCTATTTAAAATTTACCGTTATTTCTTTATTATTAGCCGCTGAGCAGTTAATTATTTATTTATTCATTTTTTTTATTTTGTAATATTGGAAGTAATAAATTATTATTGTAAGAAGATAGTTAACAGTTCTACATAAATACGTTAAAATAGAAGAATTTTATTTCAAAACATCATCAACATATTTAAAAATTTAAAATTGTTTGACTAGACAGTCTTAAAATATAAATTATTATCTGTACGACAAAAATATGTCGATAACGTATTGCGTATAACCTAAAATATTTTTATCTTTAGATTCATCAATAAATTGTTTTGCTTATCAATGAACGTCTGCCAGCAAACTTTTGTATTCGCCACAGTTCAAAATTATCTATTATAATTTTTCGTTGACATTGTTATAGACGTTTCTAAAATTTAACTATACATTTTAGAAATTTATAAAGCAGAATAATAATGGAAAATAAACGAATATTGTTTGTTACTTATAGCATAATATTGATTTTGTTAGAAATCAATACATTTTTTTTTCTGTATTTTCAACTGAAACATAAAATGTGAAACTTAATTTTGTTATCGAAGAATTAATTGTATGTTTTTAACAGTAAATAATAAAAGATAAATAAACAAAATCACGTTATTTCTCTTCCTGAAATTGTCACAGTATAATAATACATAATTATTGTTTAAAGTTAAACGATTATAATTTAATGAATATGAAATGTTATCACTGCAGTGGTGTAATAATATTATTTATCGTAACTAAAACCATTCGATTTCAAGGACATACGAAATATACAACTATAAATCATTTATGAAATAATAATATATTCTTACCTCTCTGTCTAGAGACGGAAGAGAAAGCGTTTTTGTGGATATTTTCAAGAACGATATTACGTTAGTATCAAATATTTTTAAGGTTATAACGAACAGTATAAAATATATCAAGCACCTATTGTGTAAATTAAATACGAATATAAGTATTGCTGCCCCTAATCCCGTTCAAGGATGATAGCAGGTACAGAGCAAGCGATAAATTTGTAAATGTAATTTACATTTCTCCATTCCACAAAAAAAAAAAAATAAAAAATCAAACAAAACATTGTTATTCAAAACAATTTCTTTATTTTTATATGGCATTGTAACATCTCCATTTACTTTGAGTTAAAAAAATAAAATACCAAGGTCGGCGTTACTATAAAAGTGCAATAGTTTTTTTTTTTTTTTTTTTAATGGAAAACAACAAAATACTGCAGTTATTTTAATGTTTTACCGTGACCATTAATATCATCTAACACATAAAATACAACACTTTTATTAGTAGTTATTGTCAAAAGAGCAATTACTATATTTGGACGTATTAAATTGTTATGGTTTTTAATTTAAAACTTCCAATGTCGGCTATTAAATTCTCCGGTTTTGTTTATTATATGGACACTACAATCGCGTAGTTTTAATTGTTGCATAAACTATGTTACTCAAATACTATATATATATATATATATATATATATATATATAAGTATGTAAATGTATACATAATATAAATTAAGGAAAATCCACTTTTACATAATACCTAATACACTTATATTTATTGAGTAAAATCTTCAGGAAATCAATGAGAACTAGTACGCGTTTTGCGGTAATTCCAAAATGTATACAGACAAATAACGCAATTACTGAAATTGTAAAACATATATACTAAATAAATGAACGGAGATTGGATAAAATCATCAATGCCTTTAGATAGAAGAGTTGTTTGATAAAAAAAAAAAAACAGAACCTAGTACATGTGGCGTAAAATTATATTATAATATGACGTGTCTATTAAATAGTCACGTATAGTCTATATTGTATTGACAATAACAGTTAATGTTTTGTTTATGTTTGGTTTGGTTATTAATCATTATAGTAACATAAAGTATTAGTTATACATTTACAATAAATATGGAAAAGTGTTATTTAAGTGTAAAATAAATGTAAATTTTATTAAAATTTAAAGTTGGTGCATACATTCTTTTTTACAGCCTATAATTATTTTTACACTGTTTACTACACAATTATGTGCATTGATAAGCATAAAGAGATATAACGTAAAATATAATAATAATATAATATATGGATAATGGGAATAGTACAAATTATGTAGATATCTGTGATAAAAAAGTTATTTGAAATAGGTTAAGCTAAAAAATAAAATATCTTAATAATCTATCTATGAAATTATTATTATTATTATAGGCTCTTCTAATATATACATTTATACTGTTTATAATTTTGTAATTAGTATTTTATTCAAAAAGTAATTATAGAAGTAACTACATAACAAATAGTTTTTTATCATTGTTAATCTGGCTGTAAGTATCTATAAACATTTTTTAAGTATTTGTATATAACACGCGTATAGTAAAGTTAATTTTACAATGACAAGTGTGAGATTTTATTTTATATGAGTAAAGAACATAATTGATAAAATTAAAAAAACCTTCATTGTGATTTAGAGTTTATAACCATTATTATTTATTAGCTAATGTTCTAATAAACTATTCAATGAATACATCATATTTTTATGATTATGATAGACAATATAATTCGTATACAGTACCAAAAATTGATTTAATTTCATGTCTACGAGAAAATAATGCATAATGCATATTATATTGTATGTTTTACACATTTATATGTTATACTTATGTAATTTATTTATTTAAAGTGTATTTAAACAAATTTTGGTTTATGTTTATTGAAAATATTATTATTTTCTGATTAAAAAAAAAACAAACTATTATCATGGGATATTGCGTTTAGTATTGGCACTTATTCTCATCTACATAATCATTACGATTTTAGAATTTTATATTATCTTCACTGCAAGATATGTCAACTGATGACTGACGATCTTCACGCACATTTATTTAATACGTTTGTAAGATTATTATTTCAAAAAAAGAATAACAGTATTTGCATACAAATTTAATCCATCTTTTTGTTGAAAACTTTACGCTCGTTTCACACAAGTTTCGAGTAGATTACGAGAAAAAAATATATAACAAAACGAAAAAAGTGAATTTTTTGACATTTTTTTACAGACATGAACAGACAAACCCACGCATCTTTGTCGTAGTTCAATCGCCAAACAATCTGAGCGTTAAATCGATAGGCGAACGAAATATACATAATTTGAATACAAAACGAGCTGTGTTATTATTTTGGCGGTTTTTCGGTTGAATTGATCGTTCACTGAGCGTGTGCGTGGAAGGACACACATACACATACACTCACTTACGCTTAGTAATAGTCCCCAGACCCGGATCAACTCGTGTCACACGGTCCGTACGCAATTTCGACGTCACGACCAAGTTTTCCGTTATATATTTCTTCGTTTAACCCAGTAGGCCCTTCCCTCACTATTCGCGCAAGCCATGGGGTCACTTACCGGAAATTTCAAACGGACTTCCGGTATACGTCTCACCGGAGGGATAGCCCCCCACTCACTCACCATTAGCCCAAATGCTCCCTACGTCAGCCGACGCGGCATTGTTGCAGCTAGAAACTACAGTTTTACAACAATCACCTCTGAAACTGACCACCGTTCTAGGATGATATTAATAATAATAATAATAATGGAAAATATTTCGTAGAAATTAAACCATTCAATATGTATTGGTTTGTGCGGAATTAACAGTGAGTTATAAGCTTTCCAAAAATTTGTTTAAACGCCGCTCGTTTTTTTTACTTTTCCAAATCGTAATGCAGTATATTGTTATATAACATAGCGTGTTCAATGAGTACGGAAATTCGTGTTGTTTATACAGTTTTTCCTCCCTCGGAAAGTATGTATGTGACGTGGTCAGGAAGAAAAGTTTCAGTATTTTGCGCCAAACAATGACGTTAATATTTTTCAACTAAAAGTACCCTATACATAGCTACCCAGCAAAAACCCACCGTCTAATTCATAACATTTGAAACTTGATACTTGGAAAAAAAAGCTTATAAACCGGAGCGAATTAACGGGAAGTCGAAAAAATATTTATCGATACCAATTAATTTGAAAGCGTTTGACGTTTTTAACAAATTATGAGTTAGCACACAATAGTATGAAAACAATTATCCTGTTAATATATTTTAATATTTTAAAATAACACAGTTAATCCAAACAAAATTAAAAACAATATTTTTTTATTATTTAAGTAAAATCTGAAAATGAATTTTACATAACATTTTTTAATATTCCGTTAACAATTGAAATGGTAGTTACCAAGCAAAATAATTATTTTTATTTTTTCTAAGCTATAAAAAAAAAAATAGCATATAATAATAAAATATAACACTTAATTTATTTTTCAGAAAATACGTTTTAAAGCAACTGGCATTATGTTTTATATTCATGTAACATAATAATTATACTGGATTTTATTTTATAAAAAAAGTAACACGGGGTACTGTATCGGCAAATTTGATACACTACTGTCACCTGACAAAAATTAAGTGATGTTCATAATATTATTATTATTAGCTATTAAATAATAATTAATATTTCCAATTAATTATTTTTAAGGAATATACCTAAAAATACATTTATGTTATGTAATATTAACAAAAAATGTTTTCTAATATAAAATATAAGATATAAAGACATAGTGGCAACGAACATTCGTTTAGTGAATACAATTTTATGTTTAGTTATTTAGATTCTTTAATTAAGGATACTAAGAATATATATTTTGATGTGGCTATCACAGAAAAATATTATAATGCCAATTTTGGGTGTAAATGAATATTAATGTACAAAATTAGTTGCATAATAATTAGCTACGAATGGAACACTTTGGTATAATAACATATTTTTGTACACTATAATATTATAATTTACTATTTAGTGTTAATGATATAATATTTAAAATAACGGGTAGAATTATATAATCTAGTTAAATTTGTTTTTGTGAATTAGGTAAAAATAATTAAACACGGTATTTAAAAATAAAACATATCATAACTTAAAAATGATAAATAGTTGTATTGATTTGTATTTGTATAACTAAATAATAAATAAACTAAAAAAATTACATTTTACATAAACCACGTTTAAAAAAAATATATTCGTTGAAAAAAATTGTTTTTCAAAATGTCATAATTTATTACATACAAAAGATTCTAGTGTATTAAAATTAATTTATATTTATGAACATGAAATGTGATCACAGAGTACGGTAGAAAAAAATTATTTTACGTAAAAAATGTATTGTAAACTGAAAGTAGAAGAAAAATTTAAAATTGTATACATTTTACATCAGGGATAAGCTTCAGAGTCCGAATTAATCCTACTAAAATGAATAGCTTTGCCATTGCAAAGTACATTATGTATCATAATATGCATTTACGATTTTATGTATACGATTTCTGCGGGACTGATGATAACATGAAAAAGTTATATACGATTTTCGTCTACCAATTAAAACCATCAAAACCATAAACTTCGTTTGGAGAGTCATGAAAAAAAAAACATCTTGACATGACAAATAAAAGTAAAATTGTTGGTGAACAATACGGTTCGTTTTGTTCCGGCTTGTTTTTGTAACAAAATTATGCACTTATATTATTATATAATATATAGATAGAGTATCCGGTTAAAAAAAACTTTAAAAAAAAGTGTTAACATGTTTATTGTTTTAAGTTGTATTGTCTTTTGTTTGATTCTAAAAGTTATGTCATGATATGTTTTGTTAATGTAAATACTACTACAGACAAGGGTTTAAAAAAACAAAAATATTTATTGCTAAATTTATTTTAGATATAAATGCACAAAGAGCAACAGTAATTTTTGCGCATCTATTGAATGAATGAAATTATCTATAATAATTAACTAAATAAATTCGTTTAATATAATAAATGTATAAATAAAATTATATAAATAATTACATAATTAATTATATTTATTATTTTTTTTAGTTACATTGAATGATTTAAAAACTTTGGTAATTCAATTATTTTTCATTTTGATAAAAAATCGTTAATTTATTTATTGTTAAATTTACTATGTACTTCAACAATTTTTAAATATTATTATGTCGATTTAAAAAAAATGATAACTTCATTATTGTTTATTGATACTTATATAAAATGGATTAAATTATAAATTTTATTAATAAATAAGTGTTTTATGTTTTTTTTTTTTTTATAATCAAGACATTAATACATTTTATTTCAGTATAACTAATGACAATTTAACCTCTAAAAGTCTAAACAGTATTATAGATAAACATATTATTATTTTTTATAATTTAAATTTAGAAACTATGAAAAGTTGTATTGAATGCTAATAATTATAAATGCGTTTTATCAAGCGTATTCTAGTGGTAATAATAATTACAAAAACTGTAAGAGAAAAACTTTAATAACATTTCACTCTTGACCTCGTTGAAAATAAAATTAACAACATGGAAACTATAAAATTCAAGAGTAGTCTACATAAAATAAATAAATTATGGACATCACAATATTAAAAATAACAAAATTGTTATTAGTTATAAAGACGTTTGCCGCAACTATCAATTTATACAAATAAATTTAATAATGTATTATCAAGATAAGAATCATATAGTAGTATATTATATTATTGGAATATTTATTTTCTTGAATTTGAAATATTTTAAATACAACGTATCTATAAGCTATGTCTTGAAAAGTTATATTGATTAAAATGGACGTTTTACGAATTTAAAAAGCTATTTCTTTAGCGTTGAGAAGTACAGTTGAAGTTTATTAAACTATAATCAATAAATTACTTGAAAAGTTATCGCTAAGCTGAATTTCTTTTACAGAAATTGCAGATTTTACAGAATTATTTCATTGCTGTCAAATTACATGTTGATATAATAACTATTAATGCATTAAAATATAATATAATAAAAAAGGTTTATCTATAATCGAAATTTATGTTTATACACCATAAAACTAATTTACAGAAAATATGTTTATGCTTCAAGGAAATAAGTTTATTTGGTCGTTTATAAAACATAACAATTTTCAGATATTAAAAAACTTTAATCAAACATAAAATGTTTTAAATAGAAAAAAATAAAAACTTATTTAACCACGCTATAAAGAATAAATCAAAAAATAATTAAATCGAAAATTGTGTTTCTAGTACCTATCAGAGTTATATGCACTACGTTATTTATTTGGTATCATTTATATGTAACGTAGTACATTGGAATAAGTATAAATAAATGTGTACAAATACTCGTACCTTTGACTATTTTAGAATCTAAATTATCATGATTTTATACAGACTACGGTGAATTTAGTCACTAAACGCAGTGGATTTTAATATGGTTGTAGCTAATATAATATGTATACAATTATTTTTGTCAGTATAAAGAGCTGACATACTGATTTGTATCGTACCTAATAAAACACCTTTTAGATTGTAAAATAATAATCGATTTTATTATTGTTTTTTCCACATTTTTTAGATTTTTGATTAAAAAACATTGAATATAATTTATTTTCAATAAATTATTTTAATCTCAATTATTATTGAGTAGATCAAGATTAGCTGAAAATATTTGTTAGAATGATGTACTTCTTACGTTTAAATAGAACATAGTTATGCATTAAACTTCTATGCGCTTAAGCAATCGAATTAATACTTAAAACCTATAATAATTTTATATTTTAAAAAGAATCACACCGATCAGTTTTCCAAGATTTTTTTAATAGGTAAAAGCAAATTATGATATAAAATGATATTGTTGTAGTTCATCAAAAGATACAACAATAGATTTTGGTAAAATATAATTTAAAATATATTTTATTTCGATATTATAATTTGTTATATTAATTAACATTACATAATTAGACCACGGTCCATGGTAATGTAAACATTTTGTCTGAATATATTTTAGGGTTGTTTAAGTTTCCATTTACACTGATGTATAATAAATTAATAACTGATGTGTTTTAATTTTTCGTAAATATGATGTAAATTTAGATTTATCAGTATTAATTGAAACATTGGTATTTTGTTGAAAACCATGAAAGTAAATATAAATCTATAATTCATCTATATTCATATTTGAATATTTTGTAAAATAATAAAATAGGTATTACAGTTATTTGTTTATTACAATGTTTATCAATAAATCATAGTAATTGTGTATGCAAGTTATGTAAAGATATAAAGACAAAATTACCATGAACCACAAATAACAAATTATCAAACCTACGATTATGTATTAAATCTATACGAGAATGACCGATTGGAAGCTAATTAAATTAATATTACTTGTACCTGATCGTATGTGTGTCAATCGAGGACACTCTGCTACTAGTTCTATTGAGTCAGTAGATCCACAGGAGAACACAATCGAAGTCAAGTTCAATTTGCATTCTTCGTCGGCGATTGTTTTGCTGCTCAAAATCCGTCGGCCTTTTCTTTTAACTCTACGCAATATTGCCTCATCGTCATCGTCGTATTCTGATAGTCGTTCGAATTCCTTGCTTATGTTTTTTCTGGACCTCACAAGACTTGGTAAGTCGGGCTGTAATTTCTTGTACGTTACACTCCAATCGTCCGATGATTTCTCGTAGTGTTCGGATGAGTGACGTTTGGGCGAAGGCGGTGAAGTCGTAGTTAACACAATAGACGGATGATTGTCAGAAGTTAACAAGTCCACCGGTAACTAAAGTCAAATGTAGATATTTAATAGTAGTAATTAAAGAAATGCTAAAAATTTAGAGAAATATCTTTTTTTTTTTTATTTAAACACCCGAAAAATATGAAAAAATTACAGAATTTAAAAATTATAAAATTTCAAAAAACTTTGATTCTCAGAAAATTTAATAAGGAATTTTAAGAAATTAAAATAACTCATTTATACTTAAAATTATTTTAAAAGTATAAAAAGTCACAGTTAAAAAAAAAACAAAAACAAAATGTTATTTTAAATTAAAACAATTTTTAGTAATAAATTAAGCTAAATATGACCTATATAACTTGAAATTGCTTTAGCTTTAAAACTAACGCTGAGCGTTGAATTATGATTGCATTAACGTTTTCAGCATAAAAAAATACCCAAGCTAGAAAAAGAACCCATCACAAAAAAAGGTGTTCACTAAAGTAGAAAATTGAAATGTATTGGTATACTGTATAATATTATATTATGTGCCTATTCTTTTCTGTTCTTTCCTATTAAAATTCCATATCAATGGAATTATCAATACGAACAATTGTAATAAAAATATCTTGATTATATATTTCTCTCATTTTCTGTGTATTTATTTTTAATTGTTACTTAAATCGATACTAATGATAAATGCAGGTAATTTTTTTTCAGGACATTTATGTATACTTTAAACAAAATTTCTCATTTTTACCTGAAAAATCCCGATTTTCCTCATTTTGTTTAGGAAATGTTTATTTATGTCCCTATAACGTATATTGGCTGTTTATATTGTACTTACATTTAGATTTTTTTTACTCGGTAAAATTGAAGATGCATCGTTCCACGACATACTTTTACTGACTCTTTTTATCGTGTAAATTCCTTTATAAGGGCAATTTCGAAAGTCCGACTTGGAAGCTATAAACAAAATGTAATATACAGTTACGCAGTTTTAATACAGGAATAAAATGTAATAAAAAAAAATACATTCTCAAATAAACTTGGAAGTGTTTTTTTTTAAACCATTAAAAATAACTAATATTATTATATTAACATGGATAAAAAAACAATTTATATTGAGATTGGAAATTTGAGATTTACACGAAAATTGGACGTATATACAAGTAATATAAATATATTTAATATTATAGCAAAAATAATTAATTATTTTTATTTTGAATATACTACTAGAATGTAATTAATTAGATAAAAAAAACTCAACGTTACTTAATAAAATTATGTTTTATGTTATTTTTTTTTGTACAAAATAATATCATGTCCTATTAAATTTGTAAAAAATTCATTTTATCGGAAGCTGCTAAATAAATAACGTTATAACACGTCAAATCAGAGAAAACTTGGTAGAAAACAAACTGTTGTCTATTGTTTGTATAAAATTACTACTTTAAAAAATATAATAAAAATATTTATTTATTTCCACGTTATCACAATAGAATAACAACAGTATAAATAATGTTGAAATTAAATTCAAATACAGATGATTCGATTTAATATGTAATATTTATATACATAAATAAATGTTTAATACGATAGTTGAAACAGTTTGTTTTTAGAATATTAATACTAAGTAAAATAATAATATTAGAAAAAAAACAGTAGGTTAACTAGATTTTGAACTACGATGCTTGATATTCATCGTGCGTACTGTATTTGTAAACACCGCATTCCCTGCAGTCTATCAGTATTTGTTTTAGAAGGTTAACGTGAAATTGCACTCGGTCTCTCGGCAAACACTTGAAATATTTTTGCAATCAACGACTTACCCACTAGCGTAATTGAATCCGTAGCGTGTGCATCAAAGTTCGGAGAGTTACACGCGTCTTCGGGTCTCCTGCTTGGCTGGCCTGATTTTATACGAAAAAATAAAAATAAATACTGTATTATTATTATATTGTTATTGTGCCGACCCACATGTAACCGTGTCCGTAAGGGTGGCGGTGACTTACCCATTTGAAGTTCTGCCAAGTCATATGCTCTCCGGTGGAAGTCTAAACAAATATATCCGCTTTGGCTGCACATACGGAAAAAACCAAATAAAACAACAAAAACACGATTTACCGGTTGAACGTGAGAAACGTACGAATAACATGACAAAAAATTGAATATTATTAGCGATGATAAGTTATACCAAAATATTGTTTGTACATACAACATACATTTATAAAAAAAACGCTAAATAAATAAATATTTCTATACACATTATAAGAATGTAATTATATTTCTTAAGCGACTGGTAATGTTGAGAAATGGAAAAATTACTATCGATGTGTTTTTTTTTTAATTTACTAAAATATGTATTATCTTAAAAAATTAATAAAACGGATATTTAGCAAATTGAATTGTAAATAGAAGACACAAAAATAAATATGTATGTAAATCATCCTGATACTACATATCATCCCTAATATTATTATATTATTGTTTACCATCCAGTAACGTAGTGCGCCATCACCCTGAACTGGTGTGGTAACTCTTCTATTTCTTGCTGACAAGAGAATTTCATCTCGTGTCCGGGTAGAGGTGCCACCAATGGCTGATTGTAGAAGAATTGGTGTGAAGCCTGTATGGTCTGCGCAGCGAATACGCGATCCAACGAGCTGGACACCAGTTTTAGCGTGTTGTTGTTGTGGTGATGCAGGAACGTGAACGTTTTACCGTGATCCAACGTTCGCCACCTTTGGTTTTCAGTTAGCCATAATGGAAAGCTACATTTTGTCTCAAATATTTCTGCGTAAAAGTTAAAAAATAAATCGATTTTAGGTACAGAAAATTCTGTCAACGTGTTATGTTATCCACCGTTATCGTTACAATACTCCAACCAGAATAATTAAATTCATGCTATCTAATATCTAATTCATACTTAATATTAAAATTCTAAATATTGATAAGGACCTACCCTTTTTCAATATCATAGTCCTGGATCCTTCAAGGGGACTGAAAAGACCACTACATGTGGCGTCGCCAGACTGAGCCACTCTGTACTCGATGTCTCCAGAACCACCGGAACCTTTCAGTTGTCTCTGAGATGTCGTTCGTTCATATATGAAACACTTGAACCGGTCTTCAGTCGACATTGGTATCCCATTGCTATGGTGAACCCTACCCACGAGGAAACGGTATGATCCTTCTTTCCAACCGGCAATGCATTCAACTTCTTCGACTAAACATTTTTTGTATTATTTAATAATATGTGTTGAACTTTCACACATTTGTAACATATTATTATTTCTAAAAAATACTATCAATAAGTACCAATTCGAAGTTATTTTTTATATTTATTACTAGTTACCCGAACTTCCTCCGAAAGAAATTATTTTTTTATAATTTAATTTAAAAATATATGACTATTTTTGGCTAAACAAATAATATAATATAATTACATATTGTAATTATTGTTATTGCTAATAATTTCTGAAAAATCTATATCCTACATTTTGAATTCAACCACTCGAGTGGTAAATTTTATCCTTTTTATTATAGAATAAAGATAAGGTAGAAAAAAATGTAACAATAAATTATTTGTCCAATGGGCAATGAATAATATATATTTCGAATGGAAAAATGCAAGTGTAAACAAATAAATAATTAATAATAATAATAACAATAATAAATAAATAAACAAATAGAATATTTAGATTGAATTTCAATAAATTACAGAAGATAATATAGACAATAATAAAATTAATAATCAATGTCTTATTGTCTTCTACTAATAATTCTATTTTCTACTGCTTGACGTTCGAGATTTAATCTGATTTCATTAAATGTAAAAAAAAAAGACATACCGCTATCGGTGAATATATGAAAATAATTGATAATTAGGTAATCTATATATATAATAATTATCATTATGAGAGGAAGCGATAAACTCAGAGACGTTCAAAACCGGTTTCCTTCGTCTCCAAAATCAGGTTAGATTTTTATATATATATATAATATACTTATATAGTTACTATTTAATTTAACATATTTTGGAACCCTATTAAAAAATGTTTTCATTTATTGATTCATAAAACATATATATGTTATTATTATAAATTAATTAAGTTTAAATTTAACAAAAAATAACGTATTAAAATTAATAAGTGCATTATATTTGCTTTATATTATTTTAATAAATAAATATACATTTTTTTGAATGTGATATAATCACATTACAAAAATCTAAGAGAATTATTTAAAAAATCACATTTATGGGAAAATAATATATTGTTTGATTTTTAAAATATTCCTTTACATAATAATAATAGTCTTAAGGTATATTTAAATTATAAGAGTAGTAATTTAGCCCGTTGAGTCTTTATTAAAGACCTTAATATAGTAATCAAATACTTAAATTTAGTTCGCATTATTATAGTAGATTGTAGTAATATAGGAAGTCGATACTAAAAGTGGATTGCTACCTATCACGACATTGGCGGGGAAGTCTACATAATATTCAGAATTAAGTATAGTGGTCATTTGGTAATTATTAACATTTTTGAGGTTTTTGCCGTCATTAAAGCGTGGTTTCAGGTAATTTTCACGGAAACAATAATAATTATATAATAATGTTCAAGGAAATGAAAGTTCGTGAACACGTGGGTCCTGGAGTAGCAGGGTTAAAATGCTTCTTATGTCGTGTTTTTCTTGTGCGGTTTCAGAACCTAAACTCGCCACAAAACGCGGTAAGAGTGGTGACAAGTTAAAATATGCGAATAGTCTCAAAACTCAAAAGATAGAGCGAACAAGAGAAAATAATAATAATATAATAATAAAGTATAAATACTTGTTTAACCAAAATATAGCAAGTCTAGATACTTTACTTACTACCTTCGAGGCTATGAAGTGTGTTACGAGAAAATTTGAAAATTTGGACATTCTTGTTTAATTCGTGAAGTAATAAATTATACTTTAATATTCACTTTAATATTAATTAAATTTGAATTATTTTTAGAAATAAAATAATATTCTCTTTTTATATTATTCATCATAATATTATGTTTAGTTTTGTATGAAAAATGTTATCAAGGATAGGTGTCTATTATGAAAATATTGGTCAGTTGACATTTGATAGTACATAATAATTGTGTATGCAAATATTTTCGGTCAACGAAATTTGATGGTTTTGTGACAATGGCAATATCTTGTCAATTGAATTATTTGTAAACTATCTAAGAACATGATTTAATAAACTAATAAAGGTAATGAATTGCTGTAAAAGTTATAAATACATAAATATTTTATAATAAATAAAAATTGATAAAGCAGTAGAAGTTTTTGTTCACAAATGCCTCATATTCTATGGAATCAATATTATGAGAATTTAATAGAATAATATGTGATTCATGTAATACAACATTAATATAAATTTCAATTGCAAGTATAATATATTATATATATATAGGTGTATTATATAATTATAAAGTTTTATCTTTTTTGTTGTGTATACATTGATTTTCCTAGTTTTAAATATCTTGTTCATATTATTTCTACATTTACATTATAAATAGTTTTACTCGCTAAAGGTCAACAAAATAAAAGAAATAATCAGCAAGAAATATTTTTTTGTCAAATAATGTCCACCGTAAATGAACCAGTTATTACTTAAAAAGTTAAATCTTATATCGATAATATTTATTGTTTGAACAATTTTTGTTCAATAATTGACCATTGTAACTTGCTTCGATTATAGACATTGTTATTGTATTACTGTAAAATGTCATAATATCAAATTGTATTATAAATACTCACGAGCACTCTCCGATCCTTCAACATCTGGACACGCCTGGTACCGGATCAACAGCCTCGATTCTTGAGTACAAGCCTCTACTGTGGAAACGGGATTCTTGCAGTCACCGTGACCACGGTTGTACGTGAACGTGTACGGTGGCTTGAACGGACACGGCATGGGATTTCCGGACTCCCGGAACATAGAGTACAGGAGCGCGTCGCCGGTAATCAGTGGGCAGATGGTCTTCAGCGTTCCCATTTCGTTGCAAAAGGCTGTAAATCGTCATTGAACGTGCAATGAGATTGTAATAACTGCTATGTGTTTACTACACCCAAGCCAGTAGTTAAATATAGTGGAAAATGTCGGACGGTGTAAAGGACCCCCTCACTATAATTAAAGATTTTTTTTTACTTTTGACATCTTATAAATAGTCGATAAATTATCAAAAAACTTCATTCTTTATAACTAGTTTAAATGTCCATTGTTATAACTGTTCGTGATTAAAATTAGTAATTAGTAATTTCTATTTTAGTCGCGCTGTATATTGTTATTTCATCAATTTTTAAATTAAAAAATGTAAATTTTTTAACTTTATTTTTTTCCTAACTAATCATTATTTAAAAAAATTGAGTCAAACACAAAAAATCTGTTATGGTAAACGATTTTGTTCATTCTTTCTCTTTCTCTCTCTCTTTTTATTTATATACATGAATAATTACTAATAATTTATTAACACCGAATTGAGACAGCGATCTATAACGTTTTACAACGACAGTATTACCTTATGTGATTTATATAATTTCGTTCACATTAATACGTTCTCAAACATTTTTACCGGTTACCTCACAAACGCCCACCAAATATTGTATACATTTAGCCAATGCTACTCCTACTCGGTTTCTTCCCACCAAGATCCCTTCAGCCGCATCGCCTATAATCACAGCGATCGCGTACCCACAAATATAAATTGAATCGCTTGTCCGGTTTAACGGTCCAATAAACATTGTCTTCATTGATTGTTTCGCGTATATAATAAACACAGGGGCTAGTAAACCAAAACATATAATATATATTATAAACATATATAGATACCTACGGGACTAAACGGCCAGATTTTTCTTGGCAGCGATGTTTCCCCGGGACCACCTAAACCCGTCTCCTAGCCTCAAACAATACATATGTCAATATAATATCTCGGCGACTTACTTTCTTTGTATTGGAGAACGTTGTGATGTTTCTCGTGAATGACCACACACCGGTAACATGGCTTTTTCCTGTGAAAAACACAATAAACAGATAGCTTCAATATGTATTATATAATATTAAATGTATTATTGTTGTCGTGGGCTATATTTTTCGTCGTACCATATCGCACAATATAATCGCCGCGCACAATGACTATGTACTATGTATTATAGTCGTCCGTCATCCTACGATGCAATTCACAACGCGTAAATCGCTGGAATACGTATATGTTATAGGTACATTCTCGGGGATTGCGATAGCGTTCAATTGAAAAAGGAACAAGCAACATAATAGTTTGTTCTCGTAGTTTACGGCAGTATTATCTGATTTTCTCGCCGCACGGAATCATGAAATACTATTGTTTATTATAATATTATCATCATCGAATTGGTACGATATTTTCTCCAATGCATTTCATTGATAATAAACGTGTGTATAAAATAAGAACATCCACCAAAAAGCTTATAAAAAAATTCGATTTCGATCGGCTTTATAAGTATTAATAAAAATGCACTTATAGTGATTTTAAAATCAGTTTCAATCAAATGCCCACGGCGGCATGTATTCGATTTTAAAATCATTAACGCACGTGTACCCCGGAACAAACGTATCGGAATCGATGGATGGGATTTTTATAGCAGATTGAATTTTTATCGAGTGAAAAAGCAACATAAGGACCTTATACTAAAATCCCCTCCGCGTGTCTTACGATGACTACACGACGCACGTATATGCAATATGCATAATATCAATATGTTATATAAATATATATAGTTTTTATATGTATATAATAAAAATATACGGTGTAACTAAAATAACTGATAATATTGTGTGTTCTTATAATAATATATTTTGAAAAACAAAATGTTTTGCTCGTATTAATGATAATAATTAATATCTACTTAAACTAAAAAAGATAAGCTAGTGGGTACCGCTCTGCTGCACATAGTGGATCACTATTGCGGGTATGTTAAATTTGAATTCAATTATAAATCATTGTATATGAAAAACAATTCTGAATGGGGACGATCTGTCAGTCTATATTACTATTTATATTTTATGACATGGTTTTTTGATATAGCAATATTACGGCTGTTTATTTTACTTTAAGTAATTTAGATTATGAGCGAAGCGATGGATGTATGCGGTGTATCGATTTTACAATAATATGTGCTTTTATTTTTGTTTCTGTAAACATAATAAGTAATTGACAAAATGTTTAGATTTTTATCCTTGAAAGATTTTAGATAGAAAATAGGTTCTAGTTGATACATCTAGTCAAAATTAAAAATTCCCAGTATTTTTTCTAATAACTGGAAAGAACAATCAAAAAATTAAGGAAAAATAATAATTTTTAAGCAATTTGAATATTATTATTAATATATCTAACTATTTATACCATGGATTTGTTCAAAAGTTAATAACAATAATATAATAATTAATTATATATACAAATATATAATATATAATATATTCTATTTTAACTACATAAAAAAAACATATCATGCAATATTTTTAGTGATATAGGCTGTCTGACTGTGTCACCGCTCAAAATCGTTTTTCGTTTACAGTGATGTATCGTATTGAATTCGAATTAAACACACTTACATTGATAATAGTGAACCACTCGACACCTAATATACAGCTGAACGTTACCCACTTACCTACCTTTATAAGTATTAAACCATTATAATAATATATATTTATACCATATTATATCAATTTGTGTATATAAATAACAATATAAAAACATTTTTCTGTGAATATCGTAAAACAGTAAAAATAGATACCTAGTATAAATATAATACATAATAATATCTTAAATTAAATCAGAAATATCATTATGTTTAGTAAAATGTATAATTATATAATTAAAGTGAAAGTTTAAGGTTTCTATTAATGCTTTTAAATTATAACAAAATAATTAACATCGTTACTTATTGTTTAAATAACTTAAAATTGTATAAAAATAATTACCTTTATCATTCTTTAGATTTTATGGTTTTAGTATGAATTACTTAAAAATCTTGTAATAAATTTTCAAAACCTGAATATTAAAATTAAAGTTCTTATGCATTTATAAATATAAAAAAGTTTAATTTTTTTACGAAATCCGTGAACCTACCTAAATGCATATGATAAAAAATTATGCCCACGTATTCTTATGAATTTTGATAAAATTCTAACTTGTAACGCTTAAAATAAAATATTGTGAATATAGATCATTGAAATTTTTAATTTAGAGATTAACAACTTATGAGGAGCTTATTTGTATTACATTTTTAAGCATTTCTACCTATAGTAAATATGTTTTAACCTATATTTATAGAGATAAAACTAAATAGTTTCTCATGGCTATAAATAGCTCAGAAAATATGAAAAATTTATTGTAAATTGTAATTAGAAAATAATAATATTACATATAAAATTTTATGAAATGTCAAATATCTACTGTAATTAATTTTTGATTGAATAACAAAACAAAATACCTAATAAAATCGATTTTTTTAAAACTACATAAAAATTCTCATTTTTCCTTATTGTTTATTTTTTTGTTTTTCTTGATTATATAAAAAAACAATATTTGCAATTTTTCACCTCCCAAAGTACCAATTAGATCCAATTTTCAACCAGAAACCAGTCTTATTTTTAAAAATCAAAGTATTTTGAGTATCACAAAAGGTAATTATAGACAAAATAACACATAATAATGAGTCATGGTGTCCCAGGGTTCTAGTATCCTCAAATGTTTTTACCCCCGAGGGTAAAATTATTCGTAAGGGAGGTAAAAATATGACCCCTATGGCTCTGCTTAGAATCCAATAAAGTTTCAAAATATTGATTATAACTTATAAAATTAATTATTGATTATATTTCTAAATGTTTTCAGTTATATCCGTGATATACTCTATAATATTATAGGGTATTACAAGATTCAGATTTATATTATTATATTATATAAATGCAAATTCTTTTATTAAAATAAATTTATCACATTCGACTTAGTACGTTTCAAAATTATTATATACAAAGTACATTCAAATAATATTTCATAATAAATACAATACATGTTTTTCCATATTTCATTATTTCTCCACGTGTACAAAAATATTAAATGAAATGGTGTTTTCTATGTAAGTACAACGATATAAACACGAATTTTTCATATTTCAAATTATTATTTGTGGTGATTTTAACCCGCCTCCATATAATATTATACGACTAAACGAGTACATAGCAAAAGATTGTAAATCCATATTTGTTCTAATACTGTTTTTACGCTCGGCTAATAAATTGTTAAGTAGGTTGCAATTTACGATTTTATTTGATCTACTGTTGATATATTTTTATTTTTTAATAATAATAAAAATGTTATTTACATTTAGAGATTTTGAATTCGTCTAACTTAAGATTTTTTTTTCAATTTACCTAAATATTTCAACATTTTTATTACAGATTATTTATTTATGTATTTTGGATTTTTAATTGTATATACATCTGAGCTATACCTATATGGATATATATATATAGTACTACTATTATTATTTTAAGGTTAGATGAGGTAATCATATAAATATATATATATTACGTAGTTACGTGTTGGTGTATATATTTAAGGGCTAAAAAGTAACGATGGGACGGGAGACAATCCGTTTTACGATTATCGTTTTCCATACTCGACACGCCATGTACTGTGCGCAACCCGATTCATCTTATAACACTATTGACTTCTCCATAAATAATGTAATGCTCCAATGAACATAAAATCCTTTTGGCGTCAATCCACCTAAGTATATTATTTTTATTATTTTTTTTTTCAATAAAACCAAGCTTAGTATAATATTATATTTCAAGGGCCTTAACTCTCTACCGATTTAGCTTTAAAAATACTAAATAGTAAAAATTGGGTTAAAAATATATATTATTATTGTTAGTACTCAAGTTACATTTTATGACCATGTGTTTGTTTATTATTATTTCGCATTACAATATTCGCGTGATTATATAGAAATAACATAACTTTGTAATGTTTGTTCATAATTTATTATTATTTGTATTAAACTTAAACCCCCAAATGTGAATGTTTGCTAAAAGTCTCAAGTTGTGACAAATTAAAATCAGTATTTAAATAACAGGAATCTTTTAATCTCCGTGGATATATCCTTTCTATCAACAAATTGTAAACATAACTGTAATCCAATACCATATCCTTATAATATTGCGAAATGTGTGAACCAGTACCGCCAATATGGTGAATTACGAAAAATAATAGCCGCAGGGAAATTATCGATGTCTTGCCGGGACATATTCAACAAACAAGTTTTTGGTTACTGTGCTTGGATTTCGTTATGACAACAACTTTGAGTTCAAAAAAGTTAATACTGAGTACAGTAGTGCGCCTGTGGCACTTACGTACATATCTCGCCTGGTACAAAGGGAACTGTGTTCTTTGAATCCCTTACAAGTCAATAGATAAAGAAAACTTTATCGCCTTCGATGACATTTACGGAGAATATAACGAACACATTATATTAATATGGGACTTGGAGGTTTTCAAGAATGGTGCTTCAAGATACTTTGTACAAATATTTAATGAGAGCGTTTCACACTAAATCCTTAATATATTGGTGCTATTCTATAATTTGTTCGATTTAGAGAAAAGCGTCCTTGTTGTTAACATCAGAATAATACATTATTTTGTTTAAATGATCATAGCTATTATTATTAATACGATTAAATCTAATATTACACTATATTAAAGAGTTAAAAATTATTATAAATTACATCTATTGAGGGCATACATTATATAATAATAATATATCAGATTATAATATATACATTATGAAATTATTTAATTAATTTGCATACCTACAAATTTATATGCATATTGTATATTACTATAGTCATGTTAAGCATTAAGGTAATATTTGTTTTATAAATTTTCATGTTAAATATAATGGGTTTTTAATTGCTATAATAATATTTCAGTTTATAATATCGTTATAGCTATGGTATTTATAAAGAATTTTCATTGAATGTATATGATTTAAATTTGAATAAACTTATATAAAATTGTGATTACTTATTTTAACTATTAACTCGTTAAAATAAATGTGAGTTAGTTAAGCTTCAAAACATAAAGAAAATTACCAAAATAAAATTAATATACTCGTATATGCACAAAATATATACATATTTATATATCAATTTTTGAATTGAAAAATATAATATTTTATTATACAATAAATACAAATAAATAGATTAGATATAATGAAGGTACCAAGAATGTATTAATGATCTAAAAAAAATAAAATATTTATAGTTATAATAATTATTATGTTCTACATGTTTAATACATTTTGAATCAAAAATAGAAAATTTTAAACGTGTTTATAATAATTATTAGTGAACTACAAATTTTAATCGTGATTTAAATACAAATCGATTAAAACAAGTTTCATGTAATTTATATTTTCTTTTTAATTTTTTGTACATTTTATGAAGTTATAATCGAGATATATGACTATAGGTACTAGGTTAATAAAAATCACAGCACCACTATTAAAAAGTAAATACTATGAATTCAAATTGACCAAAGCGAAGAGCGTTAATAGCGCGATGAATCTATTTTGGAATAAAGTATGTTAATCTGTTATTGTAGATTTATCTATGTTCACTATTTTTACAGTTTGAAGTTAGTTTTTTTGTCCCCAAATAGTCAAGAGATGATTGATCAAAAAAATTACAGTTGTTAACAAATTATTACAATAATATTATGACTAGTTAAATTTTTCCGTTATACAGATAACATTGATTAACTACAGTTTTCGCGGTAACTTCATTTAGAAAGATTAAACGTTGACCTGATTCAATGAACAGATTTTAACTCAAATATTATAATATATATAACTAAGATTCAACACAAAAAAAAAATAAAATAAAATTGAGTGTGAGTATGATTGATATTTTTATAACTTTTTAAAATCTGCATTGTATTCTTATTTTGTTTTTAGTCTTAACTAATCTAATCTATCCAATCTTCTAACATTTTATTTTTATGTTTTCATAAAATAATTTAATCTGATTTATGATTACGCCCACGTCATATTTAACTAAATCAAAAATTATATCATCATATCATTCTGAAGCAGAATATCTTTTGAAGTAGTTTGATACATAAATATCAAAATCTGGATGAGTATTATATGAGATATTTATTATATTATAAGTTTTTAAAGATTAGGTGAACAGAATAATAGCAGTTCAACATGTTGCAGTATATCCCCTCGTACTACTCCACTCTGTCTACCAATAAATATTTTGTATTTAACCTAATTTAACCTTACTTTAAGTATTTATAATTCATAAACTACTAGTCCGAATTTCGATTTTTATGCGTTTAGAAATACTCCAAAAATATTCTATTTCAGAATATTAAATTAAAAATATATGTTGTCATTCAAAAAAGTTATGAAAAAAGTTATACGATTAAAATAATAACAAATAATAAATATATATATATATATTTTTTTTTTAAATGTTATTTTATTTAAACTAAACATTTTGTAAAAATAATATTCACAACGTTAATAAACTTTATATTTAATAATGATTGTTATTTGATAATAAGACCACCTATATAGTGGGAAATTTAGTAAAATAATAAAGGCCACTACTTAGAAGGTAAGAAAAATTTATAGGTGTATACATATGCTGAATTATATAAATTATATGATATGCTTATTACTATAAGTATTGCAAACAGTTATTTTTCATTCTTCGTTGTGGATTTGTAAATTGTCTACCATGCAATTAAATCCTCTATATTGTTAAACTATATTATTTTAATTTTTTATCATATTCTTTATTGGTGTGGTTGGTTTATCTTTATCTCTCTAAGTCTTATGTTAAAAATATTTACTATTTAGAGGTTATAGCTTCTGTCGTATGTTGTATTATAATGTGTATAATGTGTATTTTTCTGGATAATTTAGAATTGTTTACTTTTGAGAGCAATTTTTTCACAGCAAATTACTGTCTTATTATGAGTATAAAATAGACGTATCAAGTTATATCAGGTATTATAATATTTAAAAGTAGGTTTTGAATTTAATTTTTCTTTAAAACTATTAGTTTTAACGATTATTAAATATTTTTAATCGACCAATGACCACTATGGTTCTATGATTTAAACTGTAGCTTAATTTTTTCTTTGAAATATTTTTTTAAACATAATATATGATATTATTTTTAATTTATTATAATATGTAATAATTATATATTAAATAGGCACAGCGGGAAACTAGTAGGATAAGTACTTGGAATAGGTTTTTGATGAATATTATAGATACAGAAATCACGTAACTATTCGATAAAATGTGTACAATATCAAACAAATATTTGTATCACGTTATAATGGAATAATACAATTCATGATTGATAATTTCTTCATTTCTAGAATCTGTAACCTAAGTTATATAATATACTCAAATGATAATTTATATCTGACAGAGTACAACGGTTTTTATGTCAGTGTATTAACACGAGTAACAACACAAACATTATTATGGTTTAATAGTAATAAATAATAAAAGTTACATCATCACCGTCGTACAATAAAACAATAATAATAACAACTACAGCTACAGCAGCGGTACCTATGTATATAGTTTACCTAATTTATTATAACATGCATAATATTACGTAATATGAGCATTAAGTTTCTTGACTTACTCGTCCGAAAGTAGATACTTGTCACCGTCTGAGTCCACGCACTTGCCTTTGATGCTGAACCGGTTGGCCTGCACGACGATTGACTGTCGGATACCGGACTGGAACCATACACCCTCCCATTTGGGCGGGAACTTGCAACCCTCTACGAAACGCCATAGATTTTTAATTATAGATAGTTATATAATAATAATATTATATAAAGGAAGTTTTTGTTTTGTTATTTTTTATTTAATTAGCGTAATGGCAGCTTTGGGTCTACCACAGGTCGGTATCGCAGCGCACGCACAGCCCTTTCCCCATAGTCGCTGTCACTAAATCCCCCAAAAATGTATCTCGCCTGCTGTCATTTTTCCGAGGAAATTATTTCCGGATCTGTTTTTCCGTTTTTGGTGTGCATCTTTGAGTCGGGATAGGAATAAAGAGTATAAATGCAGGTGGCATCAATGACGATGGTCTATTAAAAGTTTTTGTGTCAGCGACTACATGCGCGATATTGAGGACACGTAAAATAGTTAAAAAATAATAGGAAAACCCACCCCATCTAAATAGAGTCACTAATGTCATTGAGTAGTCTTATCTGAAACAAACTGTCAAGAACACACGAGTCGTCCAGTGGCATTGAAAAAATACTCACTACCACCGTATCGCCATTGCAGTATACATGTATATATATATATATATTATATATATTTATATGTGTATTTGTATATATATTACATCATACACAATAAATTGAAACTTAATCTATATTTTATTATATGCTTTTATATAATACTATATTTATATATATATATATTATATATGTATTATTTCGGTGTTGGTTTTCTGGAGATTTTGGGTATACCTCATTCTTGTTCACGACTGTATCAGATAAGTAATTCAATTCAATAAAACTAATGGAAAAACTCCCCTCAATCGTATTCTCTTTTTGACTGACAGACCGACAGCCCCTTTTCGTGAACGGGTCACGTCCTGAATAGTCTTACCAGAAGAGAGTCTGTGTTAGGTTAAAAAAAAGTACCGCTAAAACCAATTGGCATTCCGTGCTCGCTATAATAACGACCGTTTCAGTAAAAATTTAAATTAATTTAATAAAATACGACCAAGTTATAAATGCTAAATATACTCCTTTGAGTTGTGTACAATTAAGCACACCACAACATTTGGATGAAGTTGAGTATATTTTAGGCATCGAAGATATTTTTCACATCTAAAGAAGAGCTATCTAGAAAAGGGTGCACGTTAGGCTATATTATATATCTCATTATTCGATGTAGGGGGTTGATTTTGTCTGTACGAATGTAGACGTGGGGTTCTTGTTGGATAAATCGGTATCTCAGCCGAATTTCATTAAAGAGGGTTGTATATTCCCTCGTCAACCTGATTGATCATAAGCTCCATGGGAAAGAGCATAAACCTTTTATATATGGTTTGACTACTTCTAAAAGTGGGCAGTTTATCACTGATTTCTAAACATTGCTTTCAAAAAATAAATAAACAACCTACACCGATGGGATATATTTCATATTTTTAAACACATTTGTAACACATATAACATATATAATATAAATATATATCAATATTTAAAGGGATTTTTTCCGAAAGCAAAATATATATTCAATACTTTTAGCTACATACTTTCTTTTATCTTCAAATTTTCAAAGGGAACTTTATAATGAAAATTGTATGTACGTTAAACTAACACAAGATCAATGGTTAAACGCAATTCAATCGTTTATTAATGATTAGAACTGTTTAATAGTTTATATTAGAGAAGTATAGAAGAGTAATGTGAGAATAGTATTGAAATTTATACCACTTCTCAATTCACCAAGTCTTTAAGCTACAAGATAAGAGGTAAGCTTCAAACATATATCGGTGTTCTGTATTTATTTTGTGGTTGAAAATCAATATTGTAATGTATCAAATGTCTTAAATATGTTTTATTTACTTAAAGTTATTTTATTAAATGTATAGCTGAGACCTCATAATTATATTATAAGTATTCTTAAATTGTTTAAATTGATGTTTAAATATTTATATTAAAAAAAAAAAAAATAATAAATATTTAAACCATTTATCGGAGGCGTAATATTTTTCATAATTTATTTAACAATTATATATCATATACATTATTTATTTATTTTAATGCTATATTACTATGGATATAACAGAATTTAAAAATTGGGTACGTATGTGATACAGATCCAAACTACTCCCAAAATTTAATCCCCACTACATTTTGAACTTAAATCATAATAGTACTTACTATTCTATATTATTATATTGTTTTCATTTATTTGCCTTTTTTTATGCCATTATTTAAGAATCCTTTAGCTAGCTGGCATACTAATACGATTCTCTTTTTATAATATATTCTGGGTTGAATAATTTTATTTTCATACATAATAAAGTACCCACTAACCTCTTCAAATTATAATTTCGTGTTCTCCACTTTTACTTATTATTTACAAAAATTACAACAATTACAACAATAAACATCATTGTTAATTATTCAAATTATACATATATTTTCAAGAAATTTGGGGGAAAAATTATTGATTTTTAACCTATTCTGATTGTAATAATTTTTTAAAACGCTATTTTCAATTTTTATTTTTTCAATAATATACATGCAAGACTTACAATATATTTTATAACAATGTTGCATTTTTAAAGTTTAACTAACTTAAAACTGGAATTGTGAAAGGTGAAATTACATTTTAAAAAGATATGATGATAGCATAACATAGTATGATTTAAGCAATTTTTGCCATTTATGGGATCAGAGATAAGAACAAAATATTGTTTATTTCTATGGATATTTTTATTTGTATCATGTAAGGTATAATAATACTAAATTACTAACAAGTAAAACAAATTTCTTAAATTATATTTATAAGTTTTTAGAAACAGTTATTTAATATGTGATGATAAACTATTTTCATGAGTAATGTAAAACTATTTTCTGTTTAAAATTGTTAGATAAAGTTAAGAAATTAAATAGTTAGGTATAGTAGCAAACAACAATAAAACAACGTATTTATCGATATATATTTAAATTATTTATTGTTTTCAAATTAATTAATGTTCTCATTTTTGGAATAACGCCAATGTTGGATTGTGCAAGTGCAATCTGTATACAAGATAAATATTAATATTATATGATTTATCAGTTTATTTATGTATTTATTATTTTAATTTATATCATCTTTTATTAATTTAATTAATTAAAATTAAAAGAAAAATCGTCTAACTTCAAAGCGTAGTCCTTAATGAAATCCAAAAATTAATGACGTTACAAAAAATTAATGAATAATAAGTTGCTAAATATTATTTACAGAAATTATGAATTATAATAATTTTGTTATCTTATAATATTAATTTCAAACATTAATTACTATAATATTTTTTTCTAACAAACTGTTGTGTATTATACTGTGATTCACCAAGTATGCTCAAAATTATTTTTATTTAATGACAAAATCCGTCATATTTTGATTGTTTTAAATTTTTAAATATATTTAAAAACCCTAATTTCAAATGCTTTATTATTAATTTTTACTCTTCACTTGAATTTTAATTTTTATAAAACAAAATACTCAGAAAAATTAGCGCTATATATTTAGTGTAACAAAAAGGGATTTATATGAAAAATGGAAGTTCATATCGTTACAAGGTACTTCTCAATCTGTATAAAAAAGTCTCAGGTATTTGAAACATTTCAAGTATATTAAAAATGTCTAAGTAATATTTGAAAAAAAAAATTATTATTAAATTAGAAAATGTAATAAGTATGCTATTGGTAAATCACCATTTAAATATAAATATTTAATGTTTCATAACTTAAACCATACATTTTATTAAGTACTGACTATATTTAACTAGATAAAATTGTATATAATATACATTTTGGTAATTTTATATTTTTAATTTAAAAGTAAAACAATATTATGTCCATTATATGACATAAAGAAAGTTTGCAGCTGCCTTAAAACATTATTTATAAAGATATATTATAGGAATCACCTGAACTATATTCAAAACCTCTGGTTGAAATTGCGTAGATTAGGTCTCTGCTCGCATAAACACATTTAAAAAATGTAATAGTGTTTGTACAAGGATTACTATACTATAGTCCGTCATTGCAGTTAATTCTGAATAAAACCCACGTTATATAATATTATAATATAACGTAAACAAAACGGACTTTAATCAAGGTTTACTAGGAAATGACCGAATTAAATTTATAAGTGAGCTTCAATAAATTTTTTTATATTTCTATACGAATATAATTTATAACATATCATATCATATACATGAGAAATAGAGATGAAAATATATGATTTCGTTATAATTTTAATTTTAATTCAATTTTATTATTTTGTCATTTTTACATAGAATTTATGGTAAATATTAGATTAAAATTTGTTTTAACTTTAAGTAAACAAATCATACGAAAAATTATACAGCGTAAATAATATATTTTTTTTTATTTTATAATAATTAAATCTGTTTTTTAAGGATTAAATTAAATCTATAAAATATATATATATATATATATATTATGAATTTATGTATTTCTCACAGACATGATAAAATCCTTTAAAGCAAAATATATACTTTGATGAGTAATTATACTTTATAAACGTATTGCAAAAAATTGTACGTGTTCGTTTAAATAGATGAAAGGAATAAAAAGCTTGTCTTTTGTTCGCGTTATCTTTCCAAGGTCTTGATCCTTATACTCCGTATATAAAAACTTAAGTAAAAGTATTCTTACATATTATATTACTACACATTATACTATACTATACTATACTAAATGTTTATGGTAATTGAAGTCAGTCTATTTTTACTCTTGACAAAGCAAAATAATAACAATACCACGAATTACTTATTTGGATAAATTTTTAGCAGGCGGTAGCTCAACATAATAAATGTATTTAAATGAAAAAAAACCAACTAATATTCATAACAATCATAACAATAATATATTAAATTATGTTGCATGTGGTTGGTCTTTCCCGAGACATTCTTCGCGCTCAGAACCTAATGCATTATGATACAAACACATAATTAACGTATGTAATATTTAATAGAATAACGCAACACTGTGTATTAAGGTGATTAAAATATTATGCTGCAGAGTAATTTTCCTATATAAATAAGGAAAATAAAGAAAAATGTATAGTTTATGCTTAAAAGTTGTAAAATATAATAATCGAAAATTATTTGCTATGTAATTTCCCTATATTTATCAAAAAATATTATTGAATATTTTAATGTATACCAATAATATAATATTTTATTCAATTTTTGGGCTTAAAAAAATTTGTTACAGAGTAGATCATGAATATACAACTTTATTTTTTACTAAAATTTAACTTTTATCATTTTATATTCTTAGTGATTTTTAATGTAAATTTGTTATTGACATTTTTTATTTTGTAAATCGAAGCAAAATTACTTTCTTAAACTGTTGATGCAGAATGATTGATATTTTACAATATTTAGTATTATATAATATTTTATTATTTTAACAAATTGTTTAATTATTAATTTTTAGTTTTTTAAGTTTAGATGGTTTGGGTAGCAAATTAAAAAAAAAAATGTTTTAATGTTTCCATTTATTAATGTAAATAATGTTTATCAATTTTGTATATTTATAGTGCCAACATAATACAAGTATTAAGTAGGTATAAGAGAATTTATTACCGTAAGATGATTTTTGATCAATAATACACTATAATATTAAATTATTATATTATCGTCGGCCTTGAAAGAAACGCACTCCAATAATGTATTATTTATAGGAATTAATACATAAATGTAACAGCTTACACGTCACGCGTTCAAGTGTCATTTCAATTGGGCTCTTAATTTCGGGCCATATATCAGTATAATATCACGCACATAAAAACGAATAAAACACACTCACGCTACCTACTGAGCGACAGTGGATAGTGTACCGAAGATAGATATTGCTCGGCCACGCGATGACATCAAACACCATCATACATATAATATTAATATTTTGTGAAATTTATATCATTGAGTCGTGTGTTGTTCTTGAGTCCCTTGTCTGGTGGTCACGTCACATAAACGTATTCTTAGGTACGGGAAGACTTTAGACTACACGACACACGAATATGTATACATCATATTGTTCCGACGACGACTTTAATAATCTTGTATTCACGAGTGTCAGACAATCTGAGAAGGGGTTTGTGGCGTCCCACCTATCCTTATTTTATGTCATATATATTATATGTATATAAGTTAAACACTTACTGTGGTGTCGTCTATACCACGCATATTATCATGATGAAGCCGAACGTGGGTTCGAAAGAATCGCGTTTACAAGATACGATAGGTATTTATGTTACAACTATAATGAATACATGTCATATGTGGCGAGTGTACATCACGATAATACTTATATATATATATATATATATACCTCAACTTCTATACGCATTTATAATATAATAATAGTTGTATAATTTATACTCGTGGAATATGCGATGGTGTAACTGGAAACCGTTGTTAACGAATAATAATAATAATAATAATAATAATAATAATAGTATAATCCCTTGGGGGGATAAGTGCGCCGGGACTTTGGACGGTGGCGGAGGATCCTGGGAATCGGATAGCGCCGTGCTACGTCTATACAAGGAAATTCAATTAACCGCGGCAAGACGTTTTAACGAACGAAAATGCCCGTCTAATTCGTCTTCGTCGATGATATTCGCAAGCGTATACCATATATGGGCACGTGCATGCATATATCGTTTAATTAGGTTTATATGCTATACCTGTGTGTGTGTGTGGATATATACATATATATTTATACATTATACGGGAAATTATTTCAAAGTTTGTTGCGCCCAGGTAATCTCATTAGACCCGTTGGGGGATGTGTATACCCACCTATATAACATAGGTAATAATAATATACTGCTGCGTAACATTAACCGTATAATGGTCCGGACGGATATTCTTGATAGGTACTAGCTTTTTGGCCGGTATTTTTACTGTGTATAGCGAGTGTTGTGTGTATGTGTAAGCGTGTCCTTCATCGCGTTGTCAACAAATCGTCCTTACAAATCGAACGGCCGTGCGTCCACGTGTCTTGACAAGGCTATTGTTTTTGGCTTTTATGGATGGCACCTTTTCCCCCTCTTTTTCTTTTTTTTTGTTAGAAAAGTCTGTGCATGTGTGAGTATGTATAGTAAACGGTCGTTTGCTATAGCGATGAGTGATGATGGAGAGGGTTGGGTTGATTTAGGAGAGGGCTGAGAGAGCGGCGTAAAAGAGCAAAAAAGTATAGACTAGCGGTGCCGCGGACGACGGCCCTTGAGAGAGAGAGATGGATGAGTTCTAATGATGAACTAGCGGTGGTGTAAAGCAGAAATTATTAGACGATGAGTCATCGTTATATATAAAAAAAAATCCCCGTATCACGAACTTGTGATACATTTAAAAATCCGTCATATTTACGCACACGAAATATATTGCTGAGTGCGCCATTTTTTTTCACTCACGTGATAATCGACGACCACTGACGTGCTATCTACGGATACTGTTATTTGATCACCGATTTCCGTAATCACAGTTGAGGGATGAAAATATTATATTAGAATTTCCTGCTTCTAACGTGAGAAATAGAGTAGACACGTACTTAGAATTTTTGTTTCTTGATATTAATTTTATTTTGCCTCTACCCAATATGGTAAATGTAAATATTACAGAACAAAATATAATTTATCGTTTAATAAAATAGTAAAACCAATTCAAAAAAAAAAAAAAAACATATTTTATTATCAAGAAACATTATTTTATTCATGAAATCGAAGCACGTTGCTTTTTAATTTGTCGTTACAATATGATCGGTGCATAATAATAACGATAAAATAAATTATGTATTCTAACAAGATTACAATGTTTGGTACAAAAAATTATAAATGCAAATATGAGAATGTAAAAAGTGTCGTCCAGCACAATAGCCTGCAGGGTGAACCCATCACCTCATCGCCCCCTCTTCATAAATACGTCTATGGCCTTCGTAATACGTATACAGATTAAAAACGATTTCTTAAGCATGCTCGACCAATTGTTATGCTTTCACACTGCGTAGATTCAAGATCTAATTTTTAACATTTTTAAGTACTTGCTATATTATGCAGTCAATTAAAAAAATAAAAACTTTTTTTATGGCACTTAAGGTTTAGCGATCACGCAACCATCTTTTCAAAGTTCTTAATTTTACAAACCTTCATAAGTTTACACTTAATTTAATAAAGTTTATTATGTGCAACTACCATAAATTCTATTTAACCATCGTAGATACATCCTAGTTGTAATAAGCTATACTGCGTTTTAGTGCGAAAAACCTATGAATAATATAGAATAATACAATATAATATGATGTAACCGGTGTATGACTTACTTAAACACCCAACAAACCGTTATTCTAGAGAAATAGGTATCACGTCGAATCGAAATATAAAACTAACTATAAATTCGTTTTGCCAGAATTTAATCGAACTCCTCGACATTTTAGTATTTTACGCACTCACCAACAGCGACGCAAAAACGATCGACTAAGCGGATATAATAGAAAAAAACAATTGACAATTGGCGACTATCGTTTTCTTTTAAGACCACTAGTTACCCAATACCAAGTAACTTAAACCATACGGACATTGATCACCTTGATTGTGGTATAATACTATTTACCGCATTAACCGTTGACCATATTGCATAATATGGTAAAATAATTATGAGTTGGTAACTGCGATATTTTCCATCGCCAGTGAGTCAGTCATGGAAAAAACGCAATCGCCGCTGTCTTTTTCCTCCACATCCACTGTGTTGTTTAATTCTCGATAAAACCATTTTTGTGTTATCATCCATGAGTGCGTATTTAATTATGGTATGCACATCGATGAAATTCCGAGGAAACGACTCTTGTTTGTATATTTAGAGTCATTTATGGTTAGAAAAACTACGTCATCCATTTTTCAGGAATTTAAACCGAAATCAGCACGTCAAGGTAAACGTTTTCACAATAATGTGATCTATACAATAGAATTATTTAAATGCCTCTTTTGTGGTTAGTTTATTAATCATACTCTTCTACGACCGTTAATTGCGCATTATAAATTATTTATAGTTTAATGTGTATTTCAATTTATAAACATAGTATATCTAGATAAGTTAGTAAAATACGAGTTAAATCTTATTTGTTATTATAATTATTATAGAAAAATATAAAATATCATATGTGTACCTACTTAATAAATTACGTTTTTTTTAGAGTATCGTCGTTTCGTTAATAGTGTTTACATATTTTAATAAATATGTGTACTATAAAGGTTAGTAACTTTGTAAAGTTCTATGGGAAATAATGGCGATATACACCATATGACGATTTTTAATGACTTCATAAAATAGTATTTAATAAATGTGTAGTTTAAGCATAAAATAGAGTGAGCGTGCTTAAATAATCATTCTATGTGTATTTATAAAAAGTATTATTATTTTAACCTTGTTAGAGTACATATGAAAAAATACATACCTATAGTACCCTGAAAATTACACATAAAGTTACCCAGAAAAACCCATGATAATTAGTAATAACCAGTGCTATATAAACGTATTCAGAATTTCTCTACCCCGGTGGCCTGGTTATGATTTTTTTAAAAAAAAGCAATTCACTGAAATATTTGTAATAGATTAACTTAATTATTTTTTTCTTCACAGGTTATATAATTTATCACCTAAATTATTTGCCTAAAGAGTATAATATACATATATATATATATATATATATTATATTATTATAAGCTTCCATAAGTAGATAATAATATGTTATGTAGATACATAGATACCTAAAATAAAAGTGTTGGTGCATTTTATAAATAATTACTTGATTATACAGACTATACCTAACCCAGGCAGAGTGATAAACAGTTCGCACTTCAATCAGAATTCTTAATCGAATGCTCGAGATAAAAACGAACTTTGGTTTTGTTTAGCTAATAAATTAGGTATTTTTAGTCCGTAATTTTTTTATGATTACCTATACCCTTCACCCGCCATCCAAAAATTTCGTGACGTAGGACGGCAGATTGGTATAATTTAATAACATACCGTCCTATACAATTTGGCGGCGGACCGTCGTTTTGCAACGTTACCGACAACGCCGTCGCCGTCGCCGTTGCCGCTGAGTTTACGTTTTAGCGGTTTGTCGGCGCAAACGACCGACCGCCCGTCAGCGAGTGTGTGGGTGTTTGCGCGGCCGCGCTATAGACAGAGAGAGAGGTGATCGATACGCGCGCGCGCGCCGCTCGTCGTCGTCATCGCCTCCGCCGTCGCTGTAGTCGCCTCGCGCCGCGAGTACACATAGACACCCATCGCCGCTGCTGCTGCCACCGAATCATACGTCTCTCGAACACAGCTAGTCGCTACCCTTAAGTCCGCGTTTAATTCTTATACATTATAATACATTCGTAAGCATATATAATATATATGCATCCCCTTCCAGCTCGAAAACCTTTTATTTGGGAGGGGGGGCGGAAATTAAATATTAATTCGGTTAGAACGCTCGAGCGGCCGCGCTAAAACGATTAATACGTTTCATTTAAGCCGATTAACAGCGGCGGTGGGGTGCCGGGTTTTTCTCGCCCCATCGCCACCGCTGCCGATGTCGTTGCTGCAGCCGTCTCCGCGTGGGGTCCACCGATAGCGCACGTCGATGGAGGTTGTGCTGGCGTGAGCGGAAGGACGTTCAGATTTTCGGCGAGCTATAGAGCGCGGACCCATCGCGATTTTCCTAGCCACGACTTCCGGTCGTAATCACGTAGTTCGGTCACCCCTCACGACAAGCCCCTGCCGACCCCCGATGATGACGACTTACGCACTGTACGTACAACTTTAACCCAGTACTAGGTGTAAAATGTAATATATATATATTCGAGTTATTATTACTGGTCTTATATTATATACGTATATATAATGATAATTTTTGTTATCATCGTTATCGTCATCGGTCATTGTCTCGAGCGTTATCCGACGTGTTAAGCACCGATCTGTTGGAATTTTTTAAAGCATTTATTTTTTTGGACGTGAGAGACCCTAACGGTTTCACCTATTTCTCCTCACTCATCCACCTTCGATAACCACTGCACTACATCCACATCTTACAATAATATTAATGGTTATCATCTTTATCCTGTTTCGTAATTTATTCTATGGTTCATAGTCAATTTTTCACTTAACCTAAAAAACCACCCTGTATAATGCGTGAAATGCGAAAAATGGCAGTACATACTACATAGTTTAATATAATAAGATAAGATTGAAAACGCCCACAAAACAAAATTTATCTGGTAAACAACTATTTTACAATAAAGACACCCATGGGTAAGGGCATATTATTATATTACCAGCATGAAAACTTTATAAAAAAAAAATGTATAGGTATTGATATGTAACTGTTATAATTTAAATTTTAGTTTAATAACGTATTAATTTTAAAGTTTATTGAAATCATGCTATTATAAATTATAAGTAAATAAAATTAACGTTTTCAGAGAACGCATTAAGAAATATTCGATAAAATGCTAATATGATATTAAAATAATACATTATCAAAAAATGTCCAATTATAAATATATTTTATATTTTCTTTTTTTATGAAATTTTTATAATTGATAAATTTGCTAAACTTCACAGCAGAGAACAATTTATTAAACACATTAATTAGAAAATTGTTGTTCAACACTTTCTCATTTCTAAAAGTGAAACGTCAAAGACGGACATGTTTACGTGTCCCCGAGTTCGTAGCTGAATTAATTAGAACAACTTTGAGATTCATTTCATAATTGTAACTAGAGAATATTATAGAAAATAATTATGCTTAAACATACATTTACGGTGTGCATTTTTATGTGAATTTATATATATATACATATTATTTCTTTAAAAAATTGCATTTTTAATTGTAACTATTAAACCGTATTTAAAACATGGAACTGTTTTCCGTTATTAAAATATATATATTACTTGCGTACCTATATAATACATATTTACTTTAACAGTAACGTTATTAAATATTACACTTTATTTTAGTTAATAATGAATGTTTATTTTTGTTAAAATGAGAATTTGACCTATATGTGCTTGTAAAAACTTCATAATATAGTTCTTGTTATACCTTTATTTTTTTATTAACTGTTTGTGTTTATTTTTACCTTAAAATACCATTTCTAAATAACAGTGGGAAGGAAGATCTATTCAAGACTAAATTCGTTATATTTAAAAAAAAATTGCTTGAACTATTGCACCGTGTGCTTTTAGAGAATTAGCTTTACTATATAACTGCACTTTAGTCGAATTAATTCGTCTGAATATTCCGTCTGGCATAATGAGTGTTCGAAAATATCTAGTATAGGTACCTACCTGCTTTCATTTTATGGAAAATTAAATTCCATTAAGGGGAAGATTTTAATGGGTCGTATAAAAATCGAATAATAAATGAACGAGTGAAATGAAGTCTTTTATTTGCTTATTTTCTTATTGAAGCGGCGTCTATACGCGGGTGATATAAATGCGTTCAAATTTGTAGAATGAATTTCAAGTAGATAAAAAGAGTACCGTGTAGGGCCATTAAACTCCGTACTACGCTGTCTATTAGCAGAATACAAAATAACAAGAATATGAATCAGTTTATACGATGCAAAGGAATATAACTTATACGAATATTATTATTATTTGCATAAAATACGACTTTTGGCATCGTCTCGGGAGGGCATCGGATATAAACACAAAATGGTAGAGTATATTATTATGCGAGTATATACCATAATTAAGTGCTGCGTTATGGATAGGGAAGTAATATAAACTTGTATAGGTAGTACAAGGTCGTATAAAAAACTGCAAACCCTTAAAAAGGTAATGCCACCAAAGTCCCTGTCATTTAAATAAATTAAGAGCTACGCTCCAATGAAATTAATTGGCATGAAAATTTGCAAAGACAACAAGAGTACAACTTTATTGTGAACTATATTAAGAACATCAAACCTACTATTTGTATGCCTTTCCCGTCTTCTTGAAACTAAATCTATAGCTCAAATTATCTAATAATATCTAATTATCTAATATTATCTAATTATCTAATCAAACAATAAAAATGTACACACTTTACATATTATAATGAATCTTAACTTTTTAATTTAGACGTCAGTAGTTAATGTATTTCCCCCAAAAAAATAGTTTATAATTTTTTATATTATTGTTTTTATAATTGTAAATGGGATACAAATAAATAATCATTTTGTTGTTAATAAGAGAGGTTAGCATGATAAAACAGTAAAGTATAAAATATTTACTAAAAATAATTTATTATTAAAAAAACAAACGTTTTAATTGAATATTTTGATTTGAAGGCAATTATAAGTATATTGATTAATGATTAAATAATAAAAATGATCTTAATTATTATAATGTATGATTATCATTTATCTTATATGTTTTTGGTACTGTCAAAATGGGTTTTTTGTCGAAAATATGATATAATCTGATTTTTAAACTAAATAATACTAAAAAACACTATTAATGTATATTGTAACAAAAATATAAATCTAAATTGATTTTCAAAAAACAAAACAAATTAAGTTACAATTTCCACTCTTTTTTTTCTACTAATTTATGACAAAGATTGAAATTTGTAACCAACCTGACTGTTATTGAGAAAATGACTGTTATATTTTTATTATATTCGAGAAACCTTTTAATTATTTAATGAACTCAGCTAGATATAATTACAAACATTAAAATTAAAATTATGAATTTTGTAATATGCAATAAAATGTATTGAATTATGTGAAAATTTTTTTGAGAATATTTAAGGTTCAAAAAAAAATACTATATATAGTTACTAGTTAGTATAGTTAGTATAATCAACATATAATGCCTGTTAGCCAACGGTTATAATAGAATAAGAATAAAAAAAAGCATTATAAAGCATTACTTTACTGTTTGAAATGAGATGGGTCAGCTTAATACACAAACGAATAAAAAAATATAGTGGATTATTTGACTAGCTAAGATTATTAAATTTTCTCAGATTACATTGTATTAAATTTAATATTGAAATAATCCGCACTTTTATTGTAAGTAACTACGCTGCTTCATACAAAGAATTAATTTTTAAGTATCTCAACAATAGTGATATAATATATAAATGAAAAAAAAAACATATTAATATTTGTATAACAATTAATTTAATTTATTTTATTGATACTCAGTTAAGATAAATATAAAAAATCAGTTAATTTAATGTATACATTTAATTTTTAGTTTTTTTAAAAAGTTATTCTGAGTTAAATGATAAAAAAGGGTGTTTTGATTTTTTTTGTGTTAGTAAAATAGTATAGTATACTATTGAAGTAAACTTCACAAATTTTTTGAGGCACTTTTTTAGATTTTTAAATAAATAATTATAATAAAATTGTATAAATAAATAAACAATATAAGTAAATTCAATGTTTTTTTTTGAAATACGCCAGAATCAAAAAATAAATAAATAAATGATAAAAAATAATCACATAAATTAAAAAAAAAATGTTGACCATTTTTTGGATAAAAGAATATATTATCTGTTTATTTATTCTGATTTCGTGATAATTTTATTACTTGCAACAAACCTAATATAATAGAACACCAGATAACATTTTTAATATTTCATTTTAATTTAATTAAAGTTTTAAATGTATAAGTTGTGTATACTGTTGTTATGTTTAAAAGTTAAAATATATATTTTAATTTTAATTTTGGGATGTCCAGATGAATGAATTTTAATATAATGAAATATTTGTTACAATCTCAGTAGTGGTGTAACTGCGATATCAACTTTTTAGTGAATAGGGTGGGAAAGGTAGTAAAATCGTCTCTTATCTCATTGTTCATTTTCATGTTAACGTTCTCTTTTCCCAAACATTAAACAACATTATATTACAGACTGCTTATTGTAAATTCAATTCCTATAGAAAAATATCAATAATATATTTAAATATTCGCAGCAGGTAAAAATAATGACTTTTAACTAAAAATAAAAATTAATAATTAATAATCATTTTCTAACTTGCCTATAAAATAATAAAATACTTTATCATCACTAATAAATATCATTAAAATAGAATATTTTAATATATTTAATATTATTAGATTATATTCAGGAGCAAGATAACGTGATGTAATCGTATTTTTGTCTCTACCTTAAACACAATAAATTAATATTAAACTTACATTGACCTATAGAGTTTTTATATAATTTCTATATGTACCTATTATTGTACATTTTTCTTTTATTAAAATGTATGTCAGGTACATTATTTATGTTCTTTAATAGTTATACAGCAAAAAAATTCTATTAAATAAGTATGAAAGCATAAAAGTTTTCTTAAAAGGTTGAAAAAACCAACAAGAAGATTATGTTTCCGTGTAGATAGTTGGCAATAGATTTAATTAACATTAAAAATAACAAAAATATTTATAGATGATTCTAAACGTTAGTCGTTAATCGATTACAACAGTATTCGTAAACATATAAGATGAGTAAAGATACTAAACATAGATGTCACGTCCTGTGAATAAAAACATACCTAATACATTTAGGTTTTTACATACAAATTTAAAAAATATGGTAAGTATAACCTCGGATTTTTTTTTAAACTTACAAGTATGCAATCTAACAAATTGTTTTTCTTAAATAAAAATTCTATTAATAATTATACGAATTGCAATTATTAATTAATCGTGTTAATTATGTATTGACGGAGAATATTATTGAAATTGATTAATAAAATTAAAATATTTTGTAATGAATTAAAAATGCTATTAGGTGCGTTGAAATATAACTTAAATCGCCAAGTTATGATGAAAAAAATGATTTCAATAATTACTATTAATATTTTTAAAAATGTTTATATCTATCTATTTATTATATGACGTTATGTTTGGAACTGAAATATATTATTGTTTAAAACCTTAAATAACGATGCAAATGTTATTATTTGGTCAGTAAACACAGAGGGCTTTAAGTCAGTAAAAACGGTCATTCACCCGGGTCCCCTAAGTATCGTTATAAACTATTGTTACTATAAATGCCCCATACAGAAGAGCAAAAGCTGCAGATGTTACTACCAGGTGTTGACCAAGTTAGTGAATAACCCTAAGTTTTTGAGTCCCTGATTTAAAATTAATTGACAATCTATATGGATTTTTGTGTGGTCAATGAAATTACAAACTTTATATTATTCAATTGTATACTTAGTAGATATTAAGTAAACAAATAACGTTCTATCAAAATGAGTTGACTATGGGTTTAGAATTTTAGATACCAATGTCAAATGGCCATCAGACGCAAATACATCAAATGAATAATCTTAGAAAACCGCAAGTTTGTAACCAGATTTCTTAATATTACATAGTGTTGTTTCATCACGTATTCATGGTATAGCTGGTAATTCTATTTCAGTCTTTTAATTTATTTAAAAAATAGAAATTTGTTTATTTCCTTAAAAATTATTTTACCCAATCAGCTTATTGTATAATATGTAGCGAAAAAAGGTATTTTAAGTGGGTGATTTCTGCGAAGAGTAAAATTTAATAACTTAGCAACTAAGCATTATATAACATAATAAAATGTAAAAGAAATGCTAAGGTATAAATTCAATTTTATAATCTTATAAAATTCATCTCTTAATATAATTTATGTCTCCCCGTACTAACAAATTCTTAACTCTTTTATTATATTTATTACATTTACAATATAATATAACTTGGGTGATTTTTTTAAGAATATTCTCTTTAATTTGGCCATGACTTGAAGGAAAATATCCACTTAATTTCCGTCATCTAACGACTAGATTCAAAGAATAAGGTTTACGAACGTTAATGTTATTCGGTAATTTTCCAATGAATTTTAACATTATTAATGTTTAGAGTTGCAATGCTTGTTGTTGACTGTATAAGGTATTGCTTAATACAAACTACAAATTATAAAAGTAAACGTATTATCATATTATATACATAAATATTATATGGTATACTTATAAGTTAAACGATGCGTTAGATAAAGTTACAATATTGATTTATATCCAATAAATATTGTATTGTAAATAAAAACCATCATACATTGTAAATTTTTATTAAAATAAAGGAAGTATAATATAAATGCATATTGATATATATTTCAAATTATGAATGTCCACATGAAAATTATAATACTCGTAATTTGTAATTGTATATGAATATATGTATATATATATATATATATATATATATTAAGATTTATAGTTATAGCTAATTATTTATAATCCAATTAAACTTGTAGGTGATGTTAATATTATATTGTATGAAAATAGATATTTTTTTCAAAATGTATATAATAATATTATGTTAATCTTAAATTTTACATTTTTATAAATAATTAATTTCTTGAAAAGTTTATCTTGAATGGAAAGTTATAATCTAAAAGAACATTTCTTATTTAAGGTCATTTAAAGCTACACTAACTAACCTCCATAATGTAAATATATTAATTTAATACATTGTATTTAACTTGATTAAAAAAAGAAAGTACTGCAAAAAATAATTACATTAAATAAATATAAATCCATCTCTGTTTACAGATATAAAAATTAGCGTTCAAACATAAAAATAAATATTCACACACTTACAAATTATGAAGTATAGGTACTTTACTCATTCCTTTGATTTTTTAGAACAACTTAATTTATAAAAAAAAATTTAAATATTTATAAGTTATATTGTAATATTATAATACGTTTTATTTATATTGTTTTCAGAAATAATAATATTTAGACACATATTTGCATTTCAATAATTAATTTATAAAATAATATAAAAACTAAAAACACTATACAATCAATTACTTATTTAATATCAGTTTCAATTATCGGAATTAAACATTATATACATAAAGTTTATTTTTATTTCTAGACATCAAGATGTCAAGTTTTTATTTTGTATCAAAAAATATTATAACTTCAGATAAAGATAACTATCAAGACTGTTACTCTTACAAAATTAAATAAAATTACTACATATTTTCAGTTTGGTAATAATTTAAATCCAGTGAATGAAATAAAAAAAACATAGGTATCAGTGGAAAAAATAACAAGTATAAACCATGTACTCTACTTTTTGTTTCTGTGGCAGACACATCACACATACATATAAATACGCCCTTGAGCGCCTATTGTTAATTGTTTTTTTTTCAGTTAAGTAAATTATTATTCTTTGATGATTATGAAATAATTCAAATTAAGAAAGTATTAAAATAAATGTAATTAAAGATTAAATACCAAGGTAAAACTATGTATATAACATTAAAAAATATTGGTAAAACTTGGAATTTTACAACAAAACATCGGATGATAGGTTTGAAAAAATATAGTTACATAAAACATATTATAAATAGTACCTAGTATACCTGCACATATTATGTTATTGATATCATTAAAACGTATATCATAATATTTAGAAGAAAATTCATTAAAAATAGAAATGATTATTTTGATAACTAGGGATTAATAAGTACTATACTGGGATAAAATACAGTAAATATAATTTAACTTAAATTGAACACATTAAATATATATCACCAACGTCCAACTCAATGGAAATATTTTTTAAAACTCTCCGAACAATAATACGGAAATATTTTATTTTACCCAATCACTAAATTGAAACAATTACTGGCATTTCAATTTAATTTCATTAAAATTAATAATTTTAAAAAAGGTCATTAATCAAAAAAAGAATGTTAAATTTAATAATAAACATTTTACAAAATACAATCAGTACGTGTGCCAACTATTTAACTACGGTTTATTTAAAAACTGAAAGGTTCAGAATATTATTATTAATAAATAAATTGATATACATATTAATATTAATTTATATATTTATTATTATCACCTTTTATTTTTATATTATTATTATTAAATTTAATATTATAGTTTTTATATCAGTGTTAGTAAAAATAATCTAATGATTTTATAGAATACAATTTATATATTTTTTAATTTTCCTTTTGTGACTTGAACACATTTGGTATAAAATAAGTTTTTCATTTATAATAAATTATTTTTATAGTTATAATCATTATCGTCAAGTACCTATACACTAAAGCACAACTGTACATTATTTAGTTCGGTAAGCAGTTCATATATATTCGCACGAAAGTGTTTCATCGAAAATTTATTTATTAACACTGTCGTTAATATGGCCATTAAAACGGTGACATTTTTACACTTTAAATGCGTTCATGATGTTAATTTAATACATTTTTGTGCATATTTTTAAAAAGATATATTTTAGCGTTTTGAAATTTACAGTTTCTCTAATAAACGAAAATAATATGTTTTATCCAAGATTTCTCTCCTTATTTTCTATTATAGTTTTCAGTAAAAATCTGCAGAATTAAAATAACTAATAATATTTATATTTAAAAAGTCAATTAATAATGATAGGATAAAATATTTTACAAGTAAGATAACAAATTATATATTTTGTTGAAAATTATGTATTTCATTATAATATGTATACCTATCAATTTAAAGTTAAAATTATTATCGCTTTTTGTATTATACATTAATTTAAGTGACTCATTGCAACCAACTAAGAATAATTAAGACTGTGTTAAAACCCCTACCAGTATATACTTATCTTATGATGTACTATAAATAAATCTAAGTCATCTATATTAGTGATTTAAAGCTTAGTTATTTGTTTTTAATATATTAACAAAAAACACTTCTGCATTAATTATACTTAGATTTTTTTTTACTATTAACAGATAATATAGAAATGATAATAATCATCATTACCTGACGAGACTGCAACAGGCCAGATGGACAGCATTAACATCAGCCAATACGTCATGCTTGTTTTTATATTTAACGTCGTTTGCTAGTCGTCTGTTTCGGTATCATTATCATAACGCTGTACCTGAAAGAAAAAAATTATAGGTACTTTAATTTATTTTTTTTTAAACTGAAAATTGTTTGCATTAGATATTATGTATTATTATGGATGCGATGATTCGATGAGCATTTACTTTCCGTGTCATCTAGTTTTACATTAACGTAAACAATAATTTTAAACTTATATTTTTTTCATCAAATGAATATACATTTTTATATACTCTGATGAACTGGTCGGTGTACGGTCCAGTTATTGTCGGTAAATATAGTAAGTAATTACGCGTTTTATTTTATATTAAAAAAAAAAATATTATAATATCGAGTTATGCCGCTTCCGTCTTGAAACAATGAAATTAATGAACAACAGACATCATCATCTGAACTAAATATATAGTTGCACGCAGTCTGCTGCAGCTGCCAGCAACTGTGAAAACTTCCCTCTGCTGGATCGAGACAATTAAAATAATATTTTATGCAAGAATTCTTGATCTTTTGATAGAAACTCGATTTAAAAAATTATTTTCTTCGATATAATATATTATTGTCGTTATAGCCGTTGTAGCCGAAGCAACTTTTAGCGAATCTGTTGCATCCGAATTAATATTAAGCCGATATACATAGTATAAAGAAACCAGCACCCCACTCCACCACCACCGAGTTGGTATAATTAATTTCAGTACATTTTTTGCTTTTCCCCTTCAACTTTTACCCCTTTGGTGTTTCTGACCAATCGACCAATCAACCGAATCGAAATTCATTTTACGAAATAATATTCTCCGGGTCCACGTTAATTGAGTTACACGAGCTTATATAAAGCCATATATAATATACACGCGCGCAGCGCATTACTCGCCGACAGCCACATAAAGAATAATCATCGGCCGCCGTTTTTGGCAAATGTTCGCGATCGTGTGTGTGCGTGTTCGAGAGTATTCGCGTATTATAGTCGTTGCCTTTTCCTTTACCCCGCTGCCGTCGTTATAAACGCCGCCAACACGCCTCGGGAATCCAATGGAATGTCAATTAAGCCGAATTAAACGTGGTAGACCGCTCGGCTGACGGGTCACGCACTACAGGCACATACACTCGACGCATTTACCCTCTCCGCTGGCATAAATTCAATGAAAGACAATACCGTCATGCAATGACTGACGAGCTCGATCGGAAGTGTGCACGCGGCTTTGGCGTATCTATATGCATTGGCAAATCTTGGATATATATTTAAGCAAAATTTATTATGATATTTTAATATTATATCGTATCATATCATTTTATTAACACATTATTTAGGATTTAATGTTAGGCCTTTAAAATATAATATAATGACTAAGTGGGGAGGGGCCCGAGGGCCTCCTCCTTGAATGCGCCATTGCGACACTACATTGTATAATATGAGTACAAGCATCTGTCGTAAACAGTAATAAACAATAATAATATGAACTATATACCTAGGTACGTCATTTATTAGGTTAAGGTGTGAATGGTGAAACATTTATTTTGATTACTCTAAAATACTCTCTTTGAATCAATCAAGTTTTTGAAAACATGTTTTCGTGTATAGTTCAGAATGCGTATTAATAAGCCATTCATTGTTTTCCTATATTTTATGTTTATATATGTACAATATACATCAATATTTTTGAATAAAATAAAATATGTTTGACCAAAATCATATTATTATCATTATGAAGATGTATGATCACGAATGAGTTGATTGAATTCAGGTTACAACCTGGTTTGTTCAGTGCGAAATGGTGGTGTAAACAATTTTTTGGCCAAACTGTAAAAGTTTAAGAAAAATAAAATTACGCGACAAAATGGATTTATAAATCTCTCATGTATGCTTAAGCACAAGAAGAGATCTTGGCAGTCAAATAAAGTAAGATAATATTGTATTGAACTGATTTATTTAATTAATAAAAGAGAAAAGGAACCCACCCTAATGTCACGTGGAAATAAAATATATAGGGTTCTAACACCCATGTTAATTTTACTCTATTTACACCCGTGATGGCTAAATCATTGTGGCAAAACTCGATGGAATATAATAACGCACTTCGTACGGAAATTAGTCTTGTGTGTCACTTGTATTATAGGATACATAATAGACTCGTCAATTATAGGTCGGTACGTCGCAGCAAAACGATAATTATTATCGGAAACGAGACAATCGTGGTTAATATACGAAATTCGTTTACGATGCAGAACGATATAGGCGGTATTTATTATAATATAATCAATCGCAACGATTGGTTTTTTTTCTAGACTGTCAACTACAGGTCTTATGTACAGTTATATACAGTTATATACAGTTATATATAAAATATCAATTATATCTATCAGATTTTTTTCGTTTGTAATGTTGGGTCGAAATTATTACATGAGATATATATTGTATGTATATTAACAGTCGGATTGGTGACGAGTTTTGAAAAATGAAAATTAATTCGCTACCCAATTATAGTATTATATAATATACAGTTGACGGTTACGTATTGTAGTGCATCTTATTATAAATGGAATTACTGTACAACAGACGAATTGTATATTGGAGTGGTATTAAAAAAAAAAAAAAAAAACATCGATCAAATTTATCATATTATATAGAGCATAACAAGGAAATAAATTAAAAAGGAACGGCGAAGACGATAGCGGTAATAATAAGTAATAAATCGAATGAAAATTGGTGAAATAGCCGCTTATTATTATTCATGATTAGTGAGGTGTAGTATGTAGATGACGCGCGCAGCGTAGTATTGTAATGCGAATATGGTAGGTGTTTGTGGTAGTATGGCGTAATATACAATATAATACATATTATGATATTATAAGAATTTCAGATTTTTTCTTATAATAAAATTTAAAATAGAGAACAGTTTACAATTAAAATTTAAAACGTAATAAATAATAATAAATTAGGTTAATTTTATACATGATTATTTTTTTTTTAGAGGGGGAGAGTAAGTTATTGAAAACCAAATGAGATATTTTTTAATAGATTTTGGTATTAAAAAACCATATTTTAACTGTTTGTTCATTACCTCATTATTCCAAAGCAAATAGCATGAGAGTTATACCAGACATTTAAATAAAACAATTATGTTTATATGTTGATAAAAAAGGTAGGTAAACAAATTGTTAATTTGAACAATAAATTATCAACCTTGTAATAAATTAATAACGCTAAACTACTTAGATACCTACAACCTACGTATATTTAATACAAATATATATATATATATATATATACATAAAATATACGTAAAATATATTTGGGGGGGGCTTGGGTGTGCTTAGCACCCCCAAGTTGTTTCATGTTAATTTAGATTTTAATAGTAACAGGTATCCATAACCTTAAGATGCTTAAGATAATATCATAAAAAAAGATAGAGAAGCTTCAGCATCCCCAGTATTTTCATTGAAATTGTACCCCTGTATATATAAATTGTAATTATTATTATGTATTTAAATATAATTGAATAATATATTCAGATATCTCAGTCACTGTTATTTTCTTATTAATTCTTCAGATTCCTTACTTCATTTTAACACCTGTAACCGGAGATATGCGTGGGTTATAACCCGTTGTTGTGTGATAAGTGCGATATATTTGTTCATTTAATATGTCTAATTACGAGATACATCAGCAGATGCGCACGGGCGAGAGACCGTGTCGTGCATGTGTGCAACAAGTCTTTCACTCAAAATGGCACTCAGATAGTGGCACATGAGTAGGCATAACCTGGTTGTGTCTTCAGTGTATGATTGAAAGACCGTATAAACGGAAGTTTAGTCAATTTATCGCTGTTAATATTGTAATTTATCGTTTATCAATAATATAATATATAATTATAAATGCTTTTCAATACCTGAGACAACAATGACGTTTTTTTAAAACATTTTTCTATTTAAATGATTTAATATTAACATTGTGTATTGAACAATTTAATAATACCATCAAGTTAAAAATGTTTGAAAGATCATTGCGCCGGAAGATATGATGTACGAGACGATGTTGTACGAAGCCACCGTTTCTAGAATGAACATTAACGTGTGACATAAATGCATTGTTTTTATGAATTTTTATATTTCATAGTATTGTATCCATATTGTATTTTATTCATGTAAATTTTTACCTATTTTGTCATTTTATTAAGCCTAAAATCGGATTATTTAATTTATTGGAATTAAAAAGAATGTTTATGACTCATATATTGAGCATATTTTAAAATAACGTCGAAACAATGAATCAACTGAAACATGTATGACTTAATGAATTGATTTTAAAATACATTTTTAACATTTTGATTTCTGTCAATAGTATATTATACACAAATAAAATATTTCCATAAATGTTTATTATTTTCGAGAATAAAAGAATCATTCTGTATACATATATAATATATATCATATACTGATATACTACTGGCAGATAGGGCCGTATAATAATAATTACTCCACGGAGGCTTTTCGTGTCAGCCGTGACAACCGTCGTAGTATTATTATACATAAATATAGCAGCAGCATACCTTCTTCTGCTGGTGGTTGGACCTCCAGAGGGACCATCTTCTGCATCATCCCACGCCCGCAGGCAGTAGTAGTGGTCTTGGAGTGGGTGGAAAGAGGGCCAAAGGCGAGATAAATAATTCATAGACACCTTTGAGTAGAGATGATGGCCTCAAGAGTTAGTATGAGTTACTACTATAACTATATGTATAATATACCTACTCGTATATATCAAAAACGTCACATGATTCGGTTGACGTGTGATTTGTGTTGAGATTACGGACTTGGTAAATCGATTAACAATCTACAAAAATGTTTGTTTTCAATTGGTCACGACCAGTGGATAATTACGTGAAATAAATTTACAACTGTAGAAAATAAAATAACTAAAAATATCACAATATACATTTTATTGGGGGTGATTATTATTACTTATTATTTTACCATAATTTGAATATAATTACTTATATAGTCCACACCATTTTGATACAGTGCAACGGTGCAACAAATTTGCGTTTAGGTTCATTATTATAAGTATACAACCATATGCTATATCCTATATTATAAAGTAAGTCAAAAATTATACTATTATAGTTAACTGAGGTAACTGAGATAGTGCCTTAGATAGTGATTATTTTCTGATGATACGGGCTAAGTTAAATTATAATTTCTACATTAGCCAGCCACCGGGTATTAAATCCATAAAATATATCAACCTGTTTGATGAATTGCATGATTAATAATACATTATTCAAAAAAATAATTTTGTCAAAAATTCGTAGATTATACTTTAGACTAGAATACTTCAACTATCGATATCAATAATAACATTTATTATTTTAAAAATACAAATAAGACAATAATAAATTGGTCATTGAAGTTACTGACTATACATACTTATAGAAATGTGTCTATAAAATATTATTATTATATTGTGGATTGTTACTTACAGATCATTTAATTTTAACTTATACAAGTTGTGTACGTATAACTCTCTATCACTCACACAAGTTTCCTTTACCTACGAAGTTAGATATTCTTATCTTAATCAATATTTCTTATACAATTATATCTGTAATTATTTTGCATGTAATGTTATCACGACAATATGTTTAATACAAAATATATATAATGAATATATCAGTATGTGTTTTTGTATTTTTGGTTTTATTGAACTAAATTGCATGGAACATTCTACATTTTAATTAAAAACATAATAATAATAATAATAATTATTATTATTATTATATTTTACAATGGAACACGTATTACATATAATATGGTAACTACCTACTTATAAGGTGAAATGTAAGCATTTAATAATTATATACATATATATATTTTAAATAATGAATAAATATATTTCAGAAATACCATAGATTAATTTGATTTATTGATCCAAACGTATACTTGCGTTGGTGCATCTTATTCATAAAAACATTATATTATGTTGTTAGAACATTAAAATTGTTTTTTGAAAACGAAAAATATTAATACTAGTTAATGGATAAGGCGTATGACATGCCATAATATTATTTATTGCTGATTTTATTACAATTATAAAACCCAATTATTATTATTTTTATTTTTTAATAATATATTTATTCGTAATATTATTTACTAAATAATGAAACGAAACTGAATCTCTTTTAAATACATTATTGAGATTTACGACATTGCATCGTGTAAAAATTATTATAAATTAATGTTACAATATTGATGTGTACATTTTATATAGTTTTTAATTTTTTATATTTACTACACAATTAAATATTGTAAACACACTATATTTTCACATCAATAATTATTAATGTATTTAATATCTAAAAAAAAATATGTATAAATATGTTTTTATATATAAACAAAACTTTAAATCAAATTCAGTTTTACAATAATTGACTAGTATAAAATCACTTTCACATGTAGGTCCAATGAAATATAAGACTGCAAGACTCTCAACATGTTTGGTGAAATAAATCGGATTAAGATTTCAAAGAAATAAAAACAGTGATACACCAAATGCCGTCAATAAAATAAGACGTGCAGACACGATTGGACTGTCAAATTTATTGAGACCGATTTCAATAAGCTTAATAATAATACATAACATTTCCCCCTTAACATGATTGACGTTCGTCAAATTGATTAGTCTGTAGACTGTACCAAAATACGTAATAATGATCGGGCTTTAGAAATGTTTAAACACAAGCGTTTAAATATTTATCGATACTAAACCAATAATGTAATTATTATTTATTATGCGCTACCGCATACTTATATGCACATAATATAGGAAATGTAAATATTGAAAGCACATACACAGAGGATAATGCAAGTGTAGCCAATTAAATATGTTTTATTTAACTAACTAACTAACTGTAGATAAAAACGTACAGAAATTTAAAAGTAAACAATATAATTATGTAATATCATAGTAGTACAAATTATTCAGTGATTTTCGTTACATAATTATTATTAGGTAATAAGAATGAATTTATTGCTTATTGATTTGATTTTGAAATAAAATTGATAATTACTATATTTTTAAGAAATAAAGGACGTTTATGTCTTTGAAATAATATTATATTATTTATATTTATATTTATTTATTTAGTTCTATGAGGAAATTCACATAGTGAATTAATTGTAATATTTTCTGCTTTATTGGGCGAATTTCAATACCTATTTTATTCAAAGAGCTATATAAAAATCGTTACTCGTTTAAAATTTGATAAAACGGATGGTAAAAAATCAAGTATCTACATCAATGATTAAGTATACCTAATCAATGACTACATAATATAATTTCTTTATGAAAATAAAATGTAATCAAATATTATTGTTTGCGTGCTAAAAACGGAGCACAAAAATTGTATTAATAGTGTTTTTTTTTTTTTTAATAATGCAATTAAAATTAAAATTTTTAAATATTCATTTTTCTTACATAACTATGTAAAAATAATATACTTATGAACATTAAATTCAAAACTAGTGACACGCCCAGGAATTTTCGATGGGGGGGAGGTATATGTTATAAGAAAAGGCCGGATTTAATTCCATTAAAAACACACAAAAATTGTATAATTATACCAAAAAATACATACAAATTGAATAATAAATTGCACTGTAAAAATACAAGTCATATAAAAAAACTTAATTATAATTCAATTAATTTAAAAAAAAAAATTTATGAATGTATTACTTTTTTGAATTAAAATTAATAATTAAATATATTTCCAAATTATGTTCATTAAAATTAAATCTTTTATTACTTAAAATATGTTTGTACAAAGAAAAAATACGTTCTACTTCTATTAAACTAGTTATTGGTGCATATTAAAAAACCTTAATAATTTAGGCGTTATATCTAAATAAATATCTGCTTTACACGACATGACTTCATAGTAAGATTTAATAATTTTATATCCTTTATTTTTTTTCAATTATATATACATACATTTGAAGGGCTACGGGGAAAAACGATTATAGTCAAAATAATTTTTTTTCTCATAAAATCTAAAATGTAAATTTAATATTTTTTTTGTTCATTGTATCCAAAATAAATATTGTTTAACTACAATAAATTTTTTTGAATTATTTCGTTCTCGATCTCTTGGTTGTTTTGAGATCTAAAATTTTAAAATTGCAACACTGAACATTTTAGGAATATTGACTATTATCGTTTTTCTCTGTAACCCTTCATTTATCTTTAGTTTTTTTTTGTCCATTTGGACCAGGAATATTTGTTAAAATATCTTCAGTTTTTCTAAACCTATTCATACTTTAAGTAACTCACTATACTATTTGATTTATCATTTAATATTATGTATTGCATAATTATTAATTACATATTATATATCTATAAATAGGAAATGGTAAAAACAAATAGTATAAACAAAATACACAATTTTTAATTATACTTATTTCTATGGAAAAAAAAAATTTTATCCAAGGATATTCATTCGTAAATGCATAATAGTTACTATATTTATTTTATTACTTCACATAAAAAAAATTTCATTGCAATTAACTTTATATTTAGATACAAGATTGTACAATACTACACGCAACTTATGTACAATATAATGACCTGTATACCATAGTATAACAGCTAGTGTACTCGTTTATTTACGTTTTTATTTGAAAAACATTCGTAATAAGAACTATCTATGGGATATTATTGTACTAATCAAACCCGATTGTAATAGTACATACGATTCACTTAATATGAACATAAAAACCATTAGGTACTTCCTATTTGATTTTTTTAACAGATGCTAAATTTATTCACCTATTTCTAAAGATTTTTTTTTATTGATCTAAAATTAACATCGGCAGCAGTGGCCATTAGTTTTTATATTGATTACAATATGACATGTCAGCACTTTATTTTACAATGAAAAACATAGTATAAGTTGAACTATTTTTTGATAAAAATAACCCATTATAATATTAATATATTAATATCTAATTTAGATATATTATTTTTTTTTTACTTATATAACTCACAAATTAATTTACAAAATATCAAATAGTAAAAATAGGTATAAATTAATCTTAATATTTAAAAAAACTTCTTTGTGTTCATAAAATGACAATTTAAATAATAGTGGAGTATTTTAAGTTTCTACGATTCATGTTTAATCAAACTACTTAAACAATAACATTTGATGAAAAATAAATTACCAATATATTTTCGGTATTTCGTTACTGTTAAAATGATTACTAATGAATAATAATAAGATTAAGAAGCATTTTGTATTTTTATCTAAAATCATAACAATTGTATTATTCTAAATCGAAAAAAAAATCTGAAACGTTCAATACCAATAAATAATTAAAAACAAAAAATTTAAATATTTTTAAAATTAGATCATATTTAGAAAATATTAAAATAAATATCTCTTAGAGTTTCTACTGTTATATTTTTTTTGCAACAAATAAAAAAATGAAATAGATTCTATCAAAAACTAATATTGGATAAATTGTCTCGTTTTCCCACTATTTTTCAATTGTACCTAGAGAAGTATACTATTAACTACCCTTAAATTTTAAGGTTTAAGCATTTTTTTCTGTTCCAAATACTCCAAAAATGTTACAAAAGACATAAGTACACGCTAATAAAATAACATCATTATTGTATTATAAACATAATCATTGATCTACTCAGCACCGACAGTACCTAAGATCCATCCCGATGCGGTTAAAATAACAATAGCATAGAAAATGACTTTTTAAATTGTTATATATTGGTTTATATCAAAAAGAAAAACGTTAAATTTTGTATTAATTTAATAATAATTAAAAATAAACATTTTTTTTATTATTATTAGTTTAATGGAAAGTCTACAACAATGGAGGATTTTAATTACAAAATTACAATATTAAAGAGTTAATACTATTAGTAAAATTATAAAAAGATATTTATACGATAATTATTAATAATTATCACAACAGACCTTTAAAAATAATATTTTGGAGTAAAAGATAAAAAAAATAGTTTATAAACAAAGCATGCTACCATTTATTAGATAAAGAATTGAATTATTATTACATAATTATTTTATAATAAGGTGAAAACCAATTAATTAATTTGCGTTCAATCTAATTATTAGTAGGTACAATCAATAAAGTTAAATTTCCAATGTAAACAATTTAATACTCAGCGTCAAACTTAAGATGTTTTTTTTTTAAATAATATATTTTTAAGTATTATGTATAATCACAACAATTGTCAATTGTATATTTGTATTAATTTATATTGTCAATTTTGATCCAGTATACTGTATTAAATTATATTTAAATTTTAATATAGTATATTATTGACTCTAAGCACTTAATGAATAACATTTAAAGCAATATTTATCTACTATTAGCTGTGCCATACAATAGATATTTCAAAATCTCATTATGTTTTTACAAAATAAAAATATCATCTTCTTTATATGTTTTTAAGAACGTAAATAATCGAATTACTTTTTAACATACGATTACTTCGAGTGCCTATGCAATTTTATATTATAGTGAATCGGAGTTAAATTAAATTGTAAATCACCTTAAAAATTAGGGAAATAGGAAAAAAATTAAAAATTAAAAATCTAATACGTAGTTGATTATTTTTTTGTAAGACACTTATTTAGCTTATTTTTCTTCTTATATAAATATTATCAAAATGTTGTTAATATATGTAAATTCTAAAATCCGAGCACTTGAATTTTAAGTATAGTTATTTAAACTAAATCATTGTTATTTTTCAAGTGATTTTTTAGATTGTATAGTGTTTGCCAATATATATTTCTATAAAATGAATTTTACTTCGACTGTTCTTTTTCTGTTTCTTTAATTTCATCTTCTTGAAAACCTTTCATTACCTTCTCTTTCTTCAACAAAAATTTATGTCAATACTGATAAAACTATTATCATATCGCTTTTGTCAACTATACCTAAATCTATATTGTTGAATGTTTAATTATTCTATTTTGTTATAATACATTATACATACATATATTTACGCTTACTGTTGTACCTATTATAGTGTTTAATATAATACGTCTTTTATTTTAAACATTTCACATTTAGTTATTTTCATTAATAAAATATGACAGTACTATATAATACTAAGATAAGTTTATTTTTATTATTCATTTAATTATAATACACGCCATTCATAAATAGCATACAAACATAAAATATAAATAAATTTATATTTATCAACTTTCAATAATGTTTCCATTGATGAAAATTTAGTTATACATTTAGGACCAGCCACTACAAATAGTTTCCGTTATTAAGAGAACGGTATACCTGCATGTGTTGTCTCTGTCTTACTAATGTAGATCATAGCAAATTTTCGTTCAGCAGAACACATTTTGTGATGTTAGCTTTAATATTAGAGCCAATTTACCTATTATCAAACTTAAACGTAATAATGTTATCTAGGGCACCTCATAGACTTTTATTGGTATTTTAATTTTTAAGCGAATTGCGAGCATTTTAAAGTTTTAATATTTTACATAACCATAACTCACTTAAAAATTAATAAATATCAATAAAAACCTATGAGATTCCCTAGATAATATTCTTACCTTTAAATTTAATAATAGGTAAATTTACTCTAATATTAAAGCTAACATCAGAAAATGTGTTTTGCTGAACGAAAATTTGTTAAGAATCATAAATTATGATCTACATTAGTAAGACAGAGACAACACATGCGGGTATAGCGTCCTCTTAAAAGGTTATATTATTTACATTACGTACTGTATGTGTATTCTTATGCAATTTAAAGTGTCTAACATTAAGAATATCTCTACTTTTTAGTGGTGTCCATTTATAGAAGTTTCGCTGTACTTATATTATGGTAAGCGACTTTAACTTAATGTAAAGCGTAGTGTGTACCGAAATAAATGTTCAAATGCCATGAACTTTACGTGAAGACTGCCATTCCATGAGACTTAAAAAAATATCGCTTTCAACGTTTCAGCGACACTCGGTTGCGAAAAGTATGTTCGACCGGAACGTGAAAGGGAGGAAAAAGAGTGTTATTATAGGTCACAACTGCCGTCGGTCGTATATGTATAGTATACCTATATATTATATAAAAAACAAAACGAAAATGAACAATAATAATAATAAATATCAACCGAAAATCGATAAATTATAAACGGCCGGTAGGGTATATATTTTCATCTCTTAATTCCGAATGGACGTTCGTGAGTCAAAAAGTATTGACTACGATTCGAAACAAAGCCAGTGGCGCGGCAACAAACGACAAAGAGCTAGTATCCATTATTATTGTTTGCAACTGCAGTATAGCTACTGTTGTGATGGTGGCGTTGAGGGAGGTTTAGAAGAGCATTTGTCTCCATAAATTAATGATTCAACTTGTTTTCAAAAGTGTGTGGAACGGATGGAAAATATATATATATTATAGAAATAAAGTAAAAATACCCTTTCTATATAATCACGTGGATACGACCTGGACACGAGTTTGGAAATACTCGTCTTTCCGCCGAGTTCCGACCGGAATTTTCACATAAATAAAACTTCTTGACCATCTGAATAAATTATACGGAATGTTTATATACATATAAATATTGCGAAAGGCTAGTGGGGGGAGGAAAAAAGTTTCCACGCTGATAATATATATATGTGTGTGTGTGCGTGAGAGAGAGAGAGACCATAAATCACTGTAAAGTGGACTTTTTTTCGTATTTATTATATATAATATATTACTCTTACTTTTTTGTTACAGACAGAGAAAATCCGTAGTTTCCGACGACGTATGAAACTATATCTAGTCGCGAAAGCGCCTATACGGACCGACTCGGACGTCTCGGCCCCGACCTACCGCTTAATGCTACGCGCTGCAGTCCGCCGATGTGCAAAATCGTGTGAAAAGTGTGAAGTGTGGGAAGTGCAAATATAAATCGAAGGAGATGGTATCGCAGGATTCCCGGGCAATTTCCTGTGCGACGGGAGAGAAAACAAAACCCGAGACAGTGTTCGCATAACTTAGTATCGGCGCAGATTTGGCGTGAGCGCGTGGAAAAAAAACGAACATTCAGTACGTATTTTATAATTTATATTATACTGTATGTAGCGAAGAGATAATGGAAGAAACGATTATTCGATCCCAGTAGAAAAATGCCATCGAAGGGCCATCGAAGGTGGATTCTGTCACCATAAAAGTTTTAAAGAATGACCGGGTAAGCATCCCCCCATGTCTCTCTAACAAATACGATGATTATTTATTGATATTTTTACTGCATAGATTATAAACAGTCCCACGCAGTTTATTCATGATTTCATATTATTAAATTATTGATGGTACTGGACGAAGATTTTGATTAATTAATTTGTGTACGTTCACATAACTGACTAGTGAATATAGCAGTGTTTCTCAACCGGTGTTCCGCGGTACATAAGTGTGCCGCGAACTAGCTGTAACTAGCGAGTCGCGGCCATGGTACACGCGTATAGTATTATTAGGTGTTAAAAACAGAAATTTTCCAGTACTTAATTTTCTTAGTTCTCCGTCAAAATGTATTGTTATAAAAAACGTGCCGTGAGCATAAAAAGGTTGAGAACTACTGGAATATAGAATTAAAAAAAAACGTCATTATTGCGCAGATTACCAATAACAACTTAACGTAATGTTACTTATGCTATTCATCACTGTGTGAAATATATTTTTAGAAATAAACGAATTGACAACATTAATATTTTTCAATAGTTCTCATTATAAATATTTCCCTTAACAAATAATTTATAAAGAACTTTCAAAACTTGACCACGTCAATTTTTAAATATTTGCAAGTGCAAATTTAAAATTTGTAAGACAATTCATTCTACGATTAAACAATTAATTAATTCAACGCATTTTTGCTAATCAATTTTGTATGCCTACATATTTAACTAATTTAAAATTAGCCAAAAGTTTTGATTAAACCAAAAGAATAAGGTAGATTTAGCTATATTAAATAGAAAATGAATACGTACGTACTTCATCTATTAAATATGTATGCATAATGCATATTCACCAAAAACCCGTTGTGAATTTGACAGCGTAACATTAGCAGACATAATTCCTACTCATCCAATAAATTTGTTGGTACATTGTTGTTTGGCATTGTTGAACAACTATAAAAATTGTCTAAACTTTATTTTCGCCAGTGGGCTAATTTGAACTTTTGCACTGCAAAGTTCACGATGCCATCGCAACTGTTTTCTAGAACATTTTTTTAAGCCATATAATATGTTGTTCGATTAAGTTTAAAAAAGCTCTATGAAGCATTTTTTTTATATAAATGAGAGAAAGGTGAATTATTTATTTTAAATTTATGCTTACAATTAATTCTACACATTTTGCACGAAATCTCAGCACAATTAATAACTTGAAAATTAAAAACCCCCGAGTATCAAACTAGTTTGTCGAAATATATACAAATTACCAATTTTTGTGCTTACAAATACATACAATAATTAATTAATGACTTAGTATAATTATTGAGAAAACTCAAATTAAAAAAATGTGAGCTGGGACCCTAAGCATCACTGCTGTACAGTAAATATAAAGTTGGATTCATTGTAATAAATGTATTGAATTCAGTGATATAGGTCTATAATTGTATACGAAAAATTATTTTGAACAGTTAAACTAAACTAAGTATAGTATACTTAGTATACTGTACTTAGTAATTCATAATATTTGTATTATATTATTGTTATTTTTTTTGACTCAATACTACTTCACGTTAAGACAGTATGAATAGGTTATGAATTAGGTTATAAATAGGTATAAATAGGTAATTTCTAAAAATTAAATATCTACATATTTTCAAAATTAAATTGAGAAAAAACGGTACTTCTCGGTTATCGCGACTACCGTTAAAATTATAAAAAAAACTATTATAAAATGGAAAAATTGTATAAAACTAGAAATAATTAATAATTCACTCTAGGAGGAAAATGCTCAGACATACAATTTAAAATTCCTATACATGGACTTTCATGCTTTTGACGCCACATGAATTCAACCAAATAACTATCCAAATGTTGACGAGCAGTGCCTCTATGTTTTTTGTTGCGCTATTTAGAGGATCCCCATAACCTTTCGATATTTTGTGAGTGAGCACCAGTTTGAGGATCCACAAAATTATAAGTGTGGTTAACGGTTAAATGCTGAAACCCAGCATTCTGTAGTTCATCTGTTTTATAACCACGCCAACAATCAGAATAAATAGTTGTACCTTGGTTTATATTATCTTTTATTGCTTGTAGCAGTGTAGACGCAGACCGATCTTTGACTTCAACTAAAAAACATTCCATCGTTTCCCGACAAATGCCTCCAAAAATCCATTGTTGAGGTAAAACTCTACCAGCATTATTTTTACGTCTTGTAAAAAGACTTTCGTCGATTTCTACTATTTTTCCTGGACCACCAATTTTCATGTTACGACTTTTTAGGCTTAAAACACATATTTCTCGCATTAATTAATCCTCACAGCAATGCTAATAATAACCACCATTGAATACGTCTCGCTAGGTAGTCGCGATAACCGATAAGTACCGAAAAACCTAATCATGATATATGTATTAGTAGTCTTAGGTCTAAAAATAATGTTTTTAAACTAAAACAAAATAATGAACATTATTCATGTAAATTATTCTTATTTTAACTTAAAATATCTATAAAAAATATATATGTTTAAATATTTTTTAGTTTGTATAATTATTATAGTATTAACTATAGCTGAAGATATTGGGTTAAATTTCAAACCATGGCAATAATTTTTAATGTCTATAAATACCTTAAAAACATTCAAAATATTTTTAAAACTGTATTATGTATAGAAAATGATAATATAAACATTTGGTAACAATTCAAGTACGGTTATTTGTTTTTGAATCATTTTTTTGAATGCTAGTTTTGCGTAAACATTCCTGTTTTTCTTTAATTTTTTTCTTGTATTTTCTGATTACTAAAAGTGCAGAACATTATTCCATTTTGACCTTTTATAGCACTCGTTATATTCAATTCTATTCTAGAAACAAACTCAAATTTTAAAATTATAGCACTTTTACTGCCCCAAAACCCCCGACTGAAAACATACATCGATATAAAATCAATACATTTATCGTTTTGTTAAGAATCTTAAAATGTAATTGAAAAACGGATTAGTTGTATTTTATAACTATCACAGTAATTAATTATTGATATATAAATATAATCAAGCTTATTATTTGTTTTTAATATAGTCAGACATACTAGTATGAATACACTTGTGTAAAAACTGTATAATATGCTTTATCCTTTGACCCATTAAGATGGTATTCTATTTCTATCTATAACCTGGTTTAAAACAAATTGTTCACAGATATTAAAATATATATGTACCTAAATTACCAGGTACGTATTACGTATATGGTTTTAAAGCTCAAATACTATACATTAAAATTGTTATTTTAAGAAGAACATTCGCAATCGTGAAAAATATATGTTGCACAAATATAACTGAAGTTATTAATTATTTATCTGATTAATGATGTGTGAACTAAATTGAAGTTTTGTTCAAAACGTGTTCCACGTAAACCAGAAGTTTGTAAAGAAAACGATGGGATCACTCATAATAATATATGTATTAGGATTAGGAAGTATATACACTTATACGTTACACGAAACAACTACTCAATTATATACTAATATGTATTTGAGGATTCTGAATCTACTTCTACATAGGAATAAAATTAATTTTACCTCTAAAGGCCCTCTATGTTAAGTACAATGATTATCACATACACTTGAAAGGAAATTATACGATTTTAGACTAACAATTTGTTCCGTACACAATAATATTTATCATGTATACATTTTGGTAAACCTTTTTGTAAACAGAATAAAATTATTTTTCAAGTTATATTATTGAATACAATTTAATGAAATAAAAACAAGAGCTAAAAGCCTAAAAAAATATGATTTTTAATCTTTTAATTATTGTTATTATTATTTTTTTTTTTTTTATCAATTGAAACATAAAAAAATTATATTTCTTTTCTATAGAAAAATGTATACAATATTCTACAATATCTATTATCAAACATTTTATACAGTTCAATATAAAACTTGATATATTTATATATTATAATTATTACCTAATTATGATCTCGCCAAATTGCATTCTATTATAACTTAAAAAATGATTTAGTCTTTATACAAAAAAAGGTTACAAAAATTGTGCGACCAAAAGTTTTTTTGTGTGAGTGACAAATTGCATTTGGTCAGGACCTGCGTAACGTTTCCCCGGAAATGTACAAGGTAATCGATGGACCTATAAGTGGAACTTTACTACGCGTAAAACTTTTTTTCATCTCTTCGTAAAAGTGGACTCAGAATCCCTGATTACACGTGTTCTATTATAATACTTAATACTATAATACACCATATTACATGTCTGTTATTGAATAAATGTAAAACGACTTGTAACACGAAAAATGATCGAGCCAATTATATCTTAAATGTTATTCGAATATATTTAAAGATAATATACAAATATCTCTAGGAATAAATTTTAGAATTATTATTATTTATTTTGATATAAAGCTGTTAGTTTACATACCACCAAAATTAATATAAAATACCTGTTCGTATATAAACAATTTTAAAAAACAGTCAATATAATATTTTACAGCCACATTCATTCTGCAGTTTTTGTTACTCGATGCTTATATTGTGAGTTAGTGTGTGTTAACCCACTGTAAATAATCAAATATACGTGAAAAGTTTAAACCTATATATTGTTTAAAAATAATTATGTATTCATAGCATTTCGTTAATAATAAAATTAATCATATTAGTATACGATATTACGATCATTATTTTAATTGAACACACAACTCATAACTCGGTCTTTCGTGAAGAGGTACTGACATCCACAATAATAGAGAGAATTTCACGCTCATAAAAATGTCTAATGCCCAATCGATTGACCGACAGTACACCGATGAAACTGCGTTCTGACCATGTTTTGGTAAGTGTTGGTCTGTATTTAAAAGCTGCGGGTATCATCTGGATGAGCATTGACGATGATTTGGTAAAAAACAATTCAGATAGCTAAACTTACAAAACTACTAAGAAACATAGCAATGTATCTGTCAAGTATTTGTTCTTCCTGTATAGCTCGTTTTCGATGTCCATATTCTGTTGGTGAAAGCTTTGTATTAGGTTTGACATTTTGTGGTTCTTCTCCGAAAACTCTATTCATCGCTGCATTTATCTTCATAGGCTACTAATCCGCAATTTAAAAATCGACCTGAAAAAATGGATCGAAGACACTAGGAGTCCCCATAGTGCGACTTATTCTTCTTATACTATTCCACAAAACATTGAAACGGCCTACCTCACACCACTTATACGTTATCACACGTTTTCACTCGTCTGTAGTATTAATGCGCTATTAAGACAATATTGCATATTTTTAAGTATTACTGTTGAGTGACTGAAACGACGGAAGAAAGAAAAAATATGGATAGATTTTCAGTATTATTTATATTATATGCATTAAAATAAAATATTGTTAATAAAACTTCTCCGATTTTATTATATTATTATAATATTATGTTGTTTTTATTATAACATATTATTGTATCCACGAAAAATTCAAAAATAAATACTGACTGATATTTTTATGATATAATAAAGTAATTATTCTAAAAGTAAACATACATTTTCCCGAAAAAGTATTAATATTTTGTAATTTAATCTAAATATTACATCTTTTTTTTTTATATTGAAATTCTCATAAAAATATTCTGTTTAAAAATATACAATTAAAAATATCTGTGATTATAGAAAAATGTAAACAACTTAATCAATTATAATGAAAATTATTTATGTTGTTTTGTAATGAATTAAAATTATTTAAACAAAAAATAACCATATTTTAAAACCATTTATTCTTTATGAAATAGCGAGTGCATTTACTGTTTAAAGGTTAAATATCGTAAAAATAAATAAGTGTTATAAGTGTGGTGATCAAAGATATACGTTTAAATATCAGAAAATCAATATTTATTATAACTACGATTGAATTGGCATATATTGTTTATTATTTATTTTTAGCTTCTATCGAAACTTAGTATTTAAATAATTAATAATCATATATTCGAACATTTTCGATAAAGCAATCAGTTGAATAAACATGCTTTAGTAATAGTCTAAACACACACACACTTACTAAACAGATTCCAGTATAGGGTTCCGACACGATGTGGTTTCAAGTATCGTTAGTCATACGGTACATATTTAGATAAAACAATATGTACATTGTCATTGGCCATCGTAATCACGTCACATATTATATTGTATATGTGTTTAATTTTGGCACAATTTAATATTATCAATTGCGCTGTTCAGTGGCACATTTTATAAAATTCAAATTCACGTACAGAGTGATTATCTGTGCTTGTTTAACCCCATTTTTCTCTCCGTTAACAAATTTATTAGAATTCTTTTTTTTTAATTGTCAAGTGTACTTACTCGATGAAATTCGTATTTTGTGTTTTGAGTTTTTCACCATTTATTTGAAAGTGACCTGTCGTGTTGCTAACTTATTACTTTTTTTTTGATAATGTGACGATCTATTTAAATCGAAATTCAAACGAATAGTTTTTGAGCGAATCACCCTGTATACATTACATATAATATATTGAAATAACGATTATTCATCAAGTGCAAATTTATGTACGTATAATATATAATATATATAGTATACAGCGTAGACGGCTGTGGAGTAATATATTACGTACATGATTAATGACACGGAATGGATTCGTTCAGAGTGTTTGGTTTTGACTTAAAACGACTTTATGTGCGCAGTAAATAATAGTTGTCTGCGATCTCGGCGATCGAACAGACTATATAATATTATTAGCATACGTTTTCAATGCATTTTTATTTTTTATACAAATATATTTTATTATTGTATAAGAGCAAAATTCGCATAAATGACAAAATCAAAAAATAATAATAATAATAATAATATTAATAATAATTGTGATGATAATTTAGTGAAAAAATATACGATTTACGATCGTTTTGGCTTAACATAACTTCAATGTATTATATTATTATATGCGCAACATGAGTAACATACTTTGGTTCCACCTGATGTCTGACAATTTTAGATTTAATTTAATGTAACGATGAAGATAATTAACAATAGCTATTAAAGAAAAATTATGAAGGAAAAACGTGTACAAGGATCATGGGAAATTTTTTATCTTCGATAAACATGAGGAAGAAACTTTATAGGACTAGGTACTCCTTATTTTTAAAGCACAGGTTTAGATAGATATCAGCATTTATAATGCCAAAAATGCCAAATGGTAAGCATACAACATTTTAAAGAATCATGAATTTACATACATAAAACTGTAAATGATTAAAAAAATATTTTATTGATCCTGTATCGTAAGTATATACACAGATTATTGAACAATTTTAGCGAATAATAATAAAAAAAACGTGACCAAAAATACTTATTATCTAGTCAACTTCGAGGGAAAATGGTGGCATCCTACTCAGACCAACGGAAAAACTATAATCTAAGATTATGGCCAAAAAATGTATTTTATATATAATATAAAAACGGTTTGAACATTATACAATCCATGGTGAGCTCGAAAATAAAATACATAAAGTTGGTAGATCATTGTAATGTATTTTGTAGATCACATATTGGATCACTACCAAAAATAATGTTCCTATTATATCAAGAAGATTTTCGTGTCAATTAGGTACAAACGCATTATATTATTGGTAGAGTACCTTTAATAACGGGTCGAAGCCGGTGGGATTATCATAACGAACGGTGGAAAATCCGAAAATGCGTGTGCGCTTGTTCAAATACCACGTGGAATAAGGTTTCGGACGGGGAGTTTGAAAAGTCAACATAGGTATATTAGGTTTTTTTCTTCTTGTTTTCGTGTAAAAGAGATAAACACGCAAACAACCAATTATTGTTATACGTTTACTTTGCCGTGCACTTTTTTTCCCATATTATAAAATAAACAGATATCCGTATTTATGAACGTCAAAAGGAACAACGAAAAACTCGACCATGCTGCTCATTATAATATCATGTATCGTATTATTATAATATTGTTTATTACGGTCATGATTACCTACAGTGATATTTATAATCCATTAGTCGTGGCAAAAGACATAATAATTCAGTAACACCGGAAGAATAATGCGACTAAACCGTGAAACGACGACGATTCACTTAATATATCATCCGACCACACATCATGATATTTGATTTAATTATAATTTGTGCCTGCTCTAAAAAATATAATATTATGTATTATAATAGACATGTCATCTCGTACAAACATAATAATATTGTGCCAAACATCAGTGATTTATCAATAACAAAATATATAATTCCTCATAATATTTGTATGATTAATATGCTAAAAAATAAATAAATTAGAAACGTGAACACTGAACATAAATACACTGCAATTAATCACACAATACCCAAGTAAAATTACTTAAATATCGAAAAAAACATATTCTACAATTATTTTATTTGTATCATAAATTCATAACTTTTAATTAGTTTAATATACTTTATTACCTCATGATATCAAACATTCTTTTTTTCAAAAAAAAGTGTATCATTAATATTTTAGTATTTTTTACATCACAAAGTTCTAGGAAATGAATTGGAATATAAAAAATTCCCGAGGGATGTATACTCTTATTTGTCAAGAACTTAAAATTGAAAATAGATATGTCAAACTCTAGATAGCATTGTTATTTACAATACTTTTGTAATATATTAAGTTTTTGCTCAAAAATAATTTTGGACAGATATTTTAATAATAATAATAAAAAGAGTAAGCATATTTTCACAATTAGTTTTTTTATATAATTTCTTTATCACACAAAAATACACAGATAACCGTATAGAAACAAACACTCATAAATCACTTTAAAAAAGCCTTATTTAAATAATTTTATAGGCAAGTTTTTATTTAATATTTAAAAATTTTAATAAAAACTTTTCTAAATTACCTACATTTAACTCCTTAGAGTCACGCTTGTGCTGAAATATTTTATTAAAATCTAAAACAACCAGTTGCAATAAAGTATATATTAGTTTAACACAATTATATTATTATAATATATCGTTTTTGTTGTTCAAATGTGTGTTCATAGGTATAATGCGTTAAGCTAACAGATTCGTAGATGATTGAGATGAGTTTAATCAGGAACAAAAAAAAAAACACGATTCCATATTTCGTATGTACACATTCATGGTGTAGTGTATAAGCTATTAAAAACAAATATAGACGACTCAAAGGAATGTGTCACACACCGGCAAAATATCGACTAAACGCAAGTTGACACATAATAATATGATATTACAAACACACACACACACACACACACACACAAGCACACTGTGCGTGTTCGCCGTCCTGCAATAATTCGTCTGACTAATAATATCGTTTTTGGACATTGTATATTATGTACATATAATAATATGTAACGTGGTGGCAGCGGGTGCGACTCATGAGTAGGAGTGGTTTGGGGGTGAAAAGACATCAAGCCCGCGTCGTTTGACACGGGTTTCTCTGCGGGTAGGGAAATATGACTTGTATTATAATGATAGATATATATACACGAGTGTATAATAATAATAATAATAAAATGTGAAAAGTATAATGCGATATTGCTATATATTAAAAAAAAACCGAAAATGGAAAAAAACGAACGGCGAAAGAAAGAAAGTCGAGCGCGTATGTACCTCCGTATTATAAATGATATAATAATATATTATATAAATATTACATACTATCGTTTCATTTTTTTGTGTTTTCTGAACGAGTCACCAAATACTAGGTCTGGCCCCGGGTCGGCGGGGGAGAGGAGAGTAGGATAAAACGGTACCCGCCGTGTCGCCCTGGTGAAAAATGACGTTATATCGCGCATGTGTATTACACGGATAGATGGTCGGGGGCGTACGAACATACATACATATTATTATTATTTATTTTCCCCCTTACCTCTCTAATGCGTTTTGCGGTGGCGGCGGAGACGCTATTTCCGTCGATTACCCTCCGCAGTTTGGCAGCGACGCGGCGGCTGCCGCTGTCATCGTCGTCACCACCGCCGCCGCCGTGTCAACCGTAAATGAGCAAAGTAATCCGTCTCGCACGGGTTGTTGGCACACACACTGATTATCGTCTATATATAAGCCTGTGTGAGAGTGAGATTGCGTATGTGTGTGTGTGTGTGTGGACTATATAGTTGCTATACAAAACGGCTGGAAACAACACAATTGTGTTGTAACAAAAAAAACATAGACGATGTTTCCGAAAGATGTACCTAATAATATTAAATACATTGTTATCAAGATAGCATGTTAGTTCGATGACTGGAAACATTAAGATTTTTTTCGATTCGAAATAATCAAAATTTGTTTCGATTGGTGTGTACTGATTTTAAACCATTTCCGATAAAATTATCGTGATATTAAAGAAAACATTAGAGTGTATTGATACGTGGATGATTCAATATGATGTTGAACATCCAAGAAGTTACGTCATGTGCGATATTCCGGCCTGTATCATACTTAGGCTTAGTAAGATTTGGTATTTAACTATATACTTCGTATCGATAGGCATTGCATTTTTCTTCTTGGAAATATTGATGTATATACGGCTTAACAAAAAATAAGCGTCTCACGAATATTGCATTATTTCAGATGGACACACTTAGTCTGTAGAAGACATATTCTCGTTTAAAAAAAAAAATAAAATAGAATTGGAACGTTCAAAACCATCAACGTGGAAAATGCCTTTATATACACTTAGAATTTTGGTTTCTAAATTAGTTTGTATTTCCGGTTCCAATATTACCAAATGTTTTTATCCAAGACCTGTGATCTCATCTGTACTCGATTTCTGTTAGTAATTTAGTATTACGATATTATCATGAGACGAATAAAATCTAGATTGAATGTCATCGTTGTCGAGACTTTCAAAGACAACTGCCGTTATTAAAGTTGACCGTGATACTCTGCGAATATTTTTAAAACGCTAGTAATAGTAGTTTTTTAAGACTTGTTGGATTAAAAACTGCATATTATATTTACGGTAATCAAGTTTACGGTATTTACGGTAAACAAAATAGTTTTACATTTGCTGAACAATTTACAAATAAAACATGAACTTTGTTTGCAGAAACACATAATAAACATTATAGAAAAATTACAAATTAATAATTATAGTTGTTGAAAATTATAAAATATAATTAATTTACCATCGATTTTATTAACAATTAACATACCATTAGTACACGACGTGTACTACACGTGTCAATAAACACAATATATTCAAATTATACTTATTAGAATTTATTATGTGGCTTTTAACGTGCATTTATTATTGACTTTACCTTAAATGATTCATCACAATCATTACACAGTGATTACATGCACCCGATATTGTTAAGTCATGTATTGGTCCCGAGCAATCTCCAGCGTTCTTGATGTAATTATAAGTCAATTAGTAGCCACCGACGATAAGTGATAAGACAAGTCATTTCCTATACGATTATTCAACTATGACGTAGCGTAAAAAAAGCGGAAGGAAATATTTCTAGAAAACTTTGGTCGAAAAAAAACTGTATTGTCTTTCCGGCTGAACAAGTTGGGAAGCAAGTATTCAAAATAAAACGAAAAAAACCGACCGTAATATGATATCATAAATCATTTCGATATATATTATAGTTGATAACTAAAAATATATTTATTATCATTTTACATCGTTTTCCCCCCACCGTTCGAGCAGTTTAAAGCCACGTCTTTATTGTATCGCTGTGCGGGAGAAGAAGCTTTAAGTTTGGATATAGTGTTATTATTTTTAGACGGTGAAAAAAAAATATTTTTTAAATAATTCATTCTGTTTTTACGACAAGGATTATAGATGATACCGCTGAACATTAAGATTATTCCTCGACGGCGATTAAAAGCCTGTGAAAGTTTATTTTTATTATTATTAATATTTTTTTTTTGTCAAAATAATTTTCTTCTCTTCGTAAAATATTGATTATATTCGGAGTTTTTGATATCAATTCGTTTCGCATTAAGGCGGAAATAGTTTAAAACAAAACTGTTTTAAAATTAAAATTGTTTTATGTTAAAACGTGGTTTCTGGCAAGGAACTTGAAACATCAGGAAGTCTTAGTAATCACCAATGAGACAATACAGCTTGGAAACACATATTATACAACTATAATATTAGAAAATAATCATTGTGTTATAATAATAGGTACAAATGTCGTATTACTGAGTATTATACGGTTTACTTAAAGATAATTATAACATAACTTTTACATTTGTCATTAAATTACTTTTAACGATTAAATTGAAGGCAAGTATAAATAATATGTGTGCCATAATTCAAATATAGTATGAACTTTTTTTTTTTACATTTTTATGCGAATTATATCGTGTATTGTCAGCTGACTTTATACATTTTTCGTAGATTAAAAATAACTTGCCTCTAAAAAAAAATTGATAAAATGGGTTGAATCACTTGAATCGAGTTAAAAATAATATATTAAATTGTATTGAAGAACGAGAACAAGTGTTTATTTATACTATGATTTTAATTTAATAAAGTATAATATGTTAAATTAATATTTTTACCGTGATGAAAATTGTATTGAAAGTCAGTTTTAGTTGTTTTATTTATAGATAAGTATATAATTTTGAATTCATAACGTAACGTATGCGATTATAGTGTTAATTATATATATTTTTTTATTTCACATCGTAAAATGATGTACCAACATTTGACAAATTCTTTCTTAAAATAATTTTATCAGTATATTTATATTATCTAAAGTTTGAAATTTACAGACCATACATTGCCATAATATTAAAAGAAAAGATTTTGTATGAGGTTCGAGTTTTATGCTACACACAATGTACCTATGTAAATTACGAATTTAAACACATCATTTAAAAAAATGTAATGTAATTTATAAACTTAATAAATAAAATTTGATCGCACACATAATAAATTAGTCTTCTATAAAATTATAAAAAAAATACATGTCTTAATAGGTACTAAATCTACAAATTATACTTATTATACAATAATAATAAAACTAAGACATTAATTATTGTATTATATTGAAATTTTATTAAATTTAATGGTATAGCAGATTAACAGCAATGCCGTTTAAGTTTTTATATTACACATCATAATAAATGTATTAAATTAATAACAAAAAAACCTTAATTATTTTAACTGTTGCTAATTTGATAAATTATAATTTATAAAAAATAATTATTTTAATGTGGAATAGAATACAGTGAAGTCTTTGCTATAATTTTTGACATCATAGATTATTATTTTTAATCCATAAGTGAACGAAAACTTTACGTATAAAAATATTGAAAAAGCATTAAACGTTCAAACATTTTTGTTTATAGTAATTATACAAAATGGAGTTTCTATAAATTTATACTTTTTTAACTTCTTCTAAAACATTTTATCGCACATACTTGAAAAACTAAACATTATGTATTTATGAAGTTTTTTTTTATATACTCTTATACCTGAAGTTTGTGTGTATAATGTATATGGATACATTTTCAATGGAAAAGGTTTTAAAAATATGTCCCTTTACAAACTCCACACAATATTACAATAGGATAAAAGTTTTTCAACAAGAGGATAATATCAACGAAGAAAATAATAAAATCCAAGTAATTTCATATAAGTAATGCAATCTAAAATGATTAAATTAAACTTCCACCGAGTGAAATTAAACGCATATATTATAATGATGTTCTTCCGGTTTATCAAAAGTCATTTTTGTCAAAATTGTTTTAAACAATTATTTCGACCACACAGTAGTTATTACCTCTGAAAAACATTCTTTGTTTAGTTTAACAAAAAAAAAAATAAGTTTTACGATAAAATATGCTACGTGTTCAAAGTACGAGATGCTGGGTTTAAAATTTAAATCTAAAATTTAATATTGCGAGATAGCCCTTTGCTAAAACCCGTATACCTCTATTGTGCACTACTTGGTTATTCAAACTTCATTTCCACGTCGTGGTTGTTCGTTTTAAACTCTGCCTCGTCCGTGGGCCGTCAAGAGAGAAGGGGGGGGGGGGGGTGAGAGTTTGGATATTTCTATTGCCGTTTTTGATTTATTTAAATTCGTTCGCTTTTTTCGCCGGTTTATATCCGTCCGAATATTATATAATATGTATTATATGTAGTCACGTTTATTTTCGACAAACCCATTTCAATACAGGAAAACGTAACGAATAAACAAATGAAAAAACAAAACAAAACGTAAACGTAAAAATAACACCATTATTATGTTGTAAGCACTAAACAAGTCATTTAAAAGTTCGAAACGATTTTACGCGTATTTTAATTGCCAACAAAACAAAAACGTACACGTTCGACTATTATATATTATACAAAATGCGAAGTGAATATTTAAATCGGTTTTGTACAATACATTTTCGATGTTATATTAATTTTATAACATTAACAATATTATCATCAATATTATTGCCTTGGTACATTATGTTTGTTGAATGTTTTAAAATGTACATAGTATAGCAAATAAGTGTAATAATATATAAATATATATAATATAATATAATATATAAACATTGAATAAACATAAATACAATGCATATTATATTATTATAAACAATACGAACAAAAAATAATACTTGTTTGCTATTTATTATTATCATATTAAAATAAATGTACTGATTAAACACATATTTCGTATTTATATGATGTGTGTTTTGTATGGTAAATTATATTATATTTGAGTTCCATAAAAAAATAACCGAACAAAAACAGTGACGTAAAATCCATATACGTGAATAACAAAATTACAAAAACAACTATATAATGAAATAATAGCGCAAGTAAATATAACGTCAGTTTTGTCGTGCAAATGTTTAATTATAAATAAATCAATAATGTCTATGTATATATCATATATGTATACGAATTTTAATGTTTATGGTATTATATTATTATATAAATTTAAAATGTTCGTATGAACTGTTATATCGCTGGTTTTTGACACACAATAAAACTGTGACACCGTCATGGGGTTCGATTTAGATTAAACACTATCCTCTGAATAGTGGTGCTGCGTGAAAGAATGATGTATATTCTTGCACAGCAATATTTTTAATCATTTTAATATTTTATTATGTACAATATTATGCTTTTTCTCGGTTTACAGGGTCAATGTTTTCTCTACGAATAAAGCCGTTATGCTCGACTAATGGTTTCCCCAAAACGGCTGTTCACATTATAACACGTAATGTATAACTGTCTAATACATATTATATGCCTATTGGTATTATATCCTGTTAATAGGTCGGTATACCTATACAATGCAGAGGGTACATCATGATTCGTTATTAATTAATTAAACACAAAAACCACACGTCAGACCCTGATACAATCAGCATCATAACATGCGTAACTATATGAAATTGAATTTAATCGTTTTGTGATATTCATGATAATAATTATTTTGTATAATAGTATAATATAGTAGTCCAATGATTTGTTCCTTTGTAATTTCATAAAACTTTGGGTTTTGTTAAATATATTGGTCATTTTTGTTCTACTTCACGTTTTAATAAATTGAACAGAACACTTTGTACTCACTACTCTTTTATAAACATATTATTTTAAGCCATATTACATAGTATTTCAAATGTTGACAATTTTAAAAATATAATTTACAAAATGTGGTATGCATACTATTAAACATTAAAATCCGTTAATAAATGATAAATAGTAAATACTATGACTATATGATTATGAATAAGCATTATTCAATTTAGGTTCATGTATTATAGATCAAATATTCATCTTATATATTTTAATATAGTTTTAATATTCTAGTTATTTTTAAATTAACCGAAAAAGTTAAGTTATTATAACGGCCAATTAATCTAGTTCAGTAATTGTAGGATATAGAATTAACTAGAACTAACTAATTAAGTTAAAAAGTTTGAAAAAAAAGTTTAAATTCACCTTTGAATTCATATTTAATTTAGAAAACTAGCGTAATAACGTGTAGGTTTTGTATTTATTATGATAATTAATAATTACGATTTCACTGTTAATACTAATATTTATTATTTTGTTGTACTATAATAATAATGTGCACATGATAGATTCAGGAAAATAGGGACTTAAATAATTTATAACACAAGTTTTTATATTTAAAATTAATGAGAAATATTTTATATTATATGCGTTTATTGCGTGACACATTACATAATGGTTTTGTATTAATCTTTTTAGTTTTTATACTTCCATTTCCAGAGATTGATTTTCTTAATATTTTCGTTTGATTATTTTCTTATTGTTAGCAATATCGATCTATAGTTTATCTGGACTTTTAATAAGAACGAAGCGGTGAATATAATCATAATCATTCGTTCGGCGACGAATATGGCGCGCGGACAATGGAATTTTGATGGTCGTACAAAATAAAATAACTGGATTATATATTATATTTTTATTTTTAATAAATAATATTCCATTTACCTAGTCATTTCATTCGTATGATCCAACCTGACGCCCAACTAAATTATCACCATTAAAACATTAAAAGGCTATGTTCATGTTGCTTTAACATTTGACTGATCTATCCCGAGAATATCAAGTAGAAAACCATCAGTATTAAGTAATATATTATGTTACAGACAATGATGATAATATTAAAAACTGTCATTAATAAATATAAGCAACAATTAATTTCCTTTTTATATAGCATTATTTTTATTTCTACTCCTTTTTGATAATGTCTAATAAATAAATTATTTAGGAAATTATACTTAAAATATGAATATTAATTAGGCAATATGATCAATGTCTAATGTTTCTTAAACATTACGTGATAATAAAGGTGCACATTTTTTTTATACAAAATAAATTCATGCAGGAAATATTATTATAGTTAAAATTAATTTTTACATAGCACATTATACTAAATATAGCATATTTTAAATTGTATATATTTTGCAATAAATTTTTTAAAATATTGTGATCATGCTGTGATACTATCTAAAACCGCTATTTCCAAAATAGTTATCCCATTTCGTACTAAACAAATATTTGCGTAAACATATTCATTGAATATCGAAATAGTTAAGAGATTACATAGAAACGTTGATAAAATTTGTTATATAATAGCAGAGGCTTTGACAATTTACATAATTCCTAGAAAATATTTATATTTTATAATATAATGATTCTTCCACAATATTGTAATAAATGTAAAATTATATATTTTTATCCTAACTCGAATAGGGCTAACGTCTCAGCCTTTCTAGACACTTTCCACGAAGAGTATTTATTTCCAAAATATTATCATCATTGGCGGTAAGATAACGATATATAATATCATATAAAACGTACGTAAATCTAACCCATGTGAACTTTAGATACCAGTAAATTGATTTTTCGATAGTATATTATTATGTACATATTTATAAATAAAATTAACCATAGATAAGATACTTAGAAAATGTTATTTCCGAGATTATTTAAATAAACAAACTACAATCAACGTTAAAGTTTTTACATTTTTCGTTTCCTTTGTTAAAAAAATTCTTAATAATCAGTTAACTATAACTGCATATACCTAAGTATTTTGTTAGACTTACCAATGGACACTACTCAGATTTACTTTTAATGATTAGTAATTAAACTTTATAGCCTAATGAGAAAAGTTTAAATTTATCGTTACGTTAATAAACAACAATATCAACAAAATCCAAAATTCGATTACAAATCTTTTGTTACTTAAAAAATAATATATATTATAATATGATACTATACCTGCATCATGTATTTAAAACAATATGAAAGTAATACCACTTTCAATGTTACAATATAATATAATGTCTCTTTGATCGATAACTTTTTATTATTAAAATGTTGACCATAACGTTTCTGTATTTTTATCCAACCAATAAATTACTAAATTATTTATTCGAATTTAATAAAAACAAAATTAAAACGAAATAGTAATCATATTCTTTGTTTTAAGTTCAAACGATTTTTAACAACGGCATATTTCAAGTTTTATTTCTCGTATTAAAATCCTGGGTACTTATAATACATGGTATATATGTCGTTTATGATGGCATTTGATATCTCGTAGAACAATTTTCCAATGGTTTGTGTTAAATTGCTATTGCGTGTTCACTATTCTTGCAGGGAAGATAAAACGCATTCTTTTTTATGACAACTTTATTACATATCCAGCATTATTTATTAAGCTTGTGAGTAAATACACCAAGAATAAAATAAAATTTCGGAGCTTTGATAATTCGATCACTTTAATATTATATTTTAATCACCAGTCACACTAACATTGAAACTAATTTCTAGAGTTTTTAAAATAAACTTCAACCGTCGACCAATCAACTAAGACATTTAAATTATAACGCGCTTAGCAAAATTAATATTATATCGAGTAGATTTATTCACGGTATTCATAATACCGTTTTTTTAATGTTTGAAATTAATCACACTTCAAGTATATAGTTTTTATTAAGGTTTTATTGAATTCATCTTAAAATGCTGTTAATAATTAAAACTAATTAACTAATAAACTAGTATACTTATAAGTCAAACGGCAACATCGTTCGTTGTTGGTTCATTTTTAATACTATACGTACAAAATAAATAATAAATTAATTCACAATTATATAGATATTTTTTAAATATGGCATACTATATTACTATGCTTAGATTAAAAACTAGCGATTTATAATACCTATTATATTTTGTAGTTGAAAATCATAAATTTAATTAAAAACACAGTGTGTCTTGTGAAGATTTACTGTGGTTTAAAACGGTGGATTAGTCACTTTATTCTACCACTTTATAGTTGATTTTATAATATATACCAGGGTAGTTTAATTTAACAATAAACGGGTTAAAGAAATAATTTTACCCGAAAAAAACATAACAGTATTTAGAGTAAATACAAAAGTTAAGATTTTCTTTTGGTAGTAAGTTTGTAATAATTGTTCGTTTGTATCGATTCATATTAAAACGAATTTTCTATGCACGCGTCTATAATAATTCAATGATGTAATTTATCTATGTGAAATCTACTCATTTATGAACAAATTACAAATATCATGGGCTCTGAGCCAAAAGGTGTTTTTGAATTTATAAAATTGTTCAGGGTAGAAATACAGTTAAAACTTCAAACAGTAATATTATATTATTTCCCAATGAATGATTTATAATGATATAAACATTAACAAAGTTGTTCTGCGTTGAGTATTAAAATTTATTTTTGTTTTGAAAAAAACTTAATTTAAAAGTAAAAGTAAAAATGTTAGCTAAGAACCAAAAAGTTCTATAGGTAGAACTTATAGTTGTTAATATATTGTATTCCCTTGGAATTTTTTTGTTCTGAATTAATAAAATTGTATGTTTATAGTATGACGAATACGTCAACTTTAAAATAATAATTTATACGGTACTGGCTACCGTTAATTATACTTATTTAAAATTTATAAATTATGAACCAAATATAGCATTTTTGTTTTTAGGTGGCAAATAAAACTATAAGTCTTCAACGTTATATGAAAAAAAATAGGTAAGTAATGAAGTAATAACTAATAAGTAAATTGTGAGAACTAAATGAAGATGTGAGTGATATGATGTTAAATGTTAAAATCAAATCATATTATAATTTATAGTACCTAGGTACTATTAATATTTATAAAATTTGTTACTTTGTTTATATATGTATTTTGATTAGTAATAACTAGTGTACTATCATATTATAAGTAGTGTATATGACACGGTCAATACGTAATAGTACTGTTTGGTTATCAATAATTTATTTTGTCTCTAAATAAAACTTTTCTGGTTTAACCGTATAGTTAGAACTAAAAGATGCTATTTAGCCACTAGATCAACAAGTTAGTAAATTGTATTAATTTAGCACGTTTTAGTTCTAACTATACGGTTAAACCAGAAAAGTTTTAGTTATAATTGGCTTACATACCTAGTTATTATTACTTGTTTGTGAGCTTGGATTATAGAGTATTGATAACTAAACCTATTAGATTTTAAAACCAATTAAGAATTTTTTTTTTTCTAGTTTTGATATTATTATAGCCTACGCCATGAATATATTATGCGTTTTAATAAATGTTACTGTGGTTAGTACGCGACAATGAAATTATAACGTGAAATAAGCCTTAAGATATCGATTTTTACACTCTTGCAACTTTTTTCACTCAACTTGCGGCGTGATATTTTTTACGGTACGTGGTAATTGTACCCACAACGTCAAGAAATTATTTATTGTGATTTTTTTTTTTTTTAATATAAAAATCTGGTATTTATTACAGCCCACTTGGTAAGGATTATATAAGTCCCAGGAGATTAGTACCAAGTATTTTGCTACTAAAATGAATTTATTTTGATTTATTGCTTTGAAAATATGTGCGAAGTATTATTAATAAACGTTTATAGCTGTTTAAAAAAAAACCCCATAAATTCTATCATTTCTATACATAGGTACACAATACCCGTACAGTATCTATATATAATAATATAGTATCGTTTTCGTCGAGGTAGCAAAACTCAAGTGATTAATTTTATAAATCATTTTTCAATGAAATCTTAAATTATTGTGATATTAATTGCTATAGTCCACTGATAACCTTGCAATTATTGTGTAGACTGTGTAGAGATTTCGGTTAAAATTGTCGGGAGTAAAAGAGGGTCGACTTTCATAATATTTATTACAATATTTTTAAACATTACACAATTTGTAATATATCAGTAAGTTATGTAAGTAATATATTATATTATAAAGATAATAGTGATTCTACACCGTCAATTATTACCGTTTTTGGCACGTAAAAATATTTATTTATTTATTTTTATTTTTGTTTTAAACCACTTAGTTATTAGTATACAATCATGATGATTGAAGACTAAATAAATAAATAAATAATAATTAGTGACCTACAAGGCACGGAATTTAGGACTTAAACGATTACAGAGAAATTCAAAATATGAAATTTTATTCAACAAATTTGAAAGACACATAATTGCAAATATTTAGTTAGAATGGGATGAATAATCGCCGAATATTTCTGTAAAGGAGTGGGGTCACGAACACTTTCTAAAACTTTTGGCTGGACGAAGTTCTCATAGCCAGACACCTCTCCCCCAACATCCCCGCGCCACCCGATAACCGCATACGGACAAGTCGCAATACGCGGTCACGTGTTTAGTATAATAATAATAATATATTATACCTGGTAATATTTTAATTCGATTTCAAACCGCGATGCCATCGATGGAACGCTAGCGTGTCCCTGTGCAGCAGACCGCGGAACGTCGAAACGTGTACCTAGTACTTACACCTACCTACCAACTACCCCCAAATATGCGCTCGCTTACGATCGTCGGTATAAATTATAGGAGATATTACAACAACAGTAATAATAATAATAATAATAATAATAATAATAACAATAATAATAATATACCGCAGTGTACGATATGCGTACACGTACACTAGTATACGTAGGTAATATACGTCTACCTCGGGCGCATAAACATTTCTCATAAATTAACGTATATTTCACGCTCGCGCGCGCGTGGTAGTCAAAATAAACAAGTTTAAATAATTAATACGTGTCCCGCCGAGAGCATAGATACAATAATAATATAATAGAAATAATAGAAATATAATACAATATCGTATTATCGTATGTGCTGAATTATTATATAGGTATCGTAGCCGTGATGATATCGTGACGTGTTTTCGTACCGGTAATGCCAGAAATTCGAAAAATTTGACAAATGAATCCCTCACGTATATATCATAATACAATCTCACATTATATTATAATATAATAGTAAAAAATAATAATAATATGTCGCCCCACGGGAAACGCGTAAATCTAAAACGAAAAAAAAACCTATTGTCATCGAGTCGCGTCCGTTCCAATTCGAAAAATATAATAACAATATTACTATAACATAATAATATATACGCGCATATAGGTATACCAATATATTATACGCAGAGTGTCGGATACCATTATGCGATATATTATTTTTATAATATAAAACACACATATACTTCGTGCGTTATTATTATTATTATTATTTTTTTTTTGTTGTTGTTCGTTCCCTTCTCGTTCACGTTTTGTTTTTCGGTCGTTTATTAATTGCACATAAGTACCAAACTCCCAAACATACATACATACATACATATATATATATTCATATACTATATAGGTACTGTATAATAATATAATATCTATATAACTGCGCGCGCTCACACACATATTATATTAAGTATGCGGGTAAAAAAAAGTATCAAAAAAAAAAAAAAGGTCGCATAACCGTTTTCCACGGGACGTTGGTCGCCAAATGGTTCGCCGTGTCGCCGTCGTCGTAGTCGTCGGTCCCGAGTCTTGAACCGTAAACCGTATTCAATTAGCGGTATTAAAAGCGCACGGGAAATAAAAGGGTCCGTCCCCGGCCAACTATAACGTGTGTGTATTGTGTGTGTGTATATATTTATATATATATGATATACATTCGCGTATATGACACACGCCTAAAATACGATTTCGGGGTGGAATTTAACACACACACACACACGATGTTTATTACGTACAATACGAGCTTTTAATTCGGACCGGCTGCTGCGGCGTACATGTTGGTATATTATGCCTAAGCTCTCCCGATCCATTCACGTCCTTTGTATAATAAATATCAGTGCGGAATGATTAATAATAATCTATAATAATGTGGGTAAACATGGTTTTTTGTTTTTCTTTCTCCTGCAAGTTGATTTTAAGTATTAATTTATTATTTTATATTAACCGATAATCATTTTTATTCAATAAAAAGATGGTTTTTTAACTATTGGGTATATTATAGTGATACTGTGATATGTATTAACATAACGAACTTTTGGATCTCAATGAAATTTATGGATTTAATGATTCTTCAAGTTGATAAAAATAATGGTAGAAATATTTCATTTCAACTTCATTGGTTAACATATACATATAGGTACAAGTGGTTGCCATAATACTTGTTTCACTTAAACAAAGAGGGTCTTGTAAAGGCTGTGTAATTTCTCAAAAAAAAAAATTAGCCGTTAAATTCATTGTAAAAATTGTGTTAAAAACATTCTTATTGAATAGTAAAAAAATAAATTATTAAGTTTAAGTATGGTAAGTAAATTTTTAAATTTTTTTAAAAAAATCATTCTATATACTTGTAAATTAGTAAAACGCTTAAAAATAATTTGATATGTTAATCATTAAACAATAAATAAGTTAAAATCTTGATAAATAATTGCATGATATAGTATAATTTCTATTATTATTATTATGAGACAAATTTTGTATTAATGTAGAAAAAAATATCGTGTAATATATACATCGTGTACTTATATGTATACTAATTGATTCTAATTTAGTACTTATTTACTATACTCTTATAGCTTCTATAGTTAACGTACATTTATATAATGATACTTTCTAAGTTTTCAATTATCTCCGCCCCTATTTAAAAATGCTGTCTACGCTTATCATATTATTCAATAAATTATTGTATAAACGATCTCTACTACAGAGTCTCAACGGCAGTTTAGAGAAACTAACGGTTCAAGTACTTATACAGACGGTCTCTTGACTGAATTTTTAATCGCTCTGGTCGGAGTTTCTCACCGGAAGTACGTTTTTCTAAATCTATGTGTTTGTTGTTCAAACTTTCCTCACCAGAAAATTTACAGAAGTCATCTCCGCAGGCAGAGGAGATTAAATGTTAAATATTATACACTCGCTATAGACACGTATATAACGCGCCTGCCATCAGAGAACGTCTTGTTAGCGAGGCACGTAAAAGTCGTAACATTTCGAATCTGGAGAACGGCCAAATGCTGATCCAAGTAGCGCTTGAAAAAAAACATCTTATGGTTAAATTTACAATCAATATATTTTCGCCTGAAATTAAATACTGATATTATATGAAACGCGAGATAGGTGGTGCAGTTTATATTATATCGAACTTTTTAATTTATTTTTTAACCCGACTTTGATTAAATGAAATAAATTATTTTCATTTTCCCCTCTAATATATTATTGCATAATTTTATATTATCATTGACGTAATGTAGAAATATTGTTTTATTGTTTAATTAAATACAATATTATGAATAATTATGATGAACGCTATTGTATTTAGAATGATAGAAGGTGAACAAATCTAGAATAAAATATTCATGGAAATAATATCGGTCTTCAAGGACGCTATATATTTCTTTATGCCCGTGTCTCACAACCTGAATGATGTAACCGTACTAAATTGACCTATAATTTATTTTTTCCAAATTTGTATTTACTTTTTATATAATTGTATAATTATATTTTTTAATTATTATATTATTTAATTATTGTACTCATACATATATATATTGTAAAAAAAAGTATATATAATAAAAACAACAAAACCGTTCTTTTTTTCAGAAATTTAAAATGTGAATTTAGTAATTTAAGAGTGTACGACTATTGTAGAGATAACGCATATTATAATCTGCAGTGGTTTCGTAATAATTATATTATAAATTATAATGTTTTGGTTTATAATATTCTCTGATATTTTTATATATAAAAATTTAACAAATGATTTATCACGTTCAGACAAACCGCATAAACTTGAAATATTCAAGACAACCAAGGCATTCACTCAAAAAATAACAAAAAAACATAATAAATTCGAGAAGATAGTGCAGTATAATATCTATAGAGTTTAATATAGACACGGTATCCACGAAAAACACTATTATTTATTGTTTTTACTTTTAAATTTAGCTTTAGTTTTTATGAAGACATTTTTTTTTTACACATCAAGAATCTCGACTTTTCCCATACATTTTATTGAGAAATATTAACAACAAGGTCGTTTTTTATGTCTTTTCGGAAAAATGTTTGTTATGCTCGAATCGTCGACAAAGTTTTTTTCTTAAAATAAAACTTTCAGTTCTATGTCCTATAAATTTTTTTCTACCAACGTATACTCAGAATAGTAAATTATAAGAAAACTATAACAAGTCATAATAACGTCCTTAAAATAACATCGAAACTAACTAATACAAATGATGATATACGGTTGGATTTAATTATTTTCAAAAATATTTTGAAACAAAAATCAGAAAAATAAAATGATTGTTTACTAAAATCTACTGAAGTTGGATTTGACTGAGGCGCAAATAAACTCGGAGTAATGAAATATTTATTTAACTCAAGTAATTTTATAATAACACGACTGATGGTTTTTTAGACCTTTTTAAGACACTGCAACAGCGAGTGTGACAGTTACACTTTCAATGACTTTATGCACTGCACGTGTTAAACAAATTCTCTCTGTTCGTCTTTGACGGCTTCGGGCAAGCTCCTAATGAGTTTGAATAATTCAAAATTCTGACGCTATTTTTCACCCTTTCATTCGAAGCGCATTCCGACGTCACCGTAGGGTGTTCGCTCTCGTTGACGAGCTTAAACAATGACCAATAACAATAATACCTCCCCTCCCTCTTGTCGTTCAGAGACTTGTTTCAGAACTGCGGACAGGCTAAATCAAATAAATTATACGAAAGTGGAGAATCTGACCTTTTCTGACGGCAATGATATAATAATACATGACTGCTGGGTTTTGTAAAGTATTCGAAATGTCAAATCGTTAGTTTCGATTACAAAGAGCACTTGGGTTTTTGTTCCACGTTATACATATTGTGCGAACATCATTTAAAAACTAACGGCTGATGGTTGTTTTTTCATAAAATATCCGTCCCTTCAGCTTGTTACGGTATGAAACACACGATTTGTGTCGAGTTAAAATTAAGTCGAACACGTGTCAGGGACTGATGTTCATAGGTGGACCCTTTTAAACCGACAATAATCATAATTTTATTGCATTGACATCAAAGGGACCGCGTAGTTTGGTAACATCGACCAATAGACTGTACAAAACGATACAAAAAAAAAAAAAAAAATTGCTAAAAATAATAAAACATACTATTATGCATAATATGTATATAATATTATAAAATTGAAACTATACTTGTAGGATGATTTAATTACACATCTAACCTTAATTAATTAATATTTATAAAAAGTACGAAAAATATTGAAATTAACTTATATATATTGAATTAAAAATAATATATAATATTCAAAAATGAATAAGTTTTCGTTTTACATTCATTTTAAAATCAGCACGTTTTAATAACCACGTCTTTTTTACAAACAATACATAATAAAATATTAACAAACAATAAAGGATTCAATGCTACTGAATAAAAATATAATTTTAATAATATAATGAAATAGTGTAATCTTTAAAGCTGGTTGCATTAACAGATAAAAATGTCTGTATGGAGTCTATCTACTTAAGTTGTTTTTATATAGTTGTTTCTTATTTATAAATAAGCTCAGGAAATTCAGCTTGGACTTAAGATGTGCGCATTAACTGAAGTGACGTATAAACGATTTCTACTGTATGGTGTATATAAAAGATGCATATCAACTTTTCGCTTCGGAAAACTGCACCATAATAGTGACGAAATAGACGTTGATGTCTGACTGCATGGATGACGATAGTGGTTTAAATAAAAAGTAGGTACTACTAAATCAAAAATGCAGCAATAAGTCGACAGGTAAAAATCTGCCAAGGATTAAAAACAATTATTTGGACCATTTGATTTTAATGGTTTTTTTCGTATTTCGATTACCGCAATACATAATAATAATACTCGTATATCACATTTATATGCATTATGAAAGTTTGAGCGCACATCTTTTTTTCACGGGGCGAGAGATGCGCGCAAACGACAGACGCTCTTAAGTTTTTTGCCTTAATAGTGTTCATTCGTTGTGGTACAATAAATACGCGAAGGCGACGATATAAACAGAATCTTTAAAGTTGTCATGTCCTAAATACGGGAAATTTATCTGGTGAAGCTGTTAAACTTTTTTCCGTCTATATTCTTGTGAAATTCAATCCCAGGTTATTTTCTAATCCTTAACATTTCAAAGTTATTATATATTATTATTATTAATGTATATGTGGTGCACATCATCGTTAATTTCACAGCAGTTTTCAGAGTATATCGATTTACAAAAACAGACGATGTTCCACTTGATTGTAGAAATCAACGTCGGAAACAAATCAAATGCTGGTCATGACGCAATCGCGCTGAGTGATGCATATATCGAAATCGTACAAAAGCAATAGTAAATACTTAAGCCGATTCTGTTAAACGATCTTGCCCCTTTGCACCCTTTGCTGCATTGGCATGTTTTGCTGGAAAACGGGGATTATCAAACAACAATCAAATCAAGTATAATATCTCAGAGGTCGAGATATGGTGCTCAAACATTCTTAAACTACACGCCATGGTAATGAAATTATGAAATTCTTTTGGTCTAACTTATTGTGGTTATTATATTAGTATAAATTCATAATATGTAACATTCAAATATATACTATACATAATACTGTGTACAGATTTATACAACTATATAAAAATAATATACTTGGAACATGAAAATATTTAAGAGGCCATCATTTGGTCTTCAATTGTAAAATATTATGTTGGAAGTTATTTTGGTTAAAATGTTAACTTCGAATGCGTATTTTCATCAAAATAGCAGTAAAATTATCAGCGACTTAAAATCATATACTTATACCTCAATAAATCATTAGCCTTCTTAAAATTGTAAATTCTCTTAACTCGTTAAAAAAAAATAAAATGTATATATATTGTATAATCCTTTAGCAGCGCCTATTTAAGGAAATTGAGCCACATATTAAGATTACAATTAAATTGTTTCAATCAAAATTCAAAAATAAATTCAAATGCTTAAGAACTTACCATCGACTTTGGAGGTAGCTCCAATTAAACAATATATTAATAAACTTTCAACAAATCATTCGACCGAATGAAACATGCAAACGTGTGAATCTCTATCATCTTTTAACAATAAGCTTACCCTTCATCAGCTCAAATTTAAACTCACAAGAAAAATGTATATACAAAATAAGAAAAAAGAAACTAATAGGTGTCAATCATTACTTCTATCGGATAACTTTTATTTTAATTTAATAATAATCATATTATGATTATTATAAGTAGTAGTATTAGTAGTTATAATAGTGTTATAATCTCAATTAATTACCCATTGATTATTATCATACAATAAATTTTGATGAGATAAGAAATATATTATTACATTCTATAACTAAATTTAGTTGACCAACTCTCGGAAACTTTAAATTTATGGTAACGAGAAAAAAAATCGTAATAAGGTTCAATAAATATGCATGAAAATTGGTAGTTCATAACTTAACTATAGACTCCATTCAATCATAATATTACTATTATATCAAATAATTATGTATAAGAATTCAAAAGAATACCTTCTAATATGTACCTGTTTTGCCTATATAATACGCCGCATTACTCATTAAGTTACCAAGTAAAACGAATTATTATGACGGTCGAACGAAAATTGACTACGCTTTTTGATAAATTTAAATAATGTACGTCGGTATAAGATGAATTTATTCTAGCCGTTTTTGGAATACATACATACCACGTCCCCAAAACTCTTGTCGACAAGCACTTCAGTTATTTCGACTCGAGTTATTGTGAATATATGAACTCACGCTTTCGACGACGATTGAAGACAAAAATGAATATTGCATTCGAAAGTACACCATCCGTAATATTATAATCATATTACTATTATGTGCCGGAGGAGTTTTAACTTCGTATGATTTGCACGGAAAAATAAGCCATACTAACATAATACATCCAACAAGGAATACCAGTTGACATATTTTCTCAAAACCTCCTAGGCATTTTTTCGGGACGACTATTATGAGCACGGCATACGCGTACATAATATTATTATTATATAATCTATAAGAATAAAAAATTTGATTATAATATACATATGAATATATGATCATAACAAAAAAGGGTTGTGAGTTAGTTTGGATACGTTTGTTGCTGTAAACTTTTAACGGTTTTAATCTCGCCGCGATTCAATCTCATAACATGATAGTATATTATATTTTTAAATAAGCGTGACATGTGTGGGTATTTTTGTTAATTTATGGTGTCATAAAATTCAAGAACTTTGAATGCTTACAAAAAAAAAAAATATGTGAATAGTCTTTCCTATATTTTTAAATAAATGTAAGTAAAACATACGAGGATCCATCAATTTTGAAAAGTTTCATTGTATAAGTATAACCTTTTTCCTACTGTTTTTCTTGGAATTTACAGATTTTTACCAATCCAAAGTAAAAACTAGATTGAATAGCGGAGTTCATTTTCCGTTACGAAATGTGATGACAAAACACACTACACACCATTGTAACACCTATACGTAACGGACTTACCGACTATAATAATAATGTATGATCATTACATTTTTGCTGAGTAATAAATATTATCACAATGTGTGTACGGTTTTGCTTCATTTATTTTTCTAATAACTTATAAAGCACTGAATAACTTTTAATGTTCAATAGATGAATTTCAATACAATAGTACAAAAATATTCGTATTCATTATTGGAATGTATATGGCGTTTGATTTTCTTTTTTTCATTATTTTTTGATACTAATATAAATATTACAGAACGAAAAAAATGTAATTTCAACAATTATTACTCTGGTTTTTATCTAATGGAAAATATTATCCGCTCCAATTCGAATCTTGTCTGATTGTAAACGGAATACATGGTCTACCAAAATATTGTAAATAACATAAATATTGAATAACAGAATGGAATCTATTATTATACGCACATATTGATCACTATTTGGATTTCAAATTATTATGTCTTTTTTTTTCTTTTGGCGTATTCGGAATAAACGCATATATAATATGTGGGATGCAAGCTTGTTTGTATTTTTGATCGGGAATCTATCGAATATAAAATTAAATATGACCATCGCATATATTATAGGTTCACATGCATGGAGTTCAATAAAATTCGAAATTGAGGAAAAACGTTTACATATTATTGGAAAGTGTTTTGTCTCATCATGCATACTAGCATACTATTTTAAAACAAATACTTTACTCTTATTATATATAACGCATGTCTTTCATAGTGATGCTAAAAGGTACCTAAAAAGTTATTTAATAAAATGGTCTTACAACAATAAATTATGATCGTAGTAAAAGAAAAATTATAAAAATTCGATATGTCAAAAGTGTAACAACTAACTCCGCTCTCCCTTATATGTCAATTTATTGAATATTTATAAATATAAATAATAATGTGATAATGTTTAAATAATAAATATATTATATTAATTTGAAATATTTAATAACGAAGTATATTGTACTAATGCTTTGTGAATTATTTAAAAAGAAACTATATTTTATAAAGTATTAAAATATAACTAAAGTTCTATGACTAATTTTTATTTGTTTTAAAATAATATTCGACGAAAAATGCATTCATCTGTGCTTTTCGTGAATATTTAAAAAAATACTAACTCTTTTAAAATTAACAGTTTTGGTTTTTGATTGAGGAAGTATTTTAAATTATAATATATTTACTGAAAATATAATATTTAGGCATAGAATTGTTAATATTGTTATTAGTTTTGGTATTTCATCAATTTTAGACATACTCGTAATACAATTCTGCATGTTATTCAGCGTTTTATACAATTTAATTATCTTAATTATATTATTTTATATTATATTAGCTATATTGTATACAATAGTTAATAGCACACTCTTTGATAAAATATATTTTAGTTACTTAAATAGCAGAGTCCATGGATTCGGTTTACTCGTCTTGGCCGAAATCCAAAAGTTAAATAATTATTTTTTTTTTTTTGTAATTTCAGCGTTCAGACTTAAATCAGTTATACGGGGACATACGACAACATTGGTTATTTTTCGTAAACTAAGTAAATTTATAATTTGTCTCCGATGTATTTATAGCAATATAAATTAATAATTTTTTTAATTATTATTGCGTCTTGTATTTTAATTTTTAACTAGTAATTCGACGAAGTGGAAGGAAAGAAGACATGCGATAGCTAAATGACTTGTTTAATATATTTTTTTTTAAACAAATAAATATACTCAAAATACCACAAGTTGTGTATCTATGTTATTATAAAAGTTATAATATCATTATCTGATATTTATGCTCATATCTTTAGAAATAAGCAACAAAATTATTTTTTGATTTGTCTTCAACTATAAAAGTGTTATTACAATGTTTGCAATATTCTTATTTCTCGATTTCATGTCACCTATATCAGTAAAATTATGGGTTTTAATCAACGTTTTCATTCTTAAAACTAAAGATATGAGGATATCTGTACTCCAATAACTGTGCACAGAATAAGAAGATCTTTTGTGTTTTTGTTATTGTTATGAAAACTCTCTCGGGGCAAATAATTCATTGGGACACGGTAGCGCACAAGACCTACTACATACAAAAAAACATACTCTCTCTACACACACACACACATACACACACATATATATATATTTAGGTATATATATTATATACATTATACAGATTCAACAAAGTGAGAAAATACGAGTGAGAAAGAAAGAAGAGAGCGCAGTAGAATAAGTAGCAAAAGCCGGATTTTGCACGAATTTGTTTCATGCACCATCTTTCTCCTCTCATTCACCCCCTTAACTAACCACCACCCGATGCTCCCTTCTGCCATCGATAAGAACGTAACGGTCAGATTTTATCCCTGGCCCCACCGCCCCCGAGGGTACTTCCCCCTTCCCAGACAACTTCATCCTACCTCTCGTCTCCTCGAAGTTCACTACCTCTTTTCCCTTACTCACTTCCAGCCATCCATAGTGTTGAACTTATTTTATGACTTTATCGATTCCACAAGCTCTCTGTGTGTCGTTTTGCGCCACACTCCACCGTTTCTTCTCTAGACCCCCCCCTCACCAACCCTTCACGATCTTCTCTCCTACGGATACAGCTTTATACTTCCATACACGATTACTTTCGACACACAATTGCACTTACACATACAATCACCCTTCTCTTCTACCCTATGACCATTCTATATTTTCGAAAGACGTTAATGGCCATCGTTTACAGAACGTGTGTAGACCAGAAAAAACAGAGAAACACCAGATTATGATCGGGCAAGATGATCTTTGGGAATAAATTCGTTCATATTGCTTGTTGTTTTTCGTTTCTATTGCTGAATTCTTATTTTTAATCTAAAAATACCAAGCTTATAATAATAATAATAATAATAATACCTTTATTAATGATACGTATAAATCAGATAGATTTTTTTTAACGAATCAAGATATTTTATGTTGACTAATATAAAGCTATTAAATTATAATGAACTTGTTAATCTAAAATTGAATATATATGGAGAGTTGAGAATTATTTTTCCCGGTGGCTACCATAAAATGAGAGCGTATTTAATAATTTAGACTTAATCGGGAAATATGTCTACACATATATTAAATTACTGAAACTTATTAACAGTATCGTATGCGTACAACTCAAAAATACTATATTATTATATTTTCTATTACCTATCGTTTACCGAATAAAATTAGCATAATCAAACGTAGGTAATTATACATTACTGTAGGTATTTATATACATTTATAATGTAATTATTTTATTCATTTGTCCTTTGCTTTGTATTATATTTCCTGAAAACTTTAGGAACATCAGATTTCCATAATTTATTGTTGTATGGATAAAGGCATGCTGAGATCATTCTAATTATATTTCACTCATATTAAAATATAACATATAATTGAGTTATAAACTATAGTATTATGTAATATGTAAAATATAATGTTATTGTAGTTGACAATATATGAAATTCGATTTTAATGAGTTGACTATAATGTATAATAATAATTGTATTTAATAAAAACATTTAAATTAAATAAAAAATAAATAATAAGAATATATCTGGGTTGTATGTATTTTATGATCATATTGTATCTTCTACATCATTTTCTATTATATTATTTTAATGTTTGTAATGTCAATATTTTATTATTTGTCGGTATAACGTCAGTCGGACATTTTACCTAAATAAATGAAAACATGATTTTAGTATACAGGTCATGCGTATATTGTCTAAACGAATCGTTTTTTGTAGTATAAAAAATTTGAAAGAGAAAAAGGAAGATCTTGATGGGAGAGAAAACCCATGGGTATAATTCAGTTGGAGAATATATACTTGGGAGACCACGCTCAAGTTCCCTACATTGGAGTACCTGCCAGGACTTATTTCACCAAATAGGCCCCATTTCTATTCCGTTCCAGACACTTAATGCTGTTCCTGGTCAGACTAGATATCTACTTTAGTACTCAGCTAGTACGGAATAATATATATTTGCAACGGTACCCGAAAAAAACGTATGCACAACACGTAGGATTAAACGATAAAACTCTTAACATTGAATTATATTTATAATTATCCGGAAAACAATTTGACGTACTATTTCAGGCAACTAAAATATTCGTTACTATTGTATATATAATCTTTTCAAAATTAAAACTCTATGTTATTCTTATAACTATTATTTCTATTAAATAATAATAATTCAATAATACCCCATTAAAATAGAATAAGTCTTTAAACAAATATCGAAATAAAAATAGTTTTTTGACTACCCTGTCATAAATGTCGAATTGGAAAAAAGTTTACTTAATCACAGTTTTAGAATAGATTTCCTTTTAAAATAATTCTCATGAAAAACTTAAAATAAGCGTGCCATTTAAAGTTTAATAATTAATCTTGCAATTTCACAATGATTAAATAATTTTAATCCATAATTTTAAATTTAAAACAAAATTTATAGTTTTTATACTATACACATATGGAGAATAAAAATATATGATATTATTTAATATTTAAAAATAGATAATATTATATTTGTAAAGTGATATTGAGTTGAAAAAAATACGTTTTTCTTTCTGAACAAATCAGCGTTACCTTTTAAATTAAGTTTATACTTTAATGCTTAAAAATCGAAGTAATATATTTAATGTGTACCAAACTTATCGGTTAGGTTAATTTAAAGCTAAGTTTTTTATTCATTATACTTAAATTGTATCCTAATATGTCTGGACAAAAATAAGTCACATTTATGGTTTTTTTGCTGTGTTATCGATAACCCAGTAAACACATCAATTGGAAATGTCTGATTGTAAATTATTTATGTACACTTATTTTTTATGAAAATACGTTGATAGTTAGTTATCGTGAAAAGTAAATACGTTTCGACATTTTTTTGTTGAAATGACTGAATACAATCTTTCAATAAGTGACTTTATCAAATCAAATTTCCGTATAATTTTTGTGTATCTCGACAGGATTACAAATAAATCCTATAGTACAGTTCTTTTTTTAAGCACGGTTTAATCCTTAATGTTTACTTCAGGGTTTTACTATCGTCAAATATTATGCATAGTCAACTTGAATTATATTGTTTAAATCATTTTCGCAATAATATTGTAAACTACGTATAATTTGTACTATTATATTGAGATAAAAAGAATATTGGAAACGGCATTTTTATTGAGACTTTGCCGTACAAAGTTATTTTTTTGTTAACATACACTAATATTATATATAATTTCGGGTGATCATAAATGATTCATGAATGAGATAAGTTCATTAAGATGTATAACTGCAGGTATGGTATGGATGATATAAAATACAATTTTAGTAACCAAACGCAATATTAATAATTAACTTATTATATTTTTTTATCTAAACCTACAGCCATTCGGAACGAAAAAAAAATAAATGATTTGTGAATCTGTCGCCTTGCCAGATCCGGGGACGAGGGCAATAAAATATCCTTTGGCAAAGCGCAATCTGGGTCGGCGTCATCGCCGCCACCTATGCCACCATATTATAACCGCCGAACCAAAAATCCATATCCACCGTCACCCGGTGCGTTGTATGTACTGGTGTGTTTTCATCTTTGTCCTAGTACCATCTGTGCACGAGCGGTAAAAATGGTAAAAAGAAATATACAAATTGCCAAAAATCAACATTTTGTTGTGAAATTCCGTGTATTATTGAAACGAATATGCATATGGACGATCAGCGAGCGAGTAAATGCAATAGTGTAAGTGTAGGTAGGAACTATTTCCCATTACTTCCCAGAAAAGTCAGGCATGCTGAATAAAATAATTTTGCAGGTATGCCGCAGTATAGTTTATGAGATTAAATGAAACATGTATTCACGTGGTTATTAAACATGTATTGTTGGTTTTTTAAATTAAAAAATAAGTTTTGTTATTATGCGTACAATTCGAGTAGATATTTAATAAATTTAACTTAGTAGTTATGTTTTGATTAAAACTGAATGTATATACTATATAGGTAGTAGGTACCCAATATTCTCGCGTAATGTATGTTTCATATGATTATATTATAATGAAATCTCAAACAACATACAAATTAGAGAAGTCATGAAAAATATCCATTGTAGCTACCTACTTATTTTTAAAGGTTAAATAAAAATATACCTAAAATACAAGCATACTTAACAATACCTTACATATTGGACAATGGATATTTCAATTTTAGCGATATGCAATTTTTAATAAGTATAACCATTTTATTTTATGTATTAAAAATTTAACCAATCCTATTGCCCATTTCAATCCATCTCATCAGTAAGCAAAATTTGAAATTTTTTTATAATGAAATATTTTTATAAATACTTAATAATTTAGTTTTGTATATTGTATTACATAAACTTACCTTACAAATAGTTCTTTTCGTAGTTCATAAAAATGTTCTAAAATTAAAATAAAAACATAATTATTAGTTTCAAATGTTACAAAATTTGCCATCAAGTGATAAAACAGAATCTTTGTATGCTAATTTAAAATAATAACTGTTATTATTATAATATAGTTAACACTTATAATAATATAATGAGTAATGACACACTCATATGTAACGCAACTAGTAATGGTGATTTGAAAATTATGTTCAGACTCTTTTTATAATGTATTCAATCTAATTATAATTTTAAGATTACTTTTCGCTGTTAACTATATAATACATTTTGAAAATTTTGACGAGTCCAAATCAAAATTCAAACGAGTAATTAAGTAACTTCTAAGTTATTAATGTATATGTGTTAAGTTTAATAGTTATTTATAAATTATAATGGATGTACATAAAATATAAAAAAAGACCCCTAAAACTATTTTATAACATATCATCCTTAGTATTAATATTTAATAAAATATTCCGTAGACCTATAATTTATATATTAACATTAACATTTTCAGCACACTCGTTAATATTTTATAATATAGGTACCTAATAAAAGGGTGGTTCTCAATCGAAACAAATGAAATAATGTATTTCTACAGAAAACGCATTAGATTATAGGAAAAATCTAAGTACTTGAAATTCCTTTGATATACTTCAAAATTCAAAAAAATTAAAGTTCATTTGAAAAATTCCATTGTTAATCGAATACAATATGGTGGTTTTCATATTTGGTAAATCACTGTGCATAGGCGTTATGATCTTATAATATTATACAATTATATATGTACATCAATAACACTTTAATCAGACTACGATGATAGTGATAACAAAAATCTATTTACTATTATTATTATTATCATGGAGAATTAAAATAATAAATAGGAACACAATAATATAATATGGAATACGTAGATATTTAGGTTGGATATCCAAAAAACTTTTTTTTTTAAACTGACTTATTAAATTTTGAATTTGAATTCTTTATACGGTTATTACTTCTCTAACCGTATTTTGACAGACAAAATAAATAATAATAATATAACATAGTAAATGTAATGTCCTATTGTCATTTGGAAAAATGGTTTTCTCATCTGCCACCGACTGGGAGTTTTCGAGTATAAGGTCGGGTCGATTTGAAATCGATCATGTATACATAAAACATAAATGCTATATACGTATAGTATATACAAATCAAAAATGTTGATATATTTTTTTTTTTTTTGAGAACCTTATTTGTATTTGATACCGGGAAAAAAAATATGGTAAAATATATAAAAACAAAAGTTTTTTTTTTATTTTCTCGTGCGATTATTATTGAAAACAATAAGAAACAACGAATAATATTAAAATACAATATATTTTCTACGAACTAAAACTGGATTTACAGATAACATTTGTTTCGTCAAGGCGATGAAGTTTTTCAACTTGTATATTATAGAAGCTATTATCTAAACAATAACTATTGCATTTCCCACGAGACTATTTGTACTTAAAATACTTATGTGTGTATTTAATAAATGTGTATCAAAAATTCAGACATTATTTTAGTATATTTTTTTTTTTTAGTCACGGGAAAAACTAGATTTGTTTAAATTAATATGATTTAGTTGGCTAATAATTATTCATCATTAAGTCTTTGCTAACTTTTTTTACAGAAAGGTGGAATATACACCTGTATCCGTGTGACATAATTATTATTAAAACGAGTAAAATTAATGTTTAAAGTATTAACAATTAACATTAAAAAGTTATAAACAGTAGATTGTCATTATAATTATTTATTATTAAGAAGTAGGTAGAAATTATATTATATCTTTTACAAAATGATATTTTAGTTTATGTTATACTAATCAATGATCACTCAATAAGATAAATGAATAGTTGACTTATTTTGGTCAACGTTTGGTTACTGTCCAGGAAAAATACAATATTATAAAGTAATAAGCTAAGAACCATTTACCAATAAATACAATTTTTAAAAACCGTTTTTCACATATTTACATTTTTCAATTATAAAAATGTTTAAAAAATACATTTAAAAAAAAAAAAACATAATTAACTTTTCAGCCAAGTAATGCATTTTCAATAGAATGATAATATTAAAGAAATTTCAGCAATTTATAGATCAAACATATTCATTCAATTGAATTATATTTTATACTAATGAGACACTTTGCCCGCTTTTATCCGTGTGCATATTATTTTTCATTCGTACCAGAAAACTTTTCAACAGATTGAATTTATCGAAACTGTCCGTGAGTCATGACATGAAGATTGGACCAAAGTATAAATAAGTTGAAAAAATCAATTCATTCGAAAAATAGAAAACGGCAGGTGCCGCAGTAAGAGGTTCGAAGTGGCAAATGTAATCAAAAAGGAAAATTACTTGAAGTCTGATCTGCAGCTATAGTATACAACAAGCCCGGCCGAATCTTAAACAGTCCCTTTCGGTTTTATTTTGTCAGTTGTATTCATATAGTATATATGGTTATCGATTACACTCGTGGCACACCCGTCCATCGACCATCTCATATTATTATAAAACTTCAATGTTACGAGTGTATAAATTATAGCCCATTTAAACGACGAAAATGTTTTATTTTTATATTTTCTTTACACACGATAATGCGATGCCTTCGACGATCATTCAGTATGGCGTGTCCGTGTACGGGCGTGAATTTTTTACGCGTAATTTTTATACTATACGTCGTATTATTGTAGTGTGTTATACAATAATATAATACCCGAACACTCGGAATAATAATATACAACAATATTAACGCGTGTCGTATGCAGATTTGGCCCGACGCGTACTTACCCACCCACAAACCCATCCACCACTAATACGAGCGACTTTTACGCAATAATCGTGAAACGCGATTCGGGTGCAATTTATACGATAATCGCTGTATACACCACCGAGTGAGTGCGAGAAAGGGAGAGAGAGAGAGAGAGAGAGAGAGACATTATCTCGCCCCATGTTGTTGTTATACTTAACCTTTTCCCGATGATTCCGGGTCAGCCTTGGGGTAGGTGGTCGGGGCACTATTTACCTGGACGCGAACATGCTACAGAGTTGGTTTTTATCCGTGTGCCCACTGCCCGCCGTTAAATTAAACGGTAATCAAGCAAGATGGATCGCTCACGGCAAGCAGTCATATATTATATTATATTATTATTATTATATACCTAATATATATATATATATTATATATGTATATGTGTATGTGTGTGGGCGTGCGCGCGCGCGCGTGTGTGTATGTGTATGTGTGTGTGCAAGTCCGGACACGCCCGCATAATGTCTTAATCGTTAAAAAGTCGCCTGGCCGCAAACTAACGCGTATTTGCACGCGCGCGGTCGGCTGCCCCAACGGTACATGCTATTATTACATGATATTATTATAAATAATACGCAGCACACGTATTGGATTATAATATTACAATATATTATGGTATAGGTGCGACGCCAACGCCGCCGCGTTGTATTATATCGGTCACACGCAATCAGATCGGCCGCGGCAAAGGAGTAGAAGAGCGTGCGGACTATGATGATGAAATATACGCGGTCACTCACCGTATAATAATAATAATATATTACAATACAATATAATGTGTGTGTGTGTGTGTGTGTGTGTGCACTCGGTATATATTTAAATTTCCGCACACCTATTACGACGACCGACGATGACGACGACGCATGTGTACAGGTATATTATGGTCACACGCCGGAGGTACGACCCTCGAACACACAGGCACGGGGGGCGTGGAGGTTTGGGTTGGAGGTGACGGGGGAGGAAAGCGTATATTATATACGTACACGAATGTATATGTATATGTATATTATAATGTATGTACGGTATGGCGTGACCGGAGGCGTGCGATTTATCATGTCCCGTTACACACTACCACCGCAGACCGCGATCACAGTGGTGCACGGTAGTGGCGGAGGTGGCGTGATGTGCGTGCGGCGCGGCAGCAGCGGCGGAGATATACGCGCGCGCGCTAGTTTTGTTCTTTTTTTCGAAAATTTTCCGGTTTTTCATAAACACACAAACATATATATATATATATATATATACTATTTATACGCGCACGAAAAACGGTGGGACGCGGGTGATAGTAATATTTTATGAGGGCCTAGGGTGGCGAATGAAAACGGTATAAAATAAAAAAAATAATAAAACCAGAACCCAATTCCACGCACATATTATTATTATTATTATTATATACCTAAACCTATACCACATAATACCTATCGTACACTCCTACTTACAATAATACTAATCATAATAATTACGATAACAACGACAACACGATATGAGCGTACCTATAAATATAACATCGTATTTTAATATTATAATGTGTATAATAGGATTCATGCGATCATCGTCTGCACCGCTGCCGCTGTGGGATTCCATCGAAAACGCCCCCACGGATTCATTAAGTTCACGCGGCCCGTTGTCGTACCATCGTATTGTTATTCCACCACGCCACGCCCTTACAAATCGTTCGTTCGCCTTTTGAATTATTACAACAGTATCGAGAATGACGAGTAAGAAGAGCTGTGCGTTTATGGCAGGGAATTTTTTTCGTCTTACCGCGGAGAAATCGCTCGCTGTCTCTGTCGTTGTAGTATCGCGGCTGGTTAGGCACTTGTCGAAAATATTCACGATGTATTATTACGAAATGGCATGTTTTGTTTTCGCGATGCGATAGCAATGACGATAACGTTGTCTCGCATAAACCGACCGGGGAATCGATATCATCCGGAAGTAACGAAATCCCGGTTACAAACTCATGGGCACCGCCGCCGCCACCACTGCCAAAACCGCCGAACGTAAACTGAGGTACACGAAGAGAGGTAATGCCGAATTTCGGGCTTTTATGTTAGATTCGGTAACGGTGGTAAACGGATCCCGAGCGAGTTATATAATAATGATATAATGCTATACGATGAGTTATTGTAATTAATATCAATTAAGTATTACCATCGGTTGACGATTTTGGCTGCTCTTAAAATAAATAATTTATTCACATATAATATTTATTTTTATTTTTTTTGTTTCATGTATAATTAATAATATTATAGTCGATGCGTTTTGACACTAAAGTAGTGATATATGTTTTACAATAGATATCCGAACGCACGTAAGCCAAAATTAAGTGTACGATAAAGGATTATCTTTTATACACAATAGTCAATAACGATAAAATGTCATTAAGTTGACCGACACAACGTATGTTTATATATTTTGTAAACATAACAAATTTGCATTCAGTAGAACCAATCTTGTGTTGTTACCTAGCTTTAACCTTATTTTAATCAATTGACCTGATATCAAGTTTGAAGATAAGAATATTATTAAAGCAAATTGAAGGATTTAATTGATATATTATAATATTAAAGTGATTCGTGAACATTTTTGTAATATTTAAAATATATTTAACTTTCTATGATCAAAATAATAAAAATATCAATAAAAGTTTACGATATGGGAACTTGGATAATTTTCTTACCTTTAAATTCGATAAAAGATTATTTGACTCTAATTCATCAGCTAATATCATAAAATTGATTCTATTGAACCAAAATTGTCTCTATTGTACGTTTGTATAAGATGGAAATAATACATCCCCATGCCGCTTTGTCTTTATTATTACGCACGCTGCTTTAATATCATGACGCTAAAAAAATTCAAATCAAGGTTAACATTAATAATTCATCGAATTCTTTGCTAATGATAATATCCATAAATTACCAAGTCAACATTACACAAAACGGTCGTATTGTATTTTATATATTAAAATAAAAATATATTAATTTTTTTTTATATATGTTTTTATATTTTTATTTTATTTTGTTTTAATCGGTTGTACGAACAACGGAAAAACAAAATATGTATCGATAACACTCTAGGTGACTGCCAGCTGAAAAAATAAAACAATTTTGCATCGGATCAATTTAAGCCATTTAAGGAAATCGATAACCAATAGTATTTTGTGAACAATTATTTTTAAGTCATGATAGTTCGTTTTTGTTTTTAAAACTTTTTCAACATATTCCATATCACCAATTAATAAGACAAAAACTGTCTAAAAATAATAACAATTTTATCGGAAAACATAAATTATTACCTTCGTTTCTAACACAACGCTTATTATTTAATATGAAATATCCGAGAATAGACTGTTGCGTGAATACTTAACGAAACAATATAGCATTACTGTATACTGAGAAATATCATAATACACTCATCGTGGAAATCGCATATATTTACGCATTATTGGGTTCAAATTCATAAATTTTAAGTAAATGAAAAATATTATTCCTATGACCTAAGATCAAATTTACAAAATCGAAACGACTACGATGATATCAAGACGTATTTTAATTTATAAAATTGTAATGTATATCATAATATTTACGTGTACAAGAAATTATGTTTTCTTTACTGTGTCATTTGTATACGCGGAATACAAAAATGTATAGAAAAATAAAAACGAACAATATTTATCTAATTATAATTTCGTCATTATAATGCAAATGGCATACATGGGGCATGTACACTAGGAAATATAATGTATTTTAGAATAATATATGATTTACCACAGTGTTTGATAGCTGCACGAAAATCTATGGGTTGGTCGGCCCAAACACCACCCCTATAATTTTCTCCGGGGAGGAAGTCACTGCTTCTTATCGCTGCAGCGCCCAGCGATCGTGTAGATTCGTATCACACACAAAAAAGTACTACTCACGTCGGCCAAATTATATACAAGAGCCTATACGTAATATGCGTGGCGTCCAATTTATTATATTTAACTTTAGTTAACAACTACTGTACGGCTGCCAGACAGCACATAATATACAGAGAATTAAAATTGCAATTCATTGAAACGGATTTTGTAAAACGTTCATGAAATAATCTTAAAATATTGTAGTATAGTGATCATCCAATACGAAAGTATTGAAAATTTAATACAACATAATTATAAACGAAAGTATTTCGAAAATAATATACAATATACGTGTCCCTTTAACATTTTTAAACAGATCATATTATAATATATAATTATAAATCTAAGCCCGAGAGGACGGTCTTAAACAAATGTAAAATATAACTTTTTGAGCACAACTTTATTACCCGTATGTTTATGCTATGCTTACAAAATCGATTGGAAATTTAAATTTGACTATTAATAGAATGTTATATTGACATTATTGGTAATTTTTTATTTTTATTTGAGGTATATCAGCGGTGACTACGAGGGTACAAGGAGGGATTTTGGTTACACAATATATTATAATAATATAAAGTAATCCGAAAATATAAAAATAATATACTATTATTTTAAAATACCAAAACAATTAATCCACGTTAATGTTAAGGCTATATTTTCTACCACATGATCGTATGATAAAAAAATAAAAATAAATATAGAAATCAAATCAGAAAAATAAATTAGTGATCGATCTAATGATAGAACTAAAACTTCATATCCAGACTCTAAATCAAATATTGATATTATACCCAGGGTAGTTTTTAGGGAATTAAAAGTTGTATAAAATAATAAAAGAATTTGAACATAATAAATTGATACGTATTTGTATACGCATAATATATTTTTTGTGTAAGTGTGGGTGTGTGTGTGTGTGTGTATGTGTGTGTTGTGTGTGTTTGTATCACACTTATATTATATGAATGACGACATTTTATCCACAATTTGTACACCATCCCCTTCCCATTTTAGGGCTTGTTATGTCTACGGAGATACAATATAAAGGTGGACACTTTAGTTTACAAATTTAATGAAAAAAGTATCATAATATGACTACAATACGATAGTAGTAAATATTAAATGTCTTAACACCATTAATCATAATAACAATGCGTTTCACCGTAGTGAAAAACTATTGCTTAAAATATTATTACGTTTTCATTTCACTTGCAGTCGTGATAATCGAATAGAAATACACACCGTCAATCATGTGTTGTATGGTTACACACAAATTGTTGTTGGAACGTGATTGAACTTGAAGTTTATTAGTTTCCCGGTTATTGTTATTATCACCGTTCATAAATCATTACGAGTATAACGATTAAAATAATAAAAGTAATCGTACATACCAAACCGTCGTGACAAAGGACCAGCCGCTGTCATACCAATACTATAATAATTTACGAAAACGACGATCGATTTACTTGTCTCCGCTATGATTATTTTGATAATTATTGTGTTAGAACTATAGCAGATGAAGCTAATTCATACAAGTTAATGATAGACGTTATTATACAATATCGTCACCTAAGTATGTACTCTAAGTATGAATTAAAACGATTTTGAGAAACAGACTTTTTGTTAGAAGTATAAATAAACATTAATCTCATAAACTTATTATAGTCTCATTTATATAAGTGTGTGGAGAGAAATGTATATATATACACACGGCTACGCTGTGAAAAAAGAATACGACAGATATAAAAAACTTGACGAAAACAAGAAGCTTTTTTCTTTACGCCTTTTGTTTTTTTGCGTTTCCTCTGCATCCGTGCCCAGTGCTACCAACGTATTTGTTAAATGTACCAACTACAATAGAAATAATGACATTTTTTTATAATATCTTAGAAATGTTCGAAGTATATTTTAATTGTCAAAAAAAAACTGATATCAATTGATATTTTTGAGTTTATAGTAAGAATCTGATTATAAAACTAATTTACACACAGCTTCACAGAAAAATGATAATCGATAAATAATATATATTGTAAAGTTATACGGACTTTTATAGTAATAATAATTGCTGTTTCACGATTTAGAAGTCGTGATTAAAAAAAAACTTTTTGAGTACCGTGATTTAAAAACAGAAATTCGATTTTATGTAGGTACAGAAAATAGAAGAATAATTGAAAGTATCCAACCTATACATAAAACGGAACGGATATCATTAAGATGGGGTGGACCGTGATTTGCGTATAACATTAAACTCACTGATTTAAACGAGACTAAAATGTTACGTGGTGCAAAATATACTGTGTAGAACGTGTAGGCACAACTCTGGTAAATGTAAATTGCGACGAAGGGGAAAAATTGAAAATCGTTCCCCAAAGATTACATGCTGTAAAAAGAGTAAAATATAGTGGCCGTAATTTCAGAGCAGGTACAAGAATATACGAATTATTTTTGGACGTAGTTAAAGTGTCCATTACAGCTATTACGAGCGATAAAAAACTTTAATTATGAAACTTGAAAATAATATTATAATATATAATACAAACTATGAAAGCCATTTAGGATACCCGCGGGATAATTACATAGCTTTCACTATTCTGAAAAATCACGGGATTTGGTAAGCTTCAATAAATAACTATGTAATGTACCTACATGTAATATGTAAAACATACATATGAATTTTAAATTATATATTTTTATTAATGTTTATAACGTGAAAAATATTTATTATAGATATTATACAGCTTAAAAAATATAAAAATAAATAATTGTGTTATTGTGTAATACAATTGAAATTGAAAAATTATTAATCATTATAACCGGATGCCAACTTGTATATATTGCCTAATAATTGTATTATAACTTAAATGTGATTGGAGCAAATTACTAAACAAATATTTCAGTCACAATGTGATGAACACTATTAATTCTGTTAAATTATGATATCGCATGTGCATAATATAGAAATTAAGGGTAAAATTGTAAGAGACAACTTACTGGAATTGACCGGTTATTCTCCCCTTTAAAGTAACTCCGACACAAATTGACACAATATCTCTCCAAATCTCGTTCGAATTTGGCAGTCAATTTAACAACCATTTTGGATAATAACTGTAAGCCCAGACCACAGTGACAAGGATCTACCGATTTAAAACTTTCAATGTATTTTAGCTATTGTTACAACTACCACTAAATTACTACCTCATTCAAACAGCGGGTGCATGGTAATCTGGACGCGCGTTGTTTGACTTTTCAGGTGTGATATAGCTATTATTTGTTGAATAGTATCGGCTGTTACGTAGCTTTTCTGAATACATATGGCTTTTCTTGTGCCATAAAAACGATTGTAAGTATTTTAGATTCACACCACTTCATACATATAATATTAATCACGTAGATCAATCGCTAATAATTTATGTCTATTTATATAGGTTTAGAATAATACGATTATTTTTTTGAGGCAGAACACTCGATGAAATAATAATATACAAACGTAGTTTTCTACATTTTTTTAATGGCTTTCCAATTAAAGTGTATAACTTCAAACAAACAATTTGAGGATTATTGGCTCACGAAAATTCGTTCATTTGAATAAAGTAAAAAAAAAAACTGATCATTAAATTTGAGTCAAAAGTTCAAAAACTATGTGAACTGATAAGTGCATATTCTATTTCATTACGAATAAGAAAAATAGACAGCATTTCACCAGGGTATGATATTTTTTTTTATTAATTGAATTATATTGAGATGTTGATTTTGAACTATAACAATAATTTATAAAGAAAACTAAATAATACGTAAATACAAGTCAATTCTTAGTAATAACTTACTATTCATGAATTACGTAAGTAGTTAATTAACTTTAAGTTAACCTAACCTAAGTATTAAGGATTAAGGTGTTTATACCATCATTTTGACAAAGTTATTATAAATTTTGATTATATAAATCGGTTTAAACATTATGTATTCGTCGTTAAGGACGTAGTAAAAACATAAAAAGCGCCATTTACCATCTATACTCTAAATAGTAATTTATTATAATATTATAGCATGTTTTGTTTTTAAATATTAATACTGTAGATCAGGAATTAGTTATATTATATTATGGTAAACAATTTTAAAGACGGGATCTGTCATCAGAAATGAAGGTACGATGAAATATTTGTCTTGATAAATACTAACGGGTAAATGATATAAACCTGTGATAGAAATTGATCACAAAAATAGATTTAATTTACACCAGCGGTCGTAATATTAGTGGAATGAATCTAGCGTATGCGCATACTCCACGTTATAGTTTATACAACAAAAGAAATCGTGGTTAATAATATTCTCCCCTAACGTGTATATGTTTGAATAAAAAAATCGAATTTTTCATTTTCAGAAAATAATAAAATAATGACAAACAATAATCTGATATTATAAATTATAATATATTATTTTTGTCCTGAAAATCATAATCTATAAACATTCACGGGGTGTGACTAATGCGAACGTATACATAGGAACCGATTTTTATTGTCCACCAAAAGTCGAACAATAGCTGATAATAGTATACAACGCGGCAATTGTGGCCAACCGACCAGCACGACTGGCAAAACTTTCAAAGGTCCAATATCATATAATTTGTTTTTTTTTTTTATTTACCTTCAGCGGCTTTCATATAAAAACCAATACGGCTGATATAAATATATAATAATATATAAATTCCATCTCTCTTGTACTATACTATGTATAATATATAGTATATATTATTGTGTACACGATTATTCTTTTAAATTATATTTTTATCGTTCACCCTTTAAAAAGGTCACGAACCTTTCGAATACATAACACTACTACAGCAGCAGTACAAAAGTTAATTGTGCCAAGGGATACATAGTGTATATTTTGTCAAAAACAGATAAATTATTTGCACTGGCTATACAATTCTACGTATACTGCAAACCATAGTTACATATTATAGTTATAGGCTTATAATATTATAACATGATAAATATTTTTTGTCACGAAAGAAAGGGTCGATAAAAAAATAAATTGACTAAATATTATAGAAACATATTTCAATTTGATTGTGTTTCCCAAACACAATTAAAATAATATTTTGGTATGATAAGTATTTGTGATGAGAGTAATAATTTTTATTCATTTCAGTCTATTCTAAAAACAGAAAAAACAAAATAAATTGTAATAATACATAATATTATTATAAGCGAGTCATAAAATGTTTTACAATTTATAAACATACGTATGCGTTGTCGTATGAACTTTTAAAATACCACCCACTACAATGTATTAAAATTAAAATAACAAAAACTGTGTTTATAAAATATTTTTATTTTCAAAATATGTTTTGAAAATATTCAAAATATTTTTAATACATAATTCTTATAGTAACACATACATAGATAAAATGATATATTATTTATGATCAGTTTCTTGTCGGTGTCTATTTATATCCAAAAGCTTTGAAAAAAAGTAATTGAAAAATACTTTCGTGGTCAAGACTTTTACTTGCTTACGATTTATTCAACAGTTCGCCGTTTTCTCAAAAAATACTCAGCGATTCAAGGAAAAAAAATACCTGTGCGTATTAAAGTACAATCTGCGTTCGATATTGTAAAATATATATTATATTGCGGAGGTACTGCATAATATAAAACTTTTGTACATCCTACGGCGAGAAAAAATAATAATATTTTCTACACTAGAAGAAAAAAATATGACTACAAATAATGGATAAAATAAAATTTCGATTGGGATCAGAATTATTATACATAGATTAACATAGACTTTCAATTTGGAACTCTGTTAGATATAATATCTACTGATTGATGATAATAATTTTTGTGGATAAATAAATGTTAATACCAAATTGTCGATTAATTCATCGTACTGAACTAAAATTCTGAGAACACGATTTGAACGTGCACAAAAACTAATGTGCGTAACGAGTGTTTCGACGCGGGTAAATATTTGCGTAACAATAATAATAATACATATCCAAACGCACAATATTATGATTCATTTCAACGTAATCGGCGATGATGGTAAACGAGATATAATTGTTGTGGTTAAATTTTAATTTCCCATCGGTTTTACCGTGTCGATGAGCTGTGGCAGTTTTAACGGCAAATAAAGAACAAATCGATTTAGTGCGATTCAAATATGTATAATATATACATAAATACATAATAGATAATATCATATTGTGCAAACAGTTATCGTAAAATATCGAGAGACATGACAGTCGTGGTACCATTATCAGCGTCGACAAGGGTGTTGTTGTGGACGGGTTATAAAACAATAGCAAATTGTCAGTGAAAATAATAATAATAATAACAAATCAGGGGGGGTTATGGTTGATTGAAGCCTTAAATACAATTTTAAAGATACTGTCTGCTGCTGCTTTATTGGTTAATTATAAAATTATGTGCGTAATACTTCATTTGTTAGCTTTCATTACCTAGCTACTTATCAGAATTTATATTATGTCCAATATGTTGATAGTTTATCATATTTTGTACTTGGATATGAAACATAATAATTATTTTTAAAACGCATTATTTTAAATTTTATCATTTTAGTTTAATATATTATATTATCGAAGTACTGTCGCTAGATGGTTTCTCCATCAACTGAACATGTATTTTAATTATTCTACTAACCCTCATACTTATTGTACATTCATAGTACATTCATATTTAATATATTCTATGTTTTAAAAAAATGTATTTATTATATTTAGCATCTATATTTTAGCTACTTCAGTTCATACTTTATAGTAATTTGTGATTTTATACTGGTATATTTTTATTATTAAAAAAAAAAGTATAAATAATCAAACGGAAATATCATGTTTCCTATATCTTATATAGTGTTGTAGTATAAATAAAATATATCGATCTGTTTTAATTTGGTCAATAGACAATAGTATATATATAAATCTATTCATATAATATCTAAACTACTCTATTTATTACTTTTTGGAAACTATATATCTCATATTACTGACACTATCAGTAACATAATATGGTCAGGACACTAATATGTATACTTATCTAGTCAACATACTTTATTAATTAGAAATAAATGTACATACCTTATATATGTCTCTTAATTTATGAACGTTCGTGACAGCAATAACATTCGACTATAACAATAAAAAATGCCAATAAAAATACAATTTGGTATCAATATAACGATGGATGTGCAAAAGAGAAACTATATACCATAGATAATAGTTTGTAATACATATATTATATCATCTATACGCCATATACACATTCAATACTATGACTCAACATGTGTTACAGTGTCAGCGACCGCATGACTGACAGTGGCTATACTAATATTATTGTAAATAATAATTATTATGATATGACTTAAAGGGGATCAGTACATTTTCCCGACATTTAATTGCCCGATACTACACTTGCCTGACTTAAAGGTGCATAATATTCTATGTAAAATTCTCTTTTTTTGTCGTTCCTAAAAACACCCATTGAAATAATAATAATATGCGATATTTTCGTAGGCCTACATTTTCAACCTACATTTTTGGGGGTAGTTATGACAATTGATTATTGCAATAATGATAAAAACCGCGTCATCTGCACCAACAAAGGTTTTCCAGAGACGTTTAATTGGAACCTGGCCATTAAACGTGCTGATAGTTGATGCGTGGGAGAATGAACGAGAATGAGATGTTCCGCATAATATGAAAAATTACATTTGAATAATACTAATCGGCCATCCCCGCGTATACGATGCCATTATTCGTGTTTTCCAATACTATAGTCGATTTATAATGTATTGTATTATTCGAGTGTTTTGATGTACCCACCTAACTGAGAAATATATTAATACAGTGTGCATGAAGTTGTATACAGATTTGTCGATAAAACTAAGTATATATATCATAGCCGGAAAGCTGTAAAGTAAAATGTATTATTAACAATATCGTAGTTGTCGTTCGCATATTTCTCGGGGCTGAATAATTACTATAATACATATTATATAGAATCTCTCTCATTGATCACAATTAATACTTCACGTATATATTATTATTATTATTATAAGGAAATACTCTGAGTAACAAATAATTTTTAACTATATACAATTTATACCTGAAGACCGACAGCATAGAAAACAAATATATAAATTTATTTTAAAATAATGAAAAAAATAATGACTCATACGCATGATCGTTTATAATTATTACTATATATATACTACCTAGCTGTTATCTGTTAATTTATAAAATCTAAAATATTTCATAATTTTATTTTTTATGAAATTTTTAACCACTAGTTATAAATTATTATGATTATGTTTATATAAATTTGAAATATAACAGGACGATATTTAATACAAAAAATAAATTTTAAATCTATGATCCTTCATAAATATAAAAATATCTATATGCCTATCCTTGTGGCTGACGAACAAATTTCACTAATACAAGTTTCTTTCCTACAATGCATTTTAACTTTCCCAATACGATTTTAATCGAATTTATCAATAGAAAAAGCAGTTTATAAAATACAAATTTTCATTAAAATAAAATGTGCTTTGTACTTAATTCATGTGTATTATGATCTACAAATTTTGGGGTGAAGTCTGCACACACTAGAGTACCTATGTAGTACGCATACACTGCGGTATGTTTACAGCACATTTAATGGAATTACGTAGCATTTTAATCTATGTGTAAATAAACTTTTAAATTTATTTTTTTTTTCAAATAAAATTATCTCAATGTTTTAGTTATACGCAGACAATATAACCATATAGGTGCATGCTGCCAAAAACGAAATTGAAAGTTTTCCTTATTTATATCTTTTCTCTTGATTATATTCTGTTTTAATACATATTAAAACTGAAATGTCTTAGTTTAATTTTTAATAATGATATAGAATACGTTGATACAATTATATGGTTTAATGACAATAGAAATGTATAGAGCACATAAAACAGAAAACATATTAGTAAGCACTATGACTGCGATATAATATGTAAAGATATATTATATGACGGTACACAATATAATATACTTTTAGGTTTCTTTATTATAAGCTCAAAACTGTGAAACAGGTAATATTTGAGTTCAGAATATTGTTCTACCACAGTTCATTACCTACCTACTGTGTATACGAATGCATGATCATCCGTAAACAACGATAGTATTAAATATTTACGCTTTAGTATGAATAGAATATATACTATGATATAATATATATCTCATAAGAACTCACATTTAACAACAACAAAAAAGTATACATTATACTTATAAAATTTCTACTTATAAAAATAAACGTTTAATAATTTATTCTTTACGAAAAGAATATTGATATTTGAGAAAAAAAAATCAACGGTTTTTGCTTAAGTTTTAACTATTATATACTCAATTATTAATACAGGAAAAAATATTTAAAAAAAAAATAATAGTAATAAACGTTTTTTAATCCTTATATCTATATGTTTATCGTTTCTAACTAACGTTATTTATAATTTCTATTTAAATAATAATTATTCTACCGCAAGAATATTCTCGAATTAGAGCCGATGATTCAATTTACTTATAAAAAGATAGGCTACATGTAATTTTTTAGTAGTACATACCTACCAAATTAATTTTCATTGATAATAATTGAACAATAGCGGTAAATTAACAGAAATTACATAACTATATATATATAGTATATACTTATAACTTATAGGTACATCCAAAAGTTTGATATTAATTTATATTCGTAATGTAACTCCAAGAACATGATAATATTATATTGAACATGACAATATATATTGACCCCATGTCAATGTCATTTATAGAGCGGTTTCTTGTCATTTCAGTTTGACCAATTATATGGCGAAGTTGATGATAAATAGAAGAAAAAAAAGATTAATTTTCTAAAATCCTCTATCTAAAACATTGTTAACTGCTTAATTTCCTATCAGCTGAGTTATAGCAGACTCTGACTGTAAAAATCGTTTTCCTGGAGTTATTTATTTAATTAGTATATTTTAAACAAAATATTTTTCCAATCAAAACTGTTATAGTTTTTAAATATAGATAGGCGAAAATGTAAAAAAATAATATGAATAGAAAATAAATTGCTTCTTTGCAATAAAACCAAAAATCTGTAACAATTATTTGAGCCAGACCAAAAAATAATATAAATAATATGTAATAATATAAAAAATCTATTTTACTTTAAAAACAATACAAATAATTTTAACTTCAATACATTATTTTTTTTTAAATACTTAATAATAAATTAAATGATATCTTTTTTTATCTTTCTGATAAATAGGTTTTGTTTATAAGTTATATTTCATCTTTAAAAATATAACTACCGGAATTTTTCGATTTATTCATTTTGTGAAATCGTTATTAGAATAATATGTTTTATTACAGTCAGAAATAAAATATTGGCCATTAATATATTGACACAATATTATAAATCATTCATGTTTATATATAAGTAAACTGCAATATTATAATAGCAATATATAGAAGACGCCGCTAATAAGACTCGCGGATTTAAGGTTCAGTCGCTTATTAGACCCAAAATCGTCTAGAACGGTCCGGACGTGTCCAAATACATTATATAAAACATTCGGTTATAAGACTCCCCACTTCTTTTATAAGACGTAAATTTCGTAAAAAAAAATGTTAAAAAATAAATATTGTTGGTTAAAATTTATAAATAAATTGGTTTTCAAAAATTACATATTTTTGGATTATTTCTGGTTTTGATTCATGCTTTATATAAATATAATGTGTATATGTACAACCAATTTATCGAATTTCACATTGTTTGCAATTATCGTATAAAATAGGTATGTAATAAATATTAAAGTAGATCAAAATTAAAGCAAAATATATAGTAAAATAAAATTCATAAATATGCAATTGAACAATTTTTTTCCTTATAAGATTCATTCGGTAATAAGACTCACTTTGTGCTGGTCCCAAAGTGAGTCTTATAAGCGGCGTTTACTGTATTCATAAACTACTACACTTTGTGACATTTATGCATGTAATAATCTCATACATAAACTCTCATACCATTAATTTTCAAAACGCTGTGTTTAATTCAACATAATTGTATTTTATTCTTGGTAAAGTAGACAATTGAAAATACAATTGAAAAAGTAAAATATTAAAAGCGTAGTTATGTACGACAAGTCCCATAAACCTATTTTTTATATTAAATTTTCTTAAGTATGGGCTTAGAATAGAAATATATTTTAATGATTATTAACGTGTCCATGATCAAATTTTTTGTATTGTCTAATACTTTTAAAGTTAAAAACAATTTCAAATTTCAAGTTATATACCATTAATATTTCCATCAAAATTTAAATTTAAAAAAAGCTAATCACCTGATAAAATATTGTAACCAAGTGTGGTGTGTAATTGAAAGGATTTCGGACGAATAAGTTAAAAAAATAAATAAATAAACGAAACAAAGCAAAAACTTCATAGAATAATAGATCAAGTAGTTTGGTGCTTTTATTAAAAATAAAAGATAAGGATTGTAACATTTACTTAATTTTCATGCGAATAAAGCATTAAAACTCAAATATTATACATAAATGCTAGCTGCAACCATTTCTAGAGTTTAATCAATTTTAAAGTATCGATATTATTATTTTATCATCGGGAATTAAGATACCAATCAGTAAATGATCTTGCAAACATAATTTTCAATTTAATAGCTTATCGAGTAATTAATAATAATAATATAGTGATTTCTATAATAATTTCTTATAGCTGGATTTTAAAATTAATAATATTCTAATACCTAACTAACATACTTTATAAAAATTATTGTAGCTTAGTTGGTCAAATAGTTTATTAATGCTGTTTCTCCATAGTGAATTAATTTAATATGTATGATGTTAGTACTTAGGCCATACAAATTAATTCAAACATGAATGTATAAAATACACAATTAAATAAATTATTATACTGCAAATTAAAAGGTTGAATTATCAAAAATAACAATATTTAAAGTAAATATGTAATATTATACTATATAGGTATTAGGTACAATAGTTTTTTTCAATCTAATATTTAATATACAATTTTTGAAAATTATCGTATATTATTTATAATTATAAATATCTAAAAATAAAAGTTATTATTTATGCATTTGTTTGGATATTCTATTAATTTGATTTAGATTTAAATTTATAACTAATAAATATGATTTATTATTTATTAGCATAAATTGTGTATTTCAGTGGTAAAATAAATTTACATGAAGAATTCTAATATTTTTACTTTCTTTATTTTTAATCAAGTAAGTATGGCAACTGAAATTAATGAAGTCTGAAAACTTCAAGAATTTTTGTTAAGTAGGAAAATGATAAAAATGTAACTCAGTTGTAAAGAGTAGGTGGATAATTAAACTAGCTCTAGCATAAAAATATATTAATGAGAAAGATCCGATATCACACCCAAGTGGTATAACGATTTGAATCAACAAAAGCGTCGGCGTGAACAGTCCCAAAATTTCTATTTTTAACTTTTTTCCAAAACTATTATAGCTAAAAAGTTGGTTGATAGCTCATTAAAAAGGGATTTTTAAGTTGGTACAAAATGTGAGATTAAAAATTTAAAAAAAAAATTATTTGATTTTTTACAGTTAAAAAAAAAGGTATTTTTAGCTAGATTTTCATTTAGCGTTGTAGATTACCGAAACTGGAGAACGGATTTTGTTATTTGGGGTCTTGTTAGATTCACATTGGCTAGGAGAAGTGCTGTGAAGATTTTCCAGAACTTTATCTACAATCATTAGCTCACTACAAAGCTATAAAGCTGAAAAATATAAAAAACGCCAAATAAAATGTGTTTTAATTTTTTTTGAAGCTTTGTAATAAATTAACTATAAAAGATAAAGTTCTGAAAATCTTCACTACACTTCTCCTAGCTAATGTGAATCTAAAAATATTCCAAACAACAAAATCCGCTCTTCGGTTTCAGAGATCTATCTCACTAAATGAAAATGAAAATAAAATACATTATACATACACATTGCATACAATTAATAAATTTCGAAAAATTGAAAATCAAGAAAGTCTACATGCCGATCTCTGACTTGGCAAGCGTTTTTAATTGAGTATTTAATATAAATTAATAATTATATTTTAGTGGTGGCCAACATGAATATTTTCACGAGCCACGTGGATAAATACTATGATAACAAGAGCCAATTTTCTTATAAAAAGGTACCTACATGTTTTTATATTTTGATTAATTTTTTAAAATGTATACTAACATTTTAAAATTAATAATAATAATAAATACATTTTTATTTTATAAATCAAACAATAGCCGTTAATTATTCCACCCTTGCTTTATTATATCAAAAAATTCCCTTATAATAATTGGAAAACAGGCTCCTCAAAACCAATACGTATATGTACATTTGTTTTTGATTTGTCTAGGATTCAGCTCGGAGTATGGAAGAAAATACTGCACACTAAGTACAATAAACTTTCTAAATAACATACAGACTTATTCTAACCTAATCTAATTTAACATAAGATAATATAAGTGCCAATGAAAACAATTATATTATATCTGGTAAAAATATTGCTTAGTGATCTTTATCACATTTTACCTTACAATACACGCATATGTAATGATCATAATAATATTATAGATGAGAATAAAATAAAAGATTTTATCACGGTGATGTATTATTTTTTTACCTACAAATTCGTTTCGTTATTGTATACTTTAATTTTTTGAAGCCAATTTCAGTCAAACTAAATCACCTGAAACGATTTTTCCGGTGAGTATTTATGAAACGTATTCTCGTAACGCATCGATTTTACAATAACCATAATAGCACTACTGTAGTATCAAACAATTTGTTTTTACAACGTTAATCCCATTTAACCGCAAATATTGTTTCACGCTTTAAAATAATATAAATATTTATTTGAAAAATAAACAACAACCATTAGCAGAAGATAATAGGCACGTAATGTCAGCGCCGTAAACGCAGTTCGGCCACACTCAATCGTAATGACGGGGTTGAGTCCGGGGGGGGGGGGGGTGAGTTCAAATCCATGGTCAACTATGGCCAAGACGGCAGCGATAGTAGTTAACAAAATATATAAACATAATATCATACTATGTATCATTATATGTAGGTACTTAAATTATAATACACAACAATACCAACATATATGTGTATGTAGGTGGTGTAGTATGGGGCACACCTTTAGCGGTATGGGATTTGTGAGTTGGTTAGAGGGAGGGGTAGGATGAAAACGCTATCTGCAGAACTTCAGCACGTTTCAGGGATTAAGGGATTATCACTATATTTCGTGTTCCGAGCGTTTATTGGTAGACAATTAGCATTCTTTGTGTCGAGGTCCGCAAAGCTAGAGCTGCCCTCGGAATCGTTATCCCTTATAACGTTTTCACTATACATAATAATAATAATAATAATAATAATAATGAAAATAACGATAATAAGATATAAACAACTCGGCGTAGGTGTATATAATGTGCATTTGCTTAGTACACCGCACACCAGTCGGTTTACGAATGTTTTCGAACACATAGAAAGGAGTGTATTGTATGCATCTTTTAGCGTCGTAATGCAACGCCTTTTAATACCGATGTCAACAGTGAAACGTAAATATTATATCGTTGTAAGCCGAATGTAAATACATATAATGTGTGATGGGTAGATTAAATCGAACGTTTAACAAACAACTCATACATTAGGCAATGCAGTTTATACTTAATTACTTATTAATAAAATTAGTAAGTAAATAGTATTCTTTGTTTAATTATTTAGTTATTGAAATCATTAGTATTATTATTTGTATAATTATGTCGCATTCGCAAAACATAAAATGAGTACACAACACATGATAACATTTAAACTGTTTAAAAAAACAAAATTAATACAATTTTAAGCCATAACTGATCGGTGTTAGCCATATCTATTAAAAATATTTTTTTGCTAGAAGTACAAGATCTGGTGAGATAAAATTTGAGATTTATATTATAAAAAAAAAAAATTAAGAAGTAACGACGTATACTTGTGAGTTGTAACATACAGTTATTGTGGAACGTGGTTATGAGATGAGTGAGTACTGAGTATAGTTGTCTTTGCAAAGCTAGTATTGTTTTGTTTTGTTCTATATTATTTTATTTTTAAGAAAAAAAAAGTAACCTCACGGTATTATTATTTTATTTTTGTGTCGCGTGTGAAAAAAACTTTTATGACTGAATACGTTGAGTTTGCGCAATCATTTATTCTAAAACTTGTTTTAAACGAAAAACTTCTACAGAAAAAATAAACTATGAATTTCCTCGCTAACAAACGTCATCGAGGTGACGACTTATTTACAGTTTTCTTAAAAAATTTTCTCATAAAATGCAACCAAGATTTTTATATATATAAAAAAAATTACTATGTAATATTTAAACTTTGTATCAAATTAATCTATTCGTTTTTTTGAACGAATTTATAAATTTGTTTGTTTAATTTATTAAAACTTTTAACAAGTTTATTAAATCATGATAAAATAAACTAGGACATTTTTCTTAATAAATGGAAAATAAATTAATAGATACTTTTTAAACAATTAAGTTAAAATATACTGTTTAATTCGTGATATAGTTAGGTAGTTATTTGTAAAATCCATTATTTACGATGAGTAAATTGTTTGCTTAAAATAATATATCAATTATTTATCACAAATGTGTAAAAAATTGCATATACAAATCATATGTTTATTCGATGAATGCAAATATTGAAAGCACTTCACAAAAAATTATAATATATTATATAAATAAATAAATAAATAAATAAAAATATAAAAAAAATTAAATAAAATACATTTATTTTAAATTAGTTATGAAAAAAAAAATCGTATATTACTATTAATAACGTAACGAAAGCAATACGCCGTGGGTATATCTACATCGAAATGTATCATTTGTTCGTCGTGTAATTCAAAATGATACCACGACTTCAAATAAATCCAATAAATAGCATTAAACCTTCACGTTGATTAGATTTACTTACATGTCTCGTTCTCCGCTTTTATATAAAATATTCAATTTAGATAATGTGTACGCTACTCTCATATAGGGTGTGTATTGGCAGACTCATATTACGATGTACAATATCCGACTATCGTATGCGGTTTTCCAAACATGTATAACTTCAAAGAGAATAACATGTTTCAAAAACCCGAAACCTGCTCATATACGAGGGTTGACGATCGACGCGCCCAAATTTATGCTTTTATATAATATACAATAATATTATAATATACGTTATTATTGTTCTTTACCAACGGGTAATCTGACACGCGAGCTATGTTGGAATAAAACCTAACCTCGAATATGGTGCAGATTTTATTATATTATATTTCGACGAACGCCGAAACTCGAGCAAAACCGCAGCACGCGCGGGTAAGTTTTCGCGAAGTCAGTACGAAAGCGTATAGTAACAAAGATGTCGGGTCGTCGATAATATCATGATACAATTCCCCGTGAGTCCGATAGTGCTGTCGTACCGCAATCGTAATTCACGCTCGTATCGCGGTTTTCGATCTGTCTCACGTGTTCCTCTACCGAGATTTTCGCCCTCGGGCGAGAAGAAAAGCCCTTTGACCGAATATGCGGTGTTCAAGTATAGTAATCGTGCGTGTGTGCACGGCTGGGTTTGTCCCGACGTCGTGTGATATCGATATTATTATGTTATACAATATTTTGATACTATAATACGCCGACACCGGCAGTACCGCGTTTCGTTGTGTAGACAGCGTTTGCAGAGCGACAATCCACACTTCTACAGAGTACCTACTGTATAGGGAATCATACGACAAGTTGCGACCTAAAACCACGTATTTATGTATACGGTACCTCTGGGTCCAATGATGATCGACGATGATAACGTGACGAATACACATTTGCATCGTAACTATGGGGGTCTTAAAATGATCACTTTAAATTGACGTAGAATCGTAAGAAATTGGACCTTAGTACACTTTGTTAAATATTTAATAATCTAGTGATATTTTAATGAAATATAACTGAGTATAATTATGTTGAAACTATTATATCCATGTATCTATGGTTGATATCTGTATCATTACTATTTTTTTTTAACAAAATAACTATATAATATTATTGTAATATTTTAAAGTATTATTATAGGTAAAGAGAAATTTAATTTTGGATGAGAGATGTGATGTAGTAACCGCCGCTAAGACGATCGCCAGACGTAAAATAATAATATGCATAGCGACAAACAGGAGTGTGTCGACGAAGACGACGATGACGATGACGGTTTACCACGTAAAATCCTTAACTCGAGGCGATGGCGCGTGCGTATATAACTTTGTGACTCTAATGAGCGCTCTGGCAGATGATTAATGGGTTATTTGCTCGCGTACTGATGCAGTGCAATCCTGCGAGACGTCACATATATGTATAATATACATTGTATATTGTATGTATAATACACACACACACATATACTTATATATACTATATGTTTATACGCATATATTGTAATGACGTATACATATTGTGTATATACTGTTAGACTTCTGGCAGTTATTGGACGAAACGAAGTTCACTGCATGGACGTTTTTGTTGCGTCCTTAGAAGAGGAAAAAAATAACAGTTTCATATTATGCAATATACGGTATAGTACCGCCTGTGGTTAATCTAGTGCACATGAATTACTTCTATGCCATGACTATTTAAATAAATTCATTAATTTTTTCAGGATTATGAGTATTTGATTCAGTTGGAAAAAAAATTAAAAATTGTAAAACATACCATACAATATTGTTCATACAATATAATAATCGTATTTATAAGATTATTTTTATTGATAGGTAATCAGTGGAGGTCAAATGATTTTGTAATAGGGAGGAAGGTGGTTGATTTTTTAATATGTACTACTTATAACTAATATCAATTTTTTAAATTAAGGTAAATTAGTACTTATTTATAACAAGTGAAAAGTGTGTTGTTATTGGATATTCATGATCATCCAGCGGGGAAATTCCCGTATATTATGTATAAGCAACTAAATATTAATAATAATAACAGCCTAGTTTCTAGAATTCTAAAATAAGTTTAGACTTTAGATAATAATAATATGTATACGCTCATAAGCGTTGTTTTGAGAAAAAAATAAAACTACATTTAATACATTAACATTATAGTACAACACACATAAATTTAATTGTTATAAATATTGAAGAAATAAAGTCACGGGAGTGATATATCCCCCCATATCCCCCGTTTGACCACCACTGTAGATAATCCTTATCATCAATTATTAAGTTAACTGTTAAGACCGGGAATTTTTATACTTAGTATTTTAACATAAGTATTTTTTATATATATAAATATATTTATAATGATAAAATATTTATAAATTGAGCGAAGAAAAAGTCAACAGACATAAAAGATTATTATATATTTTTTTTATTCAAAAAGAATATTTACAATCTATGCTACAACTTATAATAAGCAAATAAGAAAATGAAAAGAATACACAATGAAATACACGAGGAGAGAGATCATCCAGTCATAGAACCCAACGTTAATTTTTTTTTTCATAGTTATTATTTATTTAATTATTATACATTTTTTTAAGTATTTTTATATTTTTAAACACAACAACACAAAATAAGTAAGCACCAAACTACCTTATTTAAATAGTTACTTAAGAAATATGACCATTGATTATCTGTTTATTATAAAGATATTGATAATACGAAGTGACAATGAATATGAAAACTAATTGAAAAGTAAAACTTAATATTTATTTTTCACCGAGTTTTAATTTTTTTTTTTTACCAAGGCTTTATTTGGTTTTTCAAAACCTATACATCATATTAATATATTATACGTAAATGCATGTATTTATAATTTTTAAATAATAAATTGACGTAGAATCGTAAGAAATTGTTGATATTTAGTATTAACATGTAAATAATATTGTCGATACCTGATATGCATGATACTTTTACTAGTCGTTTCTATCGTTATTCTCAGTAAACGGGTACAATGTGTCGAATATGATAATATTAGGATAATAGGATCCTCGATCGAAATTTATTCATTTCATCAAAATTGTGTTGCCCTTCTCAACATTATAATATTATAAATACTTACTTAACTGTTAATATTCAGACGATGGCGCGAAAACGGTTTGTCAAGATTCACGGCTGATATTTCACCACACCGAACAACACTATTATAATATTCATACCTGCCTACGTTCTCACTATGGCAATTCCGAAAACAGTTAAATCGAAAATCGGACGCACAGAAAACGTTTTAACAAACATAATAACAAAATACAATGATCACCTGCAGCGAGTATAAACCATATAGTAAAATAGTATATGGTTTAAATAGTAAACATTGATATTACCGCAGTAGTGGTCGCCTCAGCAGAGCTTACCGTGGTTTTATATAATATCACTTTGGAATTTATTGGCTGACATGTTCGATTAACTAAAGAGGTTCTAAATCTATACATTATTAACCATGACCTATAGATGACCATATTTTGTATGGTATAATAATTATTATACTCTCGTTTAGTAGGAAACCATGATATTTTCTGTTAGTGTTAATCATTCTCATAAAATACTATATATTTTCATTGGATATTTGTTCTTACGAAAAATCATAACGGCCGTTTTATACGCGATTGTATCTACCATTCCATTTGTAATCACATATTTTCAAGAACCTTTTTTCAACTTAATTTTTGTGTGTATATTTCGTATGGTGTTGTACAGTGTGCGATAATATTTCGTGATACTTTGCACCTACATATTACTACCAATCGTTTTTCGTCACAGTTCGTGTGTACATATTATTACAGTGTTGCGCAATGGTAAGACAAGACTTAATCACCTTCAGCGGATGACAAGGCATGGCATCAGCTTCCCGAGTATATACAAGGTAGATATACTATGTCGCCTATATGGCTATATTATATAGTTCACTAAACTTTCTTGTAATATGCAGTTCCATATGAACGTTCATTAAAAATTATAATTTATTGCATTTACGTATACTGTTATAATAATATAATATATGAAAGAGTTCGGGGAAACCTATGAAAACCTTTGTAAAATAATCGCATAGTACGCTGTATGATGATTTTTAGCAAAGCGCATAATATATTAATACCAAGTAGTAAGGACTGTAGTTCATAAACGAACCGATGACACACATTTTGAATTTTTTACTCAAACGTGTAACGTAATTTATTATAATGCAAAAGTGTGTTCGATGTTTATGAGTCGTATGTTAGTGGCACAGCCAATCCAATAAACGTTGTTAAAATTGTGATGAACATCAAAGGATGTTTGATCGAGTATGTATTTCGCAAGTGTGTCTACCATAGACTCACGCACCCTAAATAACCCAACTACCAAGTGTGTCGAAAATATGATTAATCAATTAACGTTAAAAAATATTTGTGTTTATTAAATTAAACTCATTTTACAATTTACTACATATAACGTACAGCCATCTAGTACTTAGCTTTAAAGTAAGTTTCTATTTGAATTTATTTTTACTTTTGCTTAATAATAACGAGTGAGAATTTTTATAATAAATATAATTGTTATAAATTCTGATTAGAAAAATAACCGTAATTTCAAAAATGTATATATCGGTAGCAGTTAACAATGATATTTTTTCACCAACGATAAGAAAGTAGAAACGGCCAGTACACAGTTATACTTGTTTGATCCTGTTATATCGGGAGTAGTAAACATAAATAAAGTTAATTTGGCTCAGTTTTTGTAGAGAAGTCGTTTTTCTAAGTTATCAGAAAACGATCTAACCTGCGATTTATTAACCCTTAACGGTCATGCCATTCGAAATTTCATGCGTCCAATGTATTTTCTCAAAATAATTTATAATCATTATGTCACTCTCTCGTAATATAATAGAGTGACTTGAATAATGTTTGGCGGAAAAACATCGAACGCTGCTCAATTAATCCATTTATGTGAGACACTATTATAATACTACAATTTTTTCTTTAGTTGGACAATTAAAAAAAAATAGATGGATTATTAGTAATCTTGATTAAAATTTATAAACAATTTAAATAACATAATTTATTTTAAAAGTAAAATAAGAAATATTTTAAAATACTTGAAAATAGTGGAATAATATTTAGCGCATATCATTATTGTTGTTATTTTAATAAGTTTATTTAAAAATTTCCGATATTCTAAGAAATAATTAACTGCGGTGGGAAATTCATTTTTTTTTATTTTTTTTAACTTTAAACAAAAGAAAAATGTTGGATTACTGAGAAAACTGAACATGGCACGATTATAATACAGCATTATTACGGCGACAAGAAATACTCAACTTACGGGCAACTGCGCGTAATACAAAAAATAATATGCTTTAACAATGATACCGCCCTCAACTGACTCATTAGTAATTATATTATTGACTATAAGTACATGTTGTAACCTACTGTGAATTTTCAATTTAGTCTAAGTTTTTGCTGCTGGTCACAGCTATTTTCGTTATAATAAAAGTAACTTTAAAACAGTTGCAGCTCTTATTTGGATCAATTGAAAATATTATTTTTCTTAGAAATTATAAATCATCTAGTGACCTTCACCAGTCGCACCAGCGAAACTGTTTAGCTGATAAATTGCTGACATATTATACCGAGTTTTTTGTATCGTTATCATACCGCAGGTTATATTATCTGAACGCGTATGTGTGTTCGTTTTAGTATAATTATAAAACATTAAAAAAAAAAAAACCTCACGGATAAATCGGTACGTCTGTGCGCGGGATCTGCTCTGGTCTACCGGGAATACGCGTTATAATATATTTTCACGTCAATACAAAGGCAAAGGCAAAGGCGGTGCTTGCACATAATGTATACACATATTATGTAAGCGCATCGCAGGTCGTTACAAGACCCAAAAATGGGGTATCAGCATTCGGCATGGGTTAGCGAGCGGGTGGGACCGGTCATGATTATATTTTCTTGTTTGTTTTCCGCGCATCCGTGTATGCAGTTTGCCGTTTCGTTTTCGCGTGGAATTTATGTTGCGCGAAAAAGCAATCGAGAAATCTCTTAAGTGGCGACCGTATAATACGCGTTCATATTATAATATATATATATACTCACGTATGTATGTACAACGGGTATAATAGTATACGATAGCGGCAGGACCGTATACCGTATATACTATATACTATACGCTCACTACACATATTATTGTAAACACGCGCGGCCGCCGGCGGCGTGTACAGAGTGAACGTAGGTAGGTAGTAGTTGAAGTAAGGGAAAAGAGCGAGTAGGTACCCCAAGGAAAAAAATGCAAAGACGTGAGCTGCATCTGAATAAAATATAATACCGCGTGTCTATAACGCCTAGTGTTGGAGAGTAGTTTCTTTTCCACCACTCCTCTTATACCACCCCCACCACGATCGTCCATCTCTCATTCCGTCTCTATATGCGTATACATCATATTTTTATTCTCTTTTATTTTTATTTTTTTTTTCTCTCGGGGCTATTCGCTCTTTCGTTTATTTTCTTTTGCCGGCCGAAAAGTCCCGCAGGCGTCTTTCCACGCCAGAAACCGTTGGCATTAATTACCCGGGTAAATTCACCGAAAAACTCGAGACCGTCGCGTCGTTATTATATATACCAATATACCAGCTACTGCTCTGTGCACGCCGCGCCACCGCGTGTGCAAATGGTGTTGCACCCCACGAGTTTTATAACTATACACTTTATCGACCCCAGGAGTTTAATATAATCTTACGGAAAAACGGTGAGTGTGAGAGAGTGAGACAGAAAACGCTGAGTATACGAACGAGTCACACAAAAATTGTGTAGTTGATTTTACGACTATAACGTATAATATAGCGTTTTGCATACTATACTATGTGGTTTAAACCTATATTGCAGTGGGGTAGTATCTATTGTTGTACATAAGAACTTCGAAAATGATCAAACTATGTTATTACTTAATAGTTATTACTATGTCAGCGTGCGTGATGTCACCGTAGTCGGTAATTGTATTATTATTATATTATGAATGGAAACGTTCAGCTGCTGTCATTAATTACCAATCAAAGTCTTCGACATATTTATGATAGCTGCTGACGATGTGAGCGTACCCGAAGTGAAACTTTATTTAGGTGTACGTAAGGTTAAAGCTTAATAAATTCTTCCCAAAAATCACTTTTAAATATTATGCGAAATAAACAAATACATACACACAATATAGAATAAATAAATATATAATTAATTATGTGTCCTTAACTTGGTTTCAAAATGTATGATTTTAATGAGAATGTATAAGTGTTATAACTTGTATTTATATAATATACTAATATTGCTAAAATTCCACGAACAATAAAAAATGTATTAAGGAATATATTTCATAGAAACTCGTTAAAACAATATACATATTAAAAATACTATATTATGTTTAAATTTTAAAGTTACATTGTTTAAATTATTTTCTGGTAATCAAGTACCTAACGCATTTTGAATAATTGAAAACCGATGTTATTACAGATTAACAGCGGTCGATTTATTGTGTTTTATGTAATTATTATAAGCACTATATAATATATTATTTATGTGTAAAAATCAACTGTGTTTTTACGGACTCCGGTCAGACACGTTATTGTTTCATTGTTTTTATTATTACTTCGCGATGTATTCAAATATTATATTATTTTTAATTGATTATGATTGAGCATTCAATTGGATTACTGTACATACACGAGAACGATAATATGATTGTTGCATAGGCAAAAATTAATTTTTATTTTAAATACCTGTATAATAATATCCATCGTTTAAGCTAATACAATAAGGGAAATAAATAATAAAATAATAATAATAAAACAAAAAAAAGCAAGTAAGTAAAATTATTTATTGAATAGTAAATAAAAATGTAAGGATTCAAGATTGTTATAAACCACATATTATTATTTTTCTTTAACAATATTTAGTCAGTTGAAATACTCCCCGGAATTAGACAAAGACCAATAAAGACTAAAGTATATAGTATTATATAATATGTATAAGTGTATATCGTATATGTATTATAATATACATTAATAGTTAATCAATTCAAATACATGTTATTTTAAACAGACTACCGAGAAATATTATTTTTATTACTATATACATCAAACCATATATGTTTTCATACGGGCATTTTGAATGTATTTTTTTTTTAATAAAATATTTCTATTGACATAATATGTTTTCTTGTATGAGAATATATCGTTCTACACTGCAGTTTTTATTTATTTAAATAATAAAATAATTTTTTTTTTTAAATTACTTTTTTTTATAAGCTTCAATCAATTTCATACTTATTATAATAATTTGCTTGAAATAGACTATAGTTTATTTACAAACAAAAATATTAGACACAAAATATTAAGGTAATTGTGTTTTATTACATAAAGTACAACGAAAACAGTCATTGGAATAAATGATTTTTATGCCGAAGTTTATTTGGTTATTATTTTGAAAATGTATATATCAAGTAATCTGGACGAGCGATCGTGCTCAGAATAGTCGATACCGTGTGGAATAGGGCCGGCCAGATTATCATAATCATAACACGTATTCCTGCAATGACCATAAACTTTTCGAAAGAGCTTGAAATAATACAGACTGTAGTGAATTAAGTTATTAAAAGTTATATTGGTTTGAGACGTTTTCCTTAGATACTGTTATAGCTTTATATACTATTTGTATAAAATTTAATTTGTCTTTCCAGTATGTTTTATTTTATTTTTTATTTCGGCTATAGTTTATTCCCTCTAAAGCTCTAAACATGTATAGTTTATAATTAGTCGTTTGCCTGTAGCAACAGCAGCTGACTAATAACACATCGGTTGTAATTTTAGATTGTATAAAAACAATATTACTCAATATTAATAATTTTAAATTTAATATTCGTTTTTTTTAACTGTTATCACTTTTAACGTCAATATTATAAAATATAAGGTGTAAAATATGCAGCTATTTAAACTTAAGTTTTCATATTTCATTAATTTTATAAGTTCCTTCAGACACGTATTATGTGTCTCGTGTAGTTAATCAAATTAAAGGTATAGGAGTTTCAAATTTCAACATCAGTTTTTAATGTACTGGCGTTTGATACATTAAAAACAAGGATGTTTCTGTAAAAAATTTATAATTTTTAATACCTATTATATTTTCTACGAAAATTATTGTTAGGAACGGTGTAGGTACACTAAGATTAAGATTATTCAATATCTTATTAGAATCAGAATTATACAACGTTTTCTACAGGTTATCGGATTTTATAACAAAATTGGTTTATTTTTAAAAAACGTTTTTATTCATTAGACCTAAGAATATTTTATATTATAGTTAAATACGTTATTACTAACTAAGTAAGATGTTTAATTAAATACATTGATTCGTATATTTAAGAAATGTTTTTGTATACTAATTTGCGCTTCGTTTGTAACTTATACGCATACCTATATCGTCTAACCTTTTTTCTTCGTTTGATACCTCTCTCCTCTTTCTTGCTTAAATTTAAAATTATGACTATGATATATGTTTATACATAATACTATGAAGTATGGACTTTCGGGTGATAGACAGAATGGCGCTTGCTCTATATTAGGTTTGTGCACTTTGCTTGTGTCTCTTTCAGTCCGTTTTTCTCTGTTTCCGTCACTGTTCTTTTCTCTATCATACTCTTTGTATCTCTCTCTAGCAATTTGAAACATGAAACCAAAGTGAACGCGATATTAGCAATATCGAGAAGTGGAAAAACGATTCAAGTGCGATGTTCGCGTATATAGTATTTATATACATCACGTATACGATGGCATTGGTGGTGAAGACGAAATAATATTACAAATGGATAGCGGAGAGAATTATTACGGCTCTAAGTTTCTCAACAAGTTTGTTTATCTCAGTGATCATTAGACTGTTCAAATGTACTAATTTTCGTATACTCGTACTGCTATTTATGTAAAACGTATAATATATACTCCACGTCGTTGCCACTGCCGTAAACGTGATAATATAATATATATACTCGTTCGCAATAATTCCGCAGCGCTATATATTATTATCATTACTATTATAAGTATATATAACTTATCTTACTCCCGAGCCGAACCACCCGAATAATAATAATCAAGATGTATGCACCACACGAATTTGCAGTTAATATAGGTGTATATGTACGTATATACACCGAGTGTTTAAATTTTGGGAGGAGGCATTGACAGCACGCGCACACAAGGTCTTAAGACTTTTGGCAATGTATATAAAACATACACGTCAAATTATTGTACGAGTAGATAAACCCATTCGTTGCGTTTCGTTTTCATCTCCGCGAAACAATATTCCGACGGCCGGATTAACACCTCAAGTGATATTTTCGTCCGAAAATCGTCGGTTGGTGTTAAAGTCATCAGTCATACAACAGTGATGGCTGATATATATATTTTTTTAGGGTGCTATACTAGTAGGTAAAATGTTACATTCGTGTAAGACACCAATAATATAAAAAGGAAATTTAAATATTTTAAAAATTATTGAAATTTTTATGTTTTATTTGACTTAAAAATCGGTCGTAGGCTACAGGTTTGGTATCAGTGTGTACAATTGCCATAAATGTAATAGCTATAAGTTAGGTACGTGACGCGATGTGGTAATAAATAATTAATACTACGTTGCAGCTGCAACTGCATTGACATTGTACCTATGTAACAAGAATCAAATATAAGACCCTGTATCAGTATTATTAATATATTGTATTATATATTATTATTATTATTAATATTTATTATTGTACATAAAAAAATAATAAAATAGCTCCAACTATATAATTATAATTTATAATATATTGAGTGTGTGGATTATACAATGTAATCTATAATATTATGTTATCAACTACGGGTATTTTTTATTAATTAATTTAGACGAGCGGTTTAAAATGGTAAAAGACAATATATGGGATTTTAGCAAAAAATTTGCACATTTGTGGTTTATCATTAGAGTCTAATCTAAGCTTTATAAAATATTGTTTAATATAATTAATTATGATTATTTAATATTTTATATTATTAGCATCGATTATTTTAAGTAAAGGTATTCTACATTAAATTATGAAGTTTGAAAAATAGTTTTAGTAATAAAAACAAAATAAAAAGAAGAATATTTTTCCCTGTTGATATTTAAAGAAATTGATTTTTTCGTCCATAAATGAGTGTTATGAATTTACACGATAATACTTCAAAGTTCAAAACTTTAAACTATATTAAAAGGTTATTTTAACACAAACAATTTAATTGAAAAATTAGCGTAGCCAGTTAAATGGATTACTCCGTATCTAATAATATACGACCTGATACACATCGATGGACAGCATTGCAGTATGCTTGCACGCGTGTTTACATTATTGACGGAGTCACGGCCGCCGGTGCTTGTGGTAGGTTTAGGCGTCAGGATAGGTGGGTATACTGCGCGGAGTGCGTCGGCATGTATACGCTTTAATTTTATCGTACATTTATTTTTTATTTTTTCTTTCATTTAATTTTCAATATCACTTAACTATAAATTGGTCTCGACTTTCTCATTAGCCATACGGATTTTGCGTTGTGGTATCGATATATTATAACTATTAACGTATGGTTAATAGTAATAATATATCTAATGCGATCTAATAATATAAAATACCTGTATCTGTAGACCGTAGTATATAAAATTATAATGCATTATATTTATAATTATTTTATGTAAATAATAAGTTTAATATAATATCAACAATATAATAATTATAATAATAAGTGTGAAATGGTCTAAGAACAATACTTAATTATCTATACACTCGCTTATTGGAATAATTATTACGATCGATTTATTAACAGATATATACCAAATTCTTGCATAATATAATATATGAGATATCTTATAATCTTATTAAACTGTGTATTTTTTTAAGTTTTTCATGGGCATATTTAATCATAATTATTTTTATTTTGCGATATTTTATGATGTAATTGGTGAAAAATATTTAAAACATCGATTACTTTAAAAATTCTTAGAAAGTCTTCTAAAAATGGAACTAACACGAATTATAATACATAGCAAATGTATATATGTAGGCTATTATTTATACACAGCGAATCGATTAAACATTGAAGGCAATTTATAAGGTGTTGTTCTTATAGAATATTATATATATATATAAATAACTTCACGATGAGGCCAACATATGTGAGCGTGTTCATCTCCCGGTAATTTTTTAGAGTACATATTATAATATATGTATCACATATAATGTAGGTACATAATGTATATAAATATAATATAAATATATATATACTTTTATAGACATAGAAACTTTCAATAGCTTTGTCCGACTTCGTGGTTTAATCCAGCTCATGTTTTTTTTCAGTGCCAAAGTTGGTTTAACGTGGCCGAAAGAGTTGAATACAATTTTTATTTTCTATTGTTTAACTGTTCAACCCTGTTCCTCGAAGCCTCAGTGTAAAAATTCAAAATTTTTATTTTTATTCCACCCTTGGCCTATGATCACTTACTGATACTAAAACTCTGCAGACTGGACATATTTAATATCATACTTATTATAGCCTATATGTACATATTATACCTTTAGTAAGTATATTTAGTAACGTTGTCAAACGAACGTGAAAAACAAAACGTCACTCACTTTTTCTACCACGAGACATATTATATAAAATATTATACATAATACTTAAGTATAGCAAGAGTGTATACTTATATACTTAAAATCAGGTATGGGTGTGTACTGTGTATGTATTATATATATAAAGTTAATAAACATAATTCCAGCGACTGAACATATTATATAAAATATTCTCACAGACTTTTTTTATTTTGATCCCTGGGTGCTGCTGTTTTTAAATTCATCGGATTTTTACGATATCATATTTTTAAAAATAAACCAGTGGAAAACTCATTTCACAAACGATTAACCACGATCACCGTTCCGTAAAGATTATAATGTTTAACTCAACTATGTATTTTTGAAAACGTCAAAAAAAAAATTACCATCACGTGGTTCTCGGTGTATGCGGTGTTATCGATAAAAATTAATCCGATGCGTCAGCCATCTATAAAACACACGACGAGTATACTTTATACACCAGTTGGTCTGAAAACTAGTCAAACGCGATCGGATATAGTGCAACTATAATATGGTGCTATTCGGTTTAAAAAATATCCATTACTACCCGATAAGTGGTTTTTAATGACTGTGTTGTCGTACACAAGCCTTTCGATAAGGGGGAGGGAAAATGATAGTAGCAAAAATTGGGGCGGAAGATTGAAACATAATTGAATTATTTGCCCTCCACGTGTAATGATTATCTAAAATATTCTGAAGAGAGGAAAAAACGATATTTATTTGTCGGCTTAGGGCACCACGATGAGGGCCGTTCGCTCTAACCACTGGGGTGATTTTTTTTCATGTTTTTCCTGGGGCTTAAAATGACTCACTTTAAACTCTTATTTCAACATGATATGTCCCCCTGCTAAAAGAAAGAAAAAAATAAGTTCCCGTCATGCCAATAAATATAAGGTGAACACTGATAATAATTCGTTACAATCGTATTCCCTCTCCGTCCCCTTTATTATTTTGTAATTCAGTGTATTTAAAAATAATAAATAAAATAATAGAGTATCTACTAATCCACTAGGGAATATATTATCTTCTGTCTACACGCATTACTTTTTAATCTTATTTATTATGTCGACAGATGAAACGAATATTATATAATCATTTTACCAAGATGGTTTTTTTTAAAGAAAACAATTTCGAACAAAAACTTAAATATTTTAGACTCGCCGGGTGTGTAAAACGCATAGGTACATATAATATACTCAGCGTATAATAACACGCGAAAAAAGTAACAAGGGTGTAAAAAAAAGAAAAGAAATACACACATATACATGCACGCATTACCGGAATCCCGATGCTATACAGGGACCTAATAATTTTGGGGGTTTACGACGTGTAACTTTATGCGCCATGTACTACCGTCGTCGATATAATATACACAACAGACGTACATAATGTATATAATATATATATATATATATATATATGTACAATGTACATACATGCATACAACAATATATATACATATAAAGGATAAGGCGATTTACTGCAGGGTGGCAGTGGCGGCAGTGGCAGTGGTGGCGTCCGTCGTCGGTCGGAACAAAAGGCCACAATCGTAAATATCATTCGCGCGCATGTATATATAGTACTGAATTCCGACCGGAAATGCTTTCGGCGTGCGGCGAAAAGGAATAACGGGTTCCGGGCGTAGAGGTATAGTAATATACACGTGCATACATATATACATAATATATATATATATATATATATAATAGGACGAAATATCCTTATTGTAGTCGGTCGTTGTCGGTTACTCCGTCTTGTCTACGCAGACACTCGGAAAATTTGGCCGTCAATATAGCTAGTCACCGTGTACACCACCGCGTTCTGTATCATTATATTGATGTCCAATATAATATGATGTATACTGTAATAGCGAGTGATCAATACAATACACTCGATCGCCACTGAATTTCGAACGATGGCATCCGGCACTCTTATTATGAACGTATACCTATGTTATTTTATTTGACCATGTGCACGTGCCGCACGCATCGAACCTACAGATTCAATCCATATATGATATAGTCGCACAGTTAATCGGTTAATAAGCCATTTGGTTTTGTACACACCAGAAAAGAGGGGTTGAAATCGAAGCTCGGTCAATTAGTCGGTGTCGTTTGAGAAATATTTTAATCTCATTGACCAAAAGATAAACATGAATGTACTCGTACTTCATTTATTTTAATTTTATAAGCATATAATATAATTCTGTTTACACACAATTTTCATCCAAATCGATTCAAGTTAAAAAAAAATAGGTTAAATATTTTTGAAAATGATTATTAAGTAGGTATGCATTTTAACATTTCATATGACTAATAATGAAAAAGCCCCTTATAAAAGTGTACTATTGTTTGGATAAAGGTTAATCGCAAAATATTTCCATTTCTTTAGAAACTAGTTGCCACGTTATATATTTTAATGTTTTAAAAATAAAATATATAATATAAATATATAATTTATTTAAAATAATACATTTATTCAAGCTTGGTAACATATTTTTGCTACGATAAAGTCAAACTTTATATTTGTGGGCTGTTAGGTAATCTTTTCAATTCGTCAATGAGAATTAAAATGAATTCATTTTTGAAAATCATCCTTCATTAAACGCATGGGTAAATACGAACAAATCTATAATGTACCAATAAATACGTTTCAAAATCTTTAAAATATGCAAATCTACGCAAAATAAAATGTCATGTTAGAATAAATTGTGAATACTTTAAAACGTACTCAAATATGATATGACTCTGCTACGTTTTATTACATGTCTACTGAAAATACGGATATGCACTTGCTAGTTGCTATACATGTCATTTACCCTTGTTAAACTGCACTAAATTATAAAAAAAAAAAATCGAACTCTTTGTGACGTCTCGTTTAATAAGGGACCGTAGGAGCAACGAAATAATAATGTATATGTCAGACACAATACGATGACGCGTGCGACGTATGGTTCATAATAATGTATAATACATCACATTTATCGGTGGTCTTTGTCTTTTATTGATTCACGGTCCATTTTGATGATTAAAATTTTGTTGCTATCAATATTAGACTTATGATCGAATTAAAACGAAACTCAAAGAACAATACAATTGAAGGTATACTTTAAAGCTATTTTAATGTAGTAATAATAATTATTATAAGCTAACTATTGAAAATAATTTAAACAATTAACCATGGGAATAAAATATTGAAATACAATAACATACATTTAAGCAAAATTTTCCTTTCATCATATATTTTAAGATTTAACTTATTGAAAATATATACTTAGTCCATAATCCATACCCTATCGATTGGAGACCTCTGCTATAGTAATAAACTTCCTATAGTTTTATAATATGATGTATGTATCATACGCCACTACCCATTTTCGATGTAACTACATTACAGACGACGGATTTCATTTCCGCCGTTCCTTTGAAGACAATAACCGGCTGTGGCCGTTTCGGGAGAGGTAAAAAAACACTGCACACATGGGCACCGAAACTACACATCACGACCCCTTTTGACGCCCACTTTTTCAATTCGCGCCGCACACACATGGTGTTTTTTTCTGTACGTGCACAGAGATTACTGCAGGATAAACTTATTATACAACGCATTGTTGTTGTGCGCGCGCGTGAGCGTGCGTGTGGTTTATCGGGGTTTTCCCTCGCCACCACGGGGGGGCGCACTGCGGGCAGACAGGGCGAGTTCAGAAACTACTTAAAAACCAGCAACCAATCTTACTAACGCAATTTTTTTTTCCCCAATTCACACTTCTACACACCTAAGCCCATTATTATATTATTGCGTTTTATCGCTTAGGGCGTTCAAATGCGCGCGCTCCAATAATACGACGTTGTGTATGGGTACTATATGAGTATACAGTCAGGAAATGCGAAAAACGCAATAGGAGTTGACCTATATATTTCTGTATACATGCGCTCTACTAAAACAAATACGATGGAAAACAGTATTATTAATTTTCAAATTTTTATTATTATGTGTGTTATAGGTTACACTCTGCGTATGTGTACCGGTATACTATTGTAAGTAGTAAGTACTGACGTCGGTCGAGTGGCGATTTTGATATAGCTTATACTCTATTCTAATATGAAAACGATTTTTGTTGTACAATAATAATACAACAAACAATTCGAAAACTTTCTTTGTTCGAGATGGGGGATTATTTAAATTTAGTCAAAATGTATGTATACTTATAGGTTTTTTTTTTTGTTTTCAATTTTCTATACTTGAATATTATTTATTTAAGCCCGGGTTTCTTGTCATTGTCATCGTTGTCAATATACATTATACTTTAAAATCTTTTTCAATCGTTATCTCTTAACTGTGATGGTCGATAAATATTTAATCTAGTTACAGTTTCATAAATTCAACAGTATAAAACATTGTAAAATAAATACAAAATTCACATACGAGTTTTTATAATGCGATTGTCTATTGTTATTTATTTAAATTTTAAAAGAATTACTTTACAAAAATGTTGATATAAAACAAATTTTTATTCAATAAACAATAGGTTTATTAATTTATTTACATTAGCTAGTATTCACGACTATTGATTTTTGTAACAAATGCGAATTTTCATATAAATTAATATAAAAACAAAAATTCATGTTTTTTTTATTATTAAATTCGGTAATACATACATAATAGGAACGTAGGGCAATGCCGTGGCAGTAAAATGTTATTTACTAGGAGCGATTTAAGTGACGTATTACTGTTCTTAGGTCGGATACAGAGTTAGAAAGTTATCGAAGCAAAAAAGTAATTTATCTACCATAGTTGGTATAGTCATCGCGTAGCTTCCAGCAGCAATCTCATTTAAACTTTAATCAGTTATTGTGATACACTATCATTTGTTATAATAATAATAATAATAATAATAAAAATCCTTACATCTGGAATTTTATAATTGGACTATTATTAAATATTTAGCATAAACAAAATTGTAGTATGTCAATTTATATTATAATCGATAGAAGAGTTGCTTTTGCAGTTGCATAGATATAATAATTAAATTTTTATCACCCCAATAAACGCATAATGACAAAAAAAATGAATCATTCCGTCTTTGAAGAACCACCTGACATTTATTCCTAATTACTTTACAAAATCCCTGAATTTTTTTTTTTAAATACTGTAGGTTATTTTTTCTTCGAAGTAGTCCCAGCCATATCATTAAAAGTGTGCCCGTTTTTGTTTAAAAACAAGAGGTAAAAAAAAATTAAAATTAACCTACAAAGCCTCTGGAGGACGGGACCTTACGGATGATTGGAAGTTTTAAAAACTCGTTTCCCGTAATCAGATTATCCCATCCGGGCCATTAATCATTATAATCTGGCAAATACTTCGGAGCCACGCCGTTTTGGAAATGTTTTTCTACTTGCCAACACTGAAAGAAACGTCCGGAGATGAGTGTAAAAAGTTTGACATCAATTGCCGTGCCCTCGACCGTCACTGACGAATGAATGAACTATATATTATAAATAATATGGATGGGAATGTGTGAAAACAGCGGGTGGAGCACACACACGAAAACTTGGGGGAAACTTCCTGGATGGTTTTAAATGAAAGTCTGACAAATTGCAACGTGGTCAGTGTACGAAAATCGACCGTACACGGTCTTTTGTTCTTGTTTGGCGGGTGACTAATTTATCAAAATTTCCGAGTGTATAGTGTGCTAGTGGTAATTCGATTTAGACTTTTGCTGTCTGTAACCGACGTAAATCCAAGGGGTTCCGAAACACGAGAAAAAGTCCGAAGGGTAGGGATTTACCCCACAGAGCACAAGGTACCCATACAGACGCAACCGGCACTGAAGTAAAAGCCGAGTTCGGGGGAGATTAATACCATCAAAATATAAGTCTGTTTAGAATTTAATTTATTTTACTTGGATGAACATTTATTATCCGTTTAAAATAAATGCTATACTTTACGTAAGTAACTTTTATCTGAGAAAAATACAGTTCCAAAAATAAATAAATTTACTTTTTAATAATAAAAAAAAACAAATACTTACCTAAAATTATATCATATAAAATTAAATTATAATAGTGCCTGCAGCAAGCATATAAAACTGATGATGTATCATTTAATGTATATATAATTAATTTGAATTCTGTACTGACAAAATTTAAAATAGATTATTTTTGTCAATCTTACAATCATTCACTAATCTATTGATGCGCAAAGTACAATAAATCATCAATGTATTATCATTGTCATATCGAAAATTAAACGATTAACTGAAATCTCTTTAAGAAACAAAATTAAATTGATTTAATTTAAAAGAATGTTTAACGGTATCAATATAGATATATAATAAGATATAGAATTTGTTAATTATAATGTTAGTAATCAATTATATTCAATTGGTATTATTGGTAATGGTTTAACGTAACTATACGTTACTTGATAATTCGTGATTGTTTTAAATATTACTCCCTGGAATTTTTTTATTTACTTTATAAAACAAAAACATTCTTTTGTTATATAATCCCAGTAGATCTTTAAACTAACATTTACTATCCTGTTTAATATTATATGTAAACAGACTTATACGTTGAGTTAATGAAATTTATTATATCTAAATACTTTAATAAGACGTATTTATGAATTTTATTTAGTATTAAATTCATTCATGGACTTTTCATTCGAGTCCGTTTATTACATCTTTAATTGTGAAAAACTTAATAATTGTGAACTATATTTTTAAATATTTTGTTAGTAAATTTATTCTGTAAAAAAATTCTTCTATAGCATCGGATTTAGGTAATCCTAACCAAAACAATATTTCACAGTTCGACGTTATAACAATTTTATTATTCTGTGCATATAAAACGCACATCAAAATTTTATGTCATGGATATCTGATATTAAAAAAATGAACTTTATAAAATATTATCATTATTTTTGAGAAAATAAAAATTATCTACGTTAAGCACAAAAGTTAATATAAAAATCGTTGTGGTAATATTATGTGTGTATTCAGACAGGTGTCTATCAACGTTTATTATATTTGTTTATCTGTATTAAAGTTACAACACTGAGTTTGATTATATTATACCTACATAGACTCTTGATGGTTTCTAATTTTTAAAAGTGTTAACAATTCGTAGTTTGTGTTATTTTATAATTGGGTAACTCAGTGAATAAGTATACATGCCTTCTTGATTAAATACATAACTTCTACGCCTAAGCGTAGTACGTCATGTTAAATTAAGGTTTTTATATGCCTACATTTAGTACGAAAATCTTTGTTTTCATTTTAGAAGCTACCTATACGCTGCACTTAGTTTTAATTAAAAAAAAACATAGTCGGTTCAATATGATATTTATACACATTTCGAAACATATTTTAACAAAACGGTATTCCGGTAACTATGTTTTTAATTTCGAACGAATTCAGTCGTCTGGCGCATCAATTGAAACTTTACAGTGTTTATGAGACCTATGGGCTATAACTACTATTCGATTGGATTACTAGAACGGAAGTTTGAAAGATTTATAGACACGCGATGTCAGTTACACCACACTGCGGTTTTCAATAATAATAATAATAATAATAATAATACGATTATTATTATATACATAATGAATCATAATTCATAATTAGTTGTTGAAAATGAAGTATGCATTAAAAACGATCAGATTCTTCTCAATTACTTTTCCATAATACCATAATGGAGTACTTTTATTATTATTATTATTATTATTAGATATAAGACTGTTTACTACATTTTTAAAAGAAAAAGTTTAATATTAACGGTTGAGAAAATTGGAAATAATTTTATAAAGTAAAGTGCTTTGTATTATAATAATTAATAACCAGTTGTCGATACATTTTGTACATAGAATTCAGACGCACACACATATAAAACCAAAACACAAAATAAAATATTAAAAATTATAAAAACATTTTTCTATAGAGATTGTACATATTATTCAAATCTTACAACACCAAAAAAGACCATTATTTTTTTTATTTCTTATATAATATGATACCTAACCAAGTTGTTCTTGTTAACTAAAAACTATTCTTAGCTTATTATTATATACTGAAAAAGTAACTAAGGAATTAAATTCTTAATATTTTCATTATATTAAATACATCTTTTAACCAGGATTTTATTATTCTAATACTATTTATTATATTACAATCCTTGTTTCTAAATTAAGTTTTAGTTAATTTACGTTACATTTATAGACACAACAGAATGACACCATTAGGTTATACGACAAATAAAAATTAATATTCAGAAATATGGAGGAAAGACTATTTTACCAATGACAATTTTATTAATAATTTTAAATTGAATAAATTAATAATTTACAAATCAGCTAAGAAAAAAACATTTGTAATAATTACAACGACAAAATAATTATGAATTTCGTACAAATTCAATGTTATTTTAAACATGTCCCGATAAACCTGTTTTATGTTAATTATAATTCATGACACTAAATCCTACCGTGGACTTTATCATGATAATCTCCTCGTATATAGACTTACTACCCTATTTGTTATTGAACAAAGTACACAACTATAGTTTGTTTATATATATATATATACAACAAGTGAATTGTTATTGCGGTTCAAAAGAAGGTTACTTGCAAGATTCCCATACGAGCCCTAATAATAATAATAATAATAATAATAGTAATAATAAAAAAAACAAAAACCTTATGCCCAAAAGAATCTAAAAGAAAAATATTGTTTTCCGGCTTATGGCTAGGAGTCGCTCTCAGTTCGAATAAGCACTGTATCTGTGATGGGTCACGAGCAGCCGTGTTTCGTTTATTGTTCCCTTTTGCGTAAACGTGCACCCTCGACGTACAAGTTACACGTATAATACATTATACTGTTACACTTTTAATTTTATCACCGGCTACGAAGAGTTAAGCGCACGACAGCCGGTCCGTGAAGAAGGCTGCCACCGTGTTCAACCCTCGCCCGGCATATTTTGTTCTTTAACCAGGTCCGTTTTCTTTCGCACCCATCAGCAAGTTTTATGATACCGACGATAATGTGAAACAGTAAACACCCCGTGTCCTTCCCGTAAAACTACTAACCGTCCATCCGACCGAAAACGAGCGAGAACTGGGACCCGTTTTTCAGTTGTAATAGAAGGAGAATGTCGAGGGGAAGGGTAGAAAGTACCTCCGGCAATGGCGCCGCTACACCCTGCTGCACACACACACACACACACACACACACACACACATATTTATATGTATGTGTATGTGTGTATTATGTATGTATACATTATTGTGATAATCATTGTAATCATCATCATCGTCATTATCATTATCATCGTATTCCTCGCCACCATGGTTTAAGTGCAATAATATTTCGGAGCCAGGTCGAAGCAACAACTTGGCGACCCCAGGTCTCACATACAATTTATAATGTTATATAATGTACACCCGTGTTACGATTGTGCGTGGTGTATATAAAGCTTTGGCAATAATGATTTCGATAAACCCCGTCGGGCTCCTGAGGGATTATTCGCATATTTCTCCATTAAAAAGCCGACGCTCGCTGTCAGCGGGGAGACAGTGTGGCGGCGACGAAAACGAAGTGAAGTTCTTATATACACGTACACACGTAATCGCGATACAATGTTTATAATTCATATAATTTTAAAACGTATCTTATTTTCATCAATCGTCACCTGGGACGCTTATATAAGAGAAATTTGGAAAAATAGCATAATGATTCATACAAGGCATCGTGCAACGAGCAATTGTAAAAGTATATTATACTTCAATAACAGTAAGTCACTACGACGATGTTTATAGAATATGAGTTTTTACTATATTTTAAGACGATACCACCAATACCGTTCACAAGAGACAACATATTTACAGGTATTTGAAATACAATCAATGACAGTAAAAATTCTAAAGGTTTAATTTAGATTCGTACTTATTCTAGTAAATTGTGTCAAAAATTATCAGACAAACCGAACTTAATAAATTTCTCGATTTATATATCTGCAGATTTTTTTTTTATTTTACTTTATGAAATTTAACGACATAAAAAAATTCAATAATGTTATTCAAAAAACTTATGACTGTTGCCATTGAATCAAAAAACGCGATTTTTGTATAACTGATCTATGTCAATAGTATAATATAGTATGTATAAAACAACGTGCATTACACGACTCTGTACATACTACTTAGTATTAGAACGGTTAACAGATTTATACGATTTACCGCCGTCGAGCAGTGCTATTTTATTATTTATCAGTTAGCTAGAGATTGGCACGATATATGCAATTCCCACATGAATTGTTTGTAATTATACCGGATGATATGTTTACAAATGCCATTTGTATCCCAAACACTTTTCCAATCTTATCCAATGTGTTCACAGTAATAAGATGTAAGTATGAATTTTCGATATCACATTATTGGCTGATATTATGTGAAAAAATGAGTTATAATATTAAATATGCATGTTTTAAAATAAATAGGTACACCTACGTAAAGTGATTCACATTAATCCAAATCCCGTAAAACAAAATAAATGCAAACATTTACTTACCTATATGCAACGCGCATAATATTATTATTATTGTCGTTTATTTAACAACATCGATTTTAGCTGTTATTCAATTTTATGCTAATGTAGTCTGCCGTGTAATTAATATTAAAGTCTTAAACTTTTGAAGTTTATGAACTTATTGCTATTATTGCATTAATAATGCCAATACTCTGTATGTGGTTTATATTATAATATAGTAATATAAATCTATTAAGCATTGTTAATGCTTTAATATAGGTACAATTAAAACTAGTAAGCAAAGAAGAATCATTCAAACAAAAATCATCCCCGCTTGTTAAAATCATTTATTTTACAAGTACAACAATTATTTTAAATAATTGTTCATCTTTTTTTTATTAACAATACGATTATTATTATTGTTGTTATTATTATTATTATTATTATTTATTTTTTTAATTGCGTGAAGCAAGAAAACATTTTAGATAGTATTATCCTTTAAGAACAAATTTTAAAATAATAAAATTGAATTATAGGTATTAAAATATTTGCCGTAATACGATATTAAAAAGTTGGTGAGTACTCAGTACTTGGATAACCATTCTGTTGTACAGTAGAAGTAAAATGTATTTCGTCATTGAATAAGTCACTGTAATGAATGTGTAAATTTGAATTCAATGATAAATCATTGCATATGAAAACGATTTTAAGAGGAGACGATTTATTCACCTATATTATTAAGTATATTATTTTAAAACATATGTTTATTATTATTAAAGTATTAATATTGCTATAATATTAATATGATATAAACTATAAATAGTTAAAGTTTAAATATTTTGAAAATTTCATTGCGTAAAAACATTAAAATATAATGAATCATTAATAATATACCTAAAAATAGTCCTCGCAAATATTTATGAATTATAACAATTAACAAACTAACTAAAATCATTATACTTTCTTTAAAGTCCATTTGTATTAACATTTAAACTTCAAATATTTATAAAAAATTGTGCTTATATATTTATTCATTTTATAAATTTTAGTAAGGGCTATTTAAAAGGAACCTTATTTTACGTTTTTAAGTACAAGCTATAAAAATGGAATATTCTATAAGTTTTCAACTACAAAATAATTTTCAAATTTTTGTGATTTTGAAAAATGTTAAAGTATGAACTCTAAACGGTTAAAAAAAAATATGACTGTATTATTAATATTTTTTAACTGTTGCATATGGGATTTTTATTAAACTTTTTAGAATTTGTACCAACCCTAAATATTTTTATAAACACTAAAAAAAACTAAATAATTTCGAAAAAATATTTTACGTATATTATTATCACATAAAATAGAAATATTTAATTTGAATACCTACAAAAATAACTTTATAGTTAAGTTATTTATCGTAGTTACATCAACAATTTAACAAAAGTTATATTATTTTATGAAGACTTTGTTGAAAATAAAAACATAGAACCTATGTTGAAATATTAAAGTACTTAAGTACTTGAAGTAATTTCTCTTTAGGGAATAGCCCAGGTGGTAATCTACAAATTGGCTCCTATGTAATATATGGGGGAGAACCCTTGATTTCTGATATGACTATAATTCGCAATTTGCTAATTGTTTTTTAAGAGTAAATTTTGTGCAACAATATTAATTTTACAAAAAAAAAAAAAAATGCTTATTCTTCAAAAATTATTTGAAATATCTTCTGAATAAAGTACAGGTAAATTACAAAACTGTAAATTCAATGTAATTATTTAGATACATTATACAATATTAAGCTATGGTATTAATTAAAATTATCCTACAATCCGTTGAAATTTTGTGTATTCATTAATTATTCGAACAATGATAACAATATTACTATTATTCAAAAATAATTTGGAAAATATATAACATACAACTAAATACGATTGATGGAAATTAATATGAACAGTGTAATATAAGGAATTTTGGGTTGATAAAATATTTGTAATGTTATTAAATAATGTATAAGAAACGGTTAAATGTGAATAGCATACAAAATATTATTACAGCGTGCAAAAGCCACTGCAGTCAAACAACCACAGTGACGTTAGTGCCGGTGGTTAGGTTAGATATTTTAACGATTAATGACATAGCAAATTTGAAAACGATTTTTGGATACTATCCAATGCAATAGATTGGTGCCGCGATTCTATTAAGATAATCATATAACGATTCTATTATATCTTCGGCGTCTAGATTTGTTACATAAAAATATATATATCTGCCTTAAACCTATAATTTTAATTAGTGATACTATCGGTATGAAATCTAGCGATACATACCATTCCCATTAAACATTACAATAATTGTTGTATTTATACTGCCTAGTAGGTTATTTGATTAGTGACGGTGGTTTAATCTTCGTTAAACCGCAAACGCAGTAAAAACGAAAATTTTTTTTTAGTGATTCTTATTTAAAATAACGTACCTGTAGATAAAACGAACTAGTCGGCGACTATCATCATATTGAGGACCTCGGAGAACGTTGTTAATTGTTTAACGGGTTACAGAAAATTAATAACTTCGATGATAATGATAATAATTAGTACTATTTACGTCGGTAGGGTGATTGATGGAACGATAATAGTACTGGTGGTCGATATAAACGTAAGGAAAAACAAAACGCAAAAGTTAAACGAGAGGAAACTTAACCGTAACTGAGCGGTATCGACCACGACCGCGATAGATGACGAGAACGACGATGGTGTACACCGTCTGTACGCGTGCGACGCATAAAGCTCGACCGGAACAACTGAATACTGATAGCGTCGAAGGGAGCCAAGCCGCTTGGCACCCTCTGCCGCCCTGCTTCCAGCTGCCTCCACCATACCGCCGTTACCGCAAACGACAGCGGAGGCGGCGGCAGCAGCAGTCTTGCCCGCGCACAATAGTCGGACGACCGACCACGCTCCTCCGTCCACCACCGAACTGCAGTCCTAACCGCCGCCGAATCTTCTTTCACGCGCACGCACGACGTCCCACGCAGTCCTATTCTTATAATAATCAAAGTTTGGATGTCTTAACTGAATAGAAATCATTAAAAAAAATAATAAAAACGGAATCGAATTGCTAAATACACTGATAATTATATTTTCAAAAAACCAATAAAATTCCATTTGACGTTATCTATACGCCATAATGCAATATGCTTACTATTTTAAGTTATTCATTAAGCATTTATTGTAAGCTCAAAATTATAATATTTGTATAATAGATAATAATATAGTTGAATTTTAAAAAAGAAAAAAAGATTAATTATAAGTAAAAAAAATGCACAAAACTATACTGATATACTAGGTATAAGGTTATTTTTTTTACGCGTTTTGAATAAAATATGTTTAAATTAAAGCCATTTAATATAGTAAAATACGAGTACCTGTATAATTTATATCCTCCGCAGTATTGAAATTATACCTCAAATTTTTAATTGATAAAAAACTAGCAAAATTTACCAACATACCCAATCTTAAACAATAATTATGTATATTTATTATTTATATTATTGTTTTATTTTTCAGTAATTTATTATTATTTGATACCTATATATTATTTATGGTTGTTTACTGTATTATAGTCTACACTTCAAAAAATGAGATCCTATCTGAGGTAATGACAGAAGTTTTATACAAGGTGATTAACTAAGCACGCTTACTCCTTTTTTCCTTTCATAATAAATCTAAAAGCCATAATACTTTGAAATGCTTATATTTTATACTGTTTACATGGAATATCCTATAACAATACAAAATAATGTTTTCAAATAATAATTCATAAGTACCTATATTAATATTATAAATTTCCAAAAAATTGGATTTTGACTAAATTCATTATAAAATTAAAAAATAGGGTGAGCATTTATTAGATGTATGGACGTTTGCGATTGTCAACCACTGTCACGGAATATCTACAACTCAATTTGGACGTGTCGTTGTGACGACGATGGCTCTGCGAATCACTGCGTTTATAATTCCCGAAAAATCATTCACCAAATGAATTTCAGATTATACGACCCGGACCGACCGACCAGGACCCATTAGTCGCTCCACAACACGTCATGCTCCCACTAACGTCTGCTTTTTATCGTTGTTCAATATGCACGTATATGCATATTATACGCGTGTGTACGTGTTTACCGTCCCTTTCAGTTTTGATTTCGTGACTACCGCCAAAAATATCTATACATATATATCTGTATACGTATTTCATATATATATATAAATGTGTTCTTCCGCTAGATCGAATAATAAGATATCGGTCCATCCCCGCTCTTCACCCTCCTTTTAGTGGTTTGAACCCTCGCGGCGTACGTCGAATTATTTCGTCGATCGTCTCTCAATCTCTTCGCACCACATATATATGTGTACGTGCATATATATATACACGCATTATACATTATATACATAGGTATATATGACTGCGCCTCTACATATATATATATATATATATATGTATATACATATTTTTTTCCTCTCTCGACGAATTGGTAGACCGAAAAAAGCCGGAAATACCTGGTGTGCGTGTGTGTTGGTCGTCTTATAAGACTGGGAGGAACCTTAATAGTTTTTTCGGTTCCGGTTTCGGCTTATATAGGACTTATATTATAAAACTTAATTTTTTGGTTACTGATTTCGATTTTAGTTCTTAAAATCACAGAACAAAACTATTCCGTTTCAATAGTTTCAGTGAATACCGATAGTATATTTGAAATTATAGAATTGGGATTTTTAAAGTGTAAATTTGAGACAAAAAAAATTAGTATCGACCATCATAAATGTGTTATTAATTATTAAAATAATAAAATAAATGTTAACTTATACCTATTATAGAAATACTGTCATATTATAATTTAAATTTTTTTTTTTGTATTATTGTTATTCTATCGTATTTATCGTTATTTCAATTTAATTGTTAACTTTAATGTCTTGAAATATTATAATCTACATTGTTACCTGTACTGTTTACTCTAAAAAATTGTATTAAAAGGGGGAAACCCACATATTTTGTAATAAATAAATAATAAAAAATTTCCTGGAATACTAAATGTTGGAAATCCCCGGGAACTAATTCTCGTATATTCCGAGAAATTTGCAGGAATCATAAAACAACCACTGGAATGGACTTTAATTTACGCATTATTTGGCTCAATAATGATGTATTTAATTTCATTATTCAAATTTTGTTTTGCTAAATTTCAATTTAAACACACTTATACTGCTTAAAAAAAAAATTTATTCGTCATTGTCTATTTTATATAATATAATATTTAATCGTTTTTTATTTTTTTACGTCGTTGCCGGCAGAGACGCCGTTAGTGTATGTCAACTACGATATCGATTGGGCCGCCGTGTTATTTCTAAATTCTATAGACAAAAATTCAAAACGTCTGACAGTAATCCAAGACGCGTATTCCACGAAGGCAAACGGTGACTTCTCGTTAGCAAACCGCTCGCGTATTGGGCGCGCTTTGTATACGTACGCCATATTATATAATAAGGTTTTCGAATATACAGTACATAATATAATATAATACTACACGTTTTTGTTTATTTTTTTTATTTATTACACTGTTCACCACTACTACCAACGTTTCGTGTTTGACTAAAGTATATATACATTATATATATATATTATATTCAATTTTATGGGTGGTTTTTTCTCCATTATGTTTATCTTTCATAATTAGTACACTACTGTGCTTACTGCTTATAGTATAATTGTACCTATATTTATTATGTTTTAAGTATTCTTACGTCGTTTCGTAACGTTATATGAAATTTCTATTGGATATAATATTTTATAGAGTCTTACCTAATAGAATAATTGTCATGTTTCCGCTTCATTAAAACATACGGTCCTATTACTTCTATTTAGGTATATGTATATTAAACGAAATCGTATTGGGTTGTATTAAAAATGTATAACACAACATTTTATAATAATCGTTATATGTTAATAATATGTATTCATTGTATTATTGCATATTATCAATATAATAAAGTATTGTTTGAAACGAAGTGGTGTAGAGACTTACTTAAAACTAAAATAATACCACGTTGGATTCTTACTTATTCTGCTTCACTTTACTAGGATAGATTGTTTGTTTTTCTTAATAATATATATATTAATTACTATTTAAGTACCTATACCCACATTGTATGTTAACCAAAAATAAATTAATCATATTCTATGATAGGCATCATTGGAAAGGGCTTAATAGTAAAGCTAACAATGCTAATTTTTTTTTTAATTAAAAAATAGCCAACATTTTCCAGTGTCGACATTGTAGATTATATATATACCACAAAATTTACAATAGCTAAAATATTTTGAAAATTATACCATGTTTAAAAAATGTTAATTCAAATATTTGTTTGAAGTATCTATAGTAATAGACCTTTGAATCACAAAAAAAAAGAAAACAACCGGATGTCAAAAACTGGTTTTTGAAAAAATATTTACTTTTTCCAATAAATTTTTCCTTAATCTTTTTTTTTTTTTAAAGTATTGTGAAATTTTTACTTTTGATCCATTTTCTTCTACCAAATACAAAAATACAAATTAAATCCAATTTCTACCAGAAACCTCCCTCAATATATTAAAGATCAAAGCATGTTTTGGCTTTAAAAGACGATGAGCGATGACAGACAATCAAAAAAAAAAAAAAACCCCACACATCATTGCAAAATCAATACATTCATCTCTTTGCTCAGAATACAAAATTCCATTAAAAAAATAGAATGCAATAAATATCTTCTTAAATTTATAAAAATAAAAAAATAAACGAGGTAACTAACACAATTATATAGTTTAATAAAACATACAAATCAAATCATAATTTTTATTGTATATTAGATACCTAGTCTATATAATATAAGATCAAAACGTTATTTTGTGTCAACGTCTATATTTTTCCAATATTCCGAATTAATATTTGTTTTTTTAATTATTGTTTAGTTTTACATTTTTCTAAATATTTAAAGTTAACAATTTTGAATTATATAACATTGAAATATATTATATAGATAGGTAATATGTGTATGTCAATAGCACTAGTGGTTATCTGTATAGGTTATACGAATTTCAGTGAATTGAGATAAGAATTTCAAATATAATGACAGGTAACTGGTAACGTGCATTCGACACATCGCTGAACTGGATCTTACCTTTATTTTTTGTCTGTATATTATATGTATCTCAAACGTATTGATACGATTCAATTGGTTATTAGTTATAATACATATAATATCCCATAATAGATAAAAAAATTTTTTTTATGAAATACACGAATTTTAGTCTGTATACAGTGACATTAAATTTATGCTTACATTATCATTCCAAAATATTATTAGAAATAAACATAAATTTAAATTGCTAATATAGATAATGCGTAGCTGCTGCCTATTATAATTTTCTTTGTAGACGTAATTTAAAATATAAATAGATTGTTCGTTCTGAATAAGTGAAAATTTATTTAAGTGTAGTCTTTTATCGAATACAATTAAATTAAGATCTAAATACTATATAGACTTATGATAATATATTAATATAGGTAACAATATTGTTGATTATAATATTATGAAAAATAATGCAACAAGCTTATAAATTTATAAAATTATGTATATAGTTATTTCTTATAATTGCACCTCCTCCGCCCTATCATAAAAAATCTTGAGTACAACACTGAACCTAAGTAACATTATTATTTATTATCAAAAATGTAAAACCCAAATATTAATAAATTATTACAAGCCTTACTTTTGAAACATGGTTTTTAATTATTATGCAATGTTTAAAGCCTTAAATTTAAAAATAAAGAAAATATTTTCTTATTAATGTTAACATAACATTAATATATTATATTATATATGTGTCCTGTACAATTTGAATCCTAATCCATTTCTAGAATAGATAGCAATTTCATAATCCAGTTTACGAAACTGAACTATGTATGTATTTGTTTCCATATCGCGATAAAAAAAAAATTGTAAATATGAATAACTTTCACGATAATACGGATATTTGGTAATATGGAACTTATTCTGTAATCTTTCCCTATAGTTATCAACACATCTAAACAAATTTTAAAACACATAAACAAGTATATCAAAGGAAATATGTAAATTATATAGCAATATGACACATTCTAGTAAACTATTAAGTGATTTTACATAGTAAATTAGTAAATAATTATTAATAATGAAAAGGTAAATATATATGAGTGTGTGTGTAAAATTATGATTTATAACGTAAATACCATATAACTAAACGTATATTTAAAAAATAAAATGGTAACATTTTGAAATTTTTAAAATAGTGCAATATATATTGTAAGAATTTATCGTTTGTTTCCAAGTTTAAAATAGTTATTATTGTCAATAAGTTATGCAGTCAAATATGTACCCAACTAAATAAATTCATAATTATATAGCCTCCGGCGATCATAATAGGTACCTATATTTATTACATTATGTTCAATAATAGATGACGTATTATACGTAATATTACAAACATAATTTTATTCGCTGATAATTCGTTTTATACATCTAATGTTATCTGGGTTTCCAAAAGAATAACATAATGTAACGATCAATACAGTGTTATACTTTTATGCTTGGGACATAGCCATGTTTATACGAATTGGATATGTCGGTACGATGGTACAACATAATACACTAATGTGTTTATCGTAAAACATTAAATTTAAAACTCCAACACCAGTATTTAAGATTTAACCATTTTATGCTCGAATAAAACGTTCCCTAGCTGACATATTCTTATCGTCCGACTTCTATGACGTTGACAACTAGCATACTTATATAATATATGTACACTGCACATATGTATTCCACGTATTCATCTATATATATATATGTATTGAACAATATGTACAATTTGTGCGTTCAAAGTAAATGCACTTTTTTTTGTATACATATATAATATTATAAAATCCGAGGAAGCAACCCCATTTAAACGAGTATGAAACCCGTTGAACTATATAATTTATACTTTTCCACTTTTTCTTACAAGACTCTTCCTTTGAGCGTGAAAAAAATAATACCGAATGAGAGAAATACCATGTTATCTGAGTGTTGGTCGTATTTCATTTTCAAAACGTCTAAATGTCATAACAGAATCTTGCGTTTAGGATCTTATTATAAGATGACTGTGAAAAAAATATCGTATGAAAAAGTTCAACGAAATTGGCGCTTATGTATGATCAATTGTTAGAATCTACTTTACTTCAACATTTATATCTATATATTTAATATAATAACTCACAAGGGTTATTTTTTTTTTTTTGAAATCGACTATAAATCAAATGGAAGATTTGCTAATCACTTTAAAAATTTCTAACGAAATAAATATTCTGATGGTTATAGTCATATAATATTTTTTAGTTATAATATACTAGGTATATGTATATAAATAATATATAATATCTTGTTTGATTTTTATATTTTTAATTTTTTTTAAAGTGACTAATTATACTTATTTCTATTTGTTATTTATTTTCTATAATTTGTATATTTTTAATCAAGTTTTACTTGTAATATTCTAATAAATTAAGCAATTCATACGAATTTTTTGAGAGAGTTAAACATTTCACATCATTTTTATTTATACTCATACGTCCGTCAAAAACATATACTCTGTATAATTATTCTTCGATTTTTACCCTATATTTACAATTTATTTAATACAAATATGTTACTTGTGGAATATATTATAAGAAATAAATAGTATAATATTATCATCTTGAAAAATACAATATGTATTGTGTAGCGCTTAATGGCAATTTAATATAATATCTTTCATATTCATAATAATATATATTTAAAATTATATGGGAGTCATCACTCAGCTAAATTTAAACTGTCTAAATTTTATACAATGCTATCTGTAAATTATCAAAGTATCTCTCGGTGGCCACCTGTCTGATTCATAGTTTGGAACTCCTAAGGAAGAAAAATATAACCAACATTATTTTCTTCTTAATATAATATATAGGTACGTACAATTTACGACAGAAACTCTCGCACACACACACACACACACACACACACACACACACACACTCACACATAATATTACATACATATCACATATACTTACATAATATTTTATTTTGCGAATGAAAATTGTCAAGGCAGCATTACTGATTATAACATATTACTGCGACAATCGTTTTGTTTCACTTCAATTATAAAATGTACGCACAATTCATATTTTCGTGTACAACATATAACACAATATATAAATACGTATTATTTAAATTTATCTACACGCTGCTTAGTCCAATAATAAAAGTTGTATTTCCTAACTCATTTTGTATTACGAAAATGTGAAAAATAAGTTCTAACACTCGCTGCTAGACACGTCTTATATTATAGTCCTATTATATATGTATTTGTACGGCAAACAGGCCACACGCGGAAACGACGTTTAAATAGAAGTTTTTCAACTTCAAACGATAGGCGCGAAGAGACTAGCTAGAGTGAGGGTGTCGTTACAAGAAAAAATCTCATTTTAGTATCATATACATAACTACACTAGACAAAAAAAAAATAATAAAAAATAAACAAAAAAAACGACGTAAAGGAGAGAAAAAATAAAATCTCGTTTGTGAACATTGTATTATACTTTTTTTCACACACAGCACATATTATTATTATTATTATTATTATTATTTAAAAAAAATGAAACGTTTGTCCCAAATCAGATCTACATAATATAGGTATTTCTACATATATACAACACAGTATGCTTATAACATCGTTCCCTCGTATTTGGATCTCTTCAAACAAAAATATTATGCAATCGTGTGAAAACCGTTTGACTGCGGTATACGTTTTACAGGACTATATTTTTAATGATGAACGCTCATTCTTAGTTCATTCGTTTCGAAAATTATTCAATTTTAGTACGTTCTGTTTTTCAAATGATGACTAATATTTTTAATTTTACAAAATTATATAGAACATCACCAAACGTGTTTAAAAATAATTTTCTCTATCCGCATTATTAACAACATACCTATAGTTTAGAACTAAATAATATAAATACTTTTATTTTGTATAGTATTCTGCATCAACTGATTATAAAATAGTTAAGTAATATATAGCTCATTAAAAACTTAACTTAGATATTGACGGCATTTCATGAATAAATGCATATTAGGATGAAAAACAGAAGTATAAAATATATATAAAATTTAAATTTGTGTGTACTTTAAAAGTTAGTATAATGGTTTCAAAGAAAAACATTTTCAAAAAATTAGAATTAGACTTTTTTAACTAAATTTTTAGTATTTTATATTGTGATTGTCCAATTATGAATGCACTTAAAAATCACATAATATATCTGATATGATTCCGATTAATCGCATAATGGTAAAAATAATAAGTGTTATGGATTCCCGACAAATGAAACCAATGATATATTAAAATTTAAAAAAATAAATTATAATTAAACTATAATAATTATGACTACGAATTATTATTAAATTGTTGTTTCTATACATGTTTTGTATGTACTTATAATCATATTAAGTAATCTTTACTATTTTTTTATTAGATCATCTTTAGATATTGTTACATTATACAGATCACGTGACACTTGGAATTACACAATTCAGCAGATTCACTACACGCAAAGCAGTTTCAATATTATTGGTTTTAAACTTTGTTTCGCTGTGGCCTTTGGCATGTTATATAAGACCGCGTGATCCAGAAATGTTGTTAAGATCAGCTTTTTCCTAACAGTATTATTTTGTTTCCTTTCGAGTTGGTTGCAACAGTTTCAAATATAAAATATATTTTAATCTATCTGTACAAAATGTTTTCGTCCATCTACGTGGCGAACGTAATCCTATAAGTCTCAGTTCGACAGTCTTCGATTTGTCGGAGTTAGGTTAAGATAGAACATTTTCACAACACCTCACATGACTTAAGTTTTTTAATATCATTATTAAAATACTTTAAAAAATATTTTCGTTATCTAAGTTAGATTTGACTAATGCATTAGTAAAATGCATCCCTATTCATATGTTATTAATTCGATTAAAGTACTGGAAATCTGGTCAAGTGTATATCTGGACAGTGGACAGTTAATTTTAAATCGAAAATCGTTTAAATTCTTCTGCGTAACTGTTCGAAATATATATAATAATATAATTGATAATGTGAGCTATATACTGAATGCAGGGTTTGGTGTAAAACGAGATTCCTTTTTAAGTATAAATAACAAAATATATTGAAATATACAGTAAAATTTACATTTTATGGCATCACTTAAATACGAATATATATATTACAAAAATGTCGATTCAATATAACTATGAAGTGCCTAAGATTACCACATACGTCATTGGCAGTAGCACTGACGGAATTAGAGATGAACAAGGACTAGAGAAGACCTAGTTTTTGAGTTTTTTTTTTCTTTAATATATGATTATTTTTATTCTTTTAATTATAGATATACTTATTATTTTCTGTTATGTTTCTTATAGGTATTAAAAATTAATAATAAAGTAGTTTTATTTATTTTGAAAATGTTTTCTTAAAATGGTTCTAAATAAAATATTACCAAACATTTTCTATCAAACTTCTCAAATGTTGACCGAATGTCTATAGATAATACCGTCTGTCGTTAAACGACAGAAGACAGTATTGTAGGTGGTGGTGTCACACATCACAACGTGATGTTGCACGACAGAAAAACGACACGAACGATTTTTCGTAAATAAATTAAACAAAAACGTGCGTGAATCACTACCACAATAATATTACGATTTTGTTCAATGCGCACACTGTGATCGAGTGTAATAATTATAAGCTCACGTAAGACCGCTGTGGAGACGAAATCGCTTCCGCTGCCGCCGTGTGTGGGCCTTTTATGGTGAATAAAAAGTATGGTATGCTCGCCGGGTGTCTCTAGACTTATTTATAGGGGAAAAAACTAATAGATATAACTTCGCTCTTTGGTTTTAATATTATAATTTTAAATTGGTTATAGTTAAATATACATTAATTTATATATTATATTTATTTTTGTATATTGTTAGAGGACGATGTACCCTGCACGTCATGTAATCTCCACGACACCGTATAACTAGCGAATAACAATATTTTATTAGTTATTTATAATATTATATAGTGAGTTCACTAATTAATTGATTAATTATCATAACATTTGAAGATAAAAATATTATTTAAGACTCCCGTGTTCTCTTTTTTTGTTGATATTTTAATATTGAAACAAGTTTAGTGTATTTTAAAATTTTGTAAATTTAAACAGTTTACAATTTTAAAATATGAATGTCTTCTTCTGTTCTAAATTTAGTCTAATGATCCTCGATGTTGAAGCCTTTACTCTTGAAAAAAAAATATTAAAATACTTATTATTTATTTAAAAACTAAACTAACAAAAAAAAAATACTACATAGAGCCTAAAATAATATAATTAACTTTACATTTTATAAAAGATACAATAATTGTAGGCTGTTATAGAAAAAACCACAGAGTAAAACAGATTATCCTAAACTTCAAATATTTTATGTTAGCATTAGGTAAACAAAGAAATCTTGTGTGGCCACGTGGGTATGATTTATATGGTTATGGGTAGACAATTTTAATCACTTATTAAAACAATACATATTAATAGAAATGTATTAAAATGTTACCATTTATAACTTATTATTATTAGTATGTATAATGTATATAGAATTAGTATAATTATACTGTATTATATTTATGTAATAATCATATTTTATAATCAAACATTACTATAGTATAAATATGAATGTTACCACTAATCAGAAACAAGTTGAGTTACGAAAAAAACTAAGATATTTTTTAAAAAATTTTAAATTATGAGTGGCGACTGTCCCTTTTTAACACTCGTGTTGTACCCGTTGACGATGATATTACATATTCAAATGTAATTTAGGTATAAAATTGTGATATCTTTCAGATACACCATACATCCGCTAACCGCGATTGTGCATTTTTTTACGGTGAAATTCTAGCGTAGGTATAGTATATAGTGCTTGCTCGTATGTATATTATATAGTATGTACAACTCGAAAGTCGGTAAATCCTGCCATGGGGTTTGATGTGCAAATCCGGGTATCAATAAAACGCGTTAGGTCGGTATAGTCCATATTTCAATGTCGATAGTGTTTCGTACCGCGGGATAAAAACGTCGATTTTAATCCAGAATACTCACAAAAACACGAACAACTTCAGAACCATATATATTATTATAATGCGGTGGACGGAAGACGAATGCAGCGTTAATGTAAATTGTAAATGATAAATTATAGACATTTGCTGGCAGGTACAATATAGTTGTGTGATGCGATTGCTGATAGAACACGTGCGTTTCAGCGTTTATTTCACCCAGAATACCTAAGCACGTGGTAAATTATTTTTGAGTTAGAATGAGAGAAGTGAGAGGAGTATAATATAATTGCAAACATGAGGGGGATTAAGGGTTAAGCGTATACTCCCCTTCACAACTCCTCCAAATCCACAAAAATCGCGTCTTATTAAGCAAGTGCTAAGTAAATATGGTTTCACAATCGCTGTCTACAAAAACTGATTCCAATAAATATTATTGCTATTGTAATTTTCATAATACCACAGATACATAGACGCAATTTCAGTTTTAAATTTGAGGGGGGGCTATATAATTTGCATGTATGTAGTATGTACTGTGTGTATGCTCCCTGAGATATATAAAGGTGGAAGGGGATATGAACATACCATTTTTAGGGGACTACGATTGATTTTTTTTTTTTGGGGGGGAGGTGCTTTAGATATTTTATGTTAATAACTATAATTAGAGACTGCACTGATATTTTTTTTAATCAATCTTCAGTTAACCCCTCCCTTCCAAAAAAATATTCTATGAGTATAAAACTAAATATAAATATTATAGCGATGTATTACCAATATAAACTCACTTTTAGCAAACGAAGACTTAGAATATATATACATCAACGTATATATAAATAATAAAGAAATATAATCAATTATAATTAATATTAACCAATTTAATAGAACATTATATTATAGTTGACTGCGTTTAATTATAAAATAAAATGTAATGGATCGAACACTCAAAGATACAATTAATATTGCCTTATAGCGACGATAATTAATATTTGAAAATAGTAATAATGGAAACTAAATTTTTGTAGAACATATATATTTATGTATTTATATTATAAAACAATATGCGTGACCAGATTGACAACGGTTTTGACCACATTTCACTCGCTGAACAACTCCAACTCTAACCACCCGAGATAACACGACGATTATAATATAAAAAATTGTCCCGCTGAGTCCTAACCATATAAAATGTATATATAAACCTATAACCGACAATGCACACTTTACAAAACATAAAGTTTACGTGAACAGTATACAACGGCTATTTAAGATGTGAACCGACCGACAAAGCGTGCATGTAATGCAAAATATAACAGCAAACGGCACTATTCGTATAACAAACCCATAAAATAGACTGGCCGGTGGTGTTTTAGGCATCAAAATGGAAATTGTAAAATCATATCAAAAAAGTTTTAACTTTGAACGATGATTTTAAATTATGGTAACTGTTAGAGATAACTTACTAATATTATTATCCAAAATTGTGTCATTTAAAATAGGGCAACAATTTATTTTTATATAAATTGATATTCGATTATGAATTTATGATGAATGTGAAAAATGTTTAAATAACTTAAATATTAAAAGTACAGCTTTATTCTACAACCGGATAATTAATATAATACACAGTGATGAATTGCAATAAATCATAAACATATAATATATAATATTATGTTTATTGATATTGTGGTTGGTGCAACGAGTATACATTTAAGTTGTTAAACTTTCGAACAAATTTCACAGAGTTATGGTTTTTGAAGTTTTGATGAAGACTGGGCACGTAATGTTAATCATCAGCGTTACGAAAATGACACCAAATAATCGCGTCCGTTAACGTTATAATTATTGTAACCATTGCTACGAAAAACAAAGAAACGCTGCAACTTTAACAATAATATCATCGTAAAGCATTCGTTTAATGTATACAGTTACGGACTATATACAACATAACTAACTATATAATATTGTTAGGTTTATATTATATTGTGTATTATGTAGTCAAATTAAGTCTTTACGTTGTTTTGTATATTATGCGCGACTATATAGATTGGATGAAAATGTGTATAATATATATATGCTATACATAAAATGTAAACGGGACGATATAACGAGTGTGTTTTTATGTTAGTTTTATTGTACATTTTATTACCTTAGGTACGACGAAGGCTATTATTTGATATTATTGTGTTTCATTTTATGCAAACACGAATTTTTATTGGCCGACTGCTGCAATGCTTTGGCCCGCAAAATTCAAGGCAATAGTAATTATATCACAATATACAAAAAACATATACATATCACAATATCATATACCTTTGTAATATAATACACAGAGTTGGCAGTGGCATATTTGACAGAGGAGCGGTGCGAGACCTTTCCATCCCTCTCCTGACTATTTAAATCCTTTGGGAATTCGTTGAAAAAAATGTTTACGTATTTATATTATAATTGCATCTATTTGTAAATATTTTTATAGAATTGTCTAATGTTAATACAAAAAAATAAAAAATGTACTTATTTGTGTTAAAAAAATATTCAATAACGAGATTAGTACGTCGAGGGAGTGAGTTATCCGTATCAAGAGTAGCATTAAACAATTTTAATCACCCATCTCCTCTCGACTACTTTGTCGAGATTCTTCGGATAAGCCGCGGCGACCGGTGGGGTAGTATACGTGCTGACGCTATAGGATCGGTCACCGGAGAACATATTATTTTATACGAAAGTCGACGGCAATTATTTTCCCAACAGATATATCTATATACACGCAAACGACCAATTATTATTATTATTATCATTCCGTGTATATACATATATATATATATATATAAATGTAATACAAGTTGTAAATGTTTTAATAAAAACAAATGAATTCTGTGTACGCAGTGGAAAAATAATAAATGTACGCCGAAAAAGTGATTTGTTTTCGCAATCGCTGTGTAATATATATGTATAGTACACATATAATATATAGCTAGTGCGTATACTGTGTAGCTAGGTAAAGGTAAGAGGTATATGCCCACATCGTTCTAGAAACAAATATTTTTGCGGCACGCGATGAATTATTTAATGGATGCAACCGGACGAATAATGCAATTAAACCTTTCAGAATAAGAATAATATATACATAATAGATTATGCATAATATATTATTATATATTTATCGAACGAACTCAAATGTGATTTTAATTCACTTTTATTCCGACACACACACTATGCAGTCATTATAATATATTATTGTTATCGTTTTGTGTTAGTAGATTTATTATTACTCAAAGACATTAATTTAAACAAAAAAAATATATAAATCGTTGAACAGACCTGCAGAAATGTAAACACGAGACAATGAACAATTTATTGAAATTAATAAAACACAATACGTTAATGATTACTATTACTAAATAAAAGTAAGGAAAAATACGGTAGGTATGATATATAATATGATATAATGCTATCCAATTACTGTTTAGCACTCAGTATAACGTATATGTAATCAAACGAAATACGAATGGTTATTATGTGTTGTGTGTATGTAAAATCGAGACGAAAGAGTCTAAATTGCATTTTTAATGATTGCCACTTAGGACTTAATAAAATGTAAATGGCGTCGTTAGAATGTCCTAATGAATAATAAAGAGTGACGAGTGGGTACAAGTAGTAATTAATAATATATTATGATAAATTTTCGAGTTTGAAAATACGAGAAATTAATATTTTTTATAACCATCAGAGCAAATCTTATTCATTTTTCTTTGCAAATACGATATTTAAAATTTTAGATTATCAACAATTATTTTATAAAATTACACATTTTATGCGATTATAGTCAAGAAGATGAATATCTTACCATAAGTTCAATTAAAACTCATTAATATTCGTATTAGCTGATGGTATATCAAATTTCGATAACAGAAAACAATAATCAAGTCGCTTTAAATTTTAACTAGAGTGCTTTTTTGTGAAAACATTTTTCAGTCATTGTAATCTGATATAAGATTATTTTTACTTTCATTATACTGATATGACCGCTTACAAAACGTATTAAATAGATGGAATTGAAGTAAATAAAAACAATATCATATGTCAGGCATTAACGATATACACTGCAGGTTTAATAATAATACGCTAAGAAATTAAACTTATTATACTAATGATGAAATTCATAACAAAATAAATGTTTTGCACTTATGTACACAAATTTCTGACGTATAAGAACTTAAAGGTTTTTTAAATATGTTCAAAACAATTTTTTTTTATGATGAAATAATTTAAATAGGTTGGTAGGTCGCAATTGACAAAATACTTTTACGTGTTGTTCAATACGTCAACATTTTCAAAGGAGTACAGATTTTTTTTTCTTGCACGTAAAACTCCAGTTGAAATTTTGAAGAATAACAATTATTATATGCATTATTATTGTAATTCGGCTGTATACAAGGGAAAATAAATTACAATTTAAAAAAACCATTAACGTAAAAAAAAAATTTAACCAAATATTTCTAGGTTTTGATTACAGCACAAAACACGTGACGTATTAAACTAATTATAACTTTAATATAGTTTAAATTGTAAATACAATACTGGCATAAGATATTGTTTATGAATACAATTATTGAAAAATATTTAATAGCGTAAGATACCAGATATATAACATAATATTGCAGTTTAAATGCCAATCCTTATTAGACATTTAAATTATGTTTCATAAAAAAAGTGAATATTATGAATAAGTATAAATTGTATTGACTAAAATTTTTTAAATTGTGAATATTTTTCGTAGAAATAATTGTTTTTAGTCATAACACTCAAAACTTAAAATATAAAATAAAAATACATTATTAATATATTATAATTTATGTGTATGTATATAAATAACATTTATTTTACTACAGTAATAATATATATGAATAAACATATTTCAATAAATTGCAATACTATTATGATCGTCTTGGTCAACAACTATTGAAATTTGAATTAAATCGTAGTTTTATTTTGCAAAAGTCGATGAATTTTAGTTTTTAAATTCACTATATTTAAGTTTATAAAATATTGAAAAAGTCTGTTCGACGGAAGAGAATTCTCGGAATTTTTGGATATTTCCTCTTAACAATTTATACCTTAATATTACGATTTACGATTACGACTATAATAACAGTTATATAATTAAATTAAATACATTCAACATATTTTATTAAAATAAAACAATATAAATATTATACATTTTAATATTTGTGTTATTGGTTTATATAAATTCTTAACTAGGTATCGGTATATTATATTGAACCAATATTTTTTTTATTCATTTAAAGTATACAAAATAAACTAAATGGATAAATAAAGAAGGGACGATAGTTATAATGGTTTCAACTTTTCAACTATACATAATTACTTTTGGCTCTTATCATAAAAAGTTAAAATGATAAATTACAATACTAGTATCAATTCATAACATTTTCATAAAATTATTTCACATTTAGATTGCCTTTGCATATAAAAAGTTATTATAATTAATTTAAACAATTCAAAAATATTTTTTTAAAACAACAACATAAAATGTATCAATTATGCATGGCAAACTGGGAATTAAATTAAAGCAATTTATTAAAAATAAAATATACCTACCCTAAATTAAAAAAAAGGTCTTCTCGATCGGTATCTAGTCTTTAGAGTTGCAAAACAAACTAACAAACATATAATACCTATCAAACAAAAGTAAAGTCAAACCCAATGTTGTCTTGGTCGAGAGATTCTAATGCCGACTTCTTAGTTCTGCTTCCGGTATCAGCTGCATCCTTGTTTATTATTATATATTATATAAATAAAATGTATTAATTTGTTTAAAAAAAACTGTATCAAGATCAGAATGTATAATCAGACACGTAATTGATTGGTAATGAATTACGAGAATTTATTAATTATTTAAGGTATAAAATATATTATTATTAAAAAACGAATCGTTAATTATTTTTGTCAAACATATACCTATTTAACGTTGACTATTTCATTAACTCATTTTATAACTCCGTAGAAAAACTATTGTTTACGGATAAGTCATAAGATTTATGTCGTTGAGAGATTAAAATGAATATAAAGACATTACCCGAGATAACTCCCATTTAGTTCGTATCAACCTTAGCGGTAAGGTTTTTAATTACGAATAAATACCTTCAATATTATCGTATCCATTATAGTTTAATATAAAAATAAAACACCATATATACATTATTCTTTAATTGTCTGACTATAATTTAAAGTCTTGAATTGTAAACTAATAATATTAACAATAATAAAAAAATAAACTATTCCCTCATTGAAAATAAATTTTATATAGAATTTATTATTTATGCAAGTACACCTACCTACTTACTACAAATATTATTCTATATATTTTTCAGAAATTATGAAATTCAAATGATTTTATAATATGGAAAAAAAAGTATACCTTCAATAGAGATTTCGAAGTAACATCGACGTTTAAAAGTTATTTCTTATGGTAGATACTCGATGGAACTGCATATAGTTATAAGTTCATTATAAACCATCTCTATGAGATCGAAGAAAGATAATTTACTTGAAACTTTTCTTTGTTATTTTTTAATTTATCAAAACAGTAATATTCCATCTAAGTCTATAACTTTTATTTATATTTTCAGCGTGACTTGATAAGCAGAAACGATCCAATCTCTGCAATAAATAATAAAATGAATTACATTACGAAAGAAGCATTTATTTCATCAGCCTGAAACTCAAAACACAAAATTTCATATTAAATTTATAATGTATTAATGTTTCACTGGTGATGCATTGATAATATAATTATTGTGGATCACTAAACAGTAATTTACTCGGTAAAGTTTTATTTTTTAAAAATATTTTTTCATACATGATTTTAAGTCATCACAACATATCATAATATATATATATATATACATATTATTGCTATAATATCTTTAACTTCATTCCTCAAAACAGAATGTTTTTTTCTGTATTTTAGAATTTTAAAATAAGATATAATTTTTTGTAATTTAAGAAAGTGAGACATTTGAAAAATTACAATAGAATTGTAATAGTAAAAATAGTAAAGCATAATTTTCGAATACTATATATTGTGATGATTTCAAAACGTGTTTTTACGTTTTTACTATAAGAAGAAAAATCCACAACAGATGTTTACGGATATCAGATAATCATATGCCAAACTACTGCAAAATATCCAGGATACCGAAACCTTTTCATCAGAGGTAAAGATCAATATTAATATTTTTTTTTTCCGTTATTATCATTATATCATCATTCATTAATATTATTAAACTTATAATTATTTGCTATCATAACCATACTCGACATACTCATATCAAATAATATTAACATAGTTGAGTTAAAATAGTTTTATATTAGCACTTTATGTGCAGATGTACTAAGATATTTTGTAACTACAAAAAAAAATTGACGATTGATTAGTGATACAAAATATAATTGGCCAAATATTTTGGATTGCACAGTTACTGTGATTTTTTAACAATTATAGCATAATAAATTATTGCTACCGATAATGAAAATTATAACGTCAACATGAAATTGAAAATAATATTCTGAAAAGTTTCAAGTTTAAATTTATAAATATTGTGTATCAGCGAAAATTGTCCACTGCGACTTATAAAATGAACTTCCTGCTAACTGCAGCGACATATTTTTAAGTATCATTATTTCTGATCATAACATCACTTTCTAAATATATTATTTACACTCACCCTATCGCCCACCTACCTGGTTTTCATTCAATTAGAACGCCGTTGTAATAACTTTTAATTATGATTTTCATACTCCAGTGATGGTTATTATATTTTCCTTCGCCAAGAGCGTCGTTTTAATTTCGTCTTTTTTAAAACTCATATACTTTCTTTGGGCTCAGTGATGCGTCGCATAGAATATAGTTAGTAGTTGAAGGAATTTATCGATTCCACATTTCTACCCAAACATCATATTATTTTTATAAATTGTTTATTATTCTATTGACTCTGTCAGCTATTGATTCCGCTGACGTCTACTGTTTATAATATCTTCCAATGGATTTCACCAAGTCTCAGATTCATGAAAAATGGTAGAAAATAGCCGTAGGTTATACATTATGTTAATATTTTAATGAATTATTTATTAAAACGATTAATTGATGGAACTACCTTATTGTTAAATGTATAAATAGAAAATATAATGTACATTTTGTTTAACATACCTATTACTTATCTAGTCACGATATTTTGTATTATTATATCGATATAATATACAATGAATTTAAAATGTATAACAAAAGCATAAATCAAATTATTTGCATAATAATTTCCATTTATCTTCGTTTTTGCAAACTCGTCGATTATTTAATCGTAAGTTAATAACTTGGTCATTTTTAATAAATACTATATTGGAAATTAATTTATCATAATATCAGTTTTTACTCTTATAGCATAGAATTACGTTATTATATAAATATTATTAAAAACCTTTTTATTAGTCTCAAATTTTTTTTTTCGTGGATCACGTCTTATGATGCTAAAAAAAATTATATATCATAACTATTAAAATAAATATTCTTAAATTTAGATTTTACATGTGTTACAAAGCCTTTTAGTCACTTTTTTTAAACCCTAAGGATCTGTTGAGCAAAGTTTGAAAAACACGGTTTAAAACAAGAAAATACTCATTCTGTAAAACAATTCAATACTAGGGTTGAAATAAACAAATATTCAAAGATTTTTCGATAATAATACTATTTTTTTTTTAAATTCTAATTCTATGTAACTATATAATACGCATTTTGTACTTTTTTATTTTTCTAATTGATAGGTACTGTAATAATGAAATAACGTATTTATTTTAAAATTCGCCAAATCTAAAATTTAAAAAATAGTGTATGCAGTTGAACCTCACTATTTTTAATTCCGGAATTTTAAAGACTTACATGCTAATTTATTACGGTATGTTGAATTTTTCTAAAAGTCAAAGTTATTATCTGGTATCCACCGCTTATTACGATTCACTAATTCCAATATATGATAGATTAGATACAATGCACAAGCAATAAATACACGATAAATTACATATAGTTTATAGAACACTGTAATGGCGTATGATATTTTATGATCTTTACTCGCATAAACGTTACTACGTTAATATAAAATATATTTAAGCTCATAAAATAAATCATTATAAATCATAAGTATGATGTTTGTGGTTAATGAGCTCAGTGGATAGTTAGCTTACTATAACTACAAGTTTTAAGTACTTTATCTAAAATTATTTCAGATATATTTATTTAATTAATTCTAATTTCATCATTATATTTTTTCAATATTATGTTACATAATACTCATTAAAAATAAATTATTCTATTAATTCTTTAAAATGATCACGTTGAGTTTTTACTAACTCTATCAAGGAGTCGTTAAATTACATAATACAACAAACACCTAAACAAAATGTGTGCAGTGTTTTCAACAACAATTTAATCAAATAAATAAGAAATTTTAGAAAATTCCTTTATAAAAGTTGTTTCCAGTGGATTCATGTTTTTAAAAAGTCCACGGGGGCTTTATTTTTCGTTTTTGATTTCTAAAAAAACGACATATTTTAAACTAAAATTTACATTTGACACTAAAACTCCTACCTATGAGTTGAAGCAGTAAAACAATTGAACTACATATTACACGTTGATAAAAAGAAAAAGAATTTAATATTGTCTTTAATAATAAAATACTACTGAATGTGTTCCGATCAAATTAAGATAATGGACAGCACTCTAAAATGGGCAATTATTTATTTCTCAAGCTTGTAATCCAAAAGACTTGGAGTCGCGTACATAATTTATTAAATGTTCAAGATTTAAAGATTCTTATATAGATTTGACCAGTATTATCGTCAAGGAATATTTCATCTAAAATCGAGATGCCTTAGAATTGTACCTATTGATAATTCGTTGGAAAAACGTTCCTTAAATAAAATATTATGGTTAAAATTTTAAATAATTCAAATTTGGTAGTTATCTATTTGTTTTTTAGGTATACTTATCACTTATAGTTAAAAACTAGTTTTTTATTAGGTCGATTGTAAGAAAAAATTATTTTTCTAACCTTAAACCTTTGAGTAATATTTCAGATATGAGTGATAGCATCTTTTAGTAACTATGTCAGCAGATGCCTTATTCCGCTATGAATTTGAATTTTTCTTTGTCAGCTTCAAGGAAAATAATATAAAGGTGGATCAGTGGTTCGAATGTAGTGCATATTACAGTGTATTGCCTAACATTGTTTTTTTCGACAAAGGCAACGTTGAAAAATAAATCACAAAACAAAAAATTGAAAACAAGAATTGAAGAATATAATTTATATTATTATAAACGCTGAATATATGATGTTGATTAAAATCAGTCAGTAGACAATAAATTAAGTATTTTCGACAATTTTACGAAAAAAATGGCTACATTCAATACATCTTCTTTTGCAGATGTCTCATTTGACCATCATTATGAAGTGAACAAGATTTATCTTCTGTATGTGTTGAACAGTGCCTTATTAGTTGTCCACTATTAGCAAAAAATTTGTAGTAACGTTTTTTTCCTGCGTGCATTTGTCAGTGTGCTTCGTCAGATCGCAGTCAACAGCGAACGATATGTCGCATACATCATATGAGTACGAGTTTTTTCCGTATGAAAATGCTAAAAACTGGAAATCTTGAAAATTGTAAATTCGTGTCCCCGTTTACGACTTTTTTTACATTATTGATTCATATAAATTATGAGATGATGAAATTAGATATACCCACTAATATTTTATAACATTTTATAATTTCTAAAGTTTGTGGATTTAATTGAAACGTGACAGATGTTATTGAAATCTATAGCAGCGCAATATGAGTTTTTTATGATATTTTTCTAAGCCATTCCCACGAAATATTCGACGATTTATAACATATAAAGTATCCGCACAGAAAAAAAATATCCTAAAAATGTTTTCAACTCAATTTTAATAAATTTTCCCTAGTTTCAAAAACTTTTTAAATATTAAAACAATATCCATTTTAATAGAACATTTGTTTATACTCATTGTCACAGTATAAAATATTCATATAGCTATTTTTATTAAAATATTTTTTTCATATTTTTATTTTTATTGTATAAATAGCATTGCTTAATAGTATTATGGAAACGATTTATAAATTATAAATAATATATTTATGAATTAATTATATAATATATTTATATACAATATGAATAACAACAAAACACAACTTTTTTTTTCAATACAAAATATTGATAAAACAAAATTAAAAACCAAGTATAAGAAGTTGAAAATTATAAACATCATTTTTGATACTGAATGATTTGTTATTAAAAACAAAAACAATGAAGCAAATTAAAAAAAAATATATATATATTTTAAAGATGAAATGATTTTGTATTTGCTCTTTGGTTAAATCATCAACTAGAAATATAAACTTGAATAATAACAATAATATATTATTATTATAGTTCAAATTTTTTTAGGAATTCAATTTTTTAATATTTTAAATACCATATTTGACCTGTTCAATTTCCAAATTAATCCATAGCACTACTAAAATTAGTAGTTATAATTAAATATTTTTCAAAATATCTATACTGAGTTCACCACACTTGACCTTATTCGGTCAATTGAACACCAAAGTAGAATATTATTATTATTATTATTATTATCATCATTGTATTTAACGACCACTGCAAAGCTATATAATATAATGTGTTATAGTGGAAGGAACGTTTCTCTTTGCAAACATAACAATAATCGCAGAAAAACTTGAGTGTACCTACCTACTATATGAGTGCAATTTCAACGTGGTCGCTTTTCAGATTTTTACTTCACTATTTTGCAACGTCCGGTTCATATATAATACGTACAATCGTATGATTAATGCGCCTTCGTATAACAGTTCATTGTAAAAGCGTGAATTATAATATAATACATTTTTAAGATATATCGATGGATGGTCTAGATTTCTACGTGAAGTCGCACTGTAATATATTTCAGAATTATTCAAAGATTAACTAGTTAAAAATTCAAATCTAAGTTAAAAGGTTAAATTTCTTATTGAGTTAACTAGTAATTATTTTAAACGGTGAACTTAGTCATTGAGATAGTTTAGCGTTTTCCAGTTAGTAGTTTTTCATTAATAACGGTATAAATTATTAGTAATTAAATAACTCTTTTTTATTAAATCACGCTATAAGGGTGTACAATGTTTTTTTAAAAATTAAAATAACAAACTAATAAAAATTATGCCTTGATTTAATATTTAAGTCGACACACATGTGTTATTGTCTAAACCACTATACATCTAGTACAATAAGAAGAAATAGATAAGAAACATTTTTTAAATGTTCCATAATACTTATAGTTGTTATTTAAAACCATTAAAAGTTGCACGATAATTATACTATAGGTGTTGTCCAGATGACAATGAAAAAAATCGATTAAATTATTTTTAACAGAACTAAATTAACATTTGTATCCACATACATAGTACATACTCATTTAAACCTGATAGTAAGTTATTAGTTATTACAATAAAATATTTTAAATGGTAATAATTAAAATTCATAAAACAAACTCTAAAATGTCCCTCGTATTTTACAATAATTATTACTATTGTTTATTTTATCATTATTCGCCATTATTTCGCCTAAAATGAGGTTTATTTCGTCCACTTATATTTAATGTGACTATAATATGAAACATAACAATAATTTCGTTCAATACGATTAGAACGTTTGTGAACGATGATTTTTGAGATGTATAATTAGTGTGCATGAAAAGTTAAAAGTATATTTTATGTATTACGCATTTTATTTCTGTCAAAAGTCAATATTCGTTTGCTGATCGATTGAACATCTGTGGCGATCGATGTTTTGTGTAATAGCCAATAGGTCGAGTTTATGAAACCTCTAGGCCAGAGGTTCCCAAACTGTGGGTCGCGACCCAAAAGTGGGTCGCGATTATACTTTTGGTGGGTCGCGCTATTTTTTTAAATAATACAAAAATATAATCATCTATTACTTTTCGTTGATGTTCAAAGTTCAAATTCAGTTTTATCGTCAATCCTTATCTGTGAGTGTGACAATTACGAGTTTACCAGCGGCCGTGTCAAATCGACACAATCAGATTAATAAAGAATAGTTATTGTAAATATAACGATTTACCTATCTGAAACAAATTAGTAGATACGTGAATGTCGCTTGACGTTCAAAACTTTTGATTATTTTCAGTAACACGCGGCACATCGAATACGATACACGTACGCAGTTTTATATTAAATAGTACTTTTTGTTTTAAATAAATTCATTTTTTGTACTATGGACAATTGGTTAAACAAAAAGTCAATGAGTCAAAGTCAAGAAAAAATGGAGACAATATCTGTGTCAACAGTCAAAAAAAGAAAATTAAATTACGATGAGCCTTCAACAAGTTCTTCGGAATTAAAACAAAAAAAAACTTGCAGAAAATATTGTCCGGAATATTTGCAAATTGGATTTACGTGGAACGGAGACGAAGAAAATCCACGACCACAATGTGTTATTTGTGGATGTATACTTGCAAATGAGAGTATGCGACCAAACAAATTACATCGACATATCGATACGAACCATCCAGAAATGAAAGGTAAACCACTCGATTTTTATAAAAAAAAACTAGAATCTCTAAAAACATCCAAAAATAATATTTTTAATTTTACTGCAACTACCCAAAAAGCTACGTACGCTTCATATAAAATATGTTTACGAATTGCTCAAACTGGTAAGCCTCACACAATTGGTGAGTCTTTAATTTTACCAGCAATCAAAGACGCAGTCGGAATCTTGTTTGATCAAAAATGTTTAAAAGAAGTTGAAAAGTTATCGCTTTCAAATAATACAGTGTCGCGTAGAATCGATGAAATTTCTGAATGGGTAGAAAATAAACTGATTGAAAGAGTTAAATTGAGTAGATGGTTTTCATTACAGCTAGACGAGTCCACAGATATCCAAGGCTTATCTCAGATGATTGTTTTCGTACGTTACATATGGATGAATGAATCTCACGAGGATTTTTTGTGCTGTGAACCGATTATTCGAGGTACAAGTGATGAAATTTTTAATACTCTTAATACCTATATAACAGCGAAAGGAATTGAATGGACGAAATGTGTCGGGTTATGTACGGACGGCGCCCGAGCATTGTGTGGTAAGAACAGTAGTGTTATTACTAAAATTCGTGAAATTAACCCTAATGTGCCATGGATGCACTGCAATATCCATAGGGAGGCATTAGTATCAAAATCTTTGTCAGATGATTTTAGAAGTGTATTAAACACGTCTGTAAAAATAGTAAATTTTATTAAGGCAAGGCCGTTACAGTCCCGTTTATTTGAGAAGCTTTGCGAAGAAATGGGCAGTATTCACAAATCACTTCTCCTTCACACTGAGGTACGTTGGCTATCGAGGGGGAAAGTTCTTACAAGACTTGTCGAACTTCGCGAAGAAGTCACTTATTATTTGGACGAAAAAAATGATTACGTAAAATTCTTACGTGATGTGAAGTTTATTTTAAAGCTTACATACTTAGCAGATATATTTTCTAAATTAAATGAACTTAATTTATATTTGCAAGGTATAGGCGGAGATATATTTTCAGTTCACGACAAAATTCGAGCATTTATGAAAAAACTTTTGTTGTGGAAAAATAATATTGAAAACAAAATGTTTGACTGTTTTGAATCATTTTCTAATTTCATAATTGAAAATCAAATAGAAGTTGATGATAGCATTATTACATCTATTTCTGATCATTTACAAACACTAAAAGATAATTTTGATTCATATTTTCTGAGTGAAATGGAGAACTATCAACAAATGAAATGGATTTCAAATCCTTTTCAAGAACATGACATGACAAGTGGGTTATCAATAAGAGCTAAAGAAGAATTAATCGAACTATTTGAAGATAGTGTGTTTAAAATGAATTTCAATCGAAAAAAATTAATAAGTTTCTGGTTATCAGTTCAAGAAAATTATCCAACTGTTTCCAATGAAGCTGTAAAGATGCTACTCCCATTCATTTCATCATATAATTGTGAGGTTGGTTTTTCGGCAATGGTTGCTATTAAAACCAAATTACGGAGCAAATTGAAACTTTCAAACTCACTGCGTCTCAAGCTAACCAATGCTGAAGTGGATATCGATGATGTGATGAAAAAAAATAGGAAACAATTACATCCTTCACATTAAAATTATATACTTATTAAATTTTACTAATATATTATACTTATTATACTTTTTTTTCGTAATTACATAAAATTTTATAAAATAGTTTAATTTTCTGTTGTATGGTAAAAAAAAAAAAAGGTCATTCATTGATATTGTGGGTCGCCATATTTTAAAAAATTTTCAAAATGGGTCGTACAATAAAAAGTTTGGGAACCTCTGCTCTAGGCTCTAATGCGTTTGGGCGATATCTTTTATTGATATGGTGTACAACGTGAAAAGTTGCTGCACAATGCATAATTTTTCCCTCGCATTTGAATAGAACTAAGACTGAATCTATATAATATGAATATCACGAATAAGATTAATATATACAAGTGAATTAAATAAAAAGTATAATTAATATTCATTAATACATACTATACCTACAAAGTAAAAAAAAAAATGGTCTAAACAATGCGTTTATACGATCATATCGTTTTGAAATATCGAGTTTTTCTATAAAATTAATAACGCAATTTAAATATAATGTAATGCAAAACGTATCATAAAGTATAGTTTAACATTTTTATATTCAATTGTTTATTTATAGAAATGAAAAATATCAAAAAATGCGTAAAATTTCAAAACTTCCGTTTGCAACGAAATTGTAGCAGATCGCCTAGTTCAAGTTGAAATATTTGTGTACACGCTGTACACATTATATAGTCGTACGTTTTGTAACATCTGAAACTTTAAAGCATACACGGTTTTAACGCGATAAATAGTGTTTTTCACTCGACTTTAATTTATACAACTACTTAAGTATAATATTATTTTAGCGCTGTACGATAAATTCGTAATATTTTATAGATTGTAAGATACGTGTATATAAAGTTATTATTATGTAATATATAATAAATACATTCGTCGTTTATAATTTATGGTTGCACTGGGCGGCGTATCTATGTCCGGCAGTCTCCAAAAGTATTTACAAACTTTAATAATAAATAAAACTGCTTGTCGTGTACGTAATAATATATTATTAATAATAACAAACGATGACAAACTGCGGTGTCGTCGCGTGAACGTTTTCAGATCGTGAGTCAAATAAAAATTATATTGCTGCACACATATACATGCTGCAACCAAACGTCTTGTAATGTTTTGTATATTAACTCACGAAGAATTCACCCGCAAACGCTCCTCAAAAAGTCAAATCTAAAAATCAACAATACTTACTGGTAAGTGAGTTTATATTTGTTGTCGGCGATCATGAATACACAAAATATCTTTATGATAAAATCATAGACCTTTTTTTAGCATAAGGTCTACGGATAGAATCAATAAAAAAAGATAATAAATATTCATTCATTCATTCAAAAAAAAATATATATATGGAAAGTAATAATTGTATATTAATTACCTGAATATTTAATAATAATATTATTATTATTTTTTTATATTATTTCTAGTTTAATATTATCGTGTTTTTCGGCTGAATAATTGTAATATATCGAACATCGAACACACGCCGTTCGTTACAGTGAGTAATTTTGCAATCATTATATTATATTAAATTACAACTAGCCAAATCGAGGGTTGAAATCACCGTTTTTTCAACTAGGTATAAGCTATTACGATCCCATCCCTTCAGTTTGGTTTCTAATCGAGGAAATGCGTCTTAAGATCTCAAATAAAAATAGGTCAACCGACAACAAAAAAAAAAAAAACAACAAAATAAAGGTCGAGCGTATTAAGTGGATGATGGAAAATATACAAAATAAAAATCTTTTCATAATAAAATACACTAGAAGAAACAAATCTATAAATAGCTAATTTTTTTTTTAAACTCCTTTTTTATTTTTTAGTACCTAGTATAAGTTCAAAGAAATTTGATTTTTATTAGTTTACAATAAACGACAAGTTAGTCGTACTTTATAATTTTATTATATACTTATTGATTAAAATATTGTATCTATATAGTTTTTTAAATACAATATATAAATAAATGCTACATTTATAAACTTAATAATTACAATTTTTCTAATCTGTGTATTTTCTCAATGTCGATCATATTATTTTTACATTTAAACCACATGTACGGCGAAAAACTTATAATATTATTTTTATTAGATGAATAACATAATAATTTACAAAATATCAATTACAGAGTTTTCGAATATTTATGTTTTATTTTAGCTTATAAACGTCATAATCGATGGGTAAGTGGCTCAGAAAATGTTATAATTTAAAATATGTCAATAATCGTAATATAATATTTTTAATATCAAAAATAACAACGGCCCTAGATATCTCATCCGGGTTCACCGCACCCGCTTTGTCTACAGCTGCAGTTGAAGGATATTGGTATCGTCCACTTTAGTTTCGAAGCGACAGCCTTCTAATAATAATTTATAAAATACCCTTTAGCCTTGGCGGCACCGCATCTTGGAATAATATTAGTGGTAAATTGTAAATAATATTATAAAACATACAATGTGTTAGTGACAAAGATATTTTCTTTTCCTGTTATCATAAACAATATTACAACAATATTTTATTTTCATACATCAAAAAACTTAAACATGAAACTTTTGTTTACATTTTTTAATTTTTAAAGCTTTTTTATAATTTTAAGGGTATTTTTTTAATTTAAAAATCCGAAAATTTAAATCTGTGCCCTTACTATAATTTTTAAAATCTAAGATGCCATGCTTAATATTATATTAATGATTTAAATAATGAATATATTTTTTTAAACTCTAAAAATGTGTGTTCATGTATTTAGTAATAATGTCTAAATATATTTTTTGTTATGTTTTTACGTTTTTTAAAGTAAATATTGTGTCATTGATTATAATACCACGTAACCACTATAGTTCAAATATCCACGTGTATGTAACCATGTAATTTTGGTTGTGTGTGATATTTTATAGTTAATAATTTAATTGTTGGATAGAAATGCTTCGTTTTTAATTAACTCTAAAAAAAAAATTTAAAAATAAATAAATAATGCTCTTATAAAAAATCAAAACTGAGCGGTCGTGGGACGCCTGGCAGATGTGAAAAATCAACAATTTTCTTTTTGTAATAATGTTGAAAATTATTATTATTATTATTTATTATTATTATTTAATTATTATTTTTTTTTTAATTATTATTATTATTAATTTTTTGCCGAACTTCGGCGAATTGAGCCGACGAGCCACGAGTAGGGCGTCGCCAGGCTTCAGTCGGTCCCACTAGCGTACCGCGCCATTAGATGTTTCACATCAACAAATACTTGACAATTTGTGATCAGATATTTATTGCAGTTTCTGTTGTTTTAAAATTTAAGAAAAATTATGTGTCAGGTGACCAATGAGGTTTAATATTATATTCAAGAATGACACTTGACATAATAATATATTATAATATGGTGTTTAATAATAATATATTATAATATGGTGTTTAATAATTTTATTTATAAAATTAAAATCTATGTAACGAATGATATTTTCTCTCCCAATATAATTTATTTGAAAGTTTTTACAATAGTTAATAGGCGATAAATGAAATGAATATCATTTTGATCAGATAACATTAATATCGAACTTCTGCCGCTATAATAAGTATAAAAATAATAGTAACAATATTTTAACTCGTTTATTTTTCATCTATAATATTCATTTTGTCATGTATTTTGATGTAATAATCGGGGAAAATAAGTAATAACCATGAACATCAATCTGATTAAAAAGTATCGCGTAAACATCAAACGCTCGCGTAAGATAGAAAACACATGCCAATGAAAGTAGGTAATCGTAACATTTTTCTCCGAAGATCACAGAATATAACACAAGGTTTCCGCCAATAGAAACAACGCAATAACTATTTGCAACACCAACTTACAGTCTGCTTAAGATCAAATACTGAACAAAACTGCGAATACACTACACGTCACTACACAGGCTGCTACATTTATACTGTTCCTCGTTAGTTTTCAAAGTCAATTTTCATATTATTGAAAAACATAATATATGTTCTTATCTCATAGTTTTAAATAGTTAGTTATACAATAGTATCTTATATAACACTACATTTTAACAAAAGTTAAAAAAATGACTATTTTTTAGCATTGATTTTTTAATTTGTTTTCTCATGAAATCATATATTTTTAATTTAATACTCTGAAATAGAATAAGTAGGTACCTACATAAAAATTTCGAAAAAAAATTTGTGTAACCAATTAATTCTTAAACAGATTGACCCTCATTATCTCTATTCCCGATATAATTATTAATTTTTAAATAAATTTCTAATTTTAATTTCACACTTTGTACAACAATTTTTTCTGAATATTTAGGTATGAATATAAATATATTTATGCTCACAATTTTCAAAAAATATTAAAACAATCATTTAGTTTAAAATGTCATTCATTATAAAATTTAAAAAAATTGATTCCTGCCGTATAGAAAAGTAGTTATTTCCTTTTATTCTTTGTCTTTGTTAATTTTGCAATAGTATGATTCATATAGATTCATACTTTATAACTAGATGATCACACTGAGCTCAATTTTTTTTTAAATAAAACTGTTTTTAATGTATCTACTCCTGCAGTCTTCAATAAAATAAATGTTTTTTTGAGTAAGTAGTATTTTAATAATATGCTACAAATATGCAATGTAGATATTACCTAAACATATTAAAATATAAAATTAAATATTCTAATTATCCTATACATTTAAAATTTATGTTTATTTTTTATTAAAAACAATACTTATATAACTAATAGTTATACAAGCTATAGTATTAAGTATAATTATAACAATAGCTTAGAAAAGTGACATATTATATAATAATTATAAAATAACTATGAAATATTAATGTTTGAAATTTGTTTAATTTTGTCAACTGAATATGGTATATTATATTTTAATAATTTATCAAGTATTTAGCTGTATCCATTTAAAGAAAATTCTATCTTTCAGCTTTCTTCATATATTTTTTTCCATTAAGATGAAATATTTAAAAAAAAATGAAAATGAAAACTCTAAATTACAAATCGAATTTAGATCTAGTAGTTAATTATTTATAAGTATTTAGAGTTTTGAAGAGCAGTATAGTACATTACTGGAATACCCTAAAAACGTTGATTTACTACTCTGCTCATCCAAACTTTATGTATACTTATAAATTATAAATATTTTAAGTTTAAATAAACAGTTAATTATAAACTATAATAAACTGCTCATTTAAAATTCAATTTTTGTTCATCGAAATACATAAATAAATATATTGCTTTGAGATATTATACTAAAAATATAATAATATATTGTCGTTCAAAATGTAAAAAATTAAATTAAAAATTATAACAATAAAAAGATTGTAAGAAATGTATTTTTATTTTTAAATCAATGTTATGTAATTTATTACTTCAAAGACTGCAAAAAAAATTACTGTTTACACTTTGTATGATATCAAAATTATATCACCCTTTATAAACGTATTTAGTAGTTACTTTATGTCACTTACAAGAAACATACATTTGTTGGGTTTGGTTATAATATGACAGTACAGCAAAACAAAATAATTATAACAGAATTCTGTGACAAAATAGGTTTCGGAGTAAGTATATAATGTTACGTGAATCCGTCGTAGCGTTAAAGCGGCAGGTCTAAAGTTCTCTTTGAAATATAATAACATTATGTTTATACCTATTTATGGGTAATATGGATAATATTGTTTAAAACAATGAAAACCAATTATTAAAAAAAAATAATAATAATTGTGATAATTTTCGTTTAAATTCTGAAGTCTCGGAAACCCGAGTTTATTCGTATATTAACACGAAAAATATTTTGATCGCCGACATGTATTTTACAAGGTCGTTGCAACGTAATAAAATCACGAAACGGCTGTTAATAAAAAAAAAAAAAAACCAAAAGCTTTTATGGTAATGCGACTAACAAACCGTAGCGAGGCCATGTCATAGGATACCGTTGAATGTTGTGCTTCAATTAGATTACGGTTATACTCATAATAATATTATAGCTGCTTAGGACACGGAATGTGACTTTGTAATTAAAAAATTATAAACGTTTGATACTTATCCACTCATTTAACTAAATTGTAGCGCCGTCTCAGTCGACCGTCGCAAGTAAATAATAGTTAGTGAATAGAGAATAAAAATGTCATCCAAAATGTAAATAAATTGACGTTTCAAGTATTTATGGCATATTATTATTATACAATAATATGATGATTATTTTAAAAGTAAAACTTATGTACAAAACATATTGACGTTTTTTGGAACATTTGTTTACATGATTACAATTGACATTTTTATTATTTTTTTTATCATTATCATTTTTTACTTTTTTGATTTTTTGAATGATGCAGACATGCAGAACATACATTTTTAATTATATGCAAAATATTTTTCTTAGAAATCCTATTTACATAAATCGAAATTTGAACCATAGCATTTAATTAGTTATAACTTCTTTAAATATATTTAAGCTTTAGCTTGAACGAGCGGAACGTGGTAGACCAACATTCTGCCAAGTATCCCTGTACCACTCTACCCCGTGCATCGACACTTTAAACACTTATAACTAATAAACTTCTCTTCAAATTAGTATATTTAATTAGACACTAACAATTAATTAAGATTATATTTTATGCAATAAAATTCTTAGAAAAATATTCTGTTCATTTGGTATTTGAATAAATTATTTCCGTGAAGAATATCCAAAATAAATAAATCATAGTAATATACATAGACAGTGGAAAGACCTAATGAATAAAATATAATTAAATAAAATAATTTTAATTTTAACCGATAATGATAAAGATATAATGAATACAAATATTTTCCAAGTAACGTACTAACTTATAACTTATAACTCTCAAAATCAGTTTATTTTTGAAAAATTGAGCAAAAACAGTTTACATTTCTTAAATAGTTTTTAACAAAACTACCTACCGAGGAGGACGTCACGTCCGTATATTTTTTCTTTATTTTACGTACATACAACATATACAATTTGCGATCAGTAAAACCCATTATGCGTTGTCAGCTCTAATATAACTCTATAAGAACGTTTTAATTTACCTACTATCAAAGTTGGAAGTTAAAGCACAATCGATGATGTAGCGTTGAATTATTTTTGATATTATAATTTTAAAACTAGATATGTATTTTATAAAAAGCATTATAATTTGTAATATTTTCCATATCTGGCTTAAAAATTAAAATATAAAAAAAAATCGAAAGCCACATCATCGATAATTTTCTCACTTTTAACTTTGATAATATAGGTAAATTTACTACAATATTAAAGCTAACAACACGTGATTTGTTCTACTGAACGCAAATTTTCCATGTTGTAAATACATAAAACGGAGACAACGTATTATGCAAGTGTTCCATTTTATTCGCTTTTAATAAATTGCACTGTTGTGGACCACATCACTTGCCACCGTCCGTTCAACACTAAATTCTGCATGTACCATTGCATAATAAAATAAATATACATTTCATGATGGATTTTTATCGCGTAACTTTCGACTTGACAAAATACTGTATTAGTTTTCGTATACGAAGCCTAATAAAAAACATTTAGGCATAATTTGAAGTGTTCCGGTCTCAGTATCGAATAAAGATGATGACAAGTCTGCCTACGCTAAGTGAATCTTGCCTTTTAATTTGTTTTGATTATACTAACGTTATAATTATACATACGAGATTACAGTTAAGACGAAGCCACTTTTTGGCATGCTTTTTAAAAGAGGTTATTTAGATCATTTCTACAAAATAATTAGAACGATTAATACCAAGTAATTAGAATATAATGTTCCTAGGTACCTTCACTGGTTGGTTCTTCACTAAAGTCGCTCAAGCCACCACATAATAATTAACAAACATTCATTATTTATTCATTTTATTTATTCTTTATTATTTAAATTTATTCGAATTTAAAATCTTGAAATATATTATTGAAGAGTATCCTGTGTATGTACCAATTTAAAAATGGTTTTACAAAACTATAAACTAGCTGATGTAATAATAATTAATAATTAATCTAGTATCTTAGTATCTATTATACTCGGTCAATTTAAAAAAAAATTATATTAATATTATATCATATGGATACATTAAATATTAATTAGTAATTTCTATAATTTTCATATCATCATAGTCCCCACGTGTCTTCAAAACCTATTACCATGGAAACATGGAACTATCATCGCACAATTTTTAAAAATCAAAAAATACTCATTTAAATTTTTAATCATATAATATTTATAATATATTTACAAAAAAGCAATCTATTAAATAATATACAGAAAAAAAGGTGATTATCATTATAAAAATAATTAAACATTACCACTCTAAAATTATATACAAAACCCAAATAATTTTTAATATGGACCTTAAAATAAGCATACATAAACATTCCAAAAATTAGGGTTTAAAACGATTAAACTAATAAAATACTTTGTATAGTAAAGTGGGTACCATTATTGATTAATAAAAACATTACTATGAAATTATATAGAAAATCTAGTTTTTTTTTTTTATTTAATCTTATTATTATTTAATAATTATTAATACATGTTATCGTTATCATTAAGAAAAGATAATGTTTATAATATTAAAAATTGATGGCATTTGAACATTTTAAGTTATAAAAAAATGTTCTCTGCTCTGTTAACTACAATATTATATTATACACATTAACCTTGTCATTTATCTCATTTTAAAACTTGGTGTTTTTAATATATATATGTGACCTTTTGGTTTGTGTCTCGAGCAAAACAATTTTTCGTCTGAAAATAACGATGACAGTATGTGCCGTTTTCTTATTTATAAGATTGAAAAGTGTACCGTTAAACTAAACTCGTAATGTTATTGTACGAAATTTCGATAAAAAATAAACTGTAGAATTGTAAAATATAGTAATAAATAAATTTATGCTGTATAATATTAATGCATAATATATGTTGACTTCGCTTTTATTCAAATATATTGTAGTCGTGAGATTATTTTGTTGTTGTTCTTTTTAGAAGTCTCGAAACCCGTTGATCAAAAATACATTATATTCGTGAAATGACAACAAAATTGAACTTAATCTTTTTGCTGTTATTGTATAATTCTTACTAGAAGATTATTATTTTAATTTAAAAATGTATTCTGATTGCACCACAAAGGGAGGAATTTATAAGGACATTGATTCTTATTTTTGAATTTATTCTCCTCGTTATCCTTCGCGAACCTTGCAAAAATTTTTGTTCTGGCAGATCACAGATTAATTTTTTATTGTATTTGTTAAATCGAATTCAATGGCGGTTAGTTACTTAAGTATATGAAAAAAGCTTTTTAAGTAGGTATAGTTTTGAATGATAAAAAATTTGCTTTGTCTGCAAATAATACAATATAATAAAACATATTATTAATATTTCGATTTAAGTTAAGAAAAAAATGTTCGATAACTAAAATAAAAATATTTGCACTCTATATCTAATATAGAAAATAAGAAAACGACTACAGCTCACGGTAATATTATTATGCTGTCTAAAAATTATGAAACTTATTATTTTTTTTTGATTTTTTTCTATATTCAAATAAATGGTTTTTATTAGTTTGAAAATTATATGAAATTTAAAATGAACACATTTGTAATGAACAAAGTACATATTTCTACATAATAATATCGTAACATTATACTAAATTAAAGTTTTTAACGATTAAATTTTTATTCTATTTAGTAACTTGTTTAGCTTGTAACAGTTGTAACCAAGCACACTATTACATTTTGATAATTACAATTTTAAAGTTTTAAGTGAGATACTCTATTTCTATACAATATAATATAATTGTAATATTATACTGTAAAGTGTTATTATTGTTTATTATAATCAAATAGTAAATTAAAACTTTTAGTTCAGAAGGCTAAGCACTTATATTATTTATTATAATTATTAATTATTAATGCTTGATCAGTATAATAAATATTGGTCACTGACTAGCTATCATTTATACGTATCAATAAAGCCCCACATACATGAAAATAACAAATAAATTGCATTATATTTTACAAATAATTTTAAAAGGTTTTGAATAATGATTAAATTATTGAATTCGATTTATTTCGTTTGAATGCGATTAGTGCCTATAATTTTAATGTTCGAAAAACAGTTTAGATGTTACTGTATCATTTGGAAACTTAATTCTGTGATGAAAAACATTACGGAAAACTACACTAAAATTTTCCAATTTGAATCCTCAATTTTATCATATTGATCACTTATCATAATTTATATAATAAATTACAGATAATTATAAGCTCACGTATTATGCCACCATTTACTCGTTAAATATAATTTCGAATTAAATACACTTATAACGGTGTCTCTTCTGTAATCTAATATTCCAATTGAATTATATAACCACACTGTTAGCATCAGTGATAATTAATATTACAATATTACACACACATTATTATCGTGTGCTCGGACAATTATCACAATTATCACTGTAATTTTCGGATATGATACATTTACAAAAAACCAGACACTCGCGCAAGAGCATCAAGAGCAAATACCTCAGGCTTCGATGTTTAGTGCCTCCCTCATTACAAAAAAAAATATATATATAATATATAAATTACATTAAAATCACTGACCTGGTAATTACTGATTAAGTTATAGATTAGGTTATAACAAATAAAAATATTAATCTTAAACTACGGCTATCAACTTAAATAAATAATTCTTTATCAATATTCTCTGTGTAAAGTCGTAATAATAACTATATAATATATATGTATATATAAATACATCAAAATAATATGTATACATAATAATTTGTAAATGTATTCAAATTTTTTCAACTAGAGTGAAATTTTAGATTTATAAATATTTCAAATTCAGAACCCTAATTATTATACTTATATTTTTGTGATAGTCGTTATTATGGGTTTATTTTTAAATAAAAAATATATATTCATAACTACTTTTAGATTCTGAACGGAGTGATAAATGTATTGATTTTACAATGATGTGTGTTTTTTTTTATTTTTATTTTTTTTTTGTGTCTGTCATCACGTTTTGGAGTAGTAATAACGCTTTGATTTTTGACTTCAGCCCCTATTTGAATAGGAAAATTCATTTGGTTGGTACTTTGGGTGGTCAAAAGTAAAAAATTTCCAGTAATTTTCAAAAGCGTCGGGAAAAATTCTGAAAAAATAACGGAAAAACGGGAATTTTTACGCATAACCACTTTTTGAAAAAATCGATTTTTGGATTTTTCTGTAACTCAATAACGAATTATTTTAAATACTTGAAATTTACACCAAATGTTTATATTTTGGTTATCTATTTACGATTAAATTTTCAAAATATTTTGACATTTTTTAAGCTACCTATAGACAATTGAAATTTTCAACTTTTCTAAGTTTTTTTTCTTAAAATGCCGATAAAAAAAATTTGGCTATCCAAAAAATCTTTAAAATTTTATACAAGTTTTATTATAAGTTTTACTTATCGTAGTAAAAAAAAAAAAATCAAAAATCGTTAGTCACAAATTTTGTTTATAAGCATTTAAAGTTCAAATGTTTACGAAATATATCAAAATCACGAAATTTTGCAAGGAATTTTGAAGTTGAAAATTCATAAAATTATTGTATTTATACTTAAGGTTCAAAAATCCAATACAAGGTTATCCATAAGTTTTCCTTCAAATAACTGTAAAAAAAAAAATTCTATCGCCAATATAGAAAACATTTTATGAACGTATGAAATTTAATTTTTTACGAAATCGCGTAAATTAACGATATATATATTACAATTTAAATATAGGTAATAATATAATATATCCAATTAATTATCATTGACTGACAAATCATCTCTGTTCAGAATCGTTTTTCGTATGAAATGATACCCGTCATTGCATTCAAATTTAACACATCCATTTTAGTGACCAGTGACCTACTCTCCATCTCTACTATACAGCAGAGCGATACCTACTTGCTCACTTTTTTTTTTATACTTCTATTTCTAAATCTTTTTAAATCTTAAAAATTAGTTTGGATTTTGACTGCCTATATATAAACATAATATTAATAATTAATCTAAATAAATAATAGTTTTATTGTATATATATAATCTTCTATCATTATAATATAACATACAATATTTTATTTATAACTGATTAAAATGATTAACTTTCGATATGTTTATAATTTTGATTATTTTATTACGTTTTAAATACCATACATAAAATTGATACCTATATTGTACTTCTGAATCGTATTGTATAGTAAAGTAAAACGTTTTTGAAGTGGGCCGCGAGGAAAAAAATTGAACCCCCATTGATATCATGTATCCGGCTTTCTTTCAATTTAAATTGAAATAGCAGCGTTTCGGCCGGAGATTGCTTAAAATCGATGTTAACCGTGTCTGAATGTAAAGTATTTAAATATGTTAATATTAGATTAATTTTAAGAGAAAATATAATATTTTTATACATATTTCAGTACCTAGTCTAATATTTAATTCTCAAGCATATTTTTCATTTCAATGCGACAGATATTATTTAATTGAAAATTAATTCGTATAATATTATTTGTAGTATTAAGACAACAGACAATGCGCCTTACTCATAATTTTTTTCACCTTTGCAACTTTAATCCTCGGACGGGTTCGACGTTTTGAAGATTTTACATTTTAAGGAAATCCCTAGTGGCAGGTTGGGTACCAGGTGACTTTCTTCAAAAGTTCATCGCCGCGGCTTGACGCGCAGTTAGTTCAACGAACGACAAGACGAAGTTATATACGTTTTTTGTATACTTGAAAATGTTAGACCCGACCCGAAGGGTCTCTCGTGGAACTTTGACATGAAAAAATATAATATGAGCGCAACTCACGGTTTACGGACCGAGTTCTCATAATATATTACAGTAAAAAATGTGCCATTGTCGTCTTGCGCTTATTTTTAAAGATTTCTTCGAGGACGCATCCGCACCCCTTTTGCTTTCAACCCCAAACGCGATGACGTTCACGAGCTTTTTTTTTGTCCTTGATATAGTTTTTTTTAATTTTTCATTTCCGACTCGTTTTTTTATCGTCAACGAGCCAGATAAGGGATGTAGCCATCATCCTAGTAGTTTTTCGATACGTCAGACACGCTTATACATTATCATTACTACAATTACGCTTACCTAGTTATAATAGATACAAAAGACGACGTTACTCTTTTCACTTCTGTTTTTATTATTATTATTCTATTAACACGATAACACAGTCATCTCCCCCCTCAAAAAAATCTCGCGCGCGCGTGCGATAAACTATTTCCGAGAGGGCTAAATTAATGCGCACAGGGCATACACGCGCTTAAGCCGTTGAACGAATAAAAGCGAATTCATAACCCTTGAACCGCGTTTTACACGTTATACATGATACTTTATTTTCACGCACAACTGCAAAAACGCCCGACTGTGCGTAAATAAATGTTTCGCGGTTTTAATTCATCTAACATGTGCGTTAACGCGCTTTATTTTTATCCCCTCATTCGTGTTTGGGTGAGTTAATAAATTTACTTTGAACGTAACATGAAGTCGGCGAGTGAAAGACATAAGATACGAAATTGAAACGAATATCGAAAAACTAGTTTGCAATTTAAGGTTTTAACAGTTTTTGAAACAGGGACGACTTGTTATAGAATCATGTACTTGTACAGCATTTTATTTTATTGATAAAAATAACCACGTTTTAAAGTTTGCGCATTAAGATAAGGAACTATATATATATATATTATATATAAATACATGAACATAATTTTTTATCCGAAATGTTTAATGTAAACGAATGAAAAATGTATACCGAATGATATTCACGGGACCGCCGTGCTCGTCAACTGCACTTCTGGGAAATTATTTAAAACAACATTATTCATTAAAATAAACGATGAATAAATAATACAATTATAAACTTTACGTACGTCCACCGGTTTGTAGTTGTGAAATTGCTTAACATATTATAATAACATATTATAAAATCGCAATGGTATATTTTTAACAGTTGCGTTTATAATATACATGATTTAATCGTTACAATAACGTTAAGAAGACGATCAGAAAATAAATTATTGAAAGGAAAAAAGTTTTAAATAGCTGTTTAAAATGACAAGAATCAAAAGTTTAAATATATTAGGATTCGGCCAAAAACAAAATTACCGAGAAGTGTTTTAAATCGAAAAACGTCCGAGATGATGTATCTTCCCAATATTAATTTTTTTATGTTATACCTCGTCATAGTTTCCGCTGAACATTAAAACTGGTAAGCAACTTTAGTTACTTTCCACCTGACTAGTAAAAAAAAGTTGTACATCTGGTATACATGCATTCTTTGCTTAGTTGTCTGGTTTACCATCTTTATAAAATAAAAAAAAATACACTATTTAAACCTTTGGACGTTTTAAGTGTTAAACGGCCGGAACGTTTATCGTCGAACTTTCCATTAGCTCTGTCCGGGAATCCCTTTCTGTTTCGACGAAAAAACTTTTCATATTTTTTTGAAATACTCAGAACATTTAAAAAAAAAATAAAGATACCATGGTTTGGGACTTAACGTTGAACTGAAAACAAAATGCGGTTTCCCCCTTTTAATGTACACTATTCCGCACACTTTTTTGTCGCAGCACAGCACAGATGTGGCGCGGGAACTCTGCCGAATAACGACATTCAAAAGGATATTTGAAAACGGCTCAGTCGGGCGACGTTCGTTTTTAAAAATAACTACCCATATACGTTGAAAGTTTATGGATAAAGTTTTGTGAACCGAACGTTCGGCTGTGAATTCAATAGTCATAGAAAAACCATTTAAAACTAAAAACAGCCATTGAAACTCGAACCGAAATCGGTACGGTATATTATCATTATACTTCGTTAGCAATGATATATCATAATATTTAATAACATGTGATTTTTTTTTTTAATTTCAACGACAAGCCTTGCAGGCTTATTTACCGCTGCGAGTTAATACAAAGGTGTGAGTTTTGTTTTTATTAACGGTTTGAAATTGCATCAGAAAAAACGGCAAAATTATAGTGAACATAATATATAAATCACTATATTGATTTAAACGAAAACCAACAACGAAGACTTCGTATAAATGTTTAATTATCTGAACTGGCTGATTTGACTAAGTAGATAAATAATATTATAAAATTGAACGTTTTAAAGTTCGTTCCTAATTACCGATTTGGTTTCGATAAACTTTCATTATAATAATAATACTATGTTAAAATAAACTTAATATTCAACTTAAATGAAAAATTATTGTATATTTATTCAACTGTAGATATCAGTCTTCACATTTTAATATTTTACACACACATTTAGGGTAGATATAATATAATACATTTATAAGATAGAATGATATATATATAAGAGAAACAAGCTGCATACACGTTTTTAAATAATAATTAAATACTAAACAGGTACATCACAATATTATAGTCTACGACAGTGTTTCCCAACACTTTTTTACTCAACGCCCCTTTTAGATTTTAAAAATTTCATACCGCCACCCTAAAAAAAAATCGAAATATTGGTTTTTCAAAATATAAATGTTTTATTTTTTAATAAGCTATTTAATTAAAGAAAAAGTATAATTTAACATTTTAACGCTACAATTTATTTAATTTTAAATTAAATATATACTTAGTAGGAATACTAGGAATAAAAAATATAAATTAAAAAAAATTAAAAATTGATAATTAAAATAATAATATAATATTAATATGAATTATATAATTTGATTTCGAATTTACTAATACAACATAATAACACAAAAAATACTTATGTGACTAATGACTAACTGCCTGAGGTTTTGGTTTTTTGCTAACGAAATGATATCTGGCCAATATATGTCAGCATTAGTACGATAAGTGCGATAAGACAATAATAACGTCAAGTACCTACCTAGTACCTAGATTCTATAGTCTGATAAGATAATTATTTTGATGCTATTTAAGTATCCATAAATATTATATCTACTATCTACCTACATAATTCTGTATATTACATTTGGTATTTTAAATTAGTTTTTATTCTACGCAGTTATACATTTCATTGCAATCAGTTATAAACAATAAAAATGCAAATGAAAGATAAGCGCCTCTTTTAGCACCCCCTCCAAGAAAACGTACTTTCAAATTAAAAAATGCCCACAAAGGAGCGGCAGCGCCCACTTTGGGAATCTCTGGTGCGACTGGTCTACGACAATACAAAATAATTCGAAGTTAATCAAGTATAGAATGATAATAAAAATAATGTTTAGTACCTACAATTATTACAATGTATATTTTTTACAAATTATAAATTCGAAATTTGGCATTCGTTCAATTTTTTCATTGATTCACCAATAAACATTTCCTTTTCAGCGGTTTTCTTGACTTTAATTTAAGTGTACTCCTTTGTTTTAGATAATATGTTTCACGTTGGATTTCTTTTTCAATTAATTAAAATATATTCAGAATGAAATACAGAATTAGAATTTCTCTCAAACGATTCTCAACACTTTTTAGTTTGTTTAAAACTAGATAAAAGTACTATCCAAGTTAAAGTTTTCGATGGAAAATTATGACAGTCATCAGATCATTATAATATAACCTATTTCTACGTATAGGTATGGAAACCAATTTGAACAGTTACGTATATGATGACAAACAATTTTGACTCAGAAACCAATTTCGTATTTCCCATTAAAGGGTACACGTGCCAAATACTACCTACAAAATAAAAATGGGAAAACAGGTGAGTGTACCTTGTCATTGAATACCTTACTACAATGTATATGTGTTAAATTTGAACAAATTATTTATCGTTGAAAAACTGCTTAACGATTTCTGAGCGAATTACAAAGTATATTTTATAATATGTTTTTTAAAGCTTATATTTATTTTACAATTAGTGCGACAGAAAATTGATTTAATTTTAGCAAAAAATGTTACATTTATTATACCATTAATATTGGATTATTACACATAATATATAATATATTTATATAAATTATTAAAGTTGGTCTAAAAATAGGCAATCACTTAAAGCCAATTTAAATGTTTCGAAGATTTCGTTGTGTATATAAGTATATATAGCATATAAAAACATCCGGAAAACTTCCAAGGACTTGCCGACTTGGTATAAAATTTTCAAGCATTATGACCTAGTGAAAATTTTTTGTGGGCAATCATTAAAAAACAATCGAAAATTTAAAGCTTATAAAGAGGTCAAAGAGGTGTTAAAATATTTTAAATACTTTATAAAACTTTGATAACGATAAAATAAACATTTGGTAAACATTTCAAGTATCTACGGTATTTCGTGTTTGAATTACAACAAAATATCAACAATCGTTTGAAGAGAAAACAGTTACTTTAAAGATGGATAACCCAATGTCGTGAAAATTTGAACGCTCATAAAAATTAATTTGACTTTCCTATAAAAATATTTATCTAGTAAGTATGTCGATAAACCTATATCAAATTTTCAAATCTTCGATGCAAGCATTAGCATTTTTTTCACAAATTTCCTATTGCATTTAAAAATAATTTATAGAAAAATTAAATCTGTGAAATCGTGTACGATGTACATTAACGGTTATTAAAATCTACACGGTTCTGGAATTCGAATTATTTTTATGTATAAACGACTTCAAGATTTTACGGAATCCCGTTTCAGCACTAATAACAATATACCCATCTATGATCGACGAACAAAATATATGACTTGATCGTAACGATTCGTGCGCCCCGCGCTGAGCCGTCGTTATTTGGGTTCTACTCAAAACCGGAGCCCTACAATAAACGGTTGTAAGTGCTCGACCGCATTTTATCGGTCGCCGTGTATATATGCCGAACGTGCTTCTCACCTCCTCCGTCGGCTACAGCTGCTGGCGTGCCTGCGCTGTACATTATAACGTACGGAGACCTTTTAGGACGATAATTCAAATGACCGCAAAGGGGTCGCCGCGGGCTTTCCATAAGTCACGCGGGGCCGGGCTGAGTTTTGATTTTCAAAGAAAAAAGACCCGCTCGGCACAGTACTCGATTTTTCGGAAACGCGCGTTGGCCATTGTGTGGTGTAGGTACGCGACCGGGTCGAAACGAAAATACTACTCGGCGGGCGAGTGGCATCGGTGGCATCGGCAGCGGCGGTGGGGAAGAGCGCACGTGTCTCCCCGGAAAGAGGTGAATGCATTTTTAAAGCTTAGACGGCGACGTTACACACATATGGTTTACATTCAACGAGTGTTTCGTTTTAAAATATCGGTGCGATCGCGGTGACTTTATTATTATTGCACGCGTATACACACCTACATTAAACGCACGCGACCGTATGTATATACACCGCGATAATAATATACTGCAGCGATTTGCGCGGATTGGCTCGCGATACAATTTTCTTCCCTCGGGTTTCGTTTTGTTATATTATTACTTTTAGCGAAACGTTCAACTCACCAACCGCGATAACGCCGTGTGCGGCGGCGTAGGATCAAACCGATTCGGTGGTATTATTTTTTTTTACACACCCGCGCAATTACCGAACTCGTGAGTCGTGCTGATTCCAAACGTATATATCCTGCTATCATCTGATCGTGGCCGACGCTTAATTGGTTCGAGTATTAAATAGAGACGAGATATAATGACGATATAATATAACATGACGCTTTATAATACAGTGAAACTTCCGTTTTAATTCGAGCCAACACTCGATCAAAATTTATTCTCGGAAAATTATTTTTGAGGACCGTGACCTTTACCGTTATTATTATGAGTAAAAGGTTCTCTAAATAAGAGAGAACTTACTCGTATAATATAAGTATTTGGTGCACGGTGCAACAGCTCGAAATCACAACTATTGAATTTTTAGATAATCGACGCGAATGTCAGCAAATTTTTATGTGACCCCGATACTTTAAAATATTATTTAAGGATTAATGAAGATGGTAATGTTGATCATGAAATAACATTATTTATTAGTACTATAATCATAACCATTGGCTATTTTAATTGAAATTAAAAACATAAAATACAGTTATATAAAATACGATAGCAATAGTACACATTTATATTATGTAAAATTAATCGCCAATTACCAATGCCGTTGATAATTTTTTTTAAAAAATGCTCTATATTTAACCATTTTTTGTTTAGCAATACTTCGTGACGTAAAAGTTTTACTGTATAATATTACAGTGGATTCCGCTTAATGTGGACACGTTAGGGCCAACCCTGTTTGCCCACATTAAGCGGTGGCCTATAAAAACCGAAATTAGTTCAAAAAAAAATATTATAATATCAAAAAAAGTCAACAAAATCCCTTTCTGCGTGAATTTTTATTTTTTTCCAAAAAAATATACAATAATTATTATAAAAAAACACCAAGATAATGGAAAAAATATTCTAGTGAAACTACCCCTAAAATTTGATTAACATTGTTTGGTAACATAATGTAACATATTTATGATATATTTCAATAAGTAATATACTTAAAAATCTATAAGTACTTATTTTTAAAACATTCCGGACAAATAGTTATACAATGAAGTATTTTATTTTAACCTAAGATTGGTAGTATCATTAGTATCAAATTGTTATTATTGTAATAAACAAGTAACATAAAGTGGGTAGTTTTTCACTTTATACAACAATAATATTTTTAATTGTTTATTTTTTATCTGGAGTCTACAATTTTACCACTAGGTAGATGTACCCTGCATCAAAATTGTTCGCCTTTTTGTGCCGAATCTGGCCGTATATGCAATAATGTTGTAACTTTATTTTCAATAATAGAAACTACAAAAAACTAATTTGTGCCATTTTTGGTACAATATGCAGAAAGGAGTGGTAATGCTTTTTATTATTTTCAATAAACATGATCTCAAAGATACGACGAAACCCAATTTAATTAGGACGTAGCCCATTCGGCTCCCGTCAAAAAAGGTTTTACGAACAGGTAATTACCCAAACAGCTCCGATTTTTTACAATACATATTCTTTCCCACTTCATACAGATATAAGACTGTCTCAAAAGAGGTGTAGTTAAAATGTATTGGTGAATACTAAGTAAATTATAAAAAAAAATGTATAAAAAAGTACGTATTATTGTGTTACATTTTAAAGTTAAAAAAATATAAAAAAATGTATAAAAATTATATAAAAAAGCATATTATATTATTGCGTTATTACGAATTAAATAAAGAATAAGTTAAAAAAAAATGTAAAACGTATGTATATATAAAAATATTAAAAAAAATCAAAAATTTAAATTATTTGTAAATTTTTTTGGCACAATTTTTTTATAAACTCAATGCGTGTTATTTTGTTTAACGAAAACTCGTCGATTATTTGCGCAATGCTGAGCTTCTGTTTTTTTTTTTTTCATAAAATTCGTTTACTTACACCAAAGACTTAGAAAAGCTTAATTTCGTATACCGGTATTACCATTAGTAGTTTGGGAATTTTCCTGTTTGTAAATTTTTTTTCGATGGGAGCCGTTTAGGAATAAGCAAACAATGGATGCGAGCCGTTTGGGATGTGGCGTTTAATTAGTCGTTTTTAAATACATATATTTTAACACTATAATAAAATAAAAATTGCCCACATAAACCGAATCGAGTGCCCATATTACACGGTTTTTTTTAACCTTGTTAATATACATTTCTACTGGGGCCAGACCATTTTTACCACATTAGGCGGAATCCACTATAATATGATTGCATATTTTAAGATTAATTTAAAATTTCATGTTTTTAATAATATTACGACTTTTTAGGAACTCTCGATCACAAATATTGTCGATGTCCTTTGTTTCCGACCTAACTTTTAATAGATTATAATTACAAACATAATACTTAATATTAACAGTCTATATAATTAATCATATTATAATTATTTTATTATAATTATAAATTATATTTTTTTAGACCAAAAATATCGGTTTTAGACTCAAAATCGATGCCAAATGACGTCAGCTACCAGATACCCAAAAATAATTTCTAAGCAAATTTTTTTTCCACTTTTGATTTATCGACTTTGGCGAAACGACTGAAGAGATACGTTTTACAAATAGATCTCGTATCGTCCTCGTGTAGACAGGAAATTAACACATAAATCAGAAATATATATTTTCGTTTTTACGCAACACGTAACAATATTTTATTATATATAAATGACTGCTATCGATGACTTTAGTCCTGTCACATTTCTCTTACCCGAAGTTTTCATTTCGGTTCGTAATAAAATACCGTACGCGTCATTTACCCTGTAATAGATATATTTCGCATTCGATATAATATATTTTAAAAATACATAATATCTACTTAATATAAACAGGTAAAATATAGACCTCTCAACTTGAGTGTACATTTTTAGATTATTTAATATATATTTTTTTTTTTACTCGATTATTATTTATTTATTTTCGACATTTTAGTAATCATCCTTATCGAATAATAACTCTATTTGAGTCATCTGAAAATTTTCGGATTCAAATATGACAATAAATTAAACCGATTTCTTTGACTACGCATAATCGTATACAGGAACCGACTGTCCCACTATTTTTTTAGTCGAGGCGTCATTTTATTATTATTTAACCATAGTCAACGTTTAACTGATATTATACTTACATACAACCAATATACGAATAGTATTATATTATTTATTACTAAAGACTTTTTGCTCTAGACTATAGAAAAATAAGTTTATTCAACAACATCGTAGTCATGATATACTATGATGCACTAATGTAGAATACTGTGTATTTGACGGACGATTAATTGATGCAGTAGTATTTTATTTTTTTTATAATATTCCGTGCACCCCGTATATAAATGTATTTGGCTTTTGGATTGACTTATCATCATTGTGTTTGACTGTTTGAATTAAATTAGAATCAACAGAAAATTAACGAGCGTCTAAATATTTGAATACAAACCGTTTTGCATGGTAAGTTATAATTTGTATTTTAAACAAATAACAAACAGAGTTAAGTATGATGATTATCATTATTCTGATTTCCGATTGCAACTATACGACGTATTGAAATACATTATTCCCTTCGTTCGGAGATCTGAGACGCTCAATTTTATTTTGAGTTTTATAAACGAAGGTCGAGAGGTTATAAATATTCAGTATATTTAATTAGCATTAGTGTAGCCAAATAAAATTAATTAACATTGTTCAAGCGAAAAGGGTTGATATAATTAAAACGTATATTAACGAAAACTCCAATTGCACATTATAATATATATTATCTCATCTTTATTATTGTTTAAAAAAAAATAGTTTCCTCCATCACTACTCGCCAATAATACAAAGTTTATAACTGAGAAACCGTCTTAAATATTAATTTCCAATTATATGATAGATAATAATATAGCATCGATTTCGCCAGTACATGTAATTTTAAAACAACATGAGTATCGAATCAGGCACCTACCGATAATTACATATCATACTGAATACTTCTCAACTTAATAAATAAATTAAGCAATACATTTATATTTTATTTCATTATTTAACATAAAATATTCACCATACTATACAATATATCTCTAATAATGTACACAATCAGATACTCCAAAATTATATTATTTAAATATAAGTAATAGTGTAAATATTACCCGATTAATGGTGATCTTTGAAGGACTTTCTATCAAATCGATAAGTTTTTTTACAGCTGATTTGAAAAATGTTTAGTTATTTAATTATAAAACAATTTTGTTAATTATATTATTATTATCAATAGCGTCTTTGACTAATTGAAAACGATTGATGAAATTACAATTTTTAATCAATGACTTTTTTTCAGGAAGTTAATATTTTTCTAGTTTAATTATTTGGTGTTTTTTTTTTTATGGTACCTATGATAAACAGCAGCTCAATTTTGAAATTTTACAACTAAAAGTTTTCGGAATCGAGTGATTAATTAAGTACTGCCCTATGTGGTGGAATCGATGTATCTTTGGCCCTAATAAAAAAAATTCTGCTGAAATCTACGAATTTTACGAATTTTACGCGTGACCCAAACTTATGACCGGAACGGTCTTGGAAATTGTAGTAAAGTATACGAAAATAACAATATAATAATATTATTGTAGGCCATCGACGACGTTATTGATTTGTTTATAAAAAACAACATTCATAAAAAAAATAAAATACACAATGATTTATAAATTCGTTTTATACATAGTAAAAATTGTTTAAAATGTTATATTCAAGGGACTAAGGAAAATATGTCATAATAACTACGATAGACAAAATAATAAAAATTAAAAATAAAAATTATTATAATATAATATATTTTTTTCTTATTATTCTACTGATATGACTACCCTCTTTAGAGTCTAAGAGTTTACCATCATTACTACATGTATTTTGTCTCTATCTTAAACTGTCTTTATTTAGTTTTAAACTCTGAAACTTTTTAAACCACGTTAGTCTATTTATATCCCTATTCCCTAGGTTTTCTTTCTAATTTCCATTCCATTACTACCTAAACCGTTTCATTTTCTCTTATATCCTGATTGTGTGACCAAGCCATTAATTCTTTTAAACCTTAAAATAGCTTAATATTTCTAACACCACCGTTTTGCACAATTTCCTATTGTATCTTATTCGGTAGTTCCTCGTTGATTTATCAATGGCAAATCCATAAATTTATAATTTGAATTACAACATTTTAAATTTGATTATACATTACACATATTGTATACAATTAAAAATTAAAGAATATTTTCATTACATATTTTTATTACTTATGTTATATATGCAAAAAAAAATGTATTATTTTTGATTGCGTAAAATGATATTTCATACAAAAATCCTGTTATATTTACGTGTTATACTTTTTCAAAGTTTATGTTTAAACTTGTATTATTTATAGCCATATAATTTTATACTAATTATTTAATGTTTTACATTATCTTGATATTTATTCTTTTAATACAATGTCAATAATATAACCCATATTATTTTCTAAGGTCATTATGGATAAAATATTTGTCCGAATAGTAAATTCACCAAAAATAAACGTTATTACATCCGTTTAGACTTTAGTAATTACAAGAACGTCATAACAACTGTTACCAATTAGTATAAAAAACATGGGAGAGTTACCGGGTCCATTAACTTTGGGTCATTAAATCCGATGTCACTATAACCTTGATTATTATTAAAGATTTATATTGTAGGCATATATTATTTTTACTGTTTTGACGTACACGATGTTCTAAGAATTTAACAAACAAATTGTTTTTCAATAATATATTTATTTTAATATCATTCAAAAAATTTAACTGTTGGCATATTTGGGTTATGTTTTTATTATTATATTTGAATTCTTTAGATTATTTGAGTGGAAAAGATATCTTATTTTTTGATTCAAAACACTGAATCAATGCTAGAATAATAATATTATATTAATTACAAACATAACAACAATACTCATGCAGTGCGATATCTGAAAGGTTTTATCACTATGAATCCAGAAAATATTGTAACGTCGTCAGTGCAGTTATTGTCGTCGTCGTAATCAGCCGTACCCGCGAGGTCCATGCGTAATATGTATAGGGGAGTGAGCTTTTCCGCGACGATTAGAGGGGTGCTCGCGCCCCATAGCTGCAGATATTTATTTTACGCTGTTCGAAACGTTTATTGCCGGAATGCGAGGGTGCAAAATGTTTGCGAGAGACGCGCATTATTCAAACGTAACAATATTGAAAACAACATCGGAATATTATAATGAATCTCGCATCGCGTGCATATATTATAATATTATGTCCTCGCACAATGGCGCATTATTACGAATTATAATATATTTCATAAAATATTAAAATCAAAACGAGTAACGTTTATAATATATAAGTACATGTTAATTGGATTCGTGCGTAACTATATATATAACAGAGAACACTAACAGTGAGGATTTCAAAATGTCCGTATTACATATTACTATTATTATTATGTCTATGTAGCATAATGAAATACGATTATAATGAGGATCTTGCAAGATAATATAATACATTATATATTCATTATTCATATTAAAACATTAAAAAAAATATAAAAGGTGGTATATTATATATATATATATACCTATTATATAGAGTATCAACTATATGGTGCATAGGTAACAAAAATATGTTAAGTACAAAAGTAAATTTTTTTATTTAGAAATATTTACAATCTATATACATTTTGTATGATATAACAATATAACAGCAAGTGTAAGTGATGAATTAATGCACCTATTAAGACATACGTAGACGAGTAAAAAAAAAACTATCCTTTGACGGAACTCCTCAAGTTCATTAACATGAATATATAGAAGTTATATATACTTATATAAAAAGTGGTCTCTTGGCCATTTTCTTTTCAGGCGGCGACGTGGAGCGATGTGGACGACCGGCAAGATATTAATATAATGTGAATGTAGGTGAATACTATACGAATAATTAAACAACGAATGTTTTAATTATTCATAATTTAATTCATTTAATATTTTTAAACTAATTTTTAATTATCGAAATCTATTTGTATCGCAAATAAAAAAAATTAATTAAAAATTATGTCACTGGACAGGTTTACTCATAAATAAAAATAAAAATACTTAAACAGTATTTAATAGTGATACTGATATAAAAAATATAATATCGTTTAATTGAACATGAGGTGATTTTAATAATTAAAACGTGCGAAAGTATATTTTTTTAATAAATTTGTCATTCAATCTGACGTCATTCAGTTTAATTTCACATCAATTTATTTGACGCATTTATTTTCACTGAAAATTTTTCAGAACTTTTTAAAATGGCATTTTTTGCGTATGATATAAATTTAACAATTGTTATAAGATACTTTCTTACACTGAATTACTATTATTAATCAAAATATCAAACGTAATATATATATATATAATATTATATGTATATATCACGGTCTATTTTGTAGAAGGGGTTGATCACCTTATCGCTCCAAAGCACGAACTGACACTGATAATAATCAACACTTTTAATATATTAAGTTTTTCAAGAGTTTTAATTTTATATGAATAAAAAAGTTTTTAATGCATTCAGTGATTAATTAGTTGAGTGACAAGAATAATTAAAAATGTTCTTTTAATTTTAATTATTCACTTTTCACTTTAAATTTGAAATTAAGCCGTACGAGATACTATCCAGTATACCTCTTCGACAGAATTCAAATAATACCACAATCTTTTCATTTATAACTTAGTAAATATAAAATTTGTAAAAAATTTTCAATAAAAAATGTCTCTTTTTTTGTTATGAAAACACTAAAACAGCAACAACATAAAATACTAAAATACATGCTCGGAATTTTCACGTCTGAATATTAAAACTATTTCGAATTTTTCAGAATAGTCCAGAGATTTTCAAAACCATAAAAAAATCACTATCATTTTTAAAATCAGTTTGGTATTTTATTAGTCTTAAATATTTTAATGGAACACAATCAGCGTTAGATTAATCCAACAATCTATTATCCTTCTGTTTTTATTTGAAATAAATCATTGTAAAAAAAATATTCTCAAGTATCTATATTATATATATAATATATCGAGTTAATTAAAATGAACCATTTTTTTTTTAAGTATAAGATATTATGTCTAAAAGAAGCGAGTTCTTATTTTTATAATTTGTAACTTTATTTTTTAGAAATAATAAAGAAAGGTTTATAATTTTTTTTTCTTCATTAAATTCAATATAAAACAATGAAATAGAACTTTGGCACATAATATGGTTAGCCAACTCTGGCGTAGACAATAATACGTATACTTTGGAGCAATAATATTATAAAATATGTATAACTGCTCGACAGCACTACATATATTGCGTTATGTGCTCCAGGTGAGAGTTGGCAGCGTTTTGCGACATCCGTCCGGTGAAAATAGTAATGGCTAAGTGCTTCACGAAACGGTCGTGTAAGGCGACGTAACATGCATCATAACTTATAATAACCATGCCCTCGAAAACGACGTGTGTACCGTGACCAAACGGAATTAAGTAATAAGGAATAGATTTATCGTCGGCTCTCGTTCAATTAAACGCGTACCTTTCTATATGTATATATACAAGTGTGGAGGCTGTGAGCATAAAATGCGCTCTGTGTAATAGCTCACCGGGGGAAGCAAGATGAGGGAAGCAAACGATAAATCAATTCATATGTCCTTATAAGTTATGCACAAACGATGACTGTGATCAACGGACCGAAATGTCATCGGACACTTTACGGTTATAATATAGTACCTGGTACCCGACGAGTGCGTCATAATAAAATTATCATGATATTATTATAATTATGAGAAATCGATCGAGGATTGACCGATACTAAGTCTCCGGTTTTGTTGAAATTGATAAAGTTTAAAATGGGGAGTTAACCCCTTCAATATTAAACTTAACTCATAACTGACAATTTCAATGGTTTAAAATGGTTTAAGCCCCTCTGGTCTATCCTGAATATTGAAAAACAGTTGAAAAAGAGTATTGACAGAGAAGACATTATTGAAATAAATGTTGAAAATAATAGAGCTAACATTACTGTATCAACATTTTACTTGTATTTTAATTTAGCTGTACTTACTTGTAATATTTATGTTAAATGTTTTGATGTTAAATAAAAAAAATTGCTTACGGTATTTTCAATACTATAGCAAAAATACGTAAATAAACAAAAACTTATAAATAAATATTTGTCCGTAGCTATTTAATGAAATAATATTATTATTTAAACTTTTACGACATAGTAAAAAAGAAATTAATAATATAATACAAAATTATATTAGTTTTAGATTTTAAGTGGAACGATGAATGTATTGATTTTTTTGTTGATAATATGGAAGAGAGTGTAAAATTTTATCTCCCCCTCCATGAAATGTTATAGATTTTAGTCCATGAAAATAAGTAAATACATGCGAAAAAAAAATTTGTCATACGGTTCTATCAATTTTATTATTAAATTGGCGTTTATTTTTGAATACTTACACTATATTATAATACAGTAAATTATTACATAGCAAATATTAACTTCCATTGGCAAATCGAAAATATCAAAAAGTAACCGGTAAACTACATCTAAAATCAAAACGGCGGCAGAGGTAATCTGATTTTTGTACCATTCGTTACGATCAGTCGACCGCGGTCAGTCGTCGAATTTATAAATTATTTCGATAATAATGTCTTTTGGGCCGGTCTCTCTCGCCCATCCGGACGCGCTGTTTTTTTAAGCAGTATATTAGAAATTATATTACCTCGTCCTAAGCTGCAAAGGCCTCTAAGAGGAGTTCAATCCGCCGTACAGGGGTCAACCGTATTATATATAGGTTTAACTAATTTTTATACAAAGTTTCATCGTGACCCTCGGTAAAATGTCGTGAAATTAACCTACATGCAACGTTCAATTGACGTTTCGCATGCAACGATTTCAGTGGCTACAGGTAGCTTTATTTTGCATACAAAATTTCGCGATTTTGATAACAACAAAATAAAAGTATACGTCACGTTGGGTCGTACGTTATTTTATTGTTATAATATTATTCGTGACATTTGCAATCGCCGAACGCCGTTTCAAACGAAATTATATTATTATGTGCTGGCGGCCATCTCATCTTTTTTTTTCCAATCTAAAATGCTAATATAGTGTTTTAACAAAAAACATATTATACCACAACCGTATATCATGCAGCTGTGTAATATATTTTACAACAAATCGTTGTTGGTAACAGGTACATAACTTGCGGTATAATAATTTATTTGTGTTTATTGCCATCGGATTAGCTATACGTTTCGAAATAATATGCACCGGTAACGCTGGGTAGCCGGGCAAGTTGACAAATTGTTATTTCGACCCAACCGTGACAATTAATAGAAATTTCGTAAGGTATATCAACCAAGTTTAAACATCAAACTGACAAAATTAATGTCGAATAAACTTCAATTAATTTAATTTTGAAAAACACCAGATTCAATAATAATTGACAGTGACATTAAGTAGTATGCACCTACGACATATCATATAGGATGACTAACATTATATTCATCTCTTTAAAAAAAATTAAATTAAAATATTTAATAGCTTGAAAAGTCTGCAGCTAAATATAAAAACTATTTATTTGGTAACATACATTTTGAAATATTTGAAATTTGGGATAGTAGATTAGAACACTTAAAATAACAAGAAGTGGCCAATTTCCAATTTTAATTTATTTTAAGAGACGAAGAAATCTTATCGGAAGAAAACGATAGGCATAACACATTTTTATAAAACATATTTTTTTTTTTTATTATCTCATTTAGTACCTTTAATGTAGCTAAAATTATTTATTGAAAAATCATTCTATTGTATAGTTAGGCTTACTATAGGCCTACCTTTTTTATTGGGTATTTCGTCATTAAGTAGGTCACTGTATTTTAAATCTAACAATAAATCAGTGCACAAAAAGAACGATTCAAAATGTACACGGTGCGCGGTGTGTCAACCTAACCTAACCTCTATTCCAGAGGATATTTCATAATTTATTTATTAAATTACTATTAGTAATACGACGAAAACATATCGCATATATTATTATATATAATTATTATAATATCATACAGATTATGTGCCAACCGTATACTCCGACATTATTTCTGTTGTAAGCAAATTAATTACAATTCTTTTTTTTTAAATTTTTAAGTATACTTAAAGAAAATATTTTAAAATACTTAATTAGATATTTAGATTACTTAAGAAGATTCCTTGGGAATTTTTTTGGTTTAAATAAAAATCATTCTTTTTTCTTGTAAACTATATAACTACATTAAATTATTAAATACTTTGATGTACTTATTTACTTCGAAATTCAAACGAACTGTTTTTTTTTTAGTTTTTAACTCTGTGTACTTAGGATAATAGATTTATGGTAAAGTGTTTGGGAGATATGGGGGTTATGATGATTTTATAATATTATTATTATATTAATTATTAGTAATTTTATTAATATTAATCTATCAGAATTTTATAATCTTTAAAAGTTAGCCGAATATAATGAATAATAAATCCAAGACTATATGTTTTTAAAGCCATATAATATATCCTTACTTTTTAGTATACAGATCTATTAAAATAGAAACTACTCATCCGGATATTGATTTAGATACATCAACATAAAAAAAAAAATCGTCTGCTTAACAATATTTACAATAAACGTTCTCATTTAAAAGTTTATTTTTCAAAAATTGGATTTATGCATAAATAAAGACATGTCTTTGTTCTAATAATTGTCTCGTCGCTTTATGTTACTTTTGAAACGTGTTCAAATAAGCTTTATTGGTAACAACTCGAATATCGCACCAACAAATGGATATACATTTTAAATCAAATTTTTAAATCACCAATACATTGTCAGCCTCGGGTAACGCGAAATAAAGACGATGATACATTATAATAAATGTTTCTTCATAGTGATGACTATATAAAATTACTACAAAAACCGTGGTCGGTAGTCGGTACAGATATTATTTTCTTACGTTAAGCGCCGCCACTCAATTCGTAGATGGGTCTAGGTGTATTATTCTACGCAAACACGTGTAATACGACAACAGACAGAACGACGCGAAAACCGCGGCAAAATGATTAAACGTTAATATTTCACGATGTATAATAATATTATAGCAGGTAGGTAGGTAGGCCATATTGTTCCGAGACCGCACGAACACGTGTAAAATATAATATATTTAGGCCTGCCGCCGCGTGTAGAGTAATATGTTATGGTGTCACTTTCATATGTTCGACAAAACCGTTATTAATAATATAATAAGTTAATCGCGTATTTATACCGCGGGGCACTCTGTATGATAATATGTATTATGTGCAGTGACGTAAAAATACGATGGTTTATTTAATTTTTGTACTATACTACTATCCCATTTTATACGTTGAATAATATTACACGTATATTTTAAATTTTGTACTTAACCGTGCGCATTAAACGATAGCTAGTACAGTGTATTAGATTTATTTGTGTGTGTCGATCTTATAAATTATATAGTATTCGAAATTTCATTACAACAACATTTCTCGTGCAAATGGAAACACGTTAACATATTCTACTTATGACAAAAATAAAAGAAGACAGAGAATTTTGTGTTTAGTAAATATTTTTAGATAATATGTGCCAATTGCCTATATATAATATTTATATGTACTTTAAAAGTAACCAAGAAATTAACAAAGAAAATTTAAAAAAAATATTAAATTAATGATAATTTATTACATATTAAAAAAAAACATTAATAAATCAAAACCAATGACTGATGATGACCTACATATTATAATCATTATACTTGATTTTTTTTTCATTTTTTTTATAGAATATAATACATCTCAAAAAAAATTATTTATTTACCAGAATCATTTTTTATGTTTTTTTAATTAACATTTTAAACGATAATATACGTTTTTAATTTCATATTTAAGGCAAAATATATTTCAGAGAATTTATTTGGATAAAAATTGAATTTCAAACGATTGCATGGTTCGTTAATTAGTTTGACATAAATTATTTATATGAGCGCAGTATGATTGAAAAACAATATACCCAGTAAAATGATACCACAACGATAGTTAATCCACTACTCCACTCACTTGGACTTTAAATACTAAATTCTAAAAATTGACTATTCATTCAAAATTTGAGTGTTATGTATTTTTACTTTCTTTATTTTTAATAAAGTAAGTATGGTAATTGAAATGAAAAAAGTCTGAATTTTTAAAACTTCAAGAATTTTTTTTAAATAGGAAAATGATAAAAATGTAACTCATTTGTAATAAGTAGGTGGATAATTAAGCTAGCTTTAACATACAATATTAATGAGAAAGATCCGATATTACACCCAAGCGGTATAACAATTTGAATCAACAAAAGCGTCAGCGTAAACAGTCCCAAAATGTCTATTTTTAACTTTTTTCCAAAATTATTATAGCTAAAAAGTTGGTTGATAGCTCATTAAAAATGGATTATTATGTAGATACAAAATGTAAGATTAAAAGTTTTCAAAAAAAATTATTCTTTGCTAGATTTTCATTTAGCGTGGTAGATTACCGAAACTGGAGAACGGATTTTGTTAATTGGGGTCTTGTTAAATTCACATTGGCTAGAAGAAGTGCTGTGAAGATATTCAGAACTTTATTTTCAACTGTTAACTATAAAGTGTTAGCTATAAAGCTGAAAAACATAAAAAAAAACGTCCAATAAAATGTGTTTTAATTTTTTTTGAAGCTTTGTAATAAATTAACTATAAAAGATTAAAGTTCTGAAAATCTTCACTGCACTTCTCCTACCCAATGTGAATCTAACAAGACCCCAAAAACAAAATCCACTCTCTAGTTTTAGAGATCGGTTTCACTAAATGAAAATGCCGATCTCTGACTTAGCAAGCGTTTTTAATAATAAAATTATAAAGTTAAAATAACAAGAAAAATTGTAAGAGATATAAAATATGCAATTGTCAATAATATACTCGTATAAACATTTTGAGTAATGTAAAAATAAAATCAATATAAACACAGGAAGTGTTAACTGTTTAAAAAAAAAACAAAAAACGATAATATCGAACTGTACATATAATAATTGTGGTTTTATAGAGTAGGTGAGGAATGCGATCGAGATATTATGTTAAATTCTTACGAAATTTAAATTGTTAATATTAAAAAATAACAATTTATTGCAATAAATATTGTTATAAACAGTAATTTTATGAATATTATATCTACTTGATTTATCTATACTAAGTACCTAACAACTTTTGAATAGCCTCCGGCAAAAGGCCCCGCTTGGTGTTTTTTCGAAACAGCTACTGACGCGTGATGTTTTTTTTCTACATTTTTCCGGGTCCGTAAGCGTTCAAACAACTGACTGATGCATCACCTTCTTCATAAACCAAACACGCACCCCTATTTTGTCTCGTTTGCGTCGTTTGTATCGGACCTATTTTTTATTTTTTTATCGTATATTTCGTAATACGAACGTTTCTCGCTACGAATGCGTTTTGAACTATGTATGTACAATGTACATAATGTATTACAAACACCGTATAGGCACTGTATGTGTACATAAATATTAATATTTTATACAGCGATCGTTATTTTATTTCACTTTGGAATTATAGAGAAACGTGGACATCAGTCGGTATAAAAACGATTAGGTAAGAGAAAAAAAATTATAATAAAAAGCGATATTATTATTATGGCAAAAAAAACTTATTTAGTTGTATCGCTACAGTTATAGGTATGATAAAAACCGAATCGCGTGTCTTACAAGATCGCTTTATTATTTTAAAAGTCGTGTATTAATAATAGTATATATTATATACCTATAAATATAGAAATATGTCGTCTGAACCTTGGTGGTAATTCATCACTGACGCTGAAACACAAAAGGTTTCACGCATTAGTATACATTTTTTAAAAGGGTCATTCAAGAGGAAATAACAAATTATCATATTTTGAACAATATTATCGATTGAACACGAACGGCACGCTATAAATACGCGGTGTGTACACTCGCCGCACCATACTGCAGGCTACACGTTTAATCGTTTTTATATTTTACGCCTATTGAAATAACAATAATTATTATCGTTCGTAATGGGTTTAACTGTGCATAACGGTCGGAAAATTATTTTTAAAAAAAATACATTTAATAAGATAACCAATGAACTGTGTGAAACGAACTCTGCGCCAACCTTTTTTTTCCCCGAGATACATAAGCGAATTAAAAATTATTTGAAAGAACGAACCACGTTCACGCCGTTATTTTCACGAGAATATTTACGCGCGCATTCATTTCAATGGTGCTGTAATCATATAAATTAATAAATCACGTCTATGTACACGATCTACAAACAAATTGCATTGGTGATTTGTAGATATTATATATACAGTCACGAATTACGATCATATACAAAGCGCCATTTGTGTTGAATTTCAAACACGATGTTTCTGGTAAAATATATTTTAAAAACAAAGTCAATTACTTTTTTTATTTTCATTATTTTTAAAATAGGTTTTTAATGCAATAAATGGGTAAAATCAACTGCTTACTAGATTAGCTTTGTTAAAATCAGTTTTATAAAATGTATCTATTCATTTTAATTAACTATCAAATTGGTTTTACTTTTAAATCAATAGCTCATTTCAACATATTTATTAAACAAAACTAACCGAGTGTGCTGAATTCCAGGTTTCTAAACGTATTTTAAATAATATACGTCTAATTATGCGTATAATTTCATATAAATTATTATTATTATTTTATAAAAAAAAAATAGGAAGTCTAGTTCCTGGAAATGTATACTTGTGTGTATAGAAACCTAAATCAATTGTATATCTAAATTTGTAAATAACAGTCAGAACATTTTGAAAATTCTTAAAAAGTACCTATAATATTTTGGTGTTTAAATTTTAATATTGGCTAGGTAATTTAATTTGTGTAAATACTCAGGATTTAAGCTACGCGTTTAAAACATTTAATGGCAACATTGTGATGTATTGCTTTTATACTAATAATATTAAGTGAGCATTTTTATCGAGAAAATCTATTTTTATAAGTGTGTAATTAACTAATACTTACTATTAAAAAAATACTAATAAAACGATATTTTAAAAACACACTAAAAAAATGTTTAAAATACAATATTATTCAAATACAATTAAAATACATCACTGCAGTACTGCACGCAATCCTGGTGATAAACGAGACGTTGCACTATCAACGTCAATCGTCGACGAAACATTCGACGCACTTAAAATGTAGAACATGATCCTGGGAGATCAGATGTTATTATATATATGATGGATGTCTAAGTATTTTTTTTCTGTTGAAATGTTGTCTTTTGAAAAATGGTCTGTTACCAATTTAAAAACAACAAATCGTTGTGACACATGGACCAACGCTTTCTAGCGGTCTGCGTTGCAATAATAGTTGTTATACTTACTACCGTACTAGCTGAAACAATCACAGTATAATATTAATTATTAATCTGAAAATGAACTTTAATCGTGAGTAAGACATAATATATATTACACTCTCCCAACACCATTTAAACGATAAATAATTTCCACGCACAACGCCCCCAAGAACAATCACAATATCAACACCATCGTTTGCTTCATGCAGCGTGACCGCAATTATGATTACTCTAAATGTATGTAGATAAATAATCATATATTATTTTATATAGTTTTGTGTTTGTACTTGCGTTAAATAATTATAACTTTAAGCCAAAACGATTTCTATAAGTTCATCAGTTTACAAACCATATAATTATGTACATATTATACATACAATATATAGACTAGAAAATATCTCAAAAAATAAAATCTATTTTGAAATACCAATTTCAGTACTTAAAAATATATAATAAATAGAATTTTCTATTTTTTTCATCAAATTTTTATGCTTACCGAGATAGAAAAATGTAATATAATGTATTACATTTAATAAAATAAAAATATTTAACATAATCCATCTACGATAGAATTATCAACTTGTGAATAAGTGTATAATGTGGTCCAAATAAACGAAAGCTAAAATATACATTATTTTAATTTGGGAGTATAGTTAGAACGAATCTAAAAAGGATATTAAAAAATTCATATAAGAGATAAGTATATACAAGTTATGTGTGTATACTGTAACTATATAATATTTCTCATACGCATATAACATAAATACATAAATTTAATATCATAAGTTAAACAAAAAATAATAATTTTTCTTCTCGCTTCATTCAAACTTATTATGACTGACAAGTGACAACTATTATGTATTAGTGTATAGCTACAATTGTTGTCTTGAGTTTTTGTTACGTGCTAGAAAAATAACTTTTTAACCACAAGTTATTTTATATTAGTTTACCGGTTGCCTTTTTATTAATCATTTTTTTTTTATGAATGCATAGTACAAATAATACTATATTAATAATCCTAAACAATAAAACGAAATATTCTATATTATACTATATTATAATAAATGTATTTACAATTTATTTGTCGATAGGTATAACAATTATTCTACCACCTTGCGCATAATGATAAAAAAAATTTAACAATTATAATATTATATTCATATTACTATGAGAATACTAATACTTACTAAACAATTTTCCTGTTGATGATTATTTTTAAGAGGGCCTCATAAATTACGTATTAATTTTAAAGTAAGAACTTCTATAGCTTATTATTGTGTAGGAATTAACATATTATAAAAGTTTATAGCAACTCATGTGGAAATTTATCTTCAATATTAATTGTATTTTCGATTTTTCCACCTAAAAAAGTATAAAGTATATAAAGACACAATTTAATTTTTAATTTTCCAACGATGAGTTTATTTTTATAAAAACCGTAGCCATACAAAAACTATTTTTTTTATAAGTATAATACTTATGTAAATTATATTGATTTGCAGGGAAATGATTCATATGTAAACACCGATCGCGGTTTTTTGTACGACAAAGGGTTTAGCTCTCTATTCCCATTTCGTACTCGAAATTACAAGGTAGTATTATTGGTAATACGAATCGCCTCTATAAACTATTATATACGATTAATTTATGGTCGTATACTATTACGATATAATATGTACCATTCAAACGATCGGTTTGTTGGCGAATGAACGATAAAAAATCTGCAATAAGGTATATTATTATATTATTGCACATTTGCACACTCGCAAAATTAATTTAGTTTAAAAAAAAAATCCATTACTTTAGATTTTGAGTAAAGCCGTATACGTTAAAATCGTTACATAAGTTGACATTCATGAGTCTCTTTTTATACTTTTAATATTTCTCCAGTAAAATGATGATAATCCGAACTCTTTATGCTTACTCTTTATTATCGGTACAAAACGTGAGACACTTTTTTTTTCATTTGAACTAAGTTATTCATAGTTTTTTTATAATAAAAGTGTTAATTATTTTAAAATATTGATTGGCTTAACATTTTTTTTGTTTAAATAAAATAAGTTAAATATTTTACATACAAGTTATCAATTTTATTTTCACGATGTACTTAAGTTTAAAAAGTTTTATGACTAACTTTCCACATAATATTTACAATAAACAATATAATAACATAATATAATATAAAATAATTATATAATAATATGTTATCTTTTAGAAGACGTTTTGTAAGTTTGAGTAAGCCGATGAGAAGACGTATTAAGTATAATTAATTACGTAATTTCTTAAAGTAAATCACTACTTTGTAAATTAAGTGTTACGAGCAAAACAGCTTTAACGTTCTTAAAAACTTAATTTATTACCAAAACAAGTAAAAAAATCCAAGTAAACAAATATAGAAAAGTAAAACGAATAAATTATAATACGTTAGTTTGAGGAACCGGTCGCGGTAACATACTTTTGGTAACCGACTGTAACCGCGGTAACGATATTATTCTATGCGTTTGATATAGGTATAGTACAAAAACAGAAATGTGTCTGATGCTTGGGGGCGACATTTTCAAGAAACAAGGGTGTTCATTCACAACCTATAATATATAATCCCTATATTTTGATATTTTACAGATTTGTTATTGAAATTGAAAACGCAAATCATGAACTACTGCTCGGGGGCGTCATTTTCGAGAAGAAAGGATGTGTATTGGTAACACATATAATATAATGCTTCTTATATTTTAGTATTTTACAGATTTGTCATTGAAATTGAAAACTCAAACATGAACAACTAGTGAATTTATTCATGACACAAACAATAGTATGTATTAACATTTTAGACATTTTTAATGAGAAAAGTGATTATTATTTTAATTTAAATTCTCCTTATACATACTAAATACTTTACGAATGTAATATGACTAATATGTATTAACTACCTACCTTAAAGTTATATTTGAATTTGCGTTCGCATAATAATTTTCAGTCGATAATGATTATAAAAAATATTCAAATGCTATTTAATAATAATTTTTTAAATATAAAAGTATACCTAAATTGGCTATCTTGTGGGTGGCTTTAGTTATAGGTTAGCTATTGATAAATTTTATGCACCTAGAAATTCTGAAATCATGCCAATGACCTTCTACTGTGTTGATGATCGATCAATCAATAACCTAAAAACTTTGAAAATGTACAGAGACGTATAATACCTAATTTGTACCGATAACGCAAATTAATGATATATTTGTACGCGCGTATAGCAAAAACGTTTTTAATTTTTAACGGGATAGAAAAAATGGTTAAAAAAAAAAGGGGGATCAATTATTCCGGTCTCGGTCACTTATCTCGTTTCCCTAGCCACGTCCGAGATTAGTCTCGTAGGAATTTCGTTGTGGGTCGGTATTATATTATACTCGGACAACCGTTATAAATGAGTTGCCTTTTAAAATTTTAAAGTGATTACTCATTGTATTATTGTATTATATGTGTATTGTGTATATTGTGAATATTATATAAAATAAAAAAAAGGTTTCGAGTGGAAGTCGCTGCGCTGCAGAAGCTGCTGTGGGAGCTTTTAATTATAATTCTAATGGTTGTCGTGAAATAATGAAAATGAAGCGATTTCGACAAATCCGAAACACTATAAACGATAGCCAGCCCATGAGTATTTATTATTTTATTTACAGTGATATATTGCTATTCGAGTGTGACATATTTTAAACGCTGCTCTTTTATTGCCTTTTGTATATTTTGTCGGTATAGATATACAGATCAGTATATCCCGGTACATTTCCCGGTTAAATCGTGTAACAATCAGCTCGTATGTTTCGAATTTTATAAAAACTTAGATTTGTTCAATAATAGACAAATATTACGCATTGGGAATTAAAATCAATAATTTTGCATTTATTATATCCTTCTGCAAGCCCCCGGGAAAAATTATAGAAATATTCAAAGGGGAAATCATGATGAAACTCTCGTCAATAAAGTATAATATCGTAAGACTTATACAACTGAGAAAAATATATCAAATATTTCGTGCTCTGTACGAGAAAAACAACAAAATATTAAGTCACATTACTACATTAGTATTTACCTCCCCATATAACATATAATCGTGTCATAAAAATATCTACTGAATTTCTATTCCCATTGTATTTTTGTTGTTTTTTAATATTCATTTAATATCTTAAACATATCTCGGATGTATTTTTTAACAGTATAAGAATATAGTATAAATGTCTTATGTAACAACTTTTCTAAATAAATTCTCATTTTTCTTTTGACTATAAAATAAAGATAAATACGAACTGCGTGATATATAATATTAATCAATATACCATATCATGAACATTTACAATTATATTAGATAATTTATATACTAGCGGAAATACATTTTTGTTTTTAATAACTCAATATTATAAATAGTTTCATAATAGTACTCGTATCTAAATTATAATGTAGTTTTTATTTGCATTATACGGATATTATATGTCTTTGAAATCCGTTTAACGCTAAACTATAACACGATTGATGAACATAAGGTACGAAACAATCTATCTAGGGCTGGTGGTGTTCCAAATCACACTCACAGTTCTATATACTTATAGGTTAGGTTGGATTATATGGTATTTAAAAAATGTATTAAAGATTTTTAAATAACTCCTGTTTTTTTTAAAATCAAAACTAACTTAAGATTATAATATTCACAAGCACTGTAAAACCGAAACACATTTAACATTAATAATTTATTACTTGTTTAATTACTGTTGAATGTTTTAGGAATCATGGATCTTTCGTATTATAGCGTTTGCAGTAGAAAATATTTATTTATTTATTTTTAATTAACCATACGTTATTATATACACAACGATAAAAGTGATAAATTCTTATCATTTTTTAAGTACTAGTAGATGCGTGTTTATCATGTAGGTATACTTATAATGATAAACATAAATAAAAAAAATATTACGAATGGAATAGTAAACTTTTATTACATCTAATCTAAGTGAGTAAATACAACACAACTGCGTTCAATTTATTTCATATCATAATTCGTAACATGCCTATAATGTGAAAAGGTTCTACATAGTTTTCAACTTGTTGTTTTCTCGTTGAAGAAAATAATAGGTAAGGAATAAAAAGATAACGTTATATTAACAGCAGTCCTGTACAGTTGATGTTACTGTAGTTTACAAATAAGTAAGTATATATTATTATACCAAGAACATTAGTTAAGCTTATGAATAATAAACAACAAAAAATTTTAATTTAAATATTCAGTTAAATACTCGTCGTTCACAAAAGCAAAAAAAATGTATATATATATATAAGACTTTGAGCTTAAGCCCGTTTTAATGGGCTTAAAAATATATTATTCGTCATATATAAGTATATAAGTTTATATGAATGTATATACTATACAATATATATTATATATATTTATATAACAAATGTATATTTTATAATATCGTGAATGTTCTAAAAGTTTATAATGTTCTTTTTAATAAAAAGATAACGTGAAATACTTTAATACTTTTTAAACTTTCTTTTATTTTGTTGTGATTTAATTGCATTATTTTTTACACCAAATTAGTCTATCATAATATTATAATTCATTGAATTAGATTCGAATAAATAAAGTTTTTTTTTAAATTAAACGTGCTCATTGTTATAATATTGTTTAATTGAAAGTGAACTTTAGATTAGTAAAAGTCACGGAATACAAAAAAAGTACATAAATAAAATACACCAAATTTTCAGATTTAATAAATCAAATTACTTTTGTATACAGTATATATTTTGATATTTTCTGTATAAGCCGTGCGTTGTATAAAAATTATTTATTATAATAAACTTCCACAGTGCCACAACTGTTCTATAAATAAGACGAGTAAATAAAAATATTCACAGGAATTAATATTTTTATAAAGCGTTTTTCAAATAACCTAAATACCTAGGAAGTTGTTGAAAGTTATTTCTAAATATATAATATATATAATATATATATATTATATTATTATCAATTTAATTTAACTAAATTCATCAATTGTAGGTCAATAAAAATGCATACATAATAAGTAATAAGTAATGACAATAGTGCAAATTTTCATTAATTAAATATTTTCATATTTTTATATTATTAGATTTTTTCGGTAAACTTTACAACATAATAGCTTCAAATGAATAACAACAATTAAATATTTTATACTATATTTAAAAAAAATGTTTATTTATGCATATTGAAATTAAATTATATGCTACTTTCAAAGTTAAAAAAAGTTCTATAATAGTATTACAAAATATTCTAATAATACATTTTTTTTGACTATGCACACCTATCATTTTTCGATAAGCCAATATCAATTATATCGATCTTACCTAGTTATAAACTATCAAATTTATTTTAAATTACTTTTAAACTTAATAAATTAATAATTATTTGATAAACGATTTAACTCTGTACATTTTTTTTAAATAAATTTAAAAAAAATATTTGCATAATTGACGTTAGTAAATGAAATATTGTAATACTTTTTATGCATAAAAGTACGTGATATAATAGTAACTTATTTATAAAAATTTTATTTTTAAGTATTATTTATTATTGATTTTAGTCACAATTATGTTTCATTATTTGATTTACATTATAATATTACAGGAGATCTAACTACTGTAATATATACATAATCGTAATAATATTATATTTTTTCTTCAAAATAATGTAAGGAGAATATAACAATTAACTATGGTTACGTGGTTATAATTATTGTTTATGTTAAAACGCGTGATAATCGTTTTATTTTTTTTACAGTATTTTAATATCGATTGTATATTATTCTGCAATTGATTTTAGTCTTATTAAATATCCTAAATATTAACAAATTTTGTTTATTGTTTTCCAATGTATTATGTAATACATTATACTTGTTAGATTCATATCGGATGTGACTATATTTTCGTAGTTTTCCATTATGGCTTATTATTATAAATTTTATGAACTGGGAAAATATAGAAATATGGTGAGGGTGTATCGTATTTGTCTTTTAATATTAATAGTAGTCATTACATACTTATTTCGGCTGGTTTTATTTCTTAGTTAGTTGTTTGAAGTACATTTAATTAAATTTTTGTATCAATATATGCTTAATAAAAGTAATAATAATAATAATATTTTAATTATTTGCAACTTTTTATTATGTTGAAAGTGAACAAAAATAATATGTGCTATTGATTCCGTAGTAATATATATATATATATATATATATGTATGTGTGTATATTGTTTATTATTTATATCAAATCAATTAATATCCTATAACTGTATTGTATGTTTGAAAAGTTATTTTCAACTCGTGGACATTTTTTAATTTCTCATGTATATTTCTCACTTTAATATTCTCATTAGAAGTGTGATCGTTTTCTTTGTATAATTTATTTTGGTTATATTAAAATCTAAAATTTCTATTTCAAAATTAACACATTACTTAAAAATTTCACTCCTAATATTTTTGGTATTTTGTTTAAAGATAGCTTTACTTAAGAATTTTAAGTTTAATCTGGAAACTATAGTAATATTTATGTGGTGGCTGATAAGATTTGGATTTATTTGGTCTGGACTAATGCAATTATTTATGTTTTCTCCAGAATCTATGGTTAAGTTACTCTTATGTATTTAATGTAGTTTCTGGGTGGAACGACAAACGAATTGAGTATTTACAATGATCTTCGATATATTTATTTTTATTTTTGTATCGATTATAGGCTACAATTGACAATAGTAAAAATAATTCAATCTTCAAATTTTAAGTTGGAAGCAAATTAATTCTAGTACTGTTAGTGATTCAAAAATATAAAATAAATGAATAACCGTGACTATCTTAAAATTATACCAAATATCCTTATGAAAATTTCAAGACATGATGTAATTTTCAAAACATTTTGGTTCTTTTTAATCTATTTATAGACAATATCTATAAAATGCCCTTTTTACTTTTTTCCTATTTATACTGATAAAATATTTCTAAAAGTTCCTTATAAATTATTCCAAGATTTTAAAATATGTAATGTTAAAATATTTTTTGTTTCTAAGACAAAAAGTTTAAAAGTTTAATACAAGATTTCTCAAAAGTTTTTCTTACTAAAATTTAAAAAAATAAGTTTAGCGTAAAGCCACATACATGTTTTATGAGGATTTGAAGTAAAAAATTTGATGAAATTTCATACATAACGAAATATCTTCAAACGATTATTTTTATTACCATATTTCGTCTAAAAGTATAGTATAGTGAAAAAATATTTCGTAAAAACCATATTTTATCCGGAAAATATTATACAATAGATACATCTAATGTTACAATTCAAAGTTTTTTTGTTATAAGACTATCTTAATTTTAAAAATGTGATTTATTTTGCAACAAGGCATTTATAGTTGAGTAGGTGCCAATGTACAATAATTATTTTTTTCAATCATATTTTCTTTTGGTTTTATATTTAAAAAATGATTTTTTTACAATGGTGCATACTACTGATTCAGTAGTACTGATCATATTTTACTTAATTGTATAAATTTTAACTCTTTAGAAATAGGTACGTCGTAATAAATTATGTTTAATATTTTTGTTTAAGCTACCTTATTATTTAATAAATAATTTTGAACTATTATTAATGGTTAATTTCAAGATAAACAACTGTTATTAAAGAAATACTAATTTGTTTTAAACATACGTTTTACTTCTACCAATTTAATGTCAAATTTGCCTATAAATTGCACGTTTAAATTAAATAAAAAGTATAACATATGTCTATTTGTATATATTTGAGATACTTGTTATCATATATCTAAATTCATACCTTTCAAAATCATACTTATAGACAATATCAGTATTTGATAAGCAATTATATTAAAATGTATTACAATTCTGATAACCTTTCTATAAGTTCTGTAATAAAAAAGAATAATGGTTTCGTTTCAATAAATCATTATTTTAATACGATTAAATTACTGATATCTCTAGAAGGTGTTTCTCAAAAATTAAACTTCTGAAATAATAACTTGAACACAAAAAATATAGTTTGAATGCCTAATTATAAATTGCAATCAATATTATCATGTTAATCTTCAATGTTTTTCTTATTTCCTTTTTTTAGAATAACCTAATTTATAATAAAATTATTCTTACAAAAAAATATTTTTATTTTCTATCTTTAACCGGTCTAAATTAGCTACCTTAAAATAACATTCTGTGTAAAAAGAAAGACTTCTAAATTATAAATTCAAAATTATTTAAATGTCAAAGTTTAACTTAAATATTTTCTTTTTTTAAGTCTATAATATCATTACAACGAATATTTAAATAATGAATTGAACAAAGTTTGAATCGTATAAGTAGTATCGTTTTTTACGAGCACAACAAAGTGTACGAGGACAGCTAGCAATATAATAAATAAGTATTTCTAATAAAATAAATTTCAATTTCTCGGTACATTAGAAGAAATATTATTATGATATTAGTGATTTGGTTTGAGTTTATTTCCGTTTTAACAAATGGCACGGATTCTGTTAAGGTTTCCACCACAGGTGTACCGTGTACGCCATACATGCTCTCACAAACCCTACTCCTAGTCAATAAAAATATTCTCACCGCACGCCATATTCCGACAGGTATGAAAAGTCCTACTGTCTATATATACATTATATTATTATTAACTCGGGTCGGTATTTTATTGTTTGTACGGTGTGGACCGCGTATAGTTATGTGATTTATACCGACCACCCATGATAATTCACACACCATTCTCGAGTCACACGCTCATACATATCAATTACACTATATTGTATTATAATAACTATGGTGCGGATTTAAATACAAATTGCATTTTTTCCCCTAAAATATTGCTTCCCAAGCACAAAATTTGTTTTATATATCAAAGCACTTAAGAATAAAACTTTTATATTACAATTACACCATTAAACTTTTTTAATTTTTAAAGTATATTTTTATATTTTTAGTGCTTTATTTGTATATTTTTCAATCTAAATAATTATAGATTATAATATAATATATTTATTTATAAATAAACTTTATTAATAAAGTGCTAGATTAAAGGTATCTATACAATTTATATTTTATTACGATATGTCGATATAGGTTGTATTTGTGAAATTTTTAAAGTTACGATAAAATTGTTAAATTTGTATTTTTATTTTTTTATATAGATACAGAATTTTACATTTAAAAAAAATTTGACAAAACTAGTAATAATTTATTGTCTTTTAATAAATAGTAGCTATTTCTTAAGTCATTAAATCATTTTTTTCAGCAAATGTTTCTTATTTTTATAAGTATTTTAGTTGTCAGCTCCCAATAATAATATAATACTATTCTGACAAACGAAGCATATTCCGTTAACCACTGCAGTTGCAGGTGTGCGCTGAAAAATTATTATAAGTCATAAAAAGTATAAAAATATACTCGCCGTGCCTAAATTTAACCTATAGAATGATTCACAAAGTATACCCATTACCATATTTTTTTTTTGTAATACCATAATTTAAAATCTAATTTTTTTTTAATTTTTAAATATACTTAAAGATCATATTCTCTCGAGGAGTGTTTATACATATAAAATTCTATTTTTTCGAATGAGGACCCTCCCCCCACCCTATACTTATAATTATTCGGGAGAAAATTTATTTGAGAATATCGATATAATATCATCCATTAGAATCAAAATTCAAACAATTAGTTTCTGAGGTATTAAATATTATATTATGCTAACAGTTAATACGAGATTTGGAAAATATGAGAAATATGATGATACGAAAAATATAATATTATTATAAACCCATAAATATTTTTATAGCTTTTAAAAATTGTCCGATTGTAATATATTCAATATTAAGTACATAATATTCAAATTTATATGTATTATATATTTTTGTAAAAACCATTTTTAAGGACTATTATCATTAGGATATATATTATATTTTAATAACTCAAAAACTACTTGTTCAGATTTTTATTTAGATATCCTTATTCCGTACATCAAAAGTTACAAAAAAAATCATCTACTGAATAATTTAAAGTGAAAAAGGGAATTTCTAATTTTATAAACGGAAGTCTGTATATTGCCACAAGATATTTCTTAAGTATTACAAAAAATCTCAAGTATTCAGAAATATGATTTTTAAGTTCATTTACAAATTCAAAAAACACGGTTTTGAATAACTGCATTCTTAATGAAAATAAGGGGTTAAGCATGATTGGTGAATCACTCTGTATATTATAATTATACGACGCGGATGAAAAGTTCTGCTGTCCATATGCATAATATTATTATTATATTATTAACTCGGGTGAGTATTCTATTGTTTGTATGGTGGACCGCATGTTGCTGTATGATTTATACCGTAACACATAAACAGCGCACACGTTCCCAAGTCACGAGCGTACACATCATATATTATATTAAAATAATATTAAACTATATATTATATTTAATAATACAGTACATTAATACATTATCTATATCGATCACTATTGAACGCGCGAATAGTATATACATGGAAACGTACTATAAGTCATAATATTATAGTATATTATAATACCTTTGGATATAATATTCCACCGATTTTGACAATGGTTCAAATTTCGACTAACGACCTTTGACAAAAACAACGAGTCGGTATAATAGTAATAATATATTAATATTTATTTTGTGACTGACAGGTCGTGCTGTGGAATGTTGTTGTATACAGGGTAATTTTTTAAGCATACTCAGTGCTCACCTCCATTTTTTTTTTATTAATGAATTTGTACATATTTTTATTTTTGACATTTTAAGTACCTGTCTTATAAAAAATACCATATTTCCAATCATTTAGATTTTTTTATACTAATTAAGAAGTGTTCTGTAGCTATAAAACTTATATTTTTCAAATGAGAACTATAAACTTGTTTAATGAAAATTATTAAAAGGACGTCATACCCACATGTGTTGTCTCTGTCTTACTAACGTACATCATAACAAATTTTCGTTCAGCAGAATACATTTTGTGATGTTTGCTTTAATATTAGAGTAAATTTACCAATTATCAAATTTAAAGGTAAGAATATTATCTAGACAATGACATATGCTTTTAATGACATTATTATTTTAAAGCACGGATATAGATACTATGGTTGCACGACGGCCTATATTGGATCACGGCGTTGTGCGGCGCAGAATGTTTTTATAAAATCTGACAAAAAGTCGCGTACTACTAGTGCCCTCTATAGTCATTATTATAGAAATTTTGTACCATTTTACCACAGACTACATTTAGTTTGTGGTGTTACCATAACTAATAACAATAATAGAGGCTATAGAGAGCGCTAGTATGACGCGATTTTCTATTCATTCTTGATAGGAACATTCAGAGCCGTCATATCTGTGCTCGTTGTGCAACCATAGTATCTATATCCGTGTTTTAAAGTGAGTTATGAACATTTTAAAGTCGTTATATTTTATATAGCTGTAACTCACTTTAAAATGATAATATCAATAAAATCGTATTTCATTGTCTAGATAATATTCTTACCTTTAAATTTGATAATAGGTAAATTTACCCTAATGTTAAAGCTAACATCACAAAATGTATTCTACTGAACGAAAATTTGTTGATATACGTTAGTAAGACAGAGATAACACATGCGGGAATGGCGTCCTCTTAAGCAAATAATATTTTAAAAATTGTTATGCATCTAAATCAAAACTCGAATGAATAGTTCCCGAGTTATATACTATACAAATAATAATAATCAATTATTGTTTTTAAAAATTATTTCACCAAAATATTTAACAAAGAGTAATATTACTAATATTGGATAAAATATTAAACTCGTCGTTTTTAGAAATTATAAAATGATCTATAACATTTATTAATAATATGATGATTACTTACATTTTTAAATCATTTTAGCCCACATAACATACTCCAAACCCCTTACCATGAAGCTATATTATCCTTAGTGAACAAAATTAAATAACTCAAAAAATACTCCTTCGAAAATAGGGGTACCCTATATTTAAAAGTTCTAAAAATCTGAATTCGAATAAATTCATTATTGTTAAATGAAAAAAAGTAGACAAGTCACTTTAATGAATGTGTTCAATTTGAGTTCAATAGGATCACATAGAAATAACGATTCTAAGTAGAGACGGTCTGTCAGCCTATATCACTAAGTATATAAATGAATGATGTGTTTTTTAAATATCTATTAAATTATTTTATTTTTAGTATTACGGTTAATTTACCTTTTTTCGAAAATATTGCATTTTTTATATAATTAGCATTTAATTACTAAAATATCATAGCATAAAACACTGTGAATAGGTTCATGGTATAAATAGATAAAATCTTAAAATTAAACTACATATTTTGAAAATTTCATTGCGTATAGTAAGATTTATAATAATATACAAAAAAGTTTCAAGTCACGACAAAGAATGTTTTTGAATTATAACAAAATAATTAACTTTTTTATCAATCGTTAAAATACATAATTTGATCCAAATTTTTGAACCAGTTATGAGAAAAATTATATTACAGTTTCATATCTTAGCTATATAAACTAAAGTTATACATTTTTTACTAAAAAAATACTTGTAATTTATAAATTTTTGTGATTTTGACGAATTTTATAAACATTTGAACTCCAAATATATATAAAATAAAATTGTGCTTATAATGTATTTTTAATAGTTTTATACAAATAAAAAAATAACAACTCATGTGGGATCTTTTATTATATTGTCAAGTATTTTGCTCCAGGAAATATTTTTTATTGACATTTAAAGCAAATAAGAACTGATAAAATAATCGAAAATTTTTCATACCTTTAAATAGTTCAACATAAGTTAAAATAATAATTTAAAAATTATACCATATATAGAAAATATTAATATAAACATTTGGTGAAAATTTCAATAGTTTCTATAGTTATTTGTTTTTTAATTACATAAAAATAAAGAAATCTATTAACTGGAGAACTAAAGAATTTTCATTTTTTATTTTTGTCTTTTATTAAAAGAAAAAACTCGAAATTTTTACTTTTTCTCCCTCCAGAGTATCGACTAAATCCAATTTGTCATCAAAAATCACCCTCATTTAATTTCCTAAAAGGTGATGACAGGCAGAAAAAACACACACCACTGTAAAATCAATACATTCATCGCTCCGCTCAGAATCTAAAACGATGGAAGGGGGTGGAACAAGTCCGGCGAATCATCCTGTGCAGTGTACGCGTGTTATTTTCGCGGAAGGGACTCTAGAGCACCGCCATGATTTCCTAACGGTAATTCAATACCACGTTTATCTTAAAAATATATCATAGTGTTGTATAATTACGATATAATATTTACGTCTGCAAACGCGTTGTTTTATGCACCAGCCCGATCAGTACAATGCCGAATAGATTTGCCAGAGCGCCCACACACGCACACTCTATACGCTGTACACACACACACACGGCTGCAAACAAGCGACGAAAATCCATTTTTATGTTTAATTTATATACACGCCCACCCCACTACACACCCACCCGCCGACCGCTCCTGTCCGACGTGTGGTTTTGTGTGCCCATTTTTACTCTACCGTATTTTATGCATATATACTTTTATCCCGACGTGATAATTCGTGACCTACCCCCTACCCCCTTAACCGCTACGCCGTATCATCACCATCCACTGCCTGCGCACCACTCGATCCTCGCCGTAATTTCTTGCTTGCGTTATAGGATTTTCACTGCAAATGAGCATATAGTTTATCAACCATGACCGGACAGACTCTCTCTGCGCAAAAGAGACTCACTGTGGCGAATTTATAATATTATACACGATTACGTAACCGTTAAACTTGCACACCAAGCTAGTCGAGCGCTATAACTTGAATACGGTTTTTTTTTCGCGACACGTGAAAGTTATTATACGGTTATAATGACATCCAAAGAATTTTGTATCGGTAAATCGCGAATATCGTTTAATGGCCACTCTTTGTATAATGTATAGTCGATGGCTAAAAAGAAGAGTTATCGTCAGAATTTTACTATATAGTAATAGTAATATCATATCGCTATATAATTATATAGTCACACAAATGCCTACATTACAATGTAGACATCTTCTGCAATGGTTATAAATATTGTGATGTTCTTATATATAAACAGACTATCCTTGCCACTCAGCCCGTATCATCGACCGGATCTCAATAACCACGTTCTTCCTGCGTATGCCTCCGACTATGGTCATGTGTAACGAGTGTTGTAATCCATTGTTGAATTTTTTATTTTCAAATAATAGAAATAATCGTTTAAGTATTTTCAATGCATTAAGTGTGTTCTCAATTAATATTAAATTATAAATATATTAATATTAAACCTGTTCTTACTCCTTGGTTCAGCTAATAACTCAGAGTAATAATAAATGGTAAGCCTCCAATTTTGATTGAGGTAAGTTACCATATCATAGTTACCATAGTATTACCATATAATTAAATTCTCATCATGTACATACATATGTACTTACATGCGTATACACGTTTATACATGAAAAGATAGTAAACTAGAGTGTATACGTAGTGTATATAAACAATGAAAGATTAATTATGTATGATTACAAAAGGTAAATACGTATGTATATTACGCACGCGCTCATTTATTTTTACATTACTAAAATATACTGTTCAGCTGTTATAGACACTAGAGCACGATTTTAATCTAAGCAATTGACCACCATAGAATATTTGAATAATTGTAAATCCAAGACCTATAATCTAAACTCTAAAGGACGGACCGAATAGTACTTGTCACGTTGGGATTTATGGTTTAGAAATCCGCAAGTCCCACATGCGAAACTGTAAATGTAACAAGACCGGTGGTTAACTGCAGACACCGGTACTGTAAGACACGATGACAGGACACCATATTATATTAGGGAGTTCGAAGTACAATACATTATACAGATGTGCCATAAATGTTAAGTCTCGAGCACCTTCACTTCTATAATATAGTACTTGCTTTTTAGAATATTTAAATAGTTTTTTCTGGTTTTCCCAAAATGTCAAAAAGCATAAATAAAAATGATTAGTTTACTTGTGTATCTCTAAATTTCAAGATAATATTTAAAAAGATAATAAAGAAAAATCGAATGATTTTTGTTGAAATGCTTCTAATTAAAAATAATAATATTCTCCCATACGAGTTTTATTTATTTTCAATAAAATAGACTAACGCAACATTATATTATACCAAGTAATAATAAAGTATTGATCGTCAAAAAAAACATAAATATAACATGATATTATAATTTAAATATTTATTTTATATTATAATCACCAAATGGCTTTAATTATAAATATATAATATACAATTATAAAACAATTTAATGTTAATAATTAAATGAATTAGAATGACATTTTTTTATAATGAATCTAGACGGATTAAATGGCAAAGAGGATTTTCCCTTTTTTAATTTTTGGTAAAAAATTTACCTGAAAAATTAAGTTGTTAATTCTACTATACTAGAATCTCTATAATGAGGTCATCAAATCAACGTCCGAACTCGATGTATTTACAGTTTTTTATTGTGTTATTATTTTTTAAAGAAATTTGATTCAATTTTACCAATAGATTAATATTTTATTCAGTCAATAGTTTTATTTAAATGTATCGTTATATTTTCAACAATTTTATAGACAAGATTTTATGATTTTTAAATTTTGTAGGTATAAATTGCATATTATTATTCATTTTAAGTCAAAATTATTTTTTTTAACACATAATTTTGTTAAATCTAAAAACGTGTTCGAAAAGAAGTTTCAACGTGGCATAATATGTTCTTTACATTTTATTTAAAGATTTTTAGGTCATGAATATTGCTGAGCACTTACTTATACAGTGTATTGTAATAATATTATATTATATTATATTATTGTATTGTAATAATATATTATATGATATTATTACAATGGAACCTCAATAAGTCGAAATTTAAGGGAAATGCAATTTGTTCGACTTGCTAAGATTTCAAGTTACCAAGGTTTTAGAAAAAAATTCCCCTTAAGAGTTTACAAAATGTATGTAGGTATGTATATCGGTATGTATGTAGGTATTTATGTATTAAAGTTTTTAATTATTGTACATTATGTAAAAAATGTGTTTAAATAGTTTATTTAAATAAAAAAAATAATCACGAAAACACCATACACATGTAACCGATCGATATACCAAATTACCAAATGAAAAATACATAGATACGATTAAAAACTCAATAAACGCGATAACATAAAATTATCGGAACGAACAAGCCGATTAAACAAAATGTTTAAACAATTATCCGTTATTATCCATCTATATTCAGAACAAAGAATGTTCAAGTTATCTATTATTTTTTTTTCGAGTAATCGAGGTCTTCGCAAAGGAACGGAATTTTTTTCGACTTATCAAGGTTACACTGAATATTGAAAAAAAAAAATTATTTTTACATCGTGGAGTAACCATATCATTTGTTATAGGTGACGGACATATGTGCAAGTACACTATAAGCTTTACTAAATAATTTTTTTTTTTTGGTAGATTTTTTCGTTCAATTCCAGATGAAATTCTGAAGGTGGGTTAGTCAAGACAAAAATAAAAATAAAAGCTCGATTCAAAATGCGGAGAAGAAGACGCGATCGGAGTGTGGCAATGGTATCGGTCGGAAGGGCTTTAACATGACAGCTTTTTGCGTACTTTGCGCAGGGCTGGCGAGGGTATGTGAGCGCTCGATAGTTAAGTATGTGGCCGAGAGAGTTATGGAACTGCGCACCGCACTGCCCATTGTATACACTGCATATTGTGCACGTGTGTATGGGGGGGGGGGTGTAGGTGTGGGCGAGAGAGTGTATTATACAAGGTGATCCATTTAAGTGTACACACAAATATTTTGAAGTTTCGACTTTTTTTTAAATATTATTTTTACAAAATTTTATTTCGTTGTAAAACAGTATTTTTTGAAGAAAAAAATAATATTTATTTTTATTTTTATCAATCATCTTTTTTATGTTTTTCCCTTTTTGATGACGTCATTCTCACATTTTTAATTTCGTATTCCTAGATAAAATTAATCGAAGCAGCGAACTAACATTTTGTGGGATACGTATCACCGTGTCACCACTCCACTCGTTTAAAATTGAAATATTTATAACTAATAACCTACTCATCGTTTGAAACTCAAATTATATTTTTTATTATATACCCCAAAAAATACTATGATTTGGAATGTGAAATTAAAAATGAATGCAGTCATTCAAAAAAGTAAAAAAAAAAAATGATCACGATAAAAAAAATTGTAAGAAATATAAATTTCGTTTTCCATTGACATCATATTATGCTAAGAACAAAAAATATTTAACAAAATACAAGACTTTTTGGAAGAATGAGTGTAGACCCTTGAATGGATCACCTTATATGTGGGTGTACATACTTATTATTGTATACTTGTGTAGTCGTATGTACGCGTGAAACTGTCACTGTCGTGACTTTTGCGCTAATAAAAATGTACGGTTATTAATATTTATTATTTAGGGACAGAATAACGATATCATAGTATAAATACATGTAAGTATATATAAGTAGTTACCAAAGTTGAAATAACCAGTAACTATACGACGGTGTGATGTGTACATTTGCGGTTGTAGTCGGGTCGTGATTGTGTTCAGCCGGAAGTAATTGACTGACCCATCTATTGGGGCTGTGCAGGGACTTGTGATTTGTGGAGGGGGGAGTCGAAATGACTGGAACGTCGAATAAGACATTATTAGATAATTTACAGCGCTAAAAGCGAAAAAATAATACACTGAAACAGTCGTGACTTAAAAGTTAAAAGTGAAAAATTACTCGTTACTCAATAGTTTATAGTTTATTTTTTAATCATTAATAACAAGCAACAACACAAATAAAAATTTAACAGTTCACGAAAAGAAAATTATTCATCGTCTGCAAGATATTGCTTGTGCTGAGGTATTGAGTTCAGTTTACAAAGTATTCGTCGAATCTTAATAATACAATTTAAAATAAGTACAAAATATAATACGAATAATGACAATATAGGTACTTATTTTTTAAGTTATTAGTAATAAACTAATAACTTACTACATTGTTGGCTTGTGAACAAAATATCGATTAGTATTGCAGTGGGCATATAGTTAAGTTACATTTATCGTATTATAAAATATAAATCGTAATGACATCGTGTACGTTTATATATTTATACTCAATGCACTCTGTGGCCACTGATCGGTATCAGAAATATATATGGTGTGTGTATTATCTTCTTACATTAGTTATATTCTTCTTTTATATTCGTATATATATATATATATATATATATATTATTATCTTTGTTCTTTTCCATTATGAAATAGGAAGTATAGAAATACTTACGGACGATACGGGCCTCGAACTTATAAATCTGTACGCATTAATATAAAGTGATCCGTTCAAAAGGTATTTATATATATTTAAAATAATACTTTTTATAAAGCTTACAATTTATTTTTTATTACAAGTCATGGATATAAAATCTGAATCTTTTAATTAGTAATCACCCACAAATTGAAAATTAAAGGTTAGGTTAGAATTATTTTTAAGTTTAAATTGTTAAAATAATATAATTATATGCATATTTAGAAATAAAGTTATCCTTGTATCCATGTAATACAGCTAATTACATGTAAAAAAAAATCAAAAGTACACATAAAATAGTCTAAAATAAAATTAGTGAAATGTTATATTATTGTGTATACAAAATTATAATTATTTTAGTAACAGTGGATTATGTTTCTTATTTCTAGTATTACTAAAATCAATATTTTTTTAATAACGACAAAAATAACAAACATAGTTTAAGGAAAAATCGTTATTTTATATTAATTTTATCAAAATTTGAAGTTCTAAAACTCATAAAAAAACTATTAATGTGGCTTTTTTATTTTCAGTAAGAACAACTTATATTACTTATGATTTATGGCTTTATGGGGAAGCTTGTATTACAATTTCAAGCTTTTTGACTTTAAAAATGTCGTGAACATATAAAATACAAAATTAAAATTATATATTCTGAATTGTTGTACAATGAAACAAATTTATATCTTATGCACTATGCAGTACATACTTTCAAAACAATGCAAGAGTCATTAAAATCTTATTTCTATATGAAGTCATAATGATAGAACAATATTACGATTTACGACATAAATAGTATGCAAATCAATACTCAAATCCTGATTTTTTTTTTTGGAGCGCACGCACGCGCGCGTGTGTGTTAGTGTGTGTGCGTTTGTGTGTGAAATTTTGTTAAGATTGGGCAAGATTATAAGACTTTAAGTTTTTTATGTATAGATAAGTAATAAAAACAAATTAAATTAGGTTTAAATCATTTTAGTTATTTTATTTTATAGCTGTCTATACACAATTTGGTTAGTGTAATATATTTTTTTCTAATTTATTCAAAGCTCTTCCCGAAGTTGTCAGAAACATTTGGATATTACGTTTTTTATATAGTTTTGGTCTATAAATCTCTATCGCACTTGAAACAACTTTCAATCCTACACACAATTCAACGTCTCCAATAGGTATAGAAAAACTTGGTTTAAGATAAACACCAAAAATAATATTACAAAGAGTTTTTAAACGGAAAATTGAATTTTTATACAAGTACTACTTATGGGTTTAAATGCTACGAATTCGTTCAGATAAACAAAAATCATACAATATTAAGTGCTTTAGTACTTTACGCGCGTTAAACGACTTAAGAAAGTGAACAAGAAAAAGATGATAAATAAGTTAGACTTAGCTTTCACAATGAGCAAGCAAGAGAATATTTACATTTTTTATATCAAGCCAAATCTGTGTACTCGAAATATATATCCCTGAGGTCCACTTGACATTTCTGTGGTACTGCATCGTAAGGCATAATTTCGTCCAAGTAATTATTAAACATTGGAAACTACGCAGTACTCTCATTTTATATTTTGCAAAAAAATCTTTTAAAATAATGTAAATAAGACTTTATTGTACATCGCAATATTAAGCAGTTTAACATGATTTGAAAATAATATTCAACATTATATTGAAAAGAAATGGAATAGGTGTTCACTATTACTATAATAAATTATCATTTATATTATAATTAATGTTAAATAAATTAATGGATAGCACTTCCTAATCGTTTTATTTATAGAAAAAGTAAAATAGATAATTTAGTGACGTTTGAATAATAAGTTTCTAAGATAGTTCTAAAAATAAAACTTATATTATTGTTTCATATTTCTAACTAATTAAAATATACATGACATTATGTATTTTTAACAAGTGGTCATATTATGAGTTATAAATTATTTTTATTTTACTGATGTTAATTTATGCATTTATATCAATATAATATAGTCTTTTACCGCAAAAAATATTATAAACTAGATTTAATTTGGTCTGAAATAATATAATAATATAATATAATATAATAATAATCGTTGTTCTTAAAAATAAAAAAGCAAAATAAAATAGCCTATTATTAAAGTTATAAAAATATGATTTTTATTTTAACATACTTTATTAATCAGAGGGCACTAGAAAAAATGTTACAGTGTGTTAAAGGTAATTTTCATTAGGAATATTGATAACAAAAATCAAAAATTGTACGTTTTGTATGTTCCTTGATGTGGCAAATCGTACGTTGAATAATTTACGAAATATTGTCAATTTAGACGCCGGTAACTAAACTACCGTTATTGAAATGTTTTTGAAAGCTTTCAGTAAAATAAATGTGATATCTTATATTTTAAATCCATCTATTCATAGACGGCTGCAGTTGAGATGGAAACATAATAAAAAAGAAGAATTTGGAGTAGATACACGAACGTTATATAATGATTTTAAATTATCTTTACACACGAACGTATTGAAAGTTTTACGTTTTAGTGACATTCTCGCGTGATGTGCTCTATCGCAAGACTTAAAGTGATTGTGGTTAGGGTCGTATGGGAAAAAGCATGACCTATTTATTATATTGAAATATTGTTGATGATCATCATTCAACACTAATCTTTAGTCATAAACTATGATGTAGTTTGATTTTTTTTTTTTTCAAACATTTAACCTACATGTTATTATAAATAGACTAAGTGAACAAAACGTATAATATTGTTTATTTTTTTTTTTTACATCGGTACTCAAAATAAGAGAATTCGTTTTATTATTATTATCATTTTTTTGTCCCGTGATCAACGTAATATACAGTCAATATATTTTCTTTTGCACCCCTCACCGGTTTCCTTAAATATACGTATTATAGTCATCTAACTCTTAAGTCAAATCTCTAAGCCACGTTTAATTGTGTAACATCGGTCCATGAAAACTTATTTGGCCTGTATCCTTAAAAATTACAACTTACAACCAACTATTATACTTGAAACTTTTAGCGTTTGTTTTCGCTTAAACGTGTAATGAAATCGTACTGAACCAAAATAATAATGGCGATATACAATACATTTATCGTATCGATCGTAGTCTGGGGTAATAATTTTAATAGCATATACATATTCAATCAATCATTCATTTCATCATTAATAGTTATGACTCTTATATCTGTACGCGAATATAATGTCGTTTATAAAACGGCATCACCTATCATTTCCTGTATATTATAATAATAGATTATAGGATAAAGCAATGTTCATAAATATGTACATATTAACATATTATATCTTCAAAGTAATAATACCGTTCCTGCTATAATAATATGTGGTCGAAATAAATCAGATACAGAAACCATAATTGTGAATATGTAACGTAATTAAAAAATTTTAATTTTAGAACCCGATACGTACATCAAATATATTACGAGTATGTGTATTATATACATATTTAGTACAGGCAGTACAATAGACAATATTTTGCAAAGGTTATAAATATGAGGTTTACTCTAATATGATCCTTGAGAAGAGTTATTATTGGACTTTTTATGACATAACATTTTTAACTTTGATATTCAATTTATCATATTAGTTAATTAAATATGTTTTAGAACATTTCGTAAACACACAAAAAAGGATTTATATAAATACAGCTATTTTTAAATATTTATAAAAAAAACCATTATTTTATTATTAGTATTATTATTATTAAATATCAATTATCAAATTGAGTAATTCAGTCATGCTTGTTTGATGCTATATAAATGTTTATTTAATAAAATGTAAATTGTAGTGTATAATATAAATCACATGCTATATAATAATATGCTATATATAATTATTATGAAGTAAATTTCAAATTGAACGAATATTATTTTCTCCAAACAAAACTATCAGTACTTAACGAAAAACAAAACAATTTTAAATAAACCTCAATTATTATTTTTTTTTTTTAATTTTAATCAATAATATTAATAAAAAAAAGGTATTTATTTAATAATTCCATTAACATTTTACTGTTCTACTAATCATTAAAAATGAACTTGTAAAGTATTCAATGCACAATTAAAACTTATTATTCACATAGCCTGAGAATTTATTCATGTCTCACATCGATACGTACTTATATACGATTATAAAATAAAATCTATAGCTAAATAACATTTTTGGTTTTATAAAGATTTATAAAGAAAATCCTAAACTTTGATCTTAGTTTCAATAAAATATGGTTTATGAACAAGTTTTGAAGTTTTATTCTTATTTGCCCATTAATTAATTTCGATAATAATATAAAGTTTTATGAAATCGTTCTAATTTGAACTTTGAAAATTAGGCCTTCAAATCCAGATAGATTAATAAATAATAAAATACAATAACCACTAAATAACAATAAATTTTAATTTTTTTTAATTTTATAAAATATAACTATAAGACATCGTCTTATATTATAACCTTATTAAAACTATAGCCGAGTAGTGCATTTATTTTTTTTCTGTGATTATTGAATTTTGTGTCATGCAATAAAATTATATTAGCGATAATTTATTTTTTAAGATTATAATATATAAACCTTATTTTAATGTATTAATTCTCGGTGCATTATTTCAGCAACCAGTGCAATATGATTCCAGTACACAGTGATTCCATTAGCAGATAAACTGTAACATTAATTTAAATATATATTTATTCAATTTCATTTAATAATCAATTTTAATGTAAATTTCTGTAATAAACATTTTCCATAGTATTCGGATACCAGTTAAATTTGATATTCACTACAGACTCACCTATGTATATTACATTTTCAACGTTAACATAAAATAAATTTAATAGTACTCTATTTCTAGTATAAACGAATTTTTAATTTTGCATATTTTGTATACATTTCAGGGACGGAAAAACTCGCTTAAATATTTAGGAAACTATTGAATAACTCAACCCTCGAAGCAATGTTAGATACTATTTTCAAATTTATACACCAACCCATGACTAAAACTGTTTCATTATTATAATTAATACTATGTTTTGAGACTTTTAAACTTGTCAAACGCTTAACATAAACGTGTATACATGTATAACGGTGTGTAATAGTGAATAAAATGATAGTACTTACATACTAATAAAATAAATTACTATATTTAAGTTTCAAACTTGCCACAACCTACACAATTCTAATTTAATAGAAGTGTATTATTATTACTATATTTTGGCATTACAGATCCAACTCAAGTGTTTTCACATAACTTGACGACTTGATATGTAAATTTAAAATCATTATTTTATAAAAAAAAAATCACTTTTACGTCGTCCGATAGCCAACGTTATATGATCAAATCAAAGATATCCGCAAGTTCAATATTTTTCTATTGCATGAGTGCATGACTGTATTAAGCCACAGAGTTAGTGAAACCGATTACATACATTTATTAATGAATTTACAGTAATATTATACAATTAAAATGTTATACGTAGCAAAATAAACTATGTCACATGGTATTATGAAATCAAAACAAAAACGCACCGTTAGTCGTAAGAAAATATCATAATTATTTCTTTTTTTTTATATTTAGAAACTATATGCGAATTTCAATAAACACACACTCTACCAATATAGACTATTATATTTTTCAATAGCCATACACGCACAGAAGAAAACGAACGATTCAACAGTGCTATTCATATATATATATTTATTATATATATATATATATATATGTGTGTGTGTGTGTGTGCGTATGTGGTATGTCTAGTGATGAAAGACGTAAAGGAGGTAGAGGTAAAAGCCATTCGGGCGAACCAACCTCAATTAGATGGGCTCGCATTTTTTGTTTTTTCACACCCATAATCTTCGTCTGTCCGTCAGTTATAATTTATGTTGCATACGTTTTTCATCTCCTCCGCTTCTCTTATACACCTCGTCTGGGCTTCTCGTAAACCTTCCGGTAAAGCCGTTAAAAGCATTAGGAAGAAAAAAAATGCCATTTTCCCGTAAGCTGTTGTCCGCATAGTATTTCGCCAAAAACGACTGAACAATATTCTTGAACCAGCTCGTGAGTGCGTTTTTCAATTAACTCGACTTTAAAAAAAAAAAAAACAAACGGAAAAGTCGTCGGGGGAAAATCTGATTTTAAAAAACCATAACAATATTATGTACACGTATAAGTAAGTGTATAGGAGCAAATTAATAACGTTCGTTCGGTATGCGACGACAGAGAAAAATACGGCCGAAATCAAAAATAATAATATGCAAGTTGCGATCGACATACCTACTCGTATATATATAAAAAAAATCCACGAAAAATGATGCGGGTCTTTGAATATTATTATAGTTCAAACAATTCTATAATATTATTATAAATGAATTATAAATGGCGTTTAAAGTTAGACAGAATCACATTGAATTTATTTTGCCCGTGCGCTACGAAAACCGTACTGCTTACATAACACACGTCATCGTCGACCGTCGTACGATAATATAATTTTCTTGGAAACTCTCGAGCACCGTCATAACAACAACGCGAGCGCTTTGAGCGTGTGCGCGTATACATCATCACCGCTTAAAATTTGGTTTCTGCGATGTTTGTATTATATTTTATAAGTCGAAATAAGCCAAGAACAATTGCATATACGAGCGGGACTCGAGCATGACATCGTTATTAACATAACATAATCAACTCTTATTACGAGACTTAATACGCGGAGATTAAAATCTCGTATTACCGTCATTATTATGATAATTATTATTATCATCACGATTATTGTGTATTAAATTAACGATAAATTCGTTTGTGCGCACTCGACGTACGAATTGTCGAGTGTTTGACCATGTCACTTTTCTCAAAAGTAGTAAACTCGTAAGTCAGCTTAGAATTACCACGGCGTACATCATCACGTCTTGCAGTTTTCTGAAAACCTATTCGTATAATTTGCAAACTAAATGAAATAATTTCGGCACTGTAACAGTTTTCAGTTTTTTACATTTCTAAAAAATGTTATAACGACATACCGTTTTTAGTTTCGGTATAATTTTACACGACTTCCGATGGAGTATCTAAATGGAAGGTGGTTGGCAACTCGGGAATGTCGATCACTGCAGGTTATCTCGATACTATTTGACTTAGTGACTCACTGACCAAATCAAAAATTGCTTATTTCTGTGTGTGAGACTTCGAGTACAAATTTCCCAACAAGTATAAAATTCATAATATTTTATATATTACAAGAAAAAATTGCACGAAATACAATCCAATACGGTAATAATAATTAAATTAAATTTATCTAGGGCACACTGTAGAAAAATATAGCAGGAAAATAAAAGTAAAATGTTGTATATTATCTATAGTATTTATACTCTGGTATTGGTATTAATGCATTATCAAACTATCTTAAAGACAGAGTACAGTCAGTGAAATATTGCCAAAAATATCCGTAAATAAATATTCTGAACGTATAGTAAATACTATCTGCAGCTTTTTCACGTATATAGCCATTTAGATAGGTGCCAGGTGGTGACGACGGTTTCTTTATCATAGAAACAATATAATTATTGTTCTCGTTCAATCATAATAATCGAGGTATCTAGTGGATATTTTCAACTTTGGTTTGGTCATCATTGGATCAAATTTAAAAAGATAAAAATATAATTTTTTCTATTAAGTAAGGTTCCTGACACTTATAAAAGGACCGTTGATCGGTCATACATTATGCTCATGGTACTTAAAATTTTAATACATTAATTCTTAAATTTACACTTTCAATGATAAATGCATTTTAATTATTACAAGACAATATTATATAATAATATAGTTGTACCTTATACCGTCATTTCGTCGCGGTAATTTGGTCTCGCGACAATTCGCCACTTATCGATATTGGCAATAATTATTTATCTATATATAATTGTATGAGGTACATTTATGTGTTATCGACACAAAACGTAATAAGAATATTTAAAATAAATACATTAGAATTGTAATTTGAAGGTATATTTTCAAAAGATTGTATTAGATTTTGAGCGTATATGAATGTATTGATTTTACAATTATGTGTGTCCATAGACACTTTTTATAATAGAAAAAGTGCTTTTGTCATAAACTTTTATGGAAGTTTCTTGTAGAAAATTGGATCTAGTTAGTAGTTTTAGAAAGACAAAATTTAAAATAATTGAGAAAAAACAAAAAAAAAATACGATAATTTATTAAAATAACTGTTAGGTAATCACCTTCGTTCAGAAACGGTTTTCGTCGTATACAATAATTTATCATTGAATTCAAATTTAGCACATCATCCATCATTACAGTAGTGCCTATACTTTATGACGAGGTGCACTCGACTCCCGCTGAACAGTAGAACGGTTACATACTTTCCCACTTATTTAAATTTATAGGCATCGTATTTTGTTAATTTAATCTCAACAGACATATAGGACTGAGAATAAAACGACAATTTAAGGCTCAAGCATTTATAATAGTATGTACTCGCACTGTGCAATTTACATAGTATAAAACTATGAAAACATAATATCCATTCTATACTTTTATTCATTATAATCATATTATACATACAACACACATAATACACCTACATATATACGCTCGTCGTGCGTTGTTTTATTTTTACCTTTATGCGTTGCGTTGTGTGTCCGACGTAGATAATACTACATTTAAATTAATCCTGGCAACTATGTAACACGGATAATGAAAGCATATTTCTAAAAATATACCTATACAGGAACATAATAATATAGTAGGTATATTAGTATATAGTATATGTATATTATATACCATCATACGAGAAAACATTCACGTTGGCTTATCTTTTAATTCGTCGTCCTCTATAGTATTGTGTACTGTAGGTACCTTACCTGTTACCAACCACCCAAAAAAATTGTGTACCGGAAACATGCGGAAAAATTCAATTAGGGGTGATAGTATTATATAGATAGACGGTGGTTTGTAAAAAAAAAACACGTCATATTTATATTGAGATATCGATTTATAGTGTTAGTCGTTTTTGGGTTAATTATTTTTTCTTTTGCAACTTTATTCGATAGAATATTAATATAGGTAATACATGTGCATCTACGTACATCCGTTTTTAGTATACTATAGGTATAGTTTTGCATTCAATATTTTATTACTCATTCTATTTTGTGCTATTACTCAACCTATAGATATTATGAAAATAGATATTTTATATCATGCTGAGTAAATATTTTTTACATACACCACTGTGATAATCCGTATGACGCTCTAGATACCGTGTGATGACTGCTGCACGCGATTAGTGTAGTAGTATTTAATTTCCGACTATTCAACACTATCGATAAGTACGTCATGATTGGTGGTATTATCTTCGTGGGGGCGATTACAATCAAACAAAGGTTACCCCTCTCCTTCACCGCCTAAATGTTAAATTAAATAATACACTTCTATTTCAAATGGTAAGACAAGAGAATCTGTAGTATGAAGATTTTGAGAGGGGTAAATATTTTTCCATTATACATGTAGAATATATATATATTAATAAATAAATGTGAAAATAACACATGTGTGGATTTTCGATGTGAATAATCTCGGAAACCACTTATCCGATTGTCTTGCGGATTTTTTTTAATGAAAGAGCCCACTACGGACCAAGTTATAAACATAGTTTTATGAACTCAATTCTCGTCCACGAAATATTGAACGATAAAACAGGAATAGGTATATCAGTGGCGTCTTCTGCCGGGGAAAATAAAATTTAAATTTAATACAAAAAATTGTAAAACTTTTTCCGTAGCAAAGTCAAACTTTATACAACTAGAATAATTGTCAATATTATATTAAATTACATTTTAGATTCTGAACGAAGTGAGGAATGTATTGATTTTATTTACAATGATGTATGTTTTTTTTAAATTTTTTTTTGTGTGTCTGTCATCACATTTTGGAGTAAAAATAATGAAAATAATATAATATCATAATAATAATTTATAATATTTATTATTTTTATAATGTAAGTATAAATGACAAATGACAATTATTGACAATGTTAAATGCAGATTTCCAGCTATACTTATAAATATGTTAAAAAAGTGTTACACAGATAAAAATATATAATGATTATATTTTATTATGTAAATCATAATAAAATAACAAATAATGTATTAAGTTGGTACGGGGCTTTTTTTCATAGATTCAATTAGATGGTACTGTTCAAATGAAATAAATTTATATTGCACAAAATTATTATTACCTATTTAAACGTATAACTATTAATATATACATAAATTTAATACATTAAACAGATTTCTTCCCGACCACGAGTATTATATGTACCTAAATACGCAATTCATATTATTTTTTCGTGTATACAGTTTTAGCTTTTATATAGACTATACATACTATATTCAATATGCATTTGTCCCTAATGAGTTTATGACGTATCATCATGTCTATATTTAAGACAACAGTATTTTGTTGATTGATACCATACGAAACATGTATCACTGTACACATATTATAACCTTTGTTTATTATCGATTGGTAATTGAATTATTAATTGAAATTTCTCAATATCAATAAACGGTTCACGTGACCGCGCGTGATCGAGTACAATATTTGCCGTTGACAATTGTTTGAGCCGGTCAAACAGTCTGTAACAAATAATCGTATGCGCGTATTACAACGTAATGTATTGTCTGCGTGCAAACGTTTATTGCATTACGGCGTTCATAATATGATTACGATCCGAAATGTGAGCGGACAAAATATGACATAATAAAGTAGTTAAAAAACTGACAATCCGAACAGTTCAAGATTCAGGAAACGGCGATGACAAGGATCGTAGTAAACGCGTGACAGGAGCATGACATCATTGTTATAATGATTCCAGGCTCGACCACTCACTCTGCCAATAATATCTAAAAACGTCGTTTCTACCGTGTAAAAAACATACACCGATAGAATCGTTATGGTTGCTGTATTGAAATACCTACGTACACAATTTAACTGCATATTTTTGTGGTCGCCGTTTTATTTATGAACGAGTAGAAATAATAACGCGAGGTAAATAAAAAATTGTAGACATTCTAATACTTAGTAAACATTATGATTTAGATTCCAGATATAATTTCCATAAAAATAATAATAATCATAGAAAGCAAGAATAAAATTAGATAGGTATTCAACAAAATTTGAAGAAAAAAATGAATAATTAGACATCAGAAGTGAAGATAAGAATGGAGCGTTGTCCTATCACGAGTAACATCGTCGTAGAACGTTTTTTCTATTACTGTGATTACTGGTTTGCATCAAGGTATATTGTCTATAGCGCAAAATTTAAAGAAAGTGATGTTTATTTAGATAGCAATCAACCTCTTCTTATTAATATTAGTTTTCTACTTAACTTTCACTCCCAACTATACGGGATCAGGCCACCCTATTCCTACGCGACTCCAATGACTCCATTGGGCTTTATTTCCCGCCTCTTCTTTACACTATACCATCTATTTTCATGTCGTCTCAATGATCATGTGATTATGTTATCAATTTATCATAATGATAAGGAAGATGAACTATATATGTGTGATGAGCTTTGTTAAAACTCACCGGGTTTATCATAAAGCGACGGTTTTTCGGTGTAAAATATTTCTCATCGGAACAAAACCGCAGCAGTTGTCTGTGCCTTTTCATGCTAATTGTATACCCGTATGGCATGTACCGAACACAAAGGTCCGTCCGTTGTTGTTCCGAATCGAATGCAAATCGCATTATTTCAAAACGTCAACAGTCCAAAGGAAGTTAATTTATAGAATACAATAAAATACATCGTTTTGCGGGGCTGATGAAAGAGAATATAACAACGCGGACTGTTTCTGCTCTATTAAATACCACAGTATAAACTGACCACTTTTGCGCATCACCCTCCACCGTGCTTAAATAAAACCGTATTAGGGTCCAGCAAATGGAAAACGTAATACTTACGTAATATACTTTGCAGAAATGGTTGTTTAAAATTCAATGACAAGACAAATCTAATTTAAATGCAAGATAAATGTACTAAAACGTGATTTGGCTCTTCTACAGAAAGAAAGAACTACACATTTTCTGATACAATAAATATGTAATATACATATTGTTTTCTATAAAACTTTATCATCTAATTAAATGAACCGGTAAATATCATTCAAATTAGACGTATAGCTATAAAACTTATATTATACAATATTACCTATTTATAAACCTAATAAATGATGACAATATATACGCGTATGCGCTATATACAACTGTACTTAAGTATGAAACCCATTTAGGAGTATATAAAACACAATAATACAATGTACTCGTGTACTCTGTACCCGTAAAATAACGATTTCGATATTGTGTTCCACAGCGTATACACGGGCTTAAACTAATTTTTTAGGTCAATTTTTATGTTTCCACCATTCCGTACAATTTTAAATATTACTTATCGTAACCATATTTTATCATAAGGATTTTTTAATTTTAAAAGTTTCTTATGTTTTTTATTTTACAATTAGAAACAAAATACTTTTTTGAAATTGTTGATCTATTATAGTATTCAATTTTTAATGTATTTTTTTTTTTTTATTATTTATTCAAAATTAGAACCTACAAGGAAAAAATATTTATTAACTAATTTGTACAGTAAGTTTTCTATTCTCCTTTTAGTAGGTGTATATAATATTTCATAGATAATACATGATTGTATTAAGCATACGTATTTAACCTATGAATACTGACTATATATATTATCTATATACAAATATATGTTTAAAAAAAAAACTAAAATATACAATTATAGTAACGCAATTTAAATGGACCCTACGCCGCGGTGTATCAACGCACACCGCACGTACAATATAATATAGATATATGTATAATTATAAATCCGCAGTACGACCAAATGTGGGTAGGTATTGCACACTATATCGTTGGTCGGTTCGTACTACGACCTCGGAAACCTTTACGTCTATAAATCGTCGCGATAAACACGCCGCGCCAGAGATAACCAGCTGATTTACGTTTTGAAAAGTTTCTCGTCAAACATTTCCATCGAAATAACGGTTTGTAAACAAAGCGCGTGCCGTGAACACGGTGTGCGGGTGCAGTACGCATATACACATCAAAATAAAATATAGATACCCGCGAATTCGCGCTGCTGCAACGGACAGGTGCGCGGGTCCACCGAAACGCTAATTTCGTGCCCGGGCGAGTCGTTTTTTGCACTAGATACGTTCCGTTTCCACGATCGGATCGGATGGGCTGGAAAACTTTTGCCGGCCACTTACCCTTGATTAGTGAATACGCGGAAATCGGCAGTCGTAATAACAACAACAACAACAACAGTAATAATATGGAAACTTTGTCCGAAACGATCGATTGTCCGCGTCAAACGCACGCTGCGCAGATTTGTCCGGTGGTTTTGAGCGTTTTTCCTCGTCGCCGTCGTCGACGTCGGTAAAACGGGCGTTGATTAGATTTGTCCGATTGACGGTATAAACCGATGATTAAACGCCAGCCGACCTCTCCCCCGCCGCCGCCGTCCACCCCGACCGGATATATATTGCGACAAGAATTCGACAAACGGACGTTTCATTTGTGAGCAAACGTCGAGGTCAATACCGATATACGTACAGTACAGTACATCGTTATACGTATACGTATATATCATATATACACGACCTGCATCGTTCGACAATCGGACGGGATCGGCGAAACGTCCTGCGGATACGGATAGGATTTGGCCCTTATTTAATTATCTATTTTATTTCCATACGTTCCGTCCGTGTGCGGTTATCTGCGTCGACAAACCGCACACAATGTCAAATAGGGTGAAAATCGTATATTATATACCGTGACAATACAGAGCGCTGAATAATATTGCACGGCAAATAAACCCCGGTTAGGTTATAGGCCATGACGACTGCGTGGAAATCGCCTGTCCCGTTTGACGACATGATAAATGAGGATCACGGTTGTCTTATCGGAAGTACCGATAGTTATTTTCAGTTTTTTTTTCCTACCAAAATCGTAGTGCCTAACGGTTTGTTAGAGAGAACTGTACAGAACATTCCGTACCTAAACCAAAATAAAATTTTGATTGATCCGTTTAATTTATTCATTATTATAAACGGGCAAAACCGTTTAGTATATGTTTCAGTAATTGTGTACAATTTAAGAATTTAACTTAATAACTAAAATAAATAAATTTAAGAACATTATAACACCATATTTTATCATGTAACTGATTCAAAAATTAAATAAAAACATAATAAATACATATTTTTGTATTGTTATTTGGAAATCAGTGGGTAGTAGTACTTACACTGTACATATTATGATATTAAAAAACTAATTATACCTCAAACCATTGACAAATATTAGCTAATAGGTTATAATATATGATGCTAAATAAATAATTATATAAAAGTACAAACATTTTTGTATAAAAATAAAATATGAAATATGATATATAACATTCAAGCTATTCAGTATAACGCATAAAAAATGTATTATATTATTCAACAAATTAATTAGTGATTAAATTGTCGGGGAAACAATATATCTTCTCACAATATGAAATAACGGGGAAGCAACTACTCCCCCGCGCAGCGTATGCCTATAGATGAAGTATTAGACAGTCGGAGAAAAGATTGGATAGTGCTAAAGGTAAATGAATCTTTTGATATTTGTCCTTTGGGAACATTTAGGAACTAGAAAAAATAGCCAGTTATTCAGTAAACAATAATTTACTTGATATTACTTGCAAGTTGAGTAACAGTTTAAAAATAAATGAAAAATATACTATAATATTGTGAAGTTAAACCGTGTTATAAATATTATATAAATTGAATAATATTTTAAAAGGTAACCTAAGAGTTATCTACATTTATCAGCAAAACTACAGTGTCGCGTAATGTGCCAGAGAGAAGACATGCCTACAGTAAATACTCAGAAAACGAAAAGTTTGTAGTAGTTAACTGCAGTCAACTTGGTTGAATCAACTACAATTTAATCATATATCATTTCGTTTTAGAACTTTGAATCGTGACTTATGATAAGTTCATCATGCTGCAGTTGTTTTAGAGTCGAGCTTAAAACCTAACCATAATTTGTAATTGGTATTTATCTTACTCACACATGAGTGCATGACGCAAAGCAAATTTACTTACAGTTTAAGTAGATTAGTTTTTTAAAGTATATAATATTATAATATCGATATGTTACATTTAATACGAAGTAAAAATATTTGAATGTACATGAATTTTTTCTTTTAAAATCTTAATTATTTCAATCAATAATAGCATTAAATAATTATTTTTATCAGTACATGTACTGAAAAATTACTTTTTCCAAAAACCATATAACTTTAAAAAAATTTATTGAAAAAAAGAAATTTATGCCCGGGGGATTCCTACACTGTTTATTTCTTACAGATATATGATATTTAATTTACAAAAATTGTGTATAAATATAACAATTTTAGGGACAATATAAATTAATAACAGCATAAGAATAAATTTGTATATATTATGTGTATATAAAATAAATGTATATATAATTAAATGAATTAGTATGAATAATGATAATAAATATTTATACACAATACATGATTTGGTAACATTATAAAATTAGATTAAACCAAATATTTGTTTTTAATATGATTACTACTACAATAAAATATGTCTAAATTATCAGAGTTACCCAAACGCATTTACATATTTCAATATTTGCTGGTGAATTAATTCAATTATATTAGAACGTATGTTTTGTAAGAAAAATAAATAATTATCTATAGGATATTTTTGATAATTTTTGAAAATTAAGTTTAACTAATAATGAATTACAAACTATTTCATTACTAAATATTTTAAATATATATTTAAGGAAGTCATATCAAAAAACTCTAGATCTTCATCATAACCAGTATGAAGTAGTTATTTTTCTACTTAGCATTTAAAATAAAGGAGTTTTCTAGTAGTTAAGGCCGTTTTAACTTAAATAATTACATAATATAAAAGCAAATTAAATTAAATAAATTTTATTTTATAGTATATTTATCTATATTTAATGTTGTGGAAACATCGTTTTGGGCTATGGGTAAATAAGCTAGCATCAAATTTTTACAATATTAGACAGTGTTTTTGTATACCTTACTATACATAATATTATATTCAAAAAATAGTTTTTGCGTTTTAACATTATACTTCAATACAAAACTGTTTTATATGTTTAATCGATTGTTTCGGAATAATTTCTATTACATTCTAGTATAACTCTACCTTAAACAAAATTTTAAATTATCGTTTCAATATAATATAACGGAATATAGGTAACTTCTTCGAAATAAAAGTTTAGCAAAAGGATCAAGTGCAGCGAGAATAAGTTTTTAGAACTTAAACTATAATTCGTAAGAATAACAAATTTAAGTACTATGTAGTATGTATAATATTGTACTTATTGTACGTGTTTTGAATATTACGTTTTGAGAAATTCACAGGTATTAAAAATGTATCAAAGATAGTTTCTAAGACATACGAGTTTATAAGCACCTAGTAAACGTCTAAATTGTATTCAATTTCCCAAAAACTTTTTACTTTAATTTGTCCGTATGACGTACATCGCAAATAGCCCGTCAAATAAACGATTCAATGTACCTATTTATTAGTTTTGTAAAATTAAATCATTTAATAAATATAATTCTACCAATACAGTCAATTAATCCCAACGAGTATCTAATATCATACTACAAGAAAAACATTTACAATCATTATTTTTAATCATTGTAAACTACATACTTTGTTAGCATTTAATAGGCCATTAAACATTTTTTAAAGCTATTTATTGTTACAAATTTATTTTTCAGATGAATGGTTTTCATAAATATCATGTGAAAAATGTACAGGTTTATATTATGATTAATATTCATTGAAATATGTTTAAAATTGTTTTTTGTTTTAATCGCTTTTGTTTAACGTACATTATTATACATAACTATATATATTGTATTGAGTACTATAAATTAACTATTTTACTAGGAATAACTATAAAATCGTTATTAAAATAATCGATCACAAATAACGACCATGTTTATTTAATATCTAGTTAATATTAATTATGTATGTAATAAGTAAATTGTTTTTTCACCGCAACAACAACTGACAAGATTTAATCATAAATTTCCCACCAGTTTATTTCCATAAATATAATTATATTTCTTTGAAAAAATTAACCGTACCTTTTTGCTTCTGATTGTAGCATTGTTTTTAGATTATGTATTTCGCAACAATATTTACGTCTAAAATAAACGCGCGCAGCATGTGGGAGCTTAAGAGTGATGGTCTCTCTGTAAACATTCTTTGTATGAAAACTTCCAAAATAATTGCGTTTGTCGTGAGGAGAAATGAAGCTGAGAAACCTGAGCTATAATCGTGTAGCGAATTATATTGGTTCCGAGTACAAGAAACGGTGACTTGCAGCAAAAACAGAGATAAAATAAAACTGAAAAGAAGACATTTTTTAAGTGCAGTGTATAAAAAAACCCAGCGTGGACTAGAATAGTTTATAAACAAAAGACTAGCACGGCATAACTTTCAAAAATTCGAGACGAAAATGTATAGTTTATATAGTATAAAGTTGAAAACTGTACACTCCAAAATCATAACGTTTTAACAAAACGTTACTTTTGAACGATTTATTATGTATTATTTCTATACTCTGTTAATAAATGTATTAATCGGTTTATTTTATATTACATTTATAACTCATTGAACGCTGAAAAACAGAGTGAAACTTTTTTCGTGACAGCTTGGACACTGCATTATTTATTATTCTGGATAACCACCAAAGCGTGTAACTTATACTTAAATGCGTACCAACTTGAAAAAATTGCAATTCATGCAATTATTATAATATTTTATTATCAAAAATGTTTTAAACAAAGGTATAATATAATATTAAAGTTAATTCGCTTACATAAAATCGCACATCTTATAAAAACAATGCTTTTTAGAACAACAGAGTTGAAAGAATAATGATCTTATTATTACTTTATTTTATTTATTTATTTTTATTTTTTTGCAATTCAGCCAACTAAAACCGGTAGAAAAACCACGTAGCGTTTTGTGGTTCTATAGTGTATAGTGATGTATTACGTAAAAAAAACATTTCTCAGGAAATAGGAAAATAACATACGAACGGTGAAAAAAAAGAATAAGTGAGAGAGAGAGAGAGAGGGAGAAACAAGAGAATAGAAAGCACGCGAGCGTTTTAGTAGTAATCCTTTTTGGCCGGCATTGTCAGGGATTAAGTGAGCTTTACAGAATTCCGATACCCTGCTTCACCTTAATATGACCCTGTGATTTCATCTTTTGACCCAAGTCCCTATCCCGAGCAGTAGAGAAATATAATGAATATACAGGGTCTATATCGTGATGACTTATGGAGCGTATACCGTGAAAACCTCCTCTTTGTTCAGCCAGAGGATGCACATAGCAATATCTATACTTTTTTAGAGCTGTCAACATAATATTTCAACTCTATACATCGATATCAATCTAAAAAATACACATTAAACGATAATATTGATTTATGATTCTTCTAAACATTTGGAAACCACATGAAATATTTAGTAATTTTACCGGTAAAAATACATTATTTATACTTGATTTTTTTTTTTAATTTAATTTTTGTTTTATTCAACCAAGCATGCTCACGGCTCACCCTAATTTTTTCCTTAAATAATAAATATATTAAAATTCTAATTTTTGAATTTATTAAGTATAAGAATTATATTTAATTTTAATAGATTTCTATACCATTTAAAAGTGTTCTGTTGCGGTAACAACTTTCTTTTTTTAAATTAGAATCGTCCTTTTTTTATAAATTATTAAACAAAAAGCTTTATGAAAATATATTATAAAAATTAAAATTTGAAGGAGTAGTTTTTGAGCCATTTTATTATGTATACTTAGGATAATATAAGTCTTTGATAATGGATTCAAAATATATGGGGTCTATGTTTATTTTAACACTATATAGTAATCAATATTATTAATCTTTCGATATTTCATCATACAATTAATATATTCAGTATACAATTTATTTGAATATAATAAGTACTAAAGTAAACTAGAGTAAATATCACATATATTTTATACATTTCTAAGACTATTTTTAAGGACAGTAAATATAAGTAGTTTTTACTGTTTACATTTTAGTTACACGTTCGAATTTTGACTTAGATACATAAAAAATGTCAAAAAAAAAAATCATCTTCTTGAAATTTATAGTAAAAAATGTTTGATCTCATTTGAAAACAATAAGTTTGAATATTCAACGGATACCTCTTGGATGTGTTTCGATAGTATACAAAAAACTAAAAAAATAAAATATGATTCTTGAATAAATATTATAAATGTTCCAAAAATCTGAATTTGAATACATTTATTATTATTAAAGGAAAACATAGGAGTGAGTATTCTTGGTAAATAACCTTGTATAAACTCATCAATATATATAAATTATATTGTATACGATGTGTTCCTATGTTTACAATTTATTATTCTGTATTATAATGTTATAATCGAATAAATCGGACGGCGAATGCCAATTCACATGCAATTTATTTTGTAATCAATATACACGTTTATTTCAAATGTTTCAGATAGTGGTTGAATTAGGGAGAATTTATTTGTTAATAAAATACAGTTTAATTTATATTTCCAATATTATTAAAACTATCGTCAGACTTGCTGAATTCGTTGAAATATATTTGCAGTGTAATCCAGAAATAATTATTAATAATTTAAAAACTAAAAATTAAATGTCATAATATTCACTGAAAATAAGCAATACGTGGGCTTATATACATTATATTGAAAGATATGTAAGTAAAAAAACCGCAAGTTCCTTTTCGAGTGTCTAGTTTTTCATTAAATCATTAAAATGAGTAGATTGTAATTTACGTATTTCAGCTAAAATTAGAATTGAAAATGAAAAATGTTAATTTCTGTTTGATTTTTTAACTATAACTAGTGCTAGGTTCCTTCTAAAACCAAAAGGCATACGGTATAATTTTGCCCGTAATGTTCCGTGTATTTATAATAAATAAAAAATAATAAATACAAAAGAAAAGGAAAAAATCATTACAAATATTATATTCAATATAAATACCTTAATAGCAATAATAAAATTACTAAACCAAAAATCGATGTTGTATTATAAATTTATAAGCTTCTGAATTTCTACAAAACTAGTTAGATTTAATTTCAAATATTAAATAAAACACTTTCATCAATACAATCATAAAAATATTTGTATACCCATAAATATCTTAAATAAATTATGTTGTTACTTTTACTTACTTAAGAAATATAATGTAAATTCAAAATAACCATAAACGTTCTAGATTGATCAGGTATTCACGCCGTTTGATACAAACGAAGACAAAATTGTTTAGCTTATGATAGCGGTAATGAATTTCAATCATTTATAAAAGAGAGCGAAAAATTAAATGCTTCGGTTATATTTATTTAGTTAGTACTTGAAAAAATCAACAATTATACCGATGTTCATTAATGTAATTTAAATAAAAGGTAAATACAATTAAATAAATAAACACCGAGGACTGAATAGCATTAGGCTTATCAAGAACATCACGGTCACAGAATAATTTTTTTTCAACACCTTTCTCATAAAGTGTGATAGTAAAATATATTCTATTCAATTATTATTATATTTAACATTTCGACGGTAAATTTTTGTACACGCGGCGATATAGATAGGCAAAACCACTACACCACTGCTTGCGGCTGTCGAGTCAATTTTTCCAGTAGCTGCCAACACGCCGCCTACTACACACAAAACAAATATATCGGCTGTTACTGTGCACGCTACACAGGCGTTATAAACGATTAAACGCTCTAAAACTATCAGCGAAATACCCGTATATGACGGCCATAATATTATATTATTATGTCTGATGGCTGTAAACCTTGGATCTTTTTTTTTACAAAAGAAAATCGTTAATTCGCTTAAACGAAACAACAGTAGTCATAATAAATAAAATAGATTGTTACAAGTATACCGCTGTATACCGGCGGACTCTCGCAACTCTCGTTTTATCTTTATTTATCTGTACAGCACAAGACAAACTATCATATTTTTTTTTACGAACAATGGACGAATATTGTTATTATAAAGTGCAAACATTTTATTTTATGATCTAAAATATGTATTTATTTATCTGTATACGCTACCCCCGATAACCAACACTCGCCGTCGCTCAAATCGCAAAAGCTGAATTCCGCTTGATAAAAAAAAAAAATTATAAAATGACGTATTTTCAACTGATTTAACGCCTTTGTACGGATCGTCGAATAAAAAAATAATAAAAATCTAAGTTCATTATCACAATAAGGCGCCAATTATATATACGAGCATATTGATTTGTGCCCCCGAACTGTTATTTCTTGCACCGTATATATAGCCACTGCTGCAGTATTCAATTATTATTATTATTATTATTAACGGTATAATGTTTACATTATGTTTTATTTGCAATGGTTTATGTAGGTATATACGAAACGTTTCACCGTAATTACGCTTAATTTATGGACTTGGTATGGACTGGTTAGGTATACCTATACCTCCTACCTATATACTCTTGAATAATAACTTATTAATCTACATCGAAAATACGAGAAACCGTCTGAGGGAGAATTTTTGACTAATATATTAATCAGGTCTTCCGCGTCGGTTTTGGTTGATTTAATTGCGGAAAGTTTTGAAATTTACACTGAAAGTTATAATAATCGACATGACGACATTTCATAAAACACGGTAAATACCGACACTATTATTTACTCCTGTCAAATAAACTTCAGAGTCAGGCACTTAAAATATGTGCAGCGCTTATACATAATTCGTGTACATAGTACTGCGGACCGACCGCCGCCGCAATAATATAGTTTAACATCAAATATGTATTGTATAGACTTCTGCAGTCGGTTCTAATCTAATCGGTTTGTGCGAGGCAATTGGGACCGAAATTTACACACCGTTCCCTTCCGAGTTGTGCCGAATAAAACCTAAAGGCCTCGGTGAAACACAAACTACAAATTACAAAATTCAAACAAACGCGCGACAATAATATTACACGCCGTAACGTGGTGTATTGTAATATATTTTGTCGACTGTTTTTATACGACTACATTGACCGTTTCTCGTTTCGTCGGGAAGATTTTAATGGCATTAAGTACAACTTTTCTCGACAGACTCCTGTCTCTTGGTGAACTATAAAGTAGAAACATAATATAAACATACATATTTATGTGTATGTATATTGCCATATTGGGAATTAACGACGAGTTAAAAACTTAAAGTTAATATTTTACATACATATAGTTACTTTTTCTAAAAAAAACAACTTCTAACCCGTTTTATTACGCGGGTTTCTATTATGCGTATTATACATATTTAATGTATACTGTCCATAAAATCCTATTTTAGGCTAAATATTATTGTTATCACACGAGTACGGTAATACGCAAGTTTCGAACCGGAACACAAACGAAAGTTTCAAAACGAAAACGGTAACGTCACGGAACTGCGAGTTATATTATTTTTAACTAAACACTGCGCACAAAATAGGTACACCGCCCGTTTTGGCGTGTTACATAATACTATATATGTAATGCGTTAGTGATACGTTTACGTGATAATATTACAAATATGTATACAGAGCTATTCTTTTATTTCGTACTAGCTTTTTAAATTATTATGTTATTCTATAGGTAGTATTGCGGTTTAAGTGCGGGTCAAGGTTCCTATTCGTTTCTGACGAAAACAATAATTCACCAGTATTTTATGACTTATATACGCACGTCGTTCGATGTTATTACAAATTGATTTCTCGTTGATTTAATAATGATTATGATGTGGAAATAATTTAAAATTAAAAACGATCATTAATCACTTTCAAATTAACATATTAAATTTAAAAAAAAACGTATAAGATTCACTTGATTTAATTCTTATTTTTTTTTAATTTATAACAGATCAATTAACTCTTATGTAACAGATAGATAATTGGATATTATACATATCGTGCAATGTTACTGAGCTACGCGTTTATTGGGCAGTAGTTTTTTTAAGTATAACTGTTTTTATGACTATTTTGACGTTTTCGTTGTAAATATAAATTAAAACATTACAGTTCACTGAGCCGACGACATTGTGGCATATAATTTTTTATACGTGAATTTAAATTATTTAATCTATTCACCACTATATAATATTTTTACCAGACTTTATTACAATCACGATATTACTATATTGATTTTTATAAAACATTAAGTATTTAAAAACACGAACTCAACAGTCAACATTTAAAAAGTGTTTACATTTTAACACGCGGATGCTCTATATATTCTATAGCAGTGCTAACCAACTACGGCCTGCGATCATTTTTTAGCCAGCCTAACAGTATTAAATTCAATCAAAATTGAAAAAAAAATTAATTAGATTTACTAAAAACGGAACGTGTGAAGGTAAAATTTAATATAAATAAATATTTCCCATTTCTTATCGTTAATTACTTTTTTAATCAGACATGACCTTGTGTCGCAGCCTTATCGTTGTACGTTGTCTAAATATAAATAAAATCGTATTAACCATTTGCATAAACACTTGGTCATTATATCCATCACTATTTCACAAATATCAATTCATTGTTATTGCAGTGTTGTATGGTTGCAGACGTTGCAGTTCATAATGTTAGAAAAAACGGAAAATCGACTCCGAGCGTGTTTTTCAAAATAAATGAAAAAACGATTACTTAGCCGCCAAGAAATATTTTTTATGCCTTGGTAAAAAAAAAGGTTAGTCACCACTGGTCTATATAGTATATAGCATGATTCGATCACATATAATATAATACATTTAAAAAATTTTAATGTCGTATATTGATAATTTTGCAATAAGCAACAACTATATAACTTGGAGTTACCCTAAGTAGAGTACAATTTTATTTTATAATTTTCGTCAAACATTTTTATAAATCATAATAGTTTCAAGATAATAACAACAATTTTTTTCATATTTCTAAATAATTTATGTTTGTATTTTTTTAAATTTAATAATTATTGTATATTGAAGTGAAATTTAACTATGTACTGTTTTCAAATTTTCAAAACCTAATGATGATGTTAAATAATGTTTAATCATTTAGAAAATTCTAATAATACATTTTTTTTACCACGAAACTATTTTTTTCGGTTAACTTATATAAATCGTATCGTTTCTAACGTAAAGTGAATTTTCTTGTTTTTAATCTTCTCGAGCAATTTGCCTAAAAAAAATTATTTTACATTATTTACCTAATTAAGTTGCAGTTACACATTTTGTAAATTATTTTTACGTTATTTGCGAAACGTTTTACCTATGACGTATTATTAGAATACTTTTGGTGCATAATAATCCGTACTCTAATCATTATAATATATATAATTTAAACATAAATGTCGTGCAATCCAAAAACCTGACAGTAAAATATTTATTTGACACGTGAAAATAAAACACTGGTTTTTTTCTAAATTTCGGAAAATGCGCACAGTCGAATGTCCGCCGAATGTCGTGCAACATAATAATCGCTCTATTATATTATAACATTATCATACGAATTATACGTATAATTTAAATTGTCGGTAAACTCAAACTTGAGTACCTATATATGTATTGCATAAAACGGTTTTGTTCAGACTATTAAATAGTTTTTAAAGCACATACACACATGCACGCACAATCCATACACACATATGCGGACGGTACGCGAATATTTGACAAATCGGTTGTCACGGGACACGATTTCAAAAATGGCACACTATAACCAGCTCGGTAATGTGCGCGCGTTCAATCAGTTTGCACAGCGATGTTTTTGGATCATTTGACGCGTATAATATTGGTACGATGTTGGTAGTGATATTGATATATGACGTGCGTGTGCGCGCATGTTTGGACCAAAAGTTAAACGAGCGTTAAAATCACATAAATCGCAACTCACGTCCGATTGGCCAGGAACAAAATAAAAACGTATAATAATAATTAATAATGAATGGGCCCGTCGCTGACGTATTTGTCTCGTTGTCGTTTCGATTAATCTATAACCGATATTATATAAAAAAAAATTAACCGTGCGAGATATCGTCGTACTCGATATATTTACTTCTGTTGCCGAAATAAGATCGCTATATTTATATGTATATATAACAGTTGGTCGCGAACTTGAATTGTGGATGCGTGAAATCATTATTTACAAAGCAACTATATATTACGTCATAATTTTCACAGTTTTTTAAGAAAAAATGATATTAATAAAGATAATATAGGGAATGTGTTTTTCGTAATTATTATCATTATTTCTTTGTTGGCAGACAACACTCCAATTAAAAAACAATTATTATTTTAATGTTCGAATTATTTTTATTTTAATTCTAATTGGATATCATTATCACTAGTAAAAAAAAATAATATAATAAAAGTATTAATATAAAACATAAAAGTATCCCTAGGTTTTTACAGATTATTTTAGCGTTTCTAGAAGTTGATGTTTGCGTATAAATTCGTCATATTGTCGGCATTCGAGAAGTATGCTTGACCGAGAAGAGGGTACTGTAATCTGAGGTGGATCTTCCTAAGCCATTAAGTGTCCGTGTGTGATATAAGCGAGGTGAAGAGATAATCGAGAGCCGGCCGATTCTATGTTTTTGGTGGTAGGGGGTAGCCACAAATAATAATTTAGTATCAAATAGTATTTTATAATTTACTACGATAGATAATTAAAAGTAAATGCCTTTGTTAAGTTTTAAATTTGTGGAATATTAGACTATAGCCTCGGGAAATTTAGTGTAAAAGCTCTATTCTCAATTCGATTATTTTATGAATTAAATATTGGTTTGGCATTCAATAATAAAAATTTGATTAAATATAATAACGAATTCTTTATCGAAAATAACAGCGTCCCGATCAACCATAGAGTATTTTACCGAACACGATCAATCCTTCTGGTGATAATGGTGCATGGGGGACGCATCAATACATCGTCCTTAAATAACGCATTTATTCAACTTCTAGTTTTAGGCATTTTTAAATATAGGTACTTAAAATCAATATTTTTTAATACATAGATTTTTTTATACCATTGAAATAGCTTTCCTGTGGCAATGGAATTTTAATTTTTTTTTTTAATGACGATTTAAAAACTGTCGTTGTTTGTAGAGTTTTTTTAATCGCCGAGTTTTCGTCGAATGTACATTATTAAATATCTCCATGTTGAATTTACATCGACTCGGGAAATTTCAAGCGACACATTTACATCGGTCACATATATTACGTGAGCTGTCGCTGTGTCCGGATCGTGTGAAAATGTCGTCAACCCACGCTCGCAATAATTGGCACAGAGACGGTTGTACAAAACTCTTAATTGAAGAGAAAACGGTCAGTTGACTATACGTCCGTCAGCCTACGAGGGTCGTATTGCGGTTTTAGACCATCACTATATATATATAACACACGTACAATCCCCGAGAGGAATAAAAATATATATATACAGTTAGTTTGACTCAATTTCGGTTTCTGTAAAGACCAAATTTAATATAATACGAAATTATTATCAGCACTTTAATACGTCATATTAATATTATATAATTATCATCTATAATCCGACGGTTTTTAACCTTTTATGAAAAGTGATCCGCTATTTTTTTTTCTTGTATTCAAACAATTTTTAATAGAATATTATTAATTCTTTCTAAATGCCATCTATAAACAGTGATATTATAGGTATATTAGTATATTAGTATAATATTCATATTCTTGAGTTGAAAATGTAATATAATTCATATTTTTTTATTATTATTATTACCTAAGTAATAATTTTAATAACTACAATTTATCCGTGATATAAACTTTTGTGTATAACTAAAAACGGCTGAACTTACAAACTACTTGTGTGTGACTGTATAAAGCTTACAAATTAATTGTTATAATATTATTAAGAAAACTTGAACTAGGGATATTGTGTGCCAATTAATTTTTACTATCATGTGAATATATATATATACCTATTGTATAACCCAATTAAAATATTATAAACATCATGAAATCGTAACATGAAAGCGAAATAAGTTTCAACGACAATCCCATGTCGTGAGGTATGATCATTACTATACACGATACTGTAGCACAATAAACCAATATAGAGAGAAGATATATAATACCTCCAAGCAATTACCAACTATTATGTCTATCTGTTTATAATATACGTAATATTATGTATATATATTATATTATATGTTATTGCATAGTTATATATATATATATATACAGGGTGATTCATTTATCACTTTATTGAGCTCAACACTCGTTGCCTCGAGAAAAATATATTAGTTTTTGAAAATATCTTTTTACCTATTAGGTAGGTGCAGTAATAGAAATCGTTTATAATGACGCTGATTATAGTATAAATAAAACTCATTAAAAAAATTATATTATTTACTATATTATCTAAGAGTTTTTAAACATTTTTAAACGAAGTAGGTAGTGCACAAAATATGAAATTAAATAGGTGACCACGAGTGTTCTTTGTCACTGAAGAATAAATCACTATTTATACTCGTATATGTGTTAAATTTGAATTAAATGGCAATTAAAATGTTATTTTTAAGAGCATTAGCGATTTTTTACTTTTTACGCCTTATCTCTCCCCCCCCCAAAGTACCAACTATATATTCTGATTCGTTATTAGAAATCAGTCTTAATGTTGAGAATTGAAGCATATTTACTAAATACCCCAAAAGGTGATGATAGACACAACAATTAATAAAAACACGCACTATTGCAAAATCAATACATTCATTGTTCAGTTGAGAATTTAAAATGTATACTGTCATTGATAAAACAACAAATTTAAAAAAATTTTCAATAATTTTCAAAATGTTTCACAATTATGACTTAAAATCAAGTGAAAAAAAATATTTCAAAAACAATTATACTTATATCTTCATAATATATTAATTGGATTTACAATTAAAAAATCACTCAGTGTAGCTATATAAAATAATACAGTAATATATTATAACCATATCAACTGAGTCTTGTCGCACGGCATGGTGCTCATAACCTTTGTACAGCAACGGTGTATATTATATAACATATATATATATATATATATTGTATAGGACAGTCCAACCACCCCACGTTTTTGTGCGGACACCCGCGTGGTGAGGCCCCTAAAGATAAGCTCAAATGTCATTTGTCATTTTACACTGTTTCTCTTGTTCAGTATAGCGTACATGGTACATGTATAAGCCGTATAGGTACGTGACCATTAAGCCACACAGGACGCACGATGTATAACATTTACCGGACGGGAAAAAAACGGTCTCTGAAGGGAATTTTTTTTTTTGCATTTCGCGTTTTTCCCGACCCAGACCGAAAAGCGATTAGATAATAATTAAGACCGATGCATACTAATCGAGTCGCATACCTGTACGAGGAAAAAGTACTACACTAATAATTGAGTCCCGGTATAAACGAAAAATGTCAGTATATTTTTTGTTTATATCGAGTCCGCGCTTAAAAAACGAAAAATATTTATTAATTATGTACGCCCTTGGAAAAGGCAAAATACATCAATGGAGTCCGTTGATTTTTTTGTGTTGTGAATTATTTTAGTTCCATCTGGTCGAAAATACCAAAATACCGTCGCGTTAAAACTATAGTTTATCGGCGTAACCTTAATTAAATTTTAGGTGTCTCCTTTTATTTTCAATAAAATAACCAATAATAAATATTCGTTGTTATTCGGCGCGTATTCTAAACTGTAATTGGTAACAATAACTCTAAAAATATTTCCTCTATTTTCTAAATTTTATATTATATAATTAAATATTTTAAGTACCCGTTAGTGCAAACCAGGAGTACTCGACAGATTCGGCTCACGACTAAAACTATATTTTTTTTTTCTTTGAACGGGCAGACAACAACTCGGACCATCCAAAACTAGTGTCCAGCGTTCGGCCGTAACACCCGGATGGCCGGGTCGCTATACAATATACACGTACCTATTTAATCGTAAGAAAATAAATTATAAATCGATTGGCCATTAATAAAACGTCGGGCGCGGACGACGTCACGGGAGCACGTCATGTTATTTGATAATAATTTAAATTTGAAAACGCGCACGCCTCGATGCCTCGTTTTATGCGACGGGCGTAAAATAATCCGCGACGTTTGTTCCTGTACGATATGTACCTGTACGCGTATAATAAAATAGGTAATCGCGTTTACCGTAAACCGTTTCTAAACTGTAGACAGACACGGCATTTATGTAGGTACTGGCTATAATAATATAAGGTTTATATAGATACCTACTACTCCGACGTATAATATATTAATACCGTGTATTATATTAACGAATTAACATCCGCATTATATTTTTGAGGTTACGTAATAAGATTGTATGGGCGCGAGACTCGCCGCCGGGCCGCTGCCGGAAAACGATTCTCTCGCACGCCCTCGCGGGAATTCACCGCCCTGTGACCTTTTAACGGCCTCGGCGATCCCATTTTCCGCCAAATTAACCTAAAAGCTCCGCAAGAATATGCGCACATATTATTTAGCCCTCCGCGGCTAGTCGGATCCATAAAAGAAAAAAAACCATTGCGATTTGCAGTCAACAGATATACCGTTTGTTTTTAGTGTTTTCAAGCAGATATCTGTTCCAAATCGGTTTTCTATAATCGGTTCTGTGTCGTAATATTTATGACGAAATTTCTGTCTGACTATATTTTTTTTCGCGGAATCGCCAATTTAGGTATTATAAAGGTATGTTAGGTGCACTATAAGAGTTTTTTCATTCGTTTAATAACTGCAATCGAACACGTTTGTACGACGAATAAGTGAACAAAAGTTTTAAAAAAGTTTTTAATACTCTCACTCCCCAAAAAAAAACAAAATATATAACTAGGTAACTATTTTTCCAATTCACAAAAAATTATTAGCGTTACCATTAGAAATCGACCGACGCTTACTTTTCATTTCCCAATTTCCCAATTGGTATAAAACAGTGACGGAACCAATCTAACTGGCCTTTTAAAGTTTTTTTTTCTTTTTTGTATGTTTTTCTCCACAAACATGAAGTAAGTCGACTCCAATTCCTTCCACGACGGAAACTGTCGATGGAAACAAAAATCGTCCGTAATTGCACTGAAATAACAAAATCAACCGTCTATATGTTTTTCATTTTTTTTTCCTATTTCTTTAGTTTTTTCGTTCATTGTTATCGAATATTATATATGTAACGCGTTCTTTCGGTAAATACCGTTGTAAGTAAATAATTCAATGTAAAGAATGAATTTTATTGTTTCACCGCGTTTACCGTTTCATTCTATTTGTCTATTATACATTAATATATTATAGTCGTGTGGAATCATTTTTCATACTCCTAAACAATATAATTAAGTAGTATAATATACCCAAATCAAAATATTTAACTATATACAACAGTACTGTTGTAAACTCGTAAGTGTAATATTCGAAGACACGACGGAACTTCCGACAAAATAGTCAATTTTTTGTTTTATTATTTAAATTGATCCGTTTACGTATACGTTTAAGTTTTAACACCAAATCTGTCTACTGTAATTTTGCTTAATATTACGTTCAAACACATTAAACAATCTAACTATCAACTCTTTAGTCGACATCTTTTTATTATATTATGTAACCATCAACAACAGTAATAATGAACCATTACATCGTTATCACTATTCACCGTATACGCGGCTTTGTTGTAGTTTTAACATGCTATTATTAATATTAACGAGATATTTTGATTAATTAACTCGAGCTTTAATTTGACCTCGTGAAATATTTACAACACAAACAGCATAATGTATTAATATGTATTATTACCAGGTATAGATCGTGGAGTGATGATACAAAAAAAAAACGTTAATTATAGTAGAAATTAATAGCATTGATACTACGAATACCTAAATATCACAAAAAAATGATGTAGTTGTTTCTTATATTTTTTATAATATTATTATACAAGAATCCTTTGCATGACATGAAAACATTATACACGATAAATTCTATACTCTACCTAAGTGGTTATTTACCTATAACGGTTAATGGGAAACTTTATTTCACCACAAATAATATGCATAGCTAAATACATGTAGTAATATATGTATATACTAATAATACGCATAGTGTAACTATTTAATAGCGTTTACGTCTTATAGATAGACAGCGCGTATAAATTACGTAGGGTTACTCATTTCCTCGGGTCATTATATTCGTGTCGATATCGATGGTCGAGTATTATGTATAGTGTTTATACTAATTAAAAAAGAAAAAACATATTTTTTTAAACTATTTTTTAATATTTTTTATTAACAACAATTTTTTAATTGCTTTGGTATAACTTTCGATGTAAAAAAGAACGATAATGCTAACATACATTCAAATTAAAACTTAAAATAAATTTTTGAAAAAAAAAATGAAAGTTACAATATATATAATATATATAGGTATTAAACTGCATTTTGTGTTTTGCATATTACTCAACTGCTTATCTTATTTTCTGAATGCATATAATATTACCGTTTGCCAAATGCCAAGTATTAGGTATTGTCCATTTAATCACTAAATAAATTTAATATATTAGTAGGTACTATATTAAATACTAAAATAGTGCCTAATCTATAATAATAACTTAATTCTCGTACTGCTGAACGTTGATGGCTCACTTCGTTATTCCAATTACACAGAGTGATTCACCAAGCATACTCACCCTCTTTTTTCTTAATAAAACAGTAATCCAAAATGATTTTTTGAATTATTAAATAATAAATATACGAAGACCATATTTTCAAATACTTGAGATTTTTTTGTACCATTCAAGGAGTGTCTTCTATCTATACAAATGTCTGTTTCTTAAATGAAAGCCTCCTTTTACTACTTTAAATAATAATATTTTTCTGAATACAGCAGATAACTTTTTTGAATATTTTTAATTATCTAAATTAAAATTTGAATGAATTGTTCCTGACTTATTACACAATACACGCAAAAACTATAAATATATGGGTGTGTGTGTAACATATAATTACACAATACAGTATACACACAAGCAATCGGGTATTCCACATAATTTACAATATAAATTGTTCCATTCGTCATCCAAACAGTATGTAGAGTAATTTTAAGATGATTTTTTTTCTTAAGAAGACTGTGAGGCTTAAATTGTAAATCAACAAACTCTATTTTTGGCAATAACTTAAGTATAGTAAACGAGTATAATATATAATATAGGTATAGGTACAAACTGCAAACTCCAATTGTCCATAAAAATTGATTATTTTTTCTTATGAGAAAAGTTTTACTCGAAGTGTTATCATGCAATTTTAAAATATTATAAAGATTGTTTTCTTTGAACAAATATATCTCTACTAAAAGAATATCCATTTATTGTAAGTCCTAACTCAGCTAACTCTATATACATCTATATTATATGTCTATATTTATAATTAATGATAATATATCATTTGAAAATGACTTGCTAATAGTTTAAGACTTCAATGTAGAAATAAAATGTTGGAACACCATCATGTATTGAAATTTTTAACATTCATAGATAAATCGATAAAAACACTATAAAACAAGCGTTTAAAATTAAAATTATTATACTAAAATTCAGTAATATTAAATGTGTATCATATCCACTTATGATCAAATCCGTGGTTTTTATGTGCAACAATATAAAAACGTATAATATTATTACTTATTACTTATAAATAGGAAAATAATAATTTTTATTTTTAATTCAAACATGTTAGTCTGTTAAAAATAATAGTTAATACAACGATACCAATGCACGAATATTATTATATATTTTTTTAGTAGTATATTTATTACCAGAAGGAACTTATTTATTTTAATATTGTTGTTATTGGGTATAAGTTCAATAACAGTAAAGTTCACGGCGCAGGTTATCTATCTCTTTTCAATGAGGACGAGCTGATTGATCGAGATAGACAGATCTCTCATTAAACTCAGTGGCAGTCATTTGTTCGATTCGCGTGACAGCGTGAATGTTGCACACACTCGACAGAAAAAATAATTAAAAAACTTCTATCGTGCGCCTATTCAAAGTTGTTTGTGCGAAATAACATATTGCAGTGATAGTAATATATTATGCATTATACACGCCGCTGATAAACAAAAAAGGGTAAAGGCCAGAGGGTATGAAAGACTTTGGAGTAGGTATTTAGTTTTACTATACAAACATAGATGATATCCTACTCACGCAGGACGTTCCTGACACTATTGCGATGACGTACCTTTTAGGGGTCGTCCACTGTCAAATAATGAATGCGTAACCGCAATAACAATATGTGTACCAAGCAACGATGTACCCATAATCTACGTATGGTCCATTATTGGTATGTTGGCCAACGGTACATTTTTTTTATCATAGATATTATATACTTAATTATTATTTTTCCGATATAATATCATGATATCCCTATAGATAACTAATTTCATTCTTATATGGGTTTAAGTGATTAAAGGCAATTTGAACGACGACCCTCGATAGTTTATTATATTGGTAGATAACTATAATGACTTGCATAAGAAATTGTACACGTCACAATATGTTTACGGAAGACAACGATTTTAATTCTTTATAACACCCCTAAAGTCTTTAAAACCGTTGTCTTTTCTACTCTGGATAGTTTTCCATCAATACGTACAACACAATAAAATACCTGAAAAATTATATGGAATGGTATCCAACTACGCGATCACAGCTGTTTATCTTGACGAATTTGGACTTGTTATTATTAGTGTACAAACTTCGGTTTTAATCCGTTATAATAAAACGATGCAGATCTGCAAAACTGTATCATCTTATCCATACTACACACTATATTCAAACAATACTGCGTACCTATATGCAATATACATTTCCACAGAAATGTGTACATTTCAAATTCACGTTTATAACTACGCACATCAGATAATATCTAAACTTACATTGAATACACACACCCACGCACATGTGCAGGATATAATATAATAATACATATATAAATGCAGATAAATTCCTACGCAGTACTGCAGTCTATACTATATAATAATATTATATGTTTTATAGAGTTATCGAATTATTGGATATTATTGATTCGTCGTTTTTTTACTGAAATTATTTGATGCGACGACTGCAGTCGAGTGACAAGTGCTTTATCGCCACTGCTGCGGTATATAGAATTGCGTATATTCCCGCGGTCAAACTCGTAAAATAATAATAATAATAACAAAACGGACATCTTTATACATATATATCGTTATTGTTGTATATATTTTAAATTCTTACAGGACAAAAAATACATTATTTAACAAATAATTAGCATTCTGTTCAAAATAATTAAGGGTAGATATACATTATAATAGATAGGTATATTGGTAAATGTTTAGTGTATTATGATACACCAAAATAGGAAACACTGAAAGTATGGAAACATTTTTACTACTCTAAAAGGTGATAACAAACACAAAAAACATATCATTGCATGCAAAACCATTGTATTCATCACTCCATATTCAGAATCTAAAATTAGAATGTTTTTATTGTATATCAAAAATAATAACTTAAGTAACAGTGGAATTGTGAAATCTTTCGATTAACATATTTTCAGTTATAACAAAAAATCTAAAACGGTTTGACGAGAAATCAATGTTTTATAAGTAATTATCATCCAATTTTCGTCAAAATTTAATTTCAGACGATCATAAAAATATTTGTGGAGTTATGAGTGTTATGACAAACAAATTTTTAACTTTTATTTAGGACACTTATATTAAACATATTTATTAAATGTTCAAGTTTTTTTATGCAAAAATAAAAATTGCATCATATTTAGATAACCGTAGTAAAACTAAAAAAGTTGAAAATTTTAAATACCTACCTATAAATAGCATAAAAACAACTAATTGATTTTTATAATATCTCCGTATCTATAATAAATACTGAAATGAATATTCAGTCAAGTCTCTACAGTTATTTATTTTTGAATAAACAAAACCGATTTTGTCGTCAAAAATTGGTTAGATTAAAAAGTGTAAATTTCCAAGTTTCCTTAAAATTAAACTAATCACGTTACTGTAACGTTTGGTCGTAACGCTGTAACGATAGTAACGATGACAAAACCTCGTATATATGCTATACAGCTGTTTAAATTAAAAATTATTTGCTAATATTAATGTATTAATTTGATTATTTATTAGAAATTATGTGTTATTGTTATTATCGTTTCTGTGTGTTTAGTATTACTAAAATAGTCTGTGGTTTTATTTACTAATAAATAACAAAAAAAAAAAATCTATTGTCAAAGAGTGGTTATAAGAGCTAATTTTATAAATGTTTTCAATCTCAATTTCAATCTTATAATGGCACATAAAATTCCACGAACCCAAAAACTGCGAAAGAAGTTTCACTTCCCACGCACGTAGGTACTCATGATTCACACAATTTTTTTTGTTTTTCCCATTATTTAGAAATGTTCTGAAATTTTATATCTTTGACCCCCCTAGGCGCCAACTAGATTTACTTTCTTAACTGCAGAAATCGCCCTCATATAATTGAAAATCGAAACATTTTCAAGTGCGCTGCTTCAAAAGGTGACATACACAAAAATACAACTTATATGTAACCGCAATAATTGTTAATTGAAAATACCTAATAGATACTTATTAATAATTTACTCAGGTTATAAATTTGAATACTAGTGTCTATAAAACTTTTTATACGAAATTGGCCACATCAAATCACTAGATGTCTAGATCATTTAAGTATGATGTTGCTAAACGTTGTTGGCGAACATAAGATAAATAATAAGGTTAGCTAAAACCTAAAAGTGAAGATAGTTACAAAAAATATTGTATAAATATAGGTATAGTAAAAGGAAATCAAACTCAACTTCTACATCGCGTAGGTTACATAATATTATAATACTCTCAACTCACATTTTAATATATTTGGTTAAATATAACCACCCATAGACGCAATTTGGGAGGGGCTTGGGTGTGCTAAGCACACCCCCCAATTTTGAAATTAGCACCAGCAAATTGTTTCATGTTAATTTAGATTTTAATAGTAACACTACTAGTAACAGGTATCTATAACCTCAAGATAACATTATAAAAAAAGATATTAAAAAGATTCAGCACCGTCAGTTTTTCATTGAAATTGCGCCCCTGTAAACCATCACTATTATATTACAGAATTTATATGAATAATATTAATCAAATATCAATAAATTATTTTCGTATTGTGTCTAATTTAAATTTTTTTCAAGAATGATGAACTGATTTTATCCAGCTCCGATGTTATAGTTTCAATTCCTTCGGACTACACTATTAATAAGTGGGATGATTCGATGTCGAAGATGATATAATTTCTCGTCATCGTGGGATGATGTCCGCATCGATTTTAATTCGAGTATAAAAGCATCGCGTGGGGCCCGAAACACGTAGCGATACCAAAAAATAAAAAAAAATAAAATATCAAATACTATAAAATAACGTTTACGCCCGACTATATAGGTATTATTGTACTCGAGAGTACTATATCGATAAAATTTTACGATCCAATTATATTACAATGTACGAGGCGCGTTTCAAAGCGGCGCGCGCGTAAAATATATTTTCAAAACTCTATGTCCTACCTGCTGCCCCGAATTCGACATAATACAGTATTATTAAATATATATATATATATATACGGCGAGTACGTCTTTAACAGACCAATAGACACGATGACTTATTCGTAGTACACAATAACGCGGTGTTACATTATTATTATATCGCAAGTATACCGATCGCGTGTACGTAGCATTCGATTAGCGAGAATGAAAAAAAAAACACACACCATAAGTTCAAGATATATTCTAACAAATACAATAAATACTCCGCACACCATAAAGTACGATTTATTTACCTCTATTTCAGGTATTTTCTCGGTTTATCTGCAGCGCCATAATATATACGCTAACCGATATCGCTGGCTTTTCCTAATTTGACAAGAAGATAATACGTTTCCTTATTGACCGTACAGTACAGTGTGGTAACTTCAATATTAGTCTTTCCGGCATGTTTGACAATTAATAAACTCGGTATTAAACATCACATTATCGTCGGTCTAGACGTCGGTTACTACATTATCGCAACGGAAGTAATTAATATTAAATATATTATCACCATAGTATTGAGATTTAACCCGTTTATGATCGTATTGTTTTTATACATTAGGCACGGCCATAAGATGCATGTCAACCTGTACTCGTGTACGATGTAAGTGTGTTTTATGAATAATTTAAATTGTATTGTGTAACCTGTTTAGATACGAAAATATTATAGCGACTCATACACGTGGTCGTGACGTGAAATGAGATTTCAGTAATTTGGTCATGAACTTGCGAGTCAAAAAAATATTGTTGATACAATGATAATGTTGTTCACGCCATAATATAAAAAAACGTTTAATGGCTTGACAACAGAATAATTGCAAAATAATTTCCACGTGATTTCTGAAGAAATGTTCCTCAAATTAAATTTTTATAATTTCCTAAGAAAAAGGTAGGTACATTATAAGTACTGTCAATTTCTAAAATTAACTCAATTTAAAGAAGTTACTATATTATGTGAAACGTAAGTGTGCATAAAAGAGTTATGTTATATATTGTAATTAATCAAACTAAATGCTATTTTATAGTATTCAATAATTATTATATATATACATTTTTATGAGTAATTCAAATTCAAATTTTTACGACATTCGATATTCACCCGTAAAATAATTATTTCTTCTCAAATAATTTTTGATATGGCTGTAATATAGTATGCGGTCTACCGGCAAACGCGTTCTACCGGCCACTATAAAATGCGGTCTACCTGCGGTTTTTACATAGGTTTAAGTTTATTTTTAATAGATAAACTTTAATCTTCTTCTTTGGTCAATACTTTATCTTTATTGCCTTATACACAGATAACAATACTTCGACATTTTGTAAAAGTATGGGCTCAATAGCTCAGTACGTCATTTATTGCGCGACACAATTTATATTTTACACATTCAATATGTTGGCAAAAGATTTTTATACAATTATTAGTAGTGACGAATCAACCACAAATAATTGAACTAGAAAAAATCTTGTGGCAAATAATGAAAATGCCGAATGTATTAAGTGTGGAAGTGGTATGAATTTATACCTACGCAAGGAGAGAGGTAAGGAAAGGAGAATTTTACGTTGTAAAAGAAAGGGATGTCAAACAACACAAAGCTTAAGGTACCTAAGAAAATTATTTTCTTACATTCATTTGGCTTATTTAATCATAACTGTGTATACTATTATAGGAAAGATAATGCTTTTTGGACTTTTATTGACAAAAATGGTCGTCTAAATAGTGGACTAAATAGTGGTGTTCTACTGGACTCAAGGTTTATCCGATAAAACAATTATGACACTAACTGGGAGATCGTCCAACACCGTATGTGACTGGATGAATTTGTGTTGGGATATACCAGTGAAAATGTTCGAAAAACGTAATAAATTCGGAGGACCTAATATTTTGTTTTATTTAAAAAAATAACAGTATAGGTACTTAATTGACAATTTCATTACATAATACGATACAATTTTCAACATTTTTAATTATGTAATTTTAAGTTACATAAAAGTTTTTCTTATATCTGCAGTATAAAACTATTAAATATACATTGGCACAATTTTTATTTTATATTCATTTGAAGTTGAAATCGTTAAAATCACAAAAAATTGCAAACTTTTTTTATTGTTAAAAGTTGATAAAGACTTCGTTTTATATCTAAGCTTTAAGAATTTTTTCAGTATGAAACAATAAAATCACATTTAAAAAGACAATTACTTTTTATTAACATTTTAAGTTCAAATTTTAACAAATTTTATTATTTAAACAATAAATGATTATGTCAAATATTTTGATTTAATTTAAAAAAACTATTCGTTGGAACTATTAATTTTTACTTTTACGTATATTATATTATTATTAAGAACTTCACTGCAATACGCTTTTTTTGATTTTTTTTAAGATACCTATTATCTATTTATACTATGAATCTGTTTTTATTGCATGTCTTAAGATATTTACAGATGTTTATTAAGTGTTGAGTTATTTAATATGGTAAAAATATATATTATTGTAATAATAATTAAATACTAATAAAAAAATAATAATAATAACAAATCCCATATTTTCGGAAAAAAAAATATATCAACGTACCTGTAATATTAATAGTGAAATAAATTACTTAACAGCTATATCCCCATGTGTATACCATAAAAACAAATCATTAAATATAGTTTGAGATATAGGCTAGTAATCCCTAGATTACCAAAATGGCAAAATCTAATAACTGAAATGTTCAAGGATGGAAAATAAAAATATACATTATTATACGCCGACGGTATAAACCGGTAAACGGAAAGGTCGATTTTGGCAGAAAAATAGAACATCCGCACAGCAGAACCGCCAGAGCGGTTACCTATTTTTTACTTTTTTAATGTTTAATCTATAGAATAGCTCGTTACGAAGATTAACTTTATAATAATAATATATGTATAATGGGTACCTATTTGGCCCTAATTATTTCCTGTTTTGAGGAAACCCGCTTTGTAATGGACTTGGTGTCTAAAAACTCGTGGTTCGTCAATACTTGACAAATTTTAATATTCGTATTATTTAAAGGCTTACAGTTAGGCATCTACCTAACTCACTAATATTAATATTAATAATTATTTTTAATTATTTCATATTGTCAATAATATTTTAATTTTTTATCGGATATAATATTTTCGGGAAATTTTTTGTTCTTGTGTTGGCGTCACAGTTGCGGAATATTATTGGGATTTTTACTTTTTCTAAGTTGGCAGTATTGAATCTGAAAATGTTCATTAAGTTTTTTTTATTCTTATCACTCCGTGATAACTGGGATATCACAACGGTTTGAGATATCACCTGTCTTGATTATGATTATGTTACTAAGTGAGCTGATATCGTATTTATTATTTAACCGTGTGGTGTGTCCGCCGTGTCCGGGTTAATTTAATAATTGAAAAGTAATAGTTAATACTGTTGATTATTAATTAATTTCACGTCGGACGTGTGATCACCAGATATTTGCTATTTTGCACACTTGTTACTTCAATGGCTGATTGTGAGAAACGGTTAATGAAACAATTTCTGGACGGAATTGAAACAACTGAATTATGCAAAATTGTCCGATCAGTCTACCATGGTGGTGGAGTCACAACAAATACCCGGGAAGGTAAGGCAATACCATTTAAAATTATATTTAATGTTGTAATTCAAATATTGACCATTGTAAAAACATTAAATACCTATGATAACATTTTTATTATAAATATATAAAACTAATGTATGGTGTCCACTAAATACAGTGCCACGACTGAAATCAATGATATTTGGTGTTAATAGTTGCTGGGATGTGAACAGGGCCGGCTTTAACTCTTTCAGCTCTGCAAAAATTATTTTGGTGCCCCTCTCTGATCAAATTCTAATTTTGACGCCTATCACTTACCCTTCTGATTTTGGTGCCCTATGCACCAATGAAAACTGTATCTAAAGCCTGAATGTGGCCGGCTATCTATAAATTTTCATTACACCTATTAACATTATAATATTACATGTGATGAAATTTATCATTATATTTTATAATGTGTTTTAGATGCTGAATTGTTACTATTGTCTCAACCTTATGTGCGAGTATTGTCCAGTAAAAAAGTACCAATAACTATGTTGTTGAAGTTTTTAATTTCAAAAGGTTTAATACCTACTACTGATATGACAAAAGCAGATTTATGTTTGGCGTTTAAGTCATTACTTGAAAATCAACCAGATTATATCAGACCGCCAGCACAATCAATCCAAATGTCTGTCCCTAATAATATGCTCGCAATATCTCAGAACAATAATATGATGCATACTCAACCATATCAAGCAGCTGTTCAACAGGTATGTATTGTTGTCAATTATATTAATTATATATATATTTTTATGTATAATCAAGTTTATAATCACATAATTACTAAATAATATATTATAATAATTTGTATTATAATCTGAAAATCATTGAATCTCCAATGAATTTAAAATAATTTCACATAATTAACACTTATCTTATAATATTATTATTATTATCGAGCACCTAAATTATATAATATACAAAAATAATATTTGAAGCGTTTAAGAGAATCCACACATTGATTACAATATTAACTGTAATAATGAACGTTATTTTTTTATAATTTCAAATATCCTACAGTAGATTAAAACACAGATCTTAAAATATAATATTTATGTACATATTTTTTTAGATGCCTATGTCAATGCCAACACCAATTAATATGGCACTGGAACCCAATTCAAAATCTCGAAAAGAACGTGATAACGAGTTACTAGAAGAATTCATTGAAATGTTTGCTAAACATTTTTATGATTTATTAAATGATCTTGGTATTCCAGGAAAAAATCAATTAGACACCCGTCATTTTTATGAAAATTGTACAATGTCATTAAAAATTCTTGGTGGTAGCAACGAAATCAGTGAGAGTTGTGAAGATTCTACATCAATATTGCAATGTTTGTTAGGTGTCAAGAAAGAACACCAACTATTTTTTTCACCACATTTAAGCGATGTAAAATGGAAAAAAGAATCGCACGGTTTAGTTAAAGTGCATATTGGTGGTACACTTCATCAAGGTGTTGGAAGAATGGTTGGAATGTTTGAACAGCAATTCATACTCAGAGAAGATCCTCAAGCAGAAAACACATGGAAAATTCTTAACACAAATTTTATGATGAAGAGTATGGATTTAATAACATCTGGACCTACTTTAAGCATACAAGGACCCTGCCAAACCAACCAATTACAAATTGATAATGTTTAATTATGCTGTTAATATATTGGATAAATTACTTGTACAAAGCTAATTTTTGTTCTTTGCTTCAATTTAAATAATCCAAATATATGAAAATACGTAAAATGTAACATCGTTTATGATTTGTATTAATTCTTTTAGAATATGTCAGCACATTTTGTTTTCGCTCTCTGTGTCCCGAAATAGCAAGTTATGATCATTTTAAAATTGTAATATTTTTTATAGATAAAACATATTTATATTAAAATATCAATAAAAGCCTAATATAACATCCCATAGATAATATTCTTAAGTTTAAGTTTTTAAATGAGTCAATTCACTCTAATATTAAAACTAACAATGAATAATTGGTTCTGCAGAACACAAATTTGTTATATCATGTCCTTGTTATTTTCTTAAGCTAGTATATTTGTACTCTTTTATAAAATAATTATTAACAATATACATAGTATAATGTTATTGTTATTTTATACATGTTATCAATAGCTTAAACCGAAGAAAAATTGTACATTTAAAAATAAATATATAAATATACACAGGTTTTTAATATGTAAATAATTAATTGTATGTAAGGTGAATTTAATGTTATTATCATGTTTGCTGTAAAGATAATGATATTTTAGATATTAAGAAATGTACTAATACTCTATCCAACAAAAATTGGTTCTTCTGTGCGTCTTCACACAACATCACTGAAACTAGTCTATATGACAGCATGTCAAGTAGAAATATGCAAAATGTTCTCTTATTGAAAAGTGTAGTATCAACATTTCAGTTAGAACAAATATAAAATATTGAGATAAAAATTCATAATGTATTGGAATAAATCAAGTACAGAAAAAAACATTGAAATTTTTCTCACTGACTATGTGGTGGAGGTAGCACAGAAATATTTATCAAAATATTAATTTAATTATTTCTATGCATATGAATTTAATTCTTCGGGAAAAATATAGTGATCATGTTAACTTCAATTTTTCATATCCTATTAATTTTGTAACCTATTTATCTTACCTTTCTTTTTTAATTTTAAGGGGTACTTCCTATTTGTATAAACAACCGTTACAACAACCATTTTAAGCTTTTAAAATTATAAATGAAGGCTAAAATTCTACAAACTTTTATTTGCCTTTTTACACTTCCAAAAACGCTCGTTAAATAATTTATTTAGTGTACAGTGGCACAGTATCTAAAATAGATTTAAATTTAAATTAATAAATGGTGAAATTTCCCTGTCTCCTTGAATGAAATAACATTCTCCAGTTAAGATTGCCAAAACTTGACTTATGCCAACTTATCTCAAAAAAAAAATTATAATTTCTATAAACAGCTCAAAATTAATCAAAATATTTTGAAAATTGTAATATATTTCAATAATCCTAATAAAGGTGCCTAATCATTTGGTGAAAATCATAATGTCAAAATTCTATGGTTTTGGTTACACCAAAATCGGAATAGATTTTTTAAATTCTATCTAAAAAAAATCCAGTTTTCCCAGAAAATAACTATTAAGAATCAGAAACTTCAAACTTATGACCCACTCTTCCAAAAAAATTAATAATAAAAAACATTTAATTGTAAAATCAAAATATTCATCGATTCGCGCACAATCTAAAATACCAACGAGCAAATGTGTGAATTCAGAATATTTCGCGGGTCTTTTCGATTACTTTATGATCTATTTATTTATAGACTACGTCATTAATGTTTTCAAGGAAAATATGGGATTACTCAAGGTAGGTCATAATTAATTTAAGAACGAAACAGTATGAAATAAAGATAAAAATTGTTTTTAGAAACCCTAAATGTATTTTTATTCAAGTTTGGACTTTTTGGGGATGGGCAATGTACCGTTTGCACCAGCGGTACAGCCGAATTCGATGGCGTAGTATCTTTAATCTACAATCTCAGATTATGAACAGTACAACACTGATAACCGAGGAACCACACAGTTCGCCAGTCATCGGACAACTGCGACTGCACCAGTAGCACACTAGCACCACTGTCCACTACACTCAGGCAGTGGCGGATCTAGGATTTTTTTTTGGGGGGGGCCCATTATTTTTTTTTACATTAGTACATATTTTTATAAAAACACTTGTATTAGTATAATAGTATTTTAAAATGTATAATTATGTATAATGTATTATATAAATGTATGCACATAAAAAAGTATTAAAATTAAAAATATTTGTATATAAAAAAAAATATAATTAAAAGTAGTGTTTTATAGACAAAATTGTAAACGTCTCGAATGTTGTTTGGCAAACAAATTCCAAGCCTTTGTCCCCCAATTCCACCCACCTTTGGTCCAAAAAGTACACACACTTTGCAAAAAGCTCCCTTACTTAAATGACTATAAGCTAACCAATTGTATTTATCTATCCATTCAATACGAAAACTTCTACTATGACCATTTTTATCTTTTGTTACTGGAAAAACATACTTTTTATTTGGAGTCCACGTTTTACATAAATAATTATAAAGTTGACTTATCTCTTTTCGTATTTTAACATTAGAATCCTCTTCAACTGCAAATCCTATATCATATTCTTTAGTATCATTTATTTCCGACAAATTAGTGTAAACAGCTGGTTCTTGTTGTGAAGCAGTTTCATTCAAAATATTTTCATTTGTAAGTGTACTATTGTCATCAACTTTTTTTTTCTTAAAGAAAGAAGTAAATATTTCACTTTGACGTTTTTGTGACATGATATAACGAACTACGAAGACAAGACGATACTCATACGTGTAAATACGACAAAAGTAAACTAAACCAAATCATACAATATATTAACCTAGCTATTACTAATAATTGTTCATTTCAGATAAGCTATTTGACACTTTCTGCAAGTTATGTCGTTTTACGTCAATCTAATAGGCGATCAGATAAGACGTTACATTATAGCAGCTATAGCATGTAACGTCTTATCTTATAGTATAGCTACAGCCTATTTAGTTTCAACTTTTAAGGATGACTTATAAATATAACCGGAATTTTTCGTGAATTGTGATTATAAGTTTCATGTCATAGTTATATTTTTAAACATCTTAGGGGCCATGGGGGGGGCCCAGGCCCCTCTGGCCCCCTCCTTAAATCCGCCACTGCACTCAGGTCTCGGAGTTCCGAATGTTCCAATACCTGTCCTGTTGTAGTGGCTCGTTTCGAGTTTCCGACCCATGTCGCAGGGGTTCTCAAATCACCGGGCCCGCCACCTGTTGGCAAATATGCGCGTCCCGTCGAGAATGCGCGTGTGACCGTGCGAGACGCGAGTACGGCGCTCGCGGGTGCATGCGCTTGTGCGTGTGCGTGTGTTCGTCGTCACATCTCCGCAGCATCGCTCTCGCACACTGCCGCGGACAATCGAAACGGATAACGTCGGACAACGGGCCGATCGCGTACAATAATTTGTTATACTCTCCGAGCCGTTCGGTTGATAAAAAGTAAAAACGTACGACGGTAAAACAACAGCGTCGGCGCCGAGCTGGTGCAGTGTTAATATCTTTCAACGGTATAATATTATTATCATCGCGGTCTTTGTTTTGCCATCCGCGTTTTCGCGGGTACCACACGTAAGTGGCGCAGCCGGTCGTCGACCATCACGTCCGCCGTCGTCGTCCCCGCGACGATAACGAACAGTATCAACACGTATTGACGTCGCGTCGAATCGGCGCAAAAACTTCCGCCCGGTCGCGTCTGTGTGTCGTTTCTCGCGACGATACGTCCGCCCGACTCGGGGTGTCATGACTTAGACACGCGCGACGTCCGTTAAAGTCTCCGGTCGTCGTCACGACCGCGACGACGACGGACCGAAACATGATCGCGCGACCGTCGTCACATGGCCCAGTATGAGTTCCTGCCGCTGTGCGACGTCCTGTTCAACATCATCTCGCTGGCCGCGTACTTCTGCGACATCGTGTTCGACGTGGTCATGGGCTACGCGCTCTACTCGCACGGCCGCTACGTGCCGTTCGTCCTAACCATGTTGTTCGTCGGGGCGTCGGCCACCGTCGAGCAGACCATGTCGCTGCGCTGGTACCTGGCCGCGCGAGCCGTCAGCGACAAGTCCACGCTGGCCGACCGGCTGAAACGGTCGGCCGTGCAGGCGTTGCACTTCGTCCAGCTGGGCGTCCTGTGGAGGTGCGCACCCGTCGCTTTTCGTTTTTTTCCCGTACCCGTCCACCACCCGGACGAGGTTCGTTTTACGACGTCGTTGACCGTGTCCTCCCGTGTTTCAGGTACTTCAAGCTGTTCCTGCCCGTCGACCTGCGGTACGTCAAGTTCGAGGTGCGCGACCTGTGCATGCTGCGCCTGTTGCACGCGTTCTGCGAGTCGATGCCGCTGCTGCTGTTGCAGTCCTACCTGCTGTGGACGGACGGCGGCGGCGACCGCAAACATCTGCGCGACCTCAACAAGGTGGCCGTCGCGCTGTCCACCGTCAGCGTGTGCTGGGCCCTGGCGTCGTTCGGCAAGAATGTTCGCATGCAGAACGTCCACAGGCTAGTCCTCACATGGCTCGGAGTCATATTTCAGGTATTTACTTACTTCTCGCCATATGTCAAACTAACCGCACGTGTGTTTACAAACCTTTCAACGATCACTGTTGTGTTACTGTACAGTTCCTGTGGCGTTTGGGCACCGTTGGGGCCAGAGTCATTTCGTTGACCGCCTACGCCGCTATGTACAAATATTGGGTGCTGTTGGTACTTGGTCTGCATTGGTTGTCTATGCTGTTGTGGTTACATTCGCCTAAGAACGTGTTTCACGGTGAACGCATGTCTCCTAAGCGTAAAGCTTTTTTGTTCGCACTCTTAGCTTTCGTGTTCACGTTTGAATATGTTAACCTGCTGGAGAACAATCATCGAGAAAAAATGGTGAGCTACACATGCAGTTGAAAATCTATTGAAATCCATAATATTTTGAAATATCTTATATACAACAAACTTTTTAGGTAGGTATATCGACTAGAATACTTAATATTATCAAGTTTGTTGATCATTGTATATCTATGCAATAACGTATGGTTTTTTTGTTTAAATTAGACACATTAATTTATTTCTTATGTTCGTTTATATTTTTGTGACATTTGCCAGAAATTATTTTCTCTTATCTGTATTTGAAATAAAATTTTGTTTCTTATTTTGTCTACAATTTTACTTACAAATATTTAATATTATTTTATGCTTTATTTGGTATTATAAATTAATTTTAAATTAAATTATTAATAAGTACAAATCTACCGTGATAAAGTATATGATTACTTTTACTTGATTTCAAAAAAATCTTAATTTTATATTAATAAAAAAAAAAAAATTGTTTTATTTCTGTGTCTAAATTCCTTGAAATATTATGTTATTAACTGTACGAAAATAGTAATCAAAACTGCTTATTAACTTAAACAAATATTTTTGTAGCTGATGTTTTATGTGGTGATGGCGTTAGAAAACGCTCTTCTCATGTTTGTATGGAGCATTGGCAGTGGTGATGCAGTCAAACCATTTATTGTTCTTGGGCTGTTCCTTTGTGGTCTTGTGTTCATGGCAATTTATTATCAGTTTTTCCATGTAAGAAGACTGAAATATGAATCTGGAGGCAGACTGAGCAATGCTACAAATAGTAACAACTCAACAGCTAAGTTAGCATTAGAAGCCAAGTATAAAGATCAGTTAAATGTGCCTAATGGCAAGGTGAGACATCAATTAATTACATCATTTATATTATGACTAGAGAAAAGTGTATTGATTTTATTAATAGTATTTATACTATTATTGATAGTTCATTAAACACCGACCTGTAGGATATGCTATACTGCTAATAAAAATTATTTTTACCAATTTTTTTATGTTTATATATACAATTGACTTTATAATATGATAATGATAATGAATTCCAATTACAGTATTATATTTTCATGTTCATTAAAAGAAAAAAATTAACTGGCCAAGGCTAGATTTAATAACTATAAACTGAAATTATAAAATCTATCTAAGACAAATAGAACAGAATGTCTCAGAAAATGTTTAAATAGATTTATTTGTGATTGGTTTACTATCACACTATAAATATTGAAATAATTGTCTTATTAAACACAATAATAAATTAGTAATTCACTATTTTTACTATTATTAATATTGGATTAATTAACTTAATTACCAATATACTAATATTCAAAAGTATTGTTAATTATCTACATTTCACCAATACTCTATGCATATCTCTATTAATAATATTATTTTTTGTTTTAATTTAACAGACTGATCTCATAAGAAGGCACAGCTTCAGTAGTGTTTATGAGAACATACCACCAGGCGGCTACCACAATCAAGCTATTGCTAGTGAACCACCTCCGACCTTACAAAGAAATCAGAGGTATTACAGCGCATTACCAGCAAGTGTACATAATGGTATTCCAGGCGTTTTCAACTGTCGTTTCACCAACCCATATGTGGCGGCTATGCAAAAGCGCAAGAAAAAGAAGCCAACTACGTTTGTACCCCCACCATCTGGCACAAGTGGCCGAGATAGTGTTGCGTTTTGGTGCAAACCGCCGCCATCTAACCATAGCCAACAGGGTTCCAGTGAAAACGAGAGTGCCAGCTCTCATGTTGATATCCGACAGAAATTACAAGAAAAAAGACAAAATCAGCTAGCTGAACTCCGAGCTATTGAAGAGGAGATTAGGCAAGGCAAGCTAAAGGAACCGACAGAAAATGGAGAAGTACTTTTGTCTCCTCAGGGATATCTGCAACAACAAAATTGGATCGCTCCACCTTATAGGTAAGTTTTATCTCCTACAATTTGCGTGTAAGTGTTTGATAAACTGTTAAACATTAACTAGCGTCATGTTTTCAGCGCTCAAGATAACAATGCTCAATCAAACGACCAAGTGTTCACATTGATGTACAAATCTTACAAATCGCCATCAGATTTAGACTCTCAAATATCACTGCCACGTTCATATACACTGCCTAGAGAATTTAAATTCTATAGAAAAGTAAGGCCCAGAAAAACTATACGTTCCGATCACTTCGTTGCATCCACAAATTCAAGTGATGGAGATGTGGACTCTGGTGATGATGAGTCAGACACCTCGCAGCCGAATTTATCACCACGGCCCTTACGACTACCTGATCGTAATGCTCTCACCACTCGACACGAAACCAAACTATAAGCCTTGTTGATTAAAAATTAAGTGAAATTAATAGTTTTTTTTTTTTTTTATCAGGTATATTAAAATACATGAAATATTTTGTAAATATTGTTTTGTACGATGTTTTATTATTATTATTATATTTAATTTATAACTTGCATTTTAAACGCAGATTATGGTTTATTGATTAAAATGTATAATATATAAATATATATATAAATCATAAACTATTAAAATACAAAACTTAATTAAAATCAAGTACAAAATGTTTAATAATTTAATTGAGAGAAATTATACATAATATGTTTCTATATAAAAAAAAAAATACATAAATTAAGATTACATTATAACAATGAAACTTACAGTATAATAACTAATAAGCTTAATCGCACATGTCTGTCTCTTCGGTTTCTTCTTCTTCGATGTACTCCTCGTCCACCGATGCCTCCTGTAATGTAAGATGACATTATAGGAATATTATAAAATAGGTATAGTTGCAAAATTATTTCGTAATCTCACGTGATCAAATGTCTTGTCTAAAAAATAATAATAAACCGAACTGTACCTGATACTGTTGGTATTCGGATATCAAATCGTTCATGTTGGATTCTGCTTCGGTGAATTCCATTTCGTCCATACCTTCTCCGGTGTACCAGTGCAAAAACGCCTTCCTTCTGAACATGGCCGAAAACTGTTCGGATATGCGCTTGAACAGCTCTTGTATGGCAGTGGTGTTTCCAATGAAAGTGGAGCTCATTTTGAGACCACATGGCGGGATGTCGCAAACGGCCGTTTTCACGTTGTTTGGGATCCAATCGACGAAGTAGCTCGAATTCTTGTTTTGCACGTTCAACATCTGTTCGTCCACTTCCTTCATGGACATGCGGCCCCTGCAAGTTGAATGCATAAAATATTAACTCGTGAAAAGATTATAGTGATATGCATTTTGCAACTGTATCGGTTTACTAATCTGTCATCTATATTAGGCATTTGTGCGTATAGGAAGTTAAGAGTATACCTAGTACTTTGTTATTAAAACTAAAACCTATCCTTGACATTATAAAATAGGACGAGAAAAAAATCTCAACTGGTGCGACAACAATTTTGAGACCAAAATGGCTTGAGCGTACTTGGTCCTTATTCTGCAGTCCTCGGCAGTGAGAGAGGACCCGCCCAATTGATTTATCGATATTATAGGAAACTTAAGCCCCCCCGGAAAAAAACAATTACGCTATTTGCTCCCACGCGAGTATGATAATACGTGACAGCACATTATAGTCGTGTATCTATACTGCACGCGCTCGCGGCGTTACTGACCTGAATATGGCGGCGACGGTGAGGTAACGGCCGTGTCGGGGATCGCAGGCGACCATCATGTTCTTGGCATCGAACATTTGCTGGGTGAGCTCGGGCACGCTCATGGCTCTGTACGACTGGCTGCCGCGGGCCGTGAGCGGTGCGAATCCCGGCATGAAGAAGTGGAGCCGGGGGAACGGGACCATGTTGACGGCCAGCTTGCGAAGATCGGCGTTCAGCTGACCGGGGAACCGGAGGCACGTGGTCACGCCGGACATGGTCAACGACACCAGGTGGTTGAGGTCGCCGTACGTCGGGTTGGTCAGCTTCAGCGTCCTGAAGCATATGTCGTACAACGCCTCGTTGTCGATCAGGTACGACTCGTCGGTGTTCTCCACCAACTGGTGCACGGACAGCGTCGCGTTGTACGGCTCCACGACCGTGTCCGATACCTTCGGAGACGGCATCACCGAATAGGTGTTCATGATCCGGTCGGGGTACTCCTCGCGGATCTTCGATATGAGCAGCGTGCCAAGCCCGGAACCGGTACCACCGCCCAAAGAGTGCGCCAACTGGAATCCCTGCAGAAACGAACGACGACCGTCGATTAATTATTATTATATCATTGCGCGCGAATCAGTAGTGTAACCGTGGGATGACACCCTCTCCAATAATTTTAAAATAATACTTTCAGTGATGGTATTAAATAATAACACGTAACCATCGTGTGTATATATTAGTGTATGACGTATGTGAATTAAAAATTGTACGAAGGTTGCTCTGCTAAAGTTTAAAATGTTATATATTATATGTATTATGTATAGTGTATACCCATAAAGTGATTGACTCAAATTACGCCACTGAGGCGAATAATATTAATATGATATAGGCGTGACCTCAGACCCTTTATTAAAGCTCATACTCGTGTATTTATAGGTTAAGTATTGAAATAGTATTGACATTTTATTTAAGCTGCTTGAAAACGAATAAAAAAAGTTTTGGAAACGCATGTAAATTTTACAATAAATACCTATTCTAATAAAGTATCAGAATTTTTATAGTTTCACTATACATAATACATCAATACCTACGTTAGTAATAAAACGACAATAATGTTTATAAATAATAATGTTATTGAAATATAATAAAATAATAATAATTAATTAGAATTATAAAAAAAATGCGATTGGTAACCGCATACACCAGTGGAATTTACAAGTACATACCTACTACATGCTGTCAGTAGATAAACAGTCGTCCATCGCAACTGAAATATGTATATGCGTGCGATACGTGTTAAAACGTAAATAGGTATACACAACTATGTTATATATTTTATATTCCCCAAATAGTTTCGAATTCGTTTGTACCAATATAACGTCTTTATCAAAAATGTAAAACAAATAAACCTTTGTATGTAAAAGTTATGCATAAAGAAATAATATAAACGCGGGAGACCGCCGCACATGGTAAAACGTGTTAAATATAGCAAAATAATATATTAACATGTATTATGTATAATATATAATATATGTTTGGACGATTTCCAAACTTTGGTCCCCGTCGCGACGTATAGTGTTTACTTATTTATACAATATAAATAAATTACATGTATACATATTATTTACGATTTATGCTTAAGTTATAACATTATCATAAATATGTGATTATCGAGCAAATAATAAATCCGTTAATAAAAATTCGGTTTATTTTTGTCGTCGCGGATTGTATACGAGAAGTACAATGGTATCTACTTCTATGGGGGTTTTCGGACACGTCAATATTTATTGGTTGTATATAGTTAAAATGTTTTTCTTTTAACAATTTTATATACCTGCAGACAGTCGCAGTTCTCGCTCTCTTTGCGCACCACGTCCAACACGGCGTCCACAAGTTCTGCGCCCTCCGTGTAATGACCCTTGGCCCAGTTGTTTCCGGCGCCTGACTGACCGAACACGAAGTTGTCCGGCCGGAAGAGCGCGCCATAAGGTCCGGACCGGATAGACTCCATGGTACCGGGTTCCAGGTCGAGTAAGACCGCACGCGGCACATATTTTCCACCTTCCGAACGGTTGGCCGCTAGAAAGAAAGACCAGTAAAACGTAAATTGCATGTCATCGCAAATTGTGTTTATGTTGTGGTTCACAACAATTTTTTTTTTGCTCAAAATACCAAATGATACTAAACACTTTGTAAAACAAATTATTTTTTAGTATAATATATTCGTGTGTACTCGTGGGAATTACAATATAGTTTGTTGTGATATTATATTTAACACTCTATTATATCTATGATTGACATATACCTATCTTTTGCTGCGAGTTAAATATGTAGTGCGACCAAGTTAAGAAGATTGTCATTTAACATGGGACAAAATTAGTTTATTGCATCAAACTGATCATAGTCTTAATTTGGTCACGCATATAACTAGATATTATTTATATAAATACAGATAGTTGAAATAAACATAACATTTTTAATATTTTTATTATTAGAGCTTCTTCTGCAGTTACAGTATGTTGAATTTAGTGATTAAGTTGTAGGTACGTATGTAAATTGTATAGGTATTCATCACTATTGACTATTCACAATGTTCATATTATGTTATATAATATTATAATTTATAAGTGTTATATTGTTTTATACGTCTTAAAATTACTTGATAAAAATGGTTAATATAAGCTGTAGGTTATTATTTTGCACTTCAATAGTGCTAATCGTATAATAATATGATTATTATTCTTTGATAAATAAAATGAATCACTGTGTAGATATTTGACTCGATTCTGAAGTTAGCTGTTTTTATTTCGGTATTATAAAATATGAAGAGTTAAATAAATTGTTACGTTTAAATTATTTTTAATGTAATAAATATGACTTTGTTTATACATAGCAAAATAATTATATTTAAATATTATTATTATTGATACAACAGAAGTGCATAAAATACGTGGTATATTTCGCAAACGTGTTTATACGATGGTTGATGGAAATATAAATAGGAAAGACGAATTGCAGTGAAAAATTTTACTAACCGCTTAAGCTAAATATTTTTTTTAAAAATTGTTTCCGCTCCACGCATACAGAGTGATTCACTAAATATGCTAACCCCTCTTTTTCATTTAATAATGAATTTATTTGAATTCTAATTAATCGAATTTTTAAATATTATACTTAACGATATTTTAAAAGTTTTAGGATTTCTTGTAGTACTAAAGGCGATATTTATGGCGATGCAAACTTCTGTTTTTCGTATGTGAAAGTGAAACCATTTTAACAATTATTATTTTTATTTTTTGTATGGTTTTATACAAATATAAAATGAACAAAATGAACGAAAAATCCAAAATATTGGATCTAGTGTTTTATTATACTAGAACCATTTTTACAAATTAATAATTTTAAATGTTGATAGATTATTATTTCCATTATCAATTATCATCATGGACCTATAATTCTCAATACACAAAATTAATTAACTCAAAAACTACCCGTTTGAAATTTGATTTCAAAAACATTTTTTTAAAAAATTATCCATTGTTATAATTTACAACAGAAATTTTCTCATTTAAAAATCAGACATTTGTATATTCAAAAAACATTCCTCGCGTAGTACAAAAAATGTCAAGAATTTAAAATTATGATCTTAAAATGTAGGTAATTAAAAAATTCTGAAAATCAGATTTTAAATGACCGCATTATTGAAGAAAAAAAGTGGGTTTGTTTATAGTGAATTATTCTGTATATACATAAATTTGAGGTACGTGTTCAAATACCTATTCATATAAACCTATACAGTATACACTTAACTCAATTGTTCTACTCCCGTAAACATTTTAAATTATAAATTGAAAAAAAAAACACGAAACTATAGCAGTACTATATAGCTAAACTACTGACAGACTGCGTCACATTTATTTTGTCCTCTTTGTCTGTCATTACACGTATATAATATAATAATATTGGTTTATCTGTAGTAAGTGTAAATAAAGCCAATTATAGCTAAAAATATATATTTGGTACATTTTCGTCTTAGTTAATATAATATACATAAATAGAACATGGAAGTATATATCAAAAAAATTATAAACAATAAAAAGTGGCGAAAAATTCGAAAAAATATCGAAGTCGGTACAACTGATCGTGTCACATTCCAGTTATTTATAGGGATTCTGCGCGTAATTTACTTGCAATTATTATTTTGTGTGAAAATGACATGCATAAATTATGTAAGTCAATTTTAATTTGATATTATTTATTTAATTTTAAATAATAAGTACCTGAATGTTTGAATAGGGTATAGAATATAACATGTTGAAACACAAATAAACAAGATCACAAATTTTTCCATGTAACAAAAAATGTATTGATCTTAATGAAGCCACGAAAAAAAAAAAAAATAGGGAAATAATTCTACGTGAAGCCACTGAATAAAGAATAGCTGGTCATCAAGATTTTAATCGATACGACTGAAAAATAGAATGTGTCACTAATAAATGTGCTTGCAATTCAGCAGAAACGTTGTGCAGTTCGAAATGTCATAGTAATTATAGCTGCACCAATAAATAATTTATATTGTTCACCTATTTTATTAATTTCAATTGACCGAACTTTTCATTAAATTAAGTATTAAGACAATCAATTACGAAATAAAACAATAATTATATTGTTTTACTTGAGATTTATTACCATTAACTACTAATCTTGATAAATTATGTCAATAACCGGAAAAAGATGTATATTTGAGCTTAGAACTTGTTTTCTTACAACATTAACCTACATAATTGAATCATTTTGGTACATAAATGACCAGGGAATGACGTCATTCACCAATTTTTGTCATATATATGTGTAGTTTAAAATGCTCGGTTCAGATTAGGTATTTGTTTGCGGTTTGCGGTTTGCGTTTTAATTTTATTTTTTCTAAATACCTGACAAATCAGATCCTAGCTTACAATATTTCGTGATTATTGATAGGCCTGCAAATTCACATTTACTCGGCGTCCGGTATAGAACGTATAATATAAAAATGAAAAAATTCGTGCCTATGTTTTTCTGGTGAGTGGAGATGCGCGGTCGTTGACGGGTCGATCGATAATTTTAATCGATTATTGAGTTTGTTATATTATAATTTACTGGTAGGTACCTACGTATTAACATTATTACAAGGTATATGTTCGCCAGAGTATCATGGGCGGTCGCCAAAACACGGACGATACAACATACTGAAGGATATACAGAGCGTTTAATAGAGACATCAAAGAAGTCTTAACCATTCGTTTCAAACCGTTAATGAATATTATAGTATGGTACATCCGCGCTGTAGTCAACGCATACATACGCGGTGTACTCGGTGCACGATGTCACGAACCTCCCGCATCGTTCTCCGCCTGAAAACGCGGTAGTAATAATCATTGACCATCGTCGTAAATATTATACAATATTATATTAATAATTTTGATGCACGTTTAATACACTGTAACACACATTAATGTCTGTATAGCCGTCGTACAAATGTACAATTATTATCGTGGATTGACCTCATCGTTGAATAACCCCGACGACCGGGCTATAATAATAAATACGTACGTCCTATACTCGTATATTATATTATGATATTGCACACAAGAGGCTACACACAAATGCAATATATATATATACATATATCTTATGATATCTTTATAGTCTTTGTACGTCTATGAGCGTTAAAATATAATGTCGAAGAGCGCCTTACCAGACCCTTCATTGTAATAAACGTTAATGCGTTCCAGCTGCAGTTCGGACGTGCCCTTGTAGAATCCCGTGTAGTCGATTCCGTGCTCTTCGGATATGACTTGCCAGAACTGTAAGAAAAAAACCATACGACCATTAGTATTACGTTTTGACACTTGTTGGTGTATGTTATATTTAGGTAAATATACGTCTTGACGATAAACTTATTAAATCCTGTAAATTTAACGTTGTAATAAAATGTGGTAAAATATAAAATAAATTATAAGTCGCGTATTCACATTAATAGTTATTATATTATATTTACGGCAGTTGTATGATATAGGTACAATCAAAAAACAAATTAAAGGTAAAAGGCATTTTTCTCAAAATAGCGCGTGCAGCAGAAAATTTACGGCATCTTTCCTTAGCGGCTTACCAGGGTTGTACATAAATTCCAATTATAGGTATAATTTAAGGTATTCCAATAATAATATCGCGCTTAATGCATAAAATGTTCGTTACCTCCGTAGTTCATGTATATAGATTATAGATCCAGAACAAATTAACCAGCGAACCAATTATTTTAGGAGAAATCATTTGTGACTATTATAAGTCGGGCCAATTCGATTTTAAAAATATGTTATATTTTTCCATAATGTTCTCTTAAAACACAAAATCTGTTTTTGTGGTTTGTGGTACATACCAAATGTCCAAATACCCAATATAATTTAATATTATGTATAGGCACGAAATTGAATTAGTGCGCTAAAAGTGTAATTTTGTTTCAATGACTTGTAAAATTATATTTTTACAATATCTAGTACCTACCCTCGGTAAAATAAAAAAGCACATGCGTTTACAACACACTATAATATGAGAAGGCTACTATTTTACTATTCTACATTAATGGTTATTTAATATTCGCGCTATGGTTATACTATATTATACGCACCAATGCACACCTGCACATTGTAATGTCTTTTGTGTATAAGACCAAAAACACACGTTTAACGCGTGCGTCACGTCGATTATGTTATAGGAACGACAATAATCGTTTTGGAAATGCGAAATTTGTGAAGTCTGACAATAAATATAGGCGTCGGAGGTAGGACAATTCGTGGTGAAAAACAATTCACACGTGAAATATTTAAAAATCCTATAACTAGGATTTTTTTAACGGCTCGTAGCTAACACAGCTATAATTAAATGATAAAATGACAACATTTTGAGGGCTAAAAATCGCTCTTACCGTATATTATATATTATTATACAGTATATATTGTTATGGAGAAAAGTTTGTAGTTACCTATACCATTTACCGATGACCGCGGAAACCGGTTGCGATTCCCACGGACGACGTCCACCCCCTTCGGAGATGACTTTAAGCACCCGTTAAACGACTTTTTAATAACTCCCGTTTCTGGATGCGTATACCAGCTACAAATATAATATACGAACCGTCGTAGCACGAAGTAATTTCGTGTGATTTCGACGGAATGGATTCGCCGCCGGAGCAGTAATAACGACTAATGCGAGAAACGCGTAAAATTCGTAGGTACCTACACCGTATTTTATTATTGTTGTTGTTGCTAATATATATATATATATATTTTGTTTGCAAATAACAGTCGAGAAATCATTAAGTATAATAATATGCCACGCAAGTGATGAGTGCGTATTTCCGTCGAAAATCGTTTCAAGTACCTACATAGATATGCGCAAACATAGGGTGATTCACTACCTATAGAATGTTCACCTCCATTATCGTATATTATTAACTTTGTAAATTATAATAATGCATTTATATTTTATTCAAACTTTAATTTTCAAAATTCTTAAGTATTCGTTAATGTCATACATTTTCAAAATATTTTATTTTTATACATTAAGGAATAAGGCCAAGGCGTGTCCTGTGGCAATATAATAACTTCCTATTTTCAAATGACAATTTTTGTTATTGTTAATTTTGTTAACAGAAGATATTATAGGTATATCTGAAAATGGCAATGTACCTATTGCAAAATTCTAACAAGCAGTTTCTATGGTTATACATAAAATTCAAAATAGATGTTATATTTTAGTCCATATTAGTACATAATATATTTAGTTCAAACTGATTTAAAAAATCCCATACATTTGTAAAATGTTTATGCATAATTATATATAGGTACACTCAATATAACACGATAGTATTAAAATGAAAATAATTAAACTAAAATTACTAACTATATGATCAGTTCTTTTAGTTCCTTACTAACTTTACAAATGTATTCGTAATTCATAACATAAAAATAACAAAAAATCAAATATCGATGTAATAAAAATGGTAGTGTAAGACATTGACGTTGTGTAATTAATTTTGTATGAAAGAAAGTATGTCTAATAAAATTTAGTATTAACTTAAAATGTAAAATAATAAAATAAAATTGGTCAAAAAAAATAATACTGGAGGCGTTTACGTTTATGTTTATAGGTCAGAAGAATAGTGAGTATCAGTGTATATTCAGTGGAACTTATGTTTTTGTTTTACACGTGAAAAAATCGTACCGGTAGTGGGTTTACAATCGCTTTTATTTTCGCATATAGATATCAACAATCTTGAGCGAAAATCACTAAATTTTAACCTGGCCGTGGTCATAAACATCAGACCGTGATAATATAATAACGTACGATGGCGTCTCCGGGATACGCAGCGTTGACTGCGTGAGTTTACACTATAATTATTATTATTATTATTCCGACGGCGTATAATAAATAAATTAATAAATAAAACACGCGCGTAAATCACCAAATGAGTATATTTATTTATTTATAATTTTCACGCGCGGACTTAACCTATTAATACGGGATTGAGGTTTATTTCAATACTATACGAAGATACTTGCAAAAAATTAAGTTTACAATATACCACAGAAAACTTAAAAACTAAAATGATAAAAAGTAATACCTAATAAATAATTTGTATCATAATTATCTTTAAAATATAATATAGGTAATATAAAAAAAAATTTTATTTTCAAAAATGCAAAATTTGAACGAAAATGGGTGGTAGCTGCTATTCCTGATGGTGGCCATGATCTAGGTGTATCCTGTATTCTTATTACCTTCAAATTTTGTTTCTGATTGTGGCGGAAGGTCTATAGAATATAGATTATCAAAATATAGAAGTCATGTAATACGATGAATGATGAATATAAATAAAAACTAAAAAGTTAGAATTGGATTTTTGTTATAACTTGTAGCAGTGTGTCAGTGTGTGCTACTATATAAGCACGCAATATATTTAAATATTTATCGATAAATCTTCATTTTTAAACATGGAAATTACTGCGGCCAATTTAACAGATCATTCTGTACATATTAATGTAATACATACCTGTCCGACACAGGCCACTATACAATATAGCAGAGGTGTTTCGTGCAGTGTTTTTGACGCGTGCAGTTTCGTGGTATAATTTGTGCGCACATTTTTATAGTTGTTATTCAATTTGTGCGTCGTGTGGAAATTCGACTTCACATGCAAATACACTATTATGCGGGCTAGGGTGATTGTGTGCGACGTACAAGGCACGCGTATAGTATGAGTATTATTATTTGCGGGGAAAAAAACGTAAACGTTTCGGCGGCTTGTAATGATATGATTTTTTTTTTTAACGATCTACCCAAACCCGACTGCCGCCACCGTCGGTTTGACAGAACTGCATTTATTCGTTTACATACACACGATGATGACCTGCGTGCGCTAAACGAGTCTGACATTAACATTAAATATATAAATGTGTATAAAGGTGGTACACGCGGAGACACCTAGCTATATATAGATTATAATATATGCGCTGGTAAACGGAACGGTTATAACGGCTAAATTAATTTATTTTATTTTTTTATGTATTTTTAAAATCATTTTTTTTCTTTTTTTCTTACAACTGTTTTGCGGATATTAGAAGCCGGTTTAAATTATTTACAATTGAAATCAATTACATATATATTTGCAACAATATTTTTGACTTTGTCTGTATAGTAACTATACATACAGAGAAATTCATTAAAAAGTATGTATAGTTGTGCATAATTCAAACAGCTGAAGGTATGACAAATTTTGATAATAATTAATATACATTTTTATATTGATTTTATGCTTGCGAGATCTTTTAACTATAATATTACAATATACATATACTATATAATACACCTATATATAGTCACATAATATAAGCTTGGGTACATATCAATATTAATATTCTATTGTTTCGAAACATTACTAAACTATTTAACTAGGTATGGCACATTTTCTCGCTTTATTTGTATTTCAATTTTAAGGTCTAGTGGCCATATTAATTTATCAATTTATGAGTTATTATTTGAAACCAACCTCGAATGTGCATAACACACTATATACAATATCTACGTATATAATAAACTATTTTGTCAACTCAAAATAATAATAACACATTTAACCCGACCAATATTTTTGTTTATATACATTTTATACATACTAAAGGCACAAACTATAGGTATTTATTATTTACGATCACTTAAAGAAAAGCATTTATAATTATTTATTATACAATATGTTTTTTTATCATTATTATTATTATTTTAGACTTTAGAGAAATATTTTAATACACATATTATAAACAAACCTATTAAGTAGTTTTATACGAAATTGACGAGGCGCCTATGTTTCGTCTAAAGACCATCGTTTGGATTTATTTGATTTTAACAATCTGTTGTAGATTGTAATACCTACTTTAATAGTGGTGGGTATTACATTTTTGGAACGCCTAAAAACTTAAAAATCCATGATATATTGACATATTTACATATATATTACACGCGTCGCCTTTAATATGGCTATATTATACATAAATATATAATAGAGGCCACTGAAACCTGCAGGAAATTTAAAATCATATAATTTTAAGGGATTGGCCGTATAGACCTTGTTTAAGTGGCAAGTGTAGTACCACTAATATCTATATATAAAGTATACGAACTGTTAAATTATCACGTTAGTCATCGGCTACATACGTAGACATACTTAAAAGGTATACATTTTTTGTAAATAGCGTATAATATATATACATTCGGATTAGTTTTTTGCATTAATGATACATGTGGCGACACAGAATAGGTCTGTAAAAAAATAAAATCTGATAAGATTTACACAGTTACAACAGTACGTTGATACATAAATGCGCACTCGGTGAGTGATTTTTTTAAAAAATCTACGATTGCTACAAGTTCAAAACGACGTATATTATACTTACAGGTATAAAAAAAAATGTAAGTATATTTTTACAGTGAATATTATGTACGGGTATACGGAGTAAGTATCGTGACACGATAAGAGTGTATAATATTTATTTCTACGTCCATTTTTCACTATGCCAGTCGCGCGAATATACAGACATTCTTCCTATCACGGTTTCTATTTAATATATCATAATACGTAATACACATATGTGTTGTATATATCTACCTCCTAATTGTTTTCCATCGGCCGCAGAGTGCTAATAAATTAAAAAAAAATTTATTTCCACTCCTGTGAGAATTTAAAATATTTACATTACATGTTTTTTTTTTATTATTATTATTATTTTACGAGTTTGACCACGGGAATACGAAATTTTGCGTATACTGCAACAGCGATGATAACACGCGCTAATCACTCGACTGTTGCAATATCATAATCTCACCAAGGGAATAACAAATCAATAATATTCAATAAAACACGCGCACAATTTAATATAATATAATTTATATATACTGTATAGTGTATAGTATTGATAAAATGCAATAGTCCAGGGCAGGAATTTAATTGTATCCTCCACGTACGTGTAGGTGTGCATATCCTGTGTAAGTTTTGATAATATTATCTGATGCGCGTAGATATAAACGAGAGCTGGAAATGCATACGCAGTATCGTTTGTGTAAAGTATATAATATATAAATATGATACGGTTTGTCGGTCTGCATCACTTCAGTGTAACGGATTAGAACCGAAGCGTGTACAATTATAAAATTGTTTTTAAAAAGAACGCTCGTCGACTTATTATTTTTTTAATAACAGCGAATGTATATATTAAAGTAACCGGACCGTCGACGCAACATCGGTGACGCGCGAAAAATTAAAAATTCAAACTGCAAAGACTGCAGCAGAATAGGTAATAAAAAAAAACTGAAAAAAAATCCTAACGCGTTTAGGTAAACAGCGTGTTCGTTGTACACGACTCCATAATTTACCAGGTATTATATTATGTTACGTATACACTCGACACTCGACAGCAGTATATTCGCTATACGTGTAGTGTGTACATATATTATATTATTACCTACATCCGAGGATAAGATCGGGTTTTGGACGCGACGAGATGGAAAACGTACGTGTATAATAAGCGCCTGGTTACTGTAAATCGTACGGTTTAAATTGTTTTTTTTCTAAATGCTGTACTGCGGTAAACGATGTAGCACCGAACGTGCGCGTGGGAGGCTATAAAAAAATGACCGTACCAATACGTAACGTATAATAATGTACAGTATAATAATCATTAATCAGCTGCAAAGTCACAGAGAGTATACATAATATTATATTATAGTCTGATACTGCAGGGATATATACTATATAGTCTAAATAGTATACATAGTACCTATATTATATAAATCATGTTAATTTCTTGAACTCGATCAATAAAAAATTGAAACAAGTTTTTATCATCATATTAAGTAGGTACCGTAAAATTACCGATATTTTAATAAGCATTTGAAATCTATGTAATATAATATCGTCCCATAAAAAAAAATATTATTTTATGTGTAGATAAATTAATATATAAATTTTTGTAAATCATTTAAATTACGATGACTTATACTTATATAATATTGGATAATAATTAATTATTCTCAGACATTTTAGTTCATATTAATTACCACACACTTGTGAACCCAAATAATGAAAATACTCGCTATAGGATAGATTTTAGTATTTCAACTAAAGTTAGAAGTTAAAAAATGTAATAACAATCATTTATAGATCAACATTGGCCATAACGATATAGTTTTCGTATAATATATGATCTAGCGTTGAAGTCTGCAAGAGTAAAAATAAGAAAAAAATAAAACATATAAAACAAATAATTTTAAATACATATAGATAATATTTTAAGGTTAAAAGACTACGATTGAAAAAAATAATAGTAGTTCGAACTAAATGATTTTAAAATGATATGTTAATTTTATTACAATTTACAACTTAATGAATTATTAATAGGTATATAATGACTTATATAGAACAGACCGAAGTTTATCAAATATTTAAACATAATCGTTAATGTAATTTGTAATTAATTAAAAATAATAACTCTAATAATTTGTATTTATTATGCTATAATTTTATGTATATTGCAGAATGCTGATAACTATTTCTATTTCATATGTACTCGACCATTTCCTACTCGTGGTCTCTAAAATATAATATTTTAACTAATTGAGCGACGCATTATTTACGATCAATCTAAAACCAATTTCTACGTCGGATCGATTAAACTTGATATTGTATTATGTATAATAATAATACATTATACTTAAACGTTATATCTGGCGTCAAAGAAACAGCCCCTGATGTCGCGGCGGCGTTTAAAGTGTACGATAACATACGCTACTATATCTAATATCTCTATAATAATATTACGCGTTAAAAACATGTGCAGTGTAACAATTATTATTAGGAGGAGGTATACGTGCGTGCTGCGTGTGGCGGCGGAAGTGTCTCTTGGTCCTTTTTAAGATGTAAAAATAAAATAATTGGCAGCGGCGACGACGAGTCACATAATTATATCTATTCCGTAAAGGTTCTATACGCGCTCACGTTCCAGAGGAAAGACCAAAAATAAACATTCCAGGGGACTCGTCTGGAACGCTGTCAGGAAAGACTTTTCGTGTGTGTGTTTGTGTGCACGCAATGTTTATTTCGGTCCTTTTGACGCACTCCAGACCGACCTGAAGGTCTGACGACGGATTTGTGTGTGTATAATGTTATTAAAAAGTACACTTATACGTCGTCGCACTCGAAAACTGTCGGTCGATTTATCTTTTCGACGCATACGGACGGTGTTTTTTCTCTAAATTCTACTTAAGTCTCAATAATAGTCATTCGCCAACACGCAGTTACCGTCCAGCACGACGAGGTGTTATTTATACAATAATGTTGCACGAGCTACGGTAAAAATCTGCCATCGGTTGAAATAAACTATGTTCTACGTCCCCGTGATAGATGCATTTTTTGTTGTGTTGTATATAGTATATAGACATATATAGCGTATACCATACGAATAGTGAAGATATCTTTAATCGTCATGGTATATACCTACGTATACGATAGAATTCCAGAAATAACTCACACACCGGATTGAACGCAACATTTCTCAAGACCCGGGAATCCGAACTCCGCGGACTTGATCGTCAGAAAATGTAGATTAAATTAAATTTTTAAAACAAACAAACGAATCCGAAAAAAAACAAATTAAAAAATATACAAATATAAATAAAAACAAAATGGATAGCTACCTATGCATAATTGTAAACGATTTTAAAGTAAATACTACGTAACTATAGCCTTTATAGTCGGAGTTGAATTAGTGTCTATATAACACGCTAAAGATCTATGTTGCAGCGCGTAGTTTTAGTTGATTTACTGCGATATACCGCGCGAAACGTTAATAATACAAAACTGCAGCGTGTATAACGACTCTTCGCCTTTCGGTCCGGAACGATTTCTGATCTGATTTTTAGATTAGATCTTTCCGATCTGGGTACAGTGTACACTGCGTGCGGTACATGTGATTATAATATAAATTATAATAATAATATATACACTCGGCTGAGAATCCCGAGAAAGTAGATATATAATATACGATAATTACGGTCGTTGTACTCGTCCGAGTCTTCGAGTGTATACTGTATAGACGTGCATTTATTATTTATAGTACATGCACTTTTTATGTTTATAATAAATCTACGAATCTCTAACAAATAAGTTTTGAGCTCGAGACGTTTAGAACTATCTTAGTAAAAAGTTTTAACCATATAAGATATAATATAACATAACGTTTTTAAACTTTTATTTTGTATTTTCTTTACATTTTTAAACTTTTATATAATTGTTCGACTTATTGGCGAATTTAGTATATTTCCGTAATTCTAAAACATTGTAGTGTATATAAATATGTTTTACGATCATAGATTAGATAAGATACCTAATTAGGATTTATTTAATTATTTTCGTATATAATTATTACTATAGGCGAGTTATTTTTTTCTGTATCATTATGCGTAAAATATCTACTAATTTTCCACTGTTAATTATAATTTGTAAATTGAGTTTTCTCCGCACGAACACATAATAAATAAAAACCCGAATTTTAATTAAATTTTTTTTTAAATAATTAATATTTTATGGAAATTCGTTTTAAAATTCTAAAAATGTTAATTTTTAATTATTTTGAACTTGCAATTAGTATTTTAGTCTATATTTGACGTAAAAAATCGTTAAAATTTTAAATGTGATAAATACCATTTTTAAATTTCGATATATTATTTTAAATTCAAATTGTTGTTGTTTGTGTGCATCGTCATATTTTGTACCTACGCAAAAGTCGTCGTCGCCATCACAATGGAATTAAAGTTGTATATGCTCGCGTTTTAATCGTAATAAAATTAGGATATAATGATGATGAAAAAATAATAATGTACACTGAAATGAATAATGACACGACATGATGTACATTGTACAATACGAATATTACAATTTACAGCAAATCACGGTGTAATCGCTGGCTAGGTATATTATAATATTATTAGGTTATGCATTAATATAATGCCGCGTTGGCGCGTCGCAGTATCTATATACACAATCAGAATATTCGAATCCAAACGTGACAATATTATAATATACGTACCTATCGCGCGCGTCTCGTTCTCGAGCGCATAATATGTGACTATGTGAATAATATATGAACTGTATGATGTTACTTACATATTATATAAGAGAGTTATCATAATATGATGACAATATAATGTTTTATAGGAAAAATAATTACATAGGTAATAAAAGATTGCAATCGATTATTGTACACCGTGACAAAGATGAGTGTTTGCTGCACGCGATAATCATCATATGTGTCCTGTGGCGATACAAACTAACAATTTTTTTTTATCAAACAAGATACGTATTTTAATGAAAATTATTTTTGTGAAAAAGTTGATGTATATAAATAAAAATTCAAATAAAAAGTTTCTGTTAGTCATTTATGGTTGTACTCAAAAAGTTTTAACAAATTATCATAATAGTCCATGTCTTTCCATTTATAATTTTTATTATCACTTGGACCTATTATCATTAATATCTAGTTACATAAAATTAAATAACTCAAAAACTACTCGATCAAATCTAAATTTATAGACATAACATTCGAAAAAAAATCATTTGGTTATAACAATAAGCACTAAAAAAGGTTGACCCACATTAGAAGAAAAACAATTGTATCCATATAGTTCTTAAATATACATAGAGAATGTAAATAAATGCATAATTAAAAAAAATTATCCGAACGGGGGTGAGCATGTCTAGCGGATTACCTGATAATATAATAACTATATTTAAGTATTATATAGAAAAAGGAGAGACATAGAAAAATGCTAGGAACACAGTACGGCCCAATAGTTTATAATATTATTATGTATATGGTGTATAGATATACCAGCTATAATACAGCTATAATACACATGCACGTGGTGCAGCGTACATACTATACGTTTTATAATAAAACCGCGGACGTCGTGCAACACTATAAACAGCATCAATTGTATAGGCATGTATATGGTTTTTTTTAAATTAAAAAAAAATGAATTTTGTTTTTTTTTTGCTTTTAACGAGTATATACTCGTTTTGGACCACGCCGGGGCGGGCGACGTATGTAACAATAATAAAAATCTAGGCATATACCTACACGCGCACATTCACCATCATACTTATACTATGTGTATATGTATTTATATATATATATATATAAATATGTAGGTATGTGTGAGTGCTATAATAATGAAGACGGCGACGACAACGTACGTCATAATATTAATATCATCGTGAAATACGTGCGCAGAACGTTGAACTTATCTTCTCGCCGGCGATGCGTTCACGGAGTATAGGTACAGCAGGTACCTTATACCTGTAGATTTTATGTGGGTACTTATATTATATATATATACACCATATATTTACGTGTAGTATTATAATGCGTGTACTGAGTTTGCTCCGATCGGAGACTATTGTGCTCGATATAATATAAAATAATATAATATATTATATGGGAGCGTGGCATTGTTAAAATAATATTCTACCGATTTGTCAGGGTCTTTTCGTCCTGCACTGCTGCTGCTGCTGTAGCTTCTTCAACAGCACCATCGTGCATACAATGACGATATTATATATACAGCGTGCGTGTGTGAAACTCCGCCGCAGCCGTAGACAAAATAATAATAATAATAATGATAACATATATATATATATCGATTTTTATATATATACTCGTATATTGTATGCATCACATAACGGTACAAACGCGAAAATGCAATTTTTTATTATTATTTTTTTTTTTAGTTTTGTCGTCGCAAAGAATATATTAAAATATACATTATTTTAAACCATTCTGAAAACGGGGTCGGTTGAATAATGTATAATATATGATATTTATTTATTGGTATAGTCCGGCAAGTCTGGAAAGAATAACAAATATTATATGCACTCGCTGCAAACACAATGGGCGGACGCCCGCTGCACCCGCAAAGACGACCGCTATGACGCTGATGCTGCACCGCGAAACGCGGTTGTAATGTTACCCATGTAATAATAACGATATAATATATTAGAGACGATGCCGGGGACCGGTTTTCGTTTGAATTCCGGAAATCCAGATCGCGCGTGTCCGAAAAGGTACAATTATCCCCAGCGAACTTGTATTACTTTTCCCGTCGCCCTATATAATATTATAAATTATAATAATATAATAATATGTATGTATGTATTTATGCTGCAGCGTCTTCACGTAGTTATTTTACAACGTATATATTATATATTTAAGAATAAAATGTATATATCATATTATTCAAGCGCGTGCGGTATGTATATTATATATATATTGTACAGATTTCTGCTGCGGTCGTCGATAAAAAATTACGTTTGTATACACGTGCGTCACACCACGACGATCTGTCGGAAATATATTAAAATAATAATATAATAATATGTATGTGTAATAATAATTTCAGAGAGAATAAAAACAAAAAACTCGACTCTCCCCGAACACGACGACGCTGATGCAAACCATATTAATATATTATAATATACCTATTACACTTCAAGTACAATTTCGATCGAATTTTCACACAAAACCAAACCGCGTCGGATCACGACTACGATGCCGTTTGTTGCATCTACATAGATTGTGTTATAAATTATTATGATCGATAGGGCTCGAACTTTGTTGCATTGTTTTGGTTATTGGATATACCTTTTGCTAGGTAAGCTATAAATTCATTCACGACTTAATCGGATGAAATATCAAATGGCTTTAAATGCATATTTTGCATATTACTTATATTATATTTAAACGTTTTTTTATTATAACTTCACATATTATAGTTGTACGTGTATTTTCTACTCATCGGCGATTGTTTGTTGTAGGTACTTATAAAAATTCGCGAGCTATAATTGTAAATGATAATAATTTATATGAATATTAAAGTGATGCGTGTGCGGACGCTATAATATAAATATTAGCTGACGAACCGTCGTGGCGCCGTCGTTATCTGTCTTACATTTATTTATATTATTTACAAAGTGCATATATATATTATTACATGGACTACCCATGTACACAGTGTAACGATACAATGTTTCGTTTGTTGTACAGACAAGGCACACAAAGGTCGTGGTTTTGTGTACACTGACCGTTTCGAACGATCATGGGATAGGCGATCATAATTTATTATGCATTTGTATATCAAACACAAGGAGTGGAAACATATATGATCAAATATAAAATATATACTGCAGCAGGAATGTCGTCTTATCGCGTTTAATATGTATATAGTGACCAACGGCGATAGATTCTGGCAGACCGTGTTTAATAAATCGAAATACCTAAAACCGTAATATTATACACATAAAATTATAATAAGAATGAGCTTATTATAACATCGTTTAAAAACGAATTAAGCCGCCGTCGCCGCTTATTTAGTCTTATCAATGTGGTGATTATTAATTTATTAAAATATTATTTTATCTACGAGTAGCTAGGCGATTTGAGAGTCATTAAATGTATGACCATTATTTGTACACTGCATTATGTACTAAATAAAGATTAAGTTTGAATAAAATCTTATGCACAAATAAGTGGAGCTTAAAATTCCCCAGCAATTATAAAAACTCAAATTAAACGTTTTACAAATTCATACAAATTTAAATATATCAAAAATATTCAAATATATTTTGGCACTCAAATCTCGAAATTTTAAAGCAAATCGATTCGGGCGACAAATGTTCATATAATATTTAAATAAGCTGTGAATTATGGCATAATAATGCGTTTAATTTGCTTATTGTGTAACGAAGCTTTTTTTAAAAAAAGTTTGAATTTAATTGTTTTGAAATTTATTTTACATTTTTTATCTTTTATGTCATTTGTTCCTTTTTGTATTGCATTTTATACTGAATTTTTAAGTTTTATATAGTGCATTCAATGCACAGTCTTAATTATAGCCTATAGGTATGTTAATGATTATTATTGTGAGATGAACAACATTTTCCCAACATTTCATAGGAGCCATTTCTTTTGATGATTTCAACACGACGACACGCTAAACCGGTAAATCATCGTTGAAACCGGATATTTTATTGCGAGGAAATGTTGTGGATATTAGGAGGAATATTTATTTGACAAACTGTCTATTTGAAAATATGTGTCGACTAAAACATACCTAGTCATCGAAAAAAAAAGTTTACTTGAACGTAAAAAAAAATGTATTGCATACAATACAATATATATGTACTCTTTCGACAAGGAATATTATATATTTTGTCCGAACGATCAAAAATTTGTGATATTTACGAAGAAGTAAGTAATACCTACTTCTAAAGAGTCGCTGAACCGTCAAATTAAAATATACATTTATTTATTTACTAAAATGAAACGCCAATGTTTTAAATTTCAGTTTTTCAAAACCAAAAACTAATAATACACAGAAAACCCGAAAAAGTACACCATTTAAATCCTATACAATTTTTCTTATATTATGTTTAATTAAAAAGGTAAAATATTAATACATAGCATCAACATAGGAATAAAACGGCTATTTCGATTAGCTTATAATTAAATTTCAACAACCCTATTTACAACACGATGATAATTTTAAACAGTATGTGTATCCATTTAAGTATTGACATTCATTATTTCGAAGAGTTTGAAAATATTATTTTTACATAATTTGATATAAATACAGAAAAAAAATGTTAAAATGTATTATTTAATTGAATGACAACATACATTTTTAATTTCATGTCCGGAGCAGAATATTTTTAGAGAATTTTGATATATAAAATCGAATTTTGAACGAATAATTAATTAATTGAAAGTATTTAATATTTAAATGAGCAAAGTAATTGAAAATTGTATCTTATTTTTTCAAAAACTTTGTTTTACAATGGCATTAAATTATAAATAGGCAAAAAAAATATTTTCAATAAAGATAAACTTTTCAAAATAATGAGCGTAGATACTTAGGTGTATGTGTATCACTGTATATTATACCTGTGTACAAGGACGATGACGATAGTAATAAACGTTTAAGACTTACTTTGGCGCCGATCTGGTTTCCGCATTGTCCGGCTTGCAAGTGCACGATTTCCCTCATGTTGATCAAATTTTCTGTTCAAGTTTACAAAGTTATTTGCAAAGAGTAAAGACTGCGTGTGTGTTCGCTGCTGGCTGCTACTGTTAACTTCCTTTGGACTTCCGACGAGACGAGGAGTGCACCGAAGAATGGAGCCCTCGGATCGCAACACACTACTTCGTCGGCCGGGCGCTTAGACGGTTTCCCCTACCACCGAATGCGCGCGCGGCCCATACTCCGTGGTAACACTATATATTTTTTTTGTATTTACAATGTATACATATTATATATAGTACATATATATGTGTATATATATATATTATAATGATAATAGAAATTGCTCGTCGAAAAGAATATATAAGGCGAACCCATCCCTCCTCACCCATCAACGTATATACATATTATATGTCTACTACAGTGGTGCACGTGGCTTCTCGTCCGCTTGATTTGCATAGGAAAGTACACACGTGCATACTGCAGTAACGATTTAAGGCTATGCAATTAATGCCATAATATACATATTATTATATATTAAATATATATAGGTACTTTAGACGTTTTCAAACGATATCGACTGATAAAGTTTATTTTTTTTTTATTATTCGTGATAACACGTCATGTAATTACATATTATCGGAAAAGTAAATAGTACAATACGATAATCCACCGACACAAAGGTCAAACTATAATACTTCATTTTCTCCATTACTGACATACAAATTGCTATACGTGTCTAATGATTATCGCAGTGTTTTTCGGACCGGAAAGGTGAAACACGCAAAGTAGGCAAGTGTCTGTACGTTGGGCTAGAAGACTTGGATGATGGAATAGGATTTTGAGATTAGGGAAATTATAGTTATTTTTTTACAAAGCACTATCCATTGGCTATCATGGTCATCGTATGTGGGTTTATAGGTACTTCTTGACACTTTTTGTGGGTAAATCAGGCGTAAAAAATACATTTTTGTGATCCATTCTTCTTCTAGTGCTAATGTAATGGAGAAAAATAAATGAGAGACCAAATGCTATTATTTGGCACTGAAGTCTCCCATCGGTAGTTATAATACATTATACGCGGTTTTGAGTGAGAGCCGTTATCACCGAATTATTACAGGAATAAATAATATGTATACAAGACACGTCACCCGCCACAACCTCCTTGGTGGATTTCGTCGGCTATAACATGATGTGTACCTACATCACCATAACAATATATAGAAACTGCAGCAGCAGCTGTGTTAGCTGCAGAGACGACAAGGCGTTCCTATGCACCGTGTGAATAAACTTACGAAAATAAATAACCAAACTGCCTCAGGTTTTGATTTCATTGTTCACTGGAACGTGAAACGTGCGTCATCGACTATAAGAAATATTATTATAATATAAATAGGTACCGCGAACCGCAGCGCGTGTGTACGACTTTTCTAAAGTATAATCAGCCATCGACTACGCCGATCGAAGAAACACTAACAATGACGGCCAGCGTTAAATGAGAATACGTAATGCTTATAAAGCTTTAAATGAGAAATGACTGTAATTCGCGAGTCGTTAAAATTTGTCTTTTTCGGTACAATTGTTCAATACAACGATCGCACACGCATCGTTATACCCCGTGGTATATTATATATATAAGCACAAAATGGGTATTATACCCATTACCCGCTGTTGTACGGTTCGCATACTATGATAAGTAATAACACAAAAATCGTGCGAGAAAACATCAGCCTGGAAGTTCCGTTGGTGGACGGGGAAGATCTACAACGGGGATCTACGGTCATGTATATCATAACAGAATAATAACACTAATACTAAATATATCACATAGTGTGTAGGTATAGTGCGTTTGAAGACTTGGCCCCGAGTTTGGACGTGCGGTCGTGGTATCCTGAAGGCTGTGGCTGGAAAAAAAAATATTTGTTGCGCAGTGATACAGAACGTTGTTATATATTGTGACCGGATGATTAATGTACATATTATATATATATGTGTAGAATGAGAGGGAGATTTAATATGAAAACAGAAATTGTCAACAAAACGAGGAAACCGTCATCATAGCAGGGTCATTCGACCAAATTATATCCTGTTTCGGGAGTAAAAAAACGATGTCGAGTTTATACAAAAACTATTGAATAGATAGGTATATACTTAGGTACTTTATCTATATACAATATATATATATATATATTATGTACGTGGGTGAACGCATACCCGCGTATAAAAATATATATAATCGTCGCACTACTTATCCAGTCGACCGCACCGATAACTGTAAGGGAAACATCGACTTTCTAGTTTTCTGATGTCGACGATTTATATAATTGGAATACATTTTTATTATCATTATTATTATTAAGCATAGTTATCTGTCTGTTTAATAAACTACAGAAGACAATTAAAAAATGACCCGATGATATTTTTCTTTCTACCACTAATAAAAATACGGCACATTATATCATGCGACGGTGTCATTTTAGTAATAATAATAATAATAATTGTCTTACCCGTATAGAGTTACGTTGACGTTGCGCTGCTGCAGCAGCTGTGTATTATTGTTCAAATGCACCGTACATTGAAAATTGAGTAATTTAACAGTAATGCACAGTCAAGTTATTAAAAAATAACTGACTAATCGAGATTTCAAATCAACCACTGAATAAAGGAAATGTTTGTATTATATATTTAAATATTAACGAAACTAGGAAAATTTAAAAATTGAATCGCTTTTGGCGCGATAGCCTTTGCATTTAATTATTTTAGATGGTTTTTATTTTATTTGTCACATTTTAGAAGTAGGATTTATTCAAAAGTTGATAAACATACTACTACAAAATTCTGCACTCCATATTTTTTTATAATCGATTAATAACCAACCCAAATATAAATATTTATTTGACAATGTGCATGTTTTTGTATAGAGAACATCATGTCATTTTTTATTATATTATAGTTTCACAGCCCTAGAGGTATATTTAACATTATCATTTGTAACGACCTCGCTGCCTGGCTGAGATCGTTATGAGTTTATGATGATTGTGATTATAAAAATGGACTAAAAGTGTTGCGCCGGTGGGTTCAAATTAAAATCATAGTACGAATGATGTCACTTTATCAGCAACTGCAGATAGCCACTTAACATCATCGAGTGTGACAACAAATAAAACGTAATTTCAATGGGAATTTCATGTGGACCATGACCAACCTAAAGGCAATATGTGCATATCAAAAAATTGACAAGAAATACAACTTAATGGTCGATCCGGTCTTACGCGTAGAATAAATGATGGCACCGGTTCGCAAAACGTGGTTCTATACCAGATATTATGTATAGTTACCTATACTATATTATAATACTATTCGGACATGCACGTGTTATATCGTTTTACTTTTATTATACATGCAGAGGACACGTCAGCGTTATTCGGTTACCGCACACGATACACCTTCACGTTGTAATATAAAATATCGTCATTATTATATTGTTTATCCGGACACATTGCACAGCCAATGACATTATATTATTGGAAGGAAGACCCAGCTATGTCGGAGCAGACGACCAGGGGGATACGCGTGACGACAGGATGTGGAGAAAAAAAATTGCGGTAACCAGAGTTCGTAAATGCACTGTACTGCAATATTGTCAATATTGTTACTTTTAACGCGTCCACATAACATAAATACTATATTCTTAAACCTACTATATTATAGTGTACACATCATGTACTCGTATATATAATAAGTTATTATGTCCTTGGTTGTTTCTATATCAAAACTTTATAGTTTTTCCATTGTCCACGATGATATATATGATATATATAATATATGTCCAATATTATAGTTGTTTAATTGTCAATAAACATTTATAAAGTTTTAAATTTAAAATAAATATAATAGGTAATATTGTATTTTTATATACAAAAAATTTTTTTTCAAAATTAGAACTTCGAACGAAGAACCTTGAATTACATATCATTATTGTATCTGGACTTACAAATTATCAACATAAGTCAAAAAAGTTTAAAAAAAAAAGACGAAAATGATTTATCAATATAAAATTGGCGGAATTAAACATTTGTTTCAATTTGCATAATTGTTTAATAATACAAAAATAAACTAAGAAAACCAATGCAGCCAATAAGATGCTTAAATGCATCAATCTATTCAGTGGGTACCTATAATATGACACGTAATGCGAAATAGTGATGAATAGTACAGTATACTTTTATTATAATATAGAGGCGTACGTATCCGGTGCAGTCGGTGCACAAACCATTCACGGATTTATCAAAATAAAAGATATTATTTTTCACACGTACTAATAATTGTTATCGGGTCCACGTTAAACCGTTTATTACGACAAGGCAACGTTTGAAAGTCCATTTTCGGCGACTCGCGCCATCGAACTATAGCCCAGAATACAAATCATCAAGCGACTCAAGCGATCCATCCGCCACAGTCCGGAACCGTTTCTTCGTCTTCCGTTATTGTTAACGCGCGCGATAGGAATTATTATTATTTTAGATCACTGCTGCAACACGTTCTAAAACAGCGAACACGCACTTCAAAATGTTATTTAGTGTTTCAGAAATTTTAAACACCATTTTAATTTTAAGCTCGTCGAATTCAACAGCAGAAGAAAAACACCGATTATTAAATTGTTATAAAACAATTCAATAATTATGGATTGTTATTGCAGTAAAACCAGATTGAAAACTGATATGAATTCTGCTACCGGTAGGGAGACAAAAGGCGACATTTGTTCGGGCTACAAGTTTTTGAGGTAACCAACTGATGATGAGAAAATTTAACGTGTAGGTACATCAAAGAAGTCTGAAAATCAGACATAATAATAATAAACTAATAACGATTAAAAAAAATACACTTACGTAGAATAAATACTTGACTTATACGTTTTAAACTATTTAAAAATAATTGTTTGAGTTTTATTTAATATTGAGAAATAAGAAAACCAACCGATAATTAAGTACCAATTTTTAAAAACAAAAAAGATATTGGTAGACACTAGGTAATGACTAATGAGAAACAAAACGACCGCCAATTGTTATCGTGGTATGCTCTGGAAGAATATGATTTTCATTAATAAAAATATTTCGGGCTCATTTTCTATAATTAATTTAGTTTAATTAATCTGGGTTCAATAATTTAGAGTTTAGAGTGTTTAGACATTACATTTTTAATACCCAAAAAATAAAAACAGTATTCACAAATCACAATATGACCTACTCGCTCAAGTTAACCTAATAAGCTATCATCAGTGCTATGTTGTTGCCGGTCCAAAATTACGATTACCATTTTTTAAAAACTTTTTGATAACATTTACACCAGGAGCCCTTCCGAAACAGATTTCCAAAAACTTTTGAAGTATGTGATTAAGTACTTACGAAAAAATGCAAACGAACGGCGGAAAGAATGAAAGTAAAATAAATGTTTGTACGGTTTGTAACAGACGTCGATCATTCATGCTCATGGTAACAGATCTTTTCAGAATTGTTTTTCGAACGCAATACACCTAATTTATCATTGATTTCAAATACACAGATACCCGCCCCACTGCCCCACTAAACTGAACGCGTGTTATTATACATATTATCACATTCCTACGTGTTTGTACCTGTATTATACCTACATCACACATTACACGCATACCTATATAAATGACCATGCATCTTTATTTCTACACAAGTTATTTTAATTGGCATTATTTATGTACTGCCTATACTCTATAGGTTATAAGGTTAAAAGTTATAACCGTATTATTGTGTTAGATATATAGTTATGCCATTACATAATTGGTAATCGGTATGTTTAACTAGTATCCGTAATCATAATAATTGTACGTCAATTATATTGAGCGTATACAGTAAGTCTGCAGTAGTCCCCAAACAACGACCCGCAAACCAAATCTGGCCCGCCGGCAAGTTTTTACTGGTCCGCTTTAACTGCGACGAATAATTTAAAAATTAACTATTCATATTATCTTGAATAATTTTTTAAGAAGAATACATATTAAAGTGTTATACATTCAATATTAAACAAAACTGGGTACAATAGGTACATTTCTTTAAGGAGATTGGAAGCGATGATTTTCTGTCTTTATCTAACACACGTCAGTACGTCACACACGCAACATAAAATTATAAACATGTTCTATTTCCAACGTTCCGATTGCTATAATGAAACGATAAGAATTCTGAATACAGATTTGAATTCGTCATAAAATCTACTTTCCCACATTTTTGATTTTATCCTCTCAAAATCCGAAAAACGTTATATTAAAAAAGAGTAATTAAAAAATTGACATATTTCAATTTTTGGTGTAGTAAAAATCGAAAAAATCAAAAATGTGGGAAAGGCGATCTCAAAAGACTTGATGAAGAATTCAAATCTGTGTTCAGAATTCTTTTCGCTTCATTATATCAATCAGTGCATTGGAAATAGAACACGTCTATAATCCTACGTTGCGTGTGTGTTAGACAAAGACAAAAAATCATAGCTTCCAATCCCCAGTCCTAAAAAAATGCACTAGATGTCTAGATAGATACCTATATACACTAAATTTAATGCTACAATAATCATCAAAAACTTGCACTTATTTATTATACCTATTCATTAAATTTATATTTTCTATATAACCAAAAAGTATAATAGTGTAAATGCGATTACTGTAATTATACTATGTTTTGCAAGGGACCACAGTTTTTAATATTTGTAACTTGTATGTCCTTTGGGCTTTGAGTAAAAAAATTTGAGATCCCTGCAGTAAATTATCAGGATATAATCGACCAAGCTGTATGCACCACCGCAGTCAAAATATATCAATTGCAGGGCGTGTGCTTACAAGGGGAGATCCTGAGAGTTTCTCCCTTGACTTTTTTGTCAATTGATTACTCATAATTTATTGTTAAAATAAAAATTCATGTACATTATCGCACGGTCAAAAATTTTAAATAATTCTTTATTGAATTATCATTATCGTTATTTATCAGTTCCTAGTGTTCCTACACATATCAATATCGGTTATTTACTCAATGATTGACACATTGAAAATATCAATATATTATAATACATGACTTTTAATAAAAACATTAAATATGTCTTTACGACTACATATGTATATGTTATAAAACATAAAAATATAACACTATTTATTTAATTATATATATTTTTTAAAGAATATTATTAAATAAAATTTCAAGTTTGTAAAGATATTTAATAGTATTAAATTAATACAAATTATTTATTATAATTTAAATCAATTATTAATAATCTATATATAAATCTATAATTTATGCAGTATTGGCTAACGCCATACACATATACAAAAGAATATTAAGTACCAATGTTTTATAGTTATATGTTGTATAGGTATATACAAAATACATTTATAACCACTTCCAAAATTGCTCCTTAGATCAGCAGCTGATCAATTATATTGCATAATCAAATTTTCCATTTAAAAAATGGAAATATAAATTTTAAGTAAATGAAAAATTGAGATCATTAATAATATAATAATAATGATAATGGAAATTATCATAAATAATAAATAATTCAAAAGAATTAAAATATACAAGATGCTAGCCATCATTAAATCAAATAAATTAATTCATGTATGAAAAAGGTATAGTTTATTAAATTTAAAAATATAAAAATTATATCATGGAATCTAAGTACAATATTGAAACAAATTTATAAATAGTCAATTATATAATAAAAATGGAATTACATTTTAAAGACAAATAAAAGAAATAGTTTAAATACAGAAGCAATTCAATACAATGCTTATTAACATATTTAAGATAAATAAACATCTATTTTAAAGACTGGAAATAATATAAACTTATTATTAATAATTCTAAATGAAATCAAATTCAGTTTAATAGAATGGACAACAAATACTTAAAAAATGTTGACTACCTCTTAAGAATGTTTTTGTTCACTATAATAGATACATTAAATTACTAACAAATTTATGCTCTAGATACATTCAGAACATAATTATAAATTTAGCAATCCATTACAAACATTCTAGCGATTAAACATTTAATTAATTGTTAAGTATTCTTTTTAATTAGTTTTTATTGTTGGAATACAAATAAGTAATTTTTTTAATTAGGATGAAAATAACAAACAACATGTCTATATAAGAAATTTAATTTTTGACAATATGCTTATTTTTATTATTTTTGGCACTACATTTTACAATAAATGTTTAGCAAAATTAATAAAAATAAATATAACTAACCAAACCAAATACCCTATATGTCCATCACCATCTATATAATACCAAATAATTGATGTAACACAGAATAAATTAAATTTATTCTGTGGATGTAGTAAAAATATGGGGTAGGTTCAGATAGATAATAATTAACAGGTCTTATGTACTTAAATAACTTTTAAAATAAGCCATTAGTTTAAAGGTATTGTAGTATTGTATAATTAACCAATAATAATAATAATAATAATAATAATAATAATAATAATAAATAAATAAATAAAAATCAAACAACAAATACAGATACACAAAGAAGAAATTGATCAATGTATTGATTGGTAACACATTATTAAAATTATTTGGATGAATGATCAATTACAAGAATTATTATCAGCATATTTGACAATCAATTAAAAATTAACTTACACAATACTAGCATGATTCCACTTTTATTTTTTCTAACTGGTCTTCCATTTGTTTGATGACTGCTAATTCCTTAGCTTCTTTTTTTATGTTCCTAGCTTCAAACTCAAGTCTATAAAATTAAAAAAATATTAAATCAATAAAAAAATAATTGTATACTACCTTAATATTAAAGTATATAGTTTTAAAACAAACATAATATTACACAGACAAGTCATAATCTACAATGTCTTCAATAAATTAAAAAAAAAAAATTACTACTCTTATTAGGTATTAGTTACTCTTAGTTATTAAATAAAATTGTATAAATAATTATAATTTAATACACTGACTTAAAACTACATAAAATAATTATTGATACTCATTAATTTAACACATTAAAAATTAATTTTATTCCAATTATTTTTGAGGTATAAAACAGGCTACATAAATTGACAAATTAATTATAACATATTGTTAAGACATTGTCATACCCTTGATTTATGAGGTATAATTAACACTTGTCTTACTATTGCTAAAAAAAAAATATAATATTATTTTATTTTATTTTTCAAGTATGATTTTACAATTTGATCGTAAAGATTAAAAATCAAATCAAGTTTTTTTTAAAGACTATAGTTTGTAGAAAATAACTGTTGAGCTTAATTAAATAAAATTACAGCTACAGTGACATAGATACACCTACATAAGAGCGCCCCAGGGAAAAATATTTTTTTTTGTCCCTAAAATAATAGAAATTATACTTTTTGCCACTAGGTCAGTGCTATAAACCCTCAAAAAAATGTTATGCCCGTAATTTTTTTTTTTATATTTATATTATCAAGTTTGCTAATTTTGTTTCAGTTTTAATATAATATATTTAATATCCAAAATATAACTGATTTAATATTGTACAGTCATACAATTTAGCATAAGTTTTTTATCAAATTTAAAGTATATGTAGTAACTTTAATAACTCTAAAAATTTTTAAGCCAACATACCTGACATACAAAGAAATGTGATTTTTAATTTTTTTATGCTTTAACATGGTTCAATATCTTATTACATAAATATAAAAAATTAAAAAATGCAAAAAAACAGGTAATTTTCTTAAAAACATTTAAACTTTAATTATATCATACAAGGTGATTCTTTTAAAAGTTAACTAATTTCATTTAAAAGTCTAAACATTTTTAAATTTTAAGTCATTACATAAAAACATTAATTACTTTTTTAAATTACAATATGCATTTTAGATTTTATATTCTGTAGCAAAATATTGTTTGCAAATTTCAATTCATGAAGATTTTCGTAGTTAATTAGTTATTATTTTACAAGTATTTAAATTTAAAATGAAAAGTAGTGAATAAACATTTTGATGGGTTCTTTATGCCATTCTGCACTACCTACTCTAATACTTTTACTAATCATAAAATTTTATTTTTTGTTTATTATTAAAATTTTCAGATAAATATTTGTATCAACATATGAAATTAAAAATATTTACTATCATTTAAAAAGTAAAAATTTAAAAAATGATATAATAACAATAAAAAAATATAATAATTTTATAATGACTTTAAATTTAAGAAATTAAAATTATATATATATATTATAATATATACTTACAATGACATTTAAACTACCTAATTACATTAATGTTTATTTTTACAAGAATCACCTTGTATTTCAAAAACACATATCAAACAAAACCAAAAATGATTATGAACCCTAAAAAAATAAAACTGAACAGTTGCCAACCAGACTCATTTTTTATGCTTTAAAAAAAATTAAAACACAGAAACACAAAATAAAATCTTGTTAACATAGTTTCTCATTTTTCAATCAAAAAACTTGTTCTGAATACAACTTTCAACAAATACAGCATACAAAAATTAAAAATCCCATATGTTATTAATGTTATTGTACTCTACTAAAGACGAAGATTATTAGAACTTTTAGCATACCACAATATCACCTCTATACAGACAATGAAAGACAACTTTAATAATTGTGAAATATCTTTATCTTATAATATAAAATATGCTAATACTATAAAACGTTAGCATTTAATATTTTAATATTTTGTTTTACACTTAAAACTATAAAAATATTGTGATACTATTAAATATTATTATTTTTACCTATTAATAATAATGCGCTCAACAATTTTTTCTGTTGTCATGTTATTTTCTGAATCAACTATCACAAATTTATTCATCAATTTAGGAAGCGCATATGGGTCTTCACCGTTAACATCCATTTTCACAGGTGTTTTCCCATGGCATACAACATCAACATGAAAATGTTTCATTAAATCTGCTGTTACACTGTATGGTGCTCCAATAACAACTTCAGATACATACTGAAAAATTAATAGTAAAATGATAGACTGTTTTAATAAATCGTTGAGTAGAAATATTACTTTGCAGGCTAGAACACTCAAGACTCGTTCATGTAAATTCATAATTGGGTAATTCAAGCCTTTGTATTGGTTAACCACTGGATCAGTGTGCAAACCAACAATAAGAAAATTACCATGCTGATGGGCTTTTTCTAAAAAATCTAAATGACCAACATGAAATATGTCAAAAGCACCAGCAACATATACTACTCTATCAGTAGGCTGAAATGTATAACAATGATAAATTAGTACTTCTTGCTCTTGGTACATAAATTTTAATCATAAATTTCTATTACCTTAGGTTCTATGCCTTCACTGAATTGAATAATTTTTTTTGTAGTAGGTAAAAATTGTGAACAACCGGTCCATGGACTTCTGGCAGCTTTGTCCTGACCCATTACTGAAGAATGCTCTTTTTCCACTTCATATTCTTTATCACCTTTGTAGAAATGTTGTCTTGTCATTAGCAACATACGACTAACTACATCTGTAGTTGAAATTCCTTCAGTTCGTTTTACTTCTCTAGAAAAGTAAATTTATTTAATAATAGTTATAGTATTCAATCATCATATTATATCTATATCAAATCACATATCATAAATAAATACTATTTATTTGGCATACTTGTATCTATTCGCTTTTTTAACAAGATGATATGTGTCAACTCCATCTGCTGTAACTGTAATATCATCTACAAAACATATACATAAATAAATTAAAAATTATGTATTTAGAATAAAATAAAATATTTACCTCCATGAACACAAAAATCACAATTATGTTGATCCAAAGTTTCAAGATTTGTAACATAAGGAGCGCCTTCTACTACCTCATCAACCCATTTAATCGCTTTCACCATTTTAGACCTGAAAATAATTTAACAATACATGAATAATTTATTTTGAAAGATATATAACATTATAAAATATTAATTTTAAGGCAATATTTATAATATTTAATCAATTAAAACACATAATGGTATCTAATTAAAATAATACCATCTCTATCATGGTATGTAATATCTGTTTTTATTTCATTGTTATTTTTTAGACATAACATATTCATTTTTATTTTTTTAATACATTGGTTATGCTCTTGCTTTTTAGAATATTTAATGTTATATCCAACCCAATCTAATAATGATTAATAAAAAAATTAAATAACTTATATAATTTATTGCAATCTACAATTATAAATTATAATTGAAATAAATATAATAATTTAATTAATTTCAATGTTTTATACAAGTGATAAAGAAATAAATTTATTTTTGTTGTAAACTAAGTATATGATTGATTAATTTATGATAAATAAGACATTTTAATATTTATACTTGTATAGGCTAATTGAGGTTTTAGTCCAAATTATAAATACTTGTTATAAATTTCTAATAAAACAATCTGCTAAAATTTTTATAATAATTAGTATGTATTGAATAAATTTCTTTAATGAATTTAATATATCAGGGACTGAAATTTGTATGACATTTCTACACCTTCTTCAGTCTAGACACTAATGATTTTATGACATTACAGTTTTCTACAATGACTCATTATTTATTCAAACAAAAATATCAAATGGTTAAAAACAGATTAAGTTACTAATAATCATTAAAATATCTTTTTATTTAGTAATTACACTAGATATAAAAACTACCAGTGGCGACTCATGCTATAATGTATAAGATCATGTTGACTACCCAAAAAAATTGAATGAAAAAATTATTATACTTCTATAATCAATTATAATTTATTATTATGCACAGTATGTATCTAATACAAACATATGAAACTAATAAAAATATAATAACTTGACAGAGTGAAATTTTAGGCAATACAATTTTTAAATCAATACAACCTACCTAATTGGCAATTATCACTTTTACAAATTAATTTATTTATTTATAGTAATATTTGGGATTAACTCTTTATACAATTAGAAATGTGAAAGGAATATGTAATTTACTTAACACATAATAACACAAGAATAATAAATAACATAATATAAAATTAAAATAATAATAATAATAAAAATTAGATGATAAAATATAAATGCATATTAAATTATTTGCAGAATTATGATAAGAAAATGCTACCTTACAACTGATTATTACATAAAATAATAATTTTCCATTAATTTACTTGACTTAAATCTAAAAGTATCACGAGGTATATCAAAAAAAAAATCTTTGATGGTGGAGGTGGTGGTTGATTTGAGCTAAAAAGTAATTACATGACATAATAGATACATGATTGATTAGTGATTAATTACCTCTCTTGTTCTGTGAAAACAGGTGGACCTTTATGCTTGGCTATTTCGTCATCGGTGTGTATGCCTACGACCAGATAATGTCCCAACGCTTTGGCTTGTCGCAACGAGTTTGCATGACCAAAGTGCACCATGTCGAAACTGTGTGACGAACGGAAAACCAGAAACAATATCATTAATAACATTAATATGATCACTTCTACAAAACAATAAAAGACACGACCAAAGTGTACTCACCATCCATCGCACCAAACCCTCACGGGTTTATTTTCCACTTGTTCACTCATCTTCTCAAGTACGAACACCCAACGCTGCACAACCGAACGGAGACGTAGACCTGACTACGCTAACTATGAACTGCAACGTGAATGCCGCGTATTAACTGCGACGCCTTGCGTCGACGTGTCTCGCTGTTTTATGAGCGCGTTGGAATGTTATCGACGGCAACGAATGTTGCAACGGTAATACCGGATTCCGTGTGCACAGCACAGAACGATAATTTATTCGTTCACCGCTCCACCGTAACTCGTAAGTAACTACTTACTACTAACTCGTAAACGACGAGTGCCAAATCGATGCAAAATACGACGAATTCCAATGCGGCAATGCTATCAATAATGTTCTAATTTCATTGCGATTTGTACGATTTTGAAACGCTTATCACAAAACAGTGTTCAGCCAAAGTTCAAAATGATAACGCGATCAAACCTCCGTATTCCGTAATCACGCCGCCGCCCGGTATTTTCTTTTATCGTCATAGATAAAAGAAGATTTTTTTCCTCTCTTTATTTGAAATTAACGATTTGTACCTACTATTTGCATAATAAGACGAATAATATGACATTTACAGAAATCGGTGGGCTTGGTCCACTCAAGTCCCAATTGCCTCACTAAAAGCAAATTAAAAGTAATTGAAAATACCTAATATGTACTTTTTAATATTTTTGATTTTCTTGCAGTATAAACTATAAATATTATCCAAAATATCCATAAAAAGCAGGTAGGTACTAGAAATGTATTATATATTCCGAAGTAAATTAGTAAATATTTGTTTTTAAATAGTTAATTTATAAGAACAACCTTGGTCCTTGATGGGATATTGTTCCATGATGTTTTTAGATCTTTGATAATTAAATTTTGTAACATTATCTATAAACTATATAAATATAATATAATAGTAATTCAAAGTTTTTTTATAACATTTACATTTCAAGAGTAATATACCCATAATTAGTATAATTCAAAATAATCAGGGAAAACAAAAAAAAAATAAGAAAAAATGGGATTTATTTTACACAAAACCAATTTTTGACACAATTGATTTTTTTTTTTTAGTGGGTACTCGTCCAATATGGCAATATGCCATCTACCTACCGCACGTTTGATGGTTTAGTATCTACCGTAAACATTGTATTATTTAAATAATATTTTATATTGTTTTTTACGTAGATATGGAATGAAATATTTGACACCATTCTTTTATACATTGTTTTCAAAATATTACCTTTTTAATCACGTTTTCGACTATTTTTTAGAACTTCTTTCAACTCACCACCATAAATTGTATAAAAGCATTTTTCTGGACATCATTATTCATTAGTCTTTTCAAGTTACATAATAATATTATATAGAAATTTAACATTTAACACTTATAATTTTTGTAGGTTTTTGACCTAGAAAATGTTGTTTTTTGTTTACCTAATTAATTCTAAAAGAAAGTTTGTTTTATTTAAAAAATATGTTATATGATACCTATTATAGTTATTAAAAATAAACCTACTCTTTTTAAACAGAACAGGAAACGATATGAAATAATTAAAATTCATGATTTTATATTATAGCTGTCATTTCATCGCGCGTTTTAAAAAACTATCAAATATTTAATTTTTTTATTGGATACCCGATGGCATAAATACATTATGATATACACCAATACACCAATCGGCAATCTTCTTTTAGTTGTTGCCTTGTTGGTTATTGCTGTAATGCTGTTATTTGGCAATAGCGGAAAAGCACCATTAACTTTTATTTTTTATTTTTCGGTTTTGAGTCTTGATTCTTGACACAATATTTTCAGTATGATTCACAGTTTGGTGAATAACTCTTTGATTTTTAAGTGTACTTTATGCTATATGATTTAAATTCCTGTGTTTAAGGCAAAAGGCAATGGAATATTATGTCCATACTGATAGTATTTGATATTTCTATAATTTACTAAAAGCGTTTCAGCGTTTGTCAATAATTTTGTCCTAGAATGAAAAATCGACGTTCAGTTTTGTTGAAATGATTACAAGACAATTATAGACAAACCAAATATCCACACTTCCCTGTAATCAATTTCCATAATTCCATCAATTATTTTCTGCAGATGTTTCATTTTCATCTTTTGGAGTATAATCTTATACGACATGAATTAACAATAAAAATGGTTATAACTGATATTGGTAACAATGGGATGATATTTTAAAACACATCTACTTAATATCGTAAAAGGTACCCGAAACTGTAAAAGCGTAACACACACGTCATATACAAAATCCAGTATTCCACTCAATATTCCAGTCGTGTCGATGACTGAAGTCTTTAAAGTATTATCGTGTATTATAATAGTATAATAATTATGTAAATATTGGTTATCGGTTATCGGCACATCACACGTTCGCTTATAAAAACAATTGATTGTAGATAATATACTAGTCATTTGTCGTCTTTTCGATAGATTACACATTGGAACGGTTCCTAATCCTAGTAGGCACGGTTGCCAGTTTGGCCAAGGGACGATAGCCCTACCCTAGAGAGTAGACTCTGCCACTTAGGTTAGGTGAATTCTAAGCTCTAGCATCTCTGTTTTCGGCAGCCGATAAAATATGATACACACATATTATAGTATTCGACTCTCCCTCCCCCCTTCCCCGGTAACATATCCTGGATCGGCGCATGATTTTGACAACTTAATTTTTTAAAAAAAATTGTGTTTATTTATTGTCAATATCAGCATGGTCAGCTCAATACATTTCTTCATATTCCGTGACATTTTAAAGTCGACTCCACTACAATAATTTTTACAAAATTTGTAAAAAAAATTGTTTAAACTTCTTTTTTAATTTGATTAAAAATTTTCTTTTTCAAACTTGATACTAAAATATACCTATAACTTATAAGTACATTTAAGTACATTAAAAAAAATTATCTTTATTAAAACATTAATTACTTTTTCATTGTACTTAAAACTATTTTAATCATAATGTGAAATCATTAAGAATACCTTAATTAGAATATGTACCTAGTAATGTAGTTTTATTGATTATTAATACTTTTTATAATCAATGGTAGTAGGTATAACAATGTCTAACAAGGTTAGACCTAGTTGTATTTAATATAACTTATTATACAGCATACACGATACACCTATACCAGCTATTATTTTATTTTTGTACCTGTAACAATATGAGTAATAAGTACTATACGTCTATACATGTATAATATAATGCCATAACACATTTGATTGGATTTTTTTTACATAATAGCCAATAGGGGTTTCAACTGTTACTAATATTTTTTTTATACGAGTTATACCAGAATTATACTATTTTAAATTTTTACTAATTAATACTATTCTAAAGTATATAGACTCAGCTATTTCATCTCAACTAAAACTCCACTCCCCATTTTATTAGTCTTAAATTTTTATGAAACCATAAGTTCAGAATTTTGTGACTTTAATCTATTTATAAAGATATACATCTATAACTATAAATGGAATAGGTTGTGTATTACAAAATCTATGTAAAATGTAGGCTAATGACCTCAGTTATCAAAGCCTTTAGTCTTTAAAAAAAAAAAGATAAACATATATTTAATAAATCAGACAGATATTTTGTTTTACTTAATGAATTGTATGATAAATTGTCTATGTTTTAATAAGGTAATGGAATATATACAAATTAAAACCACAGAAGACTAATAATAAAATATTGAGCTTTATTATGTTTTTCCTAAAGTAATATTAAACAAAACTTAAAATAACTTGAACAGCCATATATAAAGTTGTTGCGTATCCAGCAAACCAAGATAATCCTCTTGCTGGTTGTGGTAAGACGATTACAGTATAAACTATTGTATGAATTATTCTACTTGCTACAAACAATCTTATTAAGTTAGTAGCAATATATACATTTGGACTGGTTAATAAGTAACCAAAACATGCAACTATAAAGAAAGGAATATTTTCCAAATCGTTGAGATGAGCCCTGAAAAATTATTTGAATTCAAACATAAATATATATTTAAAATATTACATAACATATTATATAATAAATAATAATATACCTCCTGACTCTTTCAACATCGGGATCATCAAACTTCACTTTTGATTTTGAATTCATCTTTGCATCTTCAGGGTTAGCAAATACCTATCAAATAAAATAATTAGTAATTATTATTCGTAGTTACATTAAACTATTAATGCCTATTTTAAATATTTTAATCAAATGATATCTACAAAAATAAATAAATAATATATATATTTTTTTATTTACACATCACTACAAATTTATTTAATAAATAAAGAATAGGACTATTGTCTATTTGATATCTAATTAATATAAAATGAACACTTTTTGTTCATGTTTATTTAGTTATAAAATCCATTTATTGTTTTGTTTATGTTTAAAAACACATTGGATGAATTAAAAAATACAAATATTTATGAATCTAAATCTGTTTTAGGTATCATAAAAAGAAACTTTTAAAAACCTTAAAAACAACTTGAAATAAAATTGTTTTATAAACAAGTAGCAAGTAACATAATAAATATAATGGTCAAACTTTAGTAGTATTTTGAAATATATCTACAAGAATGTAGTCCGTAGTTAAAAATGTTTACTTTTCTTTTTGTACATTGCAACAATAATAGTCATTATAATTCCATAGTCCATAATACATGTAATTATGTAAATATTACAACTATCATTTTAAGCGTCCACTTATGACTATGTCCACTAAATAAAACTTAAATTAATTCTAAATTATAATGGTAACTATTGAAGGTGCGAGATATAATAATAACTAAAAATGTTTTTTTAGTATGTTTCTAAATTATATTTTGTATAATTATATATATAATAATCTATACATTCAACACTATTTACTATCCATTTTCTAATGAAAACAAAACTATATAATTTTTACATTTAATTATTATTTTACCCAATATTTTGCAAACTAATATATCAAAATTTGAATAGGTACCTATTTATTGTGAAAAAATAGAGTTAATGTTTTTAAATAAATATTTAATAATATATTTTAAGTGTGTACATACTATAAATCTATAAAAATTATTTGCATTTCATTATTTTTGATAGATTACTTCCAAATATTCAATATGCTTAGGTAATCAAAGTACATATTATTGTAATATATATTTTTAAATTATATTAAACAAGGTTAAAACAAAGGTTTTTTAAACAAGTTCACACAATGATAGATCAAGTAACTTATATTGATAAAATATAATAATTACAGTAAATATACTTTTCTATTACTTAGGTATAAACTATACCATTGATTAAATATACAATATATTTACAGTATATTTAATCAATGACTATACCTATAACGATATAATGCATTATGTATTGATGTGTCTAAACAAAATTGTACATATTTTAGCCTTTAGGTATTATTGGTATTAACATATAGTGTAACTGGTATAAATGTCCACTAAGAATATTATATTATAATGGTAGGTTTATTTAATTATTTTATAGTAATAACTAATATTGTTGTGAAAATATAAACAATTGATGAGCTACTTTGATTAAAAATAATGAACACTCGTTGTATTGTTATAGCTTATAACCTTAAACACCCATCATCTATTGAATGTACTAGGTATGTAATATAGTATGGTTTATTATTTACATAATATTATTTCAATTACCATTTTCGCAAACCGTTGTTTGGCCGTCAGTGGGGCCATCGCGAGTACTTTCAGTACTAATACGGCCGTGTAGAACACGTACGTTCTGAACAGACCTTCGTCGATTTCCAATGAAATCGCCATAGTGTATAGTGTGTACGGTCGTGAGAGGAAATAAACAGAAAATGTGAACAACTCACAGACGACTATTGACTAACGTATGAAACTAGGATCTGACTCTGAGTACCGACTGCAGACTGACGAACGTTAGCGGTTAGCCGTTTTTCGTTAGTAGTTGGTTGGTTTATGGTTAGTCGTTAATTCATTATGTAGTCATTTCTGGTTTCGAGTGTTTGGATCGCGGCAGTGCGGCACACAAACATAGTAATATGATAATAATAGTATGTTATTATTATTCTTGCTCCATGACCCCCACCTACGCAGACGCGACGCTGTCGACCAATACGCGTTCGACTATTCGAGTACGTACTACGTTACTACGTATTTTTTTGTGTACTCGTGTGTGGTGTGTCGAGTGTGTCGGCTCTGTCGTCGTCGTGTTTTCGTGCAATCGTCTCTTACCGGACGGCGGACGGACACGGTCACACGGAATCGATCAATCGCACGTTATTTTACCTACGTAATACACTGGTTAATTACGTTGTAGACTTGTAGTTTGTACCCAACGAGCGAGATATTCCGAGATAAATGATAAATGTATGTTTTATCTTCATCATACTTACCAGTTTCCAAAGAATATAGTTCTGTGGTTGAAATCGCAACGAGACTATGAGATCCAAAACTTATGTGGAAAAAACGAAATAATCAACTTTTCACTAGAATAGTTTAAAAAACTTAAGAAGACTACGAAACATATTCTTTATTTTTAAATCATAGTTTTATACCCACAACAAATCATATTTTTGATTACTTCGCCCATATAATATAAACTACTCATAGGAATTAGGAATTAACGATGTTTTAAAAGAAATGTATTTGATGTACTGTTCATTAATCATTATACTTAGAATTTAGATGACGAAAACTTATATAGACAAAGGTAATTAAGATTATCATATTTTAACATATTATTAGGGGTTAATTAATAATATAACATATTTCGAAAACTAATTTTATTCAGATTTTTACTGTTTAGTTTCTATCAATCGTTAATCGTCATAGGACACAATATGACAATGTCTATCTACTTAGAATCAGATGCGGATTCAGGGGGGGAAGGCTAGAGGCCTCAGCCCCCTCCCCCAGACCTCTTCAACATTCTTGTTACTTACAACAAATATTTTAAATTATGTAATAATTTAATAATTATAATTGATTATATAATATCTATTTTGGGAACCATTGGGAATGTTATTGCCGTTATTGGAATGAAAATAGATAAAATAAAAATAAAAATAAACAACATAAATATCATTATAATGTATATTATATGGCTCAGAAGTAATTTTTTAGGAAGTCCCCCAAAATTCAACTCTGGATCTACCACTGCTTAGAATACGGACAAATAATTTGGTTCTTATTATATTTAAACTAAATATTTTTTTTTCCAAATATGAATTTAATGATGTAATTTAGGTACATATAATATTTATTTTTTTTTTGTTATAGTATTTTTATATAATTTTATTATTATTTCTCAGAATAGATAGTGTAGAAGTAAGCCACGCGCTCGTGGATACAGACGTACAATATGAAAATAATTATAAAACTATGTCGATTTTGGTCTGGCACTCTGGCCGTTCATATTTTTTATTTTATTTAATTTTTAAAAGGACGCTACTCGAAAGCGTTATTTCCGTCTTCAAACGTATAGCCTAGAAAATTGAACGTTCTGAAGAATTTATTTAACTTCTGAAACTCCTTTATTTTATTATATTTATAAACCTTTATTACAATGAATTTAATTTACCTATCATAAAATTTAAATGTAAGAATATTATTTAGTGAGCCTCATACGTTTTAATTTTAACTTTACTGTTAAAACGAGTTATGACTTATGGACATTTTAAAATTTTAAAATCTTACATTGTGATTCGAACAGACCAAACAATAATTAATACATCGATACTATAAAAAATACTACATATAATCAAGTATCAACTAATAAAAAAGAGCATTAAAAAATGATCATATTTATTCATTATCAATAGGTATCTATTTACCTATTTAACTATGTATAATATACATGTATTTACCTAAATAAATATCAACAATAAATAATTAAATATTGGCGAGGATCACAGATGTCCGAAGACATAATCAAAGATTAAACAAAAATATGTAATATTACATTATTAACATCGGCCAATGGGCATCTTATTAATACTGTCTCGATGTTCAGCAATTTAAAAAAAAATAACTATCTAAACTTTGTACCTACAACCTAGCTTATATATTTTGTATATATTATAAGTTATAACGTATAAAAAAAATTAATAATAGAAATTTTCATTTTTGCTATTAAAATGTTTATTATACAATTATACGTGTATCTTCCTACGGCCTATATTTATACATATATTATGTGTATATTGTGAACATGAAAGAATGTATGAAATATTTAGTATAAAAATAAAAAATTTTGAGTCGTGGGGGTATATCGTAAATAGTGGCTTTACAAAGATGTTTATGTACTATTTTTTTTTTCTACAGAGAACTTTTTGACTATTTAATTGACACCAATGGTACCTAATTGGTACCTACCCAATTTTAAGTATTTATTTTATTAAATATAGGTGCATTTGAAAGATTATTTTATATGTTTTTGACATTTTAGATAAATGCATGGAAAAAAACCGGGAGACTATCTCATCTATTGCATTATAATATAAGTTCCGAGTGCACCTTATCATTATAGAAAGTCATTAAAATGGGTGAGTTAAAGTTGAATTTAATAATAAATCTAATCTAAATTCTATTTTCTATAGCGGTTTTATTTATACCGCTTAGTAATAATACTATTTATATTTTAAGACAAAAAATGATTATGAATGGATAATGGATATATAGTTTTTCAATCTACCTATATTTTTAAAATAATACAAAGTAACTTTGTACCTACGATCTAGCCGATCTAGGTACTTATATTTAGTATAAATTACGCCATACGAAGTATAATAATAAAAATAATAGTATTTTTATTAACCTAATCTAATAGTCAGAACATATTTTAGTAAATTAATAAAAGAGACCTAACCTATATAGCTTTATAACGTCATTACATAATGGAATATTATATTCTGATATACCCAATAGAAATAACAAAACATATAATATTATTAATAACAGGTATTTAATATTTATCTTTTTATTGTTATTATTTATATTTTATTATGTGAGTAAGACGAGTAAGTATATTTAATTTAAATGGAATTTTCTGTTAATTATTTAAAGGGTAAAGCGTATATTTACTTATAAGTTATAATTCATCATTATAATGTATAAAGATGGTAATATAAATTATAATAAATGGTAGGTATATTATATAACTTATAGGCTATAGTCAAGGTTATACCAAGGTTTTAATACTTAAAACTAATACCACTTATTCAAACATTTAATGAAAACTACAAATATTCATGCACATATTAAATAATAATAATTTTGCATTACTATTTTATATTATAATATTTTAGTATATATAGTAAGCATATATAAAGCATAATGATGTCATAATATAAAATATAAAAAATATGTGGGGAAGTACCGCTTTGCTGTACATTAGGTCACTAGTGTCTAGCTGTAATGAATATATTAAATTTTAATCCTATGATATATTGATATTGATAAATCATGGCAGAATAGTACAAAAACGATTCTGAGCGAAGACAATCTTCATTATAGTCAGCATTTATCACTAAGTTTAAAATTTTTTTTTTCTATTAATCAAGAAAAATACTGGAAAATTTTTACTTTTAATTTCTCGAAGTACCAACTATAAAAAATTGAAGCATTTTTGCTGCCTATAATGTGATGAAACACACAAAACACACAAACATCATTTTAAAATCAATACACACATCGTCCTGCTCAAAATTTTAAAAGTATAATTTGATAAATACAATTTTATAACAATGTATTTATGTACATTTCTAAGTGGTATTCTGTAAGAGAAAGGTTTTTATACGTTTTTCCAACAACCATGATGCGTGGTGGTTAGACTGTATATAGTATATTATAATTATAAATATTAATATTAAATTCTAAGTCTCATAAAATAGGTAATGATGAAATAACGCAAACTACATGGATTTTGATGATAATGCAAAAATTCTGAAACGTACAATTCGTACAATTGTGTGCATTATACATTTTTATTTAAATTAATTTACTCCACTTAATTCGGATTCATAACTAGTTTCTATGTAATTTGGAATTTTGGAATACGCAATTAAACGTTGCAATTGCACCAGGATCTTGTAGTTTTTATTCATGATTATATTATAACTATTTATAACTTAATAACTTATAATGTGTACTCGTAAATATGCATAATATGTGTATTACAATAAATTAAAAATTCTGCTATATAGTCAATAGTAACAATAAAATATATTTTATTAATTTACTACGTAAACATGTTTAATTTCTATTTATTAGGAATATAGTATATGTAAAACGTAGTATGATTCGTCATTATAATGAGGAATGAGGATGAATATATATATAGGCAAGTCATAAGTTTATAACCATGTTTAAACCAATACGGCTAATTAAATATTAAATTAAATCTGTACTCGCACGATGTTTATTGTTTATTGGTTAACGCATACAAATGAATCAACATTTTGCATGGGTATAGGTATAATATTATAATTGACATTATTATTATTTTTGCATTCTGACATTCGATTACGCATCTTCATGATGTATATAAGTATGTATATGCGTAAAATATGTATTGTGTAGTTACATTATTCAATAAAAGCTAAAGCATTTAGCAAGATTTTTAGATTTATATTAATATATGTTTTCAAATATAATATCGTAACAATTTAATTCGCTAAAATTGAATTAGCAATCATAACACAAGATTTTATTTAGGAAAGCTTATGAATTTATTATGTTTCCCTATAATAAGACCAGCGATATTTTATATACAAATATTGAAATATGTATCAATTTTATAAATATTTTGCATTATTTTATTCTATTTAGTTTTTGTTTACCTTACATACATACTTACAGGAATGAATATGGAAGTATTTTAGAGGGGGGATCAACCGTTCCATAATTATTTTATTTATTTTTTAATTTGTTTCTTTTTTGTTTTAATATATGGTTGTGTAAATTAATTTGTTCATTATTTTTTATTTGTGGATCTTAAAACTCTCCAAGTTCAACTCTTCATTTTGATACAAATAATAATTTTTCATGTCTACTTCACTGTCTGTATACAGTATACAAATACTGAAATACATGAATACATGATACAAAATAATATATAAAGTAATAATAGTTGATTATAGTGATTAGTGATTACAATACGACAAGGCCCTGCGTATATTTCATGGCAACATACAAACGAAAAATAATCATTATAAAATTGCTATAGTCATTCATATTCATACAGCTAACTAGGAAATAGTCATAAATAATAATTATTTATCATATAGTCGTTGATTTACGTTATAGTTATAATTCAGAGTGGTAAAAAAAAGTAGTTTTTACTTCTCAGTACAACAATAAATTTACCTTTATACCTACTTTACGGAAAAACTTGCCAAAAATTAAGTAATTAAAGTTGAATGATATATTGCTACCTGAATAAGATTTTTCTATACTCGTTTATAATAATAATAAAAAAATCATTAAAATTTGCCTATTTTATGAGTCGTTCACGTTTTCCCTATTATGTCGTTTTTGATCGTTGGAAATGATTTTGTAGTATTCACCTAACTATAGAAATTGCCTGCATTTTTTCCCTGTGATACATAGTCGGTTCCTATAACCTTATAACACTTAAGTCAACACTTCTTTATAACTTCTTTGTAAGTTGTAACTGTATGTGTATTAATATATTAATTTTGCCGTTATATTTCAACAAATCTTCTAAAGCCGAATATGAACATAATATCACTATTACAGATATTATAATTTATAGGACAGACGAATTGCGGGAAAATTATGATTAACAAAACATCCAATATAAAATAAGATTAGTATGCTTAGAATATCACATACCCATTATATTTTCAAAATAATACTATAAACTGTTTTGAATGTGTACCATAATAATTCAATGATAATTTAAAATACAATACATTCACAAATATTATGCTAAATATTACATAATAGGTATATACATTAATTAAAATTTAAAATATTAAATACATTATTTATGAGCGTAACAAACAATAAAGCCTAACGTCTAGTAGTGTCTACCTATGTTATGTATATTTGTATTTTATTATTTTTTTCAATAATAAGGTTAATACAATAAGATTAAATAAATTATCTACATTTTAAAAATGCTGCAGAAGACTTGGGAAAACGTTGTGGTTTTATTATTATTTAATAATTATATTTAGAAAGTTTAAAAATTGATTTTACCTTTTACAAATTATTATCCAAGATTTTACATAGCTCCTTGGTATAAATATATTAGTGGGTGGACATAACAGTTTACATTAGGTATCATTGTATTAAAAGCAATGGTAACAATAAAAATTAAATTAAAAAATAACAATCTTTAAATTTATGATAGTTGATGACAAAATATATTAGTGAATAATGGTAATAGTGATAACTGAAATTTAATATTACATAGGTATTATAAGTTATAGATCCGCGTTTATGAATCATTCATAAATTATGATGATATCTTCCACATTTTGAGAAAAATGCAGAATTTTGAAGCGTTCTATGCGTGTTCTCTTTAAAAATAATAGTAGGGGTACGTTACTATTTCTGAAAAATTATTTGGGTATTCCGTTCCTCTGCGTCCCCTCAAGTCAAGCACTGAAGTTAGGTTAATTTAACCCAATGGTACTGCAGTACTGCACTATTGCAGTATTGCACCATTGTCATAAAAAGTATTGGTTGGTTTGGAACTCAGAATATTGATAATTGAAGTAAAAAACCAAAATTATATACAACTGCGTTATCTAGTGGTAAAAAGTTTATTGTTAGTCGTAAGTAAAGAGCCAAGAATATATCTATCTCTTATAATATAGGGCATAGGCTCTCTAGTCGTAAGCACTGACTGCGTAGTGTACATGCTGTGAAATTAAATGATACACAAAGATGGCGTTGCTGTTATCTTTCGAATGTTGTTGACTGAAAACAATGTTGAAATAGTCGACAATTTTGACTCGAAACAATCGAAACATTCGAAACCCATAATTATTAATTTTATAATAACTTATAATATAATTATTGCAATTTGCAATTTTGTATTAATAAAATATACAAAATATTTAGTATAAATTAGATTAAAAACATATAATTATAAATGAGAGTATTGATAGTAAATATTAATATTATCAACTATAATATTTTTATAATAGTTAAAATTAACATTATACTATGAAAAACATATTAGAAATCGTATAGTTATAACTATTTAATAAATACATTTTTTCCTCGAAAAGAATTTATTTATAATCTATACAGTATTACAGTGGTGCCGAACTCGGACTTTTTTTGTGAAGCGAAATTTTTGTCCCAACCACCCATCCATCCATAATTTATATGATAAACTCATTAATAGAAGTGACATATGGGTTCGGCGTCACTACAAACTCTGATACATTTTGAGGTCCTTTGTATAATACATCTTGTTTTTAAATATCTTTCATATAAATTCAACTATACTCGTATCAAAAATGAGCCTCTGAAACATATTGTATAGAACCTAATCTTTGGATGATAGTTTGTTTTAATATTTTGTTTATTATTATTCTATTGCATTTGTCATTATTTCTGTTTAATTGTTATCTTGAATGTACTATATTATTATTTACATTGTTACTTATACTGCTTACTCTAATGCTTTGTATGATTGTATCTAAAGGGGAAACCCATATATTTTGTAATAAATAATGAATAAATAAATAATAATATAATAATATCATCATCAAAATTTAAAAATTGGTAATTTAAATAAAATTACAATTAATACGTTTTATATAGTAATAAGATAAGATCCAAATATTCAATTAAACAATAGGTTTGAATTGGTGCGAATCTCTTGTTATAGTCATATGAGCAAATTTGAAATAAATCCTATTATCTTTAAACATTTTTATAGCATAACTTCAAGTTCACATTTAAGTAAGTATACACATTGTATCAACGAATCCTAATTCAGAACGTACAAATACATTGTAATTTGTAGTACAGTAGTAGTATAGAAATAGCAGAATATTTTCTGTGTTTTTAACAAAATATTATTACATTTTTTATAATAAACAATAAACCCAAACATCTTATAAAACTTATCTATTTAATTTAAGCTCATATAGTTAATTTTAAATGATCAAACATATTAAAAATAAATATTCAAATATTTTATTCACAAAATCAATTCGATTCATTATTATTTTTATAAATAATTGTATTTTTGGAGTGAATAAAAGAAATAATTTGGCATTTAATAATGTTTAGATAGACAATAGCCAATAGGTATTAGAAATATACCATAGGAAAGATGAATCTAAATGATTCTGCAATAATTGAGAATCTGCAAGTGTATTGTTTATGAATTGGATTGGACAATAAAACTTAACATTATCTGCATAAAATAAAATAATTATAAGATTTTTAAATTGTGGAGGCAAAACACTAGGAACATTACTACAGTAGACGGAAAATTAAAACTCCCCAGATGAGTATGTAAAAAGATATTTTAATAATATGTAAAGCTGTAAACGATAAGTGAGATAAGATGACAACCCCAGTCCATGATAGAAGCGTTCCACTCAAAACAAAAGCATTTAAGTTAGGTATACAATAGAATAACCAACATAATTAATTTGTCCCTATAGTCTCCAAAATTACGCGGCTGAAATTGATTGAAAATAATGTTTCAATAAGAGTAACTTGTATGGCTTAAAAAATAAGTGAGGGATATTGTCAGATTCTCTTACAAATTGATCATTAAGCGTATTTAGAACATCCTTAATTTAATATTTTGAAATGTACGAAGTATAATTTAGATTAAAATTAAGGTTATTTTAAAGTGGCAACTCAATACTCATTATGCATAAATGATCTGTTTTAACTAAAACGTTTTAAGGAGATCAATGATTATACATAGTTTAATAATATAGCTAATACAATATATTGAATAATGAATCGTAGGTATATTGCAAAAAATAATATAAATATAAATTTAAATTCTGATTATTGAATAAATGCATATTAAATGAATTTTTTATGATTTTATATATAATATATACTTGCATTCTATTCATTATACGACTTTTTAGAATATTTTATTAGTTATTAGTGTTATTACCCACTTACCCAGTCATTGCTGTTTATTATTATTCGTCATGTTATTTTTAAACAACGGATAAGAGCGAGGGAAATTGTTTATAATATCTTTGGAATAAAACCACTTGGTATAAACCGTACCGTACTTCATGCATACCTTTGTTCAGTGTACTCAGTGCAGCTTGACGCTCTTGGTGTGAGTACAGAGTGGTAATGAACATGAACATATGTTTTATTGTGCTTGCTATCTGAGAGGTGTTCATTATCTCGGTACTCGGGGCAACAAGCAGTGAATCAAACAGTCGTATTTTCAATCTAACATTAATTACAAAATTGTTTTTTGAATAAATAGTTTTTGTTAAGTAATTGTTTTTTTTTACCTTTGAATAAATTCGATTGAATCGATTGTATTGAATTCGTGACATTTTTCGCTGCACATAGGTGAGTTTTGTTTAATCTGTTTCTTTTGTTTAAGCGTGTAGTTAGTGCTTTATATATAATACAAACACACACTAGACAATTAGCATAAGGTTTGAATTGGTAGTTTGCGCTCGTTTGGTCAATATATTTGAGGCAACCCTCGGTGCATTGTGGGTCTTCTTAGACACCGTTATATGAACAGTTGCTGTAATGGTTGCTATAGTTCAGTGTTAGTGACACTACATTGATGTTTTGCTGTTGACCCACAAGGGCATCTAAAATTGGATTTCAGTTAGGTACTTATATCAAATTAATTTATTTTATCATGATTTTTATAATTTATCTACTTATAAATGAGTTGTGAGTAATACTGTACAAACATAAAATAATACATCATTAACACATATTAAATTGACATTTTATTTTTACCAATTGTTTCATTTGTTAAATTTTAATATCATTAATTTAAAAAAAATATGTTTTATATTTTAAACTTGCATATTTTTATATAAATATTTAAATTATTAGTTGTTACTCAATTAACTCATTTATAACATTGATACTAAAAAAAATAAGCATTTTTTTTGGAGACCCAATAAAAATTATTTATTTATTTATATTTTTTAATTTTTAGTATGATTTGAGTACTTATTTTCATTAAATATAACTTATATAGGTATAATAAAATACTTTTTGAGTTCAAATGAATTCATAGTTAAGTACCTAACTCCTGGTTAAAATAAAAAAATTATGAATTTGAAATATGTCCATACAAATGTTTTTAAATTGGGTCTTGTTTATATAAATGTTTATAATTTCACATTAAAATGTATACATTTTAACACCTATGAAGTATTATTTATTGTTTGGTTATTAAGGTATACCAACAAATATGTATTAATATATATATATATATAATATATATATTAATATAGGTACCTATTGGAATATAAATTATTTTGATTAGTTAAGATGTGTTAAAAAATAATTTTTCAATTCATTGCTATATTATCAAAAACAAGTACCTAGTATATTTTATTATTATTAAATTATTTAGTAAAAAACAAAGTATTTTTCCATTATTTATTTATTAAATAAAGATACAAATTGTAGGTACTTACTGATAGTTTAAAAAAAATTGTATTGCTAAAGTGTTATATCTGTATTATTGAATCCTATATGTGATAGATAAATGTTTAATAGCATAAAATTAAATATTAATGAATAATGGCTAATAAATTATTCCAGTTATTACAAGAAAGCTTGTATTGTTAATGTTGAAACTAAAAATAGTATAGTATTATTATTTTAATTTTTTATAAATATATAAATGGTTAAGTTAACAAAAAATAGATGTATATTTAACTCATCTTATGCATGAACCTATGTGCTGTGTAGACATGTAGTTCTATTGGCATATGTCCCTATTTATAGTAATTTTATTAGGTTCTGAATTAAATAATTAATATTTATAGATAAAAGACACAAAAAAAATATAATTAGTAGAACACTTATACAGAAAAAAAAGATGTTCTCATTTAATTTTTTTTTTGTATATTTACTCAATTAAATACTAATTAGTTTTATTAAAATAATGATGTCAATTTTAAAGTAAATTAATTATACAAGATAATATTAAAAAAATGTACCCATACTGTTTTTAGATTATAATATTTAATCTTAGTTTTATGTAAAATGAATATTAATATTGATTTTTTTCTTTATAATTTTATAAAATTATAATATTACACTAGACAATGTAAGCGATTAAAAATTGATAATAAATTTTTTTCTTTTAATTTTTATCCATTTTTTTATAATTAATTATGTAATATTTAAATATAATTTATGAAAATACTTTTTACATGTTTTAGGTTAATAAACTACGATTAACTAAAAAAAAATATATATAATAGAAATAGTTGTGTATTTTACTATCATTAAATACTTAAATACTTATACTATAGTTAATAAGACTATTCATTTTATGTAAATCAATACAATTTATAGTCTTATTAAAAGCTTAGATTATTCTATCATAATTTTAATGTCTATTTATTGATTTTGCATTAATTATTTTAGATTTAGAAATATATGCATTCAATTGATAGAATAATGCTGCTATAATTGACATAATTGGTATCTATATAATTAGTGTTTTTTTTAGTATATTTATTCTATACTGAACTAGTATTATTATTTGTTGGTTTTTTTATAAAAATAAAAATAAAAATCAATATTATATGTTCAAAATTTTATTATTTTTTTTGATTCAGGTCAAAAACAAAATATAAGTTAATTTATCTTTAAATGATTAGGTATAATACAAGTTTAAATATACCCGTGAAAATTATTTCTTATATGTAGATTATCTTGTTTCTATTTTTATTTAACAATATAGCTTTGCCAAATCATGTCTACTACCTACAAGGAAATAATAAATAAATTGTCATGTAGTTTTTTTTTTTAACAATTGAAAACATTATTTAAATACCTTGCACATGTTGCCCATAAGTAGCAAGTTGAAGGCTAAATTTCCATTTTTGTATGTGCAGGAAAGATGTTTTTAAGTAAATATATTATTAATCAACTGTCAAAATTACTTTATATATTGTATCATACATACATTTTGGACTTTGGTAGGTCACACTATAACTTGACATAATAGGCAAGAGTAGAAAAATATTTAATTTACTTATTGACCTTAGTTAATGAAATAGTAATCATCCTTTCACTATTATTCTATTTGTGTTTTAATCCACGAGAAGCAATATTATGTTATATTTTAAGGAAGTCACCATTACAGTATTACTTATATTGTTTAAGTATTTTAATGATAATATTTTATTATTTTGAATACAATACATTGACTATGATTTCATAAAAAAAAAAATTAAATAAACAGTATATTAGCTTAAAAAAAGCTTCTAGTTACGTCCTTGATATGATCATAATTTTTATTGAAATTTTGTACCTATATTCTTTGTGTGTTTACCAATAGTAATATTTATATAATAACATATATTTATTAGTCATCTTATTTTCTGTGGGTTTGTTATTATTAAGTAGGACTGGGCAGGCAATCAGATTATATTTTTTAAATTTCCATGTCTCGGATTTTAATCTTTTATATTAAGTATAATGTATATTGTATATTATAAAATCTATAATTATCTATTATTTATAAAATAAAAAAAATTGAATTAGAAAAGTCACAAATATTGTTTAAAAACTAAAGGAGAATTGATTTTTTTTATTAAAATATTAGTGATTTGTTTCGCTATTCGTAATATTAAAAATAATAATAAAAAAAAATCATATTCATTAATTTTCAGCTGGTTGTATTAAAATTAAAACTATTACTAACGACAATATTCACATTTTATAAACTTACAACGTTGGTAATGGTTATCGTTTTTGTTTTGCACTCTAGATAGAATGAACGTGTTGCTTTGCTATAATATTTTATTACTACATACATGGAATAATGGCAATAATGTATATAATACTTAATATTGATTATCGGCTATCTTAATAGTCATAAAACTGATTGTTTTTTCGTGGGTATTTGAGAATAGAGAGTGTACCAAAAAATAACAATATATTTATACATACGTAACTATGTACGTAGTACGTACTACTTCGTATAATATATTATTGGTTTGCTGATGGATATTTTGGCAAATAAAACTAGAGAGTAGACTGGACCATTTAACCGAAAATCTATTTTAAATGCCGAAGACGTGACGTTCTAGTAATGGTGTATTATATTTATTTATATATATATTTATTTACGTTAGACCCTGCACACAATTTTTTCAGATTTTGATGATTTTCTTAGTTTTTGCCATATTTTTACCGTCCCGAGGTATATTATACGTATATTGTGCATGCAACTATTATTTATATACATTATATAGTATAATAAAAATGCGCTAAATATAAAAAAAAAATGAAATTTACAAAGAAAATTATGCATTGGAGTAGGTAACTTACATTATTTTCATGTTAAATTAAATTTCCCTCTTATTTTACTATAATTCTATTATCATGTGTATTATTTATCAATATATGAAAAAACATTTATGTGTAGTATCTACGTGGATATGACGTATTCTTTGTATATTATATTCTTCTTTCTGTTCCAACCTATACATCTACAGTACCGTCAGTACCAGATGACGAAGTATCAAGTATCAAGTATTTGCATGTCTTATCAGCTATAAGTGTATAACCAATCTTAATAAAATGCAATAGGTACTCATAATAGTAATATTGTCATGTATCTAGTAATGTTTCGTTTGAAGTCAGGGACAAGAAACAAAACATTATAACAACAAGAATATAAAACGCGTTTGTGATATTCAATAATTACGGCATTGAGGCTCGTTTAAGGTGTCGTGTGCCAAAGACCACCGGTGTTCGGCATTCGCGTGTGTGCGCGGTCGAGTGGATTTTTATAATATTGTACACCCGTGTAGGTGGTTGTCCTTATAGTCGGTGGCGAGTGTCTCTTGCAGTCTGGCGGTTTATTGTTCGTCACGGGGCCGTTTCGCCGGTCGAGCGCACGCGAAACGGTTCAGCTCGAGTTAACCAATTGCTTCTTTTACCCATTGAAAAAATTGAACTACAACAGTAACCCACTGTGAACAACCTATCAGATTTTTTTTTTTTAGTTCAATGGATATCGAACTACAGGAATCATCCAGAATATTTCATTATTTTAAAACGAATTTTTTTTTTATAAAAAATTAGTTGGTTGTATATGGTTGATGTATGTGGTAGTCTTTTAGTTAAAAACTTTTCTACTAATTTTCTTGTAATTGTAAGGGAAGTGATTGGAGGGATAAATTAAAAAAAGAATGCGCAATGATTCAATTATTGAGGACTGCGTGTTTTTCTGCGATTTCTAGACGGACGACACAAGAATTCCATTTACCGATTATTATTTCTTTTCACATGCGCCTCGAGGTGACGCGAAAACTATGTATTTTAATATTGAGACCGTATACGGCCGGCGATTGATGTGGTGAAAGCTAACGTCCGTTTTATAACATTTTATACTCAGACATACAAACGTGTAAAATATAAAATACCTATAAGTGTATCGTGAATTCGTGTATGATGTGCGTACGACAGACATGATTACGATTTTCTTCAACGCTGTGGAGATCGCAGCTGCGGGTAGATAATAATGAACTATAATAATGATGTCTACCGGTTTCTCGCGCAATCGTCGAGAATCTCGTTTTTTCGAATTTCTTTTCAGCCCGAATACGTCCAACAATCGTGTGTCCATCGTCGTCAATCTCTCTTCCGACAAAACCTAACGGGTCACGTGCATGTCCGGATAATGTCCCATTCAATGAAATTATTTTTTTTAAGCATAAATGTTCAAAAAAAAATATGAATTATACAAAATTATATAAGGGGTTTTTTAAAAGGTTAAATTATGTTTAGGTTTTGGTGGACATTTAAAAATAATATGACGATCAATATATTGATATTATATTATGGGCACACCACAGAATGGGATTACTTTAGGTAATAATATTTACTATATTATAGTAGATAAACTGTAGACGTACAGCTTTACACGCGATAAACATTAGATTCATATACCTCTATAATGGATTCCCGTTGTATTTTTATTTTCGGGCCTTGTATGTATTGACTATATTTTTTAAATTTTTTTACCGAACAATAATATTTGTACAATGTCATTATGTCAATATAGATATTAAGAATAATAATCAAACATAATATTGTGTAAGAAAGTTACAACCTATATGCTTTAATTATCTAAAAAAAAAAATTAATCTCATGACTTGACTAATAATATTTGTATTTTTGGACTTTATGTTTGGCTTTAAAAACACGCTCTTTTGTCCGTTTGTTTTCAAATTGGACTTTCTGACCAGTGACCAGTGATCTTACATCCGCACGCGGACACACACCCGACACCACCAACCCCGGTTAGGTAAAACCCCACGCCACTCTCGGGGTCGACGCACCGCCGCCGCCGTCGTACATCGATTTGCGTTTTTTTTCCTTCTCTCGTCGCGCGGACGGTCGTCTTACACACGAAAACAATACGTCGATTAACGATTGCACCGCAAACGTATGTATATATGATATATATTATGTATATAAAATTATATATTACACATTGTCATTGACCTATCGGTTGAATCACGACGATGATGTATACATTACAATAATCATAATACGGATCCGTAACGCGTTCGCCGCGGTTCTCGGGTGACGGTCGCGGGTTACCCGGTGCCGCCGTATACAGGTGGGTTAATGTGCCGTGCGCGGCGGTATAATGTGCAAGGCAAGGTACACCGTGTGTGATTCATCGCCTGTGATGAGCGAGCGGGCGCGTGTGGCGTGTGCGTTACACGGGAAAGCGATCGCCGCGGCAAGGTCATTGTCCAACGCCGTCGACACCTACCTACCTATGCTGCTCGGTTTATACGTTTACGTTTTTTTTTTCCCGTGCGTGTGCGTTTGGCGACTGGAAAAACTCGCGTGTTCGATTCTCCTACACGACGACAATATTGTCGTGTGGTGGTGGCACACGTAAAACGAATACCGAAACGACGATATGTGACGTGATGCGTAATGTACAATTATTGTATTACTGTCGCGATGCGGTCGATACGTATACATCATAATTGTTATTATGATATAATGTCGTCGCGTGTTTGGCGGGCGACGACACGCGACGCGATAATATCGTTGTTGTTGTGGTCGTCGTCGTCGCTATTATTCGATGCCGGCGACCAGGATACCGGGAGCTCGGGAGTTGATTTTATTTTTCACCGCTGATCCCCGCGAATACGACGCGTACCTGCCTACGCGCGGGTCGAGTTTTTACGGTAGAAATGAATACGTCATGTCGTCGAGCGCAATTCACCGAGAAAAACGAAGAAGAATAAACAATTGTTCACTAAATTTCCATAAGAAATCTACGGATGTGATACAATATAATACATAATATATTATATGACTCAGAGAGTATACAGAAATAATTACTCATAAAATGAGTTCGGATCATAAACGAGGGTTAAACAATAATTTATACATAATCATAAACGAATATTGTATATCCATAAAAAAAGTGCTGCCCGGGGCTATCGCCCCCCTAAATACGTCTACACGTTTGTGTCTTCGTTGTGTTACCGAAGCAAATTAGCCGGCATCTGGTGCGCGCGCCTGTCTGCCTACACCGTCAAGAATCGCACAATGAGAACGAAGGTGACAAATGTTACTTGACCTAAAAACCATTTGTTAGATTTTTCGAAAACGTTCAGCGTGCCGTGTTTATATTTTAATATATTATATTATGTACATATATTATAATATGTAGGAACTGCAGTAGTAATACGTGTCCAACGTGTCCCAAGCGTATTGACTTATTATTAAAATTAAATAAGTACTTATTATCAATCGACCATAGGACAATTTTCATATTCGTTAATTTCCCGAATTTTATATTATATATATTTTATTTATTAACGTATGCGTGGGTTCAACATGTATATTTGATAATATTTAATTGTTGGACTTTCCGAATCGCCCGAAACTATTTGAATATATAAACTCGTATATGATTTGGAATCGTTTATAAAATGTTTGTATTTAATCTGTTTTTATACTTAACTATATATTTGTCATGACTCATCATAAGTTTATTATTGAGAGGATCGTTGTATTAAACATTAAACACTTAATATTTATACGTTAAATGGTATTTTTGTCGTCTCGTTTGATTATGTATAATAATATTTTGTAATATGCAGTATATATGTTCATTAGTGTAATAATTGAGTTAATCAATAAAGCACAACATTTATTGGGGTGTAAAGTTTTATGTAGTATGTACTTAAACGGCACCTGAAAGTAATATTGCAACATAAAAAATTATGTACCTGTCTGGAATGTTATTTTAATGCATTTTTGACCCTATAGGCTATAGTTAATTTTCTATCAATTACATGATACTTTTAAGGTTTATTTCATTTTCTATATTGTTGTAAATAATTCAAAATACACGCTTTAGTTGTAAATTTATTACATCATAGACACATGTCTAATATAGGAATAATATTAATTTCTAAAATCTAAACGTTTTTATTATTTAGAAAAGTAAATAGATTTTACATTTTTTACTATTAATAAATATTTGAAACATAAAGAAAAGCTATTGTAAAATATTATGATATGTGCTATCTTGCTATTACCTATAAGTAGTATATTGTTTATGTTTACTATAATGTTATTATGTTTTGCATTTTAAAATTTTAATGGAGTGTAAATTTATTCTCGTACCATATTATTAACAACAACCAGATATAGTAAACTATTATCGATGGCATCTCGCGTGTGTATTATGATGCTATTATTGAAAGTAAATAATATGATGTCTTAATCACGTCTTAGTATTTATATTATTATTGTTTATAGAAATGATCATACCTATATAATATTTATACACGTTAAATTTATAAATTATCTTTAGAAGGAGCAACAGAAAAAATTCTTCATCTTACACACGTAGAATGTAGTAAAAACTAAATATTTCTACCTGTACGTATTTTACTTATCTTATTTTGATAACTGGTAACATTATCTATTATAATCAAGATATCATTGTATATCTGTTATAATTATTATGAATCATATTTTTGGTGTTTTGTCCTAAGTATTTTTAATTTTTAAGAAAGTTATAAGGATTTATTTTTTTAGTTTTATATAATATTTTTTTTTAGAATTTTTGTATGATGGGTTATAAACTTATAACTTATAAGTTATAATATCTTAATTTCAACCAGATAATCAGTACCTACTACCTAATGCCCTAGTCACAATATCACGTCAATGTACAATTAGTATCTAAAAGTATCTTAAAGAACCTTAAGCGAAGAAAAAAAATATACTGAATTAATTTAAAGCAGTGGTTTTATGCTTTACATAGGAATTAAGATGTGATCTATTTCTATCAAACCAATTGATCCAGTGAAGCAATACGAATTCTGAAAACAGAATTGTCGTATAAGTACATATATTATTGAGGTCAACTTTCCCTCATTTTTTTTTTCTAAATCCTAAACAAGTAATACATTTATATTATAATTAATATGAAATATATTATGTTATTATGTGGGAATGTTCTTAAATAATATAGACTTAACGACAAATCCAAATCTGTTTTTAGAATTCTTATCACTACTTTACTTTCAATATTAGCACGTTAAAAATAGAACATATTAATATCTAAATGTCTATGTTGTACAAAAAATCACCCTTTTCAACCCCCTTAAACCTAATACATAGATACACGTATGAAGTAAATATAAATATAATATAAACAATTTTGTTAGTTATAAAGCTTTAAAATGTTATGTGACATTTCGATAAAATGTATTTTAAAATTGCTTATATTTTAAGATGACAAATGTAATACTTTATAAGTATATTTATTATTTCTAATAATTCTAAAACTAAAAAATAATTTGTAAATAAGTAATTATAAAGTTATGTGTATTTACGCTAATGTGCCAATTCAAACAAGGACTGTATTTTATTTCTACTGATGGGGCTCATAATCAAGTATGGGTTCCAGACCCCTTGGTATCTTAATCCGGACTTGCGTAAGCTTGTTTGTGTTGTAATAGTTAACCAATTTTTCCAGATCCGATTATTAGTTGTCAGCAGATGGTTACTATATCTTACCTTACATCGTTTTTATACGTGTGATTTGTGTTACATCATGAAGTCATGATTCATTTAGCATTAGAATATCAGACATTTGGACCCCAATTTACAAAATGCATTAACTTTTTCAATATTTCTATTATCTAGTTCATATTTAAATAACTCAAATGATTTACAGTAATTTTTTTATGAACATATGTTCAATAACTCTATTGCAGAAGCAGAATGCCTCAATGCCAGAACTTAACGTAGGTGTAATTTGTTTTTTCTAGTCATGTAGCCTATTTTTGCGTGTAGATAGTTTTGTATAATAATATAATGTTATATTATTATAGTTTTAGAAATCGATATTCCGATGTGTATAGTGAATTACCGCGAGACACGAAATAGTTTTGAATTTTGATCCATTAGTTGAATTTTTTCATAAGAAGAGAAAGATATGTATGAATAATGCATAGGCGCATAATATTGTATATTATTTCAAACTTAATAATGTGATATAATGTTAAGTGGCTACTATAATCATATGGTCTGTACTGTTTAAAATAGTGTGCTCAAAAATTATTTATTTTGAACACTGCAATAATATTTTAATTTTTGATTTCTTTTACTGTCGTTTTAAACATTAAACATTTGAGCTATAGGTATTAATATTATATTATATGTAAAAGTTTTCTTTGTGTGTGTAATAATAATTGTATTTGATTGGTACAGTATACTATAAATATATTTAATTAATATACTACTGTTACGTACTTACGATACACTTTTTATTAGTAATAAGTAATTCATCATGAGATTTTGAGTTGTTTAAATCTAAAAAATAAATTATCTCATTTTTACTTTATTATATTGAAATTCACTGTTATATTTTAATATTGAACCATTTCCAAAGTCTACTCATAAATTTCATAGTTAATATTATTATTATTATTAATTTAATTATTTTATAAACAAAATAATTCTCATTATTACATATTTACATACATGTATAGCAACCATGTTTAAAAGAGATCACGTACGATATAACTATTCTATGATTATATTTATATTTGTAAATTGGAGTAATAAAAAAATTAAAAATGTCAACTTTCAACTAGGAAGTATTAAAAAAAAAATAATCTATTATGTATTTACTAAGCTCATTCTGTAAAATAACTAAGTCTATTTGTTTTGAATTTATATCGGTCTCATATAATATTGTCGTTTGGTCAGTTGGCAAATTTTTTCAACCAAATGGTTCTCGTTAATCATAATTCACTAGCCCAGTTGTACGTCTTTGTATACTATTAATACATCGTGATGACCAGGAAAAGGAAAAGAAGATCTCTATAAATAATCTAATGTGGCTTTGAAAATTTTCACTTCTCATTTTTTCAAGGTTAATTTTGTTATGCTATCGTGCTTACTAATACTTTGTATTAGTTATTTAGTTAATTCAAATATTTCTACTAACATAATACAATTTTATTGTTGGTATCTATCTAATAAAAACGTTATAATTCAGTAGTTGTATATTATAATAAATAATTTACCAACCGTTATCATAGGATATACAATATATTAACGAGAATGATTATTTTTATTGTGTATCGGACCGTATCACCATAAAATCACTTCACAACAATAAAATGGTCAATTGTGTGTGTGTGTGTATTAATCGCTAAATCTATACTGCCACATCAGTAGTGCACTACTGTACTTACTAATGATTTGTATATTTTTGACGAAATAAACTAATAGCATTTTTTTTTTTTTCTAGGACACATAAGTTCCAGAAAATACATTACACAGTATGTCTGGAGATTATTATTCCATACTGGAAGTCACTCCGAATGCTTCAATAAACGATATTAAAAAATCGTATGCACAATTTAATTCATTTCTCAATATAAAGTATAAAAAAATATTCTATGAAAATTACATTTTTCCGTTTTTATTTTTCAGTTATAGAAAATTAGCATTGAAATGGCATCCCGACAAAAATCCAGAAAATCAAGAACAAGCAAACCGAATGTTTAAAGAAATTTCAGAAGCCTATGAAGTCTTATCTGATGGTATGATAAGAAATATATTGTTATGATATATTTAATATGTATATTTATTCTGTAATATATATGATGAGGTCATTAGCTTTTAAAGAAACATTAAAAATAACTGAACATATTTTATGAACTTAACTTATGTAATTTTTTTATACCACTAATAATTAAAAGCTAATTGTTTCACAAAGAACTATAATGATGAATAGACTTAAAAATTGTAAATCACAAATGATTTAAGAAAATAATGTGTATATAATATTCGTTAAAGTAAATAGGTTTTGCCTTTAAATATAAATATATTGTGTATATGTCTAACAGAGGCAAAGCGAAAGTTGTACGATGAACAGCGTAAAAGAAAAGTGTCCGCATCGTCCAGACCATTCTTCTACAACTTCTTTGAAAGCCCGTTCCATCGTTATTTCGGTAGAATCCCTAAATTATAATTTACGTTGTGTTGATCTAATATGCCATTCAAAATGTAACCCGTACCAGTTTTAAACCTTACTAAACCTCAAAATATTATTGGAGCTGGAGCATGTAATCTATAAGAAGTGGCGCTTTTTTAACGCGAATAATCATTTTTACATAATATTTTGTCATTACCACTAATATTTTCTTGATTTTTTTGGTTATTACATTTTATTGATTTGTCTTGATAGATAAAAAACGCAAGGCTTACAACCAGTATGGCAAAGATGGTTTGATAAATGGTGGTTCTGGAAATGGTGGACGTCGCAGAAGTAATCAACGACATCCAGGGCACTTCGATCCATTTGGCCAAGATTTTGGACCTGGTTTCTTTAGCTTTTCGTTCAGAGACCCCGAAGATGTGTTCAAAGAATTTTTCAATACATCAGATGTTACAGATCTTCTATTCCCTGGTAAATTTATAATTTTTGATTATGATTTAATGTTCATAGAAATGTAATGTTAACACAATGATTGTTTTTTCAGGTCAAAGATTCAGTAATGGACATCAGGAAATATCTTCAATGATGAATCCATTTGGATTTGGAGGTTTTGGAGGTGGTTTCGGTTCTGGATTTGATAATATGTTCTCAATGGCAAATAATGGATATTCTGGTCATACTGTCAATGGCGGCGGTGGTAATATGAAAAGAACATCAATATCTACCCGGTTTTCAAATGGAAAAAAAATTACCACTAAAAGGTATGCACAAAAATGAACATATAAGCTCTAGTATCAACTGATTCATCTAATTATTTAGAATGATTTTTAAATAATATTTTTTTGTAGGATTTTTGAACATGACACAGAAATAGTGGAAACGTACGAAAACGATATGCTCAAATCGAAGACTATCAACGGTGTGGCGCAAGCGATCACATACGGCCATTAGCTTGATCTCCTCCCCTCCCACCTCATTCTCTACCACAAAACCATAAGCGAATGCATAAAACTATGTGTTGATATATAAATATAATGGGATAATAAATATAAAATCAATTTTTTTTATAATAAAATGTGTTAGAAATTAGAAATTAAATTTTATATTCTGAAGTAATACTAGTTGGTATTTTAATTTGATTATTTTGTTTTTTTTTTGAATAGTCCGAATGATTGTATTGAAAAAATACAAATTAATTTGTTTAAAGCACGTAATATTTACAGACTCCACTGATTAATAAGACTTACACTATTTTTATGCGCTTTGATAATTTTATTATTATTATTATTATTATTATTATTTTTATTTTTATTATTATTATTTAACTTAATTGTCGGCTGGTGTTAAATATTTAAAACTAAATCACCTGATGACTATTATTATATAAAATAATTATGAAATGTAATTTTTAAAGATAAAAATAATTTTCTTTTTATTCTAGAGTAATATTAGAGTGTTTCACCATCCTATATTGTGTTGTCTGAATTAATTAAATAGGAGAACACATTTTGTTTTATGGTGTATCACCAATATTGTACTTATATTATTAATATTAATATAATTAAATAAATAAATAATGAAAAGTGTTTATTGAATTATATTATCATTTATTTCGAGTTGGGACGCGTACCATCGATGGTTGCCAAAGGGATGGTGGTGGTATAAATGTCGTCGCCGCGACGAATTCCGGAGAAAACCGCCAGCCGCCGAACGCGTGTATTATGTACAAGCTCTTTGGGCGGGTCGCGCTAGGGGTTGTGTGGCGAAACACACTTGGCAACGTCGTCGCCGCCGTCGTCAAATAATCAATGCCTCCCCGCCCGGGGGTGGCCGCCGCGACACTTCCCGGAACGCGGACTGTTGGCCCTATAGTGGTAGAGGGGTGACGTCAGGGAAAACCGCGGGCGCGGGATGAAATTATTTTTCCGAATACGATTGTTGTTAAATTCGACCGTAATATTTCGCGGTCGTTCTCGCGACGTTTATTGGGAACCCACTACACTTTTACCGTCGTCCGACGCGCGTCTAGTCCGGAAGACTGTCCGTCGACGAAACTGTCCTGGTCTTCCCGCTCCCGGAAGCGTTTTGGCAACGCATATAGTCCGAGCCGGTCTATTTCGAGCTCGGTCGCCGACCGTTTATATCTTTTTCCCCGTCCGTGTGGTCGCGCGCGCACACGCGTTCTCGGCGGCGGGGCGAGGACGGCCGAGAGGAGCGAGCGCGCGCGCGCGATTCAATCCCGTGGAAAAACCCGTGCGCGCGTATTCGGTTGCATTATTTTGTGTGTATACACAATATTGTAATACATAGTACCCGCACTGTACGCCGCCGCGCGCCACGGTAGTTGTACACGGCGGCTACACGAAATAGTATTATATTGTCGTTGTGGTGCGTCGCTCGTATAATAATAATAATAATAATAATATAAATATAAATAACAATATTATAGTTGTCGTCGTCGTCGTCGCAGTATCGTCATTAATTCATTGTTGCGATATTATATTATAGTTTGTTGTAAAACGGCGGCGGCGTGATGTTGTCATTATAGTCGCGGCTGTGCGAGACGCGCCTCGTAACACAGCGACAACTGTCGCGGGACAGCCACGTCTTTTTTCGGTGCGTTTATCTAGTGACGGCGGAGGCGCCGCCGCGGGAAAACGGATTCGCGCGCGTTCCGTCCGTCGGTCCGGCGGCGGCGGCGGCGACGATGACGGTGACGATTTCGCGGCGGCGTCGGCGGCGGTGCCGGTCGCCGCGTCGTTGTTGTTGTCGCCGTTAGCAGTAGTGTTAATAGTCGGCGGTCCGGGCTTGACGAGCGCGGCGTTTTCGGCGGTCGGAAACCGGCGGCGACGGCGGCGACGGCGACATGGGAAACTATTGTTCGTCGAAACAAAAGGACGGCGGAGGCGGTTCCGACGAGTGAGTTATTATATTTTTATATGCAATGAAATAATAAATCGCTCTTCTCGTTTCGTGTGTACCTACCGCACGTTGTAAAAAAAAAAGAATGTAGGTATATTCGGTATGCGCGGTATACGTGGTATACTCCACTCGTGGTCAAGTCGTCGGGTATACCTATACCTATACATAGCAACGGCTATGCATAGGTCAAAAGTGTTTTCGTTTGCCTCGTAATACATTAACATGGTATATATGATTTACAATAATACTTGTAGTGTTGTCGTATGCGCGATTCTGGGGGGAGCTTTTCTACAACCCCGCGAGGTTATTTCGACACCCTCGAATATAATTGATGCCGTTTTTGAGATGGTCGATTAGTTTGTATAATATTGTATACCGCGATAAATCAATAGGTATACCGGTACTACAGTGCTAAGCCGTTATTATATTAGGTATGTGACTGTTCAATAATGTGGGGGTGTGTTCGGGGGTGAAGTCTCATCGCGTGTAATCCGTGATTACAAAACTATAACTGAATGAGTTGTGAACTACTTTGGCAGTCCCATATTGTTTTATCGTTGAAATTTTGCCCCCGAATATTATATTATTATTCTTAGGTATACCTACCAATACCGATATATAACTGTATTATATCGGTATGCCGTTATTGCCACCGTCGTACCTACTTATAAACAATAATATTAACGAATAATGTGAGGTAAGCAAATATCTAGTTTTAATTATTATTATGGTACAAGTTCCGACCCTCCCTCCCGTGCGGCGGGGTGAGGGCACCGCGGAAGAAAGAGTATTGTTTGGACAGCTGCTGCTGCTGCTGTTCACTATACAAATATAGTATAACTGTATATATATAGTACGCTTATACACCAGCGTCAAATTTGTTTTTTTTTTTATCAAAATATTACATTCAAATGTTATAGATAGGTACCGTTTTAACTTGTGAAGTTTATGACGCTTATCGTCTGTCAATGACAAAGAGAAAATTAGAAAAATCCTTACAATCGATCCCCTACCCCCAACCCGATCAATAAATTGTGCCCTCGTGATCTATATTTTTTATTTCATATGGATCCTAGTCCTTATCATAACGATTTCTTTCCTGGCTCGTCAATACAATACAATTTGATTGAAAAAATCGGATCAAGAATCTTACGTGCAAAATAGTGTTAATTTAACCGACCGACACTTTATTAGTAATCTTGATAAATTTACCATCACTTAGAAACTGATTGCCTTTTATATGGGTACCATCAATCTGCGACGGTATGTCGGTTTATTTCTACTATATAGAAACTCCGCGTGTATTAGTGATGTCTACAATTTGATTAGTGTAATGGATAGAAGGGGAAAAGTTTAGTGGGCCGTTAAACGTTAATTTGTGTGTTGTAGGTATATATATAAATATAGGTTGTAGGTATACTTGAAAAATTTAGATTTGAACATTAGTAACTCTATAGCTTATTATGTCCTAATAATTATTGTCGGAATCTTTGACCTTTAATAAACCCAGTTTTCGTTATAGAAAAAACGTTCTTACAACGTTATACCTACGTCATTTATGCAGCTAAATAAATTAATAAAAAAAAAAATGTTAAATGATTAAATTATTTAAATTCCCGTTGAAACTTTAAACTATGATAACATCGTAAAACAAAAAGTAATTAATTATAGTTTCATGGCTTTCAGTTATGGAGAAGTGCTAAAAAACTAATTTAAAAATGTTTTTAGAAATATTCTCTTCTTTTAAATTAACTAAATATTCTCCTCCATTTATTTAAAATCAGATACTTTATAAAGATCTCAGAATAATGTCAGCGCATGAATAGAAGTTAAATGCTTTTATATGAGATTCCACAATACACTACTTCACCATTCTAATCCACTTATTAAAAATTTATCATCCTTAACCATTCCGAGTAATCCGCCGAGACTCACTAATGGTGTTGCAATCTTTTAAATGGATAAAAACATTTTTTTTTTCAACAACAATGGTCATAATTAAGACTTGGATTTTAATTCATTTGCATTTTTTTTTTGCTGTGGCCTTACACGATGCTTTTAAAATTACTAATTTATTTCAAGTGTATATTGTTATTTTAGATAATTTTTTTGGCTATAAATAAAATTTTTTTTGGAATATTAAATTCCAAACCTTAGTAATAGTGGATTTTTCCAATAAAATAGTCAATAGTCATAATAATTATTTTCTTATTATCTTTTTTTACAATTTTTGATCGTGTACCTATCCCGTATTCTTGTATAGATGATAAATATAGTTGTATAGAAATATATATTTTTTTCTCTGCAATTTCAAATTTTATTATAATAATTTATCGATAACTAAAGTTGTTAGGTTAGACTGCTTAGAGTCTAAGTCTTAGACTGTATAATTTTGATGATGAGACACGAAGCCCGAAGCGGTGATCTTCCGCATTGAGCTTATAATCTATACAATACAATGTAGTATAGGTACATAATGCACTTTTTTTTATCGTTTTTCAAATTTAGCGATAATATTTGCATTATTTATAATCTCTTTATTTTATAATATATAAATCATATTTAATCTTTCATCTATTCATCTATTATCGTTGGCAGCGAGAGAACTTTAACTTAACATATGTGTAGGTATATTATATATTTATTATTTTTTTTATATTTAGTAAAAAAAAACTCTATTTTAGGGCCAGGCACATGACTTAAAAGTTTTAACTACTCTTTAACTTTTTTTTAATTTCGATTTTCTCTTATTACAAAATATTGCTATTATTTTTATTTTTAAATTTAATTATGTTAAAAGTTTCAAACAAAATTAGGTAATAACAAAAACTATTATGAAATTGGAATTGTTTTATAAACATTTATAAAAAATATATACAAATAATACCTAGTTGTTTATTTTTAAGTTGGAAAATTTATTTTTTCTGTATTCAAAAGTTAAATCGTTGTTTTTGCATTTCATTATTTCAACATTAAATAAGGTAAAGATAAAAAATAATATTGAATGTTTGAAAAATTTTGCACTTTAATTAAAACCAAGTTGATGCTTTTAAAGGTCCAACCATTGTGATGATAAACAACTGAATATTTGTGAGTGTTTTTTCAAATTTTTTTATCACCATTTGATACCTGCATAGTCATTGTAAATATTTATATAATATGATGGAAGGTGATTATTTGTCATTAAAGTGAACATTAGAAAGTGAAAGTGGCACTTGATTGTTGTTGATGAATAAATAGTCATACACATATAATACTTAATTTTATTTAAATCGTAGCAATCACTGTTTAATACTCATAAATCATAATATATATAAATCATAACTAGATAGACGAGAATTCTCATGTCGTCTTGTCACCGATATCGAAGTCGAGAACATGGCTTTCGTTATCAATGTAATTCGTTGATCGTTCATCTGACAAGCGACGATATATCCGACACGGACTAAGATTAATATAGGAGACCGAAAATGAATTGTCAGGCTGTGTGACACGGGACCGGTCACGAACTGTCAGTGAAATTCCATAAAAATAATAAATGCATATAAATATATATATATATATATGTAGGTAATCCCATGCATTTTGTTGAATTCTGATTTAAACGGCGTTAAGGCATTGTAAAGACGAACATCGATGCAATATATGTTACTGACCTTAGACAGACGTTGAGAATTGAGATATATCCTAATACATATTCCATATTATATAATATATTTTAAGATAATATGATCTTATTCCCTTGAACAGTTTTGATCATTTTTATTTTGATAACAGTAAAATGTAAATTGGTGCATTAATTGGTTAATTGATTAAAAACGCGTCATTGAAAATATAGGTATAAATTTAATACATCCCATGTTATCATTTAATGTTGCACCTTAACTTCAAATATATGTGGCTTCTCATTTACTTGACTTGCTGCTTATAGAATTATTCACTAACCATGCTCACATAAATTTATTGCTTTTAATAAAGTATTAAGTAAATTTTTTAAGTATGCTTAAAAGGTACATTATCAGTTATAGTTATTGATCTTGTGGCGGTACAAACATATTTTTCTTCAATTATGAATAAGGCTATAATGTAAGTGCCTACCTACCATCTTTCTAAATTATAAATCGAAATTTAAATGAGTAGTTTCTGATAACTTACTATACTAATGCCGAGTTGTATAAAAATTGATAAATTTAATGGCTCACTAAAATTTAATTAGCCAATCATGGGCCAATATATAGACATTAAATCATGCTGAAGGGACCATTAACTCACTATTGATTCGTTAAATGTCGAGTTAAATGTTTAATGATTGTTTATGATTAAGGATAGCTGTATAATAGTCTATGATAATTGAAAATTATACTAATTAATATTAATATAGTCACCATAGGATATTTCTTAAATGAGATAAATAAATGTTAGAAATTAAATAATTGTATTATTAAAGGATAAAATTGGAATGAGCATACTTGATGAATCTCCGTATATAATCAGACATATAGGCATTAAGAATTATTATGTTATGTTCACTTTGTTTTAATATAGAAAACACATTTTTGTCAAATTTCATTAAATAGATAAAATATAAAATTTAACAATATTTTTAATTTTTACCTTTGTCCTATGAGGTTATTTATTTTACATATAATTATTGTTATAAAATATATTGATACCAATTGATAATGTTTTTCTTCATAAAATTTCAACATAATGATGAGCAATAGTAAGACAATATATTTATTAATATATACTTATATAGTCACTTTAATATAGAGGTAGGATTTTGATGCATTTTACATTGTTTTAGAAAGCTAGCTACACAATTCTCGTCTTATACTATTTATAAATAGTTATAAATACGTTTCAATTGTTATGACTTATGAATAAATCTAAATTAAAATAAAAAGTTTTTACTTCGGATTTCTTGAAAATTTTAATTTCAAGGAAATTATTTGAAAAAAATATAGTTTTAAAAGTTGTCAGGCTAATATTATTAAAATCTGGTTTTTTAACACTTTATTTAAAGATTTTTATTTAAGAAAATAACTTTTTAGTGTGCTAACAAGGTTTTCACTTAATTAAATGTTATTATGGATCTTTACGACGTAAAATCGAGATTATGATGATTGATATTGGAAAATTAAATGAGAATATAGTTTATTTTTCAGATTAAAATTACACATGATAGAAGACTTGAAATTATTGTGTAAAATTTTTTTTTAAATTTAGTAAAAAATATTTTTTTGATTCAAAACTTGTTCAAGATAAAAAAAATTAACTGCATTTTATAGGAGCATTATTTTAAATTTTTAAGGAAAAAAACATTCTTTAATGCTTTCATTTTATCTTCAACTCTACTTATATATGCTTATCGTACATAAATTGTAATTAAAAACCTGACAAAAAACACGGGCACATATTTTTTAAATCCAGACTTGAATAGATAAGTATTATGGTACGGCCGTTATGTAGTCACTGCCCACTGGTCTGTACTCTGCACTGACATTATTTATACACACACATTTTTCTCAAGAATATCCGACAAATGATTCGTTATAATATTGTTATTTATTGTCTGTTCCTACAACAATAATAGACGACTAATTTCGGCTATACGACTTGAAAACAATAACATAGTCCGTCACTTAATTGCCCGTTGACGGCAAAATGTATACCTATATGTAAATAGGACGCACCGGTATGATTTTATATACCCGGCTGTCTTTCAGGATTGTTATTTTCGGCTAAGTTGAATATATTTGGTAATTTTTAGTAGATGTAAGTACAATGCCCGTTTTAACAAACAATTATTTACATACGTACATGGTACATGTATAGAGTACAGACGTTCATCTATATATTATATACATATAGTCATAGGATGTTAATTAAATAAACCTAACATGCTCACAAAGATAAAACTTGTAATGAAGAATTAAACATTCAGGATCAAGGATATTACCCCAAAATCTACAGTATATAAATAATAATAACCTGTTTTTTGTACTTTATTTTGTATTTGCGTTTATTAAATAATTAATATAACTATTATAACTTATATAACTCAAATAATAATTATGACTGTCTTTTTTATTTGTATATCCATGAAATCGATTAATCTGATTAATACTTAGATATCTACAAGACAGATGTAGGCCCGTAAAGACGTACAGTATAATATACTGTATATATATATATAATATAATTCACCAAGCATGCTTTCACTCATTTTCCTTTTATATATGAACTTACTCGTATTTTGATTTTTAAATTTTGAAGTATACAATAACAATTTTTTTCAAATAGGCACTGATTTTTTTTTACTGAATATGTTAAAAAGGTAATTTTCTGAAAATGTTAATGTATTAAAATCTAATATATCTATATAACTGTGATATTTATGATATCTTTCTATATCATGAACATTTTTATACTAAGGATAATACTATAATTTTCTTTAAAAACAATGGATTTAAAAAATATAAAAAGATGTAATATTTAATATAGCTCTAATTATAATTAAAAAACTTTTACAAATGATGAAATATTAATAGATTATAAGTAACACTATTAACATTTTTAAACTATCACAGCCCCCACATAATCCAAATCTATTACCATTGATTTTTTTTTTTTTGTTATCCTTAGTACACAATGTTAAATAACTCCAAAACTACTCGTTCAAATTTTTATTTCGATACATTCATGTTTTCAAAAAAAATCATTTAAGTAACTAGGTATTTAAAAATTACAGGAAAAAAAAATAATTCTTATTTGAAAAAAATGTTGGTATTGCCATATCATAAATTAATTATTAAATGAAAAAAATATAGGAGTTAGCATAATTGCCCATAAGTGAATCTTATATACATATCAATGACAAAACTTTTTTTAAACACAATACGTCTGGCTCCAATTGTTTATTTTATTATTTTATATAAGTACCTTTATTACATCTATATTAAACTTATAAAAAGTTTGCAAAATAATTAATTATTAAATATTTGCGATACAAATTACTAAGTACTACGATTATAATCTGAAAGCGTGTGCCCGCAATATGAATAGTAACCGCAACTCTAATCTCTAAACCATGCATTTTAGATGTATGTGTTAATCATTTGAAATAATAACATACTATTATATTTATCTATGTTGCAATAGAAAATATTACAATCCCGTGTGTATTCTCGTGAGTTAAATAATTATAATAATTTATTAATGCTAGTTACTATAGTTAGGGTATTTGTTGTTTGAACATTATATTAGGTATATTTATTTCTGTTTCGTCACTCTATTTCTCTCTCTCTTCGCTATTTATTTATATACATGTATGTACCTATATAATCTACATAACTACCAAATAAATACATTATGTGTATAAATTATATGATGATCAATATTCAACATTGATGCAAATATGATGTACAATCTCAGCTAGATAATTAAATCATGATCATAAACTAAGACCCGGATTTAAATGCCCAAAAAGTTATCCAAAAATGCTTTAAAAAAATGACTTAACTCAATACATCTTTATTTTGACTAAATAATAAAATAAAATAGTTAGGCACGCAAAATAAGTTAACTATATTATGAAAATAAATACGATCGTGATATATCTCCAACTGACTATTTAGTTGTTATTTGTTTGAATCCCAGTAAGACACCATATTCGATAATCATTAGAGGAGATAATTGTTATATTTTTATCGGATTATCAAATTCATATGTAGATTGACGAATGAAAAATATCTAAAAAACAATAAACCAAATATTATGAAAACAATATAGTTCTTGATATAATATTTTGAATTTCTTAATTTGCACTAAAAGCTCGTACAATGTTTTATTATGCATACTAAAAAATTAATAAAATTTCCTGAAAATGCTCTTAAAATGTAAAAAGAGGAGGGGGGTTACCTTAAAAGTATCCGTAAAAGAGTTATGTAATTTCCTAGAGAACACACAAAATAATGCACTTTATATTAAATGCTGTTCTCTAGTCATATAACTACTGCACATAATTTGACGTGTGCATGTTTTTAGAATGTTTAATTTATTGCTTAATAGGTAAGCTATAAATTAATTTCACGTCTATAAAAATGAAATGTTCTTAATGCAAATTTCTTAATTTTAAGAATTTTTATCACATATATTTGATGATTATTAAATAAATTAGTTAAGATCTAAATAAAAATTAATTAAATTTAATAATTATCAAAACATGTATACGTTAAACAATTTTAAAATCAGTAAATAGATATAGGTACAGTTAAAACTATTTATTTTAATTAATGTATAATTAACAGGGTAGGGATTTTATAACATTTGCATATTTTTTAAAAAATGCTTAAGCAATAGCAGAGTATGCTTAAAATGTGTTTCATGATACAGAGAACTCAAGTTCAAAACTTTATTTTGCAGATTATTTTATGTATGGTTATTTAGTGATTTTTTAGATTTTAGTGCTATTTTTGGACTTTTTGAGATGTTTTGTTTTTTTACCTGTTTTTGAATCAAAATTGGTCACATTTTTTGGAATTTTATTTTATTAAACGTGTTTTTAGATAATTGTCAATTGAATTCTAAATTTAATATAGATTACTTTTTATTAATAATAAGGTACCTAAACATTTCCGGTTTTTAAATACAGAACTGCATATATTATACATAATTTAAAAGTTAGAACATTAAAGTTCAAGCACAAGCTAGTCATAACTCATAACATTATTTTATAATTGAATAAACACAAATAGCATGTAATTAATGTAAGTATTTACCTATATATCATAATATGATCATAATCGAATGAAGAAAATAATTTGACATAACTATCTACGTGAAGCCAATAGCACGCGGGAAATGATTTGACATTTTTAAAATATTACAAGGAAAACATTTTTGGGCAGCATTTTTTTTTCGTAGTATTTGATGTGACAAACCGCACGGTTGCGTGTGTATTTATATTATCATGTTTATATTTATAAGTCATGGCAGAAAAGCAGAGGCGCGCCTGCGATCTCAAAAGTATAGAGTACAGAAGTAGCAAAATAAGGCGCATTCTTACGATATAATTAGGTGTAATACTGTGGCATGCGTGTGAATAACGTAAATAAAATTATGATTTTCCATCCCACCCCCAAAAATCCACACACGCCACGACTATTCGTATATACGCTTTCTTCTCAGTGCCAAATTCAACACAATACCTTATGTCGCGGCGCGATGCGTTATATTTGGAACTTGCGCGTGTTTGGCGCGCTCTCTTATATTAAAATAATATAAAATATTATCGTGTCGTCACGTGCGCGGGACGTGTTCCAAAAACGCGTACATACATGAACTATTACTGGTGTATTCGAAAGTACATCTAAATAATAATTAATAAATAAAAAACCCTATTTACATAACAATAGATTCTAGGTTTACCATCATGAATTTAGATATTAGGTATTTTAAACCGTGACGCCAAATGGAGTTGTTCATAGATAACAAATATTTTTTAATATTATTATAATAAATTAAATTCTTGTCAAGTTTGTCATTAATATTTTATTCGTGAAATCCTTAATAAAATACAATTATTAACGTAAATAAAACTATGAATAATAAAGCTCACGATGGAAGGGGTGATTGCCTCCTTATAAAATACAGAATAATTGTGATCTGTGGCCGCCGTGTTCTCACGCAAACTTATGTTTTCCGTTCACTGATAGAAATAAGTTGTTAAAATAAAAAATTTAAATGATTTTATTTTACTTATATTTTTATATAGATACTTGCAAAAAGCTCGTTATAAAAAAAATCAAAAGAAAGCTGATAAGGCAACTAATGTGATATCCGTGCCCAAAAAAGGCAAAAGTCAGGTCGCGGTATCTGCGGTAGCAACAACGACGGTGACCAACAGCAACAAAGCAGCACACGCGTCCAACTGCAACGTCGGTGGACAACCTTTTATAATTCCGAAAATTGAACAACCCGACGAACAGTCAACCACAGCAACAATCGTCTGTAAGCCCTTCGAACCAAACAACATATCCACCCCCATAGGTAATGTATGCATATACTATACTTATACATGGATAGTGGATATATATTAGTACAAACTACAAAACTATCATATGGTTATAAATATTATTACATGCTACTTACTATATATAGTTAGACCCTAGTTTTTTTGGATTTTGGCTTTTGTTTTTCTTAGGTATAGCTATTTATAATAATTGTATCGTTATTCGTTAGTATCTATTAATTAAAATAAAAAATAATCAATAAAGATTATGTACTCATAAATAATAATTTACCTAATAAAAAAATTATTAAACAATATAAAAAAATATATTTTTTTTAATCCTGAATTATAATTATTAATTATTATATAATATATATACGAGCTGTTCCGTCACGGCTTTGCCCGTGCATTAGATGCGTTAATAATGTGTGAAGCTCACGTCGATAGGTTTTCAAAATAAATACGAGTCACAAGATGCAATGGAAGTGAAATACGTCAGACGGCTTATTATTAAGAATGTACTATTATATATTTATTAGTTTAATAAAATATTACAGTCGACCCTATCCAATAGTTGCATGTATTCTTATGACTCCACAAAGGAAAAACATATTCTCACTTCTCAGTATAACTTTATCAAACATTTTTGCCACCCCTGGTCTCTAAAGTAATCTATATTTATTTTCTTTTTTTTTAGTTATCTATTTATTTATCTTCTTTTTTTTTATCTATTTAGTAATTCAGTCATTAACGCTCAGACCGAACCGCTAGGTATAGAGACTTGACATTTTGTACAGAGGGACCTTAAGCAATGTAAGGGCGCACTAAAAAAGAATTTTTCAAAATTCGACCTCTAAGGGGGTAAAAGGGGGTTTTTTTATATAGCTTAAGATATATGTATTTTTTAATTGTTTAATAATTGTTTGTTATTTCTTCTAAGCGGCTGCTAGGATACTAAAAATATGTCTAATTACTTTAGATATGTTTTTTTTATACTTTTAGTATCCTAGCAACCGCTTAGAAGAAATAACAAACAATTATTAAGCAATAAAAAAATACATATTATCTATAGCTATATAAAAAAAACCCTTTTACCCCCTTCGAGGTCGAATTTTGAAAAATCCTTTCTTAGCGCGCCCCTACATTGCTTAAGGAACCTCTGTACAAAATTTCAAGTTTTTAGATCCAGTGGTTCGGTCTGGGCGTTGATGAGTGAATAGGGGCGGTCTCCTATATGTATATAGAAGATATATATATATAAGTCAAATATTTGACTGCAATTTATCAATTTTAATTTTTTTTTCTTTTAAAATAAATATAATAGGTATAATATTATAATTATTATAAAAAAACATTTTAAATGGGTTTTTAACTGTAGACTGTATTTATTCGTGCAATGTAGGTATAATACAATAGAAATTGTATACATTTTATAAAAATGTCTCATTTTTTCTATTATTGTCATTTTTTCTTCAAACTATAAATACAATTTAGTTAATATATTTTATAATTTATTCTTCTCGTGGTTGATATCTACCAAATATTTTTATCTCGTATTTATTGTGATTAGTGAAAATAAATATTATTTATACATGAAACGTTCTATGATAGATAGATATTATATACCTATGTGAATACAATATAGTTTTTGTGGCTTTAACAAGTACAACAACGTTTATAGTAGGGATTTAAATAGTGTATAATATATTGAATAAAAAATAACTGACCTAAATCTCAAACTATTATAATATATAGGTAATACTACAAAAATATCGGTTCGTATCCAAGTACTTACAATATTACACAATATTAAATTTTAATCTTAGAAGTTATAATCCAAAGGCGACTTGTCCCGAACCATTTTTATTTTAAACACAATAATGTCTTATTACATTATTAGTCATTAATTTACATTTCATAATAGTATCGATATAATGTAGGTACACTGCAATATTAATTACTTATCGCGTAGCCCGTAAAACCTAGTTATTTGAGTGACACTTTTCTTTTCAAATTTGATCGACTAAATAAAGGTATAATATTTTAATCTTATTCGGTGATTATAGCTCTCTTAAGTCACTATTGTAGTAAAAATTATCAATACTTTTAAACTTGAGTAGCTACTAAATATATTATTCAATAAAAAGCATAATATTATCACGAGTTTTGGCGTCTCGAAAAATGTAATTATGCTACACTTACACCGTGAATTACAAAGAAAGTTTTTATTTGACAGTTTGATAATATCTAAAATGTTTTATATTTTTCCAGTTGATAAAACGCCAGAAAAATGTTTTTCGTTTATACTGCCGGACGAATTGAAAAGTGTATCGACTGAGACGAAGAAATTGCTACTTGGCGTTTTCGAACCAACCGCAAATCAAAAAACTAACAAAATTGTCGTCTACGTCTGTTTGCCGGACAATAAAGGCAAGTAACCGAAACAATTTTTATCGTTTCATTTTAGGCTTCATTTTTAGAACACAATATTGTTGGTTATATTATATATTAGTACTATTGTGGTATATGGACATATGGTAGACAGTTAGTAAGTACATAATACATAAAAATATTGACTATAAATATATAATTAATTACAATAAATTGTTAACTTGTATACAAGTTCTATAAGCCAGAATATGCTTTATATGTAAATGTATATCTTGTTTTAAATTCCAACTTCAATGTGATTATACATAATTATCATGGTTTATAGTTTACTTAAGGGATATAAAAACTTAAAATTATTAAAGTAAAACGTTTTACGTTTTTACTTCGTAAAGTTCTGAAAATGTAAATCGATAAAAAATATGTGTTTAAACACTTACTGCCTGAAAAATTTTATATAAATACGTATACGTGCTTTATACGACAATTTTTGAAACGTAATGTACTTATAGGATTTTCAGACGAAAGACAATGCCTGTACAAAAGCGTGTTACCGGAAATCCGGTCAAAATGCACGAAAATTGGTTACGAACTGCATGTGGTAGATCTATACTGCGACCATCAGCAACAAGAATTCGGACAGCTAGACAACGCTGTCCGACTGGCAGAACTACGCCGGCAGAACCGCATCGGTCACGTCGTGCCTGTTGTTTTCGTGGACGATTCACTGGGTCCACCAGTTCTGCCCCACGAGATGACCAGGCAGGACTTCGATCTGGCCAGGACCAAAACGCCAGACGCCAGCAAACTGATCGAAAAATGGTACACGCTAGATGCGCAGAAAAATAACTTCGAGCTCCGTAACGAAATGATGTTCGAAACGACGTTCGAGACTCAGGTGATACATTTAATAATATTTATAGGTAATAGATATAGCCAGACATGGCCTTTGATTTTGAAATTAATATTTTATAGGCACAATATTATTTTTAAATGCAATATTTTTGACAAAAAATAACTCCAATTACTAAGAAACCATATACAAATAAATTACTTTAATAGCAATATAAATATTATATCATAACATATACCTACTTACCTAGTAACAATCTGACAGATCACCTTCGCTCAGAATCATTTTTTAATATACTTTTTTTTCATTCAATATTGTTTGTACTTATATGATATATTTTAACAACATCATTACAATATAATATACATCATGTATATAGGTAAGCTGCCCGATATAAATAAATTTATGTATTGTGTATTTGTGTATTGGTATTTTTATCGATATTATATTATAACTTGTTTTCAGGAAGCCGACGAAAAATTGTGGCACGATGAAAAAGTACAGCTGCAAATCGCACTCATGAAGGTGTTTGATTCGAAGTCGTTACGGAACGGTTACGTTGAACAAGTTTTTCAACAGGTAAACTAGCAATTGTACATTATACATATTTATTAATTATACATTGATGAATTATTATTATTCATGTGGATCAAAAAATAAACACAATAATCTGGAAACTTGACGTTTTATTATGTACGCAGGAAGTTCATAATGAGATCATGTTGAATGCCGAGTTGGCTAAAAAGTCTGTGTGGATTATTAACAATTACGACGTTGTTCCTGGTCACAAGTGTAAAACAACTGCGGTAGAATCCAAAAAGAGACTCGAACAACTTAGCAAACAGTTGAAGGTATGACGTTTATTTATTTTTAACTAAATAAAATATTATTTTTTTTTATAGTTTTCTCGTAGTTTTTTTTTAATTTTCCTATATTTTTTGTAAAATAATTTTTATATGCGTTTGTTTGTTACAGAACGAATTGCCTGAAACCAATATCGTATTTTACGAGATCGCAAACGTGACGGAATCTATAAAGAGAATAGGATCTGTATTAATGTCTATAATTGAATCTGTAGACAAAGAGAGTGTGAGTATAGCATTATTTATTTAAAAATAAGTACCTATTACTCAATATGTACTGAATAATGATACTATACACTAAGATCTCTGTAAATAGAAAATACTATTAAAATAGGAGAAAAATGGAGGTAAATGTGCTTAGGCCATTCCAAAAGTCTCTAGAAGTCTCCAGGACAGAAATACTAATAACCCCAAACATTTGTAAATTTAGTTTAAAATAATTTCTGGATACTTAAGAATAATTTTTCTATTTGCGCTATTAGCACTATTATTAATGTTCATCATGAATTGTTTTTAAAGCAGTTCAAAAATATCAAAAATACATCGTTAACATTTTTTTATAAGAGACTATATTACAAATTTTGACAAAATTCGTTAAAATCATACACTATTTACCACTATTTTATAGTAAAAAACTCATAAAAACTTTAATTGTAATACTTTGAAAATTGAATACAATTGTTGTTTTGATCGATATGTATAATTATATAAATAGGAAAAACAAGAGCCTACATACGGCGTAAGCGCTATACTTTTAGAAGAGCTGAGAGTACAAGCGTGGTTTGGGTACAATGCGGCCAAACGGGCTATTCGCCGGGATGAAGCTATGGAACGTGCCAAAAAGTATGTATATTATTATGATATAATGTATAATTCAATAGCTACTAATTAAATCAAGACAGAGATCAATTATCTATTCATCAGTTATAAACTTATAAAAATACGTTATTTTGGTAATATTTAAGTACCTAATACTTTTTAGTTATACTCATACTGTCGAGATTATTTTAAAGTATTTGAGAAAAAAAACTTCTGGCCATTTGTTGGCTGTTTTTACCAACCGTTCTGCGGATCTAGACATTAATTCATATGATTACCTGTGGTCTGTGGATACAATAATTTACCTCTATCGATGCGATGCACGCAGGTATTTAACGGATGGTGACGCAGCGTACCCATTGATCTTGTACGGGCCTTCAGGGTCGGGTAAGACCACGGTGATGGCAGCCATAGCGAAACAATGTCACTTGTGGAATCAGGACGCAGCGGTGGTGGTGAGATTTGCCAACGCGTCCGCTTATAGCTTGTCATTGGAGCAAACGCTCAATTCACTAGTCGTTCAATTGAATCTCGTGGATAACGGGAAATGTACTTGGTACAAGCACGTGAGTTTTATTTCTAAAAGATACATTTTAATTCCGTTTTATATCTATTTTTTTCACACGGCCGTCATTTTTAGGACGTACAACTGTATTCGGAACAAATTACACGTCTGCTGGGTTCGATTGGATCGAAGCGGCCGGTTACGTTGATCGTAGACGGATTCGACAGAGTAATTATTGCATTCTGAATAATATTATTTATAATTTAAATGCATGCATTTTTATTTACTTGTCATAGAACATAACTTTCCATAACTACGAAGTTCCAAATTTGATTTCAAAATATTCATCGGTGTATAATATAAATATATTAAAACGCTGATTTTAATTTTTTTACAATTTCTAAATATTGAAATATTTTTTCAAATTTTTAATTATTTTATTTTGGGAGTATCACTAATATTTTCGTTTTTTTTTAAATACTTACTGCACGCAATATAAACTTTATATAGTGAACCATTAATTTAGATAATAAAATTAAGAATTAAATATTCATTTTTATTCATTTTTTTTTTTTTGTCCATTATTTGAGATTTTAAATGTATTTTGGGTCTTTAGTGCGTCATATTCAGAATTATAACGGAAGGAGATCAGGGAGGTATATCTTCTCCTTGACCTAACCTTTTTTTAGATATGTTTGTATGGTTATAGTTGTGTTTTTTTATTTATAAGTTTATAAGTAAGTTATAAAATACTGAGACGTTTGGCATTGACAATTTTCATATCTCCTCCATTAAATAAATTCTAAATACTCCACTGAGTTATATTGGTTATATCATTGATTATAAATACTAGTATTTATAATCAATGGTTATATCCATACAAAGTTACTGCCATTTGTTTTATTTTCATCACGTCAATACGTTATGTTCATTTGTGTGTATAGTTCGAGAATGATTTAGTGGATTGGATACCGCAGTCGCTGCCCAACAACGTCAAGATCGTAGTTTCAGTCTCGGAGCCTTCAGAACACCTAAATCGATTGCGTCAGACCATAAAAACGATGGATTCATATATACGGGTTAGTTATAAGTTATAAGTGTTATAACACTTATAACTTATTGCCTATAAGTATTAATAGTATTGTCATAATTCATAATTTATGTTACTATTGATTTCGGCTTACATTTAATATCAATCTCCATCTCCATGGTCAAATATTAGTAAATTATACTACATTAATATTATATATTTATAGATAGCGAACATGACGGACGAACAAATTGATTCCTTATTATCGGCACCGATCATTCGTCCGATCGGTGGTAGCGAAACGACAAAAATCGACCGCAAAACGGTGACCGCCAAAACACCGTTAGAACTTCAAGCGAGCTTGCTGTGTTCTAAGATACGAAACTCGAAACAACCACCTTCGCCAGAAAAGTGGGTGGAAGCAATTTTCGACAATATTGAATCACATCTCGGCAAAGACAAGGTATAATAATACTCGTTACCTAAAGTTTATTATTATACCTACATAAAAAAATTATAAATAATATAATATATAAACAATAAACAAGATACGAGTATCAATTAGTATCGTTTATTCCTTTAGTTATATAAATGATTCGTTAATCATTTTCAAACCGTTTCGAAATAATTAAAACGGTTTGTATAATTATATAAAAATAAATGTATAAACGGTTCGGAATCGAACCGTTTATAAATTTCTTAAATGCTTCATATAAACTTCATAAATATATTATTATTATCAATAAATAATTTTTACTTGTATTATGTGGCTTTATAAGGTATCTTCCGTGATTGGTCACATGTGTGCCACTCGATACGGTTTACTCGATTCGGAGTTGGTTGAATTACTGTCTTCGGAGAACGAATTTCGCGCTTCAGACCTTTCCGTCACTGGTATGTTATTAATAATGTAATATTCGTATATTATGTAAGGCTATAATGCGAAATGTTATATTTTATAAAAGGGAAATCAAATGCGTCAGTTGCGATTTGTATATTGTACATTATGGCCGACATGGCCGCTTATAAATGCTTGTAATAAGTAAAAATCGAAAAACCACACAGATTTTCCCTAGAAAAATAATATACAAAACATAATTTTGCTTACTTTATAATGAAAATTAAGAAAATATTATCATAATATTACTCTTTTTAAAAAATAATTAAAATACAAAAAATAACAAGGATTATACCATTATTTATTTAAATATTTATTAATCATCATATTTTCCTTATTTTTAAATTTTTTCTCGTAATTAGATAATTCAACCGTTAAATACATTAAATTGACGAAAAATTGTATTATTTATGTATTGTGTTTTAGGGATTCCGACGTCAGCCGGTATCTTCTGGGCAACATTCAATGAGTTGATGTCGTCGTTTTTATACTGGTTCAAAACAGATCGGTACGCGACGGTTCGGTGGAAGAACGTCGTGGTTGCCGAAGCCGCTAGTCGGCGTTATAGTACGTCTATTCGACGCATCAATAAGAAAATACTTTCGTACTACGAAGACCAGGTATACATTTTGCAGTCATGCATATGAGCGGCCTTAGTATATAGTGCCCCAAAAATTATTATGAGCATTCAAAAAAAGTATTCAACCCGTAACAATAGGTTTTATAAATTTCTAAAATGTTTATTATTTTCCTTAGAATTTGTTTAATGTTTTATGTAAGTATACTCGAATATAATACACAAATATAGATACATTAAAATTAAATAATTTATTATATATTATGATAACACATATATGCTTATGCGTAATATTGTATATGGTATATCTATTGATGATAATATTGTTTTTGTTATTTTTATTTCTTATTTTATAAGTTAAATAAATATCAATGTTTAAAAAATGGGGTGTGCAAAATATGTATTTATATTGAGAAATTGAGAAAACGTTAACACATAATTTCGAATGATTTTACGGAAGGTTAAACTAAATAAATAACAATGGGGGTAAGCCTCCACCCTGAGAATTTTTCCTATTTTCGGCACTGATACAGTAGAATTATATCATATACATTTAAGTAAATTCTCCCCGCCCTTCGAGACTACAAATCTATATAGTTTACTTAATTATTTTGAGTTTTGACGATGTATTATATTCTTTGTTCGGTAACAGGTAGTATCGGATGACGACTGTGGTAAGAAGAGCTTACCGAAACGTAGGAAACTGGATGAGTGCACTCACTTGACGGACTGGGCCGAAACGATCAAACAATTTTTCAGCGACCTTAACTGGGTTTTGGAAAAACTGAATCATGGAACGGTGCTCCAAGTAAGTCGAGTATTCGGTTTACTTACAATGATTAAAAAGACGTAACTGCGAGGATATATTGCTGCAGCATACTAAAATACCTGTGTGATGACCTTTTTCTGCCTATATTTTCCATTACTCTAAACAATCTAAACTTTAAAATAAACGAATATTAATAATATATATTATTATTATATGCAATATTATTGCATACTTAACTTCAAATATTCCGATTTAAGCATATTTTTCAAAATGTAATATTATCAAGATAAAGATAAATTTTTTTTTATTATTTATACCTACATTAAATGACAGCTTATCATTGAAATTTTTTTTATAACTATTCATTATTTTTTAATTTAATTTTAAATTACATGTTTTTTTACATAATATTTTGAGATATTTAAACCTTATTCTGTAATAAAGGATAATTTGAGCAATTTTGCACGTACTCATAAAAATATATGATACTTATATTTAACAGTTTTTAACTAAGCTGAAGTGTAAGAGACATACGCGTTATATGTAAGTCTTCTATTACAGTTATGAAGTTTTTATGAACCCACATGACTGCAGTTACCTTTGTAAACAGTATATCCCACAACAGGACCGTATAGTTATTTCCAAGATAACTTAAAATAATTAAAATAGCTGAATAGTTTTTGAAGATATTTTTTTGTTAGTTAAAGTAATTTAGTTAGTTTGTTAGTAAGTTAAAATTACTTTACTAATATTTTGCTTATAAATCTAGTAATTAGACATTTTAGCCACTATAGATAATCCCTAACTCATAACAACACTTAGGAATTATTTGTATACAATATACAACATATACATGCATATATGTAGGTCATAGGTGGCATTTGCGAGAAGATGACTTAGGGTGAAATTTTCCGTTTGTATTATTCAAGGGAAAAAAACGATAATTTTACCCCTTTAAACACAGAAAACAGAATATAAGGTGGGAAAATATATTGAAAAATGATTGGTTTTCCTTATTATTATATTCCTAATACAATTTTGTTTTATCAGTATCAGTTTTTTCAATGCGTATTCTAGATATTTAATTCCTGCACACCTAATTTATTTTCCAAGTGCCACCTAATATGAGCGTATAAAATATTTTACGCACATCATATTATAAATCTGGTAAACTTAATACTATCATGCTTATATTCGTCTATACAGTTACTGGATGAACTTTCGGCGCACGCCCAAGAGCCGGAAGCACGTTTTCTCAGAGACTTCTTGTCGTCTGCCATGCCAGCCATGATGAACAACGGCAATCAGCTGTATTCGCAGATGTCACTGTACCAGCCGGTGGCTGATCGGTTCCGGGATCTGATAAACGCACCTCCTTTCCCGACACTGATGCCTCTAGTCCCGGTGGACGCTGCAACGCAGTCATTAGAATCCGCTGCATCGCTTTCGGATAGCCCCGACGCCACGGGGAGGTTCGACTTAGTCAAACGATTCAACGATGACGCGAATTATGTGATCACCGTCAGCACCGGGCGGAAAGAGATTAGCGTGTGGGACGTACACACGTGAGTTCGCCCGAATATATTATAAGACCGTCGGGGAAGTCGACTTGACAGGTTTTCTTTTTTTGGGTCCACATATTTGGGTGTACAGATGTTCGAGAGTACGGACGCTCAAGGGAATCCTCCATCCAACCGCGCTGAAACTGATCGACAATCAGCGTTGTATAGTTTTGTGTGAACGAAAACTGATCGTTATCAACTTGGCGACTGGAAAAGTGATCAGCAAACTGAAAGGTATGCTCATGACATAACAAACAGGGCTCATTTGTCATTATAATTACCCTGCATCTAACGGCTGGCCGGCACCCTTATTAATTTTCTTAGACAATAGGTATCACGAAATTATGTAGCATGTGGATTTCTTTGTTTTTTACTGTTTTTAGAAATTAAAATTGTATTTTATTAGTTTTTTGAATAAAAACAAATATATCATAATATTCTATAAGTATCGGTACTTATAACAGTAATAAGTTAACATAGTGTAACTATTGTTTTTGATATTATGATTAAAATTACAGTGGTGATTCTTGTGAGAGCTAAACATATTTTTATCACTCTTTTATTTATCTAATTTAAACTTAGAAACCTAATTCGTATCAGTGCAAAATATCGGTATCTCGTAATCCAAAAGTAGTACCGAAATCAAAACCTGAATTATCAAATTTTGAAAGTCAGGAATCGAAATAACTATATTAATATCGCCAGAATTATAATATAATAATTCTATTACATTGCCCCGTCACGGCTAATGTAATTCCTAATGCAAGAAACTACAATTGGTCATTGTTTAACGCAATGTATTTTATTTTACCGCAGGAGTGATGAATCAAAACATGCCTTACTTCGGCTTGCACAGTTCTACGAAACTCGTGGCGTTAGCCAGAAGCCGGATGCACGTGAACCTGATCGACATCGAAACGGGTACGATCGAGGCGTACTTTAAAGCTGGCGAAGATAGATTTTTGAACTCACTGCTTGTATCCGGAAACGGGAGGTAATGTGGAGAATCATAAAACAACTCGTCATTGCTAATTTTTTTTTTAATCGATCGTCATTTTTGCCGCAGAGTCATGGTGTGTGGCGACGAAACGCAAAAACCTTTCCCGCTGCTCGTGTGGAACTTGACCTCCAGACAATTGATGTACGACTTGCGCATACCGTTCCACGAATTTGTCACACGACTCGCGGCCATCACTTACGAGGGTCACTACGTGTGCTGCGTAGCTCAAGTAACATTTCTTTCATTTTCTTATGTTAGGTCCCATCAATAATATTTAAAATCATTATCATATAATACTAATTACTTCTTATATTATTTTATAATTGACAATTAACAAACGACTTGGGAACTAATTTTATCCGAATATACATCTAATATAATATGTACATAATTTTGTAATAATGAACCAGAGGCGTAGCCAGGATTTTTTCATGGGGAGGGCTAAATACTTTCAACTTGAATTATTAAAAATCAAAAACAAAACAAAACAAAAATACTGATTGCATATTAACATTGATTTGCCGTTAACGTATTTACTGTTTTAAATAATTAAATTTGTAAGACAATTTCCATATTTAAATTTAAATATTGCAAAAAAATTTAAAATAAGGCCAATGGGGGAGGGTATAGCCCCTTTAGTCCCCCCCTTGGCTACGCTACTGTAATTAACTATAATTAGGTTTCATAAGTAATCTGCAGCAACAATATGTTTTATAATCAAATCAGTATTCAGATAGTTAGCAAAAAAATAAATGTAAACGTGAAATACAGGTATTGAGGTATAATATTTTATACATTTTTAATTACTTGTAGCACTCCTGCAAAGTTGTAAAATGCAGTGCTGGTAACATGAATAACTTTGAAATTACCTAACAAATTAAACCGTCGATATAATTTTAATACCTAACATTTATTTTTCAACTTTTACCTATTAGGTAGTTATTCTTTTGAAAATCGTCGGGAACACCTGTAATAGAACGACACCGACTATTTTGTGCCTCGAAGATAAGATAAGATGTAAATGTATATAATTCATCTTTTATTTTCCCCGCATAGGAAGTCGACGAGCCCGGGCCTAACTTCATAGTAGTGTACGACCTACAGTCGGGCACGCTGTTCAAAAAGTGGAAGCCCGGCATGAACTGCGTGGCGCTAGACATATCGTCCAAAGACGGGTGTGTCCTGAGCGGCCACGAAAACGGTCACATATGCATCTGGGACCTGACCACCGGTAACTGTCGGTGGACGCTCAGCGGTCACGTAGCACCGGTCACCAGCCTCCGACTGGATCCAAACGGCGGTTCTTTTGTGTCTCTGGACACGCACGCCCGAGACCGAACGATCAAACTTTGGAACGTCACAACCGGTGAGTAGTATTACGATCGTTGTGCTTTAAATTTAAAATATTATATAGGTACTGTTCAATTATCTACCTACTGCAGCCAGTAAACAGTGAAAATAATCATAATACATAACTCGTAATTTGTATATTTACTATCCATATAAATTATACATGTACTATAACGAAATAGGAGTATCAACATGACTACATATAAATACAAAATGAGAGAAAATGGGTTATCTCGACTTTTCATATTATGAAAAGACTCGGTGTAGTGGAAAGACTAATGGACATGAATGTAGAAGGAAAGAGAAAAAAGTAGACTGAAGAAAATACGGATAGACAAAATAAAGAATGACACAAAAATAGCCGATGCGAGTAAAATTAAAGTGAAACAAAGAGAAAGTCCTATGGAAGTGAAAGCTAAGGGTGGCCAATCCCATATATATAGTAAGAAAAATAAGTAGGTAGATTAAAATGAAATAATCAACGTGTTTAAATTGTGAATATATTTAATATTATAACATAATATTGTTCATTACATTATTATAATATACTCGTAGTTACTTACATTTTTATTTTGTTTAAACTGTCTGCAGGTCAACTTGTCTCGGAGTTCACCCCGGCCAATCCGATAACAGCGTTCGAAATACTGCCTGGCGGAAAATTTGTGGTTGTCACGTCTTCGGGCTCCGCGCACCCGACGGTCCTACAGCTCCGTGGACCACAACAGTCCGCTGACGAGCAAACTACGACGACGACGACGACAACTACTTACGGCGATGAAACGACGCTCGAAGTAGATTTGTCGTTAGACTTCCGAGACGACGTGGCGGCGGCGGCCTCGGTCCCGACTTCCGCCGCTGTGTCTAGATGACAGCCGCCGCCGACGGATTACGACAACGATACAACTGCCAGACCGGAACGAGGACGAGGAAATGCGTTTGTCACTGTAGGTTTCCGCAAGGGATTTCATAATTTTCATACTGCTCCGTTGAAGATGGTAACGGCAATTATGGTTATTTCATGTTAATGTCGTTGATGATAGACATCCTCCTCCTCTTTATTTCTCCTGTCATACTTACTTTACTCGTACTACATCACACACACATACACTGTGTAATAACCCTTGTAGAATGTTGACTGCTGATATTGTGGACGTTACAATGAGTCTCTCTCGGTCAACGAGATACGAACATAGTTTTCAAAAATAAGATTTCTTTACTTTACCATCATTACTGTTAACCTACTACTACTACTACTCTACTGACTACTGTTTATTACTATTACTATTTACTATTACTACTACAGTACTACAACTACTATTACTACTACCACTACTACTACTCATCGCGCTGTATATGCCTCACACATCCAAACTTACTTCTATTTTTTTATCTCCTAAGACTGATCCTAATTGTAAGATAACGCACAAAAATGTAGTCGAAAAACAAAACTATTTTCATTCGAATACATCTACAGTATTTAATAATACATAATATTATGTTCTGTTCATCTTTTTAATCGTATATTTCAATTGATATTACTCTTCTCAAACATCATCATTTATAACCAACACAATGTTTTAAGTTTTAACAATTTAATATTATTATGAATGTCTTTTAATCATTAAGGGTTTTAAATGAAATAAAAATAAAAAATTTAAAGTAACAAAATGTTTTCTTTTTTTATGAAAAAAAAAATACATAACACACACAGTTATTGAGTACAAAACTAATAAACCACAACGGTATGATAAAATGCCACCAGATTTTATATAATAATAATAATAATAATAACAAACAAAATAAAATCACCATAAGAAGAGAAAAATGGTAGAAAAACACAAAATAATAACATTATTTTAGGTAACAATTTTTTGTTGTAAAATGCAAATAAATAGTAATAAATAAACTAACAATGTACATTTCTTTAGAGTAGGTACCTTAACTATACCAGCCTATTAATATAACTATACAATTACCCAAAACTATACAAAACGCACATTTTTATTTATATATTAAGTAAGTTATTATTGTATGTGAAATAATTAATAAAAAACAACGTCATTATGTTTTAATTTATTTTCTTCACTGCTGAACACTGTTCTTCTTCTTGTTCATTTATAGTAAGAGTCATCTGTTGGTCACCTGGGTCTTCATCGGCTATTTCTAATTTTTCAGTCTCGAATGTTACTAAAAAACAATATTTAAAACCAATTAGTTAAAATGTTTAATTTTGTGAAATTTAACAAAATTATTGAACAATCTAATATTTAATTTTATTTGTATTTAATAATTATTTTTTTTTTATAATATGCCAATTTGAAATTATTTTTTTATTGTTTAGTGTGCCATTCCTTCTCTAAAAGTATTTCTAATAGTAAATCAATAGACATAATTCTAAATATAATAACAATAGAATCATTGAAAATAGATTGGAAGTTAATTGTTCACAGTAATATTATTATATTATACATTATACTTTATCAATTAAAACTTTGAACAAAAGCCTAATTCATGTGTTTGTATCAATATTAAAATTATACATCTTCAGTGCACACTAATGATATTCAATAACAGACATTATACTCTGTTCAAGTTAAAAAATTTAGTTGGTGGCCAATTATTGCGCAGGATCGTGGATTCTTATAAATAGTAGGCTTACAGATAATTGCCTCTATAGGGATAGACAATCAGGTGTTGTCTGATCACAATTCAACATTGACTACATTTCTTTATTTGAACAGAGTATAAACTATAGATTAGTGATGGGTCAAACTGTTCGAATCTCGAAAAAAAAATAATTTAAAGTTCGGTTTGATTTAAATAATCAGGGTTCGACCCATCACTACTATAGATCAAGGGTTGTGTAATACTGAAGCGATATTTATTTTATTTTAGTGGAATTAATAATTCGTAGTGGTTTGAAATTCCCGGTATTTTGAACTATCAGCATTGAAACTTGATTACAACAAAAAAAGTCGACAATTAATTTATTATAAATAATTATATCATATTCATAATTAAACAAAATTGAAAAGTATTCACAAATAAGGGGTCCCCGGACCAAATTAAGCTTTAAGTGTAAGTCCATGGCTTGGTGGCTTCATACTAAATGGGATGGGAACCACTGCAAGGGGGGATACAGACCAAGATAACAGGGGGGGGCGATTTTTAAAGGCCACACATTTATTTTAATAAAGTATTTATTTAGGTACATACAAATGTTACTTTCCACAGTCTCATATAAAACAAAAAAATATTTTTTATAATAATAGTAATAAAAAAATATATCACTATGATTCTGTTACCCTTGTAGTATAATTACGTCAAAAACTAAAATCAGGAACTTCAAACTATATTTTTTTGAGAGAACGGTTTACAATCCAAAGATAAAAATTCATGTCCACTGTTTAATTTGTAATCTAAAGAGGCTAATTGATAAAATGATTGAAGCATATATTCTTCTAAACTAAATCATTGTCAATTAAAGATATTTATCCTGCTCAGAATCAATTATATGGACAATAAAAGCAGATTATATTTAAAAATAGTAATACATTGAATGAGTATTCAAATAAAAGTTTTTTCAAGACGATTAAAAACCTTATCAAATAAACACTAAATTAAAAAAACTATTAAAAAGTTAATTAATTACTTTTATCTGGTTCTTCTTGTATAGGTTCATCAACCTCACACAGTTTTTCAAGATCAGTATTTGTTTGATTAGCTACAGCATCAGTATTTTCATTCCTAATAAAAAATTAAAAAATGTATACCACATTTTAATAATAAAAAAATATGTTCTGTTTGACTTACGGTGCTTGGAGTTTGTTAACTTCAACAACAGGGCCCCCACTGTATATCCTCCACAAGTATTCCCATTGGACTTCAGATACAGATACATAGTCAGTTTCTAAATAACAATAAAACAAATAAAATAAAATAAATAGGACTATTATGTTAACTATGTAATATACCTAAAGTTTTGCCTTCTGATTTGTCAATCAACTTTGAGTTATCTATTGGCCCGGGCGGTTCACTTACAACACCATTCAAGAAAGATTCCCAACATTTGAACCAACTCATTGATATAGCATAATCAGCTAATCCATCCTAAACATAAAAATGAATATAAGTTTACATGAATACTGCAAGTCATTCACAAATCACAACTAATATTAAAATTTAAACATGTTCTAACATAAATAGTCAATTATAATATATAGTTAGATAGAATCTGATAACAAATTAATAATTATATTAATTATCAAACTATTAACTTTAAGATGACAACCCTCCTGCATGTGTTATTATATCTTAAAAATGTGTAACATAGTAAATTTGCGTTAAGTGGAATCTAAAATTTGTTTCATCAGTTACTACTAAATAACATTATTTATATAAATTATTAGTTATTAATATATTTATTAGTGAATTGACTCAAATTCAATTTTAAAGTTAAAATATTATCTTTTGGTTAGTGCTGTATGTTGTTTAAATTTGTAAGCAGGTTATGAGTATTTAAGATAATGTAAATTAATAATTAAAATATTGTAATGCATGTACAAATACAGATCAGGTAATTACCTTAAATTATAATACAACTAACAACACTAAATTGGTTCTTCTAAACACAAATTTGCTAAGATGAACGTTTGTAAGACAAAATTAATAACCATAAAAAAACTGTTTTTTAAAATGTTATACATTACATGTGGACTTGATTCCTCTCTGAGTCGCGCAAAGTTTTTTGTTTCTGTCTCTGCTCTATTCCTGAGCATCATCTCAATATAATCAGCATAACAAACTTCACATCTTTGTAGCTGATTATTTGTGCACTTTGGTCCACCATCAAATCTAATAATTATTATAACATTATTAGTTCAACATTTATATTTTTTACTGAAATTGTACTTACTTGCTATGTAAATAATCCCAAATTTGTCCAGAAACCATGGTAGCATAATGATTGATTTGTGGCTCATGAGTCGGCTTTACTCTATTATGGTGGCACATAAAATCGTAATTATCTATAGGGCCCGGTTCAGCAAATGTATTAAACTTAGATAACCATCTAGTCGAAATAAAACATGCTTCCTGAGAACAGTTAGACTGACTCTTGTTAACTTGAACTTGACGCATTTGAGTTCTAATTCTATTGGTTAATGGACTATTTTTTCTAAAAAGTATAAATAAATATTGTAATCAATTATCATCATGAAAAATATGTCACATTATACAAAATGTTTTTATTACTGCTACAAGAAAAATAAATTAAATAAATTTACAATTATGTACTTACTTGTAGAAAAGAACGTAAGCTTCTGCATTTCGAACAATTTCAGCTGACACTAAAGTGACACACTGATCGTCAAATTCATACCATTGTTCATTTATTGGATTTAACGAATAACATGTGTAATGACCACCACTACCAATTGTACCGTGATGGCAAATAGCTGATACTAGTTTGTATGTTGTCACTTGAGATGTACAATCTACACAAACCAAGCAAATTTTTTTATTATGTTAAAACTGAATTTTAACAATAGCATAATATAGGTCTAAACATACCTTTATGAACATATGGCCGTAAATCTACTCCATCAATGGGAAATGTAACATACGAAGTTATTTTAGATGAAAACATCAGTTCATGTCTGAATCTTTTTAGATGTATGCACAAAACTTCAGGCAATTCAAGAAGTTTAGAAAACTTTATACCGTTACGCAGCTTTTTGCATTTTTCACAGCTAAAAAATATTTAGATTAAAACAAAAGAATTTATAGTTTAATCTACTTTTCCATACCTATACATGTTATCACCTTTAAGTTCGTCAGCACTGAAGAATGCTGCTAAACAATCATGTAAACCAACTGTTGGGCCCCAGAACCATCTATACATCATATCCCAAAACCAAAAGATCCAATTCTGAAAGAATAAAAATAAATTAATAACAATACAAATAGATACATTATAAAATATTAAAATAATAAAATGTTAATACGTTTCAATTAACTTTGAAAATAATGTAAATCAAAATTAAAAAAACAATTTTGAGCAATACTCAAGATTACTTTAATAATATTAGGACTACTAGAAATGTAAATTATTCAAAATGTTCAGCATTGAATATATTCTAAGCCAGGGATGAACAAACTTTTTTAACAGAGGACCAAAAATTAAATAAAAATGTTGATCAAAATATGGCATTAAGTTTATATTTATTTTACAACATAAAATCATGGATTGTATTAAGTGTTATCAAAAGCTAAGTATGGAAAATAGACTGTAGTTATGTAGCCTATTCCTGCAGTATACACTATATTGATTAAATTATAAAAACTATTAGACATAATTTTAAAAAAAAAATCACGTAAACCAATATATTATTTGATTTGCTCAGAAACTAAAATCAATACAGTGTATATTATGGTGCTTCTAATTAATAAAATTAACTTGAATTACTTGTTGATTTGTGTATATGTCGGACAATTTATGTACTGAACACAAATTGGTTGAACTTTGGTGTAAAACAGTAACATGGTCACGAGTAGGTATGGGAAGAGATAAATCTTGGAAGGCTTCAACTCTTGAAGATACCTTTAATGTAAGACATAATTATTACATTATTTAACTATAAAAATGTAAATTAAATAATAAATAAATAAAAATTATTACAAAAGGAATTAAAAGATTATAGAGATAAAATGTACAATTTTTTAATATAAGATATAAAAAAATATGATTCATATAACTATTATGAAATTAAATTAGTTTAATCTAAAGAAAAAACTATTAAATATTATAAATACATAATACATAGTACATAATCAGTAATTATTACTCATATTTTTAGAATAATACACATGATCATTATACATGCGATAATAAAATAATCCAAAACTACATAATGAGAAATTAATATTCTCTATTAAATATTTAGAAATAAATCTCATCAAATAAAAAAAATGATTTTTTAGTATTTTTTGTTTAATTTTTACAAAAATACATATTAAGTCAAACAATATACATTTACATAATACATATTGAGCCATTATTGCATAATATTTAGCCAAATGTTATTACAAATTCATGGTCAAAGTGCACATCTCATTTTTACACACCAAAAGATTTTTAAAAAAATTTGTAACACTTAATCAAAATGAATGCTTAACAAACAAATATACTTGAAAATATACAATTTAACTTTTTCTAAATTTGTTTACGTTATATAGAGTATTAATACATCATTAGCATTAATGAGTAGCAATTTACAGATCAAGGATAATTTTATTTTAGTTATATTAATGAAATAAAGAATTTAGAATATTTTAAATAGTAAGCACCATTAACACCCATTAATATTAAAAACAGTGACATGATAAAAGGCATTAAGAATATGGAGGCCATTTGATGAATTCGGTTAAATAAAGTATTAAGTAGGCATTTTGTAATTTATATAAATAAATTGCTTTCCTCTTAATAGAAATACCATTAATAATTATTGTACATTTGATAAAGTTAGAAGGTGAAAATATTTATAAAGAACTTACCCGATTGCAGGTTAAACATTGAACTGAACTTAAAAGCTTTCCATCAAATATTTCCGAGATTATACTGTTGTATTTAACATGATATTTTTTATTTTTTTGACACAATGTTATTTTATTTCCATGGTTCATTTTAGCAAACAAATGACGTTCTAGTTTTTTGGTCAAATTTATTCGCTCTGATGTCTCTTCGGATAAAGAACTGCGTTCACTTACACCAGAATCACAGGTTTCATATTCATCTACACCCTCAGAACTACTATCAGCATTTGTCAAAGACTTGAGTTCATCATCATTATCTGAGCATTCGTCTTTATCTTCTTCCGGAATAGCTAAATGATTTTGTTCTATACTCTGTTTTCTTGAAGTACCTAAAAAAAATTATATTATATTATATTATAAAACTATGTTATATACCTATAATAATATGTTATAATTTAATTTCTGAACAATGATCAAAAATACCTTTATATGAATGTCTCCTAGACGGAACAATTTCAAGTTCTGGTTCTTTTAACTCTTCATGTAATTGATCCATAAAACACCTTAAGAACTCCTGTGTGTCATGTTGATGAAATCCTCTGAACATCGGGTATGCCTACAACCGTAAATGGTAATTATTTTTAATTATGAAAAAATAAAAATAATATTAGGTTTAACTTACATTTCGCATTGTATATAGAATTGACGTAGGAGTGACATAGCCAGGACGTTTGGTATGCCATATTTCTTGAATAAGGCGATGATAAGCTTTGGATAGACTTAAAGGTTTGTCTGATTGGTGACAAGGGTATTCAGGAAAACAAGTTAGAAAGTAATCAGTTAATGGTGGCGTATTGGATAAAGCTTGGAGTGCAGCATTCATATAACATGTGTTGCCAATGTTTTGTAGACCAGTGAGACCTATAAAATTTATATCAAAATAAATGCCAATGAAATAAAATTACCTATATAATGTTTAGCAATTAAATTAAGTTGCTAATTTAATACATAAACAACAGTTTGAATTAACTACCCGTGGGCTTATGGTCTTTAGTCAGTCTATATTCATCATCACTGTCTTCATCAGCAGATTCACCACTGTTATTTGCTGCTATAGCATTACGACAAAATTCTATGGAACAATTGGAACCCCGGCGTACTCCATTTAATGATCTTGTATTATTTTCAATGTTACATTCTTTAACACATAAATAACAGCACAAGCGCATAGAAGGAAGACTAAGATGCAAACAGTGAGTTTTGTTGTCCTACAAATCAAATCATGCCCATGTTATACAATTATTTAATTTGTTAGATAATTAACAAAAAAAAAAAAATGTGTAGTACTTTGAAATGAAGATAGCTGTGATCGCACCCTCCATCGTAACAGAACGCCTGCAAACAATCTGGACTTATGCAAAACCATACTTCAGGCTTTCTTGATTTACATACACAGCAAGTCAGGGTACCGGTGTGCTAAAATAGAATGTACATCGGTATTAGCAAAAATGCTAACCTGATTAAGGAAAGGTTGATAAAAGAATACATACATGTTGTAAAAATTCAGCACATTTTTCAATGGACGACAAATGATGTACGGTGAAGTGTGAACAATCCTCCATCTTTGGTTACTTAACGGGCACTATTGAATACTTAAAACCGTGTACAACCCTTTCACGATCTGCAGACATAAGAAACGCTGTAATTATAACTATGGATGGTAACGACTAACGAGTAAGTAATTAACAAGTTTTTAGATTAGAAACGGATGATGTAAGGAGCGGTGAACACACGCAACGATTTGGGGTTCGAGCTGCTTGGTTTACCCAAAAGTTTAGTACCGACTAAAAGAGTGTCAATACAACAGTTGGGCGAACGAAAATCAAAAATCAAAATACAAAACCACAAACCGGGAAATTTTGTCCAAGCGGTTGACCGTGACACCGAGAGTAGCTATCAGCATCAGCTAAACACTAATATCGTAGCGGATTATCATTGGCTCGACGTTTTATCCGTAAAAAAATTAAATTGTTAACAAACTTCATTAGGCTTATGCACTACATAGTACGCCTGCGCCCTGCCGGAATCGGCAGAACTCGGGATATCGGAAATGTTAAAAAAATAAAAACAAACCGATCGATAAGAGCTAGGGATACTCGATTGGTAAAGAGCTTTTGAAAAATATCACGGTAAAAAAGCAAGATGGGAGTATAATATGCGTGATAAGTGGTCACAACTGTACGAACAATTTCATTAAAAATTGTATTGTGCAATATGCGCTTGCAAAATTGTAAATACTTTTATTTTTTAATGATATTAATTAATTAATATAATAGGTAGATGTTATTACGATAGTACTGTGTGATTAAATGCAAACGCGAAGTCTTTATAGTTATTTCCAGTTTCCACCAGATATCAGACACCAGTTCACCTTCACAGTACTGCCGTGTGCGTAGCGAAAAATTATGTTCTCAATCGCGTATTGGGTTAAGACATTTTGTTCGATATGTACCGCCACGGTCTTGGGAGGTACCACAGTTATAGATATTAATAAATATAATACATTATAATATTCACAGTTTAGGTCGTTTAGGATATACCTAAACGTCCTAAACCGTAAAAAATAAACGTATTAGCTGTATTTGGTACTATTCTACTTTGGTTCAATTTTCTCATATAATACTCATTGTCTTATTATTTATTACGTAAATTCCTAGTTATTTTTACAGTAATCGTAGTTTCTACTATTCTACTTATAACCGATAGTAATAATAAATAATAAATATAAATTAGTCATGGGGATGGAACTGCCTAGACATGAGTGGTCTGTACTAAATCGTCTTCGAACAAGCCATGGCCGTGGCGCTGATATGATGTTTAAATGGTGATTCTAAGTCAGCCCAGCATGCGATTGCGGCAACGATAGACAAACCGTAAATCGCATTATAAAGGAATGTCAATTAAGGAAATTCAACCAGGGTATCAAAGGAATCCACGCGATAACACCAGAAGCAGTAACTGCACGTTCAACTGTAAACTATTCACGCTTCACTATATTATATTTTACTCAATTATATTGCATATATGTTATACATCCTTGTAACCTTTCAATATCAATTTAACTTAATTTTTGTTTATGTTTTATATTTTATTTTATTTTATTTATATATATTTGCTGTAACGTTGATTTGTTAATCCATACGAATAAATAAATAAATACGGTTGTCATCGATCGAATTAATAGGTACTGTACTAAACCTCATATGTATTTTTATATTAATATCTGTAAAATGTATAAATTTATTGTTAGTCACTGACATTCGATGACTTTGCTATAATTCAAATAATAGGAAAGAGTAAGCATCGATCATAGGTCAATATGAATAGAACAACAACTTTGATAATGTTTAGATGAACATAACAAGGTGACTCCGGACACTCCGGATGCATAAATAGGAAAGCGTTAGGCATATGTGGGGATGAGTTGGATTCCAGAGACGTACCTATGTATTTTGCCAGTTAATATTGTATTAAGTAATAAAAGTCTAGTAATACTTATTTGGTGTACTTTATTATACCTTACATTTAATTTCGAATTTTGAAGCGGACACGTTACAACAGTATGATAGATAATTGTTTTTTGGGGTAAATCATAGATTATTCGTAATCATTGAAATATTTATTGATCAATAATAAATATGTAATAAATAATTCAGTTCGGTGTGCTCTTTCTAATAAATACTTTTTAATCAGATTCCGATTACAAATTCTGATTCTGATAATTAGTATTTATCTAAATACCTTTTTTTTTTATTATAATTAATACAAGTACTTACAACCTGTTATTAAAAACAGTAAGTAATTATGATATAAGTAAAAATTTTACAGCACATAAATAACTTGTAGAGGGAGTTGCTCATTAACAACAACTCGGAATAATTGTTTTTTTTGTTATTAAAGTATATCTCTGGACCAATTCCGTTTTATACAACGTTTAACATTACCTGGGAGAGATAAAGAGGACATATATTGTGCGGATGAAGGGATTAGAGTGGTTTATTAATTTGGTGTGGAAGTGGAATTGCTTATAATTAATTATTATGCAAGTTCGTTGAAGGTGGACTTTTTAAGATCTTTATGAAGAGATTCATTAGTAATATACCAAATACTTTTTTACAAAATTATTTTTGCCCCCTTTAGATATAATATGATCACACCGATCGTCGATAAATCAATGCTCTATAACATGTAAATCAGATTTTAAGATTAAATAATTTAATATTAACAAATTCAATGTCTACAATATTCTTGTCATAAAAATATGTAGTTGACGGTTGTATTATAAATTTATAAATCATAATAAAACCTATAATTGTTTTTTATTTTTATATTATTTAATATTATAACTAAAACGGCAGATTTTTGCTACATGTTTTTCATCAATAAAATCCAACACAAACTGCTTAATAGAATTAGAATATATAAACAATTATTAATGAGTTAATATAAATAATTTAATATTATACAAAACAATATTGTAACTATTAAATGCAAAACGAGAACATTATAATAGGCCGTACCATACTGCTGTTACAAAATTACTTTTCACAAAATATCACTACAAGTGTCGAGTCGGAATTAGTGACCTTAAATAGGCGTGCTTGTTCAAATGGGTAACTGATTAAGTAGGAAATCAAATAATTATCATAAATATGATCATTAACGTGAAACATATATATGAAATACACACTACAAGAGATATGGTAAGTATAGTGAATTATCATGAATTATACGTTTACAAATGTCTATTAATTAAAACATACCATGTCATGGTTTTATTATTCAACAATAATATTATGCCCATTGTTTTATTTTATCAGAAATTATTGGCCGTTTTTAAAGTGGGGCGCATTTACATTTACATAACAACGAATTTTCTAAGGTGTTAATAAAACAAGCAGTTAGTATTAATAATGATATTGAAGAAAATCAAATAATTTTAGGTCTGTTTGATTTTTCGTTTGATTTTATTACAACTTATATATTGACATTATAAATAAAAAAGTTGTAAAAACATAACTATAATAACATTTGGAAAAATATTTAGTAACATATGATAATGCATTACTATTTATACTACAATTCGTTTTTAAAATACAGCCCTCTAAACATAAAGTATTCGTGATGAAATATATAAATTAAATAATTTAAATAAATGTTTTCAACTCTTTTACACAATATAATATATTATATACATGAGTAAACAACAGACGTGTATAAAATATTAAAAAATGTATGCATACTTAACTAATAAACTATATAGTTATTAGTTAACTACAAATTTAACACATTATGAGACTACCAATACATTAAAACTTCCTTTTTACATAATAAAAGTATATATAGTATAACTTTCCTATAATCTATAACTGCTGTTTTAATAAACGCGTGATAATTTTTAAAAATGTACTACATAAGAAATCGAATTAAAAAATATTTGAAAAAAATTGTCACTTTTTTGGACAGTGGATTTTTTTCAAAAAGGTTTTTTTAAGTAAAACTTAAATAACTTAATATACAATATATAACTAAGACATCATGATATAATAAATACTAGATGAAAAAAATGATTTAAATTACCATGATAGAAGTTTAGATATTGTTACAATAATATAGTGAGTATAAAACCATCGTGTTTTTTTTTTTTATGTAATTGTATTATAATGTTTAGAAGTTATACCTAATTAATAATAACTGTAAATAGTAAATAATTGACTGTTTCAATTTTAAAATTGGTCTTAAGGGTGAAATTTAATACATTCCATGTTGATGGTGCAGAAGTCATCATAATATGAAGTGATCAATTATGTACTTCTTGTGGCTTGTAGTTTTCTTAAACTTATAATAATAAATAAAATAAAGTAATTATATATTATCTTTTAAAGCATTATAAAATATTAAAAATAAATTTATTCTGAAACACATTGTGTAGAAATTTAAATTATCCAAACAAATTAGGGTCTAATAAGTAAAAATAAATAGATACATTTATTTGATAGTGTTATTTATCATTGTGTTTCCTGTTTTCTTTACTGCCTTAATATATTCTATAAGTTGAATTCTAGTATTCTACAAGTACTCTGTCCAGCGAGAGAGCGCGCCGCACATCGACCAAAATCAGTTTTTCTGCGCATTCCCCAATGATACCCAGCCATAAGCGAACCAGTTTTGATAGCATGTTGACAAGGCCACACGGGGGGTTGCGCAAAATCGGCACGTTCTCTCGCTGAACAGACTAGACATATTAGACGGCGCTTTGAGTAGGCAATTTAAGGCCACTAATCATTTAATTCAATGTAATACCATAATTATTTATAATATAATAGGTAATAAATAATAATAATTGAATACTAATATTTATAATCGATAGTTATAAGTACCCTCTATAGTACTGTCTATACTATAATATTAATATAAGTTACATAGTTATTACTTATTAGTCGTAAGCACTTTTTGTCATACCAATTAGTCTACCTATATACATTTAAAATTGAATTGTTTTTTAAATATTTTAGTTAGTAAAATTAATAATGGCTACTTAACCCATGGCTCACTTAGTATAAAAGTTTTACCCCCCCCCTCCCCCCCCCCCCAAAAAAAAATAATGTACCTACTTTATAAATGTAAATTTAGAGAGGAGTCTCTAAAAACAAAAAAAATTACCTTAAAAATAATATCTGGACAATTTGTAGTTTTATCAGTCAGCTTACAGTTTATGGGTCAAATCCATAAAATTCATGAAATGTACAGTAAATCAAATAATACTTATTTTAGGTTTGTTTAGAAATTCCCCGTTTAGTTTTACATTTAATAGATATAAAACTGTTTTCTTATCTTTTAAATAATTTAACCAGGTATGGCACGTTATCGCGGTCGCGTTATACATTATAATATATGTTGACCTAACTGTTGTAAATATGCTGGTTTTTTATTTTAAATAAATGGCTTGATATTCAATTATACGATTACAGAAAAAAATTATACTACATTTATTTTAAATGTATACTTGTATATGAAAATTATTGACCGTCTGTCGACATATACTATATTTTAATTAATACAAACCTATTTTATGGCTTAATTTTATAATATTTAATGTTAATATAATAAATAGAAACATTAATCAAAATGTATTACATACTGGAACATTTCATCTATTATATATTGATGAAAACTAAAAAGTACTTTTACAAAGATAGTGTTATTGACGAATGACGAATCGTTTTAAATCCAGGCTGTATATATAGTGTATATTATAGCATAAAATAATATTAATATGAGTAATATTTTATGATGGTTTATATTATTTCACTGACTCGGGGATAGCTTCCAAGCGATTAAAATTTCTCTTTTTCATTTGAAAGTTACTAATAATTACCTATATACACCTGCAGGTACCTATTACTAGTATTACTACTGTTCTTATAGTTCTATACTAATACTATTAGGTACTTATAATATTATCTATTAGCTGAAGCGTTACCGTGGCCGGCGGGCGAAACGGCGACATTTCGTCGGAACGACTGTTCATCCCCGGTCCAGCGGTATAATCAGCTGACTGCCGAAGCAGCAGCTGTAGGCTTGATCAGCTGCAGCAGTCCGGCAGGCATGCCTCAAAAAGTAAACACTAAAACTAAACACAACGCGACGCGACACAACTGCAGTCAACAACACCAACACGACCTCGATCACGTCTACCCGGTACATAACAAATTATTGTACTATATTATTGTTGTCAAGTTGTTTGTTGTTGTTGTTATTATTGCGTTGTTGCTGCCATCGACCATTGCGATTGCTTTGACGTCCGGGTCCCCGACACTCCGTCAGTCCGTTTCCACCAGTTAGTAACCTCAGTTCTATAATCTGCACGTTCACCAGTCATCACTCAATTTCCGACCGCGTTAAATACTCGAGTAGTACACGCCATCACTTTGTCCAACGCGTTCAGTCGCCGACAATAATTGTCCGTAAATTGTTACTGCTGAACATAACTTATTTCCTGTCGCCATGGAAGACGAATCCAAACTCAAAGCCGGACATGCCCAAGCAGGTAATTATTATAGAACGCGTCCTGTCCACGTGTCTCTCGTTTCATGCGTTTTCATAAATTCCGTTTTTGCTATTTTTCGCAGTAAAAGCCGGAGGCATGCGCATCGTGCAGCACAAGAACGTCAATTCGAACGCCGACAAGAACTCCGCCGCCGATGAAGCCAACTCGGTGTTGAAAGTCTCGACAAGGTAAAAACCGTAGTGATAAATTTTTGGTCGGAAAGAGTTATACAAAAAAAAACAGACTAATAGATAATTTTTAATAATACCTACTTATCTATTTACGCCTTTTACGATTGCAATTTTATGAGTGTTATGACATATTATATTGTGATTGTTTAATTGTCTTCAAACAGTAAGCGTTAAGCGTGTTTGGACACGTTTAAGATATTTTTTATTTTTTTCTTAAATAATAAACTTGTCTACGTCGTAATTTAAAAATAACCATTAACAACGAATAATATATAATCAAAACGACGTGGTTTTACTATTTTGCTCTATATTAATATTTTTTTCGATATCCATGCTAACTTAGTTTTCTTATTCGTTATTTTTATCCATGCTCGTTGCAGTCCGCCCAAGCAGTCGGTGGTGCCGGTGCACGCTCACAACGATTATCCAACTCAGGCAGTCCAGAAGACTCATGACAAGCCGATGCCCAGCCATGAGATGAGACAGCACACGAGCACGAAACCGACCATCCACCAGCCACGCAAATGAACGCGATCTCCGCAGCGTCTACACGCACACAAGACTGGGTTCGGGGATATACGTCATTCGACGTGTTCCCGGATTATTCTTATTCTTTATTAAATATTATTACAACTCTAAGCACATTCGAAACTAAATCGATTTTTATCCATAAGGCTTAAGTTTTTGCATTTATATTATAATAAATAATTTTTCATCTTCTCCTCCTACCTATGACATTTCTCATCTTATCCATTCCGTTACAATATAATATTATTTTATATCTATTTTTATATATGAATAACCGTTATTGTATTTTGGAATGTTTATTTGGCGTCGTGTTCGGAAATTAATGGGCTATATACGGATTGCGATTACGTTTCAAATAATTAAATCCAGATAATAAATCGATAAATTATATTTTTCTTATGAATAAAGTATTTTTTTTTTCTTTGGAATTCGTTTTGGTTTATTTTATTTTATAGCTATCTTACTATTTAATTGGTTTTTGTCGGTTGTTGGAAAAAGGAAAACTATTATAGTAGTGTAAAATGTATGTTATTACAAAAATCGTAAAAATGTGCGACAGCCGCCGTACTACAAAATGGCGTTCAACAGGTCACGAGCCATAGGAACACGTAACGAGTAAACGACGGACCTTGTCAACCCCTCTACTGAGTCGATCTACGATTCTAAATTTGTAACGGTGGGTACCTATACCTATTAAACTTAAATTTTGTGAGCGCCTAATGACTCAAAACATTAAAAAAGATGAAAGTACGATCTTTAATCGTCATGTTATTACAGTTGTATAATAATGATGGTAATATATTATAGTATAATTATTTTACCAACATAAATTATAATGTAATGACGCAGCGTTATAGTTGTTGTTCTGGCGTAGCGGCTACGCCGTGTGTATTATTATTATATAATATTCAGATATAAATGTTCTGATTTAATATTATGAAAACAAATGCATAACTACAATACAATCGGAAAACTGAGGTCATAATATTTATACAAACAAATTAGAAAAATATGAAATCCAGAAATCGGTTGCGGATAAAACTTTTAGTCCGAGTAAAATAGTTTAAAAATCTTAGTTGAGTTCGCTATGTATAGTAATTAGTAGATATCGAATGTACCCTATAAATGAGTAGGTAAATCGGAAGTGCTAAATCATTCGAAAAACGATTCTGAGCGATGACGATGTGTCAGCCTTTATTTCTAAAGGTGTTTTATAATATATTTAAATTACATGTATAAACTATAAGTAATTTAAGTAATTAATTTTTCTATCAGTATATTCAATATTGTTACCTTATTGGTTGAACCTTTAATTTTTTTTTTTTTTAAATCATCGCATATTATATCATTTTAACCGAAAACAAAAATGTTACCCCCATCCAAAATTCTGGAAACAGTATAAGTACCTGTTCAACTTTCATGTGATTTAGAAAATGTGAAATTATTTTTAGAAACTCGTGTATTTGGTGTATCTATGGGTGTATCCTAGTAAGAGGTAATAACTAGTTTTATGATTTTGATTTATAATTATTATTTTAGTAGTAACACTAACGCGTACAACTTTGTGTGTGATATCAAATTTTATCCACGTGATTGCATGTTGCCTGTTTATTTCGTATTCTATAAGCTGAAATTGTTATAATTATTATAATATAATACTATAATTTATATCAACTGGTTCAACCACCACAACGTCTGCAACCATATAAACTAATTAGTATTTTTAAAGTGAAAATAAAATCATTATATTTTTAAGGGACTATTTTATATTTAAAAATAATTTAGTATAGGTACATTAACTTTAATTGTAAATATTTTACTTATTTAATACAAAAAACCAAATTATTTAATTTTGTTAGAATGTTATAACCAGGGCTCGGGACTAATAGCACTTAAAATAATTAAAATAAGCGCTTAAAAACAACATTATAAGCACTCAAATTCAGTCAAATAAACATTTAAAAAACTTAAATTTGAGCAAAATATTTAATAAAAAAAAAAACTATCTTTTTACACGATAAGTAGGTACTAGACCTAATTTGTAACTATGCTAAAATTAATATATAACAACAAATATTTAAACAAAATGACTAAAAAAATCAATAAATCTTTATATTATAAAAAAATCAAACTTCGCTTTCAAGACATTTTACCTTATTGTTTATACATTTTCCTAGGGATTTTCTAAAAAAAATTTAGAAAAACTGGTCAAAAAAGCAAAAATAATCAAAAATGAAAAATTGACGAAAAAAGCAAAAAAAAGCACTTTCAAATTTCATAATTGAACGTATTGTAACATGACATACACTTCCATAGCACTCTGCAGCTACATTTTAAGTCAATCCATAACAATAGTCAATAAGCAAATAATTTAAGTCCCGAGCCCTGGTTATAACTTATAATAATATAATATTGTATCCAACTAACCATGAATCAAGATAGACGCTGATTAAAATAACTTTTAGGTAATACTGATATAGTTAATAAAAAAATATATATAGGTATAATACGTTATAAATTTATAATATATTTTTTTATCATTCTACGATATTTAACGAATACTTATAGGTAACAAAACAATATTGCTTAATAGTTGTGCCATAATGTGATGTAAAAAATCTGGATTAATGGATATCTGGAAGATCCAAAATTTAAAATCTAAATTATCCTAAAAATTCAAATTTTCACATTTAAATAAGGTTAAATTTACATTGCAAAAACGTATTAAAGTCGATTACCTATGTTTGAGATAATATAATATTATCGTCGACAAATAGATAATTGCATAAGATAAAATTATATAACTTTACTAATATTCTTGAACAAAACAATTATTTCTAAATTTAAAGTCTTACTGACTTAAATAAAGCACAGTCTAAAACCTATAAATTAAATAACAAATACATAAATTTAAAATAATTAACCAACAAATTTAAAATATTCGGATAATTCGGATTTTATCCGTTATATGATTCGGATTTGGATATTCCGATTATGTATGGCGAATACTGAATATAGTATTATTGATATTAGTAACCACAATACCCCCTTTGTAATATTATTGAAAAATGGGAAATTTTTAATGTATGAGACCATGAGCCACAAAGGACAACAATTAAGTATTGGATCGCTAATATAGATGATGGAGCGAAAAATGCGACGGAGAATTCCGGATGTAAGTATAGGCCAATAGGCCATGAATTAATAGATTAATCTTAATTTATGATGTTTATGCGTTATGCATAAAGTTCCAGGCGTTCCAGCCTTTCAAAAAATTATCATCCTAAGCGACCTAAGCGGCTAAGCATAAACCTATTAACTTAATAGTTATTAATCGTAGGTTTAATTTACAGAATTGGGAGAGTTGTATATTAGAACAAAAGTATTTTGGGAGAACTTTTCCACTACCGTATTCACTATCGAGAACTACTTGCCAGTTGGTGTGAAATGTGAATACACGAGCAACAACTCTATTACTTGTACATACGTGTTCTTTTTGCGTTATCACTTTTTATTATCAACGAATTCTCTTTATAGGTAGTTCATTTTCATTAATCATTAATAAATGATATTATTTGAAATAGTAATTTATTAGTATTGAGTGTTGTGGTTCCATCCGTCAATTATTATTTCGATCGAGTATAATGTTAAATACTTTATAGTGGATCAATTTTTCTTAAGCATTAATTCACTGCCGCTCACGATAACGTGGTAAGAAATAACATAAATTAGCATTATAGTTTCGTTATGTTCAGTCTTCAGTCGATGAAAAGTGTTTTTTGTTTAGCATCAACAATATTGTTACAATTGCGATAAATATTTACCATTTGTTATGATTATTTTATTTGCTTACAGATGGCCGAACTTCCAGATTGGTTTACATCCATACCTTATTTCACCAAACGATGGCTTGCCCTGACTGCTATTTTGACTTTGGCTGGGCGGTTTGGCATTCTGAATCCTTTCAACTTTATGTTGTTTTATGAACCATTTATCAAAAAATTTGAGGTAAGTTATTAAAGACCCATTATTAATTGGTTTTATACAGTTTCTATACCACAGCGTAGAAAAATTCTAAATTCTGTTTGTACTAATATTTATTACTCTTGTGAAATAGATTTGGAGAGCAGCTACTGCTTTGTTAATGTACCCATTATCACCTGGAAATGGATTTCATTTCTTAGTCAATTGTTATTTTCTATATAGTTATTCAATAAGATTGGAAACGGGTCAGTAATTTATGCATTATATTTTTATTAATATGATATTATGTTGACCGATTTTAGTGATTCTAAATTTGTACTTTTATAATAATATAGACTCATTTAGTGGAAGACCTGCTGATTACTTTTTCTTACTTATATTTAATTGGATATGTTGTGTCATTATTGGACTCCTGGCAAATATACCGGTAAATAATTTATTTTGCATTTTATTTTTGAAATTAATAAATTTAATTTTAACAAAATCATTTTACAGGTTCTTATGGATCCTATGGTATTAAGTATATTATACGTATGGTGCCAACTAAACAAAGATGTAATTGTTAGTTTTTGGTTTGGAACCCGTTTTAAAGCCATGTATTTACCATGGGTATTATTTGGGTTCAACTTGATCATATCTGGAGGGTAAATATAATTTTATTAAAAAATTAATGAATAGTACAATACTATAATCTAGTATATTATATTACTTTCTATTTAGTTATAATAATAAAAAATATCTAAAATTGTTAAATTTTATTTCTCAGAGGACTTCAGGAATTAGTCGGAATTATTGTGGGCCATATATATTTTTTCCTTATGTTCAAATACCCACAAGAAATGGGCGGACCACAGCTTATACAAACACCTCAAATATTGTAAGTGATCTTAATCACCTTAATTGTTAATAAGACACATTTTGAGAAGTAACCATATAGTTTTTTTTTATCTCATTTGTATTGTTCTTTTAGTTACAAATTTTTTCCTAATCAAAGAACAGTTCATGGTTTTGGTCAACCACCAACTAGAGCAGCACCAACTGCAGCCCCAGCAGCAGGAAACCAACAACAAGGTGAGGGAGGATTAAACTTTCGTCGTCACGATTGGGGCAGAGGTTATGTTCTAGGACAACAACAATAAACTAAGTCTGATTAACAATATTTTGTACTTTAAACATTTATTTTATTTATTACAAATATTTAAGTAAATGTATATTGTGTTTTATTTAAGTAGGTGGTTGTCCTGACCTGTGTTAAATTTTACAGGAATAATTTATTATTAAATATACATATACGAAAGTTAATGTTATTATTTAAAAAGACCTATTTAACTATTTAAGTACAATTTATAAGTATTTAAATCATAAATCTTGAATCAAAATTAACCAAAATACAAACATAAAAAGTTCTAAAGTAAGGTTTAACTTTTGTGCGTGTTAGTCGTTGGTGTGTTATATTTATCTGGAGAATGGCGATATTAAATTTGTAAGTGGAATGAACTATTGATTGTTACATTTTTAAAATAATTTCTAAATAATCTAATAATCAATAAAATTAAATAAGAGTAATCTGTTACCATACATTAGTAATACCGTTATTTAATTCTATTTAACAAAATGTATAATAAACTACAGTTATAAATTATTTGAATATATCTTATATTTTTTTAACAAAATGTTCATCATAAAAATTAATAATGTGAGCCATTTAGTTTAAATATAAATTGATATCTAATATATTCTCTAAATTAATTATAAATATTTTTGATTATTATGATTATTTAATATTTATGGTAGTAGAATTAATCTATACTTAAATAATAATTGATTATGAAATTTAATTATCACCTATAATAGCGCAATACGTTATTATATCCAAAAAAACCTCTTTAAGTTGGGTTCAAGTAATATTTATTTGTTTTTTATTTACATAATACAATTTTTAATACTATGTTCTGAATTATGATGTTATTAGTTATTACTTATTAGCCATTAGTCTATTACTGTTACATTTTTGTCAAATTAATAAAATAATATTAAATTACATATTGTAAATGCACATAATACATTTTTGGTAAATAATATTGTGCTGGTAGAAAGTATACATGATTTTTATTAAATTAGTATGTTTCTTAAAATAAATAACAACACTTTGCACTTTTTAAGTTTTTATAAAAATGTTAGAAACCCTTTTTTCAAAAATATACATTAGTTATTTTACAATTGAGTTAGTCTATCTAACTTTATAGCTATCTTTTAGATATTTTGATGCCTATAATTAATACTTAAAAATGAATAATACAACCAATATTATAGCATTATGCGAGTATAAAATAATATCGAAGACATGAAATTTATGTATCAAGACTTGAGTTCATTTTAGATGTAAGAGATGATTTATATTTTGATTATATAAACGTTAACGGGCTTATAGGGAACAAATTTAAAAATCTTAACTCACATAGTCATTGAATTCATATTAAGTAAATTAGCCATTAGGCATTTATTTTGACTCACAATTCTAATTTAAAGTTATATTCGTAAAACATCATCTCTTTTAATTTGGTTAGTACTCAGTAACAGGAGATGGTTTTTGGGAAAAATCATGTAATTTTTACAGTTGATGAAAACTAACCAGGAAGTAATTGTAATTGTTATTAGCATTCTACTTTTTAATGATGCTAGTATAAAAATTTAGTATTCTCATTGAATCTAAAAAAGGATACATAAAAGTATCCAATTTCATAATATTTTATTTTCTTTGGTGTTTTTATAAGGTTTGATTTGCATATTTCTTGTACAATATTTTATGTGGCTCGTTCAAATCTTTGGTTATAGCAATAAATAATAATTGAAGCAGTTGACATTTTCTTCAATTTATTCTGTGAAGCATTAAATTAATTAAAAAGGTTTTGAGTATGTGATAAATACCTCAATTAATTAATTTTCACTAATTTTTTAATATGTAAATTTAGTTATGTAAACAACAAATTACCTTTTTCTTTAAATTGGCTTAAGTGATGGAGATATATATTTTTTGTAATTTTACCAGAAATTATTTTTAATTTCTTTAATCTAAAGTTCCCAAATAATCGTTTACAATTTAAACTTCTTTTTCTGCTGGGAGAAAATAATCCATAGACAGCCTAACTGATGGCATACTTCATTAGAATTTAGTCAAGTATTATCATCTTCAATACCTGAAAATAACACAATAAATATTTTATATTACTTATGTTCTAATTTTAATATTTATGGATTAGATATTTACAAGCTGGAAAAGGTTTTATTGCCTTTGGACTACCAACAGAAATATTTAAATTTCCTTATTGCTGTTTTTATATTTGAAGTATTAAATGGATATTTGAAGTTAATCATTTTCAATAATTTATCTTAGTATTAGAGAAATGCATTTTTAAATCAGATGATATTACAATTTTTAAATATCACAGCTTTTATTTCATTAAAATGCCCATGTTTTATTAAGAATTATGTAACTACTGTTTCACACATTTTAAATTTATCAATAAATCATTGAATGAATTAATCATATATTCCTAAAGTCAATAGAATTACATTAACAATAATGAATTATTCAGATAATTTATTATACTATTATTATTTTTTACATAATATTGTTCAAATATAATATACTTTATGTACGCCTACATAGGCGTGTTCAGATTTTTTTGGCCGAAGGGGCACAACAATTTTTTGGGAGCCATAGCCAGTTGAAACATTGACAAGTTAAAACATCGACAAGTACAAAATGTCGACCGGTCATTATATCGACAAATTAAATCAAATCAAATAATTATTATTTTATTTAATTTAAATAAATAAATAAATAAAATAATTATATGACATATATAAATAAAATAATATATAGGATAGTGAATTTATGCCTATAAGTTTGGATAACTATATAATAAACTGCAATGTCTGCAATACGCATAGTAGATAGCATTTTTCCGATAATAATTGTCAGTTAAATATAGATATACTATATATCTAATGAAATATTATATTTTAATTCGATTAAATTATTTACAGTAATATTGAACAGTAAGTGTTCCAAGTCGATGTTTTGTAAATGTTGACATATTTTTGTAATACATGAAATACTCAAAATAAAATTATATATTTAAAAATAATTATTTAATAAATACTTATATATAGGTAATAAATTATAAAAATAATTACTTTATACACATATAGGTTGTTGACCCGTTTGATCACTGTTTCTTAAATTAACAGTAGGCTCTGCGAGGTACATAAATACTCGTACTTGCGCGTTAGTCGTTTTAAATCGAAATGATTTGATTTAACTATACGGCCGCATACTCGCATGGGAATTACTTTTTATTTTATCGTTATATTTGTTTACTAAATCTAAAAGAATACCGTTCACTTTATCTCAACGTAAAATTATAAAATTAAATTTTTTTTTTGATATTTTTTATTTGTCGATATTGTAATTTGTCGAAATTTTGTACTTGTCATTAAAATGATCCGTCGACATTTTATACTTGTCGATGTTTCAACTGTCGACATTTTAACTTGTCGATATTTTGATAGTTGACGTTTCGTACCAGACTCCAATTGTTTAAATCGTGAGATCTACTTTTTTTAGACATGAAGAAACATTTATTTTTTATGTTACAAGGTTAAAAAAATACAAAATATATAACAAATAATCAAAATCTACAGGTAGGTACAAAGTACTGCAGTAGGGTAAACACAGCACGACTTTTCTTTTATCTGGGCAATGGGCATGTTTTTGTTGAAGGCACAGTCCGCCGAGTGGGCCAGTGCCCACCTTGCCCCTCCTGTAAATACGCCTATGTACGCCTATAAACAATTATTAATAGACTTAGAAAATTGGTGGTACCTACTACTTATCATATCAAGGTTCTTTTTTAATATTTTTATAACTATAAAATACATTAAACATTTTCATGATTCCACGGATAAAAATATCTACGAGTTATTTGGACCAAAGTGCTATTCTCATAAATATGATGCGAGAAATTATGGTTTACAATTTACTTTATTAATTATTTGTATCTATTCATTTCTAAGTATTTAAATTTTTGGTAATGCAAATAAAGAGTTTATTTTTTCAGATTTACAACTTAGGAATTTTAAAATGCACCAAAAATTAACCATTTTAATTAATATATTACTTATGTGTATAATATTTTAAAACACAATTATACAGAGCACATTTTTCTCACTCAATTTAGAAAAATGTTTATTATAATGTTTATATTCAGGACTGACAGGACACAGTTATCAGGTTATTGCAGAATATAACATTAAACATATTTTACATATTTATTTATAGCATATTTTGTAAAATCTATTTTAAATTTTAAATAAAATATAACCGCGAAAAGAACCAGTTTCATCTAGATAGCGCTAACGCGGCCAAAATATTTTTTATGGTCTGGTATAACGGTCATTTACGCAGTGGCATTTCACTGGCAGATGGCGTGATATACCGTTGATCCGTTGCTCTGAATTCTGATTATGAAAATTCAAAATGTCATTATTACCATTGTTGAATACCGAATGTACATTTGTAGTTTATACTGATTAAGGAATATTGAATAGTGTTGTCTAAGTCTAATCGTTGTGTTGTAGTTATTAGTAAATAGTAATGCATTGTGCCTTCTTTACCGCCCACCATCTTTATAGCACCTAGGTCAACTTGTATAATATCGCGACAAAGACTACAGGTTTAGTATATTAACATAGTAAATTAATGCAACACGGCTGACAAGTCACAACCTAATATTTAATTTTAATATTTCACTTATCACACACTAGTTTGGTTAGAAATAATTCAGTGTCAATTTCGCGTTATTCTAGAGTGTTGAAATTGTTCGTCTGAGTGAGCAGTTTGTTAAACGTTTCTATTGCATAAAGTGTGACTACAGTTCAATCTCAAAATAATATTTATTAATTTTGCCATTCATTGATCTAAAATGCCACGTACCAAGAGAAGAACCGTCAAGCGTTCATCTGCCGACATGAACATGACTGCTGTGAATGCAACGATGGCCAACCAATCGAAAAATATGAAAGAAATTTTGACTGAATTTGATTGTGAAAGTAATATAAATTGTGCCTTTTATCAAGTTTGTGTGTTTAACTTATGTTTGTTTTTTGTTTTTCAGAACAAAATATTGAAGATTATTTTTACGATATTTTTGATACTCAAAGAAATTTAATCGAAAATTCATTTTTAATGACCAAAATGAATTTGGGTGACATACTCAATAATAATCTCTATGACACTGTGAGTTTCATAACATTATCAATCAAATCTATTTTATTGTAGAACATATTAAACTTAGATACTTATTGAATTTTAACTATATAGTACAATCAATTGTATTATTTAGAAGTTGGTATTCATCATTTAATTTTATTACAGATTTTTAAGCAGTATCCAATAAAATCTAACAGTGACAGTGGAACTAAAAAAAAAGTAGAACGTCCTTCAAGGCCAGTTACCAAAGCTACAGTAAATAGGACTACCAGACAAAAAAGCAGTAAGTTTTTATTTAGAACTGTAAATACTTTAGAATTTGTTTTTAATTATTCCTTTTCCAATTGAATCCGTGGCGTGTTTAGAATTTATTTAAAGGGGGAGATATGACTAACATTTAATTTTAATCTTCTCTTGTAAATACACCACTTAATTGAATTGATTACAAAGTGGTTTTCATGTATTTTGGTTCTACCCATATCTATTGTCATTAGAAAATACGAGATAAAATATTGTGTTAGATATAACTATTTATTGATGAAGTATCTCCACTGGGAGGTCTCTTCACTATGTTTCTATGATGTGTAAATATTATATCAATTAAGCTTCTTGTTCAATTATTGTACTAGATAGAAAAAAATAATATTGAGTTACATTTAGTAGCAAAAGTCACAAAATAAAATTTGAAAAAAAACAGCAAATTATCAGGTTGCTTGTATCATATTTTATACACAATGATTTGCTGCACTCAGAATTTAAAAACGGTAAATGTAAAGAATTTTTTTTGTCTAGGGGGTGCCACCGCATACTTTGCACACCCTCAGGCTCTGCCTATGGTTGTAGACACATTCAATAAATATATCACAGAATATGGAAATGAATACCCTTAACCGTGTTCATGAAGCCTTCCAGTTTAACAATTTAAGTACTACAAAGTAGTAGGAATGTTTTTTTAAAAAATAAATTAGCAGCTGTAGTACAAAGTAGAGTTTTAACATAATATGTATTACTTGCAAATAAGTTTCAAACATTTTGTCTTAAACTATAATATCTAATTATAAATTGTATTTTTTTCAGCATCTAGTTCTACATCTAAGACTAATGGTTCTGCTACAGTAACAAAACACCGTAGTGCTACACGCAATGGTGATGATAAGCCACTATTAGCAGAAACAATGGAATCTAGATTTAAAGTAATTATAATATACAAAGAGTTCATTTAGATAAATACCTATTTATATAAGTTGCCTTGATGAATCTAAGAATTTATAATACTCTTAGCAGTCTTGTATGAAGTTTTTATAAGATATATAATACTTGTAAATAGGTAAAATTGACTTTTTCCTTTTACCTATATAATGTCCCATTATTCCATTATTATTGTGAATTAATTTTTTTATTAAAGTAAAAATAATATTAATAATTTTAATTTTAATTTTGTTTTATATAAAGAATTGATTAAATAATACATTTTAGAAAATTATATTGTTAATTCGATATTTTTCTTAATACTTTATTTTATGACAATTTTAAAAAGATGTTGTACTGACAAGTGTTATTCATCTTACTACTCTCTACATAACATACTAAAATACATGTTCAGCATTTCCAATTTTCTGTTGTTAGCTTTAATATTAGAGAGACTTGAACTATTATAAAGTTTTGAACATAATCTATGCTTTCTCATTGGTTTTTTCAATATTTTAGTTTTTGTATGTTGTTGTTATGAACATGTAAAATATTAATATTTAAAAATGCCCAAAATTTGCTTTAAAAACTAAAGTATTAAAAAATGATAGAATACAAACAATGTTCTTACCTTTAAGTTTTATAATTGATCAATACACTAATATTAAAGCTTATAACACAAAATTGGGACTGCTGTATAAAAACTAGTATATGTAGTATAATTGTAACAACACATACAAGTAGGACATGTTTTTAAATTTCAAATAAAATATTATTGAGCTAATACTTGAGTTAGGCTGAGAACTTTGAATAATTAAATATGTTTCACAATAACTAATTTTAATTAAGTACCTGTATTATTATAGAACATATTTATAAAAAGAACAGTATAAATTATTAGCCATTTTTTGTATATTGATTCAATTGGTGCAATTTTTAACTTTGGATGTATATTTAGACAGATTTCTTAGTATTTTTTTTTATATATAAAATAATATACTCATTTTTTAAATCTCATTAAAAAAAAACTATTTCAGACTCCAATTAATCGACTACCTGTACCTGCTTCAGCAACAGTTACACCAAAAGTTAATATGCATGAACCAATATCAATGATGCGACGTCCAAACCAAGGAGAGGTTGCACTTTCTATGACTGGAAGTCCACTCATGGTATCATCTGTTTCTAGGGATGATATGGCTACAGTCAGTGTACCATTAGCCAATGGAAATGTAATTACAGTTTAAAACTATAATATTTGACCTAGAAATTGTAAACAAAGTTTTTATTTTTTTTAGATTCTATCGATATTACCTAGAGCTGGTGCTACTATGGACATATCATTTGATGAACAAACTAAAAATGAGTTACTTCTTCTCAAAGGAAACATTGAAGGGCTGTTGAAAATGAATAGAAGAGGTTTGTGAGTACATAACATAGTAAGAATATATATTATATTGGAAAAAACATAGAGGATGAAAACATACAATGTAGTTATTACTATAATAATTACAATTTTTAATATTAATATTAGTAAATGTTTTTAATATTAATGTAAGTTTAATTATTAATATATTAATTTTCTCTACTCAAATAAAAAAAAAAAAAATGATGTTTACTAACAATATGTTAAATATGAAAAACAAATTCACCACAAATGAAGTGAAAAGTGAAGATACATTTTAAATCTTGTAATATTATTACTAACACACTTTCATATTTTCTGTACTGTGTATTTTTTATGTTAAATCTTATTCTTGTGTTTTAATTTTTTTTTTTTTATGCAAAGGTATTTTTGATTATATACACTTGCAAAGTTATATAAAAATATTTTTTTTAGGTTGAGTTAGCTCATTGTAGTAGTAGTTTTAGGTAAGAATTGTATTAATTAAAAAAATGTAGTTTGAAAAGGACTTTGTAAATTTTTTTTATGTAATATATAATGAAATTATAATACAATATAAAGAAATGAGGAAGATGTTTTAAATTTTAATTATGGTTTTATTTTTTTACTTAAAAATTGAAATGTTTTATAAATTATATTGAGAATCCCATCATTACAACCTTAATTCAACATTATACCATATACTTAATATATAACATTAATAATTGTTTTATTATTGTATTTATAGATGCAATTTAGATGAGATGGTATGCTTGTTTAATACTTACCATGTCATTGATTATAATTATAAACAATGGTGAAAAATTATATTATTGTAGTTAATATTATTAATGGTATGGCTGAATTTGTTGATGGTGAGTGAGTAGGAATACAAAAATCTAAAGGTACATTTCATCTATAATATATTAATTCTATGTTTTTATTTTGTCAACCAGATAATTAATAAATATTTAGTTCTCGTAATATAGAATTAAAAAAGGAACATCTTTAAGGCTTTAAGATATTATTTCTGAGGTCTGTAATCTGCTAATAAACATCTGGCTGCAGGAGGTATAAGTTCAATGAGATTAGTGAACAAAGGAAAAGGACAACAGCAAAGGTGTATTTAATTATTTTAAATGTTAATGATATAGATTAAATACATTTCTAGTCATTTGTATGTATCTACAAATGTATATAAAAATAGTTTTATAATTTATCCCCCTAATAATTTTAAATTAGAATTAAATTTAAAAGAGTTCATAATTAATAATTTATTTTGATTTCAATTTTAAACCATTGTATACAAGGTATATTGTATAACATGGAAATATAAAAACTGTTAAATACTATACTAATGTCAATTGGGCCTAAAAAGATTACAGTACTTAGAAAATAAATTTATCTGATTTTGCATTAGGTATATATTATTAAAATACTAAATAATTTAAATTTCAATAGTTTTAAAATGTATAAAAACATATTTGTTTGTTATAATAATTTAGTTGCACAATGAAACTGAATGTCTCAGTATAGGGGCCTTCGGGCGCTTATAAATTCCTCAGCATAAATATTTGTGGGAAAAACCCTCTCTTAATAGGGGACATCAAGTTTGACTGTGCGATCACATTTAAGTTATTCAACACATAAAACATTACATAATTTATTATAGGTTTAAGGCTTAAATTTTATTATGGGGTATAATTATTAATTTGTATTCTGATGGTTATTGAGATTTTGTGTTTTTACTATTTGCTTATTGTAATTATTTAAACTGTATTATTTGTAAAGTTGTAAATACTTAATAACAATAAGTTTACTTAATACATGTTGTCTAACGTTCGACCAACTGTTTATTCAAAACACTTTATTAATCTGAGTATAATTTACATGATATGGTAACATGTCATTGTTATGTTTGATAACTTGTCTATCTTACTAAGCGCATACTTATGTTTTTTCCCAATAAATTGACAATAGATATTTAAACACAGACAGTATTCAGACATCTAGCCATGAACTGTAGTACATAATATAAACTTAGGTAGTTAACTGAAACAAATATAAATTTAATATTGCTTGTGAAGTCGTGAAGACACTCAAAATTTACATCTGTTGATAGAAGTTAAAATTATTTTTAAAATGATATACATAACATAGGCATGTGAGAAAGTTTTATTCATGAAAAATTATTATATTTTATAGTTCTGATATTTACAACACAGTTTAATAAATTGTTTATTCCAAGGTCTTTAAAGTTGTAACAAACCAAATATATCTGTTCTAATAGCTTTGAACATATTTACTATAAAAAGAAAATCTTAACAAAATTCACATTACAATCTTTTAAAATAGGTACTTATATTGGTTATATCATTATCCAAATTAAAACAAAATTGTTCACTATTATAATCAAAAATAACTATAATAACTTTTTTTTTAATATGGTTTCAATAAATATTAAAGAGATTATCAACAATGTAAGAAATTCAGAAATAAACCATTATAATACAATTGTTATCCTTAATAAATAATGAACATGACATATACTATAAAAATTTAAGCTGATAAAAAAATATTTCAGTTTACATATTGTTATAAAAACTCTAATCAAGTAAAAATATATTTTATCATCTAATTACAATTTTTTATAGTTTTCAGCCAAGTTGCATGTTTAATGCATTATTTGAAATATATTCAACCGCATCAAGAGCAATGTGTACAGGTAATTTTGCAGCGAATAAATATATAACTCTAATGGTTTTCTGAAGTTTCCATTTTGTCCATCCAATCTCTTTGGTTTGATCAAAAACATCACTGTTTTCTTCTTCAATTAATGAATCTTCTTCCATAGAGGTATTTTGATATTTTAAAATTTTAGAATGTTCTTTGCATAATACACTAACTAATGACTTAATAAAATTATTTATATTTCTCTGTATAATTTCACCATGATTGACGCAATTATTTAAACATTGTTTTGCATCTTCGTTGTTTAACGGTATTAGACCTGTATCATTGGCCTTTTCGATGGCTGAAAGAAATTCATGTTTAGAAGAATAATAGAAAAATAAATACATGTTACGTAAGACATTAAATGTTGATATGGGACCAATTGGTTCCAATGTACATAATTTTTTATTATTCAACTCTTCCAAATAAGAGTAAATGCGGTCATAAAAGTTTTTATTGACTATATTACACTTGTCATCAATCATAGACCGACCAAAAACATCATAATAATTATAAATAGCAAAACTCAGTATATTATTCATAATACCATATGCAGCCTTATCCGATGCCAAACTATAAAGTTTAAAAGCAACTTCAGGTTTATTTTTCTCAAATGTTAATTCTAGTGTTTTATCTATTATAGGTTTAATAGTGTCAATATCGAAGATATTATGTAAAATACTGTTATCTTTCATATCATCTAAGCACCCAAACATCCAATCACACATGTTCCCATCAAAAGATGTAGCAAGATCTGCAACGCACTTGTGAAACAAGTTTTCAGTTAGAGTTGGACTTTTTACATTTCTTAAGAAATAATAATAATATGTAGCATAGTGAGGATGGTTTGATTTAAACTCGTTGCAAAATAATAAAATCAATCTTGTATAATTCAGACGCACAAACTTTACATCAACATTCTCATTAGACAAAAACGGGGCTTGCAAATATTCAGGAGTGGCTAATAAATGTTTTTCGTTTAATGCGATAGCTATATGCACCGCATGGTTGGAAAACTCGACACTGCGGTATAAAAAGTCTATAGCGCTTTCAAATTGTCCAATCAAAAACAGGAGCTCAAAGTATACATGAGGCTGTTCCTTGTAAGGTTTACCATTGTCTAAAATATATCTTTGTAACGAACAATAATCTAATCCGTTCGAATCTTCCATGTACTTGCTTGCAAAATGTTCAACTAACAACATCCACAGCTTGTCTTCAATTGTCTTGGACACAGCTTTTTTCTCCATGTTGGCTTCCACCATACCCAACAAAGAGAATATTGTTTTCCTGAATGCATTATCATACGCTGGAAGAGTTCTGTAATATTTATTTAGTGTAACACCAATATTGGAAGAAACACGTTCAGTAAAATTTGCTTCTTTCAAGTGAATAAATACATTTAGTAAATCATCTAATGCTAAACCAGATTTTTTAATGAAATAACTAGCAACATCCATTCTTCCACATCTTAAACTGAAGTAAAGCAATGGCCAAATTGATTGTTCGTCAACATGAAAATCATTTTGTTGTGTTGCCGGTCTGCCGGTATTCATAAACACATAAGAACTTATAATAGCCGCCATGTAATTACCATCATTTACAACATTTAAATGTCTTGTTTCTTTTATGAGAAAAGCTTGGTATTTATCTTCTAGATAGCTCTTGGCATTTTTGACAAGTTTTGTTTGATTTTCTTCAGAAAAACGTTCATTAAATGATCCATAAGGCGATTTTTGTGGAATTAAATTGTACATGTACTTAACTACATTCCAAATATGAGCTACTGTTGCATTATTGGCATTATTCCTATGTATGGTTTCCAAGAAATATTCAATTAATTCTTTGTTCGTTTCGCCAAATTCTTTTGCCTTAATGTAGGTTTGAACATCGTTGACAAAAGGAAAATTAGAAGCTGAATCATTAGGATTATTGAGACTAGGATCAAATGTGAAATATGTATTTTTGGTAGTTAATAAGTTCTGGAGACAAAATGATACATCATATGAATCCGAAGCAAATTCATTGTAAACAATACCTTTTTTAATGTTTTTCCAGCTCATTGGAAGATCTTGTAAATAGTTATCAGCATCTTTGTTATCATTTGCTTCTAAATTATTGATGTAGTCTTCAATGTGTCTTCCCATTAAGGATTCTACACTACTGGAATAGTCCATTACTGGTTTAGAATCACACGGTGTGATAGCATTGTCTCGATATGCACATAATTTTTTAAGAACATTAGAATAGCCACAAAGATCTAAACCACGATTTGCTAGAAATTCTTTTGCACATTGTTCATCATTCCCTCTATTTGATTGTTTCGGAGCATGGTCAGCATTTCGGCATAGTTGACGTAATGATTTATGTATTTTGGATACTGGCTTAAATGTATCGGTATCCTTGCAAAGTTTTTGCCCTTGCAACAGTAGATATTCTAGATCAGAAGTGGCCATATTTTCAATTTCTAAAAAATAAAGAAAAATTTGTAAATAAAATAATATTATTTTATAAATCTAACATCAATAAGTAACAGATATAGTTTGTAAAATGTAGTTCTAATAATTTTTATGTTAGGTATTTAAGCCAATAATTTTAGTTTTAATTTGTACAATAATATATTATTTATGTAACTACATTTATGGTTTATTTTAATTATAATCGTGTAGCCTTTAAAAATTTTCAATTAAAGAGTACCTAATAATTACCTAGAGTATAATCATAATATAATATGAAAATTTTATTAAGTTATTATTAGGACTCTAATTTGTATGTAATAAAAGCTATATGATAAAAAATGGTCAAATATTAATTAAATCAAATTTTAATATTTAAAAGTAATAAATGGTCATTGTCAATAATTTACTTAAAATATTTGGTCATGCCTGGTGGTTAAACTACAATATTATTTTGTAATATTGATAAAAATCCTATAATAAAATAGCCTCCTAATCTTAATTTTCAATCCATTTTTATATTTTGTTTCTCTTGTGAATCTATTTGCTTATTGTATATTATACATAGATTTTTTTATTTTTAGAAATTATAAATGTTATATTTTAACGAAAAAAAAGTTATCTTACAAGATAACAAAATATAGATTAAAAATAGAAATATAATAAATTTGCAAAAAATGAACAAAAACTAAAATGTTTAACTCTTATATGCCAAATTAATATTTTGGATATACAAAATGTTATCTAATTAATTTAAATATACTGGTATAAATGTTTTTAATCCTATTATCTTGAGAAACAAGTTACATAAACTGCTTGCTGAACTTAATTTTATATTTGTAAATTATAATTGGCTTTACTGTGATATAAGTACAGCAACTAAACTTTGTTTTATAACAAGATTTTTTGGTGATTTCTAAAAATACATAACTATTATTTTTACCAATTTAAAGTTATGATTAAATTAAGTGATGAATAGTATAGTATACTTACTTATTATTATTGTTTTCGTTTTGTTATTGATCTAAATATTTGAGCAACTTAATTGATCGGATGAATATTCAATTTCATTTTTCTAAAAATAATAGTATTAGATTAACATTGATTATGTTATGATTTATGTTTAGCGAAATATATTTTAATTTTATTGCAAGAGATTCTACAAGGGAAAATTTAACTGGAATAAGTATTGAATAATTATTAAATAAAATTAAATAATAATAAGACATACTGACAAAATATAATGTGTATATTAATACTAATTACAAATTTTTTATCATTGTTTGTGGGTAGGTAATTTATTTGAAAATGCATAGAATATATTTTCTTTTCTACAATGTTTTGTATGTTATAAGAGTTGCTTATAATCAATTGGCCAGGAGCCGTGATGTTATCAACAAGAGTTGTATCGCAAATTCGCAAATAAAATTCTAAGTCCCGCAAAAATCAAAGCGTAACCCTTGAGTATACCCAATATCAAATTTTTACCTTCAAATCGCAATACAAAACATTCAATGTGAACGTTTTTCTTCGTAAGTCGTAAACCAACGATGGGTTGAAAACGCGTAATATTTAAACGGGTAACTGTGGTTGATCGTATGCAGACGACCAAATAAAACAACCGACAACAAAAATAACGTAAAACGTTGTTCGAACGTTGCTCGAAGCTCGAAGATTCAAAATTATTTACGTTCACGGTTTTTAAATTTTTATCAACAGCAGCAACTTGCAGATGACCGATAGTCCGATACAAAAGCCGCGTGTGAATGATAATGGCAAACGCGCAGTGTTGGCCATAACATGACGACAAAAATATTGTACGTCATCTCGAACCTTACTCGGGGCAGTTTATTTTTTGGGGCTTAGATATTATGTTATTCAGTGGCGGCATGAACTTTTTTGCTACGAAGCAACTACCAATAAATACCCACTCACCATTTTTTTTTCACGATTTATCAATAATATAACGTAGGTCCTAATATTTATATCGTTAAGTCTGACTATATGGGAGTACAAATTATAGACAAGTCTAGCTGTCTAGGTCTTGAACTCTGGAGTTTAGAGTAATTGGGATACTCATCCCCATTTTCGCATGATGCGACTACCACTGAAACATACTTATTATATCAATATATATATAGTATTAGTAATTACTAATTATCACGGAAAAACAATCGTAAAATTGTCCGCCGTCTGCCCGTCTAACGTCTTCACTAATCGCTCAGAATCGTTTTTTCGTCCGTCTATAATCAATAGCCTGCACATAACAGTACAAAATTGAGATATTCAATTCAAATTCAGTGACGAGGCGTATAAGTGTAATTATAATATTTTATAGGTTGTCGGTTGATAATCAAAAGTAAGTTTGTGCATCAAAACAGAGATTCCTGCGTGTAGTTTTATTTTTTATTAATAGACGTATACGTAGTACCCTTAAGTCCTTAGATGTTGATAATATGTCTATGGTTTCTCATGGTTTCTATATGAACATTTTTTATATTATTATCGCTTTCTATTAGTTTTTAAGGGAGGGGGTTTAACTGACAGTTGAGATTTTGGCAATATATTTACAGATTTTGTATGAAGGAATGAACGTGCTACATATTTTACAATGATTGAATGATATGTATGTTATTTTAAATATTTTATTATTTAACGTTAAGGGTTTTCAAGTGGAAAATTGATCTAATTGGTAAATAATAATAAAGAAAATTATCAAAAAATTTAATTTTATATTTGTAAAAATACGGTTTTGAAGATATTTTTAATGCCATTTATTATAGATATTTACTTGGCTACTTCTAATTCGGTTTGTTTTTAAACAGTTTTTTTAGTTTTTTTTTTTCATGATTGATTATAAAAATTAAAATTAAAGTACGGATAACAATGGACTTGATTGTATAAAATACTTTAAGGGTTAGGTATACCAGTATTTTTAGGCGGCATATCACTTTTAAATTAAATTTGTTTTACATATATATTAAAGAGGCAAGAAATACGTATTCCGGCCTTATCTTATTAAAAATCTTTTTTCTACAAACAAAATATTCACTAAGTTCGCATAGTTTTAAAATTTGCACTACATTCCATCCCCCGTAAAATATCGTAAAAACAAAAATACATTAAAACGATCAGCAGCATATACTTTAATAGTAAAAATGACTGTTCTATATCAAAAATTAATTTTTTTTAAAATGTTTTTGTGAATAGAAGCACTCAATTATTATCGTGAACATTCAAACTTATTTTCGAAAATTTCCAAGTCATCCTTTCTCCTTAAAATCAAAATTACACGGAATGGCAATAAATACGTATTATCTGGCCCTACCTTAGAAAAAATAAATTTTTTTAGGAACGAATATAATGTGTGCTTGACTATAATATGTTCTGTGTTACTATGTACGTTTAGTATTATAATTATACATATATAGAGCACATACAAAATTTTTATCAAATGTGGTATCTATATATCAGTAAACTTGTTACTTATATAGTTATATGAAATCATTAATCAGTTATCAGCAGCTGCATCAATACGTTTTCCCCGAGGCGTCGTCTAGTGTCAACATCGGTCTGGAACATAATTGAACTTGTACAATGTCTAGATTGTGACCTTAAATAAAGATATAAAATGTACCCATCTACATACTAATTACTAATATATTATAATGTTTTAAGCATGAAATTTTGAAATATGATATATTATTAGAAGTTATAACTTATATCAATATCATAGTCTATGAACATAAACTATATTAAAAAATTAACTACTAAAGATTCCTTATTTACATCTTTGGTTCTACCCTCACAATTCACCATAATACATGATAATTTATAAATTATAATTTTATAACACTAATCATTTAATATAACATCCTCTCCATGCATCATGCACTGCACTTATTAGTTATTATACTATATAATATAATATAATATGAACTATAGTCTATAACGATAACTCAAAAACTCAAGTAAATGACAACGGTCAATTATCTTTTCTGGTATCAACATTGTTCTTAAACACCAGAGTCTAACATTAATACTGGAATAGGTACATTGTAGGAGTCCAAAGATAAAATTAACACAACTTCAATAATAATTAATAAATAATAACACTAATCCATATTATTTCTTTCTGAATTGTCCGTTTAACAAAACTTAAAATAAAAATAATTCAGTCGTGTTTTGAGGTAATTACAATAATAATAATAATAATAATAATAATAATATTTTTTGAAATATTTTGTTTCTGTGTATTGTTGACCAATTCACCGAGAATGGATCGTATTACAAAACTCGTTAACCATTTGATTTAGGGCGAACGTCCGTCCGGAAACCGGATGCGTCCTCGTTGTGGTCGTGTATGACTTGTGGGGTAGCCCGTGGACTTTTTGATTTTTGCTTACGGTCGTGCTGAAATTAAAATAATTTTATTTGAAGGAAAAATATGGGCATAATAAAAACAGGGTAGGACTAAGTCAAAATGTATCCCTTGGCAACTTGTTAAAAGTGGCTTAAATATTGAAAATTAATATGCGTTTGGTATTATTATTTGTTATATACTCACGTCACGTTCGTGTCTACAAAAACAATTCGCATGCATAAAACAATTTTTTTCGCGAATTCGGCGTCACTGTGCATGTGTAGTAGCCCCTCGGTGATCAGAGCAAAGTCAACTTCATCTGTCACTAAGTCTGTATCCAGTTTCAATGACCCCTGAATACTGACCCCGCCGCTGAGCAAAAAGTAGACAAATATAATGTAAATTAAATGGATGAAGTAACTTGTAATTTTAGAAAGTAGTTTAAAGTTTTGGCATTGATTAAATATACAATATTATATATAGTATTTATAGTATATTTAATCAATGGTTTTGGTGTAAAATAATAAAATAAAATTTTCATCACAACTTATTTTTAAAATTTAATCGTTGTAACTATAAGAAATACGAGTACATGAACGTAATTTTTTTTAAATTTATTGTTCTGCCGGCAAAAGTTTTAATTTCTAAAAAAAATACATATCCAACACATGACAAATAGGCAAATAGCAGTTGCAGCTGATTTATCATTTATATTTATAGTGATTACATGATTTTTATATTTTATGATTAGTACTCTCGATTTTGTATATACTAGGGTAACCATTTATTATATAAAATAATAGAAATAATTGGACAATAATATGAGTTCGTAAATTTAGTTGCTTTATTTGTCTAAATTTTTTTTATTTTATGATATACCCTTAACAATTCAGCTATAGGGCTTTTAAAACCACGTGCATGATGCGTTTTAATTTTTTGGTAACTTACGAGATTTTTGATTTGCCACCGACCACCATTAGTCAAAATGTTCAAAAGGTACTTACCTATTGTTACAAAACGTATCTATCGAAAATTATTGAAAATTTAACTTGTTTTAAACTACTTTTGACGCAATTAAAATGTATGTACAATACTACAATGGTTGCAATATTTGTATAAAAACTATTATAATAAATAATAATGTATGGCTATTCTTACTTTTTTTCGATTACCGATTGCGCGTTTTTATTCCAAAGGCTCATTTCTATTTGACCGGATATGTCCAGTGACAACGTTCCTTTGACGTTCAACTCCGCCGTAATTCCATTGCTCAGTGGCACATATTCTAGATGTTCGATCATTTGAGATATTCCCTACAAAACAATATATTATTTACAAGTTAGATATGTGAGTCAGTTACGAAACACTAGCAAAAATCTAGAAGAAATTTAATAAGTATCTATATGTATATAAATCGCTCGTGTGTTGTTTGAAAAAGTTATATTGCGAGTATTAAAAGTTACTAACATCTAACTAATGGACAACTACAACGATTTATTTTTTGTTCTTGCGAAATAAAGTATACTACGAGGTAATAAAAATGTAAACATCAAAATATTTTTTGTAGTTTCAAATATCATATAGTTCCAATATGTTTAGCAACAAATAAATAAAACTATCATTGTATTATAAATTATATATGTAAATAAGTACCACAACAATTTTTTGTCACGTTTTCATAACTATATGCATGATATTTTTTAATTCTTAAAATCAACATTATACTTATACGTACCTAAAACTACTATATTTTTATTATTCTTTATATGTATTTAACCATATTTATTTATATTTAAACAATAATATCCATCTTATCGTTTTAGTTATACGCTTAACTTATATTTTAATATTAAAAAAAAAAACATGGTACCTAGATAACTATATATATATATATACTGTCAAATTTGAAATTTATAAACGGTCTTGTACAAAAGAGGTTGATGACAACAAGGTTTACCATAACAAAATTCAAAATATGACGTTTTACGTTTTGTATCGTAGACAATTTGCGTGTTACCCGATTTCTGCTTTTTATTGTAATATATATATATATATAATATTATGTAACTTGTCGCTATATAATAATGCTAAAATATTATATTGCATATAGGTACCTGAATGATGGGTGTTTTGTCAGACCCAGTTCCGGCCCAGACGTGTCCCATTAATTGGCCTTGACTAGAAAACATAATGAATGGTCTGATGTGCACACCGAACACGATCAGTTCCAGACCAGCCGTGGCCGGTAAGTTAGCCTCGTCCGATGTGTCTGTTTTGCCCGAATCGTCGTAGAGGGATGTAAAGTACCCGAGTCCGGTTGTGAACATGCCGAACTGAAACGATATTACTATAATAATATGTGTATTGGGTAGTGGGTACACACAATATTATATTTTGTAATATAAATAAATCATAATCGTATATTCGTATAATATATTAAATTAGTTACTACATTAGTGTGTATGCGGCACCCAACGTTTACCAGCATCAGATACACGCCATAGTATGCACAGATCATGGAGTTACATCAGTAGATAAAAATGTTGAAAACGTAAAATATATTTGAGCTTTAAGTACGCGTGAAAAATACTTTTAGTATCTTCAAAAATTCGATTTAAAAAAATAAAAATACTATCAAGGAAGTTAGCATTTACGCTGGTCAAAACACTTTTTATATGTAGTCAAATTGTTTTTAAAAGAATACAATTTTGAAATGTTATAACTATTTTTCAATTTTCAGTTAAAAAAATATTTCGGTCGATAATTAAAGTATATATTTTACATTTTTAAAACCAACTACAGGAAGTAGGTATAAACATTTATGTCCAACGTGTTGGTCGTTTTAATGAAAATTGTATAGAGCTAGCAGAGGTGTTAATATTAGAATGAACGCTCTTACGCTACACAAGTCGTATTTGATGTTTTTGTGTTCCAATATGATGTCCACGGACCCACGTTTAGTCACTCCTGAGTATATCTGCTGAGAGTTTTTCACTAGTCCGGTGATGTTGTTATAATTGATGAATTTCCTTGAAAAACACGACGACAAGCCTCTCTGCGCCATATTTCCGTAGTGGTTTAACCGTTCACGAACCAGCACTGTACGCAACAGTTTCGCCGAGGTCTTGTTTCTGTAATTCAAAATCAAAACAATTACTATGGTTAAGAGTTAAGATTGGCGGTTTTTTTTTTTTTTGGTATAGGTACGCACTCATCGAGACATAAATTTAAAAATTTAGCTGTTGCGATAGCGAACATTATTGTTATTATACTATTATATATATATATATATACGTCTAGACGGGCGTCTAATACGTTTAAGAACCTTTCAAATGCCTCACTGATTAGCCATTTCCTTCAATAACTCCAACGCGTACTGCTTGAGTTCGTATCCTTCGCCCGGTGTCGCAAGCCACTCGACCACGTGTTTTAGGAGATCGTAATCGGGATCGGACTCCAGGAGTATGGCCAATGCTATTGCTCTGGTGCTGCTGTCCTGTTCTTTGACCAACTGAAAGAAAATGTTGTTGCAATATTTCAGCACTTGACTACTCCATAAACTTGGACCAAACATTTTAATCGTTTTCATGGCGTACGCGCTAGTCCTGAAAACAATAGTGTTTTATTACTGTTGAATTATAGTATATAGTTGTCGCAACATTCACGATAGTTTTTAAAACTAAATTTTACACAACCCCTCGCCCCTTATAGAAAGTATACTCTTTCTGTCATTACATTCTGTTTCCGTGTTGTGCAAAGCTCAACAGCACTTCAATCGACAGCGGATGTTTGAGATTAGATAACGCTCTGATATATGTAAGTATGCATTCATCGTCGTCTTGTTTACATTTTTCCAGTCTTTCTAATGTTTTGACGACTAGTTCACCACAAAGCTAAAAATTAAATGTTCGCGTTATGATGTATTATAATTTATGATACACTAAACGTGATTGAATCATTGTACATTCGATTAATGACCATATTATACTAACGAGAGCATTCGTGTCTGTGTGATTGTATCGATCCAAACGACTGGCCATAGCGGTCACAGTGTTAAATAAGGTGTCCATTACTTTTTTACTGGTCAGTTTCTCATCAGTTATAGATATTAAACCTATAAGAATATTATCAAGTCATAACAAATTCGAAAGCTACATTTTACTTGAATATTCAAGTGTATATTGTATATTACTTTTTATGATTTCTATTTTCGGATTGAATTTTATTGATGCGCTCCATAAGTATCTTTCTATTTTTTCAATACTTTTAGCATCAGTAAAGACTAGAGTTTCCATCGAGGCTTTATGTGCATTTTCATTTAATGCAGCTCCTAATAAGTCATATAATTGAACTCTAAAAATAAAAGCAATCAAATTAATAAATACAATATATAGGTAGATACACAATGTCACAATGATTTAAATTAAAATGTCTTACATTATATCTTCATTTTTTTTATCTATTAATACATTTTTAATAGTTTTCGTGTCGCTATTTACAATTGCATCTATGACTTTGATAGCACCATAAGCCGATTTAGACTTTCCCAGTTCTGAATCTAATAAAGAGTCGTGGTATTTTTTAACCACGTCGCTCAACTAAACACAAAATGTACTCATTATAAATGATTTATTTTCTATAATATAATATTATTATATAGTACCTTTTTTGTTTACTTACTTTATTACACGAATCGTAGTGCTTACAATTTTTAACTTCGTGTTTAGGACTTAAATTTTGTTTTTCAAGTTTCAGTTTCAGTTGTTTTTCTAATTGATTAATTGCCTCCTCGAAAGTATTAGCTTCAATGATATCGCTATTTGGTTTGGTTTCTATTATATAGTATTAATTATTTAGTACGATGAATTGACTTCCGCGTTACTATCAAAACTTATGATCGAAAATACCTTTTAATTCTATATGTTGTTTTGATGATATTGAAGCTCCTACTTCATTCATAAAACTAGTAGAGTACTCGTGATTTTCATCTAAAAACACATCAATAAAGGATTCGTGGTTGTATTTCAGCAAACCTTCGCGTTTTGAACGTAGAGTTCCTTGCCAAAGCTAAGTGAAATACATTCTATTATTTAAGTATAAATATTTGAGTTACGTCAGTCTAATAAATTACTCTTTTTATATTACTTTTTCGGGATGTTTAATTTCAGGCGGCAATGTAGTTGGTGAAACGCACCCGTCAATTCGTTTTGAAACACTATTTCCATTTATTTTGCTGTAGGTCACGTTACACTTTCCAAGAGTTGAATATTCTACAGTCTGTTGGTTTGACAATTGAAACTACGCGAAAATAAATAATTACTATCATTCACTAGTTTTTTTTTTATATATATTTTTTGTACTTGAAAGAGGCCAGCGATTCCTTTTTTAAAATTTTCCTCGGTCAATGAATTAGCAGAAGAGGCATATAGGTTTTCTATGTGCCCATTCCTCCAGTGCAAAAAAAATGGTTGATCTGAAAACCTATCGATCCTCGATTTACGGTCAATAAATTGACGATTAATATCGTTTTTTGATTTCTTGGACCACGTTTGAAGTTTGAGTGACTTGAACTACAGTAAAAAATATTAATGAGTCAGTTACCATTTGTAATTGTTGAGCTATCATAGTTTAATACTAATAGCTATATATATAGGTATATATATATATAAAAATGAGTTAGTTGGACAATGGGTTTGACCTTCCTTAAGACTCGAACTGACATAAAAGATAATAGGTATTCATATTATTCTATTTTAATTTAAGTCAAAAAGCAGTTAGATAAGATACATATTGAAATTATTAGTTGGAAATACACTATACATTATAATATAATAATAATAATAATAATAGTATTTATTTTGCAAAATATATAGGTACATAATACATATGCAAATTTGGACAAATAAACAATATGCAATAGGTACTCCCTATAAGCATAGCTTGTATTAGGGGAGTACAGTTTAGTTTATAAGTTAGGTATACTGGTATACATGGTATTATGTCACAGTAAGTTAAAAACATTATAATATATATAATAGATAAATCACAAATACAATTAAAAATAATTATAAATAACCAACATTATGTAATATTTATTTAGAAGCGTAATTTAAAAATGTCATTAAAAAAAATATATAATATAAGTATAATACGTATATAAATATACGCTTATATCTTATTAGTTATTTTTGTCTATTAATATTATGATTTTTCGATTTGACCGTTAAAGAAACATTATTTTTAACTCCAACACAAAATCGTAGTAAATAATACTAATATTTGATAAGATCTCATGAAAATATCGGTATTAGCGAAACGACAGTAGCTGGAAATAATAAGTCCCATATGATTAATCGTCTGAATCGATATGATTTTACGTCACTAGCAATTCTTACCAGCTGGTAGTATTTTTAGTGGAACAAAATACCGGTTAATCGAAAAACAGGTATAACGTATAAGTACCGATGGTATTCCTCCAAAAATATTCAATGTCACAGTAAACCGAAATATTATATCATTAAAAATCAATGTATCCGATGATAAAAAAATTCATAAAAAATACAAGCCAAAAAAAAATTTTTTTTGTACCAACTTGTGTCTAAAAGTTTTGTCCAACTAGACATTTCGTAACCCGAGCGTAATTTGCAGGATATAAAAATAATACGGATAAAATCGAAAATATAGAACAATAGAACAAACAGAAATACTATCATAAATTGAGTGGTTACTAATAGTATTGATAATAATATTTAACAATATACTACACTCCAGCCTTATTTTTATTTACAGCAATATTATGAACGGTAAGTGAAAATATAAATTAACGGTTATTGTAAGTTTTTTTTACTATTCATACGGAAAATAAATAAGGAAACATATTTTTTTGGCCACAGAAATTCCATCAGCGATTACGTTATAACTTACTCTGCTTACTACGTATAGTTTAATACCACTATTTATATTACGGTAAAAAGAAATAGATGGACAACAATAAATTAAAATCATGTAATGGTATTAGAATTATAAGTACCCATTAAAATATTATTAAAACTTATAACTCTCAAGTTTTAACATTTTTCTACTATAATAATATGCATTTATAGTAAATTTTTTAAACTTTTTTCGAGACCCAAAAGTTAGAAGATATCATGTATTTTTTTGCTTGTACAATATTTTTTTCAAATAATTCGAAAAAATCTACCAATTAGGTATTATACACTTAAAAAATAAATAATACACTTTCATCAGTACTCACGTGTAGTCGTAACAGTTTTTCGCCGGCAGTATCGGTAATGGCGGGCCAGAGATTTTCAACGGACAGTCGACCGACCACCCGGTGGCCGACTTCCGGGTCTCGGTTGTCTGCAGATCCACTGGTCAGCACGGTGGTCGTCGATTCGTATTCGTACCGAACGCCAGCCGGAAACAGTCGGCTGCCGTCCACCAAATCACCCAAACATACTGGCGCCGATGACAACAACAGCAGCAGCAGGAGAGGCGAGAACGCGCGGGATGCGCTCCAATCCGTTGAGGACGTCATCGGCGGGATGGGGGGGGGCACTCCTGCAGCTGATGCAGACGAACGGTTTTACGGATCACGACAATAACGATGACGAACAAATAATATTGAAATACATTGGGTGATAAAACGATAATTAATATTATCGGTACTATATCGTCGGTTGGCGAATATCATGTACGAAATTACGGTAGATTATCCGCCGTTTCGTGTACAACAACCAAATGCGGTCACGATAGATATAGTGTTTAATAGTTATATTTATCGGTAACTACCAATAAAATATTATTTTTATGCGTACGTCTGACGCGTGCGAAACGACAGACGAGATCAGAAACGACAATAATAAACATAAGACCGAACACGACGAACGACGCGCACGCACTGCCTTCGCGTTGTTGTTTTTATTATCTGCACCGGTACCGACGACCGGCACCGGCTTCTATAAATTTCTACGTTTATATATATATGTTATATCATGTCGTATACCTGCACCGTTACCACTACCACTACCGCAGTCCTGCGTACTGACCATATAATAATAATAATAATAATAAGCTATATTATTATTCAAGCGGTTACGTGTATAAGAACGCGCTTCCCGTACACTGAACCCGAACGACGAGATGACGACCGCAATTGAGAAGCGTCCGGACTTGAGAGTATATGTATTCGCAGCCAACACTCTATAGTGCGGCCCCGGCCCCGCCGTGAACGTCACGGTCGCTAGTTGTGTTCAATACCGCGGTAGTATAGTTTTCCGCATTATTTATTTAATTATTTGGGTAATAAGGGAATTTGGGTAATACATGTAGGTAATAAAATTTCGATACAATTCGTTGCCAACAAGTCGATTATAATACTCAATTCTACATGGGACGTGGTAATATGGTGGACACCTACTTGTAGACTTTACGTATATTCGTTTTGTTTCATCTTCGCGGTATTGCGTGAGGTTTATAAAGTATACATATACACATTAATATGAGATACTTTGTCAAATCGCGGAAATGTCTATACAGAAAAAAATATCTGTGTTTATCTTAATGCGTATTGATATTTGTTCTATAATCGCAAATTTGCAACGTTATTTGTGTGCAACTCGTCCGTAATATTTGAGTAAAAGAGTAAAACTATAGAACTTAACGATGCTGGTATGCCGTCACCGCCATAAAAAAAAAAAATCAACAATAAATAAAAAAAAACTCAAAAAACTACTTGATTTATGTCAATACTATCGTATATAGTCGACAAATGAATACGGACAGGCTATTTAAAATGAATAAGTTATTATTGTTTAAAAAAACTAATTTCAATAATATATATTTTTGTTACCAATTTTTTTTAAACGTTTATAAATAATGTAACCTTATACTAAAACAAATATTTTTCCGCGGACCAATCAGCAATGTGTTGTATTAAATCGATCTAAGACGATTCTATTTAACGCGCATTATTTTGTAGTATGCAAATATAGACACGTCAAGCTTGAGGAATGTTGGGCTGGTTACATGCAAAATGTTTTTGCGAAACTTATTCGTTGGCGTGTTTAGACTAGGCGTTACTTTGGGGGCTCGGTAGAAGTGCGTTTTATACTCATCGATGTATCTGGAATCTGGATGACTGATCCGAATATGCCTAATATGAAAAGTGAAAATAACAGTATTCTATTCAATTAACCTTTATTGACAATTTCATATCATATATAGCACTATATAGCAAAATTTATATTGTATAAAATAATTATTGATTGGTAATATGTAACAAATTTACTAACTGATGTTATTATTATTAAAATCTTAGTATATCAACCAGCAATAAAATATCTAATAGCTTATTTTTCTGTCTGCAGATCACTCGGCCTTATAAATACGCGGAGACCTTCTCATTGGCCCTGCATGGCTTCGTGTAAGCCAAAGGACTTGCATAACGATAACGATTCAACATTTTTCTTGAAACAATTTAACGATTTGACACTGAATGTGGAAAGTGTTGCCTCTACCTCTTTAGGTTAGGTTATGGTAAGCTATCTGTATTCGGTCCCGGATTGACTACGACTACAGACTTTCAAACTTAAGAATTGGTTGTTACAGATTAGGTTAGGGCAGTCTCCAAGCATTCAGTTTTTTCGATTTTCATATCAGAGTAAACTTATTTAACATTTAACCTTTTGTTAATTAGGTATTTACATTTAAATACGAAATAATATTACTTATCGTATTTAGATAAATATTTTTATTCTATAATATTAAAAACGCGGAAACTGTATTTTAAAATGCGGCGAGTGAGGTACTGTAAATGTTCAGTGTATTTGTACACTTTTTAGTGTTATTAAATTATTTTACAAAGACAAATAAAACATATTTAATCGGGTTTCCGACATTCACGCGTGATGATGCGTTGTTTGTTCTTCCAGACTATAACCGCTAACTGGTGGGCACTGGTCAAAATTATTAATAATGTTCGCGGTTGATAGTTATAGATAGTAAATATAATATATATTTTAATTTTATAATATTTTATTTTTATGTATGTATAGTTAGTAATCACAACAGTTGAGCGTCGAGACGATTGTTATTTGAAAGGAACTGCGCGCTCGCAATATTATTTAAAACGAGATCCTGACTACCTACGTGGTCGTTGATGACGTGTCTTGATGGCGGCGTACGTCTCCCGCCTTGCCACCGACTGCATACATATGGGTCACGGAATTGTCACCCGAGCTGCAACTGCAGTTTGTTGCGGCTATTGGTTCATGGTCGTTATTATGCGTCTGTATAATATTATTACGATTACCTATATAGTTTGCTACTTACACGCGGTAATTGCATAGTTGAGATCGATTTGTTTCGATCCGAGAACAATAATTAATAATTACATAGTTTCCTATTCCTACAGCGTCCGGACTTTAAACTCCGTAATACTGTACAATAATATTCATAAACTTAAGTGTTAATCAATATCTGGCGATAAAAACATATTAATAGATATAATATGTCTGTTATCGTTATTATAATAATGTACTACTCGACCATATTATTGTAATCGGACGATGTTCAAAAAACGAATTGCATAACTCAATAATTATAATTTATAGAAACATATAATATTATAATATTATATTATATTAGTGTTATTACATTAGTGTTACATAATATTGTAACTAGGAATAATAATTTCGTCCGATAAAATCATTTAAATTGAATAATAATATTATATAGGTAAACCGTGAACGCAAACGTACATAGGTGTACAATATTAACCGTGTGATAATATTATAGGCGTGAAACACGGTTTAATGTGTATAACTATCAATCGGTATCAGACCGGTTTCGTCGAGCGACTCGTGATGGTATTTTAACGTATGCTCGTATACATCATACATTATATTATACACATAAATGGGTGTGCGTAAATCGAACCGACGACGAAGGTCAAACTAGAAGAAGTTTTTTCTTTTCTTACGTTGTCTGGGTCGGTGTAGGTATACTATATAGGAGTGAAGATGGACATTGTACAGCGTTGACTGAACGACAGTCATCGACAGTCGTCGTTCAAGAGGAATGCGCAAATGTATATTCATTATAAAACTAGATAAAATTAAAATTTAACACTAGACCTTTGAAATTGAAACCCGATACCCAACGGTATCATACACAAGTGAACTCTTGACACGTGATAATATTTACACATTTTATATTTAATTTAACAACAATACATTAATACAAACATTACTATATTTGAATTTACTATTTAATACTATAGTTAAATAGTAACAACTATACTAAATTGATTATACCAGTACCAGCTAATAAATAATAACGGTACACAGATTAATTCGTCCAGTAATAAACACACTTTTACTTCTTTAATGATGCCCAACTAATTAAAACCTTTTTTTTGAATTTTTATTATATTTATGACCATATTTTCACATTTTTGTGGTTTCTGTACTATTCTAATTGTGTTATGTGGAAAAAAACTTGTGTTTTCAAACAGGTACCACTCTCTTTATTTTACTGTAAATTATTTAGTAGATGATTTTTCTGGAAAATGTTGGTGTATCAAAATCAAAATTTGAACAAGTAGCTTTTGAGTTACTTAAGTATGAGTATACTAGGGTGATTTGAAAACTTTTACTATTAATTTATCAACATCTATAGTTTTTAAAAATGATCCAAGTTATAATTAATAAGTATAATAAATAAAAGATCCTGCAATATAACATACATCTTATATTTGTATAAAACCATTTTTAAAGGCTTCTATCCTTAGTGTGAACATTTTAATAACTGAGGAATTATTTGTTCAAAAATATTTTGACATTTTCAAAAAATTTACCCACTAAATAATTTACAGTTAAGTAACGGTAGTTATCATTTAAAAAATATATAGGTAGTCCTTAAATATAATTAAAAATTCCAAAAATCAGAATTTGAATAAATTCATTATTAAAAGAAAATATGTGGGTGAGTATACTTGATGAATCGCTGTGTTATTAAGATGTAATATCTTATATTATCTATTACTACTCGTATGTAAAATAATTTTTTCTTCATTAAATATTGTATCACATATATTTCAATATTTGTAGAAAAATATCAACATAAATATTTACATATTTTGTTCTATTTTTATTATATGAAAATCCATGCCTTCGTATTCATTAGTAATTATCGATGATTTATTATGATTATGATTTATATTTTATTATATAAAAAGTGCGTATCATACCGATTTTTGTTGACAGATTTAGTCGATCAGCCGTTCAATCTACCGAATTTTCCTTATCGTATCCCGCCAATCCTCGTGAATTCGCCAAATTCGATTATGTTATAATATTATTATATATTTATATTATTATTATTATTGAATATTATGTTACAGGTTACGCATACGATTGTCGGCCGAGTTGAGATTTACAGTGTGGTGATTGCGGTGCGAATACGCCTGATATGTTTAACACGTATTCTTTAGACGCCCAACGTTCACTTATTAATTCAGAGGTAGGCAAAGGATGTAATAATTTTGTAGTTGTCGCGTGAGCACGCATATAATATAATGTACATGTATATGATATTTTATGCGGTACCCCCTTCTCGTCTTCTTCATTATATTATAGTATATTACTATTATTATTATTATTATTATAATGAACCAAACCGAATTAGAACAGCAGCTAAATATTGTGTGTCGCGTGCGCCTATACAATAATATAATTTTATTATGTACATATATAATTATGGCGATGGTTTAAGTCACTTGCTGTCTATTTAATATAAATTTAATTTATATAATAAAACTGTTAAGGTTAGTTTCATTAATTTTACAAATTTTAAAAGGTATAATATCCAAACGATAACATTCTAATACAATAGAACGTCTACGTCCAAATTGATATAGGTATACCAATACCATATTACTTAACAGGCAACAGCCGTTGTAGGTAATATCATATCTACAATTGGCTATACAGTATACACTATACAGAGTATCCAAAATGTAAGTTTCCTCATATCAGAAAAAATAAAAAATTAACCAAAATTTAATTAAAGAGTATGTTGGCATTAAATTAATTTAGAGAGCTGTTCAGAAATAAAACTGAAATTACTACCGTGGTTATCAACTAGGTCCTTTGAAATCAGTGGCTAATACAAAAAGTTTGAAGAAACTCAGCAACATATTTTTTTAAATTTAGTGCATATTTGAAATTTTCCAGGCAAATAAAAACCATAGATTTAGGATATGATTTGACTTGTAATATAAACATTATAGATGTTAAAAGGGTCACCAGTTTGAACATTGACGGTTTTTTTAAAATATTTCTGCACGAAAAAATATTTCACAAAATTATAATGCTCTATACTAAATGTAAGAATTAAGAAAATGAACTACGTAACGCGATCTATCGGTTGACTGACCTAAGTAGTGAATGGAACAGGTCCATTAGTGTTAATGTAGAAAAAACTAAAAAAGAATACTTTGTTATTTTATATTATTTGGTTATTGTTCGTACATTGACAGAACGTACAATAATTTAATAATACCACTGAATATACTATATACATAGTTTAGTACCTACATGTAAATACGAAATGATAATTAGCTAAATATATATTATAAACCTTTATTACGAGTTACGACCCATATTTCATATGTATTGATATTGAATTTTTAGTATATGGTTCCGTTTTTTTACTGCTTTGTGTGATTTTAATTTTGCAGGGTAAGAAATGTCTTGCGCTCTAAGATAAGTTTGAATGTTTACGAACTCGAAGCTTAATATTCGTAAATAAAATATTCAAAATAATTAATTTTATTATCTAAGCATGTTGGCGAGACTTGTTCAGAGGTTATTCAGATTTAAAAGAGGGCTGCCAAATTTTTAAGGTCATATTATTCTATTTCTAATACTAATATTGGTATTACTGTTTTAAAACATAGTACATATACAAACAGATCAAACAATGTATACATTTTAAAATAATTGTGGTACTCTCAAAAACAGCTACACTATTAATAAAAATGTAAAAGTTGTATTTCTTTCAAAAAACCGTTAGCAGGTGGCCAATAGAGGAAAAAAAAATTAATATTTTATGTTTTTATATGCCTATATTGTTTCTGTAATACGCCAATATAGTAATATGTATATTGTATACTTCAAGTATCGAAAGTCAAAACTAATTCCTTCACCCAGAAAAACTTAGAATATAGTTTTATATAGTCCACAGGTAGTCGTTGCTTAATGAGAAATATAAAATTGACTTCTTTAACGTATTTATGTGCGTATATTGTTTTGGCAACACACCATCATGGATGTGAAGTTTCCAAGTTGAAACTTACTCCTTCACCCAGATAATGTATTAAATGTAGTTTTTTCAAAATAATTCAATCTGTTTTAAATTAATAGCAGTAATCATCATTCAGCAAGTATCTATAATTATATTGCCTTTTATGTTACTTTGAACCTTGATTTTACTGTCATTATCGACAAATACAATTCATATTTTTAATTTTAGTACCTACCTGAATTTATAATAACTAATACCATAAATTAATTTAAAATTTTTAATTATAAAAATTAAGAAGCAACTAAGTAAGCAATAAATTATAAAATAAATTGATGTAAGCTGTTAGCATGTAGTTATTTGAAAATCAATAAAATTATTTGGTGTTTATATTAAAAGTTCTTCATTAATGAACAAATTGAATAACTGCTGATAAATTGTAACTAATTTTTAATAATTTATATTTTTATCACAATCTTAAGAAGTTAATATGACAGTGATATTTAGATTAATATATTTTTAAATTTTGAACCGTAATTTTAATCTTATAACTGTCAAGTACTCAAGTAATAAAGAATAAAACAATATAATTATTTGTTTATAAATAATATGTTATTATATAGTTATATTTATTATTGATTTTATTATTATGATAATAATTGTTTATATTATATTTTTTAATAATAATGTTCTTATAGTTTATTCATTACATTTTATAGCTATACCGGCGCAGACGTGCAGTATAAAATTGATTCAGGCCAATATGGTACAGGAAAAAATAGGGTCACCAATGCGATACCCCAATTCGTGCCCTTATTTTTAGAATGTACTCGACTTATATATAAGCAAATTTTTTTTTGTATCGGCCCTTTTCCTAATATTAATTTATAGTATAATATATACATTATACCTATAAAGTATGAAGTGGATTATTTCCAATGATAAATATGGTAGATGGTATTTTGTTTTTCCATCGACGTGTATTCAGTCTATCATTTTATAAACACGTAAATTTTATAATATACATTTTTATGTGCTCCGTAATATCGTATGGCGCATTTATCGTAGCGTAATCTCCCGGACAAAAACATCGACAGTCCAGTGTCGTTATGTTCAGAAATGGTGTATCCGTTAATACAATTATAGTTAAATATAAGAAAAATTTACCTAAATTTATTTTGTTTTACTTATAGCATTATTGAAATGACAAAATTAATACATGCCTAATATATTATTTTATTTATCATTTTAATACTAACTTCAAGTATTAAAAATACTATTTCAAATATTTCATTACCATTTAAAATTTGTTTAAGGGTTTAAGGTATGCATAAAGATAGTCCAATATCTATATAAAATAAAAGATAATACAATTTAACTAGATAAAATCAGATAAATTAAGACTAGCAATTACTAGCTTTGCTATAAATATAATACGGTATAAGTTTAAATTTTTACACTCTTAAATACGTGTATTTCGATTACAATTATTCATGGTTGTTTATAGAGAATAAGCATTAAGAAATATACCTAATACTTACCACATAATTACTATACTGAAACACACGTAATAAATATACACAAAAGAACTAAACGAACTCGAAAATAAAATCGAATAAATAGGTTATTATAGATATTAGCTTGAAAAAATATCGAATCATATAAAAAAAATATATAGGTATATAAAAACAAAATTGAAAAGCTTGTCAGTTGTCACTATTAACTATTTAGGTATTTTATCTCGGGTAACAATTTTATTCAAATAGATAGATAAAAATATATAAAATATATTTTTATCTAAATAATTCGTAACACCAGTTATGTATACATTTTTATATTATATTATGTACATGTATAAAATAATGGAATACCTATGTAAAATGTGTAATATAAATTATTGCAAGCACATACATATTATAAATTATAATTATTTACAGTTATTGTAGATAAACTTAGTTTTAGAATATAAAATACACAAAATATATGAAATTGAAGTAGATATAATAATAATAATCTATTTTTGAACGGTTAATACATATAATGCCATAATGGTATAAACTGCTAATATTATTATTTCCGATGACTCGAATAACCACAACATACACCGGGTGAGATCTCCCGGACAAACGTTAAACAACGTCTACGTTTGATCATTGTCGTCCACGGTTCCGTCCAGAAACATTACAATAGGTAATGTTACGTGTTTCCTTGTAAGACCGTTGACGTTTATTTCACGATTCGTCACGTCGTGTCTTCCATAGACTTGTTTTTGGTTTCCGGTAGACAAAGATAGAGGAATAATGCACCAACCCCGGACACGATGCCGAAAATGTAAAACGTCATCGACGTGCCGATGTTGGTCAGCAGATAAGGGCTGATTTGGATCACCGCATAGAACATGACGAACCCGAAGCACGTGGACAGGCCGCTGCCGAGTTCGCGGCAATATCCGGGAAACATCTGTAGCAAAACGATAACGAAATGAGTGACCTATGGGAATACGTCGGAATTGCACTCGTCCCGGAAAAAGGTAGTGTGTATTGCACTCAGTTAACAGAAAATGATTAATGTATGAATTGCACTCGTTTAGATCATTTTACAAAACCTATTTATCAACAAATATCAGTTGACAGTCGAAATAAGTATATATAGTTTAAATATATATATAAAATGTATATATTTTAATTGTGTTGTTATTAATATTGTAGGTAATTACGTATAACTACCTAATATTAAAAAAATATACATATAACTTTTTCAAAATTAATAAATAGTAAAAATTTATAATTTATTATGATTATTTAAAGGTGTGTACATAGTTATAACTATAATATTACATAATATATGTATAATATGTATTCACGTATATTTCTAAATTAATTATTTACGTCGTGTTATAACGTCGTCTAGATAGTAAATACTAAATTAAACAATAAACACTTGAAATTTTCAAGTAAAATCAATATCAATTACTTATAATTTCTATGAAATTGGAGGATCGAGTGCAATTTGAACATAACCAGTTTTTAAACCGAGTGCAATTTATTTTGTTTTACTTATAAACTATTTAATTATAAAAAATATTACCCGAACACCGAAATATTAGGAGACATGTCTTATAATGTGGTATTTTTCAATAACAACTTCCTTTATTTCCCAATACCATTTTAAGCCTCATAGAAGTTTTGAAACACAAACGGGTTTTTTCGTAATAAAATTAAACATTTTGATTTCTTTCATCGTAAAATAAATTACTTAGCTAAAAGTTTAGATAATATTGTTTTATAGTTACACAAATGTATTACTACATAAAAGTGTTAGGATTATTATTTATTAAAATATACTTTATTTGCCTTCGTAGTTCGTGGAGTAAAATAAAATAATAATTATTAAAACGTTACTATATAAATGTATAACATAAAAACATAAACATGTGCACAAACGGTAATTAACAAACGTCTATTGATACTGTACATGTACACAGACGTCGTTATTTTAATACGGTAAAAACAGATAAAATATATCAAAATGATCATTGAAATAAAAATTAATTTATCGACTACAACAATAAAATGTTAGTATGGCATTTTTTTTTCATTAAAGTTTATCGTTTGTAAAAATAAATGATTTGTAATTTGTATGGCTATGGAAAGTAATAGCGGTACTGTATATCTATGTATTTCCGTATTGGTTATACTTTATTTTTAGTAATATATAATAATTATAATAAATTAACGTAGACGATTTGTTGATTAAAGAATTTGTAGAAAATATGTTGTTTTTTATATATGAACATATTTTGGGATTTTGTGAACATTAGTCTATTTTTTTGTTTTTAAAAATTATATTGCATTATTTTTTGTATATTTATTTCATAATACACCGTTTTATTTATTGTCACTATGTGCAAGGCTGAGAAAGTTGATTATTTTTTTAATTCGTTAAGTTAAACGTTAATACAGAAAAATATAAATTAAGTTTATTGTTAAAAGTTACAATCTTTTTTTCGAGTTAAACGGAAATAAAATTAGAAATTAGTTACTATGATCCAGAATAATGATGTAACATAACATAACACTTTGGCAGCCTTTAATTTTGTATTTGCAATCCACAGATACAACAAATTATAATATTATACATACTTTTTTCGATTATTATTTTTGTTACTATAAAAATAATTATTTATATATTATATACAAAACAAAATATGTTTTAAATGGGGTGTTGCGGTTCAAAGGTATTTAGGTATAAGCATTCCAATTTCCAACTGAATATTTATTTTAAGTATACAACGACCATAAACGCCATGCTCACCTCGCCGGACATGATCCAAGGCAACGGCACCAGCCCGATGTTGACGAACACCATGTACGCTACGATGGACAGGACGGGCGTCATGCTGGCGGTGGCCGCCGGAGCCGGGATCGCTTGGACGGCCACGCTACCGGTGGCTTGGGCGCTCGGATCGCGTATCGAGGCGGCCAGACACAGCAGCGATGCGCACGTGCCCACGGCCGACACGACGGCCAGCGGTCGGCGGCCGTACCGCTTGGTCAGGCCACAAGCCAAAACGGACACGGCCAGTCGGATGACGTCCAGTGCCATGGTGCAGTGGTACTCGTTGAGGTCGGGCCCGACGCGCTTGAGCAGCGTCACCGAGTAGAAGGCAACCGCGTTGACGCCAGAGAACTGTTGGACGAAAAAGAACGTGGACAGCACGGCCAGCGGTCCCAAGAACGACGGTCTACCGAAGCACTGACGTGCGGTCGGCTTGGCGGCCGGCAGCGGCGGTTGCGTGTCGACATCCAGCGGTGGTCGCGGCGGTACGCTTTCGCTCGCGTTGTCGCCGATCGCCGCGGCGGTTTTACGGCGGCGGCGCCTGTCCTCGTCCTCCCGCAGCCAGGCGGGCGACTCGGGCGTGAACCATATGAGCGCGTAACCGGCGAACGGCACGGTCGAGCACAGGGCTGACACCAGCCGCCAGCCCAGGAACGTGCCCATCGCGTGCACGGCCAGTATACCGGCCGACACCGAGAACGAGATCATGGCCAGCGCGGCGCCCCGGTAACGCTGCTCCATCACCTCGGCAATGTACACAGCCGTCGGCGGGCCCAGCAGGCCCGTGCACAGGCCCGTGAGCAGTCGGCCCACGTACACGCCATTCACGCCGGTGGCCATTGAGACGGCCGTCCAGCCGAGCACGAACGGCACGCAGATGAGCAGGTTGGTCGTTTTCCGGCCCAGCCTGTCCATGGCCACGCCGCCCAGCACGCTACCCACGGCCATCGGTAGCGCCGCCATGCTGGCTAAAAGGAAAAAAAAAACGCTTTGATTACACTTTGAATATTAACATTGTCATTTCCGTTAGCAATCGATCGGGGCCGTATTTAGCGGGTGTCTATTTTTTTTATTTATGTTCATTTTTTTAATTCTCTATCGTACCTCCATCATTTCCTATACGTAGTATTATAATATAATTAAAGAATCGCAATCCGGGAAGACATTTTTAAAATTTTTCAATTGTCTTTTTTTTAACTTATACCCAAGTTAATTTTAATATAATTTTTTTTAATAATATCAAATAAATTAGGTATAGATATGTTTAAAATATCAAAAATATATATTTTATTAAAAGTTACTGATACATTTTAAATTTCAAATTTTTAATAAAAATAATTTGTATTTTTATTACATTTCTTTCTGTTTAGTGTTTACTAATCGATGTATAGAGAATCGAAAATAGAAATATCGCCAGCCGTTAACGGCCACTACAAAATGCGATATATATATCTACGGTTAAACCGATTTGCGCGTAAGTCCATCCCCGTTCGAGTGATTTAGTTTTGATTTTTTGCGCCAAAGGCCAAACATATAATAATATGCGCGTAGGCAGGCAGTGCAAACACAGGTATACACCGAACAGTTAATCCATCTGCAGCTTATATACATATACATGTATAATAATATAGGGTATACCCGGTGGTATTTAATTACACTGTAACGCGCACGTCGTTGCAATATAGTTGCAACGGTTATAATAAAGCACACAAAATTGAAAATACATAGTAAGTTGAGGACTTGAGGACCTTATAGTTTATATCTATACAATTTATGTTTAGATTTTGGTGACTTACTTTGGCTGCTCATCATTTCAACTGTATGTAAAGATAGATATATGTGATTATGTGGAGAAATTATTTTTAAATAAGTCTAATAGCTTATTAGATACGTACGTATCGTTTATCGTAAAAATACCTTGTACCAATAATAAATGCTTTGCGTCGTTCCGTTTATTTGAAAATGTTATAATATCGTTGCAAATACTCGTATATGATTTATCTGATTAAAGTACAGGCACAAGGTTTGTAAAAACACAGGTGATACACTGATACAATCATATAATAGTCATATTATTGCTTATTAGTTATTTCATCTGCAGAGAAACAATTTTATAATTTTTATTTTTGAAAATTTCCGTTTTGCCACTGTTTATATAACAAGAAAATTTAAAAATAGTATTATAGCTATATAAAATCAAGAAAAATGGATGATATAATGATATAAATGTCAGAAACGACAGAAACCAATGTATTTATCAATTCTTTTAATTTAAAGATTTTTTTATTTCCATTTATAGTATTGATCAGAATAATATAATATAATAGTAATAATAATATGATTTATGATCCGAAATTCTCAAATATTTTACAATATCATAAATATTTTACAACCCAAACAAATCCATTTTGTAATTTTTATGTTATACTACCTTAAATAAAAATATTTTATTTGCAATTTCGTGTAATAATTAATGTATTGTCGAAACACGAGTTTCGACTATTATAATTTATGCACCTACTGTGAACCGTCGCGTTTAAATTAACCTAACCTTATTATCCTTATTACTACCCATTCTGTTTCCGATTAATATAAATTATTGAGTTTTCTGTTTTTGGCGTTTTTTTAAATATTTAAATTTTCGGAATGCGAGGGCTGTGGGTACGTAGTTATACCACTGCACACGGGTATCAGGGGTGTTCTCCTTAAATACATACTATTATACGTACGGGGTGAGTTCTGAAATGTATTATGTATATAATTATAATATAGCTCACCTATCCACGACTCTTGATGGCTACTAATTTTGATAGTCGATCGATCGTCCTTGAGCTGGGGCAAAAGTACAGCCGAAAACCCAACAGTCATCCCGGAACCGAGCGTCACAATCAGAGGTCCGGACGCGGCGAACATCTGTTGAGATTATAGTAAGTTTATATAATAAATTATGTTCGTTTACTCATATTACAATGTAATATAAAATTAAAACTTACTCCTAAAAACAACATTCATTGTAAATACCTCAGTTTGTGATAATTTTAACAGTAACGGGAACTTAAAATCTCGAAAATTATGGATAACAATTTTAAAATTTATAATATTTCGTATAATTATGAATATTATTGAAAGAAATATTATTTTGATAATTTCGTTTAAAATGTTATTCTTAAATATTTCATTTCTCAGAAAAATATTATCGTATGTGTTAGAATATGGAATTAATAGTCTACACTCTTATTCAAAGAAATAAAACTTAAAAAATGATAATTTAAAATTTTTTTTTAAAAATGTATATTTTAAAAATTTGTATTTATTGTTACTATACTTAGTTATATAAAAAAATATTTACAACATTTTTTTTTGAGAAAATAAGTGTTTATTGTTTACCTTCAGAAAAATTACCTTGTATTAAAGTATGGAATAGTGTTCTATTGTAATTACCTAATGTCGTACCTATGAAAACGTATAACTAACGTTCACTATGTAGAAAAGCTACAAAATATGTTTGACAAGACAAAAATAAAAATAAATCACAAAATTGATATATATATATATATATATATATATATATATATAATATATACCTATGGTTTTCAACCACCAGAACTCTTTTCTGTATACGGGCCTAGTACTATATTATTATATAATATATTATCGAAACTAGGAAGTATAAAAAAGAAATATACCTACGAATATGTATAGACCGAAGATCATTTAGGCTCGTGAAGGATTTCTAGTTTTTTTAATGATCATAATATAACCAATATACCTATCACTTATTTTCGTATATAAAAAATTAAAATGTCATATACCTAAATATATATAACCTACAAAGTTTTTCATGCTAATAAATTAGTTTGACGGTTTCGATAGAAATAACAACTAACATTTACTATAAAAAACATGACATGGATCGTAAATATATGGTGGCTCGTACGGTGTGTATTTTGTTGTGGTATACTATTCATTGTGTTTAATATATTATAATCTATCGGATTTCATCATATGACTAAACAACAAACATCAATATATATTATACAAAACAAACACTAATTTCGAATGTATGAATATACTTAATTGTCTTAATTGCCTTCACGTGATTATAAACAGCGTTCGATATCAATGTGTACCTATTATATTATGTCCGTGTGATGATCATCTTTTAAAAATGTCAGGACGACAGAATGGCTTCCTATAGTTATTTAAACCAATGACTGTTTAAAAGTATTTAATTAGTAACTCGCGTTAACCTTAACCAAATAAATAGTTTAATAAATAATAATTATTTATATACTACAAAGTTTGTATACTATATAAATAGTTTTTTTGCGGTCACTGATGTACCTATATTGCTAATCAACTATGGTATTGGTTGGCTAATAACATAATTCAGTATTAACTGCATTTTTATTTATTTATTTTGCGTTTGTTGACGGATTTGTAGCAAGGAAGAACTACTATAATACATTCGATGATTGTATTTTATATCCACAACAATATTTAACTGCGAATATATAATAATGATTAATGCGCCGGAATACTTGACGATCGTAACCGCAAACAGTAATTTGTCGATGTATAATTTAAGACGAGTTTCCGTAAAGTTTAGTACATTACCTGTTTGAAGACTGGTGGAACATTGATTTTGAGATACATATTATTATATTATTGTCGATTGTATCATTGAGAAATCATTATATCAGCGCAATTGCAAGAAACGTACGCGTCGATCATATATGATAATAATAATAATTGTATTATTATAATGGAGATTGGTTTTTTTTCCCGGTGTTGTTATAATAAACGTCTGAAAAAAAAATCAAATAACAATGATTAGAATATTATTACACCGACGTGCGCCGTCCGAATTATCTTAACTCCCGTGTTCCCGTCGAATCATCGGTGTCGTGTAGCTTTTAATGTGCATATTATTATATACAACACGCGGAGGACGGAACAATATACCCATTATCATTAGTATAATATATGATATGCTGCAGCTCCTCGTCCGTCCACGGTCACCCGAAGCGAATTTTTAACACCAAGGTCTCGGTCAGAGATCAATGTTTTGTACATAATATATGTGTACGGTAAGACAATATAGTATATTATGATTACCCTAGAGACACCGGCAGACGATTAGGATCATCGCGATGAGCATATTATACCTATTATGTATAAAGTTTCATCGCCTTGGTAGAGCATATTAATATTAAGACGTACAAGAAAAAAAACACGAACGCGTAAAAAAAAAATAAAAAAAAAACTTCTGAAATACCTATAGGTATAGGCAAAAAATCGTTCGCCGAGTATAACAATTACGAGTACTTACACATGTTTTGTTTCGCCTCGTGTTTTAATGACCTTTTATGTGTACATTATTCATTGTGTTTTTGTAATTTCCGCCGCGGCGAGAAAACTTGCAGTTTCCATCGCACTACACTGGTCGTTTACTGTCGCTGGTATATTATATTATTGCCATTATATTATCATAATAATAACAATAATAGTAATACGCACCGCGCTGCAGTTATCGTCTGTTTCCCGTAATTTACATAACGTTTCGCGACGAGAGGGATCGTATTGTTAATATAGGTGTACACCTATATATATTATGCGTCGTGATTTCGTGGGGGAGATCGGTTATGTGATTCCGCGGCACATGAATCACCGCGATGGGCAATGCGATTGTCAGCACGTGACATGTGATAAACGCGCAAATCGTTTATCAATGATTTTAATGTAACGAAATTAACGTCGACACGTTTAAATACATTTTAATAAATAAAAACTCAATGCTACTTGACTATGTATATAGGCATTTCATGAACTCACACTTATGTTTTTAATTTATTTCCAGAACGACCAGAACATTTACCTGGAATAAAAAGAAATTATAACAGTGATTGATCATATATCGTTAACGATGATACTCAAATAAGCAAATTCGTTTTGTGCTTTTGTAGTGGGATAAGAGCACACAAATAAATTGTATGAACTAATACAATCATATTGTACCTACCCGTCGCACTAAAAGTTTTAGTATACAATTTGACTCTCGTTATAATTAGTTCTCAAACATTTAGTTGAAGTTTAGTGTTATTGTATCGTATTTTACGAATTCTAAAAAATTGCAAATTGGGTTATACTTTATAACCGCGGGCTTCAAATTTTAAGGTACTCATTATACTTTTAAATTTCAAACAACTCAAAAATTCTAATTTTTGTTTTGTATTTTTTAACTCTATATTTTGCGTTTATGAGTTGCAGTTATCGATTATTGCACGCATATAATATACAGGTGATTAGGTATCGATAATAATCGAACTCGTAGGAAAAGATTTAAGAAAAATTTTGAATTATTGAGTGATTGAATTATTACTAAAAGCAGTACTACAGTTTCAAAATATTGGTAAGGCAAAATAAAAAAACGAATAACTGAAAATTATTTGAAAAGTCTATTTAATGAACATAATTTTTAGATATGGCATGCTGTAGTACTGTGTGTGTAAATAGTATATAATAATTAATAACTATAATAATGCAATAATAAAAAAAAAAAAATAAATAATAATAATATAAAAAAATTATACAATTAGTATACAAAAATAGATGTTATCGGTTGACTATATTGGTTGTTTCTACAGCCTTGGCTACATTAGTTTTTTGTCACCTAAGAATTTGAAAATTACGATATTATATTACGAATATGAATAAATTATTAAGAAATGTATATGTATGAATTGTATAATAATAGTTCGACGGAGGATCGTGAATAAACGAGTTAAGTTTTTAATATTGTTACTCAAATTTTACTTCAAATTGCACATAGTATACCAAAATTAATTTTGTTTTACTCACGATTTGAACTTAAATCACGAGATTTCCAACGGCATGAACATTTATTTTGCAACATAATCAACGAAAGTTTAGAATTATTGTAAATTTTAACTGTTGGATGTATTTTATATTTATTCACAAATCATGATATTTGATAATTTGTATGTACAACTACACAAACGTGTACTATATGAAATATGACTATATAGGTTTTATAATTTGCCATGTCCTCATTTTCGAAATCGATCTACTTACACCGTAATCTATACGATATCACATAATAGGGTAACGATTGAAATGGAATAAGCTATGGGTACAAGTGGTTTAATTACATCGCGTGACCGTGATGATTATTATTATATTATTGCGCTCGGTGCATATGCATTGAACGTAAACGTATCAAATTTTTAGACACTTTATTATTATTCATTACGTACAATTAGTTCGAGTGTGTCGTAACTGGAAATATTACCAATTTTGCCAATTTACGCATTTGCGTAATACCTATGACTACTTGCTTTTTAGCGGGACACACACATCGTATATATAGGTGGTATGGTGCGTATCTGTACATTGATATAATCGATTCGTTCTACTTGCACAGTTGATTTATTGAATATTATACGAAAAAAAAGTAGTGTACCTATAATAGGTACCAGCTGTAGGTACAGCAACAGGTAGGTACGTCTAATATATTTTTTGTGAGTCAAGATAAATAGATTAAAAAGTAGTATTTTTGCGGTTATTGTTAAGCTTAAATATAAAATTTCCATTTGTAAAAAAAATTATATTGGTTAACAATAATCACCATTAGATATCAACAATTAAAAATGCGTTAAAAAAACATAATATAATTTATATATTATCATCTAATATTATTTTAAATAATTACTTGTATACTCATTTATACATACTTACTAATAATAATAAGACATTTTTTTTTAAAACAGTGATAATTTTAATAAACAGTCTAAGCATTATAAGAATACATGCGTTAATTTCACCCTATACTGACACATTTTATGAATAACCACAAAAGCAAAAATTACGGCAATTTATTATGAATCTTATTAAAATAAAGTTTTATCAATTCTATTAACATTAATTAATTTTTATTCACTAAGCAAGTTAAATAGATAAAATTTATAATTTACAACTAATTTATTATTTCCGATATATTATGTATTTAAATTAATTTTATCCTTTTTTGATTTCAAGTTATACTCTCACGTGTTTTGATTACATGTAACATTTTTTTAATTATTTTAATCTTTGTCCCTTTTTCCATATAATGCGTAATTATTTATTGCAAATTTAACACAATAAAGTTATTATTATAAAATATTCAATAATATTTACTTGGGACAGGTATGTTAATATATACAATGTACAAATTACAAATAAATTATACCAAGTCATGTATATCTATCTATTTATTTTGTTTTGACAAAAGTAGAAGACGTACATATTAAATGGCACGTATATATACTATCTAGTTTACATGTAATTTACTCACGTTTTGATACAAATCATCAACATATTCACGCAAATAAAATGAAGTATTTCGATAAAAAAATATCAAAATATACCGTCAAACCTAGGACTATTTTGAATCGAAATTTCATACCTATTTGAATATTTCTGTAAACAATATTTTAAAACGTACCTATACAAGGTTTTGTATTCACTATTACTCGTATTATTATTATATTGAAATACGAGTAGCATAATATATATATATATATAATTATATTATATGAATAGTAGCGTAGTATGATATACTGAAAAAGAATATGCAAATGCGTTAAAATCTCAATCCTGCGTAATTTGCATATTAATTTACTACATATAGACACGAAATTGAAGTATTTATGAAATTATTTTTGAATAAAAACAATTCTCAAAACACATACTTAACGGCTACCTTCATATTTGTTATTTGCATCGTGAAATATTTTGTATAGCTAATAATATCATTAATAATAATATATTTACGTTCGTGTACTAGAAGCAATTAATATTAAACCATTATTATGATAATAATATAATATATTATATACACATGATCATACTAATTTAGTACGTATATAATACAGTATAATATTATATATTATGTTTATACTTTAAAATTATATTAATAATAATATGTTACCATGCAGCGTATACGTAGATGCCACATAAATGCCAATAGATATATCTATAATATAATAATAAATATAATTACCTGTCTAGTCGTTTTCGAATACGGCGTGCAAAAACTAAAATATTTGATTCGAAACGACAGTAAAAACAAAAACGGACGCAAAAGAAACACCGCGTATCGGCGAAATCGTTAAAGTCTACGGAGACCGCATGGAAAACACCACGTCGCGAACACGGGAAATACACACTGGCCGAGGCGACGTTATAATAGTATTTTTATTATTATCGCATAGCGTATACCTATGCTGCACGTTTCGCGCGCTATACCCCTTCTACGACGGTCGACTACGTTAATAAAAGTAATAACTTATCGATATACGTGTTCCTACGAGTTTTTTTTTTACTCTTCATTGTAGCAGTATTAAAATATTATAGGCAGAATACAGGTGCGAGTAAATTAAGATTGTCGTGGTCTCGAAAACCAGCCGAAAAAGTAATTGCAATATTTCATTTCTGCGGCCGGAGAAGACGATACAAGTTGGCACGTACTGTATTATACTATAGCTATATATATATATATGAACGCAGTCCTATCACAGATCTAACGTAGAAACAACGAAGAGTTGTATTTTTTCCATTTTTATCAATTTAACGAATCCATTTGATGTGTATATTATAATAATTATAATATCTAAGAATAAAATTATGATATTGTAATTAAATGTCTGTCCATACACGATTACGTGATTTTTGCGCACTATTCGTTTTCTCACACTGATCGACTGATCCTCGTGCAACACAATACATTTGCGTTTAGAACATCCGATTTTGTGTTCTTGACATATAATCGAAGTAACATTAAAAAAAAAAAATAATCTAAAGTACCTCATTAAACTTTTATTGGTATATTAATTTTAAAACGAGTTATGAGAATTTTAACGTTTTACACAGTTAAAATTAAAATATCTATAAAAGCTTATGAGATGCCCTAGAATCTAGGGTCTAGATTATCACCTTTGATTTTTATATTAGGTCAATTTACTTTAATATTGAAGCTAGAAACACAAAATTAGATCTGTTGAAGAATATAAAATTTCTATGTTGCATGTGGATCAGAGAAAACAAAAATGGTGCATTGACTTCTTATTATAAGTTATATAACAGGTAACAACCTACACATAAAATACGGAATGATGTGAAAATAAATAACGTGCGCTTAGGTCATCACCTAGCGTTAAACTTGATTTTATAAATTATAATTATATGTTTTATACTAATATTGAATAATATACTCTAACAGTATATAACCTATACTTTATAGTGTACTGTATTGCAGTGTCGAGCGACGAGTAATAATAATTACCACAACATTGCAGGATCTTATTTTACATTTTATAAATTAAACGCGAAACGAGTGACTTGAAAGCAGAATACAACTTGTAAGTGTTTCGATATATTATTATGATGATGTATAATTAACGTGTGATTTTATAAATTATTTTTTACTGTTATTCAATGTGTTTAATTTATTTGGAGCGTATAGCGAAAAAGTTTTTTTCTTAAACCGTTATTGCATCTATGGAAGATAGATAAATCTCAATAAACTCAATATCTTACTTAATTCCCTTCAAATATTGTGCTTATACTTTTATACTTTTATGATGATGACTTAGTACAACGATTATTTGTAATATTTGTGGATACATTACTTTTTAACTCTAAAACTACGGTTCCATAGTTCTTTTTTTTAGCAACTATATAATTCGGGCATTTTATTTAGGTGGTATTTTAAACTTTGGCTTTCAATTATTTTCGTAAAGTTTATTATAAAACATCTGGAAAAACTACCTAACTGTTAAAATAATTGATAAAATACGAAGTCTTAGGTTTGTAGTTAGAGATCTATTCAAAATCAATTCATGAATGGTATATATAATTTGCCAATTGTTCTGTGCCGGGTTGAGCGCAGCCGTATAATACGGTTATAGTTTCAGAATCCCGGTCTTTTACATAAATACGGTTTGGCTTTAAAGTCTTCATTGAAAATATAAAATAATATCCATAATATCACTTAAAAATATTGACTATGAAGAAGAAACATATTAACAACTAAACATTTATTTACATTTAAAAATACATTATTGCAGTACAAAATAAATATAATTATCATAATTTTAGATAAATTATTACAAAGTTAAAAAAAATATATTTTAACATTATCTAATAGGTACACATTATGAATTATTATAAAATTATTTTATTGTTAAAAATAAAAATAAAGATGCTTAATTAAATTTAGAAAATAATATTTAAGTATACGAGGTAGATGTATTGCCAAATAATTCAAAGTTGTATAGTGGTATTATAATAATACACAACCATAATAAAAAAATAATGTTGACCATATTGTCATTTTGGCTCTTATTTAGCTATTACAGTATTTCATAAAAAAATATCTATATTGCAAATTGTATAATATATACTCAGCAAAAAGTATTTCTTTTAAATGCATAAGTAAATATTTGATAAAAAGTATTCAAAATATAGTAATGAATCTTTTTTTAAATAATATTCAAAAAGTCTTCGGAATAATACCCACATGTATGAACTATGAATAAGTGATATAATATGTTATAGGACGTGTTATAATACAGACGATACAGACATACAATAATTTATTAACATGAATAATACTCTGTAAAACGACTATATATGTATACGAAACAAGATATCTGTTCGGTATGAAAATTTCTTCTTTTGCTGCAGGAACATCCAAGGTATGTTTTTATTTTGAGTTTCGGCGAATTTAATGTTTTAATAATTTTCCTAGATGAAAAAATCTTATATCTAATAATATCTAACAACATTAGAAAACTATTTGTTAACGTCGACTTGTGAAACCCTATGCGTGCTGCAGCGCGTTGTGTTCAAGATGCACAAACACATACAATATACAATACAATATGCGTGATATCCGAATCGCTTCATATTTGTACGAAACAAATTGACCTAAAAGCGACACGTTTTTTTTTTTTTAACCATTTTATTATATGTTGTCAAAACGGAAATTATGGCGGTTTCGGTAACGATGGGGTGTCCGCACAGCAGTGTTGCGGGGATGAATACAATATAATTGTACACGACGGCGTAATATGTGACGCAATACGCGCAATAGCGGAAACAATTTTTTTCCCCGTCCATTCAATAATAGGCAATAAAATCCGGTGACACAATGTCGAACAGAAATTTCTGCACTCGGTATAGCGCTACCGTGCTACACCCAAAACACAATCGAATTTTACACCACAGCGCGAATGGGAATGCGGAGAAGAAAAAAACGGGCGCGGTGGTGGTGGTGGTGCAGAAACAGCAGCGGTATATAGGTGGTATTATGTTATATATGTTATATTATACATATATTGTTCCCCAATACCAGTAGCCGTTTTTGTGTGTTTTCGAATAGGATTTTCGGCGTGGCGAAAAAAAAACACCCACACATAGGGACTTTTTCCGTTTCTTTTGTGCGGGCCAGTATGACGTGTGTATGTGTGTATTTTTTGTCTTTTACGCGAATTTCACGGTTATTTTGTGTGTTGTTATAGAGATTAAAAACAGTCTGGCAGTGTGGGTGGCTGCAGCGTAGTATATGTATATATGCTCGATATAGATTATAGTCTTAAAGGTATGCGATTTACGGTTTGAGTGCAAACAATCCAGACACGCATTACGAAGTTTTCTCGAACAAAAAAATATATAATAACAACAACACCATATAATAATAATATCATACAGGAAAAATAAAAGACCTGTCTCCTGCTGCCTCTTGGGTTACGCAAGAGCGTCGAGCGAATATAAAGAAATAAAACACCCATCTATATTATATTATATTATATTATATTATACAATTATATATAGATACGCGCGGAGTGTATATAATAATATAATATTATATAGAAGACAGCAGATATCTCGGTACTGAACTCGACGTAGGGGTCTCGTATTTGTTCTTCCGTTCTTCCTTCGAAATTCCCGTGTAGATCCTCTGTGTATATAATATCTGCACGTCCTAATACACCGAGAGAACACGAGAGCATGTTTTATTCTATTTTATTATCGCATCTCTCGGATTACACGCGCACGATGTCCGTAGTAGGTATACGATTTCGTTATAATATACATGGTGCACCCCTGTTTTTTTTTTTAGCGAAGTACCCCGACACACAGTGCGATGTAGTTCAAAGTTAGAAGTGCGTGCCGTCTATACGGATTTGAAAAGTGAGAATTAGTAATAGAGTGAATTTTTCTATACTCATATAAATTAGATAGCGCGATCAACTTGTAAAATTAATTAGTTTGCCTTAATAAAATGTCATATATTGCAGGTATATCAATATCGCCGTATATTTATTATAATATACGAAGCTGATATGTTTTGCTGCGAAAAAACAAGTCTGCAAATAACAATGATGATGACGATGTTATTATGTAATATTGAATTATTATTAATTTTTAATTAAACATCTTACTTAAAATCAATACTACCAGTTAATTGTTTTGTATTTCATATATATATTTCCTAATTCTGTAAAATAAAAAGAAATAGTAATTATCAGACTGCAATTTGAAAAAATAAAAGATTTTGTTATTAAAAAAATATTTCAGGAAATTTTTTTTATTATAATGATTTAGAAGTGGTACAAGGGGGCTGAGGTGAAGGGAAAAGCACCCCACGTCGTCATAATATAATCTCAGTTTACAAAACATGTGTATAGTACGATTTTCTATACATAAAAAAATAGGGGTTGAATAATAGTGAATATACGCGCACAGGTATGCCGTATGCGTTCAAAATATTTAAAAGCAGGTATTTATATATTATGCAATAATAATTGTTTGTTGTTGCATTTATAATCATTAGTTTTATTAATTTTGTTCCGCCAATATTGATTGTCAGTTATTTTATGGAATTTTTCTCGGAATACTTTAAAATGTAAATTGAGAAACATATAAAAATATAATATGTACTCAAGTGTGTATACCTATCGGCTATCACTAATTTTTGGTTCAAATCGATTGTATTAAATAATAAATTGTAATGTTTCCACTTAAACCAATTATAATTACAAAAATAAATGAAAAAACATGTCAATGATGTATATGAACTATAAAGATCGACAAATGGTAAATAGTATTTAAAATTAATTTAATATAATATTATATTATAAAATATATAAATCAAATGTCTTGTACATTTATGATGGAAAACGAGTAAAAGTAAGTATAAAGTAGAAGTATAAATAAATTACACGCATCTCGAAAAGTATAAAAGTTTTTGAAAATAATTTTAATTCATATAAAACATCATTAAATGAAATATATAACAAGTATATTATTATTACAAATGATGTTTAAAAACTTTAATATAGACAGAGATATCAAGTGTGTATACTGTTAAAATAATCACCCAGTGTACAGACGGGCGTATCATATAAATGTAGGTACCTACCGATAACTGATAATTTGTTTAAACAATCTACCGCTTTAAAAAATAAACGGACATAATAATTTATTAGAACAACAACAACAATGCACGTGCAGTTTTAGGTTTGCGATAGTCGTATGATTTATTTTCTGTAAATTTTATGCTCTAAAGCGTCCATCGGTTTTGAGTGGATATTATATTAAAATACGCATGCACTAATAAAGTACATATACGATATACGTATACGGCCATGTATACGAGTAAAGCTGTAGGCCACTTGCTACCATTGTAATGTCACGAATTCACGAATCAAGTATAAAAATATTGTAAGGTTTACGCAATTACGCATATAACTACGTAGTAACATATACGTCGACTGACGAGCGACGACAGTTTTATCATAACTGCACATCAATCGCCAGTCCGCAAGTAAATAGGTACTTGTGGTTTTTTTTTTTTTTAGAAGACGTATATCATTATATTATCAGTATTATCACTTATCATCTACAGCTCCGTAAACACAATGCTTGCTGACTTCAAAGTATGGTAAATATAACCAAGGACGTTCTCTTGTGCAAACGATTCGCGTAAATTATATTTTCATTATTACATAACATTCGTATATTGTTTGCGACGTAATTTACATTTACTCAGGAATTCTACGAGTGTATAATATAATATTATTATTTTACCGGGTACATAATAATAATAATATCAAGTAAAAACCGGCTTGCTCCTATGTTTCCATAAATATATTTATTTACATTTATATATATTATACAAAACATATTATAATGTTATGACTACGTATATTAATATTATCTTATTGTTTTAATATTTTTTATCATCAACGTTTTGAATGAAAAATATTAAAACATTATTACTTGCGTGCGGATCGCTGATATTTGTAGATTATTTATAAATTTCGGGTAGCTAATGCAATAAACAGCACATGGTGGTGTATTTATTACATGTACGATGTACCTACGTATAGATTAATTTATACAGTGTAATAATTAATAATCGACAAAATATTAGGATTATTTTAATTTTATTATTACCAATATATTTTATTTCGCTAAACATTATTTTTATAATATATACCAAATTATTATGATAAAATGTAGTCACATTATAGTTAATTATTTATTTCTGATACAACCAGTTTGAATCCGTACAATTATATAGCCATATAGGTACTTAGTACTTACTATACCCGACATGTGGCTACTGCTATATTGCTATATAAATACATAATATAACAAAATATTATTTATTTATTTTAATTAAACGGGTTGTTATTGTTATAGTATGTCAACATATTTACTTATATGTATCTAAATCGAGTAGGAGTATTTTATGATTGTAACTTAAAAATAAATTGTCTGTGTATCTAATTAATTTAAAATTATTGTAAGTTTTAGTAATGTACTATGTAGGTATTCCGAATCGTAATAAATACGTAATATTTTAATAATATGTAGAGTGATATAATATAATTTATAAGATTCATAAATTCACAAAAGAGATTTTTGACGAAGTATAACAGACTGCAGCATGGTCATAGACGGACATGGACCAGTTATACGGCTAAACTACTCTAGCAGCAGTACTGTACTACTTATATCTAAAGGTCAGTACCTTATCTTACACTTACCTTTTAGTTTTACTGTTATGGTACGAAAAATATATTTTTGTTCCATATAATTCCATTAACAATGACATTTTACATATTAAGCTATGCATATTAAAATAATTGAAAATCAAGAACATACATTATATTGGTCAATTGATTACCAAATAACTGGTTAAATATTTTTTTTTTAAATATTAATTGTTAATTTAGAGCCAATATATTATTGAACTGTATTGGTACTTTAATAATAATAACCATCATACATTCATACACAAACACGAGTATGGATTTAAATAGTATTAATATCCATATATAGATATTCACACGAACAGACGAAATCAAGTTTTAATTTTTGCAAGCTATTTATTTATTTATTAATTCGTTCATTGCCTTAAACGGTACCTATCATATAAGATGGAATATCACAATAATGATTATATTAGATATATTTATACAAGCTTATTAAAGTTGTATACTGAACATAATAAATATTATATATTCTATTTAATTCAAATTTAAATGACCAATGGCTATTATCTAGTACAATTGGTCTATCAACCTCGGAAATTAACAAGTACAATAATTGGTAGGTATACTAAAAGGCAGTTAAGGTTATTTAAAGCGAAATTAATAAATTTTAGATAAGACGTGCGAAGACCTAAATATGCGTTAAGACGTTATAAAATAAAATAAATTTATTATTATATGTATTTGTAATAATGTACTATAATTCAAACCAACATTTTTTTTTGTATATCTCGATGCATAAAATATTTTTTTACGTATTTGTTTTAAACGAACCGTAAACACATACGTCATACAGTGTTTATTAAAAAGCATGGGGTTTCGTTGGAATGGTGCGTGGACTCTAATTGGACTTCGATGATAATCATTGACGTATACTGTACAGTCAATAGTCATATACGATATAATTATTAATTATCGTCGCAGGGATTCGTTTAGCGGATATGCGTCGAGGGGATCGAGTATCGACTGCAAAATTATATCCTGTTTTGTTGTTTACACTAAATATTATTATATTAATTTTAGTTATAGGTACTTATAATTTAACTAGCATTATGCGTTATGCGCGATACATAAATACGATTAAATTGATATATGGGACCGTAAACTTAGTTCGAATAATCGAACTATATTTATATATTGAATTTATTTTAATCACAAAATATTATCCTGTATGATGAACAATAAAAATTATCAATAAATTCAAATTCGCAGTTTAAAAAAAAATTGTATATTTATTTATTTCATACTGTAACATTTATACACATGACTAAAAATTAAACTCGATTTTACATAATATTTTATACTATTTTCATGAAATCAAGCGAAAAGTTATAAAAAAATCAATAACATCCTAGTTTTATGCTTTATATGATTACAAAACACGGCAACCACGATGATGAGAGGAGACTATAGTAAAAAAATACTATATGTTTTATAAAATATACGATTGGTATATACGGAAACAATTTGGAGAAATGTTTAACACAGTAACTTCATAGTTTATTAAAATTAATTAATTAATTTTTGGTTTTATTCAGGCTGCATATAATGATTTTTGAAAAATAAGTGTAATAAATATTTCTTAATTTAATAATTTAGTTGACATATTGGTGTAATTATTACTTTTCCTAATACAGCTTGACGCTTGTGTTTAATAAAAATGAACTGTAGAATAGGATGTATTTTAAACAAAATGGTTATTATTTGAAATATTTGAAAGTTGCACAATAACTATTTGTGTGACCTAGATGGCGATACAAACTAATGAATTTATTTTTAAATAAATTAAAATAAAAAATAAAATAAAATAAAAATAAAATGTATTTCTCCGTATACATTTTACATTTTTAGAGTTAACTACCTATTAACTTATAACTTGACATCATCAACGTTGACTTTGCTTATCAAACACGCATTCAATTTTTTTATAAACTTGTCCGACTTTACAGAGGAAGACAATGATATAACGTTCTTACATAGTTTCTTTATGGGAAGGCTTAAATCTTATATCTCGTCTCGAACTTCGACGGAATAAAAAGTTGGAACGTCGTGGTCGTTAAACACTAATCACAACAATAACTGTCACCGCATAGCTTTACCTATATGACTGACCGGTTTTCACTTATCCGTTACAAGCTATGTGATAATTTATGTTATTTTATACTAAACGACTCATCGATATTTTTATTACATTATCAATGTTATTAATTTTATAAATCACTCTGTTGTTAAAGGTCCACGCGCTCAATGAACGCCTTTTCTTTCTTCGGGGATGCGCGCACACTTGAAAAGTTTAAGAACCGCTGTTCGTAGTGTGTACGTTTAGAATAATAGCCCGTGTTTACTTACTCAGAACCGACATCGGCAAGGCATTTGAGAGCATTAATATTATATTTTTTCGGTGTTTGACATCTCATAAAAAATAATACGCCACTCAGTGTACGTGCGATACAGCTTGTGTGTCGGCCGTCACCGGCGAGTCCGCGGTTATTCCCACGGCCGCCACAGACATTGTGCGGAATTGAAAAAAAAATTCATGAAAAACCGAACGACATAAATCAGGTACGGTTCGTTCACCGCGTGTATGATAATAATAATAATAATAATGTGTACACATAATAATACGAGATATTATTATTATTAATATTGTGTATTATACGGCGCGTTAAAAGCGATCCGGTGCGTGCGCGCGTTTACACCGTTTTACGCGTTATATATTATTATTATGCATTTTCGTCGAACGATCGCGGTACAATATATAAATATATTATCATTGTTGTTACGCGAATGCCCGTCGCGATTATAATATTATTATTGTTACACGGTAGTTGTTGGCGTACACACACACACACACACACACACACATACACGGCCCGTACTGTCTATCGCTGCCCATCCGCGATATTTTACCATAATTTTATTGTTGTCGTCGTCGTTATTTTTATCGGTGTCGTTGCTATATAATGATATTATTTATAATAATAATATATTAATGCCCACACGGTGATCTCTACTCAATGGACGAAAACGTAACCATTGTACCGCCGCCGATTCACACCCACAGTTCGAGCGCGTCCGTGGTGAGAGGAACGCTGTTGTGAAGAGTGTGCGTCTGTGTGTGTGTGTGTGTGTGTGTGTGTGTGTGTGTGTGTGGAGTATTATAATAACGTTGTGGATTTCGCGAATACCTCTTATTATATTACGATGGAAACGCACTGTTGATTTATTGGAAACAGTTTTTGAGAATATTATTGTTATTAATATTGTATTCCCCGGAATCGATGTATTGACCTATGTATAATAATATATAATATGTAATGTTATAAATCACATTATATACGTATTGGCATTTGGCATACCTATGTATTGGCTTTTGCTGCACTGTGCAGTAGTCAGACGAAACACTGAGAGCCTCTATGTACCTTGATCATAATAAATTGAGTAATATTCAAAATATTCTTTGTATTGTAGTGTGCATATGGCAGTTATACCGGTTTATTTAGAACTTTCACCGGCGTAAAAACCATTAAAATGGGTATGCACACAAATATATTGAGTCAAGTACGGTATAATTAATCAAAGTTTAGTCCAGCTCACCTAGGGTTAGGATAGGTCACCAGACATCAATCTATTGCGCTCCTTATATATTACGATACATACAAGATGATTCTTTTATCATTAAACACTCGTTATTTCAGTGTTGATTTTCTTTTTCAAAATTTTTAGTTTCATGTCTTTCTTAAACTATATAACATTTTTATTTTTTTCACTCTTATATTTAATAGTGAAATCATCATCATTTTTTGATTTTCAAATGGCAACCTATATATTTAACCGTTAATGAGTTATGGTTGCTTAAAGTTGGGTGGTTTGAGGTTTTTAGGTGTTCGTCTTACAGGTTATTACGACTGTGAGGCGTTGGTGACTACAGGTACAAAATTTATAACTACGTTGATAGTCGATAACGAGCTTATTACATATGAAAATATGTTCGGTGCAGATCATCAGTGTGTTATAAATTTATAAGCAAATTAATTATTAAAAAAGTGATTACTAAAATACTTCACTTGTTGACGAGACATCAACATCAGTTTTTTTCTTTTTTTTGTATGTAGGACATAGGTACATAATAAATATGGTTTTAGTTTTTGTTATAATTTTACAAAACTAAAATAAACTTTATATATATATATATATATATTTATGGATCCCATTATATAAAGTTGGTAAACATTAGTTATAATCTCAAATAACTTTACGGAAAGTTTTTGTGGTATACTGTATTATTTTTCAGGGGTTGTTTTGCAGTGAAACTATAAAATGGGCAGACAATTTTTTTTAAAAAGTTTTGCTAATTAATTTGCACAATTTTTTAATTTATTTAGTAATAATTTAACAGAATGACCGTTTAAAAAAATGTATAGTAAAAGCATATAAGATATAGGTAATTATTTATTATTTATTAACAAAATAGACATGCATTTTTTTAACAAATATATTGCTCACATTAGTAAAAAATAAATATTAGAATTAATATACACATATTAATTTTTGCCACAATCTATAGCTGTAGAGTGAAAGTAAATTAAAAAAATACATAAAATTCATAATAGAATATTATAGAAAATAAAATAATTCTAATATTGTAATATACATGATTCTACGAAAGAGTTTTTGCCATTACCAGTGTTGTATATAATAATACACCCTCGGTGTCACAGGTAATCGTTCTTATTGCATGGTGTAACAGCCATAGTCATACAGGTATATATATAGCCAATTTGTTGGTGTACCGTAAATATTCGTTTCGGGCAATCGTTAAAATATCTATAAACATGTTATGAGCAAAATACATAATAAATATTTAAAAACAACCCACCTCCCCTACACCAACACACGCCACCCGCAGATGACGATCTCCGGGACTGGCGACAATTATGACGTAATTGGATCGCATGTACGGCACAATCAGGTATAAGTCAGAATTCCCCGTGGGCCTTATACGCTTGTATTAAGGGCTGGCACACGGACGTGTCCGACACATAATTTACACATATACACAAGCGTTCCAACGACGTAATGAAGATATTTGGACACATATTATCTGTGCGGGAGGCAGGGCGATGAGAGAGCAGGGTCACCTGCTGAGGGATGCGGCCAAAGGGTTGCAGTATGCGTGCAGCGGTGATGGCGAGCGGGGCGCGTTCATTATCTACAGGAAGCGTCCGGTAATTTCGCCCTCCTTGTTTCGCGGCTCAACGATGGAGATCCAATTAGCCTTTGGAAATGTTTTTCATATCCTGTTTTGCGCGGGGACCTTTGCCGGCCTACTACCGCCCTCCGACCGTTATCTGCGGATACTCGGCCACCTCTTTTACTGGAGTGTTGAATATAACACATACGTCACTATATACGTACAATACATGTATCATCTATTATACTGAACACTCACACACACACACACACACACATATTATGTATCATATATACGTATATATATAATATATATTTATACGGCGGTGGTGACCTATAGCAATACCGACGGCAGGGTGGAGACAGAGAGACGACGCGATGGGTATATAATATATATATATATATATATAGTGAATGCGCACGGGGGTGGATGCGAGAAGCATTGGACAAGATTTGTTTTTGGACAGCGTTTGTTATACGCGTGTACCATTAAAATCGCGCGTCCCCGAGGTCGTGCCCCAGATGGGAATTCACGTCCTTTTACCCCTTTTCACTCACTCGACACCGCGCCGCGTGTATATACCTAACCTCACTACCTACCTATACGGCTATACCTGTCTACTGGCCTACCCGCCAACCACCACCATGTACACGCGTCCACACGAAAAACCCTTTTATTTCTGGTCGCGCTAAACGAGATGATGGCAGTGTACACACATGACGTGCACTTGTACATATCATTGTATAATAAATGTACGAACATTATATATATATAAGTGTATGCATTTATTATTATATAATATATACGTGTGTAGAGTTACTACACGCTTTTGCTCTCTGCGACGCGCCGGTCAAACACGGTTGCGTTGACACGGTTTCTTTATTAATCGTCGACGGGAGGACACTTTGATCGTCATTTTCGCACCGTCGATATCAAAGAGCAAGCCCCTTTTTTATTATATTATATACGTATAATCACGCAGTATAGTAAACGTGTAAATAGTTCATGCATAATATCGTAAGTTGGTACATAAAACAACATATTATAATTGTATTATACGTATAAATTATATGGCAAAAGGTATTCTTACGTTTATTTTTGTTCAAGTCAGTAGGTAGAAATTCGTGTACAATATGTTTGATATATATAGTTGCGCTTTATTATATTATGTCATGGTAATAATATTTTAGTTGAGTTAAGAGATTTTTGGAAATCTAGGAAATTAAAATTTTCAATTTTTCTGTATGTTTGTTTTGACTATACATTTATGTATACTTATGTACATTTATTTATATTTACATGTTTTTAACACATATATATATACATATGTAACTATATTGTATATGTAGATAATTGTAGGTATACCTATTTGCTAACATTGTATTTGGGATATAATATATATTTATCATTATTAAGGCTAAAAAACATATTATTTTTTTATTAGTACAATGACTAATATATGACATAAAAGTTTCTTGACGTAAAGTTCGGGTTATGTAAAATTGAATTCAAGTTTGAAACTTTCAACTAACATATTTTTGTACATTTTTAATTTTTATATATTTAAATTTATTTTAAAAGACTTTTAGGCCATTTTTAACAGTCATTTTTTTTTAAAGAATTTTCCAGTACTATTTTATTTTTATTTTGCTCATTGACAATTTTTTTTTAAACTTTATCTAATTATACTTTTTAATAATTTAAAAAGCACATTAATTAATTAAATCATAATTATATATTTTCTAGTAAGCTAAAAATCAACTTAAAAATAAAGTTTTTATTTTTAATACGATTGTCCATTTCTATAGTTCATAAATAACTTAATTAGAAAATTGTATATTATTATGTTGACCTTATCCATATGGAATATGGCTAATTATGAATGATTTTAATTTGTATTATAAACAATAAACATGCAAGAAACATTTGACTGTATCACTGACCCAAAGTTATTTCATAGATTTATCTAAGAATTTCATACATTCAGCAAACAATATTATGTTATAATTATTTTACAATATTTATCTGGTATATTTTTTAAAATATTCTCACCAAATAATATTGTTATTTGTGATGTGTATTGGTTGATTTTATAATATAATTAATGCATTCGGATTCGATTTTGAAATAAGGTACTGGATAGGTAACCTAATATATATAATATTTTTTTTATATATACGACATGTATGTGTATGTTTTTATTGTGGATTTGATTCTGGCTTTAATCCTGTAGAGTTTGAAGTTTCCATTATGTGTTATTTGCATAATATATATACACACCTTGCACTCGTATACATACCCATGTACGTGTATATATATGTCATATATATTATATATCATTCATAAATTATATGTGACAAGTTAAATAATTAAAATAAATGTAGATAAATAAAATATTTCTTAACATGACGCGGTTGCTACAAATAACTATCGAAATAAAAACATACAACTCGTGTAATGTGTAAATAAAATCCATTTCAAAATATTGTTTATGCTTTCATATAGCATATAATTGCATATTATAATATTATAAAAAAGGAACATTCAGTAGTGTATTGAGTACTTAAGGACTTTAGTACAAAGATAAGGAATTAATTAAGACATATTAAAATATATAAAAATTTTAAATAAACGTTTGAATATTGTAACTCTTACTTATAGAATTTTGTGGATACGACAGTAGAATGTTATGTCGTATGATAAGTCTATTTAGTATTTTAGTCTAATGTTAACCTAGCACTCACACTATAGGTAAAGTGTGTAAACCGATTTCGTTATGTTTGTCGTGAAATAGACGGAGATGACTGCAGATTGTATTACCATTTCGTCATTTAATTGATGTACAGTATGTAACTCATTGTAACTGTAAACAATGTAAACTCTAATTAAGGTGATGATAGTATTATTCGTGTTAACAAAATAAATTATAAATAAATCAATAAATCAATAAATTAGACTATATTCTAAAGATTCAATTTAAAAATGTACTATGTAGGTACATATTTTATAAAAAATATTATAATATCTATCTCCGTATTAAAACGTGTTATTTTTGTGGTGTTGTAAATGAATGTTTAAAATGAAAAATTAATTTGACAATTACAAATTAATATCAATGAAAATGTATTAAATTGATAGATAACATTTGTTATGAATTTAAAATTTGATAGTGTAAACGGGTGTAATGTAACCTAAAATACCTCAGGGTTCCCGCGGGTTCAGAATATAGTACATACAGAATTATTACGGTTTTGATAAATACTTTTGGCTAATGATCCGAATCGTATTATGTATTTATATTGTATCATCACTTATTCACTTACTTTATACATTTTTCGCTAATCCCGATGGAAAGTATTGGGCGTTTTAGGAATGAAACCGAGTAAATTATAATGATTATAATATGTACTATTATATCTTATATATACTTATATAGAGCGGCGATGCAGAAAAGGAACATTCTATACATATCGTATAGTAATAAATTGTGTTCGATCGGATTTTTATTCCGAAATTTGTCAATACAATAAACAGCTGCCGGTAGGTTATAATATACTTAGATATAAATTATTATTATTAAGATATATATGACGCCGGTGACATAGGGTTTTCGTAAACGGACGGCCGGTCCGCCGCGTGGAAGGCGGAAAAATGTCCGAAGACGATATGTAGCGTCGTTCGCATCTGTTCGACGTGATGAGGACGCGAAAACGAATGCGGCGGCATGTGTGTGCGTGTGTGCGCGACGCAAGGATGCCGTTGATAATAATAATAATAATATGAATTATGACCGCCGTGTCCGACAAAAGGAATCGTTTCGGGCGTACGTCTTAATATTTTCGTCGTCGAAATAAATCCTCGTCCCTTACACACAAAAACACGCTTTTATTGCCGTGTTACAGTCGTGTTTGTTGACAATAATATCATACTCGGCGGGTATACGATATATAATAATGTGTATAATATTTTATAGGCTGTGCGGAGAGTTCATCATATCGCCAGAACCCCATTCACCGAACAAGCCATAGTGCGGCGGTGCGGTTGTAGCAGTTTTCCCTGCAGACGTTCGCGGAATATACGACATTGTTGCGCTTGTATAATATTATTATTATTATTATATTTTTATACAATTTTCATCCTTTATTTTGTAAATAATACACTTAACCGGGGCAGGTGGACATATTTTCTAACGTCACGTGTGTGTGCAGTATGCGTGCGCTCGCGCGCGCGTATATATACATCACACAAAACTACAAAGGCCGAAAAAATGATTTAACGTTCTGGAAAAAAGAAGAAAGAGGAAAAAAGAGTTTAAGCGTTCGTTACATTTTTGTTTTTTGTTCGCCATTATCGGTACAGGTATCACAATATGATACCCACCCTATAATATAAATACATTTTACCCTCTTGTGTGCACATACATCGCAAAACCTACAAGACAGCGCCGCTGCTGCATTATATTCAACACAATATATTATAGAAGTATATAGAATACTGATAGACTCGCGAAAAGATTCTTTAATATATAGAAGGAGGTATATATATTTGTGTACAGCTCACTAATATACTACTTGCAGACACCAGAAAAAGTATACAGTAAATGGTGGGCCACCCGTCATTCATGCGTCAGCTGTGTTTGTAAAAATTCAAAACGATAAGACACGATGGACCACACCCGCCACGTGTATATAATAACATTATTGTCATATAACAATATTAGTCCAGGCTATCTAACAAAATATTAAACAATACCAGTTTTGTATTCCATCGTTGTTTGTGAAGCGAAGCAAAAATACTATTGTACTCTTGAGGCTCTATAGGCCTGAATCTAGTCCTGGTTTATATTATACGACGACTTTTACAGGTCCGGTCCCTATTTTCATATTTAAATCCATTTGTGTTTCGAAATTTTAACCGGTTGAAAAATTGTTTAATACTGTAATTAAATAGTTGTACACGATGGTATATCGGCGTCGTGTTAAATTCAACACACACAAATTCACAAATTTCATAATACATTTTTGCACTATCAACCGAATTATAGATCGTGTGCGTATATACTCGTTATCATTACATTATTATGTCGCGTTCATCGCGGGTAAAGAGCTAATTCGAAAATACGTAGTATTAAGTCATAGACATAATGCGACGGTTTTGGAATTGATAATAATAAATCTTGTTGACCTATTCAGAGGATTAGCCGTATACTTGATATACAATTATATAAATAATACGGTTGATAAAAACAGATCATATACCCTCGGAGTTGGAGTGCACTAGCTATGTAGAGCCGCTGGTATAATAATAATAATATGTCGTTTTAATAATAATATATTCATAACCGGAGTGCGTGCGGCAGACGAGATTTCCTTGTCAGCAAATAAAAAGGGCTTCTTTAATGATTTTTCAATGATCCCTGGCCGCTTGCGGGGACAACAATAATCCCGCATATATGTTAATCCGACAGAAGCCCATCACGGCGGCAGCCCCTTCGCGGGAAACGAAATTCTACAAACACATTATTATATATACCTACTGCATAAACGAATTAGTTGTTAAAAAATATATATCACGTACCGTTTTTTTTCCACGTGATGTGTACCGCATCTACCCGGCCTTCCGCGCTCTCACTATACTCTCTACAATACTATGTAAGTACCACCACTGCGTGTGTATAATAATAAGTTTAATAATAATAATATCATAATATAAGAACGCTGTACACACGCGGACTGCTCGTTACGGGTCGGCCGACAGTTGTAATGACATGAATTATTACCTATATAATCGTTGTCATTGCTGCCGCGCCGTTGGACTATTCCGCGCCCGCGATGTTTTCCACGATAATCCCGCGAAGCCCGAAAGCTGTTTGCGCCGCACACAATATACCATTATCCGGTGCCTGTCACCATAAATTCAAGGAATCGGTCGCATTAAGACGCAAACACGAACACCGCCGACGGCACTCGGGCCCAGATGATTGGCAGTCCCCTCTGCGGAGGATATATGTATGTTAATATGCATAATATCACACACGGTTCCATACAATGACGTATGCCGCGTGGATCGCGTTTTGTAGAAATGTTTAATTGTCTTCTTTGTCCCGAAAGGTCTGTGGGAAATAATATTACGAAAAACGCATTTATTCAATGGTACGTACAAGGCACTACGCTGCGTTTGAGGGGCAAACGGACCACGAGCTCGTCGAAAAATTGACGTTACTGACGTCATATTCGTCCCCCGGAAAATATGACGAGACAATAGGACATTTTGGTCATCGGGGAAGTCTTTAGTAGTTTAGTATATACTCGTACGATCGTTCGTTTAATCGCCGAGTATTTTAAATCAATTTAAATATTATTACATAATATTATAGTCAAGAATTGCTATAACTATTTTTTTTTAAATGAATATTTACAAAATATGACTTACGCCTCACAATTAACGTAAAGTTTTTATTAATTTTATTTTTTTTAATTGTAATATAGTTGTTAGTTATTTAACTCTTAATAATTATTTGTAATCATATTGTTTGTATTATCGCGTAATTCTATTATTGCAGTATTCGTAATAAATAACTAAAAAAGGGACTTATATGACCCAGGCTTATTTTCAAAAAATGTATTCTCGTATAGGACTGTTTTTTTTCAAATTAATCTGGGATTACTCACAAAAAAGTATATCCGACCATGAGGTCCGGGGCTCGGGCAGTCAAAAAAAAAAAATTATCGGATCGGCCAGGTTAAAAATTTTCAGCTCGTGCGAACCCTAAAATTTATTTTTGTAATAATTGTATTACACGGCATAGATATGGTATATATGGATATAGTATAGATATGGGACCACTTATAAATTTCATTAAAATATTATTCTTTTATATATTTAATAAAAGGCTTATATTTAACCACTTGAAAAGTGGGTGTGAGTAGTACTCACTAAGGTAGTGTTTTGATTTGAACGGTGCCAAGTAAAAGAGAATAATTTAATTTTGAAAATATTTCGATTATAATGTTGTCTTGTAAAGAACAATAATCTATATGATTTGTTTTTATTACTATCAAAATAATGTATTTTTATTTTTAACTGACCTAAATCAAATTTGAATATTTAAAAATCCACTATAGTGATCAAAAACAATACAGAAATTATAAGATTTTTTGTTTCCCTAATATCTTGACTATAAAATATTGTGTATTATTTCTAAATTTTTGAATAAGTGTTTTAAATTGATATTGAATAATGTTCTCTGAATTGTATTGAAATTGCCTATATTGGACTCCTTTAGCTGGTACGAGGTATTCATAAGACTAAGCATGTTGCAAGTCAACACGTTTTTAGTACGAAAATACTCGTGCTTTTTATCCCTCTTAAGATGGTAAGATTTTGAATATTTTTTATTGAAACGATGAAGATATAATTTGCGGTATACCTATACCATCTAAAAAATGATGTACTACCAGAAGGCGTATAGTCCAACATAACATATAACTAGGGCTAGGATTTATATGCATTTGCATGTTTTTTTCCTTAAGTCCAAATCGATTGTTTGTCAAATTTGTCTACGATTTTGCTTACTCTCGTTTAAATAAAATCAATTTTTTTTTGCATATTTTTGCATAATATGATATATGGTTATATGATATAACCAATGATAGTGTTGTTATTGAATGTATTTATTTTCGTCGTTAAAAAGAAAATAGTTTAAAAAACAGTTAATTTATACTTAGATTGAAATAGAAAACTGACACAAAATCAAACGTGGCATATAACCTAATTGTTTGGTGCGTAGTTGAGAGTTGAGATTCTAAGATAATTTTAAAGTATTGAGATTAAAGCTTTTAGACCATATTATCGTATATACGAAAAAAATATAAAATAATAATAGTATTTAGTAATAATTGTTTGCGTATTTATTTACAGTTATGTTGTACGTGCTATAAAGAGCCAACGTAAGTAATACTTATAAAATGCATTATTCTCATCGTAAGACCGTTAAAATTTAATTGTATATGTATATAAAAAAAAATACTGCACAAGTTAACGTTCTGTTCTTTTGTAATTCTATTCCAAATTGATTGTAGTCCATAACTTTCGCCAGACACACACCCGCTGTGATGAAAACGTGAAATTATATTATCCTCTATATTATATACTTACCACATCGTGTTAATGTATTATTTCGGCTTTCGTTGGACAATTGTAAAATATATTCTATCAGTGTACATCTTCGGGTCGCCTAATAATATTATAGTATTTTTGTGAAAATAATAATAGTAAAAAGGAATAAATGTTGTCGATTGACGATTGTATAATCTAAATTCATTCATAAAAGCAAAAATGCAAAAAATCAACTATTTTCGATTGTAATTCGTAGCATGACTTCGGGTCATTCAGGCGACTGTGCCGTTTTCTGCTGTCGGATTAGGCTTCTTATCGCAGGTAAAGTCGTAAATCTAGTTGACCGCAATGGTTTTACATTGTTCTGGAGCGTAGAATTAAATTAGGCGTGAAGCCACCCAAAATCATTGATAAAGAATAGGTATTATATAGTGCCGTATACACCAGATTTCCGGCTGGACCGTTATGTTTTTATCATTAAATAGTTAGGGCCGATCTGTGCCAAAAAATGTATTATTCGCACTTTTATGTGTGAGCTGCAAACAATAAATACCTTATAGGTAAGGTACCTACGAGTGGTACACAGCTGACAGATTAATCGTATGCTGCTGTTTAGCCATTCATAGGTAGGTTGTATAAGTAGGTACATAATACAATGCGTCGTACTGAACTGTACAAAAATCCTATTACACCCACGAACCGTAAAAAAATAACGTATTGATATATTTTCCGTTATCGTTCGATATCCAAACAGTTCCACAGCATGGACTTCCAACGTGCCATTATGTATTAAATAAACCGCAACACGTATATTGTTATGATCATATTGAGATCACGATGTATACATTTATCAAGGAAGGAAGAATTCTGACGTTATACGGTAGAATTTTATTGAAATAAACACTACAGTCACGTAACAACTTACAATAAATAATCGGCCCAAAATTCAGGTTTGTGCATCGTGTGGTCGGATATAATTATATCCAATTTTGTGAATTTATTGAACTTCCCCAATTTTTAAATAAACGTTAAGTATAAATAAATTAAATAAAGAATAAGGATGGAATAAAATCGAATATTTACGATTTGTACGAATTTGAATAGTTATTCAATCAAATTGATTCAACTTGTAAGCATAATATTTCAATTGTTAGAAAAAGATTTAAATAAAAACGTATTAAAATAAAAATGATTGTAAAAATTAATTTTAATACATTTTAATTAAAAAAAAAAAACACACAAATATAACTTACCTACGATATTTATGATGAGTTGGTAATATATTATTCCTTTCATTCAATGTTTAGATTTTAGAACATTTTAAAGGTAATACAATATGCATATTTATAAATACTCTTATTTTCACATGTTATGCTATGATAGGTAAAAATTTATTTTAATAACCAAGGCCTCCTTATAATATAAATTGTAATTGCTAAAAATATTATACTTATTGTATCGACATTTTATCTAAATTCATTAAAATAGTTATTTTTTACTCACTTAATACATTTTCTTATGAAAATATTATAAAGTGATACATATTTTATAATACGTTTATACTTTATACTGTTGCATAGTGTGCGATAACGATTTTTAATGATAAAAATATTCTGAATTTATGTACGTATAAATACAATTTTTAGCCTCCGTGGGAGGATCTTTTGAAGCCTCTAGAGTGCGATGCCACTTTGTAGTTACGATAGTAAAAAAAAAAAATCACTCAAAATCATATCATTATCTGCCGACTTTCACAGGCATCAAATTATAGTACAATAATATAGCATAATAATATTTTACCGTCAGAAAATTGTTCATATTATATCCCCTGCAGTAGTATATATGTATGACTTTTACGTTTATGATTGAATTTAAATCGTAAAACAACCAATTGAGTATCTCTCCTTGATGCAGTACCATAGAAATATCTTGGCATATCCTATATTATTATTTTTCAAGACGACGACGATAAATCGCTGATATAAATTATATAGGTATAGCTGCCTACACCCCGAATACGTAAAAATATTTACGTCAGGTCTGTCATTCCTACATAAAACATAATATTATCGTGTTGGGTAAAAATCGCCTGAACTGAATTTATTCACAGACGTTGTTGTTATTATTACAATACTAATATAACACTGTAATGATAATAATATGATGTGTACCGAATGAACACAAGTGCGTAAGGCTGCATCAGATTACGCCGTATTTGGCGTCGGTCGGCTTGACGTTCATTTGTCAAAACCGACATTGCACGGGTCACTATAAACGAAACGATAAAATAATGTACGAGGTGCGGGGGACAAAAACAAAAAAAAAAATAACCAAATGGAATCAAACGACGATTTCGTCTCGGATATTATGTCAAAACATGGATACACGAATAAATCGCTATTTCCCCTTGCACCCGTTTGACGCCACGCTAATGGTTATTCGTCCCCGAAACGTATCTGTACACATACAAAATAAAGTATCCCGTTTCTGTGTTCCGGAATAATGATTAAAAACCATCGAACTCGGGTGAATGTCAAAACATCGCTCCTCGCATTTGTCAGCGAGCAGGTAAACTATTGGACGTTTGCAGCATTGCGGACGAACGAGATTATCCGAGATTATGTGATAATATAACATTATATAGGTACCTATAATAATGATCATAATAAGCGCTCTGGGAGAGTATATGATATCTTTTTTGACTCAATATAGAAAAGAAAATAAGTCAAGTTAAAGATTACCTGGTTAACACATTTTTATTCCCTTTGAAATGAATGATTTAAAAAAAATTAATTGAAAGATAAAATTTGATATTTTAAAATTGACAATAAAAATGGCATGGTTTAATTAAATTTTCTGATTTATAAAAATTATTATTTTTATTTTTCCAATTTTTATTGGACATTTATATTATAAATTATTAATTATTAAGTAACAAATAAATTATTTTATTTTATTTTAATATTTTTGTGTTAAAATAAATTTCAAGTTAACACGTTATATATATAGGTAATATCCTTGTTAAAAAAATAACTTTTGTGTGTACAAGTAGGTACTTTTATATAATATATGAATGAATGAAAAGCATATAATTTTTTATTTGACTTATGTGGAGCGCCCATAGATAAATTAATATTTACCTTGTACAGATAAATTTACAGGATAATCAGTGAAATACGACAATCGACAATCTCATAGAGTCGCTGACGTAGTGTTAGTTAAATACAAAGTATCTTCGCGCATCGTTTATAAATAGTCGGGGTGGAAATTAAATTCAAGAGTTGTTTGTATTATTAAAAAATAAAATATATAACGATTTATTATAAACACGCGATGCCGGAATCAGTGTTTCCTTATTTTTATTTATATATAAATATAAAATACCTAAATTCGGTAAATTAAATATGGATTATGTAAACATCTATTTTAGTTCTCATTATCTAAAATAAATGTATTATCCGTTGGGTATTTACTCACAGTCTATCACTGGAGCCGCAGTGTACTGTACCTACTGATGATTGTATAGTATTATGATCCTATAGCTAATAAGATATCCAGCGATCAAATTAAAAATGCATGGTCACCTGCATAGCTATACCGGTTTTTATTTAAAATTTTCCATTATAAAATTATAGGATATAATATTATTGTGTATAAATATTATATTTATTATTGGTCTACTCGTCGTTTTCAAAATATAAACAATTCGTGTATTATATTTATTAACTATTACTCAAAATAGCTTTGTGGGGAATGAAAGAGCCAATTCGAGGCATCAGTCAAATCATACTGCAGAAGCCCGCTGCAGACGTTTCTTTCACTATTTGAAGAGTACTGATTTCGACACGTTCTTACACTTTTACTCGCGCCTCGTCCAAATATATTGGTATATTGGTATGGCTGAATAACAATAATTGTATTATTGTCAACGAGAAACTGTATAATATAACACCTTAAGGTCGACACCTATCGGTGAACAAATGGAAAACCACTTCGGTAGGTACCCTCTTATTATACGTTAAACGAAAATGCCTATATATTATGTGACCGGTAGGACTGCTGCGTTAAAACCGTGGCCGAGATTCGTGTAACCTAACCTAATCTACCTATATTGACTATACCTGTGATACAATATAATATTATAAATGCGGCGGCGCCTTCTCTCTTCCATATTTATATATTATATTATTAAATAGGCGGTGAACATGCATAATATTTATGTTATTATACTTTTGTTAGACGTCCGTTTGGCGGCTGCGGACGGCGGTCTCCGTCGCGGCCGCGCCCTTTTTTTTTTTCGAAAACACCGTGTAATAATTTATACGTAATAATAATATTATTATGAAATATTTGTATGCGCATATTGTAACAATACATAAACACGCGTAGCGCGATAACGTCGTGTGCGCGTGTAGTCCTCCCGGTTTGGATGTAATGTAATATCGTACACACGTCGAGTAGTTGCCGGATACGAATTTATCGTTTCCAATATCGTGTATTATGTATATATAAAAAAAAAAAAATTGAAAAAAAAACCTGTCGACGATCAAGGAATAAAACGCCGTTACGGAAATATTATACTATTATTAATTCGGCGCCACGCTACATTGATTTTGATGTTTTCCTATTAGTTTAAAACCTATATTATGCTACCTATACATACTGTCGATATATTTGACTGTAAACACGAGTATAAATTATCGTCGCGATAGTGTAGTATAAATTATAACATAATTGGACATACTCGTCTAACCCATTCATATCTTATCAACAAAGAATCGACACTACCTTGTGACGTATCATACTACCGTGCAAAGAAAACATTTCAATCAACACATCATAATATTATTGAATAGTAATCCAGAGCGCCAAACTTCTAAAAATTAATTCGGGCCTAATGAAAATATAACGCTCTCGAGTCCCCCATATTATAATATTGTTAGTAGGAATATTAATTACTAATAGATGAGCATCATGAATATTTTATAAAATATCCTCAGAAAAAAGATATATTACCTGATAGATCGTCTCCAATCTGTATCGACTTTCGCAAACAATGATTTATTAATTATAATTGAATTAAAATTTAAGAATCTATTACTATGACCAACTCAAACACTCAACTCTTTCTTTGTACAGCAGGCCGATTCGATTTGTATTAATTATATTATAATTTATAAGTGTTCAAACATATTATGTGGTAAATAAATTGCTAATATTATAAGCCCTCTGCCTTAGAGGCCTAGTCACATTTAAAAAAAAGTATAAGAGGTCATAACCTGATTTATTTATTTTTCAAGTGAATAGTGATCAACTTCTGTAAATACACGAAAGTTCACATAAAATCATTAACAATCCGTCTTCATTTAAACATTTTGACAAAAAAAAATGGTGTAGAAATCTATACATTTTTACATAAAACAAATTTAATAAAAAATTAGAAAAATTTTTGTTAGAATTGAAGGTGGTATATACCTAATTTTAATGAATTTGGTAGTTTTGAGGGAATCGGTTGACGTTCCCTCAAGATATAGTTAATTCTTTTTAATTAGTAAATATAAAAATAAATATGTGTACATATTATAACAATATTATTAACAGTAAATATTATATACGTTTTAAAATTAATAATCTTAAAAAGATGAGTAGGTAGTTTATAATATATGTATATATAAACATTATATAATCTTTGTTAAGGGAATAAATCAATTTTTATCATATTTTTAGTGTATTGACACATTATACGTCCTTCATTTTAAATATTGTGAAAACTGTTTCTGATATAATATGTATTATTTTCTAGAAAAAGTAGTTTAAATATTTAATATAAACGTTAATGCATTGAAGCATTAAAATATATTTATAAAGGATGATTATGTACACTAGCTGTTCGATAATAATATATTATAATTTTATAATAGTGTTATAATTCCGCATCGAATCGACCCCGGTTATTTATTCAATACGATCTCGTTGGTCGGTATATTGTGGAGACGAGCATAGTTGGACCGACCAGCACTGCGTGTATAGCAACATAATATAATTTAATATATTCTATTATTATAATCACATGCGTATACGACAATAATAATACCTATTATAATAACTGTATTATAATCACTAATATTCGCAATACATTTATATATTATTATAAATTATAATATGTTTGCGCTATAGTAGTTAGCATATTATACAAAGTGTCATCTTTTATCGGGACTGTCAAGTTTTCTAATTTTGGTAAAAACCACAGTTAAAACTTTTTTGCAGTTTTCAAAAACTTTATGGCATAATATGTATTGTATAGTGATAACCATGGTTCAGAAGTTATAACACAAAAAAGTATATTTTTGTGCTTTAATATGCATTTAAAAACATCAAAATGTGTTCAACAAATAGCACTAAAAATTGGTAAATATAATAATATGCAAAATAAAATTTTCGAACAGATTTTTTTTTTTTATAGATCATGGTTGTAGGTATTTAGGAACTATAGGTATTTGGTCCGATTTTGAAGCGTAAATACGACGAACCCGATAATTGCAATATAATGCGTCTGACATTATCCACTGTGCAATGGGATGAGTTACTCATTTTACTCGCATTGTAATGTTACATGATCCAATAAAACATCGCTATGTATTTAAATAATTTTTTTTAAAAATCCACTTATCTATTTATAGATTTAGTAGTTATTACAGTGCTCAATAATTAAAGCTCACAAACATCCATGCATGTCGATAATTTATTAAAGAGTTATTAATGAGTTATTAATAGGTGCTAATAATCAATGCAATTTATATCAAATAAATTAGTTCACCGAGGCAACAATAAAATAATCATGAATCATGAGATAATATATATAATATCATTAATATTATTGTATATCAATTAAAAAAATAATTTTTGAATTTCAAAATTACGACACATTCTTTTTTGTTGTTGTTTAAATGAATTTTCTTTTCCTGTAATATACATTTAATTCAGAACACAAAAATAAAAAAATGAGTAAACGAAATGTCAAAACTAAAAATAATATTAACCGACAAAATATTTTATCTGTAGAACTTAATGTTTTTCAACTAAATTATTTTATATTATCGTTTATTTACGTTAATAGTTTAGGTTAGGACACAAAACAAATTGTAAGACTGAACGTATAGAATAGTTTGTTAATTATTTTTATTCTTGACCATTATTAAAAACATTTATTTCGATAGAATATAAAGTTTGAACATTAAAATGTTTCTATTGAACAATTCGATAGTTTACTCTGTGTTCTGAGTTAATAACGCTGTTTTATAGAAACGGTAGCATGATGAATTTACATTATTTTATCATTTCAACGATAGGTAACTCAATTATGCGATAGCCGATAGGTAACCGTAGAGAACACACATGAATGATAATTTGAGTTGTACAAATTTACTCTCGTTAACATTTTTGTTAGTTTTTAAAAATTTAAACGATTATCCATTTTTATTTCTTTCTAAACAATGTCTCGTATACATACCTATCTAATATTACACGCTTGATGTAAATATACACTGGTATATATTTATATATAATAAATGATGGCTGGTTCACGACGACAAAAAAAAAAGAAAAATCACACACTGCTCTATACGTAGGTATAATAAATATCATAGAGTCGCGTTCGTTTCGCTCAACGCTCGGTGGGGTGACGTTTCAATTATTATTAAAAAACCGGCCATTTCGTTAGCGGAGGAAAAAACAGCCGCAATGCTATCATACACATACACACACACACACACATTTTAATATATACAAAACGATGAGCAGGGGACGAGAAATGTTTAAACGATTATTATTTTTGTTACTATATTACCTATGTATTAATATGTTAACATTTAACAACGCCGATTGATCGGTCGGTATGTTCGGAAACGGGAGTGGAATTGCGATCGACTGAACGTTATTTTTTTCGTTTATAAACACTGTAGGTACGCTGCGTTCATCACGAAATGTATACACAACATGTATACATAGTACACGCGCTATAGCAGCGATTATTAATACAATTTTTTATTGTTTGCCGTTAAACAAACACGTTGCGGCCGACCTTTGTGGGTCTGTGTATAAAATATAATATAGAAATATAATATTATACTGTTCGTAATTCATATACGCGGCATGAACCTCCAGCAAACATAACATAGGTACATGCTATATATATGCAATATAAATCCACAGAGGTAAATTATTATATTTATATATTGGCACTGCAGGCATCGCATCGACTCGTGCCCCCCCCCCCCTCTACCACGAGCGGTTTTTCGATTTAACGACTGTACGTCGCGCTCAGTATTATATATACATATTATACCTATAGTGAATCACCAAGCTGCATCACCGCGGTCATTGCCATCTAGACCTTTGATTCTACTCGTTTATTCAAATTCTGGTTTTAGAAATTTTCGAGTATTTATATTTACTTAAAGACCCGTATTTTCAAATAATTAAGTATTATACTTGGATTACATTGTGGTTTGGATAAGTTTTGTAGGTACATGTTTTTTTTTTTTATAAATATTGATTTAAATAATTCAAAATATGAAAGTCTTTATGTTTTATATATTTTATTTAAACCAATAATATTTTATATACCTATACTATATCCTATTGATTAGAATGTCAATTAAAGCAGTGCATACCTATATTTTCAAAAAAAAAAAATAATTGCTGTTTTCATTTATAATATTCAAAATTTGATTTTATCATAAAAAAATAAGTTTATGTCATCGTAGGCTATTTATACTTAATACGTACTTACTCTGCAAACGGTATACAATATATTTATTATTGTATACTTATACTATATTACTTGTTTGAAAACTTTAAGTTGACTTAGACAATTTAAAAACTATAGAATGTGAATAAATGTAGTATTAAAATAAGGAGGGTGAGTTAGGGTTAGCATTATGAAAATTATTACAGTATTATAATAAATTCTGTATTCATGATTATATTATGCATGTCGTATTCAGGTGGGTATGCTGTTTGTATAGCTTTTGCATTCAAGTGGTTCTACAAAAATCTAGGGAAATTCGACGAGCAAATAATACCACGTGTATTTTCCGCACCTACGAGTCCTTCTTCTCCCCTTTCTTCTTCTCCTCATCCTACGACAGCTACCGCCACCACTGTACGTGATTGCCGCCACCGCGTGGTTTACGGGCGATGACGTTTTCCGCGGTCGGTTCCCGAAAGCCGCTTTTCGAGGACACTAAACCGATAAATATTACCGTAGTGGAGATTTGATTTCGAACACGTCCAATAATCTGTTTAAGGCTGTTAACTGATATTATGTGTAGAGGTAACTTTTTTTGAGTATTGAAAAATAAACTTGCAATACGTATTTTTTAAGAGGACGTCATACCCACATATGTTGTATCCTTTCTATTAACGTAAATATAGTAAATTTGCGTTAAGCGGAAATCATTTTAATATTTTATGATGTAAACTTTGATAATAAAGTCAATTTACCTGTTATCAAACTTAAAAGTAAAAATATTATGTATCATTTATCATTAATTATAAATTATAATACTGCATGTATATAATAACTATCTATATTTAAGCTTAAATAATTGTATAATAATAATTATTTATTTGTTATTTTTTAGTGTATTAATATTACAATACACAAAATTGATTATAATTAAATACAATTTTTTATATTGTTTATCATAATATCTATTACTTACTTTTATTTAATTCATAATATTTTATTTTATTTTTACCTATATAATTTTGAAAATAATATGAATCATGAGTGTGACGGCGAGGGTAGATTTTTGATTAAATGTTTTATTTTTAAAAATGATACCCTTTAGACCTAGAAAAAAGTTTAATAAATATTATCTATTTTCGAAATTGAATTCGGTTCATTGTAAAATGTTCAATTTTGTCCAGCTCTATAAGTAAGAAACGGTATATTAAATAGTATAAATACTCCATTCCCAATAATGCTCTTATGTTGCATCAATGATGGTTTACGGTTATAATTTAAAATATTTTGACAAGCCTATATAGATTTTAGATTGTTTTTTCTGACAATTTAATTAAAATGTAATTGTGAATAAAGTATAAAATTAAAAAAAATTTAATAATAACGTATTTGTATAATATTGTAATCACTGCAGAACGCTGTAAATGTACAGGTAAATGGTTTTTGTATTGATAAACTTTATACATTATATAATACTTGAAGTTCTAATTGAATAATAACACAATACACTACGTATACATAATTATATAGATACCTATTTATACCTTCAAAGAAATTTGTTCATATTTGATTGTTTTGCTATTCAGTGTAAATCACAAAGCATGTCCACCTCGTTTTTTTTATTTAATAATACATTTATTCAAATCTCGATTTTTGATAAATTTTAAGATCATATTATTTTAAATTATCGGGTTTTTTTTCTACTTAAGCCACTTGAGGAGTATCTTGTGTAGATAAAAACTTCTGTTTTTCAAATAAGAACTCCCTTTTTTCTGTACATTTTTTAGAACAAATACAAATATTGAGTTGTTGCATAAATACTAAATATATTATGTCAATGTACTTTACCTTTTCCCAGCGAAGTTGATACATAGCCAGTATATTATATTAACTGACACGGACGTCATGGTAATATACACTGTAACATTTGTAATTTTTTTACACTCTATAAATAAATTACACACTAAATACACGTAGTATAGAATTGACAGACATACAATATACACACTCTACACATTTGGTTCTGTTTAAATTGCTATATTATATTATTAAAATGACCTACAGAAGTCTGCAGTTAGACGTTCTTCATTAACATTAAAATATACTCAAAGACATAGTTATTAATAGCAGTGATCTTCCAACACTGCAAGCAGTCGTGGAGTACCTACTAATTAAAAATTACCAAACGCCTACTTATTTATAAAAACCAATTTAAAAAGTGCACAAACCCCCAAGCACGGTAAACTTATCCACAAGGAACTAAAATCTTTATATCGTAATTAGGTCCCCGAATGCCGACCGCATTACAATAACAGCTTTATTCGTATTTTTTGTCCGTAAAATATCGTTTAGGGAGACGGACATGACATAAAGTGCGCGTTTACTCGATATATTATATTATATAGTTACGGACGTTGAGTAATATACATAATATAATCGTTGTCGTGTGTATATTGTTATATAGATACGAGTATAGAAACGGAAAACCAATTCGCGTCCTTTTCCCTTCGATTTCTCCCACCCCAGGAGCGTGTTCTCTAAATAGGTATACGCTAGTCGTACAGCGAACATCCGGAGAAGCAAACGATTTCACTCTCGACGCCAAAACTACGACGGAACCACCGCCGCCGCCGTTGACCCATTAATCACGGAGCGTGCTCATTGTTCGCGCGTTTTATCTGTCGTCGGCCCGTCGAAGTCTTCCGAAAATTCCCTATTATATATTATATAATATAAATGCGCGTCCCGTGCAGTGTACTTGTACACTGCAGTGCGAATTACAAAACGGATACAATATATTATGATATGCAAGCACATTCTAGTCGTACACTCGTACGAGTATATAAGCAATAATAATAATAATAATAATAATAATAATATATAATCATACATGATAAATAAGTATTAATCGCGCACATATGAAGCAACATCATCGAGCCGTGCTTTTCTCCCGCAAGCTCAGGGCCGCTTTTAAGATTTTCGAGGCCAAGAACAATAATAATTGTAAAGCCTAGCATATACAATGGTATGTCTTTGTATGTCTTTATGAATGTCTTTTTTATACATTTTTGTTACTGTTTTTATATTTATAGATTCTAAACATTAATGGTCCATCTTTCAGAAAAAAATATGGTTATTCTTTGAATTGCATAAAAAACGACGTCATAGCAGCTGGTATATAGACGACACCTCTAGACTTTTAAAACGCAAATTATTAAGACTGCGAACGGTAAATGGGACGATAAAAGGTTTTCTTAAAATATTACTGTACCCAGGATTTTGTCCTGCCATATTTGTATCATAAGTATGCTTCATACGTTTATCATATGATTATATCTGCATTACTTTTATTTCCAAGTATAATTCCTTCGTTATTTCACTGTTAAATTAAAAATTTTAAAAGGTATGAATTACCTAGTAATTTAATATCTAACTTTTGAAATAGATTTTCTAATTTTTTTTTTGTGCGTGAGCCTCCAAAACGTACTAAAAACTCGAGGTCAGGGCCAGCCAATTCCTTCTGAAGGACAATCTGCACACGCAAATTACAATATTATCGTGGTGTGCGCGCCGTGAAAAAATATCTCGTGAACGCTGCGCGTCCGCGGTTGCGCGTATATACAATTTATAATACGCGAATGCTGCTACTGCTGCTGCACGTCAGCTCCCTCGGTTTCGACACACTCACACACAACCACCGCGCGCGCGAGCTATACGCTCTCCGAAATAATAATAATAACGATAATAATAATACAAGGGACCTATACTCCAGATTTATTTATCATGAATCAGCAGCGGCGGTCCCTCTGCTGCACACATCACTGTGTAATGTGTATATATATTATATATGTATATATAGGCGTACACCATTGTGTCTGCACGGGCGCTTGCGAGCGTGTGTGTGTGTGTATACATTATATGACTCACGACGAACATATTATGTAGGACTGCGACGGCGGCGGTGGCGGTGGCGGCAGCGACGACGACAACCCTCAGAGGGGGTTTGCCGAAATCCCTATTTTCTGCGCTTTGTGGGGTGATGGTGGACGAAGCCCACACGCGCACCACACCGCATCGGAGACCTCGACAACATCACCGTGGCAAGTCGCTCGCCGCGCCGCGACCCCGTGGCAAAGTCCGCGGGGACGGAGCGACGGCATAATAGTGTTATTGTATAATACAGCAGGACATAATATGTGAAAAAAAAACGAAACGACTGTTTTCAAATTCAATATCATAATATATAATGTACGTATATATTATGTAATATATATATATTTATATGCATTTTTCGTTTAACAAATTCACACGCTAGTATAACAGACTATACACATAATATATATATATATATATATATATTTATCACAAAAACGGAAAACGATTTCATAAACGACGTACGCACACGTCATAAAAAGTCGTATAAAAAACGTTTTTGTCATTGGTTTTTTTTACCCGAAAGAGGGCAAATAGAATATCCTTCGGTTATACTTTGGAAATTTCTAAATATTTTATGTGACGTATATATTATGTATTACAATAAAAAAAAAGGCCCCGGGGTACTGATAAAAAAAATCATTTTTAGACGTAAATATTAATACAATAATAATAATAATAGTTTATAAACCTAAAAGCTAATATCACAACATTGAATCGTATAACCTAAATGCTCGGTTGATTGTCTATACATATAATAATATACAATAATATATTATATACATCGTCAAGAAACATTATTTCAGTAAAAACAAACGAGAACCAAAAATCGATTCTTTACACATTATTGCGTTATAATATAACACGATATATATATAATATATAATATTATTATCTGCGACGATATTATTTACAGGGGTGTGCTTCGGACGCTATTCATCGGTGGCGCCGTAAGGTCTCCAGATCTTCTCCTGTCGGGGTTTGAGCTGCACTTCCGGACTGGATGACCGGACGCCGCCCACACTGACGATGTCGATATCCGGGCTGGGGGCTGACTCGCGTTTAGGCCGTTTACACGGTTCCGACCGGAGTCGGTCGTCGGGGCAGGTCGTGGTTGCGGTCGCGGCCGCGGCCGCCGTGGTGGCCACCGCGCGAACCGACTCGGCAGCGTGTCGTTGTCGCTTCGTGGGAACGATACTTCCGCCACCGCAGTCGTCCTGCGCCGCCGGTGCGGCCGTTGTCGGATCTTCCTCGGTGTTCGGCGGCGTAGGCGGTAAACCGTGTAGACCGTTGTAGCCGGCGAAGTTGAACGCCGACTGGGGCGGCATGTCGCAATACATCTGCGACGCTTCCATGGCGTCTGCGGAAAATAGAAAAACAGGATGAAAATTAGAACTTTTTCGAAGCGTTTTAATATTATTATTATGTTATAATATTTTGTGATTAAATAATAATTATAATTCTATGTGTGTTAATTACACATTTAACGGAGCTCGGATAGTTTAAGTGATGAGTAGTCAAGTATATGATACTATAGAAATTTTGGTCTTTTAAAGCGTAAATAAAACACCAGTTAAGGTGAGATAAAAAGTAAGATATTATGTACATCATAAAAGTTTCTGTATATTTATAAAAAGTACGCTACTGACATTTATGCAAAAAAAAAAAAAAAATGATGTATTGAGGTTGAAAAAGGTCACCATATATCGGTACCGGTTTCGTATGCCTACTCTGATAAAATGAAATATGGGTTCAAGTCTGGTTCCGGTCCCAATACAAGTATTTTTAATTTTTATTCCAAACGCCTCGTTCAATAATATTGTTATGTATTATGTGTACATATGCGATTTGTCAAACGGGATTAGATTTTTTCCTCGTTCTTCTTTTACGTTATTCGGAATCGCCTATTCAAATGGAAAATTCGATTTGCTCTCATTCGTTTGAACTGTGCCGCGGACGGCTAGGGGTGACGAAAAATAAAAAAATAAAACCCCTTTTTCTGTCCTGTGTTACACTGTAATACGCGTATATACGTATATACATAATACACGTCGCGCGCGTAACAGTAACAATAATAATAATAATAGTATATATGTATATATAAATGTTCGTGTACACTTACTGTGAAGTTGGAAGTAATTGGCCGCTATGTACTGGTAGTTGAGCGACCCCGGCAACGCTGCGCCCTCCAGTAGTCGTTTGTACTCCATGATCATGCCGTAAGGCGGCAGGGGACCATGCATCGGGAACATGCCACCGTAACCATGGATTACATCTAAAAAACGTCAAAAAATATTTAATGACATTAACATTTAATTGTTTAAAATTATGAACGGCACAACGTTTGTTGGTTATCGATAAATATAAATGTACAGATCAAATGATAATACTATATAGTCTATAGGTATTAATTCAGCGTTATTACGTATATAAACTGTAAAAAAATAATTTAATTTTAATAGTTTTGAATTGGAATTGATTTTAGCTAAATAAATCGTTGTTTCCGATGGGAACTGGCATGCAGTTAAAGTTAAATTTGTTATGCTAATCAGCCATATATGGTAATTATTTTTTTTTTATTGATAAAAATCGGGAGTGAAATACATTTTTTTTGACGTGTAGCGTGCAGTATCGATTTTAATTGCGCTTTAAATTATTAACGGATGCCACTGTGAACTCGGTCTCTCTCGTTTTCCACTCTCTCGCCATCGTTCTCTCACTCATTCACTCATTCACTCACTCACTCTCTCCGACCGGATTTTAATGGCCGATGCTGTGGCATAAGGCATGATGCATGCGTTGTGAATAGGGTGGTCGACGTGGATGGGGCTCGGGTTAAGCCCCAAGAGCTTATCGTAAAATCCCTCTGCTCCCCGAAATCTATTGTAATTTTTACCCCTTTTGTGGGACATAAGAGGGTCAGTTTTATGGCCAAATGTTTACTACTCGGGTAAACCTCACCCCTCAACCCCTCGGTCAACCATCCCTCTGGCAGTGTTCGACACTACCACCACCACACCGCTGCTACCGCCACCGCCACCACCGTGCACGTCATCCTTCCACTCCACCGCCTGCCTTTCTGCCAACGGGTTACAATAGCCGACTAAACCGGGAACTATTGTGTGTGCGAGTCCGCGTTAAAGGGACGTTTTTTAGTGAACTCTATTGTACACAGTAAAGCGACAGGATACTTTCCCAACCCTCCTCCACTCGTTTCCGTACAACAGTTTGTTACCTCTTGTTATTATGTCACGTCAGTGAAAATGAATATCTCAACGTATGATTCGTGGATATATCTGTCGTGACTCGTGAGGTTTTATCGGATAATTGCCAAAAAACACAGTGATAAGCGAACCATTAAAAGCATAATTATGCAGATTAACTAATCAGTTATACGTCTACAAAGTAATATGGGTATATCTATACTTTATATACATTGTATAATGTATAGTTAATTACACGTAAAATATTGATAAACGTTTACGAGTAGTTGTGTTTGTGTATAATACCTGTCGATATATTATTTAAACGATCATTAATAAAATTACGTTTAGGGCATAAATATATAAAAAGTACTATAGTATGTATGGTTTATATTAAAATATAATTTTAAACCAATGAATTCAATGTAGTATATACACCAATTATGAGATGATCATCTTTTCGTTTTTTAGTTTTAAATAATTTCATCGAAAAAAGAAAGTAATACTGTACTTATATAAGAATATAAGAACTATATAGTTTTGTAGTCGTATATAACATATTTATAAATATGAGCAGATATTTTAATCCCAATTAAATTTTAAAACTTGTCGTATGGACATAAAGTCATGTGTATGAAATCGATAACATCCTTTGTGTAATATATTATTCACGAGAAACCCTCGGGACAGTTGGAGTGATTTCGGGTAAAAGCGCGAAAATAATTAAAAAGGGGCTGCTTTTCATATTACGTGACTGGAAGAGAGAGGGTAGATTTCACATGGTCAATTCCAAACGCGTATACATATCTATACATATAATATTATATATGATATGAAAAAAAAAACGAGAAAACAATCGATTGATACAAATAACGGTCATTGTTGTGGATGAAGTGGGTAATGCACGAACGGATTCATTAAGCATTCCCGAGACTACTTAATCAATTCGAAGGGAACGTTTGCTCTGAAAAAAATCCGAAACTATCCATGTACAGTTATGTCCGTTTGTGTTAATTGCGTTAATACGCAAAAAAAAACTGAGTGGGTTCCGAACAGAGGGAAAAAAACGCAAGGGCTTTCCCAATCAACTTCACGTCACGTGAGTGTGTGTGTATGTGCATGTGTGTCTTCCATTATCTACACCGCCCGCTTATATATATATATGTATGTATCATACATAATATATACATATACATTTTATGTATAAGCTATATATATATAACCTTTCCAGCGAAAGACCAGCGGATGATTAATGCACTACCACGACGACTACCAGATAATCCCACATATGAACAAAAACCCTTTTAGGCATTTTGTATTTTTTTTTTGTGTGTGTTCACTGTGACGTCTTTCCGTACCTTCGTTAACGTTGTTGCAACCCAATGAGTTTGACACACTATACCTTTTTTTTTTTACGTGAGTGAGTGAGTGTGCGTGGGTATACGACATATACGTGTATATAGCGTATGTTAATGTATTTTCCACTTCGGAAATGGAATTTGCGCATTTGGACAATTTTTCCATACCATCCTACTTTTCCTACCCTTACACGTTAATACATGAGAATAACTACCCTCGGACAGCGACTGTAATATCCGCCCAAGAGCATATACGAGAAAACGGTCGCAGGCCATTAAATCCTCGCTTATCAGCGTTTTCCGACCGGAACTCAAGTCGGTAGCAATCGCGGAGTTTTTATACATTCTCGAAACTTGATAATGCCCATATATATAAATGTTATAAATACGAAACAGTCTACGTTTTTCGGGTTTTGGTTTTATTAGTAACTATACTATAACTACTCAACTAGTAAATAAAATACCTACAATATGTTCAACACGAAAAGGTGCTTAATTACTTATCTTCATATGTACGTTATATGTTAAGTAAAAGTATATTAATAGAATAATTAACATAACACAATTTAACATATACAACACAATATACCACCTATGTTTCTGTATATCTTATAATTTATTACTGGTAAATATAATTTATAACACGCATCAAATTCGTAAAGGAATATACAGAAAGAACGTTACAATATAGGTTCTATAATATATCGTGTGCAGATCTATTAAAAATTAAAATACTTATATATTTTTGTCAACTAACACAAAGATATAAAAATTGAGCATCTCTATAGTGATTTTGGATATTGTTTTACAGTAAAAAACTAAACTTTGAAAAACATTTATATCACTTAGCGCTACTTTTAATTTAACGGCTAGTTTAATATAAAACAAAGAGTTTACGGACACCAAAATGTCATTTTAAAATATTATAATACGTGTCTAGTGTACTTATTATTGGTTAACAATAATTGTAAACTTTATTCTTGGCCAAATAGGTTTTAATTTAGTACCTATATTAATTATACTTTTAATGATACGTACTACAATACTATATATATTATTGTAATTTGTTACGCTAATAAACAATTTTAAATAGAAAATTACTACGAATAATATTGAGTATATTCATGTGCTACAATAAACAGTTCGAAATGTATCGAAATTTAATGTCAAAAGCGTGTCACAACAGTTTTACGGCAAATGGACAGTAATCTAATTAATCTAATTAGTCGGCGTGATGGATGCTGGTCGAGGTAGAGGTATAGAAGAGTCGCATACAGTAAAAAAATTAAATAGAACGCCAATTTCGGTTTATATTATGTTTTGCCGGGCTAAATTGATTATAACCATTATACATATTATAACGGGTGGAAAATGTAAATAGCCGTTGAAAAATATCAATTTATATTGGAACTATTTACAAATGTTATTATTTATATACAGTATAGGTTACCATTGGACAGTTTAAATAATGCACTATTCGCTTTTTCGATTTTCGTGGCAATATTCATAAACAACTGCAAGTATTTTTCCATACTATACTGCACGCATTTTTTACGTCGCTAAATCATAGTAAATATTTTATACATGAAAATAGTGCGCGTATTGAAACAGTAAACAAAAATGAAAATCTTTTCTCCCCGCGTTTCGTGTCAAAGATCAATGGTGCTTCATTGAAATAACCCGAAGTTGGGAAAATAATATATGTTTTTAACGAGTTCGGGCCGCGTGTCGAAAGCAAAAGGGTCTTTAACCCTCTACCGTTTGTCATAATGACTGCGAAGTGCGAGGGGAACGGAGAAACCATTGTCAACTGTACGTATGTATATTGTATATGTATATAGTTTTAATCTAAAATTACGAGAGTAAAAAGTATTATCGTGGAAGTATTATTTTTTTTTTCATTTCAAAATTGCACCGATTTAAAGAAACGGAATAAAACAATATTTATTTTTTGTTTTTATATGCACTATATAATAACTATTGTACTATAAATCGTATGATGGGAGTGTTAAAAAAATTAACGAGGCCGAAAAATTTAGTTTAAAATCAAATCAATCGTACATTTACATTTTAGATTTTAATAAATTTTGTTTCATATAAATTCTGTTAATATAATATTATGTGTTTTAAATCAAACAATAATATTTGTATTAAATAAAACACTTACCTCTATGATTTGATCGAGGTAGCCTTGGTCCGTCGACAGTGATTTTAATGGCCTTTACGTAGTTGGCTACTAACACTGCTTGGTCCTTGCATTGAACTGTGATGGTGAGTGTTAACAGCTTACCTATAATAAACGCAACAATAAATTATACATAAAATGTTTATCACTCAAGTATATAATTTTATTATTTTTTATGTATCTAATTGGAAATTAAACTATACCTATATAATAAAAATATAAGATCGCGAATCAAATTTTTACGACCGTAAGATTAAATAATAATAATAATAAAAACTGTAAGTATTATAAATTTACTAATACATTTTATTAAATAGCTATTTTAAAATAGTATATAAGTTATGTATATTTTGAAATAGTAAATCGTAAACGTTCAAAATGCATGTATTGATGTACTTGAAAATATACTTGAAATTTTTGATATATTAAGTACATCGATGCGTAGCGTACGCAGATACATCTACACTTTCATAGGCGTTAATCGAGATGTTTGAATTATCAGGATAATAGTTATTAAATTATTTTTGTATAGACGTACCTCTTCCACTGCGACCAACAAATCGGAGGTCGTTAAAGACGGCGATGCCAGTGGCGGACAGTGCTCGGTAGTTCCGCATGTCGGCCGACGGATTCTCGTCGTTTCCGGCTTGTACTACGACGACCGCGCCGTCGGGTACCTCATCCAGCACGACCACTTTGAACGGTATCGGCAAAGATTTGTTAGACCGCCAGTGGCCGGGTAACACCGAGCAGAAAACGGACGGGCTGCCCGTGGCCACCATCTCCTTGCCATGGATTGCACGCACATCCTCGAGAATGCACGCCACGTATTTCTGGTACACTGCGTCGATGTCCTGCGCAAAAAAGACCCAATAATGTTAGTGTTAATAATTATAATTATAATATTATGCGTGTAGGTACCCTTGCAAGTATTATACAGTGCGTGCATGTATGATATATGTACTAATAAATTTAATAACATCTACCCTTATAATATCCTTCATTATCACTTTATAATCTATATTTCGAAAATTGCTAGATCGATTTATAATGTTGAATACAAATATAAAAATTTGTACCGTAAATATGTATAATTTGTAAATTTATTGCATTTATACAACCTCATTTAATGAATAAACACGTCTCATCGATAACCTTATTTTTTAAATAATTTTTCATTATTTAAAATTAATTGTATGTAAAAACTCCGTATATATATATGATAGATACGTAGATACTGCATTAAGCATTATTGTTCAGCTTAAAATTAGCTATCAACAAGTTTTCACTATTTGTTTTTATTTTCAACCCCTTTTTAATTAATTTTACTGCGTCCCAAAATGATTACCTCGGAAACGTTTCGTACACAAACATATGTTTAACATTTTTAAATTGAAAAAAAAGTTATTGCTATTTTGATTATTTGGTTTATTTACATAAGCAAATCGTTATATAGTATAGAGTTTTAAAAATATCGGAAATATGTTTTTCGTAGAAAATACTTTTATAAAAATAATTAAGTGTAATCAAAAAATGATCGTATTATAATAATATAATTAATAGTTAAATGATATGCAATCGACGACCGATGGGGTTTTGTGTTTTCGTAAAACAAAAACTAGAAACTTAATAAACATCACTCGAGTCTCCGGGCCTATTAAACCTATTGCGAAATAGAACACGACGCATTTGAAACTTTTTTAAAGTTAGGTTTTAAAAACATAAAAAAAAGTTACGATGTAAAATTATAGTTCACGAGCACTGAGAAGGTTGCATATATAATTGTTCTATTATATTATTATACTTGCCATGTTGTCTGCAGTAGTCGTGATGGTACTCGGTCGGCGGTTAACGAGATCACTGTTAGCGGTCACTATAGCAGGAAGACGCACGGAGTGCCGCGACGGACTCGTCACCGAAGTGATCGGAGGAGAGTGACGAAAAATTATAAAACAAATAAAAATAAAAATAAAAAAACGACCCAAAACGAAAAAACCGAAAACGCGGTCGGGAAAAACGACGGCCCACGCGCGGGATCGAGCTTGGCAGGCGTGATCAGCGACGGTGGTGGCGGCGGTGCGGCCGACGGTAGCCGAACCGGCGCGACTGTATAACGCACACTATGTGCAGTGCTCGACGCGTCAGAGGGTCGTCGGGCGGTGGCGGATGGGGGGGCGAGTGGCGGCGGTCGCGTGAGAGAAGTGGAGGAAAAAAAAAGGTGAACCAAAAACGCGACAAACCGCGTCACCGATCTCGGCACAACTGAAATATTCCGCACGCGGACGACGGGACCTCGTGTTATGTCGTCCCCACCTCGCGCCGCCGCCGCCGCCGAACCAATGCCACCACCACCGCCGCCGCTACCACCACCACCGTCACCACCGCTGCGGCCGCCAGACACGGTAGTGTGTTTTTCGTCGGGGTTTTTTTTCACCCTCGCACCCTCCGCCGCCGCGCCGCCGACGACACTACCGCGTATATGTGTATAATAATAATGTGTGTACGTGGCGCGCGCGACCACCGCCGGCCCACTGCACCGCCCGCCACAGGGCCGCCGCGCCGTAAACCTCGCCGCGACCCCCGTCGCCCGTTCTTCGCGTGCGGCCGGGGTTTTTATCCCGCAAAACGCGTGCGGCGGCCACCGCCACCGCACCGCACCGCGCGCAACCGTGCGATTACCACTAGCGGTGGGTACGGCGGCGGGACGGAGGCGCGCGGGGATTTTGATTGACCGTACCGCCGTTCGTCGTTGCGGCGCGCGCGGTCGCGGGTCCGTTGCGGTGCGGAGGGGCGCGCGGTACCGTCGCCGCCGTAACGGCACACGCATCACTCCCACCACGGCCGGGCGCGGCGGTTTGCGGCCAACCCGTCGACTAAAAAATGCCCCGCGACCCGACGAGCTTCGGCGCGGAAAGAAATCGCGCCGGCCGGGGGACGGGCCACCGGCGCGCGGTGACCGCCCAGTTGCGCTGGCGCCCGCGTGCGCGCGCGTCCGAGCGCTTGTGTGTGTGCGTTTGACTCGGCGTTGACTTGTACGCGAATAGTAATAATAATATCATATAAAGCTTACTGTCGTCGTCGTCGTACGATACTAAATTTATAACTCGCGGCAAGCCCTGCGGGTCGCGGGTGAATTCGTCACTTGAAATATTTCTCTATGATGACATTTCGATGGCGATTTGAGTTCTTAAAACGCTCAAATGCTTTCCTGCAAGTGTACTTAAAACTATTTACACTCGATTTTCAGACTCGTTCCCGCCATATCATTCATATATCTGTTCAATACTCAATTAAATAGGTACCCAATCAATTCATTATTATACGTGCGAATGTACCCCTTCTGTTGAAGCATTGCATATAATATATGAATGTGTTCGTAGATACTATTATATAATATAGGTACTCTATTATATGATGTATTGATGTGGGTAAATTATTATTATATAATATATATCGAGTATTTTTTAAAAGTAGTTTTAAATATTTAAATATATTCGTTTACAACAAAAATAAAAAACATTTTCAATACAAAATTAAAAACTATAAAAACCGTACATAATATTATATCTATACTGACAATACAATGTGATGTTTATTATATAGTACGTATTTTTTGTTCGCTACCGTCGTTTTTCGGTTGATTTTCTCAAACTTTCAAGGTCGCCGCCGCAATACGACCACTGTACGACCTATATAATATATATACGTTACACCCCTTTCAGTTCACTCGGCCACAAAATCGACGCGATTTCATACAACCCTATATTGTATTGCTATAATGAATAAGTAAACCTACCACTTTAAGGACTTAATAAACTAAATTACATAACTAAATATATATTTTTATACGTCAACCGGTATAAGATATTATATATATTATAGTGATCTCAATGATTATCATTAAATGCAAAATTATACAAAGTTATATTATTTGATAATAAATTATTATGTACATTATTAAAGAATACATTTTTAGATGTATTCATTGATGCTATCAAAGTATTTACAAGTATTTTGACCATCTTTTTGAGTACTCTGTGTATATTTGTTTTTATTATCTAGAATTACATATATAATCCGAAAATTATAGTGTTTAACAATAAGTGACTAGCAAAAAATTAAAAATTATTATTGTAACATAAGAGAAGTCACACAGCCCAGACACTTTATTACAATTTAAAATATTTTATAAAATATGAACTATTACCTACATGGATTTTAAATTAAAAAAAATTCTGTTTCGGAAAATGTATAATCATAATTTTATTTTATATTTTTAATTCTCGTCCATTATAGAACTGACGTAGAAAAAAATAGGGTATACACCGCACATTGGTTGGACATAATTAATTGTATGCATCCACCTGAAACCGGATTGTCCTGTCAGTCGATCACATATATTTAAACATGCACATAAGCATTTAAATAAACCGTTTGACGGTAGATATCTATATGTATAATATAATATAATAGCTGTTTGCGTAGGTATATTATACCTATAAACGTGTGTGACAACTTCCGGCCGACATTTGGTAGACCAACAGATCGTTGGGCTTCAAGACAGCACTAGCAATTTGTACGTCAATTCGCCCACAGACACTCTAATTATCTCATTAAATGAGCGTGGGTGTGTTAATCGAATACGTATAGCCCTCGTTGTGTATGAGCCTACTGCACAGCATGCGTATGTGTAAAAGTGTGTGTAAGTGTGTATTGCTATAGAGCATTGTCCTTAATTCGATTACAGACTACCATCATGGCCACCCCGTTTAACAAGCTATTGGGTCACCAGAATAATATCAGTATGTGGAACCGTATAATAAATGAAATTGTTTGGCAAATTTTATATATAAATTATACATAGAGCATGGAATCATGTAATTTATGTGTAATGGATATGAAATAATTATACTTCACACTAAACCTATAATGACTGATATAATATATGCGAATGGGAAACTTAAATCCAAATGTCATAAAACGTATATGTAATAAACATAATGTAGGTGGTATAAATAAACTGATTATATTTTTGTAATTTTTGATGGCATAAGAAATATCAAATTTACTACAAAACGTAAAATAATAAAAATAAATTAATATTAGTAAAAAGTAAAATAGTTATAATATAATATAAGTTATATAGTATATACCTACCTTATACTTATTATACCTATACTATATAAACATAGTTTAATATATCCAGTCATTTATTTAACAATTTAAATTTTCTACTTTATCTTAATTTATTTATATACTATATATTATACTATACATATAGTAATATATTTTACGAATTATTATAAAGGTTAGTTAAAATCCACACGATGTGCCTCTACAGTCTACAATAATAAGATTATCAAATAAATCATAATTTAGAAGTATACTGTAACTACATAACTACTTGAACGTATATATAACTATTAATTATTATTATCTTACAAACTATAGATATTGGTTAATATATTAAACAATTAGTATTATCAAATATATATATATATATAGTGGCCTTAATACTATTTCGCTAATATATTTGGGCGCCTTGTCTAAATTAATTTGTTGAGAAGTAAAAATATTTGTTTTTAGAGTTGATTAAAATTCGCTGGTTTAAATACTGTCTAAGTGGCTAGACACATACGTATGTGCAGCGTCTATAATGCTTATTCGTATGTCCTGCAGTGTATAATATATACAACCCTTTGACTACAGCTGTCATCACTATTGTTCTTGTTTATAGTATTGTAGTATACAATAATAAAAAAATTGTTAAATACATTTAATTTAATATAACACAACTAAATGTATATTGATTATTAGTCTATTAGAATGATGCTATACATAATGCAGTAATAAAATGATTAACATATTATGTACATATTTTATTTAAAATAAAGCTGATTGTTGGTATAACCGATTGGGCCGGAGATGTAATAATTGGTAATTCAGTGAAAGTTTTCAGGTTATTAAAAATTTAAGTTCAATCATAGCCAGAGTGCTTTAGAAAATACTAAAGCTCAAATAACAAAATGTTCTAATCGATGATCGATACAGGTATTTTTTTATTGCCTACACATCGTCAAATTAAATAATGCACAATACTCTGAAAGAGAGTAACATGATCTACTGCAGCAGCGATAATAATCGATGTGTGTAAATATATATGATATGTAAATTGTCAATTGTCACGTATAATTTGCGTTGTATTCAAGTGTTAAACTTGGAAATTTAGAAAACTTCATTTATTGATAAAATCTGTTAAGCTTTTCAATAACTGTAATAGTATCCTGCACTATATCGTTTGTAAAATTGTTGTTTAACCTATAATATTATGATTATTATGAGTTCATAATACATACAGTGAATTTTTAATGGTCGTGTATATTACATTTGTGCAGTCGGTAAGCAGTGAAAATTGAAATATAATAAAACGTTATGTGTATACGTACGTGTAGTAAATAATAAATAACATACTATTAATAAAAACACTATAACACTATCGAATTTTACGATTTAAAATTAATAATTATAACGACCTGTGTAAATTACTCGACCATAACAGTAATATATGTGTGTATATATAATATATAGTATGCGTGTTGGCCACAGCCGGCTATGGCATCCGAAAATACACACTGCAGCATCCATGAGCTTTTGGGGTCCTGTCGAATGGCCGCACAATATTGTTAATTGCACTTCATAATGGTTTGTCCATTGTGAGCCTTATTCATCCCTTCCTGCCTATACGTATATATACATACCGCTACCCCTCTGACCTCGCCCGGCTACAATTACGCGATGTCCCTCTGTTTACCCCCCTACTTCCCTCCAATATTCTATACACACACACTCGCACACACACACACACACACATTCACATATTGCACAGTTTAGGTGCGTGCAAAGTCATTAATACAATAACGACGGCCGTTATACTGACCCCATACTGTACATATATACACTAGGAACTCTACGAGGTTACGCTTTTATATATATATATATGTGTTATTATTATATTATTATACTGTTCGCATGTTATATACGGTTTATACCATCATTACGTGTGTATTTACATACAGCGCCTGTTTACAGATGAAACCGAAAGCCATAAGGATCAAACGGTCATATATATATATAGTTCAGTTTTAATGCCGCTGCACAGAATACTACGTATATGATGTTATGTATAATACGTATATATAGTTATTAAATTATAGACAACATAAATAATTGAAGAGCTCATAATTTATATAATAATAAATAATAAACAATTTTATTGTTTGCACGACTATACGTATGTGTATAATGTATATATATTATATACTAATAGAAAAACTAATGTATACCTTTACCTATATATAGTAAACATAAGTATAATCATAATATACTAATATATTATAACAGTATGTGTATTCTACAGGTATATTGTTACTATACAACAGTAGGTACTTATACTTACGATTTACTAATACATATGATATTTCTTACACTTTCATAACATGAAAAACGATTATTTATTAAAATTTAAAGGATTTCAAAATTCCAGGTACCTATATAATTGTATAAGGTGTAGGTATATATATATATATAAGTAAATAATAACGAATTCAATCTTAAGATGTAGTAACTAGTAGGATGATATATCGCTTGAAAGAATGTATACTTATATACCTACGGGCTACGATTATAATAATATATATCCACGCTGGACACTATTCACATCGTCAACGTGTCTACTTGAAAAACTATATACTTGTTGTGTACTACAGAGTATTATAAGAAATATTGCATTGAAAACCATAATCAAATATTTCTTATATTGAATGTTTTGTGTCGTTCTTATACATACACACACGAATACAAATGATGTATTTTATTCGTGTACCTATATGCGCGCATGTAAACTGCAGGAATATATATATTATTATGTCTATTGTCACCGATGCATAATTCTTATTCAATTTATTCCGTAAATAATTCAAACACCAAAACTGAAACGCGAGAACACACGAATATAATATCATACATAAAATGTATACCTACATATATATGTGTATACCCAGACATATCTGTATGACGATTGTAAATGACAACAAAAATCACTATTTATAATGTTTACGATGACCACGGTGTGCATAATATGCTATACATACAAAACGGCAAACCCCCAACAAACCGATGTCGCAGTATTTATGTGTACAGCCGTTTCATATTGTTTGGCATAAAAAAACCTCATGTTCAACAAACCGACTTGGGGTACCGCTGTGTCCTATTGGATTATCAACGGTGGGCATAAATAAAAAACTCTATACATTATAATACAACCTAACAACTTACTTACGGACGAGTTGATTTGGTAAATAAGTAATTTCGCTTTTTTTCCTCCCCATTCTCACTGTTATAGCTGCAGCGTCCCACTCGATATACGCGAACCAGTTACAATGTTCAGGGGTGTGTATGTGTGCATTATACTATTGAACATCGTTTATTCATTCCACGTGACCGAATCTGCACGATGGTGTGTGCCCGCGGGCTGCCCGCGCGACTCGTAAATTTACCGACTGTAATATGTATATATGCGGCGCTCGTCAACAACAAACGAAATATGTATGTATAATAATAAAAAAAGCGTGTGCACTTTTTTACGTATAGGATATTTTATTGTCCTGCGGAAGACAAGGGAACAATATTATAATATATGTATACGCAAGCGCGCTCGCGTGTATATTGTGTATTAGAATCCGCGTACCGATCGATGATCCAAAGACATCTGTGCGTTGATCGCGCTCGCTATATAACGGGAAGATTGGTTTCTGTGACGTGATAATAGTATGGCGCGTGATTAACGACCTGTGCAGTTGTATATACGTATTTAGGGTGCATATGTGTATATACGACGCGCAAGTATTGTGTTGTTGGCGACAATTCAAAAAACCATAGAGTACCGAGAAGAGGGAAAACGACTAATATAATACGAGTATAAAGTTTCGTCAATATGTATACACACACACACACACACACACACACACACATATATATATATATATATTATATCGCATAACATATTAAGTATATAACTATCGCCATGACAAATCAATCAATATGGTCAATAAACCGTCTAATTCTCTTTATGTTCTCACATGATGCATTATATATTTTATTTAATACGGTAATAAATTTGAGATAATTTAACAATGTGTATCCTTGATTATCACCCACATACACATGATTTTATTGGGATTTATTAAATTAATTGTTCTATTTATCCATGTGGGCGTATTTCAAATAGAAACCATAATAAGGGTTACATATTATAAACGGAGTGTGTAGGGGCCGAAATGGTTTTATTTAAATTAGCAATTTTAAATAATAAACGACAAACAGTGATGATCGCAATGAATCATACATATGCGCGTCTAATGAGCGTGTTATAAATATGCGGCTATAATATAAAATATATTGGAACAGAAATCTAAAATTAATACATTTATTACATTTTATACTTATTCTTCGTCACATAATATAATGATTAATGACGTATTTTGTAACTGATATAGCTTTGATCTTTAGTCTCTCCTACGTTTTGGTTTTTATGGGACGCTACAGTATCCTATAATATATAAAACTAATACCTACTACAGTTTTACGTCGTGTTAAGAATGAAATAAAATTTGATTATCTTATACTTTCATACAAGTTTTGACAACAAATAGTCAACGCTGATTACTAATGTAAAAGCTTGTTATTCTGTTTACTATTTTAAAAATTGTCAGTTTTTCAAAAATTTAGGAAAAACTATCAACTTGAACTATTTTTACGAGCTTCATCATTTCATGCCCGGCGGTTACTCGTTACTCAAATTGAAGATGACGGTTTACGACGCTGTGACAAGGTATAAAACGAAAAACATTATGTGACCTTTATTATTTATAGATTATTGCTTGTAGGGATAGTCAGTGGTTTATATAATTCGATTCTAGTTTCTACTAGTCAATGGCTGTTAATTATAATTTATCAAAACTTAAATGGTTAATATAAATCATGTTGAATTAAGTTCAAGACACTACTTCACTGTAGTTTAGTATAAAAATTATACAACACTTTAAAAAGTATTTATAAGTTATAAAAAATAATAAACAATGTAAATATTCAAACTAAGCCTCATTTATATATTGTACCTATGTACAATCTTTATAAATATATATATGTATGTAAAGAGAGAGACATATATAATATAGTATACCATTTTAATAAAATCTATTAAAATTATTTAATTTCAAACTTAAAATTTTCTTTAAGTTGAATTTTCAAAAGGAAACTTTTTATGTTTTTTTTTAGAAAAGTCATGTATGATATTGTTGAAGTTAAATTTTAAGGCTATCTGATTTTCAATTGATAGAAGTAATTAAGTCGTTCTTGGTCGGTTAAAGCTCTTTCTGCTTGAAAGTCCCGGTCTGATACCAATACTCACTTACCACTGCAATTTTATTAGAATTTTTCTTTAATAAATGTATCACATATATCGTTTTACCAGTTAAAACGAATGTCTAATCAAATCTGTAAAATCTAGAGTCCGAGAAAATAAGGTCAGTCCCATAATAATGGTTAAATAATAGTTGTATTGTAATGTTATTATAATACAATTACAATTATTAAAATTATAAATGTAAATATTTCTGTGTATTTATGTAAAGAAAAATACTACCGCCCAGTCCAACTACAGCTATATATACTGCTGTAAATCCGAAAATACACTCTGCATCTCTGCCCGTATGTATACAGTAGTCTGGGACAACTTTGTTCCGGCCTCCGTTTTGAATCGGTGTCAATCGAAAATCCGGTAACAAAACGTATTTTTTCTCAAAAATCCCACGAGATTAAAATATCAAAACCCCAACATTGTGTTTCCGATCTCGCAATATAAATATAATAATATTATTATCGATGACATATTATATATTGTATACGTATTACCAATATAATATATATATACACATGCACATACACCTTGTGCGTGATTATACCGCGAGTATATACCTACCCACTCTGTGCGTACACATATTGGTATCAAACGCGGGACCCATTATTGTGCTCGAGTGGATACCGAGAAATTCGACATAATCGTCGGCCGTCTGTCGGTTGACATTTCCGTTGTGACACACAATATACTCGCGATCGGCCCGCTATGCCACAGCCGTCGCCACGACCGTAAAACGATACGCCGCCGGGGCGGTTTTTGGCTCGCGAGATCTCCGCGGAGGCAGCTGCGAACGTATTGATAATAATAATAACAATAATATATCGATATCCACACACAAAACCTGCATTGTGCCCCCTCCCCCTTTCAGTATTTATGTATCATATAATATTATATGTTTACCCTCATGGGAACTGTCTCTTTCTCTCTCTTTCTATGTATACGATGTGTGTGTGTGTGTGTGTGTGTGTGTGTGTGAGTGTGTTGTAGACCCGTCGACGCTGGTCGAAAAATATACTCATCTCCCATCTCCGGACCCTACTTACACAAATATATTATACAGGGTGATAAATATTTAACTGCGACTACAATACTTTTTTTTTCAAATCAAGTTTTATATTTTTGTTTAAAAAAAAAAAATGTGTTCCGTAGTTTGAATTATTTATAATAATAATTATAACTCTACATTTTTACAAACCAATCTATTTTTTACCACTCTGTCATAGTTGATTTTATATCTTTTTTTTATATCATGATCTATATTTTTTTATTCGACTATTAAAAGTACAGGGATACTTCATTAAATATATTGGTATATCTTTATCGAGCCGGATGTGGAATAAATTTAGTCGCAATATCTATAGATGTGCTAAACGAGTGTAAATGGTCATTAGTTAATAAAGAATATAATATTACAATCATATAAAAACCACGCTCTTGTGATGATAACAAATCTCGAATCGTATAACAAACAGATCGTTTTGTAAAAATGTATACATAGGATGTTGTAAGTTTTAAAAAACAAGTGTCGACCATTGACTTGGAAAATCAGTGTAACGAATCACTCTGTATGCAGCATAAACGTATACGTAATGCGTATATTACACATATATTATTATATCATATGCGTAATACAGCGTTCGGCACACAGTAATATTTCATAAGTCGCCACTTGCCGCTGCAGCCGCCGTGTACACACCGCGCAAACATAAATCATCGCGAAGTGTGCCCCGTGCAGGCGGTGATACGAATAATATAATATAATAAAGACTACGCGATACCGACGGACGGACGGACGGACGGACGTCCCGACGCGATGACGGGGCTCTACGATTTTATGTCTTCTGTTTTCGGACGTCTGGGGAATACTCGCCGCCGCTGTGTGTACACAATAATGTACAATATACGCGTATAATAATGAATATAATATCATATTATATATCTGTAATACCTATACTATTCTTATACATAGTGTTATTATTGCAGCTATTATATTACACTTTCTTCCAGAGCACGCGTGGGCTCTTGTTATATAATATATATTATTATAGTTGGACGGCCGGTGGCATTGTATTATAATATATCCTACGTCGGACTCGAATCTCGAAAAAGTGTGCATATGCCATATTATATTATATAATAATAATATATGGAATATTGTACGCGGCAGCTAAGTCTTTATTTAAACGTATACCTACGTATAATAATAATAATAATAATAATACTATACACCTATATGTACGTATGTACACATATACCCTTTGAAGAACACCGGCGCTTATTGTTTGCCCGTTAATAACGGGCGGGCCACCCTTGAAATCCATTAGACTCGCCGGGGTTGTTTTCTTTTTTATTTACGGCGCATGCAAAAATGCGTAAAAAATTCATGCGTCTTGTTATGTGCGCGTTTCATTATACATATACCTGCCGAGCACGGGGCAACGCGATACACATCACTTATAATATATATATATATATATATACGCGCGGCGCATCATCACGACGTATATATTATAATAATATGATCTACCACGTCTACGTATACATGACTATTATACATAGGTATATGTTATAATTTATAATTTACTTTATTTTGCGCATGAATCCCGAGCCCGCGTAACGAACGCGACCGGATCAAAATAACAGGCGCGTTCGAACGGCCGCACCTGCGGTCTGTTGGATACACATTAATAATATTATGTAAGTAATTTTCCGTCGCGATCTCGCTATGATGGATCGGTGGAAAACCGACCGGTGCAATAACTGCCATTACTTTACATAATATACCATCGTGTATAACATATTAGTACTTATATATTTTTTATGATATGATTAATATTATGTACCATTTTTTTTTTTGTTTGTAGATAAATTATTATGCTCATTACTATAAGCAGATCATAGTCGTGTTTGATCGGTTTAAAGTTATAGTAGGTTCTATCTTTACGGTTATTACAAAATAAAATTAATATTTTTTTGGAAATCTTTCATAAATTAAGTAAAACTATGTTTAGTTTTAAATTTCTACCAAAAGAAAAATCATAATTGAAAGAAAAAAATATTAAAGTTATGATGATAATTTTCCATTTTTGAAATATTGTTTTGGACGCCTTAAAATAAATTTATAATTGGTTATAAAAATTTAATAAAAAAATCATTATTTACGTAATTTAAATATTATTATTGGTAGCAACTATATTGATAATATAGTTTAATATGAAATGTATAACTATTGAACTTTATAAAAATTACGTTATGAAAAATCTAGTATCTTAAAATATGCGACATTATTTGATCATACTTATATGTAATAAGTAATATTAATAATATTTTATTTTGACCAAAAGTTAGTATTATTAAATGTTTAAACTTATTTTAAATGTAGCCTATATAAGTAGTCAATAACTATTATAACTAATATTAATTTCAAACAATACTTAAATTAATTTCACTTAATTCAATTGTTGATCAAATAAGTCACTAAAATATTTTAAACTTCATTACTATAATAAATTATTATTTTTTATTATTATTTCGACCACGGTAATAGATAACATTTTCACGCTAAATACTGTCTTAAAAAAATTGTGATGTTTTCTACAGTATCATGAATGTCGAAGACAACTCAAAGTACAGAGCTGATTATAATATTTTTAATTATGATTACTACACCTACAATATTTACAGCGTTTCCATTTATTGTTCATATTTTAATGATTTGTTTTTTTATTTCAGTGAAAATTATTAAATCCAAATTCAGAAATCTTAACTATTTTGTCTGCATAAGTTGCTTCAGTAGTATATTTTATTAAGTAACCGGCTTATGGTTTATATAAGGGCGACTTAAATGAAATTACATATACATATTAAAAGGGAGATATGAGATATAGCAAATAAGATGGAAGACGAAAAAACAGCACTAAATAATTTAGGTACTGGATGCATTCATATAATACGTTTCCCTGGGTATATATTTCTTAATGTAAAAGCATTAATAAAAAATATACTCAATTTTACCTGAGTAGTCAGCTGAAAAAAGCTTTTCTAGTCTGAAGAGTATTAAATGGTTTATAACTATATTTGCAGGAACATATGTATATATTATAACAAAGATGAATACTTTATCACGTATAATGCAACTGAATGGTCACAATAACATTCATATGCTTATGTTCGCTGTTTAGACAAAATTAAAAAACTGGAACTACTATTGTTGATTGAAATTCAAGGGTTTCAGTATAACCTACAAGTATACATAATGATATAGCATTATGCCATTATAACTATAGTTCACCCTCAATTAGAAGATATCTCATATATATTTGACACAGAAATTGACGGGTTCAATTAGTCTGCTGTATTCGATGGTTATCGCTTATCAGGCACGCCACTCGAAAGCGTACGTTTTATGAATAAGGATCGCATGTCGGATAACAATAATAATAATAATAATAATAGTAATAATAAAAAGTTATAGAACATTTAGCATTTAAGCTGGTTCAGATACATTTTTCATCATTTACATGTCCTATCCCTCGTCAACTTCCTACGATCCACATCCACTACTACAAAGGCCCCCTATATAAACTACTCTATGTATACGAGTATATATTGAAAGTTTAATATGTACACGGGCTAAATTGGACTCGTGCGCAAATGCGATGGTATCATTTGAATAATGGTGTGCTCTCTTGGACGCCACTATATATATATATATATTCACTATGGGTGGTGCGGGTTTTTGTAAACAATGCGACAAGTAGGGACTGTGGAGTGGGGGTAGTAGGTTGATGATGACACGGAACTGGTGCACGCCGGACCGGAAGTAATGCGGCCATTGTCCAAAGTCCAGCGTGAGAGACAAGCGGGGTAAAAGGGGCAAACTTTGGCAAACAATGCATAGTCTCTCTTCATCCCCTACACCGTAACACGAGAGTCACCTGTCCTGCGACCCACACTGATTGACAACCAGACAGTAGTTATTATAATATGAACGTAGCCAATTTTAATGGCAACACGATATATTGCGTGAAGTATTAGGAAGGGGAATAATTTAACATCGGAAACTTCTCAGTCGCCATTTTGGGTAAGTTTTAGTGGTTTTTTTTAAACGTAATAGGTTTGTGTATAAAAAAAAGTTTGAAATTATAATATCAAAATACCGCATTGTGTTATAGTTCGATTTAAAACGCAACATTATTGAATAAATACAATACAATGAGAGTTTCGTTAAAATAATTACAAACAAAATATTTATAGGTACTTTCATACAACTTTTTCAGAGCCTTAGTTTTCCTAATTTGGATATGTGTTTTAATTATTCTGTGTAAATGTTCATTATGTGTTTTTTCTATTTTCTTTTTTTTGTTTCGGATATTTTGGCCTGGGTTTTCACAAAAAATATATAGTTACATTATTTTACTACATTATTATTCTGTGTGATATTTTTACTGAAACAATTAAGGTAAAAAAAAAAAAAAAATTAAAAATTATAATTAAAAAAACATGAATAATTTAATCTGAAATAATATTACGATTAGATAATATTATATATATTTTCCTAAAATTTGAATACATCTTATCAAAATTATTTTTAATTATAGTTTTTTGTTAACCACATTTAGCGATAATCTAATTGAAATTTAGTTGAGATATTGAGGTTTAGCACTAAGACAGTGTTAGCTTATCACAACAGCTATGTTTTGTAATTGGCGAAATTCTGTGTATTATAAATAGATGGAATTAATGTATTAATATATTAATTTAAATGAACCGCACAGGAATGATACCTGAATAATAATTAATAAATAAATATGGTATGACGTGTTATGAAAACTATAAAAATAGATAATTGGTAAAATGTAGGTAAAATTAAATTGAAGTTATATGCAAAAGTATATTTCTGTATATTATAGTTGTACGAAAAAAATCGCGTTTGGGGAAAGATTTTGTTTTAATTTATTATTTTTTAAAAAATGTTTTTGATTTCCCGGCTGTGTAGTTTGATGAGATTTTACCGACAGATCCGTGTACCAACTTCCACGCGAATTCAGTGTAAAGCAGAGAGAGAGTACGCGGGACGGCGTCTCTGGGGACGAGTGTACATATATTATACAGAGAAGGGAAGAAAAAAATTGTAAAAAAAAAAAAAAATAAATAAGCATGTATATCGCTTGCATTGGCAATATCGCCGAAATCTCTTGCACACAGCGTACATTAATAACAAGGGTTCCGCCGCCACTGATCCAACGTTTTAGATAGCGGGCGGAACAAAGCGGCTATACGGCGAGGAGAGAGCATAAAAGACACGAAGATCAGCCGCCGTTCATTCGTTCGTTCGTTCCTATATGCAGTGCACCGCGGGTTGTGGAGAGGGGTTGAGACTGGAGAGGAATCGTCGCCTTTTAACCATTGCAAAGTGTGTTGTGTGTGTGTATGCGCGAGTTTTAGTGTATGTATAATACTATACACTATATAATACTGCTTCGGGGATCAACACATCAATGGCCACAAAATGCTTACGCAAAACGTTAATGGCACAGAGAATAGACAGACATATACTTTTTTCTTCTTGCTCGTGATGTCATCCTGCCGATGTTTCTCTCCACCGCTCGTTCATCCCACTCGTCTGGTTTTCTTCCCACACGCGCACATGCACTTATAACCCTGAAGAGAAAATAAGGGACGTTTATAATAGGTCTTAATGGGGGGCTTTAATCGACGTCGTCCGATCACCTTGGCGCTGGTGTGTTTTTCCATTTGCCAACTTTTTTTTTATTTATCAAAAACTCTACAAGAAGGGTCACTGAAATGTGAAAAATCTAATAAAAGGTTAGGTTAGGTTATTTTTCGATTCTGTTCATGTTTGGCGACATGATGTACTCTTTTAAATTATATATGATATAATATATATATATTAGGTACGCATGTAATAAAAATTAAGTAGTACATTTATTATTTTAATTAGTTATTTACTTAGTATTATTATCTATATTATGTCAGGCTTTATTTTTTTATAACAACAGCATTGTCTAACTTATTGAGCATAATAATATAATTTAATACTTATATAACCAATAAATCGATTATCTTTATAATTTAATACATTTGCTAACCGTTAATCAATATCTATCTTATTTAAATTAATATTAATAATTTAAAGATAATATAATTGAAAATTAGTATAAAAATATAGTAAATGTTCAATAGATTTAATTTAGTTAAATTTAGTTTTTTATATAAAGTTTCAAAATATTAATTTACACAATAATAAATTGAAATGCTCAAAATTGTCACATTATTTTGAAATAATTATATTATTAAATTGACAGATATAATATTGTTATATAAAAACTTTTTTCCTTATTTTATACAGTGTTTCTGTAATATGACCATATTCTTAACTACCTGCGTAATATATTCATTGCCATCACAATTCAAACAATTTTTGGTTTCATTCAATTTCAAACATTATTATTCTGTGTTAAAAATTAATTTTTTATTAGGTATACCTAGTTAATCGCTTATGTCAGGTTAAACCCGGCTTTAGATTTTCAATTCAAGAGTGGTTAAACTTTTGATACACTTTTATACGCATATATATGTCTTATAGTTTCAATATACCTATAGTCATTTTTTTTTATTAGTATCGTTAATCGATGGGAAAACCACGATTTTTCCAACAAAGGAAACATCATACATATACTGCAGCAAAAGGGTGCACAATTGCGAAACTAAAAAGAAACTCGTGATCCTATACCGCGGAGGCGTTGTCGCAGGCGTAGTGGAGGACGCACAAAGAAAACCATGGGGAATGGAAGGAAAAATACTAAAAAACGATCAGTTTATCACGGACAATTGAACTGCCTGATGGAATTCCGGCGACGATATTGTTATTCGGCTGCGCTCGAGTATATGTGCGTATAAACGTGTGTGTGCGTGAGCGTTATATTCCGCGGCTTTTTGATGCTATCGGTATCCCCATTCCGTCAAATTGGAATCCTGGCAATTCCCAGTATAGTCCTATTTTTTTTTTTTTTACCGTATCCGGTGGCAAATAAAAATCGGTTATTACCGCATAAAATAGCCCCCAATCTATTTCAGTCGTTCGAATCTGAAATCGAACGGCATGCGGAAAAATAATGTAACGCATATAAACCATTTATATATAATATATGACTATAAAACTAAAACGGAACGCAAAGATGTATAGGTAAACCCGTCCGAGGCGATATAACTATAGACGTACTTACATTATATACATATATATTTTTAATATCTATTCGAATTTAACGAATGATTGTGCGTTTACGTAGTAGCTAGTCATTGTTGAAAACTTGAAAAACAAAACCCATAAAACTCGGACGCACTCGTACAAAATTTGAGCGATACGAACCGAAATTAGCCCGTATTATATGGTCGCGCGGGGGACCGATTTTTCAAAAATCGTATTTTTCCGGTAAATTAAACACAGGGTGGGCGACGTGTGTGCGCAGTGTGAGGGCCGGAAGTTGGTGAGCCGGTGAAATATTACACGGTCAACCCTCTTAGTTTCACGCGATAAACTTCACATGCAACTGGAGTGTTATTCATTGCACGGGGTTATTTTCGGTGGCACCGAATAAAAAATATATACATGTAAAAAATAAAAAAAAATTAGAAAACAAATTGAATGATTTACAGAAATTTAAGGTATACAATGCGCCTATAATGCGATACACGATGGTGATAATAATATCTAACGGGTAAACTATATTACTCGCCGTGATTACGCACTATACGACCCTCTCGTTTCATATTTTTGGTGCAATAACGATTTGATCATTAATTTTTATTGCGATTATTCTATTATTATTATTATTGTTATCGTTATTATTTCAACATTCCTGTCGGATGACCCTTTACAATTTATTATAGCGGATGAGAGAATGCACTAATAGAAATAATACAATTGATATTGTTATAAAATTATTTTCATCAATTAATTAAAAAATTAACTGAGTCTTCTTTCAATTGTCAATATTGTACTAAATTAGTTGTGAAACTTTTGAAAAATACTGTGTATGGAGGTGGGTTAGAAAGGAATTGTGGTTTTTGACACAAGTAAATTAATTCTGGTTTTCCGGTATTATATGATATTCAAGTCCTATCTTTAAAAACTCAATATCATCATAGATAATACGATAATAAAAATGTTATTAATATTATTTTCCGATCAAATTATGGAAGAAATATTAGGTACAAATTTTTGAGCTGTAAGAATATTATCTTTTAACATAATATGTCATATCACTCGTACGTGCGATTGAAGTGCACAAAACCTACGATCGCTCTCGTATTCTCTTAGTTGACGTTTTTCCATAATTAATCGGATTAGCGTTGTTAGCTTTAATGAGATACAATGGATACGCTCGTCTGTTCTATGCGCGATCCTTCTAAACCATAATGATTCGAGATTTTCTACACCGCAGCGCAATCAGTCTGAGCCAACTTCCTTGACTTTGAGTATTTATATACTATATCCCGTCACTGATCCGTTAACAAGGTAAGAAAACGTAAAACGATTACAATAAAACTCACACAGTTTTTAGTCGGAAACTCTTGTATTATTGGTTTGAAATCAATTATAAAATAAAACACTTAGCCGGCGTTGCAGTCGCGTATGGCTGTTACACCTATAATGCTCTTGTCGAGTTTCAAGATAATAGCGGGACTGCCTCGTACCTGCGCGTGCGGCGGTGTTAAATAATAAAAATTTAGTGTCGCTTCACTGCCTCAGTACACATTACTTCGCTTGTCTGACCTTTTTAATTACCTAATTGCTAAAAAAATATATTCTCACATGTATTATAAAATAATATTGACGACTGTCTACAATAATTAATAATGACAATGATATTTAATAATAAGTATAATTTATAAATATTTTAAATACAATAATATTGTTACACAATACACATATTATGTGTATGAAAATGTATTGCCGTATACTAACAGTCTAAATAAATTAGCGATAAAGTACACTTGTCTCCTGCCTACCACCACTTGAAATACGTGTCTGAAAACTGTACGTTTCACATAACACAAAATGTATCATGTTTATACGATTTTAGTTCCTGATTAGACGATCGTGAATCGTAGCATATTCATTAAAAAAGGCCTCTACATTGGCTATAAAATAAAATAATGTTATTATGCAGTATTTAAATAATAGTATGATGACTATGATGAATTAAATACTTAATTTTTTTGCGAAAGATATAAGAGGCGCGGCAAATATGTTTACATGGCACTGGTGAATGCGTAAGTACGTATTTATACGAGTATTTGTGATTGCGCAATAGATTATATAGTTGTTACTTGTTTGCGTATAAAGCTTTCGGCGGCGAATAAACGCACATTTCTCCCCCAGCGGGCTTTGACGTAAATATGTTCTGTTTTTTTCGGAAAATAAAGAAAACGTCTTGGGGATTTTGCGTTGATTCAACGGCGAGTTTGTTTTCGATTTTCGTCGCGTTTATGTGTATTTGAATAGTGAAAGACTATAGTTTTTTATTCTTCCCTCGACATATTCGTTGTTTTGCGTCTATAAAAAACTATACAGGCGAACCGCGTTCGGGAAACGTTTCGTTTTTTCTCCTCTCGCCCGCGAATCGTTAGCGCCCACGAACGTTGTTTCCCGCGCGTAGGTATATACTATATACACGATGCGCGCATTTAAACCTACCTACCATGTTATTATTGTTATTATATACGAGACATCACTTATTTTCGAAACGTTCGGATTAGTCACGCTACGGTTATACTTAAACGCGTATTCTTACTATTACCTATTATTTTTTTTTTTACGCCCCTACCGACGCGCGATGTAGCTACTAACTAACTGTATATTATATATACACACACACACACACACACACACATACATATATATATATATATATATATGCATAATAATGTACCGACGTCTAAATAATATATATATTATTTACGTGTACTGTAACGCGCTCCACGTCTGGGGCCATATATTATTATGTTATCGTGTATAATATTATTGTGTGTATTTTATCGAACGCGGAAACCATACGGTTTTCGGTCGTATTTATTTTTTTCTTCGAGTTGTGCGTCGCAACAAAAACTCGGCCGAACGGTTTTTTCTCTTGCTTCCCATCAAGACGGCGCACGATGGTGTATATACATATATGCATTGTGTATAATGCCCACAATACGTATAATATGTACATGTATCTCATGGTCAAGTTAAGTGCGACATTGACCACGTTTCAATGTCACGTCGAACATATTTTAGGTGTATTGTATCGGGTTGTGCATTTTGAATTGTATGCGGATGTGCAGCAGCGATAATGTGACAAAATACGGCTGCGGCGGCGGTGGCGGACACCCGCGGCGCAAGGATAGGGTTGAATTGTGTTTATGGGCTTACATTTTTTTCACGTCAGGATTTCTCAAGACGACGATCATCAATATTCAATACACATGATTTTATGGCGTAGTACATCGGTAGCGTGGTATGCATGTGTATAGAGAAGTGCACGACGACAATGACAATATACGACGACGACGACTGCAGCGCGTGTAATAAGATAATGTGCGTATAATAATATAGTAGCCACGACCGGGAAGAAGGGCCCCGGGGGACGAAGGATGGGATTTAACGTCGTGTAATATATGTATATAAAAAAATAAAAAAAATTGGTATTTACTTTCCTTTATAGCAGCTTGGGTTAACCCTTTTAGGACACGGTTTGTAAAGGGCAGTCGTATATATTATTATACACATATAAGAAGTACACAAAACGGTCGATATGTATATAGCGTTTATGGGTACCTTTGGCCCCGACGGGCGTGTAAAGTTCAAGCAGCGCGGGCGTTCGGCCGTTTTATAGTAATAATAATAATAATAGTAATACGTAGACCTTATCATCCTCTTCCGAGCGCTACCCGTACGTAATATACCCGTAGTACCGGCCGTATATTATACGTCATATTACAATATTATTACGCGAGTGTCCACCCGGGCGGCGGGCCGTATCTGTTTTATGTGCACGTGTACCTACGTTTACAATATTATAGTTTGGCGTGTGTATCTACATAATATTATATAAACGTGTAGTAATGTCCGAAGACGAGACCGTATAATATGCTATAATATTATAATAACGTCGGTCTGGCCCAAATCCGTGTGACGCATAACCGTGTGCGATATAATAATATTATACATAAAACGGCCATCTGGAAAGCGTTATTATTTTTTTTTCCACCGAAATCGCCGCACTATGTCCGACATACTGTGATATAGGTAATATATATTATTTTGATTTTGTAGTGTATCGTGTGCGCTGTGTTTAGACGAGTGTGCGTTCGCGGCAACGCACACCGAGACGGCGCCGAAAATACATACGATGTTAAACGCGCGTGGCGCGTTCTCCGGGTTTTGAGTACGATATTATAATATTATGTCCGTAAAAACGAATATCGTTTTGGCGACGTACCGACGGAAAACATGATATTATAACTTTGTAGCCGCCACCGTCGTCGCCGCCGCCGCCGCCGGTGACTCGAGTATGCACTATAACATGCACATTATTATAATATTATACAGACCGTGTTATTGGCGCGCCTAACTGCGGGACGTCATTTGGATCGAAAACAGATATTGTCTAATTTATTCGGAAATTAATATCGTATGAGTGGAAAGATATTCTCAAACGTCATAGTATTTGAGTTGAAAATATTTATACAATGATACACTTTGTTTCGACAAATATAATATTATTATCAATATAGTATACCTATAGCTATGCAGCTAATGTATAATATGTAATATCTATATGTAGGTAATAATAATTTCGACGACATAATTTAACTATACCGTAACATATTGATGGCTTAATATGCGCATATAATAATATTATAAGTTTAATTATTTATCTTGTCTAAATTATATTATTTAATAAAATATTGAATTATCTTAATTTAAAAATTTAAATTGTTGTAAATATTTTAATTAAAAAAATATTTAATTTTAAAAACTATGTGACGTGATTTAAAGATGCTAATAATGTAGCGTGTGTGCTAATAAAGCTATAGTTTTTCGATATAATGTAAGTAATATGAATAATTAATTACGGCTATATCACTAATAATTGTATCCTAAGTCTCGGGATCATTTTTTCCAGAGATAATTAAAATTCTTTATTCGCCATTAACTGGAATCGAGCCAAATTTGAACAATCAAAAAAATATGCTTTTACGTAATCTATTTTTTAATTTGTTTGAGAAAATGTTAATTTATTGCTAGTTTAATAAGAGACAATAATATAATACTAATTTACGTAATTTAAGTAATGATATAGTTTTACCACAATTGTGAAATAAAAATGTAATTTGATTGCATGTTTTTCACACAACTTTCTTACAAAAGAATTGATAAATTCGATATATAGATAAATACATATGTTTTACGCTATACCTACTGCTAGCGCATGTGCATAATATACGGATTTCTGTTTTGCGTATTCGTAATATTATATACGAACAACTAACTATTTTTTTTTTTAGTTGTAAATAGGTATAAACTATAAGGTATTATAGTCAGTTATATAAGTAAGCTATTTTCTTATAGTTATAACTATAAAAAGCTGCTTTCTTCTTCTATACCATTCAAATTTTGTTCTTCTCAACTAACCGTAGGTATTCGCTGTAACAAAAAGGTATTAAAAAACGTTAATAGTTTTTGAAATAATGAGTAGCTTACCTCATGGATTACGTATACATTATATGTTGTTCGCACTCAGTAATCAATACGGTATACGGTAACGTTGGAAATCCTGTACGTTTATTATTATTTTTTTAATTTATATGTTATTCATCCATGTATGTATGACAATACATTATATTGGTGAAAATATAATATGTCAAGTTTCATGCTGTAGTACCGAAATAATAACGTATTTTAAATAGTATTTTTTTTATTAAATTGTAGTGTGTCCTCGTATTGTACACGAACGAATATAGCAATGATTTAACGACGACGCGGCGAACTATTATCAACAGTTACAGCGACAAAGTCGTCGATTACCTGCCCCCTTATCATCATGGAACACTTGTGTCCGCAAATCGAACAGTTCGTGTCGTGCTTCACGTGCGGCTCACAGACGTTGCCGCCGTACCGGTTCTGCGCGCAGGCGCACATTGGCTGCCCGCCGTGTACCAAGTACATGTCGCTGTGCGCTTGCGGTTTACATTTCCTCAAAAGTTCGAACATATCGTTTGACTGGTTGGTGTCCGCCATGAAGTTACAGTGCAAGTACCGGGCTAACGAAGTCAACAACGTCTCGGAACAAGTTGACTGCTCGAACAGGTGGTACACGGTCCAGGAACTTCGCGACCACTACTTGACGGGTTGCACGAGGAACTCGTTCACGTGCCCGCTACAAGACTGCGGTCACGTGGCTCGCATCGACACTATAACCGATCACTACGAAACTGCGCACGGTCCGCTCGAGTCGCTCAGCTTCGACGATTACGAGCAGACACCGAAATGCATCGTATTCAAGTTGTCAGCTAAGTAAGTTCCGCGCGACCGTGTCCTGATCATAATATTATAGAGATCTATAGGTGCTCACATAGCCAGAGTGTTCGACAACACTAACCCGGTCGATTTCTACGAGCAATGTTGATATTATTACAATCAGATAGCTTGAAGGACAAAAACCATCGCGCTCGTGTATCCTTGCACGGTTAACTTTGTTTCTTTGCGTCGGCAATTGTCCAAAACGAAGTAGATATAATGATACACCTTTTTACTCTTATAATTAATCAAAAAACATGGTTATCGAAACACCCAATTGATTTTGGTCCATAGGTTCTCTTGCTAATACTATACAATTGAAGAAATTGTATGTATGAACGCACAAATTTCTAAAACTACTGGACCGATCTGAATAAAAGTTATATCAATAGATTACTTAAGATTTGATTGGTGTGTTAAGCATATTATTTAAATATCTAAAGGTTACCTCATGAATTGATTTTGTTTGAATTTACGAAAACCAAACAATTTTTATTTTGTAGTAACTATACAGGATTGGCGGTGGTTTCAGAAATAAAATTTAAAATCAAAATCAGTAGGTATAGACTAGCTTAACTGTATAGGGTTATAGTATTTATTTAAATACAATGTATTGCTTATTATTTATAAAATGCAATTTCCTTATCTCTATACTTTATACACTCACAAATAATCAACCGACTTTGACGAAAATTTCAGAAATTGTTTTTAAAAATATCAGAAATGTTTAGTAGAGTTTATAAACAATTGTGTATTGTCCATATTGTCTAATTAGTTCATAAGAAAGTGAGATATACCAATGCCGGTTTGGCGGTTTACCCGTGAACTGAGATAGGCACCTACATTAAAACAGATACATCGATAAAGCATCATATTATATGTTTGATCATTTTTTTCTCATCAAAGTCAGGGTATACAGCTAGCATACATACCTAAATCACGATTTTATGTATTGTATAACAATATTATCACTATATTTGAGGAATATATATTTAGGCTAAACCTATACATTATAATATATAATATATTAATTTATTGTTCGTGTATAGCCATGGTATATAAACATACATTCAACCGTGTAAGTAGGATATATAATATTTTAGGTGGGGCTAATACGATATGCTGCGACGATAAAACGCCGCCATAAATGTAATATATTATACCTATCCGTAAACCATATTATGTTAATGAACACTCGGCGCCGCCGCACGAGTCCTATAAAATAAAGGTCATAATAATAATATGAAAACTTTATATATATATACATAATTTAAATATACGTATCGAGAAGACGCACAGCGCACATATAGTGCATTATTATAGATATTATACATATACAGACGGAAAACATAATATAATAAATTAAAGGTATAGATGTGCAAAACGTCAACCTGGCGCTTTGGATGTCAATAATGTAATTCAATAATAGTATACTTAATATAATATTATGCTGGCTCGTAACACAACACATTTTACTATGTAATACACCGATACGGTCAAACCGGTCACTATAAAATCGTCTTTTATGACAGGGTGCGGCGGTGGTGACGTAAATATAATATTATAATACGTATTATAATAATAATGATAATTAGGGCTGGGAGTTTTTAGCAAAATATATTCATTTTTTTAGTTTAGGAGCGTAAGATATATTATAGGTTTCTTAACACAGCATTTGTATTATGTAACAACGTGTTTCTTTAAACATTTGTGCACGCAGGAAGCGGTCGCAAATCTTAAAAAAGATTTTCAACGGATACTTTATGTTCAGCGTTAAGCCGCAACGTCGCAAGCTCTGTCAGGACTTCAATTCACACCTGTTCATACAAAACATCAATCCTTCAGACTCGCTCCAATACACATACACCAAATCGTTAGAGTCAAATGAGAAAACATTTATGGTTTCTGTAACATTGGTAGAGGTATACCCGTCTGACGTGTAAATGGATGTAGCATTGTAGCTAATTTTTATAAGTACAGCATAATATATTTTAAAATTTTAAATATAATATAATATTAATATTTACATATTATATCTGAGAATATCGCGTAGTAATCGTCCATTAAGTATTAATAGCTCTATTGAATTTGCAATTTTTATTTTTACCTTTTTAAAATAGTTAAAATTAAAAATATTTTTTTACAATTTACGGATGTTTATTTTTATTTATATATATATATATATTTGTAATTTTTAAGTATTGCAAAAATATGTCAAAGAATTTAATTTTATTATTATAGTAAAACGATAAAATAGTTGCATTTTTTCAGTTGAAAGGTTTAATGCATATTTATTTTGTATTAATTGATGAATTCACTGACGTCAGAGCGTTATGTGGCAAATGTGATGACACAACGTAATTACAGAAATAAATGAGCCAGTACATTTTTTTACTCACGACCACGATTAAAGATAGTAGCTTTAAAGATGCTATCTTTAATCGTGCTCACAACTAAAGTAATTTTTCGACGACTTCAAATTCTATGATGTTTAACAACTTTGAATACATAATTTTAAATATACGTTTGATTTTGAATATTATAATGTTGTATCTATAGTAGGTAATGCAATTTTAAATTTATAGTACAAAGTGCAACGAAGTTTGAGCTCTATAGTCTACACTCATAATTATATGCACTGAATTATAATATCCAAATTTAGGTTATTGAATAAATTGACATATTATCCTATAATAATATACAAAATATAAACCAAACCTCCCATCGATTGAATCTAACAGGTAGATGAAACTGTACAAAGATACCTATTCATTTTAGGTGTATAATAATAATAATTATAAGTCTGCGTATGCATTAAACTATTTTGATATTTTTTTAGGGCTATTTACAGTGGCAGCGCCAGATATTTTTCATTGGGGATGGGTGGGAGCGATACCGGGCTAAATTCTGGTGAGGTATTTATGTATGGCTAGAGGCTACTCGGTAATCGGTAAAAATGACACAGAAAAAAAACGACATCAGGTAAAAAACGACACGGTAAAATAAATGACAAGGGTACTATAGAACCTATAGTTTATAGGTTCACTATATTTTGTGTAAATCGTTAAGTGTCATTTACATCTTGATCTCGATTTTGACGTGATACATTACAGTAACCTAACCGTTTTCTTTATTAATAATAATTTACAGTTTCTTTATTTACTTGCATATTTAATGTGGGCAAGGGGCGGCAATGGAGAGGCAAAATCTAATGTTGGGGGCACATGTCCACCCCAACCCCTGTGTAGCCCTTGGCTATTTAATATAATTATACATATAAAATAATTATTTAAAATCCATAAAACAAATTGTGTGTGTGAACAATATTTTTTATGCACATAAATAAATATAATAGCTAGGTTTCATTACTATACAATTTTTACGAAGCATTCACCAAGATAATAATTATAAAAATGTTATTCGATGGAATTGCTCGTACCTTCGTACTTCGCATAATACACGTACACTGGCTTAGCCACTTAGGCGGTTCAATCAGAAGACTTACTTATACAACTCTTTGTTTGTAGATACCTATATATACTTATATATTATATTACAATATACATTATATGCGAAAAGCGGATGTATATTATGTATATACACCGTTGGAATTTTGAATAGGTACACCTCATTTTTTCACACAACAGAAACGGTCAACAGATTTCGACGCGTTCATATATATATATATATATATATTATATAATACACATAAATATGAGAGCTATAAATACTAATATTATATAGGTACATAATATTGGAATCTGATACATGATATTAGACCGATATAGTTTCCGCAGAGTGGTGTATAATGCATATATATAATCGTCCCTTGGTCGTTTTGTATATATTTATATATATATATATATGTACACACATATATATTATAAATTATAATAGATTGACTAAACTATCCCATTTCGTTTTCCAACACCGCCGCACGTGTTCGGGGCCCGGAAGTAGCCTCGTACACCACAGGAACGCGATTCGGTGATCAATTGGATTTCCAGTTTCTATAGTGAGGTTCGTATATAGGTATATAGTATATGCTATGTATACCCGTGCGTAGAGTCCATTAAGTTATCAATCCGGGGAGAGACCACCTGTTTTGCACACACTCAGTGCAATGATTTACTCAGTTTTATAATACAATATACCTACAAAATTGGATATAAAATAAAAACCTGTCGTTGCAGATATATTCTGAATGCCTGTAATAAGACGTGTTCAAAATTGTTTGTAAAATTTCAACCTCAAAGGTACTTCATGATGCACATGATGTAAAAATACATTTATTTGTACTAATATAATAAAAAATGTTTAATTATATTTTATTGGTAATTCATTTTTTCTTTTATAACAAAGTGAATATATTTACAGTATAAATTCAATAATATGTAATTTATATACAAATAAAATATTTAGACAACATGGTTCGATTGTCTATTGATAATAATTGAATAATTTTTTTAGAATTTATTTATCTGTGAATTACTTGTATATTTTTAATCATTCAGAAGGTTTTTTGCCCATTTACGTGTATGCTAATGATACTAGTTTGATTGTTACTATTGTCAAAGAAGTGATGGAAAAAAGGTTGAATGTAGGTTAAGAAGATTAAATGAATTATACTTTATTTATTTTTTTACATGTATGATGTACGTACATATTGGAGCTTACATTTCACTATTTTATAATTAACACGCCTTTTTACCTGGTAGGTAGTACCGTGTTTTATATTATAGGAGTTACAATTGTTACCACGTGTGGTATAGATGATAGTCTTATTACACAGAACAGTACGTGCGGTGCACAATAATAAACTTATTAGGAAAACGCCATACAAACATTTATTGTTATCTCTATCTTATAACATCGCCAATTTACGTTCATATCGTTAAGTAGCTCACGTTTGACTTTGTTGGATTTTATGTTTAAACGAATACACTCATAAAACTTAAAGTTGGTAATCTGTATTTTAATGAGAGTGTTTTATCGATATTTTCATTTTTAAGTACCTAAGTCATTAGCATTTTTTTTCAAATATAATATTTTACAAGTTTGTATAGCTTGGTTAAAAATTTAAATGATTACAAAATTATCATCAACCAAATTCAGTTAATGTTGACACCTCTAACTTTTAAGTTTAGTAAAGAATAGGTCAATTCACTCTCTTATTAAAACTAACGAAGCTAAACGTAAATGTTCCATGTTACGCACTGATGGTAAGAAAGAGACAATGAAATGCGAGCGTCGTGCTTAAGTGCGCGGTATACAATCAAAATATTTTGCGGATGAACGGAAGAAAGAAAGACGCGCAAAAACATAAAACTAATAGCCGATGTCGTGCGAGGAATGGGGTCCAGTTTTTAAAGGAACCATAAGTGTAAGGAAGTACCTATAATATATGTATATATACACATACACCGGACGACCGCCAATTTGGCAGTGACATGGGATCGTGATTAATATATCTTGTTGTGCGCGCGTGAAATATATTTTATGAAATTCCCGTCCGGGTCGAGCGTTGACACAATTTATGGTGCGCACGCACACGTTTCTCCGTATATACGTATATACATGCATTGAAACATAATAATAATAATATATAATAATATTGTATATTATATTTTTATTTCGTATTTTTCTCTCGGCGAGTGGCGACGCGCGTGCGGCGGCGGGGGTGCGTCCGCCACCCGCGGACCTAACAAGACGACCCCGGACAACACGAACAGAGCACTGCTGCTGGGCTAATGGGACGGACGTAAAAATTAAACGGCGTCGCCGTCGTCGTCGTCATCGTCATCGTCGGGCCGAGTGATTAATGCAAAAAAGACTGCTGCTGCCGCCGTTGACGTATACGGGGTGGACACGTTGGGCATTTTATACGTATTTTGTACGTGTGTACAACTACTATACACGAACAGCGAGTGCGTGCGTATACTTACGGTTTAGGGTGTGCCGCGCGGGGTGAGCCGGGCGAGGGATCTATAGGCTACGCGATGAGGACTAAATATAATATATATAATATATGCGACTACTATGCGAGGACCACCGCTGCGCGCAGCCGACAGATTTCCTTGTGCGACACGTGCGAGCAATGCGACCGGCAAAAATGGGTACCTTAAATATATTATATGATATATTATTTTACTGCCATCTCCCGTCCGCCTGCACGGTAAACGTCGTCGTCCGTCCGGTCGGGCCGAACCTTCGGATTTCGGATTCGTTAAAAATAATAATCATGATAATGTGTAGAAAGAGAAAAAAACTAATAATATACTAAACTATTCGTATTTATATGTTATAACTTATAACTATAGTGTTATTATATTATAAACTATGATATCATGATAATTGCATGTATATGTATGTATATGCATCTGCGACACTCATACTTCGATCGATTTACTGTACCTACAATAAGATGTTCACTTTAATATTATTATTATCTATGATAAATTATAATGATACTTAGGTAACATTCTATGACAATTTAGTTTACGTCTTAGTGTGCAATTCTCGTTTCGGCTCGTTACACGCAATATTATAACATTGTTGAATACTCTAACTGATTTCCGGTTGTACTAAACCGGAGAACATGTATGCGTTTACGTTTACTATATTAAATTTTAGTTTGTCATTTACAGGGGGGTATTTAGGTTGGGGATTTGGGTCCCGTTGCCCAGAGCGGAAATTTTTTAAAGATTTAGAGGGGCGGCAAATTTTTATTACGTACTTACATACTGAGTACTGACGTAGTGACGTCAATCGTTAATATTTTTCACAACAAATATGTGCCATAGAGACATAGAATACTATAGTATTTATATAATATTATGGTGTTCTATGGTATTAAAAGTTTCAGCATTGGGCGGCGTAAAAGGTTTTTAGTTTTTTTTTTATTGGGGGGGGGGGCAGGCGGCAAAATATGTGTTTCCCTTATCATAAAATTCCTAAATACGCCACTGGTCATTTATGTTTTTCCAGTTGAAGTAATATTACGGTTTTTCTACATTTTTAATGATTTTTTTTGTTGTAGGCGTTATTTTACTTGAAGGTGCTATATACATAGAACCAAACACTAAATAACAAAATTAGATATCTTCTTTGCAACACCGATTCGTACAAAATTATTGCACGAACTAATTTTGGTATTTAAGGGTTCATTCTTGATGTACTTTATTTCGACTTTCGACGAGGAAAATAAGGACAACTGCGACTCGCGCTCATTACAGGATAAACAAATAATCAAGTCCTCTCTGTAGTCGAATTATTTTATGATTTTTAATTGTGTTAATTTTAAAAATTATTTTTCGAATTTTTGGCTATCTCTGGAGAAACGCGGAGACATTTGCAAACAAAGGTACCCTCCCACTAAGAACCAGTCAAATTATCTAATATGTATGTGCTTGAACTATGTTGATGAACGTCAAGTGTATTATTTTAGTTTAGATGATAATAATTAAATAATTTATTAGAAATTATAATATTAAATAGATAGACTTATTATATATAAATAATAAACGTTTATACAGCGAGTTGTATAAATCAAAGTAATTTCTAAAGCATTAATAAAACAAAAACTACAGTTCAGCTTTGAGCTTGCTCATTAAAGTTGTACGTCGACTAGCAAGAAAAAAATATTTAAAATATTTATTATTATACGTCTGTAGAAATATATAACTGTATAACTGTTAGGCCCACCGACTCACGAGGAAATTTTTTTAAAGTATTTATTATTATATAGATGTATAAAAATACATATAGAAGTAATGTAATATACATTACTCTATGACTGAATATTTTTCAAGTTTATACATTTTGTATTTACAGAAGTACCTATAAGTAATATTATTTCTGTAATATCTGCATACGTAAAATTATGGTATTTTACAATTGTATAAGTATATTATCATAGTACATAGTCTTATTAATATTTTTTTATTATACTAAGTAACAAATAAATAAATTAGAACTAATTTAAGAATTTATATTCAAATAAGAAAAATATTTATAATTTTCTTAAAAAAAAAATTACATATAACTATACTTACTTGACACGTTTTTAGTTGTATATTATGAAATATGAGTATCTTAAATTAAAAAATTAAAAAATAGTTAAACATTGAATTGTATTACTTGTTTATTATGGGTTAATCTTATAATAATTAAATATTCGTTACTTTTGATTAATAATACGGATTAAAATGTTTTACTAATGAGCAATGACTAAACTAACAGAGAGACGATGACTGGAAAAAAATAAAAATTCAGATCCCACGCGCCATCTACCAATGTAATTTAGCATATATGTACTTGTTGCTGTTAAAAAATGCAACTATTGATGTAGCTTTTAAAATTTGTTATTTTTTAGAACATTTATTTTATGTTATAACCAATTGAAACATTTTTAATAAATACGAACTAACATATAAAAGCTCAACCTACACATAAAAAATTCCATTAATCATAATTACAATTCATGGTGACACAGTTGAGAACAACTTTATTCCTATAACAAAATATTATCCAAATAATATAGGTCCAATTTTTGTTTTAAATTGGCATTATTTACTATCAAAAATATACTATAAAGTAAACTATAGTTAAGCATATAGTCATATAAGCTATATAAGTATGAGTATTATGAAATAAAAATAATCTTACTAGTTAAAAATCGGAAATCCCGCTGAAGATGAAAAAAAAATATTATAATAAAAATGTTATTGTAACTATATATTATATTAAATAAACCTACACTTTACCAATTCCGCGAAAAACAAAACACCACCAAATAAAAAACAATAACATAGCATTATATATATAAACAATAACATTATAATTCTTGTTCATTTTCTGTTGTTTTTTTATTATTCTATTTTTCTATTTTACTTTATTTTTTTTATGCACTTAATGTAATATTAGCTATATCCACATCTTGTGACTAGTGCATAAGCATAATAACAACGATTATATGGTCTGAGTGGTAAGGTTTTACATTACCAACACATCTTAAGATTTTCATAATAAATAGTTTTAACTAACAAAAGTTAGTTGTCTCATTTGTATTACATTTTCTAAACAAAACCTAAAAAATAGGTAAATGCTTGAATCTTTTGCAAATGCAATATTTAATCATTATTCATAATATATGACTTAAATAGATTTAATAATTATTAAGATATTTTTTTAATAAATTGCTTGTACTATAAAATCGTTTTATAATCATATATAATCATATACGTGTATATTACATTATGTAGTATATTCTATAATAATAATTATAATGGTGCCCAAACTTTTTATCTTCAGTAATAGTAGAGTATAAGCTACATTAGTAAAATATTGCCTTTAAACAGGGCACCAATAATAGTTAATATTTAATCATAAAATCGCTTCTTCTTGTATGCGTTTGATTGTACAATTTTTTTTATGTACCATTAAAGTTAACAATGTTTGAGGTATCTCTTTTTTAAATTTTATTTCATACTGGCAATACATTTTTGATTTATTCAGCATTTACAGATTGTAGATTGTAGTTAACTTCGTTAGGAACATATAAATTATTATTTAGTATGGCTTTTTCTAGGTATGCATGACACGAGTAGCTAGCAAAATCAAATAATACGATTAGATCGTGGTTGACAAATATATTCATCATTCTTAAATTTTAAAAATTGTTGTTACGATGAAATTCAACTATTGATTTCATTATTGTTCATCGGTATTTAACTATAAATTTCGGTATTAAAATAAAAATAATTCTTTATATGTTATATCTACTTTTTACCGTTTTATCTTACCATTTTTTTTTAAAATTATTAAATATTTATTGAAATAAATAATTATAATTTTATCAATTTTTTTTTCAATTATAAAAGTTTTATAGAATTAATAAAAAAAAATAAGTTTAAATAATGATTGAATATATTTTATTTCAGATTAAAAATTTTTTGTGGAGTACTTTTATAACTTTCAGACCATAGATTTATACCTATATTTAAAATTGATACATTATATTAGAATTAGATTTGTTAAATTAATCAATATCTACCTATATTGTCTATAAGGGTTAATATATTAGGTTGTTCAATAATTTAATATACATTTCTTAATTAACAAAAATAAATTAAGTATAATTAATTATGAATATAACAATTATATTTTTAATCATGTATAGCATGATTAATATTTCAGTAACAAGATTTTTTTCATACATATTATAAAAGTAGGTATATCCACTGTGATAAATTTGGTTTTGCTATCTAATTTGAAAATGCTAAAAGGTAACGTTTCAAGTTAAAATATTGTTCATATACATACCTGTAGTTAAAAGTAATTAACTTATTTTTTTTAAATTTAATTTCGATATACCTATATACAACGATTTTAAATAAAAATCTATTAAATTGATACAAATATGTAATTTTCTCGTGTGCAATACAAAAGAACAATAGAATATATTTGTAACAAAATATTTTAGTTATTATTTAAAATATTTTTAACAAATGTGTAAATAAAAAATAAAGTTAACTAGCTTATTTTTAACTGAGGCGAATTAATATTTCTTTAATATTAACTTAATACTCTTAGAGTTACATAATATATTGTCGTACCCATTGTTTGTTGGTTGCTTACTTGGTATAATTCAAATAATTCAATGGATTTAACACTCTTATTTGTCTTAAATTACTCGTTATTATATCTTTTTACAAGCTCGTCTAATCTATTATTTTTTTTATATTTTATATTTATTTAAATTGAAGCGTCATGGTCAAATACGGAAAAACTAGCAATACAAAATTAAATCTCATACGCGTGGGTTTGAGTGAGAAAACAAAGGGTGTGTAGACTATTTTTTTTTTTTTTTTTTTTTTTTTATTATTAAAAGAAACTTTGTAAACAATTAGCTTCGACAATTATGATTATAAATATTACATAGAAAACAATATTAACAACAAAAATAATATTACAAATAAATTAAATTTTTAAACCAGTCTGGTTGATGAAGGATATAAGTGAGGTAATAATTGGTACATTTGGTGAAGAGAGAATGGATTGAGTGTCGAGTTTGACATTAAAGGAGTGGATTAGGGTGAAGAGGGTATTGCGTTGGGGAACCAGAGAGGGACAGTGAAAAAGTATATGTGAGATATCGCAAATCATGGGATCGTGAACGTGGAACATACATAAAGGAGAGTCATTGAGAGAAAGTTTATAAGAGTGAGAAGGTAGTAAGGTGTGTCCAAATCTTAGACGTGAAAAAGAGGTAATTATTTTACGATTTAATTTGAGGTTGTGAAACCAAGGGTGAGAGGGGATAGATGGTGAGATATTTTTGTACCAAGAGGCATAATTGGGGGCTAGTCCGTTCCATTGGTTGCGCCATAAATTATAAATATGGTATTTTAATAAGGGACAAAAATCGGTCCAGGGAATTAGAGTAGGAGAAGGACAGCAGAACGAGGAGGTAGATTGTGTGTAGACTATAAAATATATTTTATTAAAAATATATTTAACAATATTATTGCTCAATTTGTTGAACATTATATTTCTTTACACTTTATACAATACATTGTTTATATTAGCTTTCTAGTGTATTATTTTAAATACTATTAATAATTTGTTTGATATCAATACAATGTTATTTCTAGAGTTAGGATGTTGATGGCTTTTGCATTTTTTTTTTCCTTTAATTCTATACAATGCTATTCTAGCTAAAAATGTGATTCATGCTCTCTTGATGCAGAATATTCTAATTTTATTTTGCATTTTTTTGCATTTTTCGGCATTTTTAGATCATTTTTTCATCTTTTAGGTAATTTTTTTGTAGTTTTTGTACAATGTGGGGCAATTTTAGATTTTAAAGCAAGTGTTAAACTTAAGATTGGAAACAAATTTAATTTATTTAAAATCAAATTTTATTTATATTTTACTTTTTAATTTATTTTTAATAATTTTATATAATGCTTAAAATTTAAATGTATATTATTGGTTATTATTTTATTAATATTATAATCTATAATTCATATTTTAAATTACTATTACACCCATTATCACGCCCATATCTCTAATAAAAATTATTATTTATAAATACTTTTTTTTCACTTACTCAATCATTTTTGTGTGTTTTTTAGGTCATCAACATCCTAACTCTAGTTATTTCTATTATGTGTTGAAACGAAGTCAGTTTAATTTAACAGCGATTAAGAAGTAGCGAGAAACGGTAATATTATTCACCATTCACTTATTTATAATAGTGCATACTCAATGGTAATAGTAATATAAATATTATCGTTGGTGGCATTATATTGTAGTTACAAATTTGAGGATTTTGTCTTGGGTGGATTCGACGACTCTATTATTTACAAACGACTGTGGTTCAACCGTTTTTGCGGCTGCAGTAACCCGAACAACTGAGAAATGTGACCCAAACTTACCACATTAAAGCTCCATAATATCTTAAACAATCGATGAGCGTAAGAGAATATTACCTTTCTCCAACTAACCCTATTACCAATTATACGAGTAAAATAAAATATCAGTGAATTGGACTGTCGAAAGTTGCATAATTATTATACTTACGCCTTTATGAATTATAAACATCATAGTTATCTATTAAAATGGTATTATTAATAGATTGGAAAATAAAATAAATATTTTACATTACGTTGGTACATAATACACTTATTTAAAAATATTTTCAAAAGGTATTTTTCAAAAAAAAATTTGTTTTACATTTTAAAGTATATGGTACAGCATTTAGGACGATGATAGTTGATAAAATGTTACTTTTTAGGTTATTTTTCTGATATAATGTCAAAAAACATTTGAATTTAATTATTTCATGAAGTGGCAGATGATACAGTATATAAATACAGAACTATTCAACCTCTTTTCCTTCAATAATAAAGTTAGAAACTTGATTTTTAGAGTTTCTAAGTATATTTAAATAGGCACCATATTTTTAAAGTCTTAACATTTTTTATATTATAAATAGTACCTTATGTAGACACAAACCACTGTTTTCAAATGAGAACCCATATTTTCTACTATTAATTGTTTAGAGAATCATTTTTCTGAAAAATTTGATGTATCAAATTCGAAATTCGAACGAATGGTTTTAAGTCATATTTTGTATATTATGCATAATAGATCCAAGATAATGGGTTATGAAGATATTGAGAGAGGCTGTATGGCTTGATGTTATTTGAAAATTTTAGTAATTACAAATTAACATTAGTTTATTAACAACTTATTATTTATAAGAATGCTTAAATATAATAAATACTAGATCTAATATTACATCTATATTAAATTTTTGTAAAACTATATTTAAGGAGTATTATCCTTAATATAAACATTTTAATAATCGAGAAATTATTAGTTAGAATTTTAAATCAGATACATAAACATTTTTAAAGAAATTATCTACTAAATTATCTATAGTAAAAAATGGAGTTCTTTGTAAAAATAGAAGTTTGCATTATTATAGAACCCTGCACAAGTAATACAAAATGCATTATTAAAAAAAAAAAATAATTAATAAAGAAAAAATGAGAGTAAAAATATTTAGTATAATATTATCTTTGTTTATATAGTTTATATAATATAATAAGGAGAATGTAGTACGTCAAAAAAAAGTTTTTTTCAAAACATTATTTTTTTTTTAAATCAAAATAAAACACGATTTAGTCAGCAATACAAAATGACATATCAGATTTTATTTCTACCTACTATAGGAATACTTTTAAACGTTTTCTTGGAGTAAGTATTCTTAGCGTAACAGTGATGGATTTACAATAAAAGAATAATATTTTTTTACACTTAATATAATTAATAATTAATAATTATCAATCATCATCATTACGGTTTGCAACTTTTAACAGCAAAATATTATGAAATGTTCACTATTACATTTCTTCAAAAAAGTATGATCCATAAATTATTAAATTGAAAATTGAGAAAAAAATACAAAAGATACAATAAATACAATATTAACTTGCATCAAGGCATATTACCGGAATATTTTTTTCTATAAACAGTCACTTGGCGAGCGGTGAGCTAGATGCATCGTCGATAAACGGTGTTCGGCATGGTGTGTGAGCATTTATGTCGTAACGAATGTAACGGCTAACTATATTTTTATATTTAAAAGCGAAAAAGTGAGAAAAAACCCTAAAATTTGGTAGCTCTTAGAATATTAGTATAAATCAAATAAGTATATAGCAAGTGCTTATACACTGTGAACAAATAAACAAATAATAGAAATGTCGAGCCCCGATCATCATCACTATCAACTGTTTTATACCGCAGTCGATGTTTTTCATAAATCCGCAGCTGTGCACGTTGACGAAATGATGTTTTTTTTTTTGTAGTGTACAGATGCGGCATTCCTTTGCAACGACGAGAAGAGTTTTGAAAACAGCGAGTGAACCGACAAACAACAACTGCGGAACGAGAAGAACGCATGCATGCACGTGTCTCTTGAATCGAAAACGGTCAAAGTATTTTTCTGGTAGCGGGCTTTAACGCGACGGTCCGGGTATAGCGGAGCCGGAGGCGGTTGCGGCGGTGAAGGCGACGGTGGCGGTCACGGGTGCGCGAGGTCCGAGAAAAATGACCGAGGGTCGTTGGGGTCCGGAAATTTCATTAAAACAAAAAAAAAAAAATACGAAGGGAACGGCGGTGGACGAGACGAAAATATCCCTTTGGCCGGCGCCTTTAACGAAAAGGGTTAAAAATATACATATACCCTTCGCAATAGCTCAGAACGCCGCTGTTGCCGCTGCTGCTGCACGCACGAGGAGGCGGGCACAAAGACAATGGCGTCGAGAGTATATACAATAATTAGACTGTACGCGACGCACACGCACGCCGACAGATAAGTCCACGGCGGAGGGGCGGGCGGTCGTCGATGAGGGGAGGTGTTGGCGCGCGGTGGATGGGGGAGGGAGGGGTGGCTGTGGTGCGAAACGACGGGAGTTTGCGTCGTCGTTAGTCTTGGCTGTTCCGGTGGCGGCGGTGCCGTGTGTAAACGGAGCGGAGACGGACCGCCGCCGCCGCCACGGGGATGGACTTTGGTTTCGATCTTGGTGCGGCGGCGACGGCGGTGGCGGCTCGGCGCGCCGCCGGTGTGCGTCTTTGCGGCCGCGCACGCCAAAGGTGTAACCCTTGCACACACCCCCTTCGTCGGCGCCGCTACCCCTTACACAGTAGTCGACCACCGCCGCCACCGCCACCGCCGTCGCCTTTCGCCCGTCCGAGTGAGTGCGTGCGTGTGCGGTGCCCATGTGGGCGCGTCCCGCCGCGACCGACTCGTCGCGCCGCGCTCTCCGGGCGAAAACCCCCGAATATTGCGGTCAAACGCGCACGCACTCGGGTCGCGCGCTCCGCCGCTTCACATATACCGCGACTGCGACGCGTTGCGTATACCGGTTACCGGAGCTCCGGCGCCGCGCCGCCGCCGTTTAACCGCGCTCGCTCGCTCACACACACGTACACCCACATACACATCCACACACACACACACACGCGCGCGCGAGCGTGTACGGCGTATATACTGTAAACGCATTTATAGTTGCGGTACCGCGTTTGTATAGTGCGCGCGGCGACGTCGTTAGGTAGTGTAGTCGCGCCGACGGTCGGGTTTGTACCGTCATCTTCGCCGACCATAATAAACATAATAATATTATTGTTATTATTCCTATTAAAATATACTTCCGTTATTGACAATATATAAATACATAAATACACGACGACGAGAAACGCGGTCGTCAACACGTGGCCTTTTTTTCCGTTAAGCATAACATTTGATCACCTTTATTACCGCCGTCCGATCATCGCAGTGCGTTTCGTAAATAATTCAGCATAATATACACGCGCGGGCACAGCGACCACCACGGCCGACGACGGAAGAGCGATTCACGAGCGCGGCGGTGTCGAGGGATCGCGGACGGAAGGAAGCGAAAAAAAAGAGCGGGAAACGCGGTCGTAAAAGTATAATAAAAAAAAAAAAAAAAAACACTACACTACACTACGACCACGGAAGGTGCACCGCCACTGCCACCGCCACCGCTACCGCTGCCACCGCTGCCGCCCGTCACTCGCCAGCGCTGTCGAAAGTTTGTTTGTATTTTTTTTTTCGTTTCGTTTTTTTTTCGACGGCGCGTCCGTGTTTTTTCCCCTCTACTACCCGTCGGCCGACTGACGGCCTTGAACTGTTCCGCGATCTACTGCCGCCACGTTTTTAAATCACCCCGTTGTTGACGGCGACGTGACAAAGGTCAGTAATACAATAATATTATGTTGCCTTCGCATCAAATTTTAATATTAACATTATTATTATAATATAATATTGTCGCAGTCGCGTATTGCATGATTGATACTTTTGTGGTGTTTGGAAATAATATATTATTGTCATACTCAATGTATTTTGCATATTGAAGTGTGGGTTTTAAAGTTGTGCTTTTTTCTGGTTATTTTTTACCTAAGCTTCGAGTTTTAACTGCGTTTTTTCATTCGAATCGTAGTTTTTATTCTTTATTATTCTATAGTATATATTATTATCATATAAGTATGTATCTATATTTATTCAAGTTTAACAACAATATTCCGTTATGTTCCACATACCTGTCATTATATATTATTTATCGGCGAAATGTTTTAATATTTTTTACTCTCTATTGATGAAACACACCTATACATCCTATACTATTAATCTTATCGAAATATACGTAATAATTTAGAATTCATCTATTCCATTTTACAACTTTTTATTGTGCTATAATTAAATTATACATTGCATTACACGTATTTACTTTTGATTAAAATATATACACACTATGTTATATTTATAATTTTAAGTTTTTGTATAGTAGAACAATAGGTATAATTATTTTAATCGTTTTTCAATACGTCCTACTAAATACTCTTATAATTTACTTAATATTTTTATTAAGTACATTCAAATATATTATATAATTATCTAAGCTTTCAAACCATAAAAGTTAAGTTTAATACAAATTAGGAATAGGTACGTGATTTGTGTAGCATTAATTATCATTATACTTAATAAGTACTATAGCCAATGCCCATTGGGTACTTATAAGTTTTCATTCTTAGGTAAAAATATATTTGTTACCTTATGATAAATAATATTATTTCAAGTTCTTTGCGTGGTCTTTGCTTATCTTGTATAAATATCTCATTACATAATGAGTAATATTAACTTTCATTAATACTAATATAAAGTGAAAATTATCAACAAAAAGTAATTATTAAAGCCAATAGTTATGCACTTATGTAAATAATATTACCGACTCCAATTCAATATTTTATGTTAATCGTGCAATATTTTGTCGTGTGTTTAATACTATTTTTAGTATACTATTATCGCTAAATTTATTTACGTGAAAAAAAAATCTATAATAGTAGTTCATCAGTATGTGGTAGTGTTATTTTTATTGTAAATTACAAAATTGAAAAGTTTTAAATTGTTGCGAAATTTTAAGAGTTATTGTCTATAACTAGGTATATACAATTATTGTACCATATTATTATACATGATTATTCTGTTGAATTGTCATTAATTATAATATAGGTAGAAAAACCGTTATATTATGACTTTGGTTAATTTAGGTTTTTATTGAAAATTAGGCATTTTATTATTAATATTTTCTGATTTTCATATCTATATAAATGCATGTGTTTATTATGCATATTATTATAATACTAGTATTTATATGTCTTATAATAAATTTATTATAACTGAGTTATAAAAAAAATGCAATTGGTTGTACACAGTTAGCTTAGTGTATATCGTGTTTTAGCTTAGTTAATTAGTTAGGTAAAATTCGATTAGTAGTTGGTCTAAATATAATATATTATATTATATTATACTAAATTAATTAATATAAAATATAAAATAAAATAAATTGTTAAATTATAGTTTTTTTGAAAATTATTTACATACTATGTACATCAATAATACTATACATTTACAATCATCTTCTACGCAAACTGCGTAGATGTTATATTATAGTATTATAGACATGCATTAAAAATAATTAAAATATACCTACTTGCATCATTGTGAAGGAGTATCAAAAACGTAACTATCAACGCCATTTGTATAACGCGATTTCGGAATTTCTGTGTAATATATCATTATATCGCAATGTCTTTACGATATTGTAGGTATTTTACTGAGGGTGTAAACACTTATTGCTTCTCCATTCAACCAGACTTAAACTTTAAAGCGGAAGTACAGCGATGTGACGTGTCTTTAAGTATTTCACACCGGTTATACACCTTGCACGTAGAACGTTTATCGCGACCCTTTAATTCTATATTCTCGTCAACCCCTTTGATGGATTAAAGGGGATTTGAAGATGTAAGCAGAGAGAAAAATGAATCTCATTCAGTATAAAGCTCTCGTTAGTCGTTACTTATAGATGTCACATTCTTGATTTATCATATATTCATACCTACTTTATTACGAATTGTATTTTAAACTTTTTGATCAAAAAACTATTAATACAACACATTTATTTATACACACATATACACGCTATAATAAAATAAATAAAGGATTTATTTCAATAAAACTATATAATATATATAATGTATATTATACATAGATACAAAATATATGTCAAATTTAAAACTGTGTTTTAAAAGAGATATGTTAAAATAGTTTTTAAATATGCATATTGAAATAGAATATGGTTTACTTTATTATTGCATACAATATTTTAAATTAAAGTACCATATTATTATAAATCTGGTTCGTTGGACATATCTTATATTATGAAACTTTTCTTATCGTAAATTATTATATTATTATATTTGCCATCGTTTAGGTTAAAGTGAGGTGAGAAATGTGATAAGGATGAAATATATGATGTTACATATTTTTATTGTACAGATAATATGTATCAAATCCTACGAGTATATAAGTACCAAATACCAATTGAAATTTGTAAGCATATTATTGTTGATAAGAAAAATGTATCAATGTATACAGTGTATACTATACACTATGTATTGTATATTATATAAGTTGGTAAAATTGCAGTTTAAATTATATTGTACATAAATGTAGTATAACCTATGAAAATTAAAACTTAAAAAACAAATTGAAGTCCGGAGGAAGATATCTATCCAAATGTTTAATTTTAACTTCTGACTATTTTATCTACCCTGTTTTGAAAAAAATATACTTATAAAGTATGTGTCATATGCATTGTAGTTGTTATTATAAATAAATATTTATCAAGACTATTGAAAAATAACACATTTTATTATGATCTAAGATTGTTTTTATTTTGATCTAAAAATCTAATATCTTGTATCATTAAATAGAGCATGTTCTGTTACTTTACCTGTTACTAGTAAATAATTTTATGATTTGTCATTTTTCTGAATTTTTAAATATTTTTAAGTAGATTATCATCCTATACATTTTTTTTTTTTATTATTATTATTATTATCATAATAAGTATAATGCAAATCTACAAACATTTTGAGATTAAAATGATCATTTTTAGTGTTATTACTATTTAAAATATATATTGAAATAAAAAAAAAAAAATTAAAAATGTTCTACAACGGATACGTTATATAGTTTTATTGGTATAAGTGAGTCGATAATTATTGTTATTACCTATATAACAAACATTGTATATATTTTTAAATAAAGAATTGCATATTTTGTCCCTTTTATGTACAAATTTCAATGGCGTTTGAGTCATTGACCTAACCCAGCGTTTCCCAAACTGTGGTTCTCGGACCCTTAGGGGTCCCCACATATACCGGAGGGGGTCCGCGAACGTAAATAATTAAAAATACACAAAGTACCTATCTATATTATCTCGAAGGGGTCCGGCAGAGAAAAAGTTTGGTAAACGCTGACCTAACCAAACAAGTTAATGTATTATATTTATATGCATATTATTATATAGTTTGATAACAATTTAACTGTTATGATTTTGTATTGGTAACTTATGAAGTAAGTTTACGGAGTACCTACTATAGTTTACTTTACAGAGTGGGAATGGTTCACAAACACAAATTCAAAATATTTTAAATTACACTTTTGTATATAACTGCATGGTATAAAAAAAATACAAAATATAACATAGCTGGTTTCCAGCAGTATAATACTAACACTATAACCTATATTATACGATAGTTGATTACAGTATATATATATATATATATATCTGTTACAATTATGTACAATTATCTGTTACAAGGGGATTTTGGGGGTTTAAACTAACTCTATAAACATTTGGAATGTAGGTAGATTTTGCATTATGCAGTCCGTATATGGCACCAAAATATAATATTAAACAATATATTGCAGTCGTCGGCCTTGTCACGTCATCGTTGTGTCATTACTTATTATATTATATTGTAAAATATACGTAATACCGTCATAATAACATATTATAATGATCGTTTCACGCCATTTTTCAGAGCCCGGTCCGTTACGTATTTACCGAGTGCGACGACCGCGGAAGACCGCCACGGCGGGATGGTGGTCAAGGGTGCCCAGATGACCGGTGGCGGGGGCGGCGCCGCCGCGCCCGGTTCAGGGGCCGCCGACGACGGCCTGTCGGACGCGTACGCCAAGATGACCGCCGACATACTGGCCGAACGGTCGCTGGGCGATTTCCTGTCCGAACACCCCGGCGAGCTGGTGCGCACCGGCAGTCCGTTCCTGGTGTGCACCATACTGCCCACGCACTGGCGGTCCAACAAGACGCTGCCGGTGGCGTTCAAGGTGGTGGCGCTTGGCGAGGTGCCGGACGGCACGGCCGTGACCATACGAGCGGGCAACGACGAGAACTTTTGCGCGGAGCTGCGCAACTGCACCGCCCTGATGAAGAACCAGGTGGCCAAGTTCAACGATTTGCGGTTCGTTGGCAGGAGCGGAAGAGGTCAGTGTGCAGAACCCGTCATAATATTAATAATATATAAACACTAAACAGTACACGCGTATTGTATGTGAGGCGTTTTCACAGGTATTGCAGGCATGTGAACAGCGAACTGTGATTTCTTGGGTTTAGAACTTAAATTTTTGATGACTACTAATCGAATATCAGTTTTTTTTTTAACTTATCCTGTACCTATTACCTACCGCTAATCATACCGTGTAGTTGAGTCAAATTCACTGGGATAGTGCATTCACCGTTGTTATTACGCGTTTCACGATAAGAAGCAAAGGTGTCTCAGACGGGAAAGTCCCGTTTGTAACAATTTTATTAAACTACGACCTGTTCGAAGTAAATTTTGTGACTGAAAGTTTATTTTCAAATGTCTTCACAGAGTGTATGAAAACGTTTGCAGATTCCCTATTCTCGGATTAGGAATTAAGACTGACGAACAGTATTGGGGCTTGGTAAAAAATCTATTTATTCAATTTTATTTTATGGTCATTGATGCTAATTATTCATAAATTATTATTATAGACTTAACTGTACATGAGTGTGTATTGTTAAATATTATTTTCATAGTTATGTTGTGCTTTATTATTTTTGCCGATTATTCATTAGGTACATTAATTTCAAAATTATATGCGCTCTCTCTAATAGATGCATATTTTATGAAATAGATAAAGTACTAAAAAATATTTGAAATTTCTAAACTGTGTAAATGTTCTATAATGATTTACAGAATATGTTCATCATTTATTTTGATTAAAATATTCCATTAACTTATTTTAAATGGATTCCAAAATGGGTTATATTTTAATCGTTCAATATTAATGTTAGGGATTTGCCAAAATTCGCTTTACTCTATACAATAATTTTGTATCTGTAACGTAAACTATCCCGTGATGAACCTTATAGTTCAACTGGTTTAAAGGTTACAAGTATAACATTATTTAGATTCTAAAGATGTGGTTAGAACTATGTTATAATAAGTTAAATGTAATACAACAATAATATGTTGTAATAGGATCAAAGACCTCAAATTCTGTTGAATATGGAAACAAAAAAAGTCAAAAAATACACAAACACGTAGAAAATATAATATCACCACAAGTAGAAGTTCAATCACTTACAAATTTACAAATATTTTTTTCACCATCTTTTGGTAGCTGTTGGTCTAGAAAATCGGAAATCCTATGCAGTTTATTTATAGATCCCTTTAGGTGTTACCGATACCCTGACATTAGGTGGTCTATATAAAGGAAAACATATAGTACTTAATTATTAAGAATTCTCGTCGATTGCAGAAATCAAATCTGCTAGCAGATAGCATTACTTTTTACTTACCTTGTAATAATAAGTGTTTATGCTGATACAGAATTTATAAATACTCTCAATAATAATAAATATAGCTTCTCGTAGTATTTTAGTAGTCGATATGTATCATTATTTTAGGTCTTACATTTTTCATTTTCGAAAGGTAATAATATTACTTGCTTAGCTGTCCAAAATGTTTAACTTTAAATTTTGTAAAAATTATTGTTTTCACAAAATAACACTATGAATAGTATTTTACAAAGCATATTTTACGTACCTAACTATTGTTGTGTGCTAACTATCTATATATTTTATGTAGTAGAAGGTAAAAAATATAATAAACTTTTAACATAACTGAATTAAAAATAACTGATATTATTGAATTATTCACAAAAGTCAAGTATAGTATCCCGTACTTTAAACTAGGTATATAGAAAAGGTTTGTATCATTAACGATAAATAAGACACAATATCAGAAAATAATTTGGTTTTAAAATATTTCAAGACTATCAACGAACACGAATTTCTTTAATATATTATCGAGAAATATAAAACGATATGACTTTTTGTCGAAAAACCACAACCACGTCAATGGACAATAATAAGTGTCGCCTTCAATTAAAATGTAATAATAAAATAAACCGTAAAAAATAAGAGTGGTAACACGATTTATACACGTTTATATTGTATGACCACGGGTTGTCGCGACACGATTTTCCGCTCAATTATAATAATTACGTGTGTGCACGAATTGCCGTCGGGTAATTTGTACACATGTATGTATATATAATACGACTGCAGTTATTATCGCATAAATGTCGCGTTTTTCCAACGCAATTTATCATTCCCCCTCATTATGTTTTTCCGACAAATTAACACGATGATGACAACCACCTTTCTCGATGCGGTATTTATATATTTTCACTACGAGTGATATATTATGTGAGCGGAACGATGTAAATAGGCACGAGTGCTGTGGAAAAATAAAGAGAGAAAATAATGTAAACACACGCCGTCATCAGCCGTCTTCGTCCGTTATACACGAGCCTACAAAAACACGCGCGCGCAATCACACACACACACACACACACACACACACACACACACACACACACACACACACACACACGTGTAATACTTACTTTAATGGGGTGGACGTCAGGTCAATCCGCCGCGATTTCCCCTCATCGGGACACAGACCTTTTCTCGTTGTATACCCTTTATCTGCAAGTTTACATGGGATGGGATGGCGATCCCCTTTTGATAATTATAATTGTGTATACAGAGTGATTAACCTAGCATGTTCACTTCACTGTTTCCTTTAATAATGAATTTATTCAAATTCTGATTTTTTTTTAAATTTTTAAATATTCTTAAACACAATATTTTCAAATTCATAAGATTTATATTACTTAAGAAGTTTTCTGTAGTGATATAATTTTATGTTTTTCAAATATGTACTCCTTTAATCATCTCTAATCTACCTTTTTTTTTACAAATTGTTTAGTGGATAATTGTTTACAAATTATAAATATCTTTTAATAGGTATTAAATATTAATTACTAAAATCACTATAGCCCCATATCTTTAAATCCATTACCATAAACCTATTATCCTTAGGTAATAGGTATAGTATACAAAGTTATTTAATTCAAAAAAACCTCGTTCGAATTTTGATTTTGATACGATAAAATGTTTAGAACAATTATTTAATAAATAATTTATAGTAGAAAAGGGAGGTTTTAATTAGTAAAAAAAAAATTTTTTATTATAAAACAAAAAAATCTTTAAATTTGAAAATATGATCTTAATGGGTAGGTATATCGTATATATTATTTAAACATGTAAAATATCAGATATGTATACCCGGTGAATCATTCTGTATATAAGTTAGGCCATTTCTTGTATATTATGTACTGTTTGTGTCAGTCCTGCAGCATATAATCGGAGGGTTAACCGTCAAAGACACGGCCGTCATTGTTATATAATATGTCTGATGTCAGTAAAATAAAAGTTTTCATGACAATTAATTATTATATTAAATTATAACCATACAAATGCTGGTTTTTAAAATGTGGATTTGGCTTATTAGATCACCGATATTTCAATTTTATAATATAGTGGTGTCCAGAATGTATTTGTTTAGCATCGGTTACGACGGTATTACATTGTGATACTTTTAGTTAGACCTATTTTTAGCAACTACGTTAAATATCGAAACATGGTTTATATCATTCGCAAATACCGTAAAAATCAGTCCTCGGTGAATTTAATATCTTCTTTTAAAATAATATGGAACGCAAAAGAGCGTGTGGCAGGTGGTATAATGATTAATGGGTGTTTGCAATAATTTGTTAATATTGTTGCGACGTTAAAAATTACATTTCGTGAAATGTTTGTTATAATATTAGTTTTTGTTTGCGTTACAGGCAAGAGTTTTACGTTGACCATAACTGTGAGCTGTTCGCCCCCACAAGTTACCACTTACAATAAAGCCATAAAAGTCACCGTGGACGGACCTAGGGAACCACGTTCTAAAACACGTAAGTGCATAATAAATAAAAACACTATCTTGTATTTTATTCAAAATTCTTATTATTTGAAATATTAATTGTTATCAATTAATATAATGCGGTAAATTATTATTGTATTACAAGCTAATATGGGGTACATGTAAATCAGCTATACAGATATCGTATTATATTTAATTTATTATTGACTATAAGGATTTTAATATTTTTTTTTTTAAAAACTGAAAATTTAAAATATAATAATTAGCGAATAGACTCATTATTATTAGTTATTACAAAGAAAAGGTACATTTATTAATAATATGTTTCTATTTGGTTTTTTCAAATTTAATTTAATAGATACTTATGTCATAAATTATCAGAGCAAACTAATAACTTTTGACATAATACATAATAATCTTGTTTTCCTATAAAATGAAAATATATTTTTATTTTTGTCTATTTGCTATTATGTTTTTCATTAAGTCATTAATGTAATTTACAATACTTTTTTTTAAATGAATCTTATTGTTTAATTATATGGTTAATTTTGGTAAACCTTTTTGTCCTTACCCTTGTGTATATAATCGTCTACAACTAATTCTAACCATAAATTGGTCCGTTTGGAATGGAATTTTTTAATTTTTCAGGACAACCAATTTAAAAAGTGAGCTAAATTATCATACTTTGAATTTTAAATGCGCAAATGTTTACCTCGCGCGATCCAAATTAATATGCCACTGCTCGCAATACGCCACAATAATAACTATGGTAATAATAATAATAATACGCTCTCGCAAGTGTCTTTATGCCAGTTTCCAAACAAACGATGCGACCGGAGTCCGGAATGCGTTTCGGGCGTTTTTGAGGTCGAACTTGTGTTTTTTACGAGGGGTGCAGACCGTCACCCGCCGCCGACGTTCTTTACGACGGCCGGTCCCTTTTGCCTACGTTCCGCCAACAATACACTGCGTACATCATGAAAGGCATTTTCGACGTGGTTTGTTTATAAGCACGCCGCGGTCTTTTTAAACGACACGCCGGTGTTTCAAAAAGAAACGCTAAAATAAAACGAAATCCTGTTTACGAATATACATATAAATATATATATATACCATATTATTATTATTACCATATTATATTTATGTATTATGTGTCGGCGGCGTCTTCTCTGTCGGCGTTCGGACGGGATAAACACTTTGCACTCGCGTATTATATATAGGGCACCATAAAAGCCGGTCGTCCGACCCGCAGCCACGAGAGAATAATATTATATATATGGGGTGATGAATTTAACGTAAGACACTCGTCATTTTGAAAAACACTAATGCTTTTGAAAATATTTACTCTGTATAATTTTAAGTCGTTACAAAACAACATTTTTGGAAAAATATATATTTTCACTATTTTTTAAATAATTTGTTCTTTTGAATATCAACATACATTTTAAATTTAATATGAATAAGCACAATACTATTCAGTGTATTTTGATCTTTAAAAATTAAATTTCGGACAAATAGTTTATTAGTTATAAATATTTTAAGTTTTGACGAGCGCCGAGCTGAGTAGTGGACCAACATTTCGCGGAGTACCTTTTATAAGCTATAAAATATTTATCTAAAATTTGATTTTTATATTTCGAAGTACCTCAAAAATATTAATTTGCTTTGGTATATAAGGAATTAAAAATTCCATGTATTGTCAGTGATAAAACTAAACAAGAAAGTAGACTAAATATATTTATGATAAAATATATTATTTTTTTAATGTTTTTTTTTAAATTGTATAAAAAAAATAGTAGTTTTTAAAATAATGAATGTCTAACGTCAAATGAATCACCCGGTATTTGTGTATATGCATAAGACCACGTGTATAGAGTGATGTATATGCGTGTATGTATAAACCCAAACGATCCGGACAAATCACGAGTCTGTGAACTTTAGACGTTCACGCCGCGTTTAATGACTTTGGAAACTGATCGCCTTGACGATTCGCCATCATTTGTTATCCCGCTGGGGAAGGACGTCGGCGGCGGCGGCATGCAGGACAGTGTGTGGGATAACCACACACGTGCCCGGTCGTTGCAGCTGTTGTACAGGTCCCCATTAATTGCCGTTTCCACTTTAGACGCTCGTGAGTTATGTAGAGGACGCCTAGATCCATATATATATATGTATGTGTAACACAGTTTCAACTTTTTCCAAAGGCATTATCCCGGAAAATCGAATCGGAAAACTCGAACATAAGAACGCATTATTATTTCGTCTAATACTACGCAAGCTATTTTAACGGCATGTCAAACCGTCACACAGTACAATTTTTTCATGAAATCTGAATTTAAAATTATTTAAATATTAGTTTTATTTGGATATAGTGCCTATTGTTAATCGATTATATATTAATATACAACTACATGTTATAGATTAAAACCATTAATTATTAAATATATGCAATTTTTATACTCGTATCTAAAATTTAACTTTAAATTTCACCAGTCATATATAATATTACAAATTAAAATTGTGAATACATTCTATGCACCATAAGTCACCTAAAGAAAAAAGCATATTTTGATGTGATTTTTTTTTATTATTTTGGAAGTATCAGAAGTAAAAGGTTGGATTTAACTACCTTGGAAGTAAACTGAAAATAGTAATTTTTATATACTTTAAAATTTTTAATAATAAGAATATAACTAGTAATCAATAATCATTACCTTAATTAAAAAAAATAAATAGTATTTGTATTTTTAGACTATCGCAAGATATACAGTCAATAATAATATTTTTCAAAATTTAATTTTAACCATGTTTCTATGAAAATGTGCATCGTCGTTATTTCCTTATTTAAATATAATAACATATATTTTTCTTTCTTCTTACAAAAAAATGATTAACTAATTTAAATATGCTATCATTAAAATCATCCGTTATGTGATTAATTGAAGCAAATGTTATTTCTCCAAAACGTAAGCACTGAACGGAACTCAAGATTAAAAATTGGATTCGAATATATTAGGTAATAAAATATCGATTATTATCGAGTAATTTATAACAATCAGATAATACACCTGAAAACATAAATCTATGCATGATTACCTAATTCGTTTTAAATTAGTAATGTAATACTTTGTGGTTTAAAATGTTAAATAAACATGGAAAGGAGTAAACGAATATTTTTTATAGGCACCTACCTATATTAAGACCAGATTATATGAATATATTATATATTTATGTATTGTGGCGTAATCCTAAACCACGCGGTCACTGACTCGTTCTCTGATAAAATCCTTCTTGGTGACTGCCGGTCACGTATATTTATTTTATCTTTGTGACGCGTCTTCTTCGGCTATTGTATATTTTCAATATTCTCTTAACAGCAAAAATGTTTAGTACATGTAAAACGCATAGTGGAATATTTTAAAAGAATAAATACGTAACTCATTAGTCAGTCAGTATTGCCGTACCATGATAAGATAATAATAAATTTTTATAAGAAGATAAGACGATTACGGTTTTTAATTTCAAAAATTAGTTTTAGGAAATGTGCATATTATATAATATGCTTATATAAACACATTCAATGTATTTCATATTACAAAATATAATTTTATGTACAGAAATCATGTTGTGTAATTAAAAATAACGCGAACTTTAATATAAAAATATACACGTATATGAGTTTTAGATACGGTTATGGTATATCTTTATATAAATCTTCCATATATATATTAATGTATAAAACACAGCAATATAACATGCGAATTATTTTCCCTATCTCTTGTTTCCCGCGAAAACGAACGTTTTAAGCTGTTTGATAATTTAATTAATAATAATATAAAGAAAAGTAAAACTGTAATTATAAATTATTGCTGCTGGCCTTTGATGGTGTTTTAAACGCATGAATAAACCGAAGTCAAGTAAAATCATATGCACGAAATTGTTATGTATAATATTATGACTATAAATATTATTAAATTACACTCTTATTAAACCCGCGCGGCGTCTGTTATAATAAAGAAATAAACATCGAATTCCAATGGCTTGTGCGATATAATAAATTTAATTTTAATTTAAATTGTTTTTTTTTATTTTCATTTCTAGGGCAACAGCAACAGTTCCATGCCTTTGCGTTTGGCCAAAGACCGTTTTTATCGACGCACTTCGCTAATCCATTGGATCCACTGCACAGGACTGCCGATCCACTTGCTTTCCGCATGCCAGCCATGGCAAATTGTCAAAGTGAGTTCGTACTCGTAATACTATAATCATTATGCCATAAAAACGGTAATCCGTATTTTTATATTTTATTTTTAGGGGAGTTTATTTAAAACTCACTAATAACTGCAGGTACAATAACAGGGGTGGTGCGTGTATCTGTGCACGAGGGTCGATTCCCATGGGTATATAATGTTCTTTTGAAACGATAACAAACGACTACAAAATAAAGTAATATCATATTACTCGTGGATGTATCTTTTCGATCTTTTTTAAGTATCAACGCATTGAGTTTAAATAATATCTGCTTCGATTACATAAGCCCCCGACATACCTAATGATAATGTAGTAATAGGTACTACAATATAGCGGCGTCTATTAAATGCATTGTTGCGTTATAAGTTACAACACGGTTTTACGTGGTTAAAAGATACAAAACCGATGATTTTAATAACAATAATAATAAGACGCAAAACGCCATAATATTACTATTGTTTTCAATAACGCGTTATAATTACAGGGAATTTCCATATTTTCATTTTCATGATAATATTGATACTTGCTGCTGTTGTGTATAATATACTTAATAACAATTATTTACTGCAGTGAGTTGTTGTAATAAAGGTTTAGATAAGTTATAATTTTATAAACCGATTGATTTCGCACAAAAATATTTTTCCAGTTGCGTTTGTAAAACCAAATACGGTCGTAATATTAGTAATAATGTGAAAACGATAAAACAAAATATATCCTTTTAAGACGAAAAATGTGTTTTGTCCAAAGTCCCTCTATATAACTCGGTTATCTGGAACGTGTACATTCTACATCATATTCAAACGCATGTGTAAGTCGTAAATCGTATCTCCAGTCCATTACCATGACGCGCGATGTCGAATTACTCGAAATACGCGTATTGTCTGTACGTTTGATGAACCTAGTTAGGGCACCAATAATAATTATGATTTACGAGCAGAAACGAATACGATTTACGAAAAAAATGTGACCTGTTGGGTTTAGATTATATTTGCGTGATACGTCGGTAAAACGGTGTAATCGTATAGTTGCGATTTTTTTTTTCGTACACCGCACACGACAACAATGACATACCGATGAAAAAACGATATATAACATCCCGTGTAATATACACATATAATATATAGCACGATGAAAAATGAAAAAAGTATAACTACATTTCGGTCGTTTAACTAACGCGGAACGGATGGTTAACGATGATAACAATAATTATTATCGTCGCATTTGCTTACCTACAGAGGCGATTCGCCACCGCAGGACGTATGTATTATATATTTATTATTATTTCGTGCGGGTGGTGGCCAACGCGCGGTCGGGTATATTCTATTATATTATAGTATCATGTATATGTGTATATCATAATACTTAGTCGTGTACGCGCACTCGACATCATCAATTCATGGGCGCACAATCCATTCGGTCCCGAGTCGCGGTTAATGATCGCGAAACGGATTCGGACATCATGTGGCTCGGTGTATCACGGTGTCAAGGCCTAAACGATTTTAGTACCGTCCCGGACAAGCGTATATTATACATATTTTATATACACACACACATTTATATATATTAAGTATATTATTTCGTATTGTATAAGCGATAATCTTATTTCTCGGTTCATTCATCAATCGAATCGGGTGCGGGATATTTAGGAATGGTCGTCCGATTATGTGCTTAATGTGTTGATGGGTGGAGTAGGGTGAAGGTTTTGTGTTTGTGGCAGAGGAGTAGTACACATATCAATATATCACAGTTTTAATGATCAATAGCTTAACAATATATCATCAATGACGATAGATACCTACAACTATAATATAGTGTATTGTATACAATAATAATAATAATAATAATAGTTATTATTGGATATAAAAACACGAAGCCTGTATAGTACAATATTATAATAATGATAAATGAATAACGATGACCACAAATAGAGTTTAATATTTTACATCGATTTTGTGGTTGTTCACAGACATGGGCCAGTTCGCGCCCCATCACTCGTGGGGATACTCTCATTCGACAGCGTACTCGACTTGGCCCGGCGGAGGCGGATGCACAAACTTCACGCCGCCTGCGCTCGCCACTGGCTTCACCGGCACCGTTGCCGCGTCCGAACTTCACACCTCCCTGTCGGCGGGACACCAACATGACTTGTTCACGACGTGCACGGTCAATGCGCAGACGACAGCCGCTGGTAAGTACATACAGTTATCTTAATATTATGCTGACACACGAAACTGTTCTAAAATACTCGACGTATTATACGTAACCCTGGCCCTCCTAATCTGAATATTGCATTATTTTTATCAAAATGTTTATTTCTCAGATATTTCTATGAATTTCGTGATTTACTAACGACTAACGAGAAAGTCTAATATGTAGTAACGTGTACTAAGATGTATATTCTTATAATATGTGGCTGGAGTAACATCACCTCACGTGACACTGTCTAAAATTTACTTATCGTACAATATTATAATTTTTGCACTATCAGTTATAATTCTATAATATAATATAAAAAGATTAAAGGTGTATTGGCACTCACGACGATTTTATATAAATTAATTTCGAAATTCGCGTATAATATTTCTTGTGCCATTTCTAGGTCAGGGTTTCAATGCTGAAAAAACGTTGTTTGAATCCCCGACCTGACCTAATTTTTTTGGCTAACGTCCATTAAAGATTTAATTTATCCCAAAATATCTCTCAATCCAACATTTCAGATAAACCCGTGGTCAATTCATTATTGTTTTCTAGCGTGTGCACAATAATTGGAGGTTATTGTTTTGCAACTCTATTCGTACAATCGAATCTATTAACATCCAATAATGCAATTATGGATGTACTAGTTAATACAATATAAATTTGAACTAGTTAATAGTTAATGTCAGTGTCAAAATTATAAAACTATTAGATAATATAAGTAACAGATAATAAAAAAAATCTTAAAGTTTATAAATTCAGTTTTAATTATTATTTAAGACACTTAATACGATTGTGCAACTCTCATATTTTTAAAATAGTATCTAATTATTAATTATTACCTATTTTGTTTAATATTTATACTACTTAATGCACTGTAACGGTTAGACAATTATACGTATTTGTGTCTATATAATCATTAAATCAGAAATTATTATTCAGGTACATTTATATTTTTATTTTAAGTTATCCGTAAATACAAAAATAACTAATAAACACAATTTTAAATTTAAACACTCGTTTACTTACTTTTATCTTAACTCTTATATACCATATTATTATGTAAAAGAAAAATTATTAGAATTGCCTCGTTAAGTGCTGTTACTATATCGATGAGATAATAATTAACCATAACCATAATTGATTTAAAAAGTATGAAATTAAATTTTTTAACTAGGCCTAGCACATGCTAAAATCTTCTCACGTTCTTGTCACAAATCCTTTTAATCTCAAAACTATATCCCAAAATCCCGTATACGTGACGAGATATAATACAGTAAAACCTCTATTATAATAGACACCTCTCAAAAATGGATACATTCCCAATAGTGAATACTATTAAGTTTCTTGGCAAAATGTATGTATAAGTACAATGAGGGTTATAAACTCTAAGTAGCGGACACTCTTAATAGTGGACAAGTACACTAAAAACCGATTTTAAAATTATAAATTACCTTTCATCAAACGTAATATATAATATTATACTATCAAAAATGCTAAGTAATAAAAAATTATATAATTATTACTTATTTTTCATAAATGTTGTTTATATTTCTTTGTATTATTATCTTAATGGTTTTCCCATTTAATAAATTATAATTTATAACATATTCAATTTGATAAAATATTATATAATCAAACCAATAAAATAGTTTAAATGAAAAATAATTTAAAAATAAAAAAGATACGATTGAGTTATAAGTTTGAAAACTGTTAATAGGTACATTGAGAATAATATTAGAAAAACATTCAACTGAAAAAAAATCAATGGTTTTTAAATTAAATATAAATACGTAGTTTATAACTTACTATATTCACCTATTTTTTAATAAAATATAAGTACATCTTATAATAAATAATAATAATATCTAAATTTTTATAAATTATAATAAATTCATACGTTATATAGGTAAAATTGATACCGGTTTTATGATATGTACTTATGTGTACATACATAGTTTAATAGTTTAATATGATACTTATCCCCGAAGTGGACATTTTTTGATTTCCTACGACTGTCTTCTGTATCATAGTGGTTTCACTGTTTAATAATATTAACTATCGTATAAGTGCTTAATCAATGCAATGGCAATAGATAACTAAACTAAGAGCGCGTCGCGTATTATGTGTTTTTTGTTTCCTGTACGAACACGCAGTGATGCCACCGTTTGCGGACACGACCGGCACGACCGTCAACGGTACGAGCGACCTGGAGCACCAGCTACTGCTGTCGTCGTCGACGTCCAACTGTCACCAGCAACACGACCGGACCGGGTTCCCGACGGTCAGGGGATATCAGCAACAGCAGTCGACCGTCAACGACCTGGCGATGCAGCCGCCACCGGCGCCGGACCTGCACCCGTCCACGTCGTCGGGTCCCCGGTCGACCGACTCGTCGGCGCCCGACTCACCGACAGGGCCCGTCGGGTCCACGGACGACATGATGGCCATCGGACACGCGCACGGTTACGACCAGCTGGGCGGCGGCGGTTACCATGGTGGCGGCGGTGGCGGTCACCCGACCACCGGCATGCAGATACCGGCGTCGTTGCAACTCTACTCGCAGCTGTACCACGCGTCCGCGGCCGGCAACATGACCACCAGGCACCATCACCATCATCACCATTACCACCAACCCGGCGACGACGGTGGCGGTGGCGGTGACGACGATCATCTGCAGGTCGCCGGCGCCACCCAGAGGCCGACCCAACAGGCCGTGGCCGCGGCCGACCACTCGGCTGTCTGGAGACCTTATTGAGTGGTATGGCGACACGACGACCGTCCGCGGATCTGCCTAGCCTATGTTATATAATATAATGTATGCCTTCGTAAACTATAATTTTGATTGCGATGTATTTGATATTATCATAATATATAATGCGTATTATGATATCACAGACGAAACTGTTTAGATTAAAAATTACTAAAATAACTACTCGTTATGTTATAGTACGTATATAAGATAATAATAATTATTGTACACGATTATTAAGACTATATATTCCTAGATCAATAGATCATGTTTGTATTATTATTATTACTATTATTACTATTATTATTAAACCTAATATACTTATAGGCATATATAATACGATGTACCTATGTATTATAAACCTTGTGATTCGAGTAAGTTAATAACAATATGTATAAAATATACGATGACGTGCAATATTAAAAACGACGTTCTAATAATATTTACTACTAAAGGTGATCCTGTACGGCGTTGTTTGTACGATAAAAATCGAATAATGCCAGACGATGTGCCCCCCCCCCCAACACCGTGTTTAAATGTAAACTATACACGTATCTTAAATATATCGACGTCAAAACAATCTCGCGGTGGTAATACGAAAGAAGTGAGCGATGAAAACAATGACAAATTACAGTCTCTATCTATCATAGTCTTAGATATACATCGATTACGGATCGGTCGATCAGTCGGTTTGGGCTTGTTGTTTTAGAGCTTAGACAACAACCGGATACATTAAATCTGCAGCAGCGACCTCCGCGTCAATCGCAGGTGTCGCCATTAAAATAACTCGTGCGATTTACAACTCCATTTATAAACAGTCCAGCGACTGTTTTTTCGTTACACAAAACATGTGGCTAATAAACCTAAAGATTCGGTTTCGATGAGCGCCTCGAGACTTGACTGTATATATAGATCACACACATTCCCTTTTATTAATATGTACGATATTCTCGTACGACCTGGCACGCGGCCGGTGCGATATTAACATAATATATTATACAGCAGGTATATATTGTATATGTTGTCACGACTTTTGACGGTGTGCTGCATCAGTCTCGAGTTTTATCATCTCTCATCAGCCCGCGAACGGTTCGCAGTCTCTCGGCAGATGAATATTATAACGTCGTGTGACGGAGATGAGCGGAAACGGATGATGACGAGGAGGAGGAGGAGGAGGAGAGATACCGAGCGAGAGGCAGAGAGACGGAGATGACAGACGGACGGGAGCGGAAAGAGCCGCCGCCGCCGCTGCAGCGTGTATACTAGCTACGTATAATAATAATAATAATAATATAGTTCTCGCATATCGAAAACCGCCGACCGGCGCGCAAATGAACTTTCGGCCGCCGTATAATAAGACGGTCCTGCATCGAGCGTGGACGAGGAGACGCGCCGGTTGTACATATACCCGGCCGCCTCTAGATTCCGCAGTCATGTATTATTCATTACGGTGGGCCGCCACACGCGCCCCGCTCCTCACATATTATACGCGTACGCGTATGCACTGCGCGAGAAGATTCTTCCGTCTGTCGTAAGTAACCGACAGCGGCGGCGGCGGCGGCAACTCCTCCGAGCCGCCGCTTGGGAATATATATATATATATATAGACGCGGACACGGGGAGTTATGACGAACGGAATTCATTATCTTACTTGCGGCGGCGGCGGCGAAGGAATTCATAACTCCCGCGACTTTCCCCGCGAGACCAATTGGCGGCGCGGGCCGTACACGTACGCGCGTCGTATTGTTGTTATTATATTATTGTATATATACGTACACGTATAATAATATTAAGCGCGCGATGCCCTTTTGTTTTAATTCGAAAGTCTCATCTCGTATTCACAAGCCGCCGCCGACCGGAAACCGTTAATTATAATATCCCTCGCTCGACCGGCGCAACTGGCGGGCTAACCCGTTGAACTATTCGCGAGCTATACCGCGCGTTACATAATGCCATACGTTATTATTAATATATTTTAAAGCCCAAAATAAATCGCGAAAACATGCGAACATTATTACTCGAAGATATCTGAAACCTCTAGCAGTAAATTATAGTTTTTTATTATTTTTTTTCAATCGTTGATAATAGATATACTTAATCAGTAGGAGAAACGAAGAAAAACTAAGGTACGAGTGTGCGATATATCACGGGTTGTGATCATCGTCTTTGTAGATTCGCGCGCTCTCAAAGTCATTGATGGCCGATCTCTAATCAAATTAGCTGACGCTCTACATCAACATATATAATAATATCAGGTAAGACGGTATATACACTTGTCGATCAACGTTCGTTGCTTTTACACCTCGTCGACTAATCCTATGTTAACACCCCGCCGACTGTTTAATCTCGAGGGTAGAATGACTATAGAAGGTCGATCAATCGAAAAAAGTTTTACACAATCTTTGGTCGAAAATGCTTTTATTTGTTTTTTTTTTAAAACACAAACATATAAACATCACTGTACATGCCCATGTCACAGTCAACCGTATTTTAATTACTTATTTGCTAAAATATATTTTCACATAAACTACATATTATAGAGTTATTTTTTTATTTTTTTCATTTATTTATTTTATATATCGACGCCTCAGGGGCATTAGTTATCGTATGACGACTGTATATGATAATATACGAGTATACGATAATAGTGTAGAATTTAAAATTAAAAAAAAAAAACAGCATGGTAAAAATAACATTAAAATAATCAATATCGGATATGACACGCATTATCCCATTGTATAATTTTATATTTTAAGCCACAGATATGAAAAACCTAAATTATACCAGAGACCCAATCCTATAACAATAAATACTATATCGTTGAGAACGAAAATCGACTTCCCAGTTCTATGGCGTACTTGTGAATCATTCGAGTTTTTTTCGTTTTACCCGAATAATGATATTTAAGTGACAATTGTTTTGAAAAACTTATGAAATAAAGTATAATGATTTTTTTTTATATTTTTAACACAGAAACGGTTGATATTAAGCACGACTTTGAATTCCGTTCAAGTTCACAACAGCGATTAACTTTCGGATAGTATATGAACATGAACGCATGAACTCATTCTCTCCAAACACGATGAATGTGCATGATACATATTACATAGTATTGTATATTGCATCGTCTCTATGCGCAATACAATATATAACCCTCGCACGCTCGGTCGCCGCTAGTTTGCGATTTATGCATATTATTAGGTACGATCCCTGTAGAAAACTTTCATTTTACGCAATATTATACACCCTCGAAAATACCGCACGCCGGAAACAGCGTAAAAACCACCTCGAGAACATATTATCACGCGAGTGTATTATAACGTATGTGTATGGGACTTCTTTTGTAAACCTACCTAATATAATATGTGAAATATACGCTTTTAAGTAAGTTTTCTGCTAATCTTCCACCCCTACACCGGATGTTCGGTCGTCGTATGTGAACGTATATTATAAATGTTCAGATCTGTCGGAGGTAAGTAAATTGTTACCGGAGTTTTATACATAATAATATATATAGTGTATAGTTGAACTTACGCGTGTGCATGAAAATAATGGACTACGAAAAGTCATGATAATAGGTGTAATAGATATACTCGTATGTATAGTTTAGATTTAAACGATGCATGGTTATAATTTATAACTATTACACCATGCATGGTAATCGTAGAGTACCAAAACTGGGCCAAAAATATCGAATGGAATATCTTTTTAGGCCACACAAAACAATTTATTGAAAAAAACGTTTCATTTTTACTCGATTTTCCAACGAATTTGGAGACCACGGATCACAGATTGAAAGATTCGAGGATTGTGTATCTGACGCATAATCGGGACTACAATTATTATACCGTATATCGAGGTACTTTATTCAATAATAACTTTAAATTAAGTCGCTCTATTTATGACACAATATTATTACTATTGTCTATTATAATACTATCTAATCACTCCACCGGCGCTTCATGACTGCTCAATTATAATAGTTTATAGGTAGATATCCTAGATACAATTATGGATTACGTAATAAATAAGAACTTATTTTCAAATTTTAATATTATAGTACAAATAATGTGCTGAACGATTAACTTGAAATTGTTCAACAAAAAATTATAATATTTAATTATATATAATTGTATTTCAAATGTGTACAATTTAAATCAAAAGTTTTGTAATTATAAAATAATTAAATTTTTTTAAGATAATATTATGTTTTTTTTTTTGTGGCATATTAATTGTAGATTTTTATAAATACCTAACCGATATAATACTCGTATTTCTCTTTTGATAATAAAAATGATACGAAATAACGGAGTCTTAAAACAATATTATTTGTTTAATAATGCATAGTTAATTAAAACTAAATTTTGTTAAATTAGATAGGTATATATAGTTAATAAAAAAAATTTATAAGCATAAAAAGAAGTATATTAATACATTTTAAAAGGTATATCTTACTTGTGTAGAACAATTATTGTGTATTTTTGCTTTTTTTTTAACTTGGAACAAACAGAATCAATTGCGCAAAATTGTAACTAATATATGAATTAACAAGTCCGGATTAAAGCACCATTAGATCCCGGGACATCAAACACTTAGTGAGCCCTTTTAAGTAGATACTTAAACTTCAAAAAAATTTGTAATTACAATTTTTTGCGGTTATAATTTTCTACTATTTAAAGAAATAAAAAAAAACCAGTAAGCTATCAAAATAATATCAACACAACCATAATTTACGAGAATACTATAATCACTACAGCCACTAAATTAACATATTTTGGTTTAAACGATTTACATTATTGTAAAATATTGTTACTGTTACTTAGCGTCAATAATAAAATCTAGTATCAATGCGTAATTAAAAATATTCCTATTACATTTGTATACCATTTTTGTACTACTTGTTCACGAACCCATTTTTATTAATTTACAAACTTAACATATTGTTATCAAAAACAAATTTTCCGATATAACTGTAGGTACTTACAATTTTCCGCATGTTTATAATTTATATTACTATATTATATCCATAATACATATTACATGGTATAATAATGTATTATAGTACTAAATTGTATCTTGTATCTATATAGATATATAGATATAAATTCTTAAATTTCTATTATTTTGACTCTATTTGAATGTTTTAATTATTTTTAGTTTTTTTCTAGAAATATTTATAAACATTTTTTTATTTGGCCAAAAAACTTGAAAATATAATCCTAGATTCCAGATGAGATTTTTTAAAAGCTATATTTATAAAATATTAAAGACATATGGACAATATCGTTTTGTAGCGTTTTATAACTAAAAAAATTAAACACAAGGTTCTTTATAATTAGTTCATATTGTAACTAAAAATCTATATATTACCATGATATTCTAAGTTAAAATTGTGAAAAAATTAAATATTTAAGTAAAGCGAATAACGATCTTAGTGATTTTTGTAATTTAATAGATATCTAGGTAATTGCAATTTATAACGTATATAATTATATATTTCATTCATACAGTGACATTTTCAAATGCAATTAGAATCACATAACATAGTTATCTACTTCTCAATGACGACGTATCCCGAAAATGCAAGTCTAGTTTTTAAATTCACAAAATACTCCTAGCCCCTCAACATCAAAATTACACGAAGTAGCCAGCAATATATATTTCAGGTAGCCTAGTAAAAATTAAGTTTTACAAAATTGTTTTTTACGAATACAATGTAATACTCGTGAACATGCAAGCTGAATTTTGAAATCTACACAATCATCTATCATCTATCCTTGTAAAATTACGTAAATTTAAAAATACACGGAAATGGTCAGCAACAGGTCACGCTAGAAATTCTTATACGTAAATTACGTCATTGATGGTAACATTAAACATATATAATATACAAACATACAGCTATTATAATAAATTATTGTGGCCCAATGGTGTTCTTATACCTTGAAGTTCTAAATGAATTTTAATATTGTATAAAATATGTAATGTGATAATTAAAACGATATAACAAATTCAACAAAGAAAATAAATAGTTTTGTGAAATTGCAATAATCAAAAATACTTTAATTGTTTATGATAAATTACATAGAAAATACTAAGAAACTATAATGCCGGGTCACGTGAACAACACTAAAACTTTAATGATTCAAAAGTGAGTCTTTGGTTTCTTGCGTCCATGATTTAGTGGTCCACAACCATTAAATTAATCAATTTTATATACAATAGCTAATAACCTAGTATGAGTTTATTATGTATAAATAATTAAATACAAATAAATTAAATATTTAGTATAGCGAGTAGGTATAGTTAAAAATAAATTTATGATTATTAAAAAATAAGCATTATATTATATTAGTCTTTATATAATTATTATTAAAATTATGATATATTATTATAATATTATAATAAGTTCAATTAAAAAATTATTTAAATATAATATTATGATTTTAGCCGTATATTTTATTAGGTAGGTTAAGGTTACACTTAAAATTCTAATTTTTATAACATATAATAACTTTATATATTTTATCATAAAAATTATCCTTAGTTTTTGATTTTTATATACTTACTAATTATTTATTAATTATTATAATTTGTATAATCCCTAAACATTCAATAAATTATAAAATTTCCAAACAATTACACATTATAGGTTTATTATAGTTGTTGTTTCAAATCAATAATTATAACGGTATAGTTATGACATATATTAATAATTCGATGTTAGTAGTTATATAAATTCATAAATTTATCAGTGTTAAAATTCGTTGGAAAAATAACATCAAAAGTGGTGGCATATATAATATCGCAGCTCTATCTGACGGAAAAGGGTGCGCTTTTATACAGTTTTTACCGCCCTTCTGTCGTTTCTTTATCGAGCTCACTAAAGAAAACCGTGCCCTCCGTTTTTCTTAGAGTTTTCTTTCCCGCTTTTTCTCCACCCTCTTTTACGACGCGGAAAAAGTTAAACTCGAATGCCTTTCACGAGATGTCGCTGATATTTCCAAAAACACAGCGAAAAAATATAACAAAAAAAAAAAAAACCCCGTCATTGTCTTTGCACGCTTAAGATACAATATGTGTGTGGGCTATGTCACATCGTAAACGTAATATAATCCATAAGTAATAGCCTATAATTATATTAAAAAGCTGTTATTTTAGAAAACATTTTTTGTTTTTTAGGTACCTAACATAGATGGGTGGAGCCAGAGAACACTTTAGTATCCAAATGAATTATTTAAATGTCACGGTACCGTACAGTAATTACAATTTATTTTTAAAAAATGAGAGTAGGTAGCATATTATCATATGCCGACATAATATAATATGTATATTATATTTATTTTATTTATTTTTATTTAATCTTTCAAAATAATAAAGGGCCCCGCTGAACAGATTCGTAATTGCAATATCTATATGTATCTATACTAATAAATGTCTGAGCTGAGTACATCGTATTACTGAATGGAAAAAGCTAGACAAGCTTGACAAGACAAAATCAATTGATAATTAAATACAGGTAAATATAATCTATAATTTAAAAAATGATTTAAACAATAGTTGATCTAGAATTATCATAGATTTCTAAAATAAAATGTGCGTGAAATCTGCAACTTGTCGAAGTAGTCATTTTCATAGACATAATTCAGTCTTTATAGTATAAATTCTGAAACTCTGAAAGAAGTCTATTAAATACAAATGTGCCGGCAAATGAAAGAAAAGCTTGCAGTGCGCGTCTTGGGAACAACGGCGTTATTATCAATTTAATAATATCGAGTGTTAAAATCATGTTTTTTCGATTTATTTAAATTATTTTTAATCGTACGTAGTCGTTTTAAAAATGAGCCACATAACACAAGCGTTGTAAGCACACCGCGTGACGTGTTTCGTTATAATAAATTATATACCTATATAGGTGTGTTACAGTAAGTATATACACAGTATATAGCTTCCATGTTGTATACGTATATATGTATATATTTATACCATATTATATTATATAACATATATTACATTAAACACACAACAGTGACGATAATAATTGGCGTAGAGATCATTTTTTTTTTGACACGTATGTAGAGCAATATTGTTAATATCATAATATTATAGTAACGAGAATACAGGAAGGGGAAATATTATATAGCTAGCGGAAGTGATTCGCGTTTCTCGTGCAGCTTACTGCGGCGGCGATGGAATCGTTTGGCTCGATTGGTGTGGACAATAATTATACAACCTGTTACGCAGGAACGATACATATACTATGACGGATGACTGCTGAGCAATGATCTCTATATTTTATCAAGTATATAGGGCGACGCTCGCCCGACCGCAACTGATAACACGCCAAAGTCCTGAGACATAATGCGTAAACGCGCTTATGTGCAGATATCACATTATATATATTATTATATACAATACATCGCGCGCGTAAGTACATAATTGCATACGCCACCTACACGGCGAGAGGGTATGCGTGCAAAGCGATCGCGGCGTACCTTGACGATTGGTCGCGATGCGGTTTGTGTTTTTGGGGAGGGGGGACAGGGGGGGCAACGGAGAGGGGGCGGCGGCGAACGAACACACACGCGCGCGCCGGGCCCCGCTGCTGTCGGCGTCGTTCGAGGAGGATAGATACGCCTCTCTCGCGGTCCGCCGCCGCCGCACGCCCTGCCCGGCGCGAATCGACACCGTCGCGGTTGCGGTTTCGCCCGCCGCCCCCGTTGCGGTGACGGTCGTCGCGGCTGTGGCGGCGGGCGCGGACGAGGCGGAAAAAAGCACTCTACGCGATATTTCGCCGAAATGATTGGCTGCGGTTAACCGCAAACTCCGACCAACCGCCGCGACCCGTCGCCGGCCAACGCCGCCACCTCCGCCGCCGCAGCCGAGACTTTTTCCGTCACGATAAACCGCCGCGGCCGCGCGTCCCGCCGTAGTAGTATATATCGTGCGGTCGTCTCGCTGCGGTCGCGGTTATGTGCCATACAATAATATACGTATAACAACGATTTTACACGGTGTGGTGTTCGGCGGCGGCGGCGGCGGTACGGGACGCGCGACGACTTCGCGTTCGGGTCCGTCGACGGACTCGCGACTTCGCGTCATGTAATGCATAATAATAATAATAATATGATATATTATAACACGTATTTTTCGCTGTCTTACGTCGCGCCGGCGGCGTTGCGGTATCGCTGAACGTGTGCGACGTATCGATGCGATCTGTTCCGGGAAAAGTGTGTAAACGACCGGTAAAATAATAATGACGAAACGCTCCGGAAGTACGTGTATGCTCGTGTGCGTCGCTTTTACGATATTATTATGATTCCGATATATCGTTATGGATTCATTTTTCCATACACCTGTGTATCGTGTGGGGTCGACTATACGGTATGTGTATAGACGACCGACCGGAATCGACGAAACGGTTTATTCCGCTTGCATGGTCGTGTGCAATAACGATGCATCGAGACTTATAATTACACGCCATGTCACGTATATATAATAATATCACAGTGTATACGGTTACCGGAAGTTTACAGCGAAGTCCTATATAATATATATTGTATCTATATCTGTTATTTGTATAATTTTTTTTTTCGTTTGACGCGACAACGACCGAAGACATAACAATGTAACTGTTCATATACCACGTCGGAGGAATATCTTACACGCGATAATGTATTATGTAAGATTAATATAACTCATATAAGGCCGAGCGTATATAATATACTTTGTATTCCATTTCGCGTAAACTAAGCTATAACGATACGACGATTTTATTTTAGATGGCATTTGTTTATGCTGGCGTGATGTCGTCCGAGAGGCTATCATTTATATAATATATAGTAATTGAAGGAATACTTCAATTTTTATTTTTCATCTGCTCTTTTATTAAAAAAAAAGTATTACGTAACGCGTTCAACGAGACGTGTATACCAATCAATTGTTATTTTAAGGTACTGTTTTTTGATAAAATACTTAATAATTGTGAAACCTAACAAATCGTGGTCAGATTAGTGGAAAAAGTAATAATAAAAATCAGTCTTCACTTCCTGTCGGTGGAAAATAATTATTGGTTCTAGAACTATTAAGTCCAATAATAATGATACTTAAATACGTATAATAAATCCCTCATAAAGTTTCAGCACAGAGTCCGTTGGACTCATTAAATATCCAGTCTTGGCGCCATATTATTATGTAATTTTTTTTTACGTCGTACTTAGGCGTATTAATTATTTCCAAACGAAATATAACTCCATCTCCATGTAGTACTATATATAGTGTTTATTTTGTTTTTACAATTTTAATCTATCGGACAATTTATCAATATTTTTTATTAGACTATACTGGACATTTTCCCATAATGCATTTCTCAAGGTGTACATTTTTTCCTTCAGTAATAACTAATAATTTTAAAAAAATTATATTTTAATAATAAATAAAATATTAAGTTACGCATAAAATAAGTACAAATATTTCAAATATTTATTTAGGAATTACAAAAAAAAAAATCAAAAGTTAAAGACTTTTTACAAAATGAAATTATTTTATCTAGGAATGTCTAATCGAAATTTTTATTATATTATATTAAATATAATAAATATATTCTATTAGTTATTATATTTATTTTTAATTATATTTTTACATAAGTTGTTTTAAACATTATTTTTTTATTACGTAATAGTACTTTTATTATATTAATCGACATTAAAAATATACATACATAGGTATACGTAGGTATTATATGTCTAATTTTATTTATTAAACATTAAGAAAAAATTAAAAATTCGATAAAAAAAACAAAACAATTTAATATAAAAATATAAAAATAAAGTGGAAAACGTATACCTTAAAAATATATATATATATATATATAAATGTTCTATATTCTATTAAAAATAGCCGATGTGGGATTGTTCATTTTATCAAAAATATAAAGTACCTATTTATACACGGCCATGATATATTGTTTATACAAATAATGATATAAGGTGTATTATGTTATTATAACAATTCTTAGTAAAGTATTGTAAACAAGTTGAATGTATAATATTAAACGGCGCGTTCCACTACCTGATAGGTAGTAGGTACATAATAACAGTTCGTCTATGCGGTCCACGAGCAGTCTTGTTTGGTTATTTGTGTTGAGTGTTGACCAAAGAATCATAGTGGTCATATTGAACACTACTACAATTTTCACTAAAACACGACGAGTCTGAAGCATCTGGAAGTTCGGTAACTTTATTTAATGATCAGTAGAGTATAAGAAGTACCGAATATTATTATAAAACGTTTATTACCTAATTTTGTAATGAACTCGTCGCGTAAAATCTTCCGATACTTCGGTAGTTTTGTTAACCGGTAATTAAAATAAATAATTTCTCGTAGGGTAAATAAATAAATTTAATGAAACGTTGAAAGTTTTAACCACTTCCACTTGTTCAGAAAATTATATTTATAATGATCTCCCACAAATTTCAACGGCTCTCGTCTTTATAAAAACTTACCCATAATATTCGAAGAAATATTTTGGACGGAGAAAAACAAATCCACTTAAAAGCTTACACCCCCTTGATGGTTTACGGTTTATGATTTCCTTTGTAATAACTAATCGCTATAACATAAATAAATGAAGGAACATAAATAATAGAAAATATTATAGGAATATAGGACATAATATGTTATTTTAAATTAATGACGTTTAGTTATTAGTATTATGCGGCTATATTTGCTTACTGGTTATATCGTATACATTTTCTTTATCTTGTATGTAATTATTATTAACATTATATTTCATTATAACTATTAGTATTTAAAAAATAATATTTGTAAAGGATTATTTACTGAAATAATATTGTGTTCTAATAATTATATAATATAAATAATATAATATATCTTTCATAGTGTAAAATAAAAATAAATTTAAACAAAGATAAATACCCGATTATTATGATTTCACTTGTGACAATAACAAAATCTATAATGACTAATAGTTATTATAACATCCATGTTGTCGGTAGTTTATTAATATTATAATTTTTTACTCGTCACTTAGACATTTGAGTATCAGTTATATATTATTGTAATTAATAATTATTCAGAAGTATTATAATATTAAAACATTAATCGCGCTGTGTAAGTAATAAATATTAAGTAATACTAAACAAAATGTATTAATGTTAATATAATATGAATTCGTTTAGTTATGCAGTTCACTATAAAAAATTGTTAATCAAGGTTTATAAAATATTTAAATAACAATATTAAATTATTTAATACAATTTGGATACTTTAGGAACATAATAAAATGTTTATTAAAATGGTATGTTCTTTTATTAATTTTTAGTAACAAATCTCAAAGAGATAATTAATTTACTTTTTTTTTTTAATCTGGAGATTCTTAAATTTAACTTAGTTTATTCAAAAGACAAAAGAATCAATATAATAAAAGCAATAATAATAATATTTTTTTTTGTTAAAATTTACATTTCTTTGATTGTAAATAACATTTTTTTGGAAAATGATCGTAACTATAGAATTATGAAATGCCCACTTAGTTATATTTTACGTCATCTCATTACGATCAAATTAAATAACGATAACTGATAGGATATTAGTAAACTAATAATAATAATAATAATAATAATAGTAATATGCCTATTATATTATATTATTTAATTTTGTTAAAGTAATATTTGATGTTAATTTGTTGTCTTAAATAAAATCTGTATAATGTTAACAATATATTTATTTATTCTTATTGTTTAGTAATATTTATATTACCGATTTAGGTTTCGTTATACTTGCATATTATGCTAAATTCAAATTTCTCATTCATACGCCTAAGAAGTGAGAAAGTCACCAAAATCTCAAATTCGGTACATTTATTATATATAATATAATATATAACAGGAGAGAAAGAGAGAGAAACCGTATAAAGTAGTTTCGAATATTCGATGAGCCAAATCCTGAACTACAGCAACTGTATGTATACTACGAGGAGACCCTGCTTATGTATTATGTAATCAAATATAGAAGCAAATAGAGTCGGTATAGTTTCAATGTTTAATATTGTTATTATTTATGAGTTGGCCGTTCGCGTGACTTCTTGTTTATAATATATGTGATTTATGACCCTTTGCGTATAAATAAGGGTCGAACATTGTCTGCGATGTAAAACGGCGATTTGCGCCCCCTAGACGCACTGAATCTACTTCTCGTTTTTTTTTTTAAATTTTCTTCATATTTTTTCCTCCCCATCGCTCTCGTAATATAGTCCATCCAGTTTTTAATAAGATGCATATTATCATAATACGAGTAGTGTTTTGAATATGGAATAATAATATTTGCGTATGCGATGTTTGGTGAACCGCGAGCGGGGTTAGAACGAGGATGAGCGAAAAAAACGTCTCAATACTATATACGGATCGGCTTAAATAACGAGTGTACGGTGATGGATAAGTGCATGTAAATTAACGCAGTTTTCGACGAAATTTCCGAGCTGTTTTATTTTTTGTAATTAAACCCGTCGGCGAGTATTACAGCCGGCCGGTGGTGGCGTCGTGGTCGTAACTATTATAGTTATGCGTGTTAAGTATAAGTGCGCGGTGCGCCGGTGGGTAGAAGATCGGGAGGGCGGGTGTGCAGGCGTTGATTTTATTCTTGTCCCGAAATTCCCGTCTCCTATAAGCCGTCGTCGACCTTTTATATAATGTAATATACAAGAGCTTATAATTAAATTAATAAACGTTTTCAATAACGGCGTTTACGGCCGGGCAAACGGAATACGGCGAGCGAGGTAAAGCAGAAAAACTCCGGACTCTTTTCCCGTAGCGCTTTGTCGCCGGGTTTTCGCATCCCCAAAAAGTTTCATCCTGCTGTTGCTATACTACAGTAATGAACCACCCACGCCACGAGCACTGCAACACCACGTTGTGTTCGCAGGACTACTCGAAATATTAATGAACCAGACTGGCGGGCTAGAGGTGCTTTTAATAACCAAACGACTGACGGTAGATAATAGCATTATAATATTATCATTAATACTTACCTATATACTATATTTATATATATATGTACGTTTTGAGATGTTGTCAAAACGGCTCAACACAAAATATTATTATATGCTACAGTGACGCAAAATTACAGCCTACTTTTAAATTTAAAATAATTATTTGTTTTATTATTTTTATTTTTTTAAGTAAAGATACATGGTCATTGTTGGAATGTTTTTATTTTGTCATAAGTATGTCTATTGAAAATTTTTTAAATGTTTAACTTGAAAATAATATTTTATATAATATTATGATCGCAAGTAACAACTTTTTATTACATTTAAAACAATAGGTATAATCATTTTTTTTTTTTTTTTTTAATAAGCAAGTAAAGTATAATGTAACTAAAATATAGTATATAGTATAACTATAAACTTGTGGAATTCGTATCTGCTGTATTATAGCAGATTTCGAGTGTATATTATCATTGATTTAGTCAATTTAATGGATGTGTAAAATTTGAAATTATTGCACAAACATTTTAAACAATTTTTAAAGTGAATTGTTATTAATCATAAAACTGCAAAATAATTCATATAAAAATTAACTTAAGATATTTTTATGATAAATACCGTTTCTGGAAAATCTATTACTTAAAATATGATACATAAAAATTATCTCTACTCAGAATTTTAACTATACAAATAATAAAACTATTTTTTTCTGAATACAATTAAAAAAATAAATAAAAATAGATATTGATTAACTTCGATAATAAGGGTATAAAGTATAAACTAACAAAATTATAAATATTATATATTATATAATTATCTTTTTTGTAAGAAGGAGACAAGACGTTTATACGTCTTAGGAAGTTTATATTATTTAAAAATTTTCCATTGAAAATCATGTTATAAATATTAAGTGTTATCTTGAATTGGTATACAGTTTGGATATGATATAATATAATTTTACTTCCCATCAGTTGTGTCATTGGTTTTCTGCTGATTTTCGTTTTTCCATAAAACATACATTCACTATACCTATGACCCTCGTAATTCGCCTTTACACGCACTTGTGTTTTACTTGACTATATAGCTTGCTGTTATATCGAATATATAATATAACATCCAGTCCAGATGATATCGTGAGTGAGTAAAGGGGGGCCATTTCGATTGTAAACGTAGCTATATATGTATACAAGGAAGGGAGATTTACAATATTGCGATATGTTTTTACTACTTAAATTTAGGGTATATTTTTTTATGATACAAGCCGTTCCGAAAAATAAAGAGAAACACACGAGGGTGTTGTTGGCTAGTAGGTAAAGAAAAAAATAAGAAAAAACAGCGTATATGAATAAATGATTGGCCAAAAGATGTATCAGATTTTTCAAAGAACAGAAACTGAATGTTCTCGGATGGGCATTAAATAATTGACGAACTCGTAAAATATGCGGACCGACCCCGTATTTTTTGTTGCGAGAAGATATGTACAAAATGTTTTATCGAAAGGAGTTTTCATTTAAATTAAAAACTCGTTCACTTTTATTATGATCCTTTATAGCCGACCGAAGAATCCGTTTCATCTTCGAATTTTAAAGGGGAAGCTATCATACTTCCTATTCCAAATATACAGATATATTAAAGGCGTAGACCGGATAAAATTAATCAAAAATTGATTTTTTTTTTTTAAATTGTATAACATATATATATTATGTTTTAAATTGAAATGTATTTAATCCATGTTAAGTGTATAAAGTTAATGTCTTATTATAAACGAAAATACTAAAACGGATTTAAGTTGTTAATTTAATATCTAAGATTTGGTTAACCACACAACTACAATGGCTTATTAATTAATAATATATAGGCATTACGAAGTCCATTATTATATCAATAAGTAAAAATATTACGACTTTTTTATAGAACTATTATAATATTTATTTAATTATGTATTAAAATTTTATAGTGTGTGTGACTACAAATTTCAAGTCAATGCGTCAAAAAAAAAAAAACTTTATTAACAATGGCTTAAAGTCACTGAGAAGTAATAATCAAATTTTGCCATCCTCAAATAAAATAATAACTACGGTCGTACTGTACAAACTTGTTTTACATAAATATATATTATTATAATATACAATATTTTGTATACATATATACACTGTACGTTATATATCCTATATTAAAATTATGTCACCCTTTAAAATGGACCGCGTGTTTCTCTTTACGCAAGAAAAAATCTAATAAAAAAATATGTGAAAGCGTTCAGGAAATGAGTTCTGAGCTGGTTCATATTTATTATTGACAGCAAGAACAAAAAAAAAAAAACGCTCTTGTTCTGAACTCCGGGAAACGCATTTATAACAAAAGGGTACGTAAAAACACTCTTAGCAATGGCACTCCTTAACGGGAAAAAATTCATTTTCACATTTTTTCCCGTTTTGTTCTGTTTCCTCCGTTGTTGTTTTATCGTTTTTTGTGTATATACCCTTCACACTGAGGGTGAAAATTAATGGAGGTTATTTCCTACGCGAAATCATTCGGCACCGTTTACCAATTCGATCTAATGAAGTAGCTGGAATCTGATGGTTTTTTTTGATATATATATATATATATGTATTATGTGTATATAATAATAGCGCTTTGTCCATTATCTTTTGGATGCTCTATAGTTTAACACTATATTCTTTGGGCAGAAACTGTGGCGCAGCTAAAAAACAATTTCTTAAAGATACAAATTGATAACTTTACTATAATTCGTGTGTTAAAATGTGTGGGAAAAAAATTCTAAATTATTCAATATAAGTATATAACTGTGTCTCAGTGTTTTAGGTTGTATCAGCGGCATCTTATCCTCCCCTTGAATTGTGTACTTTTTAAGACCAACACCGTTTTATGTGTTTTTTTTTTTTATATTATTTGCTCTAATATAAATGCCTTAAGTACTGAACCATAAAAATAACGAGCGTCTTTTGCTTTTAATTAAACCGCGCCCAGTCGCTAAAAACCACCTTTTTTACTCTCTATATATTATATAGGGTTCGTTGATTAAATTTTTTTTCATTATCGACTCGGTTTATATGCGAAAAAATCGATAAAAATATTCCTCGAGGAAACGCCGTTGCTACACATCAGCACAGTTATGCGAAAAAGTACGTAATCGTCCCGAAGTACTGCACAAAAATATGCTAATAGCTATCGTGTTAATGTTGTTTTTCTTAATAAATGAGCGTATATAAACCTGGTATGGTCGACCTTGAACACAACATTTGTGGAACACGTCATTTAAACCTAAATAATGTATTTCTTTTTCTATATAGGTAGGTATGTTGTATAATATATATATATATATATATACACATATTAAGCCATATGCATATGTAAAATATGTTCACTGCACGACCAGTGACCACATTGTGGGATGATGACCTTTTACTTGGTTATTTAAAATTATACATACCTTTTTTTCAAGTGGTGGTCCCAATTCTTAACGACTCCCCGCAGTGACTTCTGGTATTTTCCGTCCTGTAATTGTTCCCGTTTCTATCATCAGTTTAACTGACCATAATATTATTCCACCATACTAAGACCAAAAAGACCATATTACATAGTGATTCAACGCAAAATTGGTCATTATTCAACTTTATAATTGATTAACGACCCTCTTGACACGATGCAACGTGGTCGACACCCATTCTATACTAATATATGGAAAATTGGCGAGTATAAATATTATTTTTATAACTGTCAAACGTGTTTATGGTCCTTTCTGACGAGTGGGCGCGCATGTGCTGTATTTATTTTAATAATCATATTTTTTTAATATATATGTGTATTTTATAATATAACACTTAAATTTAATACATGACTATTAAAATGCATATAATGATAGTTATGTTTAAATATAACGTACTAGATGTTTTCTGTGGACCGATATAAAATGTATAAGCTGTATCTGACGTATAGAAACATAAACGTCTCTTAAGTAACTGGCATTTAATAATATATATGATATATATTTTCTATAAAAACCGAGGGTTTGAAAATGTATATATTTTTAATGAGTTATGTGGATCATTTCTCTTTGAGATCGCATCGATTATGTTTCGTTTTAATTATAAGCCACTGGTGGAACGGAAGAAGGAATATGATTAATATTCTTTATTATATATACAAATATAAATAGCCAATATTCGTTTTTGGTTCTGGGGGCGAAAAGATAAATGGAAAAGACGGCGGAAAAAGTACAAAAAAAAAAAAAAATAATAATAAACGAAATCACATGATTAAAAACCGTTTCATAAAGTGGCAAAAGAAGGGCGCCCATTGTGTGTGCCAAGTGCGGATGATGTAGGAAAAATTGTTTGCGCCGGGTGCTACGTCAGGTGGTGGGTGTGCAGGGAACGGGCTGAGATGGCTGGGGAAGTAATTTAAGCTGCTGAAAGAAAATGACGCGTGAGGGGGTGAAGTCGCATGAAAAAAAATAGAATGGAAAATTGAGCGAGCGAGAGAGAGAGAGGGAGAGATAGAGAAAGTGTGTGAGAGAAAGAGAGAAAAAGTAAAAGAGAATGAGAAAATGAGAGACAAAAGTAACGGAGAAAAAGATTCAGTTTGTCGAGAAGCTAAAAATGAATCGGTATAAAGGGTGGAAAATAAACTGCGTATACCCAACATGATAACAGTGGCTGGCCCCTTGTTATAATCGGACCTTAACGACTTCGGTTCCCTCCTTAAAATAATAATAATAATAATAATAATAGTAATAAAAAAAAGTGTGTATAACAAATCTTTTGACGTTGTTTTCCAGTGTTGTTGCTTTTTTTTTTATTTCCTTCCTTTTATTTAGCTCACTGCTTATAATATTATTTGCATGCGTGTCGTATTATTGTCGTCAAACCCATAATATATCGTTTCCTTAACCGTATATTGTTATAGGTTTATAATTTGTACGGGCAGAAGTGTAAATAAATTATAACATTAAAAATATAGTGTTAAGAAATAAGAATATTTAATTGAAATAATGATATTTGATTTGTATAAAACAATTATTTTGTACACAGTGTATTTTTATTTTTTCTATTCTATTTATATATATACATTTATTAGCACATTCAATAATTAATGATAAAAGCAATAACAAAAATTAAATTAATTACTACAAATTATAATACAATACTATATTGTACGTATTTATATGTTATATATTATTAACTACAGAAAAATTAATAACAACACTAATTAATATGATCCATTAAAATGTCTTTATGTCGACACTCAACGTAATAAAAACTATATTCCCAATATAAAAAAAAGTTAATATGTATTATTATGCTGGATAAAAATAAGTTATTCCTAAAATTGTAGATTTTAGTATATTTCGTGAGCAAAGATGTTTAAGAAGTTGTTAAATAATATAATATATTAATGTGGTTTAAATTTTAATAAGAAGATTGTTCTTGTTAAAATAATGTTGTACAAACTTCACTAAATAGATGGTGAAACATATTATGTTTTAATAAGTTGCTTTTAAAAATTATAAGTATCACGAATTCTAACATTGAATATTATATAACGTATAATAAATTAAATAAACGAGTGCTAAAAGTTAATAAAAGTTGTGTTCAAACACAAAACAAGGAATTTGGATTATTTTACATATCACAATAATGAACGTTCGTTATTGTGATCTTCGCATATTACTGAGTACGCGAAACATAATATATTTATAGAATCTGATGTTTTAATAATATAACAATGCAAATCCCATAAAAATACCATTGCAACTGTCACATACGATAATAGCACAATCGAAATAATATGTAATAATTCAAATTTGTATATACATCGTCCAAGGTAACTTTTTTAATACTAAACCGTTTATGTACACTAAAAAAAAAAAATAAAAATAGAATACATCATACGGCTTGGGGTTCAGGTGATATCTCAGAAGAAGTTTGTTCGCTTTTGGGTACAAAAAATTCTTCAATTTCCATTAAAGTTTTGTTCTCGGTCTCCGGCATATTTCTGTAGAGGTATACGAATCCAACAAAACTGGAAGCTGCCATCATGAAGAAGGTGTTATTCAGGCCCAAAGTATTTTCGACACTTAAATATACTTTGGTCGCCGAAAACGTTAGAATGTAAAAAATTGCAGTCGTCAGACTAGAAGCGAAACTTTTAGCTCTACACGAAAATCATATAATATCGTGTTAATATGGTTATGAAAAGTAAAAATCATAGGTGTATCATGTATATTACTCATTAGGATATATCTCGCTGACCAACGTCCATGGCACGGTCAACATGCCCATAGCTCCAGAGAACATGATGATCGAGTAGAGTACCATTGGCACGTAGGCTTTGGGACTAATCAGTGTGTTATTAATACATACGAAGTATATAGCGAACACGAATATTGCCAGCGTGTTTATGCACAACGTTGATAAAGTCAAATATCGCTTTCCTAGTTTCCGCACCGTTAAAGTGAGTCCTACGCTTCCAGCCAATTGCATAAATCCATAAAGCACCTTGAACATAATAATTAAGAAATAAATGACTAACAGAGAAATATAAAATTAAATTTTTTTTAATATTTTGTCTTAATAAAAAAAACAATTTAATAAAAACATGTTACGATATCGTATGCAAAATTATAAGAGATTCGATTTAATATCAGTTATATTTGCAGTATTGTAAATAATAAATTGAAAATTTATTTAACTAACACTCAAATGTTGTTTAACAAACTTTACTTTAAAAGTATATTTGAAATACAAAAAATAAAAAATAGTTATATTTAAATGTATGTAAAATATTTTATCTTGTTTCATATTATTATTGTTACTTTTTTTAAATGTATCCATCCATCTATATGTAAAATACGTAAATGAGCAGTAATAATTTGTCGGAATAACGTTATGTCATTTTTACATTATAAATAACTAAAATAACATATAAACACGATCGTTTATGCTTGAATAAAAATGTTTAGTCACTATTCAGTAAATAATAATAATTATTATAAAAATAATAAATAAAATGTAAAGTGTGCAAATACTAAACGTCTATAATTAGTATTTAATAAATATTAGATTGGCAGTAAAAGTATTTAATCATTCGATACCAATATAAGAATTTAAATACTGTTGTCTAAATACATTATAATATTTCAGTTAGCTATCCAAATATTATACTCACTAAAGCTATACTGTGGGTATCCTTCACACCCGATTCGTACATCAATTTAACGATGTAAGGGCGGCAGGGTGTCAGACACGAAATTAACGTGAATACATAGTAAACGGTGACCAGCCGTAGTGGTCGATACACCGAGGGACTCTTGATCCATAAAAACGACGAAAACGTGCCTTTCGAATCTCTTATCGTCTTTGATTTGTCTAAAGACGTCTTGTAATAAAACATCAGTTCTTGGTACTCGTTGGCAACGACACGAGGCTCTACCCATCCTCTCAGCCAACAAATGGCGTTCATGGCCTTCTCGTTTTTGCCTTTGGATATCAACCAAATCGGACTTTCCGGTATCTATACGCGAGAATAAGGAACAAGTAGATATGTAATAAACGATTGACGAAATGAACAGCGATCAAAACTCACAAATGTCACTAGCGTCAGACACATGACCGGACACAGGGCGCTCATCGCCGCCACGGTCTTCCATTGGAAAACGTAACTCAGCCCGTAACTGGACAAGACGCCTATTAGGCACGCCATGTTTATCACACAGGACATGATTCCCCGGAGTCTCGGTTCGCAAATCTCTCCGATGTACGAGTACGCCGGGCCATCGTTGAAGCCCAAACCCATGCCCATCGTTATGGTCGACCAGTACAACATGGTAACCGAGTTTGCGTACCACAGCAGTATCCAGCCGAAGATGCTGGGAACGCAAGCCAGAACCACGCAAGACTTCTTTCCGAAGTGTTTTTGCGCGTATCCGGACAGTACACTCCCAATCGGTTGACACAAATAAAGTATACTTCCTGTAAACGTAACAAAATGTTTCTACAATGTTTACTAATAATAAGTACGAATGCCGAAGTGCAGAATGGTTTTAAAATAATATGCGACATTGGAGCGTTGAAAAGAAGAATATGTTGGTTAATATATTATTATGTGTTTACAATGAAAAATTTAACCTTTGAATTGCATACAAGTATTTCATGAGTGTAATATCTATTGGTATTTATGAAGAGGGGATGTGGTGATTTTTCTCGATGATAGTTTACGAGTATATCAGCTATTCAGCTAACACAATTAAATGCAAAAAAACATCATATGGCCTTCGTGCTCTACATATCGTATTTACGTGACAAAACTACATTAAATACCGATAATCTTTAAAACGTTAATAACGATTGGTCTGTAAAATATATTTTTTTTCAAAGTCGTTTTCGCTGCCAACACTTAAAAATGTTCATTCTACGAGGAATAGTCAATGTAAATCAATGCACTTTTTATATTATTCAGAATAAATTGTGTACAACCGAAGTTATTGTTGAGTTATAGATCATTCTGTGTGCTTACCGTACCAAGAAGATTCGGTATCAGTCAGTACAAATTCAGCTTTTGGATTTTTGTAAAGTGAACCGATTACTACTGTAGCCATCGCCAACTCCATTCCAACGTTTACCAGTAATAAACTCTGAACAATCGTAGCCAATAACTGTAAAATAACGTATTGGTTTTGCGTTAAATAAAAAATACGCAGATATTATGCTATCTATATATAAACAACAATTGCTTACCTGAGCAATAGTAGCCTTTCTGCCATACTTGACTTTTGTTTCTACGAGGTCGTATTCTACGAATTATATTCCATTAAAAATGTAATAAAAATAAATGTTTACAATATTGTTTACATACCTAATTCATTCCCGCATCGTATATCGGTAACTGCGTGCGGCAAGGGAAATTGTCCCATTATAGTATGATGTCTAAGCCTACCTCAGACTTATAACACTGGTTGAGGATCGTAAATATATGTTGTCAATGACTAAAACACAAAATCAACATATAAAAAATATGGCTTTTGATGGAAATCACATTGCCACAATATCCAGAAACTAATAGATTAATAAAAAAATAATAATATAGGCACCATCGGAGATTTGGACGATTTATATTAGTTAATAGTATTATATTATATAATATATTATTATATTAATATGCAGTCATTAATAACACACCATTGTGCATTGATAAATAATCATAAAGTTATTGTTTATTACTATTATTAGTGTTCATTGTTATAGAAATATAAATGAAACGTAAATATATAATTATAATATTATAATTTAATAACAATTGTTATTTAAACGTCTGTGAGTAATAATAGTTGATTCATCCACATTTTAATGAAATCTAATTAAATGTAAAATATTAAAAACAACAAAATGTAATTGCACAAGCTCACAAAGAAACTAAAAAATCAAAACATTACACATACACATTTATTTATACTGTTTATAATGAATTATTATAGAAAGATTGCGCATTGGTAATGAACAATAATTAGTGTCACATTGACTTTTATCAAGCTATTCGTAGAAATATTATATTTAAATGCAAAAGATAATAATTTAATAACACTTAACGTTCGAAACAAGATTGTTCTTAGTGATAACTTACTGATAAACCGACTAGGGACAGTAATATTTGTTAAATATAACAATTTATACGAGTCATGATGTAGGTACAGGGTACAGATTTTAATAATAATAATAAAAAAAAAACCAGAAATTGTGTTTAAGTACATAAAAAAAGATATTATTAATTACAATTAGAATACTAGACATCTAATTTATTATTTTCCGTGAGATTAGTTAAGGGTCTTGTAATGCGACGTTATTCCGAGTACTCTAAATATTGTGGAATTTAAAAAGCGGAAGCTTTAGAGATGTGAGTTTGATAAAAAATAAAAAGTTATCTAACTAATTTTATAAAAATAGTTAAATGATTTCTATAAATTATTGCTCAATTATAATTAAAATCATTCATTGGAAGTCGAAAACGCGTGTATTTTAAAACATTAATACACCACACAGGACCTGATGTTAATAATTTGAATTTAGTTAGCATTTTTTTTGTACTACGTTTTTCAACATCTTAAATTCATTAATAATACAGTTAAAATAAGAAATATAAATTTTATATCCATAATAATTTATTTCATAATCTACATCAGCCTAGTCACATAATAATTTTATATTTAAATAATATGGCATGGAGCCATTATTAACGATAGCTTAAATAAATCATTGTTTGTTCTATCAGATAAAATCAAACTTGAACTGAAACTTTCAAATTAGATATTTAATCAACAATTTAGCGGAAAATAAATATAGTTTAACGTCCCTAATTACATTATTATTTAACAGTTGTTCCGCATTTAATTTTGGATTTAATTAATGAATAATTTGAGTATAAAAATATTTATCCAAAACAAAAACTTATATATATATATATATATATATATATTTGTAGGAAATCATTATCATAGCTCATCTCATAATAATATATGGTATTATAATGTTAACAACTATATAATTACAATAAATGTACAATGTCTTGCGGTTCCAAAGCATGGCAGCTACTCAGTAAGTAAGTTGCTCAGTAACCTAACCAGCATATTTTACATTAATCATAAATGAAAATTTGAAATTTGAAATTTATATAATTTGGAGTGTAGAGGGTAACGGACATTTGTCAAGTGCGTGGAAACCTACCGTATTTTTGTTACTTTTTTCACGTCAAATTTCGCAAAGATTTAGTAAAATAATATATTATACATTTAAACAGTATTCTCGTTATCGCGCCTGTAATAATAATTATATTCGTACACCGAGGCCGCATCATCGTCGTCGTCGTCGTCGTCGTCGTCGTCGGCGAAACGGTCCCGGAGCGACCGAGGCCGTCTCACTTAAAATAAATGAAAATCCCTCAACGCTCCTTATTAATTACACCGGTTATGCCCACGCCCTTTTGCCACTTCCGTCGTAATTTATGGTCTTCGCGGGGTGGTAAAAACAAAAAGAAAAACATTCTCTCGCCGCTCCCGAGATCCCACTGCAGCAGGTAGGCATATTCTATGCGTATAATATCGTAATAATAATATGTATGGCCAAAACGTACGTGAACTGATGAGGCAAAAACGACCCCCCGGCTGCTACCGTCGAGGATTCGAGGGAATTCAGCGGTTTTCCACCCTAACCCGCGACCGCCGAGACGACAGTTCGAAAACTGTAATATTATAATTTATAATAATAATACATTATTATTATAACATTGTGCTATGCGCCCGCTGCAGTTCGGCTACGATAATATATCACCGCGTATACGGGCGTTATACATTATTATGGTATTATGCTATCTACCTATGATGTATTATAATATATTATAATATTATACGATATACGCAAAGTTACGTTCAACTCGGTCACGTAGCCGCCTACACAATTTTCTAAGCGTGTATATCGCGCAGTGTACAACGCAAACGAATTGGTGTAAATCGATTTCGACGAAAATGCAATGTGTGAAAACACACTACAACTGCCGTAGGCTCGGAACGAACTGGTCGCGTAGAATACAAAATAGTTTAGTAGTTTCAAAATTTTTTTCGCCGTTAGACGCTCACGATGGGTATGTACTGTGCATATTATTATGTATAGATCATATAGTACCATACGCATCGATATAAGGAGCATTCACGAGTCAAAACGTCGAATAATTTTTCTACGTAATATTGTGCTGTGCTAACGGCACAACAATAATGTTAATAATATATTATAGTGGAAAAATAAAAAATAAATACTTACCGACGCACACGACGTATATATTAATTTGATGATGTTTCGTATATCGTTTGAATGAATAAATCAATAGGCGTAGTTTAATGTACCTCTAAAGACGGTCTTCGGCAGACAACGTCATGAAGGCCGAACCGGACGTGTTCCACGAAAATATACTGCAGCAGACGGTTATCACGCGGACGAAATGTATTCAACGTCGGCAATAATATCACGCGTACAACTACAGCCGGGAAACGGGAAAAAACCGCTGTCGCATTACAAACTAAATAAATAACAATTATACGGCGATTGTCGCTAAACCACAAACCGATCCAATACGATTTTGGTTTTCCTACCGTATTACGGTTACGATAAAATGAATGATTTCACGCAGCGTACCACACGCCGTTCGTCACCGACGCTTATTGATTTAACATCGACCAATTAATTCCATTACGAAAATCGGTCGTGTCGGGCGATACGTATAACAATAATAACAATTATTATAATGTTGGGCATTTATGTTGTTATCGATCAATTATTAAACGATTGTGAATAAGCAGATATGTGTCTACAGAGCGTCCGACGAATATAACAATTTTATATTATTAATATTATTATGCGTTCTCTAATATTATAATATATTGAACCGTATTATTATCATAATAGTGGCGGAACTATTCGTTTCGGTGGATTCGGCCGGCGACACTACGTATGATAATAATACGTTGTATTGTGGGCCGACGTATAATAGCTTAAGCATTTCTTACGCATTACAGATAGGCTGCGGTAGTTATCGTACGGTTATTATAATTTTAATCTCACGTACAACAACCGTCGTAATGCGTGCGGCCGAGCTGTAATGTCACATTATTAATCATACTTCTCGGATGAGACTTAAAACACAATATGCAAAATCATAGAAAAATAAAACTGTGAGTTGCGCGTTGTGTGTGAAAAATACTCGGCACGACGTATGTATTGTATATATATATATATACTTTGTTTATCATTCTAACACGTGTACAAATCTGCAGCGTTCTCGAATCCGCCAAATCCGGGTACTGTAGATTATTGATCTAATTTTGAAATTATCCCGCGTGAAAAGTTCGGACACAATAGGTTTCCGATCGGAATCGTATTCCGGGAAATGTGTCGTTACACACGCGTATCGCGAGACATATACGAGTGTAGATGGAAAAATACAGATAAATGATACGGACACCTGTTGCGCGCATTGTCTGAGGATTATATTTGTTACCAAATCCCGTGGACCACGACGTCGCGTCGAAGAAAAAGACTTAGCGTTCTCGTTGTCCGGCGGTGTTACGTTAATATATTAATAATACATATTATATTATTATACTACGTTGTCGTAATAAGACGTACAATACTTGTCTAAAAATAAGAGGAGACTTACAGATAGAGACGACGCTCGCGTGTTTGATAATATAATAACAGTCGCGTATTTGATATTATAGTCTCTGGCGTTTGTCAGTCAGACGTCGGATAAACGGACGACGGCGCGAACGGTCGTTATTTAGCCTGGTAGGGGAGGGGGATCAAAATTCGTCAACTGTTCGTAGCACACGTGTATTATAGTATTTTTATTCGGATTTCGACGATGAAAAGACAGTAAATACTTATACGAAGAAAATATTGGTGCCGAGAAACGCGCACGCACCAATAATATAATATAAAATACGACGGCGAAAAGATCGTACGACTGTTCTATTAAAGATATCGCTCGTAACGCGTTATAAATTATAATAATATAACTATATATATTGCTATCGTAATTTTATGATACGATAAGTTTCAAAACAATTTATAATAATCATATTATCACCTATATATATACAATATTATAATATAATAGACCTCTAATTATAATGATAATATAATATTATGATTATGTACATCATGCTGCTCCCGCGGTGACGCGTTATTTCCATGTGTGTATTATTATTGTTATACTTATACAATATACATATATTATAGATACAAAAAAATAATAATTACTATATATCATTTCCATGAGCACAAATACAATTTTTCAAAATAATAATAATATGAGACTCCGGGGTCTGTATACTCTAGGTCCTCTCTTGAGGCTATACTGTTGTTGTGAGATCGGGTATTACATATACGACTCTATAACATCACCACAACGACCCTTCGGCCACCATATCAATGATACATGCACTCAATGGCCTGTTTAGATTGGGACCACTGTCCACTACAGAACTCTCATCGGATACCAGTAAAAAAAATGCAGAATTTCATAAAAAAAAATGTTATTGCGTCTTAAACGAATTTAAAAGTATGGAAACGCGCGATATTATATTAATATATTTTGTTTTTCATCGGTTTCAAGTAGCGTCACTAAATATTTTAATAATTTGATTTTTGTGTTTAAAGGGCCCTCCACTTCCTGCATCCACCGTGTTTCACGCTACACCGCTGCGATGTATAACTTAAAATACTTGATGATAGATACGTGGAAATGCATACGCGAAAAATTAGTACTTGCGGTATCGTTTCTATAATCTTTCGATTTTAAAACGGACTCGTACTGATCATCACACGCTGTAGTTAAGCCTCGTGCAGTCGTGCGCTACGTGTATTCTTCGCTCGTCGTACGCGCAACGTCCGATTCGACATTATAATAATAACATTATATAGTACTGCACCATATCCGTAGCACAATATTATTATTATATACATCGTACGAAATAATAATGACAATACCCTGCGACGGAGATCGCCGTCGGAAATGGACACGTGTGCGAGTGTGTGAAGTGTGTGCGTTCGTGTCGTCGAATGCGGACGGCCGCTTATTATTATTATTATTATTATTCCATCGGATTAGCTCAATCCGTCCGACTCACGGACAGAATCGCTATAATATAATAATAATAATAATAATAATAGATATATACCTACACCATGTCTGTCCGTGTCCCGCCACTGACGATAGGTCGCCATTAGTGCGGTCACCACTATCACCGCCGCCACTATATGACTATTATGACTTATATTAAAATGTGCACACGCGTATTTTGTGCGCGTGTGTAAGGCTTCGCGCGCGCCCACAAATTGTTACATTCATTTGTATGGACCGCCACCGCCAACATCACGTTTTCGACACTTTCGTCGTTATTTTATTATTGGCATTATACGTATTACGTGTATACGATAATATAATACTCGTGTATAAGACTTGGACATCACGTACAATAAACCTTTTCACTACCGTTTGCTCTAACGCATATAATATAATATACCTTAAACATAATATCATATTATAATATCGTCGTACATTTTATTATACATATATTATATCATCATCGTTGTACTATACATAGCACGTGGTACGTGTGTTTTATGCGATTTACCGGTGGTATTAACCAGATATAACCCGGAAATCGTGAATCGTTTAATATATTATTATTAGTCACTTACCTATATATTAAGCTGACGTGATTTGCAGTGGGTACAAACGGCGACACAAATAGGATTAGCTCTCGTGGTCCGGTGCCAGCTGTCGTGCGTGTGCGGTGCGAACCTAATAATCTAGAACGTCTAGTAACCTATCGACCTAATCAGAAAACCGTGGACGTTAAAAATACGACAATAAATCGTTTTATTTTTGAGCATCAATTACGTATTAGTACGGTGATGACGAGATAGTGTGTGTTTTATTTGTACATGATTTCATAATTTAAAAATACTTTTTTGAGCAGTTAAAAAGGTAAAAATGTTTGATGTATCACCTCACTAAGCCCATATGGTATTATATTATTTTGTTTTTTAAAACAGGTAATTATTATTATTATTTATAGTTTAAAAGTTTAGGAATACCGAAAAAACAACATAATTAACATTTACAGCAAGTGGCTTAAGTCAAACCTTGAACGCTTGTGTAAACCATTTTAAATCGTTTTAATCGTTCTCTTACAGGAGAGGCCACGGGTGTACTATAAATAAGTAGGTAAAACTTCTAAAAGTAGCAAGTAAAATACAAAAAAAAAATAAAAATATTGATATACATATATTAGAAACATTTTTTGCGTTTTGTTTAATCAATTTTTGATCTATAATTAAAAAAAATTAAAATCACCACAAATATTAATTTATAGTGAACAGCATTAAGGAGATAGTGACAAAACTGAAAAAATAACCGGTGACAGTAGATGAGCTCGCTGGCGGCGTCATCTAGAGTTCTCCAGAATGTTAAACTGTATAATATATACAGTATATTATGTATATATTATGTTATACATTATAACATCATATTATTTATAATTAATGACGCGTCATCATTTTTTTTTTGTTATTCAATAATTAACGTAACACATTTTTTCTAGTAAACGGGCCAACTATATACATATAGTTAAACCGGAATATATTTAAATATAACGAATCGAGTTTTATTTTCGACTGTAGCGACAATGCGACTGAATAATTTTAGAGAATTCGTGGCAGCAGTAGTATAACATTTGTACATAGAGTATGGACACGACAAATAGAGATCCGTTTGTAAGGAATAAAAGTTTTGTTTCTTAGCTGAGTGCGAGAGGAATGCCAAGAGTATTGCGATGAAAGTGTGATTCGTACATAAAGGGAACTCATATACACACGAAACAAAAAGTTTTGAACAGTTCAAAGACAGGCTAATGTGGGTCATGTACCTCGGGATAGGGGAAAAGTTACACTGAATAAGGGCACTTGGCATATTATATTCTCATGACGACCGTGACTGTTTTCTTCTTTTATTCGTATTGTGTTTTTTAAGCATTAACTTAAAAGCAATGCATATAATACGTACCATTAAAACGTTCAAAGTTTTTCATACTAAACATTTGTTATATACGTAAATATGAGTAGTGAGTGTAACACAATAATAACGTTTCACTAAAAACAATAAATTACTAAAGGTACCTTACAGCTATATTATTATAGATGTCATTCGTGTTTCGTTTTGATTTTCGGTGATAATGTTTTTGGTGTTTTGCTGCAGTCGTTACAGACAATAAAAACTTTCAAAACTGTATTATTGCGCTGTGCTTATGCAAAACTTTGTTTTGCTTTTAATCATAAATACCTGCAAAACAACTCAACGTGTGTTGTCTCCTCTGATCACGTATAATCTCACACAGTTCCTCCGACAAAGCAGTGGCAGTGCTTAATCCTGTTCAATCATAGCGAAGAGGCGACATGGTTATTTCCTAGACACTTCTAGGAATTGATATTATTTAAATCACGGTTTTCGAGTATGCGATTTAATGGGACTCAACACCCACGTGATCTAACTCTAAAACTACTGTATACTGTTCAGTGACGGCCAACGAATAGAGAGAACGATATTTTAAGGATTTAAACGAATTCAATATTTTTTATTATATCTATTTAAATACACGTTATCGCGTATATCAACTACTTGTAACGGCTTGTGTCACAGACGGGCGTCTACTATAAGTGGATCAAAGCTGTACGAGTGAGAGCGAGTTTGAATAATACGATTTTTAATAGTATAATTTAATTCTACAATATTACAGCAGACGGGCAGCGGTAGATGCGAAGCTGAGCAGGTTATATGTCTAACTTCGTTTACTATTGTATTGACTATTATAGTCATTTAAAAAAAATATTATAATAAATTTATAATATATGAGTTCGTAATATCTACTAACACGGACTTGTTCAAAATATTTTTATTCGTTCTTATTTGGATTACGGTTTTAAACATCGAATATCTAATATATAACAGTATATATACATGATGCATTATTATATTATATTATGTACACAATACCCTCGGTTTAGGTTACGGTCGTAATAATAATGATTGACGTTAATAAATAAATTCAGTGGGTTTCTCGTAGGTGTATAGTATTTGATTTCGAGTTTATATAATTTTAAGGCGATAAACTCACGACATACAATAATTAAAATCAAATCGATTGCAGCAACCGTTCGTCATCGTTAAATATTGTTATAATATATTATTTATAATTATTTATAATCATTGTACACAAAACGAATGATTCACCGATTGTCGTTGATGGTTCGTTACGCCCGCGTCGAAAGTGCCAGAACGTGACACTTAATATTATTCAGCACGACGTGTATACTGTGTACACGACTGTTTGGGATTTTAGTGCAAATTACTGACAAACAACCGAGGTGTGATGTACCCTGCATGTAGCTTTTTAATATAATAAAAGCTTAGTAACGCCGATAATCAAAACACCATAACGGCGTGTTACAGTATACTAAGACTTAGGCACTTAAAATTATCAATTGGTTTGTATTACTTGTATTTGAATAATGATCTATTAATAAGCACGCAAACATAATACTGTTATAGTTATAAGTCGAAAGAGCGTCACATATACGATTTGAAAGAAAGATATAATGTTATATAATATAATATTTAGAAATAATCCTCCTTTGTTTCCTCACTACACTTCACTTTGACTTAAACATAATAAATAGTAATAAATGTGGAGATTTTAAAATCTAAAAAAATACCAATCTCACGGATAGGTGCAGCGTCCATATACACGTATTAATATATATATTGCCCTAATATTATTATTGTACGTATCTTCACACCTATATAACCATTATTCCACGTCTTAGAAATTTCGGTTGAAAAAAAATGTATTAAATTACCTGTATTTTTTTTGTAAGAAGATTATATTCTTTTCGGAGGGATTAAACCTTCTTAAGCGAATCGCGAATTCGGTGCTGCACATAATAATATCATTAACGCGAATAATAATACGAGTATAATGTACAGTCACAAAAGTCACCGGTGCAACGATGTGTACGTTTTGTACTTGTGTGTACACGGGATCGAAGCGGTTCGATTTATTTTATTTTGCCTCGCCTTATCTGCACGTCGTCACGGCGGACATCTTTCTAAAAAGTCCCTTGATTGATGGCCTAGGGAGTTTATATAAACGTTCCGTTCGATTAGTGTAGGTACTATAAATAATATATATATAAATATGTACTTGCTATTTATTTCTCGATATTGTGTCTCGACTATACGCATTTGCTGTACCAAATTAAAAATATAAACTGTATATTAAAAAATAATATAATATTATTAATTATTATTTTAATTGTACATTATACACGGCGAGTGTCGTTATCGACCGACAGTTTAAATATTATTCTTACCATACGATTGCGTAACCATATTGTGTTGGTATACCACACACGCATGAATCATTATTAAACGAATAATTTAAATACGACCAATACCAATCAAATTGTAAAATATCAATGTAATATAGAAAATTATTATCACAGATAAAGGCATATTATAATAATGACATAGTAATAATAGTTCGTTTACCGCTATAGGTACCTACATTATAATTATATATATATCATAATATATTTGTACGTTTTAGGGTCGTTTCAAATCAAATACGTCGTGATAGACAATATAATTGCCATGGTGGCGGCTGTATGATATACGTATAATAAGTAGTGGACTTTTTTGTATTATAAAAAACACTATAGTATTTGTATCAATTTTTCCAAAGAATACCTACATCTAAAAATCAAACATTAGACTATTGAATTATATGGTGTTAAATTATAGCAAAACTATGTTTTTTTTTATATTGAATGATGCGTTAATCTACTTTATCTATTAGTTTTTAAAAATTAAAATTTTAACGTCGGTGGTCTTAGGAAATTTCTTTATTAAACTGAAGAAACATTCCAAAATCTACCAATTAGACGTTTTCCTCGAAGTACATTCTTACCCACAACTATTTTTAAATCTTTTAATCATCATTTTTTTCAGATATTCTTAAATGATGATTAACATAAATCTCCTTGTACCTACACGATGATATTAGGTATTTTCTAATTTATCATAGGTTTTTAAACAAATCTAATACTTTATGTCAGGAGTACCTATAATATCTTATTATATAGGTCCTATAATATAATAAAATTATTGTGAGGTTTTCTAATTATTTATTATTGTACAATATACATATACGGAAATATTAGTAAAATATTGTTTGTACCTACTTATTTCGATTTGAAATCATATAATTTATTTTAATTTTTTAATCGTGTATTTTTGGTAAATTTTGTCGAAATAATCTCGCCCAATAAAATTGATTTTAAACGCGTGTTTTTAATCGACAAGATGTGTATATACGATATACATAATATTATATTGCGCGTCGCAGGGGATAGATTAGGTATGTTCGGGTCGGGGCGTATCGCGTTGTGTGGATCTGATGAGATTTTGGTTTGCACACGTGAGGGAGAGGGAAAGAGTAAGAGGGATGTAAACAAATTGTTCATTTTCCGGGCCGGACATTGCGGGACGTGCAAAACGCCGGGCCCGCCTGGTTGTGTGTATGCGCGCTCGTATGTGTGTGTGTGTGTGTGTGTGTGTGTGTGTGTGCCTATAGCGGTAGCATATAACGACAAACTACTACTACCACTATAATACAAACTTACTATGCTTACTACTACAACAACGACTGTGTCGTATAATACATAATATATACACACAGACACACACACACACACACGCGTGTATATAATATATATTATGTATATGTATGTATTTAATATAGTATATATAATAGTGCAGTATATATTATTATATTATACAACTATATACATACTGTAGCTACCGTATGTATACTACTGTTGGCGTAATACACTGCGTGTTCTGTAAACACGACCGCCGCCGCTTGTGCTTCCGTACAAAGTACAAACACAATAAATGTTTAATCGAGTCCGCGCGTGTTTACTTTCGCGTTCATATGGCGTAGAGATTTTCCGGTACGCGCAGCATTGCCGAACGTCTCCCGCGCACATCTAATACCCCATACCAAACAATGTGTGTGGATGTGTTTTGCGACGAGTGCGTATTATACTAAAATAATATATTGTACATACACGGAATGTTGCGGTGTGGGCAATATGGGCTTACAAGACTACGAGTTTCCTTCAAAATCGATTAATCTCTAACCAGAATTGATCACGTCGAGCTATGACCGAAGTCAATGCGTAAAAGTGAGTGCTATTGGGACAAGGGTTTGTCTTTAGTATCAATATAACGGAAAAAGAGGAGAGATCGATGATATTTTTTTATATCGAGGATAGAAACAGATTTTAAAAATGTAACATTGATAATATTATATATAAAATATTTCAAATATCTATTTATTACTTACTCGTTTATTATATGTATGATTATAATAATTATTATACGCGCGTGGCAAATTAAGTAATGTTATAATAATATTACATTAGGTATATATATGGTCGTCGTATTATCTGTTATTATTGCGTATTGATAGATTATAAATATGAACTGTCGACAAATAAATATTTGGGTAAATTGAGTCAGTATTCGATAGTTTTATAACGCGTAAAATAATGTACACCGGTTATAGTTTCAGCTATTGAAAAAAAAAGTCAAACCGTACAAATAAATTTCTAAAAAAAATATTTATTATTTTTTCAAAATAAATAATAATATAGGTATGACTGTATCTGTAGTTATAAATATCTTATTATTCAATTAATCCTACCAAATTATCCTATTGATCTACAGGATTTTTCACATATTTGAATTCACTTTTTGGCATAATAGTATGGACAGTATGGCTAAAGTAAATACAGAAATATTTATCTCCTTAAATATTTAACATACAATTTCAAATATTTTAGTACCTACCAGTATTATAAATATTTTGCAGTCTTATATTATTTTAATATTAACAAAATAACAGTTTATATTTTTTTCTCAGGTTTCTTTTACATTTTTATTAGTGATTTAAATTAAGTAATATAGAAACACTTTAAAGTTGAAACTATGAGATATCTAAACTATAGTCTATAACTTCTATAAGTAATGTTCAAGGTTCAAGCCTAGCTATTGGAATCTATTATTAAAAAAAGTGTATAAATTTTCAAGATTAATTTTTTTAGGCTATGATACGGTTTTAATTTATAAATCTTAAAATTTCAGAAAATATCTGGGTTCACTGGAAGCAGTGATTATAACATATAATTATTTTTTTGAGTGTATAAATAATATAGGGTAGGTAATCAAATAAAAGGTTAGGTATCTATTAAGTATTTTATTCATAAATAAATATAAAATGAGGTTTAATTAAAGAATAATCTCAGATTTAATTTAATAAGTTATACCTATATCAATAAATTTTTTGAGACTCAACTAACCTAACCCAAGGGCATCTTTGATTCTTTTAAAACCTCTATAGATTGGTATAGCTGTATTAGATGGAACACACAAGAATTTAATTTTTGAATAACTATTTCCCTATAATAATTACGTAGAATTGACATTGCAGGTTACAAAAATAATGTTTAAGAATAAAATATGTAAGTATAGATTATATTCGAACGATCGTGCGATTTTTTTTAAATACAATAAAATAATATTTAATTATTTTTTCATATAATATAATTTATATTTTATCTTTGTTATTTGTAGTTCAAACATTTCCAAGTTTACAACAATAAAAGGCAATGGTCATATGTCTGTAGCTTACATATATACTCAAAAACTACAAGACCAATTTTGATGGAAGTTTCAGAGATTATTCTTAGAGATATCAGGAAGTTCGGAGAGTAGTTTGAATTACGTTCGAAAATACACCAAGTGCTATATCCGATCCGCCACAGGCGGATTGCCCGTGAACTGAGGTACACTATAACCGAGATACACCGATTTTCGATGTATTTTATGTTTGTTCAATTTCGCTCCGGGATAAACGGCTAGTAATAATATGTTTTATATAGTTTTTGTATAGTGCAGAGACAAAAACTTCCGATTTATAGCAAAATGTATGGAGAAAAAAAGTGCCGTTTCGTAAACAACGCTAAATATACACTCCGAGCAAAACTCGGATGTTATTTTCAATTTTAAAACTTTCGAGATGGCCGACCATAAAACAATATCGTAAAACCGTGGAAAACATCAAAATATGAGGGTTGTCCGCCGCGGTTCCGACGACGTGCGCCGGATTTTTTTCGTATCGCTCGGTCACCTCTATAGCCCGATCCCGCGGCATCCATCCGCATCCGGTCGAATAGTTGATATTATCGTGTATAGACGGAGACGGAAACCACCGCCGCCACCGCGGTGCCTATACAGACCTTTGGCGGCGCATATAACGCGTATACCTAATGTATATATATATATATATATATATACGCGATACCACCATCGACGAGACTTAGGACGGGCGGCCGCGCATATAATATACATATATACGGTTACTGTGTGTACACGTACTGTATATACATATATATTATAACGTGTACTGGTGTATACGCTCACGGTGCGAGCACACAAAGTTCGTTAAATATTGACAAGCGCGACGCACACCCGGGACGAGCGTTATTAATGGTCCCGCGGACGTGTGTAAGTACGGCGACTCGTCTATACTCGCAGACGTGTACACGGCTCGTGTGTGTGTGTGTGTGTGTGTACGAACGAGATCTTCTCGTGTCTGTGTGGTGGTTGTGCGCACATTACGCGCAGCGCCGAGCCGAACGACAGACGTTGATTTTGATTCATCGTTGCGGCTCGAAGTCGCGAGTTCAAACGACGGCGACGACATCCGTGCGCTGTACACGTGTATGTGTATATACGCGTATAGTTACAAATTCTAACATTACAAACGCTCGCAGCAGTCGTATAGCAAATACTGTACAATGTCGTGCGGGCGTCGGCGGATATATACGATTATTGCAATCATATTTTCACACCGTCGAGGCTCCCGTCAGAGTATCGGACTGCAGTGTAACAATAATATTATTAAACAATTAACACTTCGCGCCGTCGACTTTCGTTAAATTCTGATTAGACTCGACCCCTTAATAAATTATAGAAATAACAATAATAATTGTTGTTTGGAGCGGACGCGCGTCGCAGCCGCCGAGAAGATGAATAACGCAGTTCGGCGGCGAAGAGTTTTTAATAAAATAAATTATCAAGAGAAAAAAAAAATAAAACACTATAAACCTACCATTCTTGAATGTATAAATATATATATATACACACATCTACGGCGCAATGTCAAGCAGTTTTTTTTTTTATCATTTCGGTGGACGACATCACGGCCGCCTCTGTGTCTCTCTACCTCTCTCACTCTATCTCTCTTCCGTTCCGTCAGCCGCCGCGTAACCTACCGTTTGGTAAACGTAAAAGGAAAGAGAACAGTTCGAATTGCCACGACGTCGTTTCAAAACGGTTTTTTTTTTATTTTTTACTTGTCCCTCGCTGAAAAGAAGCTCGTTAAAAAGTTTTTTTTTTTTAAATTGAACTGGGAACTGTAGAGATTCCCGCGTCTGTCATTGTCATCTCTCCGCCCGAAACGTCAACGCCACAGAAGACACCAATTTCGCCCGATTTAATGATTCATTCATTCGCGCGTCTGCCATTTTTTCGTCACCGCCGCCGACGGTCGTCAGTCCATCGAGTCCCCTGCCTATTATAGATCTCCGTATATTCGTATTATATTGTATGTACTGCTAGAGGGACATTAAACACACTGCAAGACGGACAATATACGATTTCAGTGCTGATCATATTAGACGAAAAAGGGGTGACTAGATATCCCTCCCCCTTCCAAAAAAAAAAACCAAGTCGAGACACAAAGTTCGTTACCAGTTGAAAATAGCTAAATGAACACACTTGAAAAAAAAATGTATAATACTAACTGAACGAGGTCCGTGAAAAATGGTATGGATTTAAATTCAGTAGTTCAATGTAATAATTTTTCAGAACACTCGTTACATAAACCTTATCACCACGTGAAATGTATCTTAATCGACTCGTCTAGTCTATTATCAGGTAGATAATCTGTTTTTACTAGATTAGGATATGAATCAGAGTACTGAGTGCATCATTAAGGGGAATCGAAATGTTTATACTTGTAAAATGTAATGACATCATATTGTATGGGTGTTATGATTATACTAAATTTTCAAATGTGTCATACTATGATTGTCATTGTAATAGTATTCCAAATATTATTAATTATTCGTTATTTTAACAGTTTTTTAAATTTTGAACATTTTAAGTTTCTATAACAGTATATACCGACAAAGTATATTATAATAATATATTGTTCAACGTTATAACCATCATATACGCTTGTTGTTCGTACTAAATGTTTATTCTAACCATATGTAACGCAATCTATTATACCGAGTTTATAAAATACTTTGTTTTCGGTTTATTATTTATACTATTTTCATTTATTTCGAAAGGTTTTTGGGGTTCTATATTATAGTCTCCTTCTTCACATAGTTATGATGAATTTAGTTAGTATGAGCGATGCGTACATCTTATGTCTTCACAGCAGTGATTCTCAACCTATAGTTTGCTAAAAACGCATATAGTTATGGTAATAAGTGACTAAAAAGAGAAAAAAAATTGTAATAGTTATTAATATTAAACATTATATTATATTATTATTTATTTTATTTCAAGTGGTGCGTGAAAATTACAAAACTCGTATATGGTATTGAAATAAGTTTAATACTATATACAAGAGTATACCTTGTATATTTATGGTGGGTGATGAGAATTTAACTGCGACACGATGTCAACGTGTCATGATTACGCGCCAGAGACTACGTGAAGAGCGGATCGTTACCGCATCATAAACCAATCGAGGAGAAAAAATCCGACTTTTCCAGACGGTTCGTAAGGTGCGAAGGGTAGTGTTTAATTGCATGAAGTCGGTAGATCGGCGGAGAGAAAAAAAATCGAGACACAAAAATCTAGAGGGGGAGAAAAAAAATCGTCTCGGAAATAAAACAAAAGTCTCGTTCTCCGTTTGTTTGTTTTTTTTAAATAATATAATCTTCCTACCGAAAGCACGGCATAATACGAATCGTTATATAAAAACAGTCGGAGTTAAACGCTCCGCGAAGCGAATAGTGTTAGATTTTAAATCCTTTCTCGTCCCTCCCACGTTACAACAGTAAAGGCTCCCACATTACTGTTACAATATAATAATTATCGTCCTATAAATATTATTAATGTATTCCACACCGTTAGCAAGCTCGGTTTGTAAATTATACGCGAGCGCTACACCTGCGTCGTAATATTATGTGGTATTGAATATACGCATTCATAAATTCGACTTTAACTATAATAACTCGACGTTTGAAATGCCAAATTATGTAATCCACTTCGCATATTTAACAGAGATTTTAAGTGATAATGATAAAGAAATACACATTAAATACACATTTTTTTCCCCGAATATCATAAATAAGTGCCCTCGAAGCATTTTTATGTTGACAATTTGAACAAAACAAATTAAACTTAATATTCATTAAGTTACTTTTAATATTAAAATTTTGAAAATTTTTATTTTTGCGGGTTAAATTACTCGTGACCTTTATTGTATACGTGTATTATTACATTGGTTATATAAATAAGACAAATTGTGTATTATAGATTGACCGTCAGGCACTCAGGCGTATATATAAACACGTTATTATTGCGCAGTGTGTATAACCAGCCGATTTATTTTAATTTTAACAATTTAATATATACGCGCTAAATTAAAATTTATCATACCTATAGGTACCGGTACAGATGATTGAATTATTTATGGATTAAGGGCAAAAACGAAAACGATTTATACGTGCTATTAAATGTTTCCATATACTGCTTGATCAACACGCGAAAAGTAACCATATATATAGGGTCTACACTTTTACTGCAGTTCAAATGTTTTTATTACACTACAGGCTACCGGTGGTTTTTTTTTTCCAAATAATTTGTTTTTAACAGTATTTTGCGTTTTTGTATGCGTTTATAACATTTTTATCACGAGTTTCGTGCCAAAAATTTCTTACGCGTCGTACGATATGTATATAATAATATATTGTTTGTGAATTCATTATTCCATTGTGACGATCGTTGCGAAATATTTGTACATATTCTTAGCAATATTTTTTTTAGTTTTATTTGTTGATTTATTTTTAAAAATTAAAATTTTAAACCAATCTCGAATATTTGTATTTTAACTACTTAAGAGCTTCGGCGCCTCCATCAATATTTAACGTGGTCAGAGATGACCCGTTAAGTATAAAAATGAAGAAATTAATTTCTTTTGAATCTGTATTAACCGGAGCTCGGGAGCAGAAGGTATTTAGGATATTTAATAATACAATAAATAAATGAAGATCGGTCCAATAATAGTTAATACATAAAAGTTTATTATAGTACTTACAATGTTTACTATGGTCGTTTTGGAGTTCGGGTGAGCGTGATGGTAATCGCGAAGAACTGTCGTTCTCTCACATGTGGGTATTTGGCCGTAGTCTTACAATAAATGTGGAACAAAGCCGGGGGGACGTAATGTATAGTCAGCATGTATATAAAGTGTAGAATATATATGTTTCTATAGTATATATCTATATTGTACAATGTACATATTATGTTTTTAACTATAAATAATGATGAACGATCGTTACATTACCCCCTTCCTTTTTTATTTATATTTTAATATTTGATAAAAAAAAATTACAATATGAATCGTTTTTTTTATGAACATATTTTTAAGGCTAGTTTTTTGTTTATTGATTGAAATTTTACTAGAATTTGAATATTTACACCATATATTGTGATGACTGATATTGACACGATATGTTTGTACACGACTTACCCTTCAGCATATATATATATCTATATGTATATTTAATTAACTTCTTTTTTTTTACTCAAAAATGCGATTATACGCATATTACGCATATTATCAAGTGAGTGTCTTGTACCTGTTTTTGAATTATCAGTATCTGATGTTCATAAATGAATAACTTAATCTACGTAATATTTTGCAGATGTCAACATTGTGTTTTGTTTTTTATGTTTATATTATTGTAAAATTTCAATCACTTAATTTCTAACCTTATTTTTTTATAATTTATAAACACTTTTTCTCATTATTATTAATTATTCGTATGTATCTCTCGCCCCTTTTTTAAATATTTATATTACATCTTATAATTAATCTAAAATAAATCTACATTAAATCTACCTCGTCCTCATATCCAATGTTTATATGTTTCGTCACTTGTGGGAATCCGTTCCATCGTTTGAATAGACTGTCCGTTTGTACATATATGTCAACAGCCCCTCAACCAGTCGTGTTGAAACAAAGTGGCCTGTTGTCGTTGTGTGTTGAAAACCGTCGTGTTCACCTAAACTTATAAATTTTCTCGTTCTTTTTTTATTTTTTATTATCATTATTATTTTTTTGAAGAAAGTGGGGAAAAAAATTTAATTTATTTTGATGCTAAAAATTATAAACGTACATAATATATATGATTATTTAATAAAGTTACACTATTAACCTTTCCTAATGTATGTCCTTAAGTATCTTTTTATATTTTCTGATTGTTGATATATTCATTGACCTAGTTTCCTCATTCCATGGAATTTTTAAAAACATTTCATTTCAATACTCCGTTTGTTTACACTATTAATTTTACCGGTATTACTGATTTATATACAAAACAAAAAATCAATTATGACATGATGTTATGTAATAATAATAATAAAAAAAATATTGTATATTATAATAAGGTAAACTTTTTTTTTTTAATAATATTATTGCTTTCACATATTTTTTTTTTATTATATCTATTATATACATTTTCCTTACTTATTTCTAATTCTTGTTAAGCGTCCTTTATATTTTTTTAACTGATTAACATTCTTGTATTCGTTTATTAATTGCCCTTTCCTAATTATTTCTACTACATAAGTTACGTCTGATATTTGTTTTATTATTCTAAAAGTAATGGAAATTACTTTTGATAAGTAATTTTTATAATTTAACGCGTTACAGTTTCGAATTATTTATATACTTATTAATTGCAGTATTGTGAATTAAGAAAAAAAAACTTTTAAAATTATGTCTATAATGCGGGTATTATTGTATTAGGTATACCAATTTAATATTTATATATTTACTTTTAACTCACCGACATGGTTTTGAAATATATAATAATATTATACCGTAAATCACGAGAAAAGTTGATAAAATTTATTATTTAATTTGATTCCTCTAATCGTGATTAAAATGTGTTTTAAATTCGTTCATATACGGTTGAATGAAAATTATATCTAACTTTCCGCTGTCGGTTATGGTAGGTCTCTATAACAAATAACAATAATGTATTACTCCGGTTAGAATCTGGAAATGGCCGAAGATTTTATTATTTTTTTCGGTAGGTATTTTGTAATAGTAGCAGCCATGTCGCCATGATGTTAGTATTTAAACAGCGCAAGGACTTTGCGTACCTGTATAATAAATAATAAATAATAATAATAATTGTTGGTAGATCAGGCAGATCAGCATCATCGAAATGCCATTAGTTATAATTCATAAATAACATATTTAATTTGAGTGTATAATTACTCCAAATCACGCGTTTTTTTCTTATCTCTAATACGTGAACAAATTATAATAAAAAGACATAGTTCAATTCGTACATTTACAAAAAGGTCACGTAAACGTAATTTTCGTAAAAAGTTCGATACGTGTGATATGTTATTTTGTAATATATAATACTGAGCCAGTCTGTCATATCATATTATAGGTATTGATTTTCCATTTCTAGAACACTATTACGATATGGCCTGAGGACGTTTTAACAGAAAACTACATATTATGAGGTATATATATATATATATATATATGTGGTATTTACCGCGTCATATAGCGTGTGTACAGACCTACTAGTGCTATTGAACTTTAAGATTACTTTCTAGAACACTCGTAAAGCGAACACGCTACCTACGTGTACCTATATAATATATTAATATCGGTAGGTAATAAATAAATAATGTGCAAACATGTTTAGGCTATGTATATAATATATATAGAACACTTGTATATGGACGTCTACGAGTACCCAACTATTTAATTGGTTCTCGAGTAGTATACATAGGCATATATACGAATTGGTTCCAATGGGCTATTATTTTAATGTTATAACTAGATATTATGTTAACATTTTTTATTTAAACTATAGTTGAAAATTGATTGTATATTCAACCAACTACAGATTCTTTAGCATTTAACACAGACTTAGGAGTTTTTAGAATACTCAATTTAATACGTTTGTGTTTTCAATCAATATAATAAAGCATTCTCACTCCCATTTTTCCTTTAATAATGTATTAATACAAATTTAGATTTTTGAAATATTTTAACAAATTTACATCAGATTATATTTTTAAATTCTTTATATTTTGCAGTGGACTACTATGTGTTTCTGATATAAGTATCTGATTTTTAATCATCCTTCTTTTTAGTGTAAATTATTTAATAAATAATTGTTTTGAAAATATTGATGTTCATTTAAAATTTGAACAAATAGTTTCTCAGTTGTTTAAATGTTTATATTAAGGATTATAGTTATTAATGATAACTTTAAATACTTGGAATAATGTATCTACTTAATATTGGATCTAATTTGTATTATACTCAAACCATTTTTACAAATTATACAATTTAATAGCTTAATATTAATTATTAAAATATTACAATTGGTGATATATATAGAGAACCTATATTATACTTATAATAGAACACAATATTTGATAACTTAAAAACTGCTCGTATAAATTTTGAATTTAGTACATCAACATTTTTAATAAAAACATGCATACAATGATTTACAGAAGAAATAAAAGAGTATTGAGCATGCTTTGTAAATCATTCAGTATAATTATGTAGTCTCAATAATAAGTGTTTTAATAATATGTTATTAAATAAGTCATCATTTAAATAATAACAAAAAAAAATATAAGTGCTATATTTGAAATACTCACATTTTAACAAACCTCAAAATTTGGCAACCATTCTATTTTAAATTATTTAATTTATTTTGTTCATCAATTAAATATTTTTTCCGATGTTTTTCTTAACTGCTGATAAGTATGCTTCTTTTTTTTTTATAAATACTTCATATTGAAATTATTTTAAAATTAATATTACATATCTTTATGTATAGAATTCAATTCAAAAAGTTGTATGATAATCTGTAATTTTTATTAGGAACCGATAATTATTGGAATTATTCGTATACTTTATTTTTACCCTTGCACCAATTCTATATTTCCGTGTATATGGGTACTGGGTACACGTGTCTCTTGACCGTTGATTTCAAGTCCGTTCGTGCGTTCGATAAATCCAGCTGATACTGCAATATTCATTATATTATGCTATAATTTAATAATACATTTTGAACCTTTGTCAGATTATTCTCGCACGTATATGGGTACTGCAGGTGGTGCTCATACGATTATTGTACCTACCTCGAAACGAATTACATCCCTTCGAGAATACAGCCCACGGCTGCCGTTGTTTTCTATTTTAATCATTGGGAAACATAATATAATACAGTGTATATTATAATATTGTATACCCGTACAGGCCGTCGAGAATGAAGTAGGTGGCTATAGGGCGTATAGATGGTATAATATAAATTATAATATTGTGATACTAAATCGTATTTATTCCATATTACCGTAGGTTTATCATACAGAAAATTTACAATATATTTAGATACACAAAGAATTTTAAATTTTAGAGTACTTTATACGTGTGAATAGTATTTTTATTTACTATAATTTTTTTGAATTAATTACAACCTCTCAGACATTTATTGAAAATTTAAATTTTTGATCGTGTTGTCATCTAATATTAACAAACAACTAAGAATTTATATCATTCCTGCAGACCAATATTCTAAATATGGCGTATATTCGACTTTGTCGGTATTACATTCGTACGAAAGTGAACTCAAAACTGTTGTATTAATAATAATATGTAATGAAATCTATTCATCAATAGGAAAAAAAATACTGCGTGTTTTTTCGACGCCTCCATACTTTATATACGCTCGTGCGTCGTCTACCAAATGAACAGATTGCGTTTGAAAGACGCGCTGCAGGGATTATTGAAATTAATTTTTTACCGCCTATTCTTGTATAAGGCATTCAATTATTAAAATTACACTGAAAGTTTTGAGGATATTAATTTCGAGATTGGTTAGAGCCGGTCATTAAAGGCGAACAATTTTGGCACTATAGCCGCCGCGCTGCCGTTATACGGGAAACCCAAGGCTAAAGGGTCCCGGGGTTGGCGTCGGTAGCGGCAGCGGCGGCGGAGGCGGCCAACTTCCGTAAAGCCGATAACCTAATAAGCAGCTTTTAAGTTTTACGCAACAAAATGGCGTGTGTTTATTCTCCGGGCACGAGAGGCGGTGGCGGCGGCATCGCGGGTTATGACGGGACCGGGGTGTTGGTTGAGGGGGAGGGGGAGGATGGTGCGAGATCGTTTGCAACAAGAAACTAATTCCGCTAATGGAGCACCTCGCCGTTTGGCTCCTCTTGATTACATTATTTGTGGCATCTGACCTACAGCCTAACATAACTCAGCGGCCACCCGGTCAAAAGTCGTCGTCGTATATATATATATATATATACATATATGTTATAAAGAACACGTACGTCATATTCATTACATAATAATATTAACATATTATATCACCGTGTGTACCTACTTATATAATCAGCCGACGGAACCGTATCATTACGCCTTTGGCACATTTATCTTTTTACTCGCTTTTCTTTCTACATGTATTGGACCGCGTTCCGTTCGTATAACGATCTATAGATAATAATATATATATATATATATATTATGGCGCGCGTGGTACGGGGGGTTTTTTTTTATTTTTGGGTCGCATTCGTCCTGCAGCCGCGATCGGTCGACCAGCACTCAGGAAATTGGCTGCGTCCGAGGGGCGAATTCCGGCGTACCGTATATTATATACACACGCAGTTCGATTGGACCAAGACAAAGTGTCCGGGGTAGTCGTCCCGGGCGGTGAGTTATTGGAGTCCATTACGCCAACAGACCACTTGATCTAATCTATTTTCCACGGCCACCGTGCCGGAACGCCGGGCGCAGCTTCGGTAGTAGTAGTAATAGTATAGTACAGTAGAAGTGGCGGTAGTAGTAGTGGTGGTGGTAGTGGTGGCAGTAGTGATAGTGGTGGTGGTGGTGGTGGTGGTGGTAGTAGTAACAAAACAAACGATCTCCGGCCTAGTTTAATATCCCCAAAGACAAACTGTTTTACTACCACCCTTCTTCTCTCGCATACATGCGCTGTCTCTCACCCCGAACCATTTTTTTTATGTCCGACGGCGCTTTGCCAATTGGTTTCCCCTTTGATTCTCATCACCATTCGACAGTATATAGTTGATATCAGGTGTTTTTTCTCATTTTTTACGAGGGTCGACTACTTTATGTGAATCGCCAATCGTTGCCATTTCCGTATAATATACCTTCCTTCCTCCCCCACAAATGCAGTTTAGTTGTAATAATATATATATATTATATTTAGTTCAATTTCCGTCTTTTGTTGTGATGTTATTGTTGTAATAATAACGAGACCGACGTGTTGCCCAAAGTAATTTAAATGTAACGTGTTTGTTATCGTCATAAATTATGAATTTCTCACTACTTCAGCATATACTCTTCATTAATCTGAGTCAAATGCAATTAACAACACACATACATGCAAATTATTTTATTAATGATATTTAACAGAACGGTAATACGATTTAAAGACGCCCGTCGACAAATCTGGGAAGGAGTTTTATTATTGCAGACAAGTAACATTCAATCATCGTTCCGGGTAAGAGTAATTTCGAATAATAGAAAAGCAGAAATTAATCACTAAACGATATAATATGTGACTATACGTCGCTAAAATCTTGATTTGGCGTTCACATATTTACATTATTTACTGCCAAAACTATTTTTATTCTTTTAACGCGAACACGTTTTTATAATTAAAGAAGACTAATAAAATATAATGCCATATTCGCGATAATATAATATGTTCAGAGTTAGAGACTATAGTTTTAAAATGGTGAGCGCGTAAAATAAATAAAAACTCGTGATAAATTTATATTATCCAATAAACATCAGGATATTACATCTGTAGATGCTCAATACATAAAAGAATTATAATAATTGAGAGGTATCAATAATAATAAAAATAAAACTTAATCAATGTTTTTAAAACAATATAAAAAAGTCGTCAACTAGTTAACTATAGTAATAGAGATGCGTGTCAAGTTTGAATTCAATACTACATAATCGTAGGTTGATGAAAACGATTTTGAATGAAGACGGTTTAAATATATGTTAGCCAAAGTTACCAAACAATTATTTTAATAATAATATTTTGATTTTAATTAATTTTCGATATTTTTCAATTTTTACAATTATTCTAAAAAGTACTGAGGTATTTTTACTTTTTACCCACAAAATAACAAACTAGAATCAATTTTCAGTCAGAAACTTACTTCAAAGTTAATTGCGGTGTATTTTCTCTACTAGAAAAATTAATTTTACACACAAAATAATAATAATAAATTTTAAAATTTAAAAAAACACACGCATCCATACACATTATAATTATTTTAAAATCAATACATAATTAATTATTGTTTCGCATAGAATATATTTAAACAGTAAATTTTAATATCATAAAAATTCAAAAAAATAAAAAAAAAACCTTTGAATAAAATAAATTATTCTGTCTTATGTATGTAATGCATAAAGACACAAACGGTATTGCAGATACCCTTAGTACAAAGAATCGAAGGCCACGGCGGATTGATGCAATTTCAAGTCATGCGAAATTTTCTACGCTTTGGGTATAATACAAAAACCTAAGTATTATACGTTAATATTTGAATATTGAATCACGATTCAAATATTTCGACAGCATTATATTATTAAAGTTATGATGTTGGACGGACGGACGAACCAAAAAAAGTAAAATTAATATTTCACGGCCGGTTTGAATACAATGTATTATAATATTATTACGTTGCGCACAATGCGGCCCAGATCAGTATTTTACGGATATTCAATTGTGTATTTTTCTTTTCGCGATGCACAACAATACGCGCGTCCCGAGATCGACCGACCGTCACAATATCGAAAAGATCGTTTAGGCAACAAAAAAAAAAAAAAAAACGAATACAAAGCAAATATCTCAAACCCTGAACGCGCGCGCGAGTATTTATTATTATTATTCCGTCGTCCGTCCGGTGCAGCAGATATTATATATTATTTATACTTTCCGAGCGTTGCAGAATACTGCGCCCGTTGCACACGACGCGCATATAGTACCTACCTGTACACTACACCGTGCAGATCAGTCGTATCACCACTGCATTACGATATTATTATTATTATTATGTTGTAACCGAAACGGACCGCAATCCTCGTATACCGTGTTATTATGTACGAGTACACATAATATTATACGGACAGCGATTCTGACTACGACACAGGTCAACGCCACGTCGGACGAGGGCCGGCTTACACACACACTCATCCCCATATTATAATATATCGTTGGCCCATGTACCGCGTCTGGGTGTGCGTATGCGAACGTAATGCGCTGTTCGTAATCCCGGTGTACACGGTTGCACTCCCTTTCATCGGCTGCGCCGTATATAGGTACAGCGCATATATATACACATAACGCATTAGAATAACGTACGAGCACGGGGCGCGACCGAATTAGCTTAAAATCGTATTAACAACGAATCGTGGCGAGTAGTATGATATTTTTTTTTCTTATCGATATTCATAATTGTTTTTTTTTTTAAATATAATATAATAAATGACTTTTTTTTATTAATTTTTAGTGTGAGACTATTTATACAGCTCGAAAAATAAATTATTACACAGCACACAATGTATAATATTGACGTTATCGACAATATGTCGAAACTTCAAACGATAAAAACGCATCGTACACGTATCGCAGCGATTGTAGTATAGCGCATCAATCACGTCGTTCCGTCAGCAAGTCGTTTCCGTTCGCGCCTTGTATATACGCGTCAGTCTTGTGGTGTTCTGATTTACCCGCTGGCTGGGCGAATAATCAAATTTCCCGAGTTCTCGGCATGTCGCGTAACACTATACTACGACGAGCACACTATACACGAGTTGTACCATCACGTGCAATATAATATTCACGGTCGTACAAGACTCGCACTCGAATCGACGTCACTGATCGCTGCAGCAGAGCTCATAAACGCGCGAGCGCCCGCCCGACATTATATAATATATAATATGTGTGTGTGTGTGTGTGTGCATGTGCGTGTGTGCGTGTAATATAGTGTCATGTTCTCGAGAGCTTCCCTTTGGGTAGTTTTAATATAAAAGCGTATTATTGTCGCCGACGCCGCACGACCCCGCCCTTTGTACCGTCGCGGTAATCAGATAACATTGGTCTGTACGGCGGCGGCCCGGGGTATGGTATCCTACGAGCTTAAAGCGTTCACATCGCACAAACGACCGGGCGGCACTTTGGAATTCAAATTAGATATAGACGAGATGCGGCGGTAGCCCGCGGGTCGCAACGATCGCGACGGCCGGAAGTGCTCTCGGGGGCGGGAGGAGGAAAGAGTACAGTGGCGAGCGGCGACGTGACGGACAGACGGACAGTGGCGGTGGATTTAACGAATTTTCTCTCGTCCACTCATAATACATATATATATATATATATATATAAGCACAGTAACTGCAGCAGTATAGTTATATATATATATATATATTATAGTGGTGGGCTCGCTGGATTACAAAGTTTTATTCGCAGCTCTTCCGGAAAGCTGGCTAGCGGCCGGACCGTCCCTATATAATTGAGGTTGAAAAGACGTGTAAAGGGATCGTGCGGAGGTGGCGATCGAGGGCCGAGGCTGTTTTGTATTCCACGTCGTTAACATGCGATTGCGCTACCTTGTCTCCCCGGGGGGTGTGCGTGTGGACATGTGTGTGTGTGTCCGGGGACGGTGTTGGTGAACACGGAGAAGTGTAGGGGTGAACGAAACGTGCGAAAGACTCGCGGGATGACCGTTCAGTGGGTGCTAAAACCGTGTCCGGTGCACAATCGATAGCCACGTAGGCCGCCGCCGGTTTTGCCCACCACTGTTTACCATCTGCCGCCGTTCCCGCTGCTGCTGCCTCCGTCGTCGTCGTCGTACCGACGTGTAGTTGTATATATACTCCTCCTCCGAAGACTTGGACACGGTCGTCTGCGTATATATACGCTCGTACCGCTGCCGCCGTATAAAGTCCGGTCGATAACCGCCCAGCTGCGTTATCTTCACACACAAACACACACGAGCCCATTTGAATATTATACAATATAATGTCATGTACCGTCGTCTGATTCACGCACTGCTTTGCCACATTAATATGTTACACGTCATTAGACTTCTGTCTGTCTGACTGTCTGGCTATCTCTCTCTTTCTCCACTGCAGATTAGGTGTGCATCGCGTAGTGTATGAGATGTACTCGGGACATACCGCGTGCATTCGTCGAGCCTACCAGGCCACTGACGTAAAAACGAATGCGAGTGACTGACACGGACCCCGAGCGGCGAACGTCATCAATCCGCGCGACGTATATAATATATTTAACATTTTATATGCCCTATATATACAGTATGCGTCTTATATGTTTATATGTGTGTGTGTGTGTGTGTGTGTGCGTGTGTTGTATATACACGTACCTAAGCCTGCCGTCTTAATCGGGGAATCGAGTGAGGGACGTTAATTAATAATTATTCCGCGCGCGCGTTTATGTGCTGGCGCGCGGCGATGGATGGATTATGTTCCCATGGGGAGTCGAACGATGTTTAAGCCGCTCTCCATGCGCGCGCGTATATATATATATATATATAACCGTGTATGCCCTGCTCTGGATGATGAGGACTATCGGCGAGGATATTTGTTTATTCCTCTGCTCCTGTGTGCGCACATAATCATTATCCTGCTATCCTTCCTGCATTATATAGGTACACGTCACCTTCTCCTCCTCGTCGTCCTTCTACTCACACTCGTCCTACTCTTTTACTCGCCGAATCCACAACCTCACCCGCCGCCCGTCTACGGGAAGGTGCCACCCGTGATAACGACATTACCGTGGGGCGCCCGCGTATAATCGGCACGTGTGGAATTTCGCGCGAGCTCCCGCATACCTGCCCAACGCGCCCGCAAGTTAATTAAATTCGTACAGATACGTCAAAATAACAAATCGTGGGCTAACAACGGGAATTCCATTAATTGTTATGAACATATTCCAGGCGGCGGCGAGCCGATGTAGTGCGGCATTTTTCGCATAATTTCTGCGTTACGCGTACCTAACACGCTGTGTCGGAGTCTGTAAATGTTTTTAAAAAAAAATATAGATAAAATTTAGTAATATTTAATTGTCAGTTGACAGTATATGGCCATTTACACTGATTTTGAATTATGCTAAAGCGAATGACCAAAATCTGGGGAGGGGAAGGTAAAGTAAACCAAATTATTTTTCCTGTAAATAACTTCTTTTTTTTTAATTTAAGATTTCTTACTGTTTACTCTATTAAAATTTGTCAAGAACCTTTAATGCATTTAATGCATAGAATTAAATAAACTAGGTGAAAACTTTTTTACTATAAAGATAAAACAAAACTAAATAGATTCTACGTTCTACCTTCATTTAGTTAGTTGTAATTTATAGTGTGTCATTAAAATACGATAATTACATAGTTTAATATTAGGTACCTGTAAACTTTTAAAATAATATAATTAAACCACTGTTATTGACAATTTATCAAAAAAAAGTAGTTGATTTATTTATCTGAATAGACTCTTGCAAGGTGATTGAATTTAGTATTTACCCCAAATATATTAATTAAACAAATATAATGAAAATAATTTTATAATCTAATTATAAATATTTTGAATTTTGTATAGGTTATAATCTGTTATTTGAATAAAATAACGAACTCAAATACAATATAATGTGCAATACAATAATATGTAGAAATACATATATATTTTAAAGTAAATACTATTTAAAAATGTATTTTGATATTATTAGGAAAAACATTGGACCCATAAAAATACCAGAGTTTGGGTTGAAGCGCTTTCGACTCAACTTACATCTATATAGTTTGATTATATATCTAGTTGATACTCTCATAGTCTGCATATAACCAACCCAAGTATAATGTTTTTTTCGCTGTGCTCATTGAGTCAAAAATAAATTGTATAATTATGGTAAGTTTAGTCTGGTGTGTTTACTTACTAAAATTATATTTTTAAAACCAATTTCTATGCAAATACTGAGTAAAAAAGTAAATTAAACCGTTGCACTACGAGTAATTATATTTATATAGTATTACAAGAATAATTAGATACTATATATTTTCATTTTACTATCTTAAATTTGTAATCATATATTTCAAACGTTGGTTTTCAGAAATTATATTTTAATAATTCATAATATTTGTTATTTCGCTTTATTAAAACAAAATGTACGTTTCTATATTGTATAGCGAGTAAATTTTCTTTCATAATTGTCCGAAAACGATTATTAAATTTGTCTACTTGTTTTATTATCTTCGATGAAAAATAACTTACTTTGAACAATAGTTAAATGTAGGTACCTACGTAATATATATAATATTATAACTTATAATGTAGTTACGAAACAAATGTCGTCCGAAAGTTTCTCTGTCGAGTTCAACAGTGATCTTCACACTTTATTCTATTTTATAGCTTACCATTCATTACTTTACATTAACGCTACCAACTTTTAGCGTATACCGGTAAAATGTAATTTTACAAACGATCGAATACTGTTCCTTAGTAGAGTGTTACCATAAATTGTAACAAACCATACTAACTTAGTTTGACTGATCGCTTAATATAATGAGTAAAATATGTGGATACGTGCCTGCAATGTAATAATTTACACACGCCGTCGTAATTAATTGTTATTGTTACCTAGATGAGCCTTACAATAATAATTGTGTTATTGTCAGTGTACGCGCGGAGAACGTCAAAACAACGGCTTATGCCACTTTTAAAAGACAATATTTATATATAAAACTGTTTTATATAATTTTAAATATATTTTTATTTGATGAGTTGTGCTTATATTATTATTTATTATTATTATTATTTATAACTGTGAAATGCATGATGCATGAATATCATTGATTTAATATTAAAAATCGTTTAACATAATATCTATATCACAGCGATATTATAAATGTTTTAAAGATATCCAACAGAAGTATTTTAACGAATAAAATCTAAATATTATGATAGTATATTAAATAATTATTGGTAATTTTTCTAACGAAAAAAAATTCTGATAGAATATTAATGTGTAACGATAACTATGTATAATTATAATAACTATATCATTCGATCCAATCTGTAATGAATTAAAAAATGATTTTAGAAAATACTCACATTTATTTTATTCTCGGATAATATATTTCAATAATACTGATTGATTATAGCAGACGTGTTTTATTTTGGTTAACTGATGCTGATAAAATAATATTAATAATAATAACAATAACAATATTATAATGTTATTATTACGTTTTACATCGGAGTATCGATAGCTGCAAGAAAATCTAATATACAATGCTATATCAAATACAATATTATTTTAGTGGCTTATAAATTGTTTTTAAACAAGATAAACATTAAATTGCTAGCAATGAAATAAAACATCCGTCGTGAAACTTTTATGTTACGAGTAGAATATATAACACAACAATTATAACGTATTAAAGTATAATAACATGTAAATGTTCTATGCCATCACGACTGTATAATATAACACGTGGCCAGCATATAATTATTTCGCAGCATGAATAGTGTGATTAAAACCGCAAAACAGCGTAACTTATTATTAAAACATAATGATCGTTGTGATATCGTTATAAACCTATGTCAAAATTTATAATTTCAGAATAATATTTCAATACGATATAAACGTCAAACATCATATTGTTCTAACATAAGCGAGAGGCCGTTCAAGAAGATCTGGTGGTTCCGAGGTATGCAGACCGAGACAGATATAATGAGTAAGATTATGACTCTATAGTATAACATTTGTATGAATACTTTTGGTTCCGAGTTCGAATTTAATCAATTTGTAGTATTTTATGATGTGATTTATGAATTTAAATTGTTCACAATGGCCCTTTTATATTACGACTATTAATATTATATAGACATAATGTAACGACAAAAACGTTAACTGACGACGAAAACGTGTACCAAACATTGGTTCTTTAATTATTAAAATATTACTACATTAATATTATGGACATAAAGTTTTAGAGTTATTACGTTTGTTGAGTTTTTAAAAACGTCAGAAATTATGTAAAACGACGTATATAATATACAACAAATCGATTCACTTTGAAGTTTTCAAAAAATTGTTTGGTTAATTTGGATTTAGAGTTGCCATGATAAAACGATATATTAATGATTTTTGTTTAAAAATCTCAGTTGTTTTATGTAGTGTCGATAGTAATATGGTGTCTTCGTACTCGACGTCTGGCTAGATTTTCCAGGTCTGCGGACAGAGAACACACACACACACACACCACACACACACACACACACACACACACACACACACACACACACACACACACACACACACACACACACACACACAAACATGTTCATATATATGTATAAAACGGTGAATAAATTAGCTCGAACGTTGTCCGAAGAAACATATTACGCAAAGTTTTCAGCCCCTGCAGCACCACCCCCCTCTGGTAATTCAGGGCTCGACCCCACAGAGAGTCGGCAGCGTTGGCGGTGGTGGCTGTGGCGGCGGGGGCCGTTTATTGATTTCGGGACTTGGCGTCGTGTGTACCACGTACGCGTGTTGTAGGACCGTTGTAGTCCAAAGTACCGATGCGAGAACGACGACGTAACCCTTTTTCTGCAGTCTGAAGTTAGCCAGCTATCCGTTTCCTCCACCCCTTACATGTACACGCGGTCTAACCTTTTCCACAACCCTTGCGGCAGCAGCTGGGCCGCCTTTGTTTGGCCGACCGTGTGTATATAGTATACAAGTACCCGAAATACCGTCCGACGCCACTGTACCGGACGAAACATTCGTCGAGTGCTGCAATGTACATATTATTATCATTATTATTATTATTATTATTATCGTCGTCGTCGTCCATCACTATTGTACATCACTATTGTACTATTAGAGAATCGGTAAAAGTTTATGTTTTTAATTTATTTACTTTTCCGAGATTCGTGAACGGTTTTCGACTTTTTTTTATTATTATTATTATTATTCTATACTTACGTATTATACATAAAAGGCCGCCGACTAACAATGTCGAACCGAATTCTTCGGGCACTGATTAATTCCGAATCCACCCTCCGCCGTCCAAGCAGCCACCCTCCGCCGAAGCTTTCGTCGTCGTCGTCGTCATTTGACTGGGTCGTCCGCGGTGGGGGCGATATTATTGAATTTTTCATTAAGCGCCCTCATCAGGGCTGTGTTATTGTGACCGAAGATAATCAAGGCATGAATTTTTTTTTCTTTTTCTTTTTCTTTTTTTTTGTTATCGTCCTGGCCCAGAATAATTCCATACACAATTAAACGGAGTTCTTTCGGCCGGAGGGGTTCCGGAGCGGAAAATCGATGTGCCTCGATCGGGCGGCTGTGGTATGGGGTGAGTAGTGGCGGGTGAAAGAGATCGCCGCCACCGCCGCTGCCGTATGCTCTCGTCTGTGTATTATAGCAGCGTGTACAGAGTTGTGTATTATATAATATGATAATATATAGTGTAGCGTATATAGTCGTTTCTATAGCTGTATATTATATAGCTATGTTCGGCGCTCGCGTAGGGAAATATTCCGAACTTGTTGCCAACAGCTGCCACGAGACTGTCGTCGCACAAAAGGGATATAATATAATATAATAACGCGCCCGACCGTGCGTACGGAAACGCATTCGGGCGAAGGCGGAATATCCATAAATTCGCCGAGCGAAAACAAAAAAATGTGCGACGTTTTGTCGCCGTCGTCTTGCGGACACCGCGAACTTATCTAAAGCTAGTGATATACCTAACATAAATATTCCAACAATATGATATTATATATTATACAGTATACACCAAGAAGCGACCGAGTGTTCCCGAAGGAAGTGACAGAGTTCCTGGCAGAAGAATTTCAAAGATTTTGCATTTGTCTGTTGTCGCAATGCTTTATTTCAGAAACATTATCGTAAATCTGCTTATTGTTTAATGCTTAGTCGCGATTACCTTATCATTTCGTAATTAATATAATAGTACATACATAGTCAATTTTCAACCGATCTTCCGACGTACGTTACCTCGCCCCTCCCCATCAATATCACGAGACGCTACAAAAATAAATAAAAATTTCTAAATAATAATGTATAGTAAATAATGATAAAATGTAATTGTAATAATAATATTCTCTGCACATCATATTCCTGCATAATACGTCAAAATATCATCTAATACAAATTTAAATGTGTGAAAGTCTTAAATTTACTGATGGGAGGAGTCAAAAATGATAAATAACATAGAAGTCGTCAATTGCCTAATTTATCCAACCCCCCCCCCCCCGCGCCGTCACCACACCTTTCCGACATCACTGATCGTCATCTCAAATCATTGTTGTTGACGGCCGAAATAGTTTTGTCTCGTAAATGACAATCATTACTATCGGTAGACCGCGTACGATATAACAATATATTATATCCAGCACGAACGTACAATGAACTGTACGGCACACGACATCTGATATTTCCGCGTATGTGTTCACAACGCAACAATCCTTTGAACGCGTAATTGCAGTGTTTACTGACCGAATAAATACATTGCGTTCGGCACACGCACACGGGGCGACGGAATTAACTACAAACGCAAACGATATGCCTATTTTATAATATAATATGTTATATACACTCTGCTTCACACGCGATCGCTAATAATATATTATTATAGTGCACAAGCACCGTAGGTATAATATGGTACTATATATATATATGTTTATTGTATTTTTCGATTTCATTCTCACAGTTATTCGTCTTACACTGCAGTTCTACACATATGCGCGAGATAATATAATAATTTAGGCTCATAGAATTCACACATTTATTTTTGCTCAATCGTAAAAAAAATGACAGTTTTTATTTCATACAAAACGATAAAGCCAAGACTATAATTTTCATTGGTTTTAATATTGTTTTTATTTTTGGAGATATATTTTTAGATTTGTTTTTCGCTTTTGTGTGACATCATTTTTTTTAGACAATTTATTTGCACACTTTTTTTCAAATAACGTTTTCAACATGACAAACAGTTTATACTTAGAATCTGATTATTTGAAAGCCTCCACTGCAAGTCGATTGAGTATTCGAGTGTACATTCGTATTATATACCGACTGATGACATTATATTGCCTATGTCTTAAATTTTAACGTCGTTTTTATATTAGATACTATATTTTTTTTATTTATTGCGATTGGAAAACGTTTTTTAGAGCATAATACTTTAGAGTTATAAGTACATTAGAGTTATTATAAATGAAGATGTGCTTTTAGGTATATACATGTTCTCCGTCTTAAACTTTAGTATTGGAAAAACAGAATAATCAAATTTGTCACGACACAAATAATCATTCCTTAGTCGCCGACGACGATCACGTATAAATTAACAACCATGCAATTACTATAAGTAAGCGGTTTTCAATGTATCAACCGTGTTTGTATTGAATTGAATTGACATTTGAGACCATTTTTTTTTCTTACCTCAATTTTGTTTAAATTAAGTTTTATTCCATAAAAAGTTAAACAGCGATTTAATATAAAATTATTATTTTTTTAATCGAACACGAAATCCATTAATAGTTTTATCCAGTGGAAAATGTATGGTTTACCTACTTTTAAGATTATTCCACACTAGGTTAGAATGTTAACGGTATTCTTTCTTGTATAAACGATCTTTAAATATGTTATCTTTTATAAATTATATTATGTTGTATTTCTATAAGTATGCAGTGAAAATTATTTTAATTAATTTTAAAAATTTATCAAAACATTTAATGAATATGAATAAACATAATGAACTTGATGACATTTTATACAAATTACTTTTGTTTTTTACTAACTATTTCTAATTTTAGATTGCAAATGCGGGAAGAGTCGTAATACACATTTTTACAATGATGTGTTTTATATTTTTATATTGTTTTTCGGTCAAACTTTCGGGATAGTGAAAAACTAAAAAAGTTTCTTTTTATACCCTTGTTCATTGAAAATTTAACACGTCATATTGAACTTCAAACTTTAAAAAGGTCATTTCCAATTTCTCAATAGTCATCGAAGAACTCATGACAACAGAAATAGAAAAAAAAACTGTAAATAAACGTAAGCAAACGCCTGTTCTTTAACAACGACTTGGGTAAACAGAACTTCACTCAGAATCGTTTTTGGAATAAAATAATTTACATTTTGCTGGGGGGCCAAACAACTATTTTATCTCACCGCTTAAGTCTAAAATCATGTAATTTCCGCTTGATAATTCAGTGCGTATAATATATGCGCGTTTATTTGAAACAAATATCAATTTGCTTACATAAAATATCATAGGAAACATGTATGTATATTATGATCATTCAGTTACAATTAAATATCTCTGATGTTTAAAAGTAGATTTTCAACCTAATAATAATTACAGCTAAAAAAAAAACATGAGTTTTTAAAACTATTTATTTTCTAAGCTAACGAAAATTTGTCATTTACAATACTTTAAAGCTATACAAAAATAGCATATCGTTGTAAAACAATTACTTGTATCTAAAAAAATCTAAACATTAAGTGTTTAAAATTATACGTGACAGTAGATTTATTTATGAACCTTCATACTCAGCACTTGTTTTATACGTGTTCTAAATTTTGCAGCAAGCATGTTGAAATATTTTAAGAGATAATAGTCTTATTCTAAAATGTATACATTTAATATTAATTCATCTATATGAATACCTTGTAGTATAACTTTAAAACTTTAAAATGTCATTAATGTTAAAGTATTTTATAAGATTGATCTATTTAAGTATTTATTAACTATTAAGTATCTACCAATACCTAAGTTAATATTTTATGCGAATTTCTATGAATATATTACTTTTGAATTGAGAATTAAATTTAAATAATTTTATGTTCAATAGAAAATGTAGATAATTATTTTAAGACCCGAGATATTACATTATATTTGCGATAACTTTTAGTTAGAATAATAATAATGAAACTATATATTATTAAACATTGTAATATCAACATGGAGGATATAAATTAAATAAAAATCAGTTTCACAATTATAGTCTTAGACAATGACCTTTAGATTACTAATACTGCTTGCTTATAAAATAGTTAACTATACACTTAAATATTGATATAATATCTATACTGATAGTTCTAAAGTAAATTAGTTAGATAATTTAAAGTTAAATAAAAATTTAACATCCAGGAAATACCTTACATATTTTCAAGCTGTAATAAAACAATATTAATATAATATAATAATAATATTATAGTATAGTTTCGTACATAATAAAATTACATGCTAAGTAATATTTACATATTATATTAGGTTATAATGGTTTAGTTTTGAATTAGACTGATGTTATTTATGCATAAACAAAACCATATTTCATGATATCTTTAGAAAAGAATAACATATAAAAAACACGTGAAAATATTTTTCCAACATTGGTTTGTGAGTTACTCATGAAGTCAAACAAAACAGTTGTGAACGTATTAAAAAAATCTATATAAGCTATTATCAACCATAAATAATTTCTATGCTAATTGAAAAATATTATACTCTTCTCCTATGCCTTAAAACAATCCCAAAAAGTACAAATGAACGTCATCAGTAGTATAATATTAATGTGTTCATAAAAAGAAAAAAAAATTCATATAAAATCATGTTATATTAAACGTAGCCAGGGCCCAGAACAATGAGAATTAATCATTGTTAAAACCTACTGCCGCCGGCATAATAATTGAAATACGAACAATTTCCGGTGGATCTCAAGCATTTTCGCTGTATCTCATTTGTCGTACGGCGATTCAATAATTAGATTTGGGGACCCCCATTGTTAACCAGTGTCGTTTAAATTAAAAACCATTCTTATCAATAAATCGGTTTAGGGATTCAAAATTGTTTTCTCACCGAAAAAAAACTACAAGATTATCCGTACACCGTCGTCGTCGTCGTCGTCGCTGTTTTTTTGCCCCTGTTTATTCGACCTCCGAATGCTAATGACCTCTCACTTCCTCCACTACCGCCGCCGTTCCGTCACCACTGCCACCGCCCGGACGAAGATCCGACAGAGAAATCTTGGCCAGAGAGATGGGGAAAAAAACCTTCTCATCATTATTTAACCCCCTGTTCGGGAGTCGAATTACCTTTGTTGCTTGCCTTTTTATTTTTTTCACCCGTCTCCCGCTCACCGCTTTTTTGCCCTCATCGCCGATGACTACTTTTTTCCCTGCCGCTTTGTTACCGGAACCCGGAGTTATCTTGTTCTTTCCACGGTGGCGGCCCTTTTAATCTGCAAATTCACTTCTGATAACCAAAGTGTTTCTTTTTAAACTACCTTCGCCCGCGTTCCTCTTGGAATAGCAATGAGAACGGTTCGTAAGCATTGCTATATATATACTTATATTTATATATATTATATATGTATATCGTTTAGTTTTAAACGTTTTAATATAATATATAATATAATATCATTATCGCGCCGCGAAATCTCGGCATCGGAATTAAAATATATAATACAATATAGAAAAAGGGCATAAGCTTAGATTAAGCAAGGAGGGGCGGACAGAGTATAAATTAAAATGTTCATAGTCTCATACGATGATTAATACAGTTTAAACTTAAAAAGTATAAAAGATCTAAATAAGTACCTATGTAAAAAATAATATCTTACATAACATAAGCTACGTATATCTAGCCTATGTTATAATAATACATTAAACGGATAACTATTAATAGTTATGCGTAAGGGTGAATTGGAATCATGTCGAGAAATCGGAGATTATTTATGTGGGCTGGTTTATTGCACCTGCTTAAATATTTATTTTCAAACTAAAAGAAACACAGTTGTGATAATTTTCGATTTGAAAAGTTATTAAAACTCAATATCGAAATTCGTTTAATGCAATTAAAAGTTTTTATGCTTACGGTTCTTATAGTGTCTAACAAAAAATATTCAATAATATAGATTCTGATAAAGTTATAGAACAAGCATAATTAAATTACTTCACAGAGAGACGAAGTTTTAAATAATTAATATATAAAGCAATTTGTTAGAGAGACATTATTTGAAAAATAAAAGTCGGTAACATAACGGAAAATTGTATATATATATATTATATATTTGAAATAAAATCAGAAAAAGTCCTAAGAATAATATTATATTACATAATATTGTTTTCAGTTTTATAGATATATTCACTATTTAAAACATACGAGTTAAAAAATAATAGCAGTGAACATGGGCATTGCGACTGCAAGTGCACTTTGCTATACTACATGGACGGTCGCAGACCGCGGATCATCGTCGTCGACGAGAGTCCGCCCTGGACCACACGTACCTATATATTATACGGATATATACACGTATCTCGTATAAGGTCGGTGGTAAATAGATTTATCGCTTTCAACGGGTGCCGGCCATAAATCGGGGAAGCATCGCCCGCCGGTACCAGCAGCGTACACGGGACGACGAGGCGTTGAACTCTGCAGGGAAAGTCTCCCGACGCGTATAAATAACGGTGCCGGTACGGGTTGATGCCGTTCATTAATTTAAGGCCTATGGATATGGCGGCAGCAGTAGCAGCAGCAGCGCACAATATAGTTGAAGACCGCAGAATCTCTCATCCGCCATCACCGGCGGTGCCCCATATATCCAATCTGGTTCCCAGGACACCACTTTGTAATGCCACCCGGCCGTCGTCGTACAGTCGTCGGGTGGCTATCTAGTCAGCCACCCCCTCCTTAGTCAGCCATCCCTTCACCAGTCACCCCTGAGCCGCGCTCGACCAATTATTATAACGGCGATTCACGTGGTTCATTACGCGCTCTCGACTCGCACCACCACACACTGCACTATGACCGGACGCGTAGGTATACATAACAATAATATATTACGTATATATAGTTTCGTGCAGGAACATTTTTCCGTTCTTAGCTGCTCTTCCGACGTCTCTCGAAGTCGTCAACTACGCGCCTATTATGCCCTATTCGTATTTGTCGACTTGTCGATGTATGACAATAAGTAATGAATGAAATAATAATATTATATAAGTGTGTGCAATACGTGAGTGTCTAACTTAGAAATTTTTCGACATATTATTATCAAGCCGTACAATTTTTCAAATCCCTCGAAACAATCTCGTAAAACATGGTATCGTTTGACAACACTGTGAAAACTGTAGGAGGTGTACGAAGTTGCATACAAATTTTGTTTCTGAAATTGCGTTAAGTAATATACCTACAAAAAAGTTGTGATCTGTTTTTTCTATATAACTATACTAATTTAATTCCGATTATCAGCTTTTTAGATAATATGAGTATTGCGATTATCATCTATGGGGCCATACTAATGAAAGAACGCTTTGTAAATTGTAAGTGTTATAGTCAGTAATAGTAATAGTTATTAGTTATGTTAAGTGTATTATATCGTTTTCGACTGTGCTATGTTAACTACGCCTGCTGCTCTTTTATTATAATTATTTAAATATGATTTTAATAAATTATAATTGACATTACGAGCAGTGATAAGATAAAACATAAATTTGTATAAATTATTATGAATTTCGTTTTTAAAAATGATAGGTATACAGCGTTATATAAATAAAGTATATGACGTGTTGACTATTTAAGTCTTGTTTAATTACTAAACAGACAAAAAATGAAACAATGAAAAACAATATTTTTAATCGACTTTTAGCAATATATAATATTCAATATTTTTATTGAAAGTCCTAAGTTAATATGAACAAATGGATCTGAGAAACAATTTGTTTGCTGTGGTACCTGATATTATTGTACTATGTGTAATCAGTGTTGGGTATAAATATTTTCCACCGCTAGGTGGCATGTATTTTAAACCTAACCTTTTTTTAAAAAAAAATTTTAGTATCACAATATTTACAATAACAAAATATTTAACACTGGAGTGCACCTATACATTTATCACCCTTTATGCAACCACCCAAAATCTTTGTTGTAATTTGTTATTTCCATCACTCCGACCGTTTTGTTTGGCGTTTACTTAAAAAGCACGTAATCAACGTGTCAATATCGCGTAAAATATAGCTATATATTGTGTCATAATGCTCCACGATTGTTTTCGATTCTCAATCTTTAATTAAATTGTTCGCAACAAACTTGAAAACCACAACTTCTCGCGAACAGTATATATTGTCGGTTTTCTTACCACACAATTACCTATACCTATACGCACATTAATCTACAGGTTATAATAGCGACCCTAACAGCTGAAAAAAAGAAACGTATACTTATAATACTTATATATAAGTTATATAATAACGTAAATTCGTTATGCCGCTTTTGGGTTTACCGATATTCTGCACACAACACACATCGCCGGTTTAGTCGGTATATAATATTATGGCCGTCGTAGGACGCTATATACACCACCCGCCCTTTGGCTACGGAATGTCTTCGGGGGTGTTTAATAACCGATGTACACCGCGCGTTAACGTACATTGCAAACGCAGTTTCAGCGCCGTACACTCCCCGCGCGCGGATCCCGTCTAGTTTTATAGCTCACAAAAGTTTATTGGAGCTTAGCGTTTGCTATATATACAAAGCGCACCGCCGTATCGCTATTTACACGTCTGTTTGTCTTCATTAACGAGTCTTAAGTTTGCCCTGGCTCGGCGGCACCGTTGATCAGAGAACAGGCCCTTTGCAGCATTTTAAACCGATTTTTCCCTTTTCTGGACTCCTCGTACTCCGTAGCCCCGTCGCCCTCGCTTGCAGCCTTCAAAAGCGACGTTTTACGACTTTACGTCGTACACGTCACATAAATACGCGTGTAAGCCGTACGGTTTTCAATTTGATTAAAATATGTAGTTTGATCGGCTATAATGTAATATCGTTATACTTAAAATTATTCGGTTCGCTGTACCACCGTGCCTTTGGATTGTAAATATGCAATATTCTGCTGGTTAAACGACGTTCTTTTGAAATATATTATGTACGTTTTGTTGTTGTTTTAGATTTTCCCTGCAAGACTTTGTTTGTTATTGCATTGCAGTTACATAATATTATAATTAATTCCTGTTTCGAGTTTTATCATATATTTTTGTCTTATGATGACTAGTTATGTAAGATTGTTCAGTTATCGTTGCCAATAAATCCGTGAAAAAGACAAGTAATGAATTCTTATAATATCTTCAAAGTTAACACTAAAGAATTGTACAATATACCTATGCTGCAATTAGTCAAGCGTTTAGAATGGCACGTGTTTGTCGAATTTCCTATTTTTTTGTAAAAAAATTTAACAAATTACATACATACCTAAGCACCTATATTAGGCGTTAGGTATATATTAAACATAGGTAACTATATAATAAAGTCGGTACAAAAGATTCAATTTTATTTTGGTGTCTTTAATGATACCTATGAATTTTATTAATCATTAATATTTCTGTTGTTTTACTCTAATATTAACCAATACAATAATAATTTTAAATAACATTTTGTAGAAAATAAATAATTTAGATAATAAATAAATACAGTATCTAAGCGATGATTGTAATTTTTAGAATTATATAGAAGTGGATCATATTTATTATTAAATATCATATCATATAAATCTCTAATTAGTATCATAGTTATAGTAGTTATAGTAATGATAAAAAGATATTTCGACTAATTGTATCCTGGTATTTAGCAATGACATAAACTAAAATTAAGTTAATTCTGTTTTTAACGTGATTTAATAAGGTGTATTATATATTTATAAAGTTTATAACACTCAACTTTTGATAAAATGAAGAAGACAAGCTGCGGAAACTTTGATAAAAATACTTTAGAAGTGTGGATAGTTAGGGTAGTACTTGGGGATTTAAAAGTTTTCAAAATTATTTAAGATGTTTAACCCTTTCTTGTAGTTACTTGTAATTTGAAATTAGTTAAAGAAATATGCGTAAATGAAGAGTTTGGCTTCATAAAAATTAAATTTGTGTTTATATACGAATTTATAATTTGTGATTTATAATATATTTGAATGATTCATTTTAAATTCTAATGTATATTATATAATATTAAACATGAATTATTATTAGAAGTTTGATTTTAAATAATATAAATAGAAACACGGGTACAGAAAGCATTAAGACAAAAATTTAAAATTGAATGTATACTCTAACCCAACCCAAGTCTAAATAGTATTATATGATTGAATTTATTAAATAAAAACTACAATTTTTTAATAATTATTATATAATATCATGTTATATTAATTTCAATGTTACACCGATCTCGAAGCCATACATGGTGATTGAACTGAATAATAAATTATTAGTATTTCAATTAATAGTATTAATTTTTTTATATTATTTTTTTGATTTTTTGAATTTCAAACAATAATTATACTTATAATTACTCTGTAAATTAAACCACGTCCTTCGCGTTTTACACTATGCATTGTTGTAAAAAAAAACGCGACTAATAAGGAACTTTGTATTACATTTTAAAGTCTTAAATGCTTTCAACTAAAAATTGGGAGTGTTTTTAAATAAACAAATTTTTGCAATTATTTTAGCTATTTATTTTATTTTATCAATGTCGTTTTATTACATTATTGTTATCGTAATGAAATATTCGTTATAACACATAATGAACAACGACAATACAGTTTATTGCCTTTGTGCATGAAACAAAATAACAATAATAATATAGTTAATAACTTATTACCAATAAATAATAACAATGAAATTTTAATTATTATTAATATTAATATTTAATGTATGAAAACAATAGTTATTTAAGAACAGTAATAATTAAAATTATGTTTATATAATTTTGATTACTTTTCAATATTGTTCAATCGACGTCAATTTATTATTTTCGCTTTGTTTTTGACGACCATTTTCCAAAATTTAGTTCGTCTTTGGTCTACTAGACAATACTAAAATAAAAATTTCGTAATTATTTGGTCGTGCACGTAATGCAATTAACTTAAAGCTTGCAAAATGATATTTTTCCACACAATGAAAAATCAATTAATTCCATATTAATATATTATGTAACTACGTAATAAAAAGTGATAACTACATTCTACATTTATTTCGATTTCATAACGTATTGAGGATATCAGCGCTCTATTTGTTTACTTTATCTGTTCCATACCTAAAACTCATTCACGCAAAATAATGTTTGTATGATTTTTAATTACAAACTTGAAATAAAATAACTTCTCACAGACATTATAGAAAATAATATCCGTATCGATTCGCCAAATCATTTTCATTTTCATGTATTATTTGACTTTAGAATTATTAAAATATTTTTTTAAGACTTAGATAGATTTATAACTTTTTAAGACAAAACGATATGTTGAACCTCAAAAATAGTATATTTTAACTTTTTCTCGGTTGGTGTTAGCTCTAAGCTTACTCGTAAAATAGTTTTGCATTAATAACTTTAGTTTAATGTGTTATTTGTGAGTTGGGGAAATATAAAACAAACAGTGTGCTGACATCGACTTAAAAATAAACCATATAATATTATTGCTTACATAAACATTGAATATTATTTCGGCATTTATTATATTTAATTTTGGGCTGTAAATAATTCGTTTTAAAAAGCATCAATAACAATATTATATTTATAATATTCATCAGATGTTTTTTTTTTTCATTGAAAACTATCAAAATACCTATGTTATTTTTTCTTTTACCATGGTGGATTTTACTGACTCCCGCTTGCTTCCAAAATAATATTTTTAACGAACGGGGTTCGCAAGCTGTTACGCGTTGAAAGTTTGCGGGACCCGAAGTCTGCGATTGGGACGTGAATTTAAACGGCTGCAGAGGTTGAATAATGTTATTTTTCGTCTTCCCGCCTCCGTTCGCTTCGACTTAAACGGAATACAACACTATTATATAATATATATATATAATATAATATTGTTGTCGCGTGAACGCTTAACGTAATAGTTCGAGGGTCGTGCGTGAAAAAAAACGTCATTTGTTTTTTTACCGTTTACGTTATAAATTATATTACGTTTAACCACGCGTATACCGACAGTCGGGCTCAGTATAATAATATTTAAAATATATATATATACATCTACAGGAAGAAAACCATTTAGAAGAAACACTACGCGTCTTTAACACGGAAGACTTCAGGGTATTTTTATGGCAGCAGTTCGCTCGCAAAGTAATCGCTTGTATAGCTAGTCGTATTATGTTCACGGGACAGTTCGCCACGTAAAAGTACGTGAAATTGATTTCAGTTTTTATTCGATTGTAGTACAGGTACGCGAAATAAGCATCATTTCAAAAAATTACGTATTCGGGAAATTCATGTTGAGTGATGAAGCGGGGATGAGAAGTATATACTTTTTGCGATCGTATGCGTTTTTATAGGGCAACAATGTTCTTCACTTTAGAATTACCTAATAATAATAATAAAAAAAGATACGAAAGGACTTATCCGGAAAACGTACAAGTACACAGAAAAGATTTATTGTCGTGATTAACTATTATTTAAACGTATGTGAGAAAGAAACCAACTTTCAAGCGATTATTATGAAAATTGAAATTGTCATTCCATAAAAGCGTGGTTTCGTGAATTCATTGTCGCATAAAACAAATTAAATATAATACTTCTGCCTTACCATTAATTTTACCCACAGTGTGGTAATTTATAATTATTTTTATAAAACAATAAATTATGACAAACGTTTATAATGAAACAATATTTTTTGAAGTATATACAAGTGTCAATAGTATTAAAAGTATTTAAAGTATTTAGGAACGACTATAATATTACTGATATTAATAATGGATTCTCACTCATATATTATATTACGCATAGGCATAGTAAAGAAAAAATACTTCACATTAGATAAATATTTAAATTTTTTAATCAAAATTGTTTTTTGTAGAAGTAACCAGGACTAGGTTATATGTGTACGGTATACAATGTATATTATACATGATATCCATAATATGACCTAAAGCAGCCTACATGGACATGAAGTAAAGCCCGCCACTTTATGAGTAAAAAAAATCTATAAATTCCAAAATAATGTACCGAAGAAGATTATAAGTGGTCCAGTGATTGCGATAGCGAATCAAAGGACTAAGACTGTAGTGGATTGGTCACTGTGAAAAATTGAAATTGCGAGCGTATACTCGTATACAAGAACAAAAATCGAACTAAAATGTACGCATAAAATACGTCTTATAGCCTATAGGGGAAGACCAAAAATGAGATGACGGAAAGATAAGAAAATAAAAAATCAGAAACTCCGTGAAAGTGACAAATTAAGAGGACATAGAATCCCAGGAACGTGATGATGATTGAAGAACGGCGACGGCGATGGCTTAAATTCGTAAAAATATAATTATTATACAGCCGAATAATTATATTAACAAGAAGTATATAATCATATTACATACTTATCATATATCATAATATACTCCGTTGTTCATCACGCTTGTCTATACGATTCTTTGAAATCCGGCCACCAGCCGCAGTTAATAATATTAATTCCGTTTTTATACGGCGAAGGCGATATTTCACCGCAGCGGTGGCGTGCAATACGCGCCGGAGACTATTTCGGGGCCGCGATTTAGGAATTCGCGCGTACCGCATTTGTCAAACGCCGCGCTCGTACGTGTGCATAATACGCTCTCAACCCTCTGTCCGGAATTCCGGTCCGCAGTCGTATTACACACGCGGTGTGTACGTATATTGTATAGTTATGTGTACACGCACACTCGTACAGGTCATTTGTTTCGGAAAACCGTTTTCGTACCACTCCGAAGACGATAATAACGTACGTACACGCTGCAGCGACGCAATATTTTCCGACAAGTCGGGGGCGGTTCACACGTGTTTGTCGATCTTGTTCCATAAATCATCTGAATTTCGCACTTGCCTGATTTCTTTGAAATAATGTATGAACCAGCAAGGAAATCGGCAATGATATTTTTAAACATAACACAACGCGAGAGTATCGCTGACAGGCAGTAGGTTGTCTATAAGTGTTTGCAGTTGGACATGAGTATAATATTCGGAACAGAAATAACAGATATCCACATATCCTAAGACATTGTCTCATAAAATTCGTTTCATCCACCAAATCATTTTTAATTAAATTTTAATATTTTGAGTAAATTATTGTTTGTATATTTTATGATTATAGATAACAATTTAAAGAAACATTTACCATAAACTATCACAGAAAGTAAAAAATTAAAATTTTTTTTTTTTTTTCACTAGTAATATTATTCAATAAAATATAATATTATAAATCATAATATATAGGTAGATTTTTTTTATTTAGGACTTGAACTATTTACGTTAACGCCACAACGCGTGGGTAAATTTCAATAATACGATGATTTTTGTTTAGTCATTTTTATATAACATATTATGGTAAAAACAATCTTTAAGGGAATTTTTTTAAACTTTATAATATTTTTAGTGCATTAACCTGTATTCTTTAAAGGCATTTATTCTATTTTTAGAATATTGATTTCTATAACCATAAATCATAATAATGAATCAAATATTATACATCATATTTGATAAAATTATACATTTTTTGTAAAATAATGCACCTTTATTGTACTGTAGTGTAAAATAGTTTTAAATAAAGTATAATATGTGTCACACCATTATTTCATAAAAATATATATATTTTTTGTCTGATAAAATATAATATAGGTAATATAATTTTCGTCTGCATCGATATATTTCGGTATAACATAATTTACTACAAAAGGAACACTCAATGCATCACTAAACCTGTTCTGATTCTAAAAGTGGCATATCGCATATGTCTTAACTTAATATAACTCTTCTCGTAAAATAACTTTTCTTACAAGTAACCAACTTATTGTGTCAATTCTATATGCCTATTTTGAACGATTCATATGAATTTATCCATAAGCCGATGACTCTCGAAGTGTTATTTTTTGTGCTAATAATATATAAAATTAAATTATTTAAATATAGTAGCGTGACGTGTGTGGATGAGTTTGTATTTCAAAGATTTTGTCTACTAAAGTTTGTGAGAATTTGCATATTTGTATTTTCAAGTGCAAATTATGGCATATTTCAAAGATTTTAGTCCACCCTTAATGTGTTGTTGGTCTAGAAAGTTCAAATCAGTATCAAAAAATTATAAGAATTCGTTTGTCAGTTTCTCGGATAGGATGGACCCCAGACTTTCAACATTGTGAATTCTGGGTATGAGCATGTTTGATTACCGCAGAGAATGTTTAGAGATCGGTTTGGTCTTTCCGAATAACCGTTTAATTTACAAATTTTAAAAATTGACACAAAAATTTCAACAAACTATTGGCTAACTTTGGGCATAATTCGCGGAATCTATGGACGAAGTCGATGGGATTTTAACTTTTGGCCAGGGTCGTGGTTGCATCGATAATAATAATAATTATTATTATTATTATTATTATTATTATTATTAGGACCGAAAAGACTACATACAACGATTATATTATATTATTATAGTATACGAACATACACTGATCGCGTATATCGCAGACTATTTGAAATATTATACATATAGTCATATAGACGCGTATATAAAACGTGCCCATATACTCGTATATCACGATATGATACATGGTGGCATCGAAAATTATTATTATTTTAAAGACCAATGGCGTGTGTAGGTGCAGTACAAAGATAATAATATGAGCGCTTTTCGCCCGTGTATATGTATATTATGTTACAGGTATACATGACTATATTTCACGTACATAGACGCGTGTAAAACGTACCTATACCGTATTATATAGGTAATTTACAGTGCCATCGAGAATTATTATAATATTATTATATAGGTACATATAATATAATACAACATGTACATACGTTCCCGGATAGCCGACGCTCGCACCCCTTAATTCGTACAAATGACGCAGGCCGCGGGACCCAGAGATGGCAAATTAGATTCCTCGTGTATATGATGCCTATATATATATATACGTATTCATATACTCGTGAGTCGTGAATTGTACGTCCCGGGCCGGTCTATATACGCTGCGTCACCACCGTCTAATTCAATAACATAATAATAACATTATTATTGCTATTATTTGCACTTCCTGTGCCACACGCCCACACAAACGCGGGGTCTTCGCACCGTCAGAGTTCCGGCCTACCGCGGTAACACGAATGCGAAATAATATGATTCCTCAACGGACCGCGTCTTCTCGATGCAGCAGCTAAACATCGTAATAATATAATACTATCACAATAGATATTATACGTTTTATATTCAGTGGTCTAAGTGGGATATGGAGGGTTGATTCATAATTTTCTAATTTTTGTTTTCAATCCTATCCCACTTATTTATATATATATATATATATAAATACAAACTTTTAAAAAGTTGTACTTAAAAGTACTTGCATATTTTAGTAGTTCTTATTAAAATGGTCTTATAATTTTTGTCTTGAATCTTGGTAAATAATACGTTTCATAATTTTTTTAAGGTATGATATAATAAAATATAAGTAAATATTTATTTGTATTATTATAATGGATATAGATATATGTATAAAGACAGATAATACAAATAATAATATAAACTACCTCTAAAAATTATTTTAAATTAATTAAATCAGTTTTATTTTGTTTCTGTTCATTTTAAGAACAATTTTTTTTCCGATAAATTTTAGGAATTGTTTTAACAGCAGACATTATCGTTTCTATTTAAGAACTAATAATTATACGGAATTATTTTTAAATTAAATACGTATATACACAATTCAAACATTTTATAATGTCTTTATTTTTTAACTCTTGCATGCACGTTGCTAAAACCTGCATTAGCTGATTTAACTACATATCCAATAATTTGATTTTAAACGACGACGTACAATAGGTTTTAGTATAAATGCATAATATATTTTTTTTAATTTTAAATTTAGAAATATCGCATATTAGGTAGGTAAACGGATAATTTTTTCATTCTATTAATGTATATTTTAATTTTATATGAGAAGAGTAGAGTGGCAAAGGACGTATTCCGCAGACGTTATGGTTACTATTACTTTCACTTCAAACTTTTAAATGCTTATTAGTTATTAATAAAAAAATATTCTGCGTTCGTTCACGAAATGAAAAAAAAAGGTGCCAATCAAAAGTTGATAATGATTTTATTAACAGACATACAGTTTGAAAAAAATAAGGGCAACTATACTTCATCTTAAATCGCAAAAAACTTTTTATATTTTTCTAATAAGTATTCTCTACTATAAAATGACCAGTATTATTCACATAAAAGTATAAAAATATATAGTTACTACAATAATATTATTACGTACATTTATTAGGTCACGTGAAACGAATTTATACATTTTTTTTATTCACTTTCTTTATTTTTGATCGCTTTTATTCCCATAACTTCTCCCAATCTGCAGAACGACGCTCGACAATGCAATCAAAATCCATTCAAAAAAGGGTTGTTGATGACGAATGTATAAACCAAGATTGCGACATTTGTATGACCCCTTCTCTTTACCACCGACCAACTTATCATTTCTGCGTGTACAAACTTTTTTCTATAACCATCGGTATCAGTATCGCACGCTTAAAATTTAGTTTTAACATGTTTTTCCTTCAGACCAATAATATCTCAACAGTGTTTATAAAATATGTGAAATTTATTATTAATTATTATATAAAGCAAAAATTAATTATATTATACAAATTGTAATATAGTAAATTTTTTCGATACTACTGATACTACAGACAAATATATCATAATATATATTACCTATACATTAATATTATTCTTTTAAAAATATTTATAAGTAATACAATTTATTGTATCAGTTATGATTGATATTAATTTGGATACCTATCAATATGAGAATATTATTTTATTTAACTGTTTTATAAAGATATGAATTTTAAAATGTTTTTTTTTCAATAATAATATTATTATTATTAATATTAATAATATTATTATAATATTATGTAGGTATATTGAATAAAGTAATAATACGATTTTGTTACAAGGCTAACGTAACTATAGTAGAAAAATCCAATAAATGCAAAAACGGGTAATATTTATTTTTATAGACATTCTGCAATACCTATTGGTTTCAGTTTAATACAATTTTTATAAAGAAATATATTTATATATATATATATATATACAAAGTGTTAAAACACTAACAAAGTATAATAAGAAATTTACAATATTAATATTGAACGTTTTTAGAAAAAAATTTGTTTGAAGAATTTTTATTTACTGACATTTTCCCTTACAAAATGTTTTATTAAAAATAATTAGGTATACATAAATGATTTCTTCATAAATTTAAAAAAATAAAATATTAACAGTTGTTTGTCAGTACTAGACATATAATATGTATTATATTATATAATGTACCTATAGATGAATCATATAATTAAACTTTAAATTTTTGAATGATAACGTTATAATTAATACATTAAATATATGAAAAAGATTTCTTGTCTTGAATATTATTTAAAATTAAAATAATCTAAATACATAAATAACGGTTTATATTATATTGAATTTATTAAGTCCAAACGTGTATAATATGCTGAAATAATATTATTGAAACGTAAGATTGTGTTATTTCGGACAGAAGTGTATAAGAATTGTGATTTTGACAATTTTTCACTTGTGTAGTTGCATAAATACGATTTGGAAACGAATAGATTACATTATAAAAATAACATAGCACTGCAAGAATTAAACATAATATTATTTGTCAACAATGAAATGCTCGCGTATTGTGAACGCGTTAGGTATTATGTATAATAGTGTTCCTATTATACATACATAGGTAATATGATGCGTGATTTCGGGGTCGATAAAAGCGTGTGATGAAAACATTACGCCATGTGGTATGTTACCATAATGTTTGGTTTGTATTATATATTTATTTTTTTACGTACACTTCGAAAACGAAGCCCTTTATGAAGACAGGTCACGTTCGAAATTTTCCATTGAAACGGTGATGATTGTAAACGAGAGAATTACCTAAGAAGCTAGGTAGGTAGGTATATACTATACCTATATATAGGTACACACTCGTATACGTACATTTTGTAATAACCGCTGTGTACATAATAATAATAATAATAATAATAATGTGATAGCCGGTAGTCGTATTATATCATAATACAGTGAATGCGGGAGCAGTCCGAACGGAGTAGAATGCGACGAATAAATTATGATGGTGGTCGCGAGTAGAAAATTGTATGTATGCTATATATTATACGATACGATGAAGGGATTAAAATGTATAACCCACGCGAGTCGTGACCACTTTTTTTTTCGTTTTAATTATTCGTGAATACGATTATCACGTCATCTACTTGACGTTCGCGTCTCTCCCAGATAATGTTTAATACAACCAAATCCGAGCAAACGGTTCGAATGTGACGGGATAAAAAAAAATTTAGGTAAATATAATATCAATATGAAAACGCGCCGCGGAGAGCCGGTGCGAATATAATACGACACGAACATGCGAGACATGAGTTTAAATACCTCGTCATGAATTTATTAAAGTACCTTCATAAAAACGATACGTGGTGTCGGGTTTTCATTTTTCTTCGAGTTTGACTACGTCTGACTTTACATTTGACTTTTCCGCGGCCTTTGCAGGTACCTATGCGTTCGTATATAAATATATTATATAATGTTTAGTTATACCTATACGTATATAATACATATATAATATAGTTATAGGTGTTCGGACGACGGCGCACGTACCTATTAATATAAGCACGCAGAGCATATAATATTACGAAACGGAACGCTCGTCAGCCTTTGCGCCGAGACCTATATATTATGACGTATGTCGTCTATATATAGTATGATATATAGAATTTACAGTGGTGCGTTTTGTCAACCTTTCGTTGTTTTTGTCCTACCTCGTTTTAACGCACCCGGAAGCGTTTTAACGGCAAGTGGCTGGCGCGGCGAGCTAAAGGATTCCGCGACTTCGAGTTTGCCAGCCGAAATTAGGGCTTCCGCGGATTAATGCGCGCCGGGTATATATTATATACGTCGCAGCGGCGGGGACACAAAAGTACGCGCTAAGTACACGACGACGAAATGTTTAAAGACACTCTTAAGCCCGACGAATGGCGTATAAATATTCATACATATACATATATATATATACATACCTATGTATACACAGTGTGAGAGTGAGACGCGGTGAAGAAAGCCTGGTGGAAGGATTAGAACCCATCAGCATTTTCACTCTCTCTCACTCTCACGCGCCCGCACACACACACACACACACACACACACACACACACATATATACGCATAGCTGTACTATACTCTCCTCCGTGTACGTATATACAGTATACACATAATATGTGTATATATATGCGCAATACTTCGTTGCTATATCGTTCGTTCCTTTTCTCCGTCGTCGTCGTCGTCGTCCCTCCGCATCTGTTGTCGTAGTCGGCTTGTGTTTTAATCGCTCAAAACCCTGCAATGGCTGATAAATTGCGTGCCACCTAAACCCTTTCTTCCCCCTACTCGCCCCTTTTCCCATCGTTCCACTAACCCATTGCCACGCACCACCCCGTTCGGGTTTTCCTCGGAAATATCACCTATATACGTATATATAAGTTGGGACCAAATAATAATTATCGTCTGGTTCGACCGTGACAAAAGGGTTTCGTTAAAGAAACAACGGGAAAGATTGTTAATACTTTTTACGGTCCCTCACGAATGCAAATCTAAAAAACGAAATAAAATCTAAAAAAAAAAAAGCTACACCGATAATTTATACAGGACTTTCGCACTTGGTTTAAAAAAAAAAATAAATAAAGAACAAATCCGAACATTAATCAAGACGGTTGAGTTAGCAAACGAATAAAATACACGTTTTTGACATAAGCCGCCGGTGTACGAATGTTTAATGTAATGTACTCATTTAAGTTTATTATATTAAACCGATAAAATAGTTACACGCAGATCGATATTTAAATGACCATTGCTTTATTATTATGGGTATATGGGTACATATATATATGTTATTACTTATTTACATATTATAATATTATTATTTTAATAATTTATTTTAGTCAAGGTAATATCATAAAAGTATTAACTTATTTTATATAATAGAAAAATATTGAGAAGATCTCTTGTTTGTGATATACAAAAAACTGATCAGAATTATAATTTTCTTTTAAACTAATAATGTACGTATAAAATATAAAATGCAAAAACATATTTATTAATTGTGTATAAATTTGAGATTTATAGAAAATACTATAAATACTATATTTGTTATAGACATTTACATATGTTTACACAAACACAATGTTATACTTAAAAGGTATATAACATAAAACCTAAATCACTTATAATATTATTTAATTTATTGAACTTGTTAAAGTAACGTACCTATATAAACAGTTTTTTAATAACTTTTTAATAAATTTGTTGATTAATTGATTTGCTATATGTATAGTTGCTTTAAAATAACAAACATCAGATAAGTTTTAACTTTATTTAATAAACAATGGAATTTTAAGTCATCGACTAGTTTTTCAATGTTTTAATGAGAATTATTATTGTCTTATTAAACCGAGTTTGTTAATTATTTTAAAAACTTTTAGTGTAAAAATATTTTGTATTCCATTTTAAATATTAAAAACTTATTTTCACGAATATTCAGCTATTCCGTGATGTACCAAGAAATTATGAGTAAAGTTAACTTAATAACTTGAATTTCATTTTTGTTTAAGTTATTTTTTTAATCGTATATATAATATATACAGCTTTAACAGTAAAATAAAAGGCAACTATAAATTAGTTAAAGAATGTATTAGTCCACTTGTAAAAATAATTATTTATATAATCGTAATTAAAAAGAGCTACATTTATCTTTCAGTTAATTAAACAAAAATGCTGTGGTTTTTGACCCTTTAATATCTAAAGTGAAGTCGGTTTCTTTAATAAATATGCATTTAATTATCAAACAAACAATGGTTCATTTTATTACTTATACATTGCACAAATTGATTCTGTTAATACAAAAAACAAAATAATCGGTATATATATACTTTAGTTTTACTTAGTTGTATTTAAAATAATTACTAAATTACCTTTATGAATTTATTGGTATATTGTTATTCTCCAATCAAGTATTTATAATATTATATGTACTTATTTCATTCGATTATTTTAAATATTATAACTGTAAAATATAAAATGTTAATTTATGTAAAAAAAATAATATTTACAAATAATATCTGTATAACTGACATTCAACAGGTGTCTGAGGGAGCATTTTTTTTTTATATATTATACAACTTTTGTTTATTTTAATGCTTTATTTTAAACTGTGTTAAAGAAGTGACGTAATAAAGCTGATAATATTTCTATTTATAAGTTATTACTTATTACCTATAGGTATATGTAATTTTTCATCATAATATCCAATATTGTATTCAAGTATACAAAAATGAATAAAAATATATTTACATCACGATTTTTACGTTATTTAGCCATAATTAATAATTATTATGATCTATAAAACAGCTGGTTTCCAACCTTTTTAGTTATGCGGACAACAAAGTTTGTTAAAAACTCTTTGAGGCCTACCAATGACTAATATAGAATACCTATATATACGTGGTCCATGGGTTATGAACTGTTGATCTAAAAAATCGATTAAAACGTCATTTAACTATTGGTTCTGACACGATACAGCATACAGCATACAGATTATACAGTAGTGTCTAATTCATAGTACATATTATTATACATTTTGTTCGAACGCGGATCTACTAAAGCGCATTATCGCGACTTATCAATTTCCCCCCTCCCTCTTCGAAGTTCGCCATCGTACCGAAGCCGTGAGTGCTAATTTTATATAAGCTGTGCCGCCATCGGCCAGCCTTTATATTAGATATTACACTTTTTTTCCTGGCGTTCGGGCCCGACGCATCGTTGCGTCTGTTCGCCGCCTTGTGCCGGGTTGTGCGGCCAAACCGCGTGTGCGGTCAACGCGTTTGTTCGTATTTTAAGCCGTTGTGCCGTTTTTACCAATTTATACGCGTCCCTGTTTGCGTCGCCGCCTACAATTCAATACCTTTGAGTGCGCGGTTGAACTCGTCGGATGCTACGAAGTCTATCGCCCTAATAACGTCGCGGCTAGTTAGCTCCGCGTTACTTGGCAGTAATTAATATTTATATATTACGTGCCGTTGGCATTTACGAGCCGGACACACCGTATATACATATCGTGTATTATTGTTCATCATCCCGTGGATTGCGTACCACGCGGTTGGATCCGCGATTGTTCACATAATACGTAGTTATCTACCAGGCCAATTTCTTACCCGTGGAGAAAGTGCCGAATTGAAGAACCCATTGCAGTCCCCAGAGTTCAGGTGTAACCGGCGGAGAGGTCTTCTGCGTGTTCGCTCAGCTTCAGACGCGATCAGGTCGTTTTATGTTATTTTATATTCTATTGTCTATTTTTTTTTATATACTCTGTTATATTGGCCGGAGTGTGTATATTAATATTATAATATATTATTATTACTATTTTATTAGCTATTATAATCTATTATTACAGGGCGCCCGTTAGGTCTGACATTATATACTATATAGTTATACTTTGTTGTATATTACGGTGTTGATTCGATTATTATTATTTTATAAGTATATTTGTATCAGTTTTATTAATGTAATTAATGCCATTAATTTATTTGTATGTACACATATACCGAGTAACCTTTTCCCGTTTCCAACATCTCGCGAGTCGTGTCCGATAACCGCGAATTTCCAAAAGTAGGATCGGACGCGGCGCCAACATTTGGTAGCAGAGCGTGGTTCCGACCTCAGTGGGGGGTTCGGTAGCGGTGTGTTGGTTCGTGTTTTGCCTTGGTATTTTGGTGCTAAGTACAGTGCTTGGGTGTTCCCCGGACGTTGACATTTATTGTCTATACGTGTGTATTAGTTGACCGGCCTTCCCCGTGGGTGGTTATTATTATTAGTACTATTTAGGTACTGTTAAATTAAATTAAGTTAATGTGTGATGCGCGCATAGTGCAGATAGTAGTATATGGCTGATATAGGCGTTTATTAACATTAAGTTAACCGCGCGTTGGTCGTGGTGTTTGCTATCAGCTGTACTGTAGATTAACGTTAGAGGTAATTCTACGCATCACCTGGATATCGTCGATATATTCAATAAGTTAATGCGTATACGCGATAGCCGTCAGTTTTGATATCGTCGATATATCTAAACTACACTTAATTAGTCGTGTCGGTTGCGACATTGATATCTCCGATATATCAATTGCACTAACGTCGTAGGTATACTACGTAATTTGCGCCTGTCGTTGAAGTGATATCGCCGATATATCATTATTATTATTTATTATTCGCGCCGGTCGCTGTGAAATATTTTAACATTTTGGGTATTGTCCGTTCACTCCGGTTGTTTATACCGTGTTGTGATTTAATTCGTAAGAATTCATTCGGTTGTAGTCTTCCATAGTAGCGTAGGGTGGGGTCCGCTACCATGGCCGAAGATGAAGAGCGTCTCCGTCGTTTTACAAGATTATTAAAATTGAATACTATAAAGCGCGCGACTGTGATTGCGCAAATTCGAAGCACACATGATGTGGCATTACGTGTCGTTACCGACAATAGCTTAGTCTCCCTGTACTCCTTTTACGTGGCTGACCTAGACTCTTTGTGGCACGAGTTCAAGTCTTTTGATCTGGTCGTATTAAACTGTTTGTTTGAGCTTAACAGGGCGGACGAGTATTCGTTAGACTTACATTCTACCATGCGCAAACTTGTCGACATGTCCAAAACCGTTTGGACACAAATATGTCATATGGGCACGGAGCGTATTATTAAAGCACATCCGACGACTTTTGAGTCAATTCCGCGAACGTCGAAGACTGTCCGCGGCCAATGTATTAGTTTTCCGAGTGGACATTTTTCGGAAGTGTTACCGACCCGTCCGTTTGCGTCCGATATAAATTCAGTCGTGTCCCGCCCAACCGCCACACCATTGTTGAATCGTGATTATGATATGTTAGATTGTAATTTGTTGACGTTCAGGTCACCATTGGCCAAGTTGGTTTTTACGCTCGGGCCTGTAATGAGATCGCCGAATTTCGTAAGGCCGTGTATTTATGATTTGTTTAGAAACGGGCCGCTCCTCCCCCCCGATATTATCTGTGCAGTCCGCGCTGCCAATGGAGCTCATAAGTGGTCATTGAACTTTGTTAAAGGTTCGGCCGTGTTAAAGCGCGTAGTCGCGCCGCCGCCGCCGCCTGTGTTCCCACTCCACCCCGTGGTATTCCGTAGGCCTACAATGTGCGTACAAAATCCGGAACGCTATCGCGATGCGTATCCGTCGTTATCGATATATTATTTACCTGCGCGTCGCCGTCTTCAATACGTGATGGGATCGCCGTCGTCATTACGTCAATGGGCAGACGTGACAAGTATCGTGGTTTGGGTAATAGGCCTTCACAAATCGTTTAAAAAATATATGTTCAATCGCGGGTATCAGATCCGCACATTGTTAATGACCGGTTTCTTTGGACAGTATATTAAATCATCGAACGTCGATAGGGCGTTGCGTGGCATAATGCCGATTATTCCAGCCCGACTCCTCTTATACTGGTGTAACACACATGGAGCGAACGGCGATCCGTTGGAATGGGACGACTCATCTCCGTCGCTATCCTTATGTGATTTACCCAAATTTCTGTCGTCGTGTATCACGCGTATTGTTGATATGACCAACCAATTGTCTACGCGTACTTGTAATATTGACCACATGTTGCATACTGTGGTTCATAGGCGTCGTAAGAGTGCCACTCGTGGTCGACATAACTGTGACCCGTCGGTCCTTGTTGTCATTTGCGAAGCTTGGGTATCGTATATATTACCTCCAAGTAATTTGTTTCCGTATATAGTTTTTGACGGAGGCGGTCGACCGCGGCGCTTAGCCCGGTCTAAGCGCGAACGTACCATTTACGTAACGTCGATCTCTTGCGTCTCACAGCACTTCGGTCACCGATTGCACCGATTGTTGTGCTCCACCAATCCGTGTGTCAGTACCACGATGCGTTCCGCATCGTCATCGGGACAGGGGGCAGACCCGTTACATATGTACGAATTGCGGCTAATAATTGTCCGTCGAAAGGTAAGGAGTGATGTAATATGTCCATGGTGGCATTATTACCCACCAATAATTTGAAAATGATTTACTATCATTGTCGCGTCCTTTTGTGTCACCTATAAGCACTGTGCTCCTTGACACGACGCGTCTGGCTCACCAACCCAACCACCTGTTAATTATTTTATTGTATTGCACGTTATTTAACTATGTATAGACATGTCGCTACTGGTTGGGTGTTGGAACGGGGGGAGTCCTCATGTATAAAGCCGAAATATAATTTGATCGGTATTATTATTATTATTTTGTAATTTATATTATTTTGTTCTATTGTTTTGTGTCCATAATTGTGTACATTATTTTGATATCGTCTTACGACTGGTAAAATGATTATTTAATTATAAATTTATAAATTATGTTTATTTCACTTTTACAAAATTATTAATTATTTTTTATAGTGCCTTTGCGAATTTCATTTTGTTGTACGGACATACGTCCTTAATATATTTTTTTTTGTATTTTTACAATTATTTATTACCTGAATCATATTCTGTTCATTGGATTGTTTTTTTTTTCTATTATATATGTGTTTAATGATTTTTTCTCTCCTTATAAAAAAAAAAATAATGTGAGTCATTGGCACTACAATTTGTAACAGGTTATGAGACCGGCAGCTATTGACGTCGTACTTCCATCTTCATTGGACTTCCGATCCGGTTCTCTCGTCAACGCAAGTGATGCAAAGCCTCACGAGGGGAGGATGTTCGAACGCGGATCTACTAAAGCGCATTATCGCGACTTATCAATTTCCCCCCTCCCTCTTCGAAGTTCGCCATCGTACCGAAGCCGTGAGTGCTAATTTTATATAAGCTGTGCCGCCATCGGCCAGCCTTTATATTAGATATTACACTTTTTTTCCTGGCGTTCGGGCCCGACGCATCGTTGCGTCTGTTCGCCGCCTTGTGCCGGGTTGTGCGGCCAAACCGCGTGTGCGGTCAACGCGTTTGTTCGTATTTTAAGCCGTTGTGCCGTTTTTACCAATTTATACGCGTCCCTGTTTGCGTCGCCGCCTACAATTCAATACCTTTGAGTGCGCGGTTGAACTCGTCGGATGCTACGAAGTCTATCGCCCTAATAACGTCGCGGCTAGTTAGCTCCGCGTTACTTGGCAGTAATTAATATTTATATATTACGTGCCGTTGGCATTTACGAGCCGGACACACCGTATATACATATCGTGTATTATTGTTCATCATCCCGTGGATTGCGTACCACGCGGTTGGATCCGCGATTGTTCACATAATACGTAGTTATCTACCAGGCCAATTTCTTACCCGTGGAGAAAGTGCCGAATTGAAGAACCCATTGCAGTCCCCAGAGTTCAGGTGTAACCGGCGGAGAGGTCTTCTGCGTGTTCGCTCAGCTTCAGACGCGATCAGGTCGTTTTATGTTATTTTATATTCTATTGTCTATTTTTTTTTATATACTCTGTTATATTGGCCGGAGTGTGTATATTAATATTATAATATATTATTATTACTATTTTATTAGCTATTATAATCTATTATTACAGGGCGCCCGTTAGGTCTGACATTATATACTATATAGTTATACTTTGTTGTATATTACGGTGTTGATTCGATTATTATTATTTTATAAGTATATTTGTATCAGTTTTATTAATGTAATTAATGCCATTAATTTATTTGTATGTACACATATACCGAGTAACCTTTTCCCGTTTCCAACATCTCGCGAGTCGTGTCCGATAACCGCGAATTTCCAAAAGTAGGATCGGACGCGGCGCCAACACATTTTATCTTGTAATTATATTTAAAATCTTACAAATCTTTACAGTTATTGCCCATTGAGTAAACCCACCGATAAATATCCGTTCACGATAACCTTCAGTATTGCGGCTGTGAACGGTTTAAGTTATTTCAATATGTTCTATTGAATTCGGCATTACAGTATTTCTATATTCTATATATATAATATTATGTATAATAATTTATGATACTGAACTCGTTTAGTATAATCGAACAGGATGTCTGTTACACGACGTGGTAAAATATACATGTCAGTCGATAATATACATTTGACCCATCTACGTTTTCGGTATAGTAGGTGTCCTATAGCAGTAGGTATTGTGTGTCCTGCAAAGTACAATAATTCGATTTCGTTGAATGACGCGCGGGAGTGGAAAAAAAATCATTAAATCTTAGCTTGTCAGCAGTAGCGCGTTATAATAATAATAATAATAATAATAATATAATATATACATACAATAAAGAGCATCGTTTCACGACGAATACGACTTGGACATGCTCGCAAAAATATGGTGTACAAAAAAAAATCGTGTTTTTGATTAATATTATTATTATTATTATTATTATAAATTTATAATGCACCCCCAGTACGGTTATTTTCGGTCAGCGTCTGTTCGGACCTCAGAGGGGGGCCACAGTCGCTAGATCCAACTCTACACACTGTATATATATATTATTTAAGTGACGGTGGCTGCGATATTTGCGCGGGCGTATTGTCGGCAGACAATGTGCAGTAGGCGTATTCTTTGGAATCCGCGTGAAAGCCACGATAATATCAACAATAATAATATTGATTCGATAGAAAAATACACGCGTATGATATAAATACAAATAATTCCTATAGAAATGATGTTATTGTCTCGCACATAATTCAGCGGCGCATTGAAAACCAACAACAATCGTTGTCGACGACCGCTAAAAATGTAAACGTTTATATTACTGTTAGTGCGAAATACGCGCACTCGTAATCACACAGAAGCACTCACACAATGACATATACTATCATGTGTGTATAATATATAATAATATAACAACAACGCGTATAATGCATACCTACGAGTGCAGTCGTATCGTCAAAGGTCCGTGCGGTATGCGCGTGTGGACGCGGTGCGTTGGGGATGACAATTTCGAGGGTTTGCGGACAAAGAAACGCAATTTGTCAGCTACGCAGGTCCACCTGGAAAACTGACCGGACACGTTCGACAGAGGGACATTTCACCGCCGTCTCCGTCATTATATATTATATTATATTATATTTCTAGCGTATAAAATATTTTCTTCAACCCATAATAATACACCATCACTCGCCGTCGTTTTTGTCCGTCACACTGCACTCGGGTTTCTCGCCCCCAAGCACACAGACACACACACACACACACATATTCGCACCCGCATCTATTATATGTATATAGGAGAGAGAGAGCGAATTCCTGTCGGGAAATCAATTTATACTCTTTCACCTGTCGGCAGGTATTTTCAGACCGACGTCAAAAGCCCTGGCGAGCTTGTATCCAAGGAGACAAGTCTGGCAAGGATACCTCGTCGTGCGTTTACGGCGAATTAGCCACAGACGCCGATTCACGGTTCGCCGATTGCGCCCGCTAGTCTACCCGCCGCACTCAGCTACTATACGTACAGTGTACACCCGCCAGCCTTCATTATATACACTATACACGCCACCGCCGCCGACGACGACGACGAATACGAGACGGTGGCGAAGGCGTCACGTGGAAACGTAATAATATTTTACCCTTATAAGACCGACCCCCGCGACACCGTTTTCAAATAAATCGAAAACAATACGAGCTGCCAAAGCTCTATCCTTATTTCGGCGAGATTTTTTACTTCTACCTCCATTATTATTTTACGATTTTTTTCATAAAATATTTATATTTATATCTACCCGTAATTATTAGCAGATGTTTGATGAATTAAATAAATTATATTAATATAAAAAGAGTTAACTTGAACATTTAATTTCGTGAGTTATGGTATAATTATTGATATAATATCAGGTTAAAGATTTCCGTTTTACAAAACATTAAATATTTTATATGTAATAGATGTAAGTACAAAACTTATTTTTGAATAGTTAAAATATAATATTGTGCTAGATTGTAAACTAGTTATGATTGTAATAAAAATTTTAGAAACATTTCACCAGATTTCAATATTCTGATACTATTTTTTATTATTTTTTTGTAGAAATGCAAGTGAACACTTCTACACATAATTAATTATAGATCAATCATCTTTCATTCGCGCATAAAATTCAAACAAGAAATATAATTAGTCCAAAACAAATTATTTCAAATCTGGATACTATTTGTTTTTCTATCGAAATACATTACACCTCAGTTAGCATTAATTCAGTTAGATGTGTAAACTATGTTCAAATGTGTTCTGAAAAACTATGGCATAATAATTTGGTAAGTTTAAATTTCTGTTTTAGTTCAGATTATTGTACTTGGAATATGCATTATATTATATTTAGATGACATATATTTAAATATATTTTAAATTCAAATACAAATCGCTATATAATAGTAAAATATAAAATTGAACACGTTAAAACAATTTCTTAGTTTAAAGCCACATTTATGATTACAGCGGTGAGTTGATTTCTGTATAATATTGTTTATATTATAGTAGTAACACTACTTGGTTTTTATGTTTGTCAAGGTTATGATCAATAATTTTTCATTTAATATTCTCAGATTTGTTATGCTAATTTACGTTAAGCTAAAAAACAAAAACAAGTTTACTCTATAAAATACTGATTGAAATAATTGCTGAACATAGATATTCTAGGTTGATGACCCGACAATAAAAAAAAAGTTATAAGATCTTGCTCTATGTCATCGGTTCTAAGCTTAATATTTTATAATTATAAATACCAATATAAAATGCTATACAATAACATAAATCCATAAACTGTATATTTATTGGTACATATGTATGGAGTTTGGTAAATTTCATAAATATATACAAGTCTTGTACTTATAATAATTTGTTTATGGAAAAAATAATTAAAATATAAACTATAATGAATTCTGTTTTTATTGTAATAAATTGTATGTACATAGTTATATAAATAATACAATTATTCGATCAGGAATTATTTGTGAGTGTTTTTTTTCGAGAAGAATTTTATATTTTAAACCTTATTACAATTTCTTTTCATCGATTCTTAAAAATCGTGAAATCGAATTTTCTTCATTTGTATCCAGTTTTACCAGTGAGTAAATGGTATATTATATAAAGTTTAGTATATATTATTATGTATTTATGTATAACAAACTACGTGTTCTATTAAAATGTCAAAATATTGCAGTGATAATATTATAATACTATAATATGATGTGATACGAAACATTAAGTAAATTGAAATAAATTCAAAATTTGACGTGTAATCGACGCTGGACTCTGTATTTGGAATCGTTATAATATGGTGTACACTATTCTAAACGGATATTGGAAAAAATCACTGTGAAAGGTTAATTATTACTGTGGGTTTGTGTTCTGGACATTTTCTAAAACGCATAATATTGATCTGAATACAATGTATAAGTATTGGTTTTGTCGTGTCAAAGGAGAGGGTGGCGCGGGTTAGAGATATTTTACTAATATACTGGAAAACGATTCTATTTAATGTTTTATGAGAATAAAAAACATTTCACATTATTCTAACGATATATAATGTGAGGTGATGCCTACCTACGTCTCAAAAAAAAAAAAAAAGTCGTATTTGTTTTGTGGCCGCCGAATAACAACAATAATAAAAATCGAAAATAAATAGTCGTGTCGCGTAGCAGAGAGAGAGCGCCGCCGCTATATATATGGTGCGGTGGATTATAAAATATATATTATTATTATAATATTGCCAGCCATGTCTTATAATACACTACATCATATTATATATATATATACATGTATGGATTGATGCTGGTACGCATTGTAATAGACGTGGTGGTTATCGGCTGGCTATTACGTATATGGTAATGAGATTAGACGATTTACGTTATTCACAGAACGTGCGTCTCGTTTATTTGACCATCGAGGCCGTTATCACCCCGTCGTGAACGGATTTCCACGGTATAGGTACCTACGCCGCCGCGAGAGAGAATAGTGAACGATGTCGTACCTATTATAATATTATGCCGTTTAAGCGCCTCCGCGGATCGTCGTCGTCGTCGTCGACCGAGGACCACCCGCTTGCGCGAAAAAGCGGATAAATACAAATAAATATACACACACACACACACACACTGCAAGAGCTCGCCGACGACACGAAGATATTAATATTATTATTATTATTATTATCCGCTGTGCGGTGTGCGAGAATAACGAAAAACCTAATTACGTATAATATTATTATTATTATTATTGTTGTTGTTGTCGGTGTGCCGACGCGTATAATATTTTCCGATATGTTATGTGACACAAACTCGTACGATTATTATTATGGTACCTGTTGTACCGACGTCGGCGTGTATATATCTATAATATATGTTATAGGTAAATGTTTTAAAAAGTATATTTATTCGACGTGTGTGTGATGCGTGTGCGTGCGAACGGCGGCGTGCCGGCGCCGTCGGCATTAGACCAAGACTCTATAACTGGTAAGGCTGATGGGGGTGGGGGGGGGGGGGAGAAACGAAAATTTAATGAAAAAAACCGCCTTTTAATTAAACGCGTTTTATTTTATTATCATCTTTATTATTATTATTGTCATTATCGTTATTATCATTATTATACAGTACGTCGTACCTGTTACCTGCGCTGCCGCAGCAGTGCGTTATACGCGACAAACGCCGCTGTACAATAACCTATAGAATAATATTCGTCCGGGGAGAGGTGCGGAGAGGGGGACATTTATCCGCCCAGGGACGACTTCGGAGTCGCACGGGGTTGACATGTTTATTCGGCCATCAAGCAGCAGTTTTGTCGGTCTCCCGACGGCGCGTACATATATATATATATAATGATGTGTGTAGTCGGGTCGGACTGATATGTGCGCGCCGCAGTCTCACGCTGAGCGTAATCCGACGCGTTATAATGTTATTACCTATTACCGGGGTTCTGGTACGCATACACATTATAATGTATTATGTATATATTATACGGAGTGTGTGCTATTATATATATATATATATATTTATATACGTGATATAATGTGATACGTACGGTGTATATATACGATTTTTATTATGTTCACATTATTTTAGTTGCATTCAAACGGTTGACCGCCGAAAACACACCGCCGCTAATTGAATTCGTTTACGATTATCATCGTCGTCGTTTCCCAGAGATACGGTCGTGTTTTGTGGACGGATTATCGGCAATCGTAAATATCCGATTTTTGTCGCCCGACAATCGAGAATGGGTACCGATCGACAGACCCTACGCGTATATACGAGTAATGTAGGTAGGTAGGTGCTCGCTAGCTGCGTTATTACTAAAACTACGGTTTGCGTATAATAATATATGTTATTAAGGTAGGCTATATACATAATAATATTACACGGTCCTTTTGTATCGTCGACGGCCACCGACGTCGAGTCAAAACCGCACGGACACTATGCCGACAACTTACTATCAACTAATGTTTCTAAAGGATTATAAAATCTCTTCGATTCCGCAAGATATCGCAACTCGCAATCCCGCGGACAACGTATAATATATTAAAAATAATAATATCGTCAATGCTCGAAACATTTGTATTATTAACGTCCTTTTTGTTTATCCGATATAACATATAATGTATAATATTGGTATTATAATCAACAAGGCCGCATCACGTACAAGACAAACGCAATCGTGTCATTGTAATTTTTAAATATTAATTCAAATATTAAAAACTATCGTTTATCATTATTTATTTATTATATTTTTTTTATGGGTATTTGAAGTTTCTGAGAACGATATGAAATAAAATAGTTACCTACCGTAAAACAAAATTGAGTGTAAATTATTTCTCAGAAACGTTTTCTAGCGCCTAAACTTGGATAATATTGTTTTATATTCATAACTTAATAAATTTGACAATTTACATAAATAATCGAAAACGTCCTGCCTCTATAAGACACTGTACGACAATAACGGTATCCTTTTAAATAATTTAACAATTTCAACAAAAAGCGTATGATATTATATATGATGTACCTATATGACGTATATTCTGTTTGTACGAGAATATATCATTTTAAACGTCAGATATTTCCATTAAATGCGAATCCTACATAATATTAATATATTATATTTTTATCTCTATACATGTTTGTGTATATAGTGGTTTATTGACTATATACGGTTTCGTAAACTATTTGAATGTTGTTTAAAAATTAAACGTATATACATCGTGTTTAAATTTTAATATCGTTTTTTAACGTTGTATGAAAGTTAAAAAAAAAAGTTATATAAGTGTTTGGGTTTCGGGCAAAATTTTAAAGCAATAAATATTAACAAATATAAGTAATATAATAACATATATTGTGGTTAAAACATACCTAATGTTATATCTACTTGTTTACCAAAATATTAGTTGTTCATCGTGTATTAATATTAATCGTTTTTCTTGCTTTAAATTTCGACTAATAATTTATTTAAATTCATTTAAAATTCATGTAGATAATCGATGGTGTCGTAGTAGAGACTATATAGATACATTTTTTTCTGCCCTATAAAAATTCATGTGACAAAAATATAGGATTTTATGGAATTTCGTCAACAGTCTTCATCACCACACGAACACATCTATAGTAGTTACCAAAGAAAAAAAATCAACTAAAATATGTTTAAATACAAAAAGGTATTATTTAATTTTCACACAATAAAATATAAAGACTATTCATATTATGGCCATTTTTAATTTACAAAACAATTTTTTAATATAGAATTATACATATGATTTGTTATTTAAAAAAAAAATTATATACTATTCGCTCATTTAGTTATTTTTCTCGAGCCTCTATTCGAAATCCACAGCATACCTAATATTTTAATACACATAATATTTTTTTTAATTCGTTTTATTGTTCTATTATTAAATATACATACTTTTTTATTTTGTCATATACATTTTGGCAACATTCACAAACATTCGAGAACTTTTTTGAGTAGTAAACACTGAACCAATTGTAGATGATAAAAAGTAATAACTATATATAGTAATATAATAAAAATTATAATTTCACAAATTTCTCGTGAAAAAAGAAAAAGCCACTATCTATTATATAAGTGTGTTAACCTCATGGTGTTGACCTTAAAGTATATCACATCTAAATCAAATACCACATAAATAATAATCATTAACATTTCCAACTTTTAGTACATCGCCTGACTTAAATGACCTAGAAAAAAAAATAACAATAATGTTATTATTTGTATAAAACAAATTAATCTAATAAGCTTAACATATATATAAATTTAAAAATTTCACCATTTACAGAAGCTGAAGTTATGTTTAATTTTAATAAATACTAACTAATAGTAATAATAATATTAAACATAATATATATATATATATATTAACAATCATCTTCAATTATCATTTTCAATTTCTTAAAAAGCATATTATTATAATAGCTTAACATTCTATTTATATATATTAATGTGTATAATGTTATGGGGGTTATCGATAAAAGGAATAGATTGGTTTTGAAGTAAATAAAAATGTAATAATAAATTATATGTTGAAAATTTATGAGAAAAATATTATGTAAATTTAGTAATTCATTTTTTATTTTACATTTATAATTTGAAATTTGCGGCCTCTGTGACTAAGAACGTGAGACGTGTCCAGAATCATCCCTTTTCCTATATTCAGTGTTTTATATAACGATATTGTCCATAATATTATCGACGTTATAAAAAAAAAAAATATCTCCTCATAGACGCTAAAACAGGTCACTGGTAACAATAAAATTAATTTTTAATGTGATAAAATTAAATCCAAGAAAGCTCAATAATATTTAATTATTTGCGTTCAACGAACAACGATGGGTTATAATATCATTATACAAACTAAAAAGCCACTAAGCATTATGTATGTTCTAAATATGAATTGTAACAATGTGTGACTTCATAATTATGTCATTCGTGCTGTGTATTAACATTAATAGATGGCAAATTACAATTAAACTATATAATTTACTTAATATTAGGTAGTTGTGTCTTGTTAAAAAAATGACTACATTTAAACAGTGTTTTAAAGTTTCATCATTACCTTTTAGGCTTACCTGGGTCATACCATTTTTATTTGTATCGATTTTTAATGTATTTGATTTATTTGGGTTTTTTCGTTCAATGTATTTTGTAAACGGTTTTTTTTTAAATACTGAGTTTATATTTTTAAATAAAAATTAATTTGAACAAATAAAATATAATATTATTTTATGATGGTTTTATTATGATTACACTTAAAACAGACTATGTGTAAAAATGTTTATTGCTAAAATATTACGTAAAGCAGAAAAAAATACATACACAAAAGTGTTGATATATATATATATATATTCCGAACAAATTCAAAATTCCTAAAGGAAAAAATATCATATTTTAACTGGAAACCTTACACATGCAGTTGTGTGATGTGTCATACATAATTTAAGAATAATGACAGATGACAGAACAGTAGACAGTTTCAATATTATTAAGACAATAATATACTCAATAGTATATTATGTTTGAAATCATGTTTTTAATGATCTAAACTTTAGATTTTAAAACTATCAACAATCATTACTGAACTACTAAGATTTAAATAGCTTATTAGTTATTATATATTATAATAACGTACATGATCTAGAGACCCGGGAGATTGATTAAATATAAATGAAAAACACGACCGCTGCATTATTTGTTGTTATTTGTTGTTGTATTGCATTTTGTAGATAATTCTATTGCAATCACTCATAATCTTTTCAACACAGCCTACAGGGGTGTCGGGAGAACAAAATGTGCTATGACCCGCGGGGTCGAATTGAAACTGCTGTTATTGCACCATGTTTATATCTATACAGTATAGAGTACATACACACACATAAGGACGACAAAGGTCTTCTCGTCGTGTTCGAGACAACGGCTGTAAAGCTTTTGTTTCGCTGACCATTGGGGTGTACGCAGCCCTAATTGAAAGCTCATTAAAATTGCACATCTGTGTCTCGCTCCGTTTCATCGCGTCCGTATACCTACGTGTATATATATATATATATATATATCGCCGTAATACAAAAGCCGCCCGTGTCGTCCTTTGGAGCACCAAACTGTACATTATATATTAATACACTATTATACTGCACGTTTATTATATTATATTTATATATTTTTTTCCCCAGTAAATCTCGTTTTTTCGACAGCCAGTTGTGTCATTACATCGCAAATAGTTTCCTATATCGTCCGCTCCGCCAGCGCTCTACAGTAGTTGTACTATACATACACAATTTATATGATTCATTTTTCACGACCACCGCGACCTTGCGTTTATTTAGGGCCTCGTACGACTTTCATAAATCATCCGTCCCTCGCCGTTCGCCGATGGTCTTGCGGATGAAGAACTATCGAGGACGAGGAAACAAAAACCGAAAAATACTTTGCGACTTGTCTCATTCCTCAATATCGAATCGGTAGCGGCTGAACCGACGTATAATATAATGTATCGAACCCCCCTTGCTTAATTTTCCAATATGTGTGTGTGTGTGTGTGTGTGTGTGTGTGTGTGTGTGTTTTTTTTTTATTTCATATACCCACACATTCGTGGGTGCAGCGGAAAAGCGCGGGGGCACCCCGTTGAACGCAAAACACGACCATAAAATCAACCGACCATCAAACTGCGTAAGAGAGCCCGAACGACAGGAACAAATGTCTCGAAAAATACAAGTGGCTCGTCATTAACATACATTATGCGCGCATTTCGGAGAACTTAATGTAGCGGAATTTTTTTTTTTTCGGAAACCGTTCTATGACACTTTATACGCGATGTACGCGTTTATTTCGTCGTCATTTTGAGAAAAATATGTACACTGCACGGCGGAAAAACCACCCCGCGTAGGACAACGGGTAAAATAATAATATAAAAACAAATTAAATTGCGCTTATTACCCGTGACAAATTATGTTTTTTTTTCCCATCCGCGCCGTGTATGCTGCAGTATTATAATAACGGGGCATAATAAGAGCCATCGACGTGATCTCAAATGCACTTCATTTTTCCTCGTCGCGCATCTGTTTACCCTTTATTACACGCTGTCTACGTAAATAATGCCGTATATGCGTATGTATATTCTCCGGGGGGCCACCGAGTCCGCGTTCGGGTGGTTAGGACTTATGTTAATCCGTCGTCATTATCCGGTCGTTTTTATGATAGTTTTTATATATATATAATATAATATCAAGCTATAATGGCACATTACATTAAGTTTTTGATAATAACGTTTACTCTATAACGCGTTCGATGCTCATCGTATTATATATATATGTATATACCTACCCGACGATAATAGTAATAATAACTAATAATTATCTATACATACATAATAGGTTGTCGTGCAGTAGTTCGACTACAGTATCACGTATAATAATAAGGGTGGTTATATTATTATTATTGTGTTTAATTTACCTTGTCCGCGTTTCGTGTCATTCTACTCGTGTATTTATTACGAAAAAGGAACGCTGCTGTCGTCGTTTACAATTGTGCCCGCGGGTTTATTTATATACGTTGGTTTTAAAAACTCAATAACCATAAAATAAAATATACCAAACGTATTTAAATAATATAATATATAATATTTCGGTTGTCTCTGGGCGTAACTAGTTTTGAACGGTATACACAGTCGTCTTAACGACAGCGGTTCGAATACAAAACGCCCCACGTCCGGCGATTGAATCTGGTTTTATTATTTATAATTTTTAATATTAAATCTTCTTGACGATTTTGTATATATTGTGTGTGTGTGTGTGTGTGTGTGTGTGTGTGTGTGTGTGTGTGTGTGTGTGTGTGCGTATAAATTCGTCGAAATCTCTTCGATGACGTTACTGTTTAACTCATTTTTATGCGATAAATATGACGTTTTATTTTTCTTATTTTGTTAGTATGTAATAATATTATTCGATACGTGTCTCTCTCTACTCTCCTCAGAAGTTCTTAAATTATTTACTCTGATAATAGTATAATATACAAAATATTTTGTAACCAAACACGCATAATGCTTATAATAGAACACTATAATATTCAAGTCATCTGTTTACTAAAATAATGTATATCAATACTGTAGCTTATCGCACATATAATTTAAAGCTTTTGACATGTATCTATACGCTAAACTAGAAATATGAGAAAAAATATTAATTTGAGAGATGTTCTCATGATATTTATAACCGACATATTCTACACGGGTTTAATTAATGAAAATCCATTTCCACGCTCATAAAATAAAATAAAATCTTAAAAAAAAACTGGAATATAGTGTTAAAAATATAGATATTTGAAAATTTTAAACAATAGAAAATAACTATAAGTTAAATACTATTTAAAATATTTTATAAATATATATAATATTTATATATATATAAATACGATGACCGGCCTTATACAATTTTAAATTAAACATAAATAAGTTTTTCTATTATTGGCTTGACAATATGCGTTCTTAACTTGTAAATTCACGTTATTTTTATTGACTGCTCGACTCAATGAATCCAATAAATAGTATAATGTGTATAGAATATTGTAGGTATACTAGAGACAACGATGTTCTTAAAATTACAATAATAATATGATTCTTTCCTCATCTGGTAAGTACACATTCTATTACATATTATATAACTTTTTTTTTCTGTGCAAAGTAAAACATTCTTCTGGGTACATAGCTTCTGGGTATTTATTTAGCGTCGCAAAAAATATAATAGCCAACAAATACTTATTGTTATTATATCCTGTGCTTGCCGAAGAAGCTATATCGAAATTGATTAAAATAATAAATATGAGGAAGAGGAAATAACCTAACCTATAACCATATGACATTTTGTAAAACAAATTAAAAACATTTGAGGATCAAACGTTTTTGCTTCCCGACTTAAATTAAAAATATTTATGAATTATAAATCCCCTTTGCTCTTTTCGGATAGTATTTAATATATATATATATATATATATGTGTGTGTATGTATACATAAGTTATTTAGGTACAACGTAATAATAAACTATAAGTTGGAAAAATAATTATGTTTTCTTTATCCGCAAATTAACAGATTGATTTACCAAGGCTCTTTGGTCTCGTTATGTTTACTCTTTGAAAGATTATTGTAAAATTTTCCCCCTCAATTTCAGGCAAGAAACGTTATTGAAATTCCAAAAACTTTCTAACTGCCTTGATTACTAATATAGCGAGACGCCCGTAGAGTAACTGTATTCCATAATCTATTCGTATAATATGTCATATTATACCAATTTACTTTTAATTAACAATTTGGAAACGATCAGAACATGATTCCGAAACATTACGTGAGATTTTATGAAAATCGTCAAAATTATAAACAAAGTATACGATTTATGCGTTATATTCCCTACAATATTTTTTTTTTGTAATTTCATATATTTATATAAAAGTCTAGACAAACCGTGGCGCACTGGCGCAGATCGAACGATGGGGGGTTTGCAATGTACCTACGGTGTTCAATTACGATAGATCGGTTAAGTTATTACCAAAATAAAATTATAATAAAATAAAATAATTATTTTACAAATTTCAACCATTTTTTCGATATAGTAATAACGATATATTGTTATCTGCGTAGGATATTATTATTATCATAACATTTTCTCTCGGTGTCATGTTATTTATTGACAAGCCAATTTCCAAGCCACCGTATGCCTGCAGCTCGCAGTCAAGCCCTTGCTGCGACGAGGAGAGCACTGCTACCCCTTGACACTGCTGCCACCCCGGCGGGTTTCCCTGGCAATTCCTAATATTTGGTGTGAACATGACAGCACACCGTGAAATCACATTACCTCTACTCGTTTCTTTTCAATAGTCGAATTTTCGCCGTTCACTCCTCTCTTCTTTTTTACCGCCCCCTCACGCACACGCGCGCGCACACACACGCGTATAATATATATATATATATATATAAGTATACGGATCGCCGAACCCGACGCACCGTGTGCCTTTTCACTCTTTATTAAATCAACAACCCACTCTGCAGCCGCCGCCGGCTACTCGGCCGTTCTCATACTATATCCATCCCCTCGGCGTAGGCAATGTGACACGACTGCTGATTTTTCGTTATATTACTATATAATAAATTTATATATATATACAGCTACTACTGTTTCTGTTACTGCCACCGATCCTGTTGTTTGTCGAGCTTTTTTTTTTTACAAACGATTTTTTTTTATGTTTATAATATATATATTTTGTCTCCCTTCGACGTCTTTCTTGATTCGATCGCCGCCGCTTTCTCCACACACACACACACACGCACGAACGCAATATGGCGATTAAGCGACGGTACAAATATAACAATAATAATAATAAAAAAAAAACAATCGCAAACGTCATCTGGGAACGATCTAAACCATAAAAACGAGAACCCATCCCGCACTCGTAATGGTAATAATATTCGGTTGACGTGCGTGTGGTGGCGGACGAGTTTGTCGGACAGAATTTACACACAAACACTAAGTTCGCAACTACTCACTACTTGGAAGAAGAATTTTCTATACTCTATACGATATTGATTATCGAGTACATGCACAGTGTATCGGACTTAAAGCGTCTACAGTCTACAAAATAAGCGTAACATTTTTCATACGCCGTTCCGACGCGTCGACTTGGCAGTCTAAACGACGTTTACAAAACGTACTGTGTCGAATACAACGACCAAATGTTTGCGGAGTTCTATATAGGCTACATATTGTGCATAAGATTTATTCACTAAAAAAGTCTTTCAAAATAACTAAAATTAAATTGTATTGTTCACAAATAGTGCGCATATTAAAAGTAAAACGGAACTTATTTGGATCAATTTCGGTGATAGTTTAGAGTGTTTAGATCAAATAATATTATTTCCCTCGTTATAACGGAACACGTAAGTCGGCCGAGCGCACAAATCGTATTAGGTTTATTCGTAATGTTGCGAACCGTAGTCAGTGGATACTATAATTTTATCTTATTGATTTGGCAGTTTGATATATTATTCCTATTTTGGAAATTACGCGTTATAATCCTAATTCATACTTTATAGTTTTTTTTTACAGTTTATATACGTATCGAGTAGGTCGTAACCCGTAGTCAATAATCTAGTATGTATATTATATAGTTTGGTTAGGTTAAGTTTACACACTTAAATAATGATATAATATAGACAAATATTTGTTAACCTAAAACATAATATATGTATATTTACACAATGGGTTGAGGAGTTATTGGCGGTATCTACTCATGCCCTCGTGACGGACACACTAATCCATCCAAACATAATTTATTTAACTAACCATCAGAATTCAAAGTGCTGACAACGTTCGGATTGGCTGTACTTCTGTGAACCAAATGATATAGTTTAGTACTCGCATCGAATACACTAGCGTGAGGTGACACTTACGTCAAAATATACGTATAATATCGTGTCACCGGTATAATAACCGACAATGACAATGGTCAACAATCCATGATTTATTATACAAAACAATATTATAATACTATGAAATATACTATAAAATATGTAATCAAAGTTATGTAATATTGAAATAAATCTATTTCATCGTGTCTGTAGTTTAAAATAGTGAGAGTCTAATATTGTCTTCGTAAATAAAATATTATCAGTATGGGTACTGATAATATTTTTAATATTTAATTTTTATAATATTTTAAAAAATAATATAGAATAATTCTCTAATTTTCTCTTATTTTGATAAATTATTAAAATGCTAATGCGTATGCTATTGTGTTTCATTTAAACTTTAATAATAGAACACCATAGTACACCACTATCACACATTAATTTATACTTTGATGGGGTAACCTAATATCATCGATATCAAGATATATAGCGAGCATTGTTTCTAGTATATTAATTGTATCAAAATAATTCGACGTCTATGTTTTATTGCGTTTAAAAATAAAATAAAGTTCTTATTATTAGTATATTACTTACCTGTGTAAAAAAAAAATCAATAAAGTATATATTATAATTTATAATATGTATACACATATAATAAACCAAACGAGTTGCGACTTTTCCTGTTATTTACCCAACTGGTCAAACGTCCTTTTTGGCTAAAATGTTGTACCGGCATCTTTGTCTTTGACGATATTATTTATTGTGTCTTGAGAATAATTTTTACGACTTTAATAATAATATGCGTACGACGCGTACTCGATTTGTTGTGCATTTTAAGCAGTAGAATTAAATAAATAAAAAGACAAGCAAAAATCTATTAAATATGTTTAACATCCAAATAATTGTTTTCTTTATTCGAATAATAATAATAATAATAATATTGTACACTTATAGAATCACTTGTAAAATTACAAAAAATAATAAAACAGTATAGTAATAAGTGGGACATGAACATTTACAACATATATAATATATACCTTCCTACCGGTTAATAATGGACGTGCAGGTACAGGAGTGGGTTATTGTATACAGACATACAATATTATTATAAAATATTATTTTTGTACAATAGGTTTTATTTCATAACACTTTTTAAGTCGTAATAATAATAATAATAATAATAATAATAATAATAGATATTGGGGCAACATATACTGCAGTTGTTATTATCGCGGTATATCGAGTGGAATTAGCTATAGTAATTGACGCGCCGTGGCTATGGTATAGGAATAGGTAATTATACAACGCGTATAATAGCAGCGGTGGTGACTGTGGTGTTGGCGGTGACGGGAATAAGGCGATACGTGATACTGTTATGGTAGTTATATTAAATTGTGACAACAATTTTGTTAATTTTCTTTTTTTTTTAAGCAGGTCCACCGTTTGCCTCGCGCGAGTTTAATATCACAATAAGCAGCTAACGACAAAATTAACGGAAGTAATATAAAACACTCTTGCGATGTGTCCTGGCTGTCGTGGAACCAAAAAATTTTTTAAAAAAAACCGCGACTCGTCGCAAATTGAAAAAATGTTGTACACCAGTGTTTGCGACCTATACGTAGAACTTTGCATCAGTAGCGCCAAAACTATATCCCTAGGAAGGTGACCGCCGCGGAACTCCCGTAAAGTAGGGTGGGTAGATGGGTGGTTGTATGATGATTAGTAACAATATGCGGACAATACCATATCATTAATGATAAATATAAGTAAGTATTACGTATAAAATTTTCGAAAGTACGCGTACGTCGGGCTCGTGCGGTGCAATTGTACCAATTAAAATTTGAGAGGGGGTGTCCCTCGTACGTATTATATGTGCTTCGGAGTCACCGCGTGACGTTAAATTATATAACATCATCATCGTCATCGCCATCGTCGTGACCGTCATCATCATCGTCATCATCATCATCGATATCGCTAAGGACGCGGCACACGCGGTATCAATACGGCCGCCAGACGTCCGTCTGTTTGGCTGTGGTCTTGGGCGAGATCGCCGGTGGCGAAGCGTCTCCGCCGTCGTGGTCGTCTACGTCGTCACCGCCCGCAGCACCGTCACCCTCGTCGGTGGGCGACTTTTTGGGCGATTCGTTCTCGGCGGCCGACCCGTCGCCGTCGTCGCCGCCCGCGACACCTACGTCACCACCGCCGACGGCCTTCTGCGCCGCGGCCGCAGCCACTGCCGCGGCCGTCGACTCGTTGTCGAATATCATCGTGTTGCGTATGTGGCTCAGGTACGGGTTGGGGTACAGCTGAGAGTACAGCCACTGCGTGTGCGGTTGCAACAGCGGCGCGTTCAGGAACAGGCTGAACAGCGACGGCGCCACGAGCGGTACGGGTTGGGTGACGGGCGGCGCGGGCGCGGCCGGATGATGCGATCGCGGCGACACGGCGGCGGCTGCGGCCGCGGCCACGATGTGTGGCGGCAGCTGAGCGACGGGCTGTGCAGGCGGAGGAGGTCGCAGCTGTGGCGGTGGCGGCAGTGGCGGCGGTGGCGATGAAGGCGTCCTGGCCGCGCGCCGAACGCGGTGGTCGTCGTCGGCCGCACGTCGCTTATTCTTGTCGTGTTCATCTATTACGTCGCCGCCGTTGTTGTTGTTGTTGTCGTTGCTATTGACTGCAGATGCGGCCGCTGACGCTGCAACGGCCGTCGGCGACAAACGGTCTGCCACCGCCGCCGCCGCCAATGCACTCTTCTCAGACCGGTGTCGCTTGTGGTGATGGTGGTGATGGTGGTGATGATGCCGCTTGTGCGCGCCGCTTCCGGATACCGTGGTCAACAGACCTCTGTGGCCCCTGATCCCGGTCCTGTGGCTTCTGGTCGTCGCGCTATCCACGCTCACGTTGACGCTGATCGGGCCCAGCGGTTCCGTCGCGGTTCTGGCGCTGCTGCTGTTACCATCTGCGAAAACATAGTAAATTTATATTATTTTACAACGAGATTTGTCGACCGACGTGTTTGATCATTTTGAACCTTTGATGAGTAAAGGGAAAAGTTCGTATCCTTATTGAAAATCGGGATTAACCCTATTGAAAGACTATCTATAGTTCCGTTTTGAAATTCATAACATTTAAATAATAATATTATAATATGTAGTAATCAACAGTTTATTGTCACATTAGTTTCCGTTTACATCCATATAAAACTATATATTTAAAGGTTTGTTTTAATGTAATTCATTAGTGAAAATCTATTTGCAGCTTATAGTTAAAAACTAATTATAGTACCTAATAATATAATCTCTATGATTCCAATTTGTCTTATACCTGTAGACGAACAAATACATCCTATCTATAGGATTAAGTAATTGTTACTTATTATCAATGTCCTATATATTGCGTGCTTGTTCCCAAATTGCATTAAATAAATCAATATTGCGCGATACTAAAACTGTCATATACTATAATATATGTATTGTGCACCATGGCTTCCGTTTCACTGGTGAAAATCTCGCCATTCCGGACTGTTTCGATTGTTACAATTCGCCAGCTCAGAGGAGTCGATCTCTATTCCGGAAATAGCCTTAACGCGATTCCGGGATGGCACTTAGTATTATCTCGTAAGAAATAAAAATTAGATAGGAAATGTCTAATAAAGTAATAACGTTATACCTAATAGTATTTTAAAACGAACCAGACGTCAAAGAAAATGATTCTCGTTTATAGACACTATATACATAGACACTCTCCGCAATATAATATAATATAATATTTTACAAAATTTAATGCACTATAGTCAGAGAGAAAAATCTGCAGTCGATATTATTTAAACGTAGCTACCCAAAGTAAATTGTACCATTGCTGATTATTTTCAGACGACTCATAATACTCCATAATATACATTATATTATTATATAGGAAATTTATTATTGAGTACATTCTTGTATATTGTTTATGTTTAATATTTTAAAATTTAGAAGATTTCAATTTGGGATGGTGCTGGCGAAACGCACAAATTCTTTGGGGTGGTTTTGCACGGAAATGACGAACGTGCGAATTTAGGCGATAGTCGTGCAAATTCATGCTAATTTCGTGCTAAATGATGGCGGTACAAAAATATAAAAAATTCAATTTTCGTGGTTGGATGGTGCTGGCGAAATGTTGCTCCAACACCACCCGTTGATTTTTAGGATTCCGGAGACACTGATGTCGTGCAAATTGCAAAATCGCCAATCGGTCATGCAAATTCATGTCAATTGCGTGCTAATTATTGATAATATAAAATATGAAATTTTCCTAATGGGCGGTGCTGGTGCAACGTACGTTTTTAAAAGGGCACCACCACAAGTGTTAGATGATTGACGAAAACGTTTCTAGTGATAATTCTTATATATTTCGATTACGTTACTTTAGATAGATTCGTTGTAGATATTAATTGTCTCATGATAAAATTCGACCACGAATTTATAATAATTATAACGTAGTTGTAATATGTATAGGAAGTAAATACACATATTTTTAAACGTATTTTATTGATTTGAGCGTATAAAATAACAATTTATATTCATTACCTGTACCCGTGTTAATCGTCTGCTGTTGAATCGCTTCATTGTTTGTACCATTGTATGGAAAAATGTTGGTGAAGTTCGAGTGTTGAAATGTCGGTGGACCACAATTATTAGCCAGATACGGGGGGTATGCGGTTGATGGCAAAGCTCTGGAAAACGATGTGCCCCATGAGTGGGCAAGACCTGTGAATGAAAACCCCTTATTATTATTCATACTACCTACTTGAATCGCGTAAATATATAACTATACATATACTGTTCACACTTGTTAAGTGTAACAACTATATTTATTTATATTATTATTTATGTATAATAAATAGTGATAATTTGTGGAACAAATAATATATTTAATAATAATGTAATATAACCTAAACCTGGTTTAAATAATTTAATAATAATAATATATTTGAACAATAATATTATTTTATCTGAATATTATGTTATATTTATAATTTACGACATAAAATGAATAGTTAACTTGTGGTACGATATTGATTTTGTTTTCTTAAGTCCATGCAACAATAGTAATAAGCGACCACGTACTAACTGAATCTTACGGATCTACTTTTCCAAATATCTCACGTAGTTACGTCTATGGGAAAATATGATATATTATAATAATAAGAGTTTCATAAAATTAGAACATCGCCACTAACGTTGTAATAATAATAATAATAATTTAAAGTTAACCAGTGTTCACCCAAATCGAAGTGCACTAAAAATGGTCATTATTTATTACTTTATAAAACGGAAACTGGATCAGATTCATATAAATTTGCGATACCGCCTTCGATATAATTTATAGATATTAAGCTGGGTACCAAGTACACGTATGCTTAGTTTTATTATTATTATATATTAATTATTAAGCTTCTAAATTTAAGGTACAACGTAGTCTACTACAATACATAATTTAACCTACTTGAATAATTTGTCGAATATTAACACCCTAAAAACAGTCAAAGCTAATCTTATCAAAAATGTGTTTATAATACTTAACCTATAATATTTTGGGAGACTATACAAAATACCTTCTACGGTAAAAAAATATCTTCTTAATAATATTGTGACCCAATATTTTTTATAGTACATACTAATAAAAATACAAAATATAAAAATAAATATTACACATTATTATAAAAATTAATTTTCCATTTTATTTTAACACAAACGTAGTGTAGGTACTGCAAGGGGTAGGTTAAAAATATTATTTTTCAGTTTTTATATTACATTTTTGTTATATTTTTTTAAAATTAATTTTTATGCCACTAACAAAAACTTGTTTGATACTTTTTTCTATAAACTCGATTTTTTTAATTTTTGACTGTCATTATTAAACAGCTAACGATAATATTATAGATATATTGATGTATATAATGATAAACATTATAAACATATATCTTAAAATGATAAAAGTTAAGCGAGTCGCAACGCAAAAAAAAATGATACCGTAACTCATATTAGACCACAGTGTATTTATTGTCTTTGACTCGCAGCTATAGTATAATACAACCAAAATGTTACTTTTGATACTCATTTGGCATTTCATATACATTTTAATAATAGGTACGCCCGATAAATTTAAAAATAATTAATGTAACGTATAATAAAATAAAAATTCATCATTGTTATTAGATATTTTGGACCTCAGGCACCGGCATCCTTTTATAAGGAGTCTCATAATTTGGAACTCGAAACAATTTTCTCCCTAAGGCTCACCACCCCTTAAATACCAATGACGGTAACACACTTTTATAGGCGTTAATAAAATAACATACAAAGTATTATGGCGGTATTCACTCGTATATAGTCGTATGTAAAATCGTAGTAATATAAAATATTGTATAGGTATAATAGTGAATATTTTATGTACACTGACGCGTAGTTCGCTTATTAAAATATTATATATTGTTTCAATTTTTATGACAATAATAATGATAATTATAAAACCTTTTGTGTGTTTCTCCGGTGGCGCTCCGCTCGCGCGAATTTCCGCCGCGTGACCTTTGAGGTGTTTCTAAAGGGTTAATTTAATTTCGCCGCCGCTGACTACGACGACGTTATCAGTTACGAAAAGGGTTGGCAGGCACTTATTATTAAAAGGTCGCGCGGAGGGTAGATCCGCGCCAAGAAACGGCCGGAGGAACAGCGCGTGCTGCAAGAAGGTGATATTTACGCGAGCGGCAGCGACGGCGGGCGGTGGCAGTTTAACTTTTACAAGCGTCAACACATAAAAGGGCCCCGTCCGGACTACTGCTGCGTACCGTCTGCATATATATATAAACGTACACTGTGCCGATAGGGTTAAGGGGAGGGAGAGGGTTGCAAAACCCTTTATTATGTTGACAGCGGTGCACCTTTTGTGTTAAGCCGTCAGCGCGCAGTATTTATATATATATACAGTCACCCCCACAATCAGCCGTTCTGCGTTACTATATAATATGTTATATAATAAATATATATATAAGTTTGGCCGCCTCGCACCCGTTCGCACTAATTACATCCACTCAAACAGCTTTTAATTTTAAAACGCTATAACCAAGCCTCTGCTGCCGCCGACCACACGTCATCGCCGCCACCCGCGTAATCTTCCTCCGCACCACACGGCTGTAGTAATATATTACACTAACTGTTAAGCCGTCGAGGTACACGCTTACTTACTTACTTGAAACATATTATGAATCGCGATCGAATCGGATGTTATGATATATATATTTATATAAAAATATAATTTAAACCTAACCTACGGTATTACATACATACAAATTTAGACTATTTTGGAAAATTTACCGAAATCATTGGAATCGCCCATTCCTATGACGACGGTTTCCGAAATATAATAATAATGAAACACTGTACATCGTCTCGTCTTAACGTATATTTATACGGAACGACGTGCGCGTATATTATATAATAATATTATGTCAGAGTGCCGTCGCGATAGTTATTAGTGACGATAATAATGTGCAGATATATTATATTATTATATGGTGGACTGTACGAGAATATTACAGTGGCGCGGGGTCACGTCGGCTCTTCGGATGCGTAAGGCGAGTATAATATTGTAATACAGTGCAGCGGCGGCGTATGTATGAAGTCGATGAGATACGCGCGGGCCGCAACGATATACGTCCGACTCGGCGTGGGACCGGCGAATGAGTGCGAATGGAAGAGCGGACGATTGCGCCCGTATAGCGCGATATAGGGGTTATCGCGGGAGAAAGCGAGAAAGAGCGACGAGAAAAGTGGAACGTTGTGCGCGAGTGAGAGGCGGCGCGCGGCGCTTTCGTACGTGTATATATATATATATGTATACGTCACGGGCGGCGCGAAAGAGAGGCGAAAAGAAAACCGACGAGAAAGCTACCGCCGCGCCGCCGCGCTTCCGTTGCGGGCATGGTGCGAGCGGGCCGCGGGTGTTCGGCGGCTGCGGTGTCGGCGGTGGCGGTGACGTCACCCGCGGTGGGTTGGTTCCACTGGCTTGCGGCACACCCCATTGGCTCTCCGCAAAGCACACCGCACCGTCTGACCGACGACGACACCGACACCGACACCGCCAAACCGAGCATGGGCGCTGCGGACTGCGGGCGCGCGTTAACCTACATTCCCGTCTAAACGTCCCTCTGCCGCGGCGGCGTACCGCGCGCCCGTCTCCGGAGCGGCAGTCGCGTTCCCGCCGCCGCGCGTCTCCGGCCGATCTCCGACGCATCCTATCCACCCCGCGCCGCGACACCGCTGCTGCTGCAGCAGTGCACCTACCTCCGCGCGCCAACCTCCCACCCCACCCGCGCCGTGTGTACGCGTGTATATATAATATATATATATATAAGAGAGGTATATATGTTGTACGGCGCGCGTACATACGTCGGTGTACATATATACATAACGCGCCTCGACGACGACGACTATTCCGCGAATAATATAATAATAAGCCGAGCCGATATTTAAAAAAAATGTCGTTTTAAACGCGTTAACGCACATCTGCGCGGCGCGGCCGACCGTTTTAAAGACGATTTATTCGTGTTACGAAAACTTTTGTTCCGCCGTCGTGACTCCTTTACATAACGTTTAATATTATAATCATTATTTTAATATAACAATACGAGCCGATGTGTATTATGTATCGTAACTTATATAATATCAAACGTCGCGTACTATATATATATATGTCATCACGATATAAATGTTATTTTGAGGTGTTTTTTTTGTTTTTTGTTCGCGTTTATCGCGATGGCAATAGATAGAGGCACGTCATCTATAAATATAATATATATAATAATAATACTGACTACATATTATTGCGACGTTGTTTACACTTCTGTTTGCACATATTATATAGTTTAATATACAGTTGTATAACGATACATAATTATCTCATTCAATACGACCGCATAATTGATACAATAATATATAATATATGGACCGTTTCATCATCATTACTACATAGACGATATGTGTAGGTATATTATTATTATAGTCGACGAGCGGACGTACGCCGTATAGATACGAGTACAGTATTATATTTTTATTCGTATTATGTATATTTTATTATTCGGCAAAATCTTTTTTTCGACATAATTTCGCGATGAATATAGGTAGTTCGAAAAACGTTTTTTACGCCATCTATATATAACGCCTTGTTAAGAATTTTAATTTTTTGTTTCAACGGCGTTTTTGTAATAACTAATTTGAATTATATTTTATATCAAACGGAATACTTTTGTTAGTTTTTCCTGGAAAACGCATAAATATTAAAATACCATAAATATATATACTCAAATAATAATTCTCTGATTTTGTATTCTCTCAATAGTTCATTAATAAAAATTTCTTAGAAATTTTCTCGCTTTTGCAAACATAAAAAAAAAAAAAAATAAAGCTAAAATATGTTCATAAACAAGGAAAATAGATATTATAAACGATAGGTATTTTGTAAAGGTAGACACTATATTATAAATACGAGTGTTTTATACATTGTTAGATGTAGTATATATATACAACTTTTATAAATAAATATAATGATTTTTTTTCCACTACATAAACTTTGTGGTAAAAGTTAAAATTAGGAATAGTGAAAACTTCCAAACCTGGAACAAAAGTGTAGAGTATTTGGGAAAAAAGAAAGTCATGAGTCTCTTAAAAAAGTTGTTAAATATGTCAATTAAAACTAGTTAGCTTTTAACTTACAAGTATTCTTCATTTTTATACTAAAATTTAACTTAAAAAAAAAATTATAAATTCTATAGACTATATAGTAGCAGCATATATAGATTAAGAAAATGCAGCGTAATATCAATTATGTTTACTATTTTGATACAAATTAACATTTTTAGAATCGTTATTACTTTAAATCGCATGATTTTCAAATATTTTTTTCACACACTGCTGCAATATTTCCGATATAGGTAGGTACACTGCAGTGTTATTTATCGTCATTTTAATGATAAAAAGTATAGTTAAAATGTTGATAATATGAAAAACGATTTTATAATATTATAATTCTCTATATAAAATATACATATATAGATACGTATATAGTATTAATACCTATCGAACTTATATATATTTAAATTCTATTTTTTTATAGATTGTATTCAGGGATTACAAATGTTAAACATTCAAATTTAAATCTAAGGCACATTAATCAAACACCGAGCTCACTATTATAGAAATACACAATCATATTAATAGTCTCATAGTTATACATTTATAATTAAACAACATATATTACCCATATATTATTAAAATTAGTAACTTAGATTAGATAATTCTTCTTATTATTATTATTATTATTATTATTACATTATAATAGTTTTGGTTCTACATTTTGCATTTAATAATTTTTGACTTTGATGAAAACAAATTTTATTTTTCCGTATAATTATGGATATTTTTTAAAATTTATTATGTTTAATAGAAATGCATATTATATGCTTTTAATATTTTGATCATACTATGTTTTTATGATTGTTAAAAAGCTGCTATTTATAGTTTTTTTTTTTTTTTAATGTTATTGTTTAATACACGGCAAATCGAAATATATATCTAATATTTATGTACTTACTATTATTTATGAAGGGGAAAAAATGTTTAAAACATCAATGGGGGTGTGAGATCATTCGAATTAGTTTGCTTATATTTAAATAAGGAGTATTTTTAAAAAAAATATGAAGCCCTCCCCCTAAAATTCACTCAAATCTCCGTAGCCTATAAAAAGCGCGAATTAAATAACGTAGTGTTTGCGTGTTACAGCAATAAATTTATCTCGACAAATAAAATACTACATCGACTACGTATTTAAAACCAATAATTCGTCTGCTTACAATAATATTATTATACCGTTATTCACATTTTATAATGTCTATATGCATGTGTTTATTGCAACATTGTGTACGACTCTTCGAAAGAATAAGTATATATATTGTATAATGTATAAAAATATAAAATCAGTTATAAATCTACCGCGGTGACCTATAGAGAACGATATCATTTGTATGTATATATTATTTGCACGTGTCACGCACCATATTTATCTATATATATAGTTAGGTAATAATGGTTATAATAATATATGTAACACGTTGTTATGCAGCTCATATATATATATATATATACGCTTATAATATACAACAGCCGTCGGGAGACTGACATCAGGAAACGTACTTATATATTATTTTGTGCAAAGACAATATAACTATATATAGTGATATCGTGATATCGTCAACGGTTTTCGACCTAGAAGACGGAATACTCGTTTTAAGTCTGTAGATGATGTAGTACGCGTGCGTGCAATTTACTGTACATAATATACATTATATATTATGCGTGCAGTTCGGGTGCCATATAATGTGCTAGTGAGGCGGTAGAGCGAAGGACCTAAGATTAAAACAGTCCCTTAAGGGCAACAAAGAGATTACACACGCACAAGCTTTTGTGGGATGGAAGAGCGGGGGATGATCGACGGGCCGGTCGTGTGTAATACGAGCACTGCATCACCACGTGCTCGCCGGACAGCGACTAATGAGACCGACGTTTCGGCTCTTTAAAACCAACCCTTTCTCTTACCGGACATTCTATATAGCTCCGTCCGTCCGTCCGTCCGTTTCCTCTCATCTCAAACGCATTCATTTGCCGCACCCCACACAGCCCCAGCCACAGCCAGTGCGGGTTCGCTGTAACACACCACCGATCGCAATATATATATATATATACATATGCCTGTATATACAGTGGTTGTGGCCGACTGTGACTTTTAATTAAACGAGCACAACAAACGACGGGCAAGTTCAAACGAGTTCTGGTTCCGCGGACACACGGACGAGCATATTTTTCGTGCGGTATACGACGCTGCAGGTATACGCATTGACGCATACGCCGGGTCGTCGGTATTACAATAATAATGGTTTCGATGACTTTAATATAGTTTAAAATATTCCAATTTTGTATAAGACGTGATAGTGAGTATATTATATAATATTATACGTTCATGGTGTGTATATATATTTTTTTATTATACGCAAAGCGGTTGCGGACGAAGCACAGATTATTTGTTTTGCCCAGAACAGTATGACTATACAATATATTAGATATTATTTAGATATAGTATTTAGAGGATAATATAGCCCAATATCGCACGTGCGAACTTATAGATGACCGATAAAACGTAAAACTTTTTTTTATATATACACGAAATCTGTACTATAGTTAAAACGCGCGTATATTCGGATGGCGCATGTAATGTTATTTTTAGTCGTACACTCTGTACCAGATAAGCAGAAGGTACTTATAACACAGTCATTCACAGTTATATAGCGCTGTAGAAACTATTATAATATATTATATTACATCGCGTCTGCCCTCACAAAAGAATCGAGTCGAAATTATGCATTGTTTTTCGCGCGGACATAATATCAAGTGAAGTAAAACAAAATCTAGTTTTATGTCGTTAAAAGACATTAAATACGTGCAATTTGAAAACGCATACCTTTATATCGCACTTTAATTTATTATTCAAATGACAGTATACTATTTTCGTAATTCGTTTTTCTCCAAACGGATTTTCTTCTCCCACCCGCGGCGCTAACAGAACCGTCGTCGTTATTATCATACTCGACAGCGCGTACGCGTTAGTGTGATTCCGAAACGGTTTTACACGCGTGCAATAAAACCCCCGTTTGAAGTATCGACTTACACGTTGCACACACGGTGTACACACCTATACTCGTGTACACGTATATCGTCTTCAATATGAGGTGGAAATTAGATTTGTAGCTCGACTAAACGGTCGAGGGTCGTGCCGACGTCTTACCCCACACACCGCCTGTGAGTATATATACACGCAGCATATACACACACAGTATCGCGTATACATATTATTATAGACATAGTACGAACATATACACCGACCGACGACGGTTAAAACTCGCCCGGCGCGCGCGTGACAATATTTACACTTATGTGCCTATATACTTATATACATATATTATGTATATGGTACGAGGGGTTACGTTAACTGCAGCGAGACGCAAGTATATAAGGGGCGAGCGAGCGAACAATATTCTCCTTTTTCTCCCCCGTCATCATCTTTACAATATGTTAAAAAATAAATAATAAAAAGTAAAAAAGCTTGCGAACTTGTGTACACTTACTGCACTGCAAAATAGTGTGTGTATGTATATATATACAAACGTTATTATATATATACATGTCATAATATACCGCCGTATACGGAATGTCTTAAACCTACGTTGTTTGTCGTCACTCGTCGTACACTGCAGTACACACACGTCCTCCAACTCCTCCAGACTGTAATAGGTACGTGCATTATTATATAATACGTAGTATAACGTAATAGAATATACTTCTTTATTATTATAATATATCACCACATACTGTCTAAAATGTATAACCCGTTTAACTAATACGAAAAGTACCCGGTGAAAATTAGTAAAATGATATACTGAATGTTTAATATATTTTAATATAATGTTTAATGTATTGTTATAATAATGTTGATCAAACGTGAAAACGAAAAATTAATTTTTTCTTTAGTCTGTAGATTAAAAACAATATAAATAAATAATAATACTATTTTCCAAAATAATAATATCGACAGTGACTGCATACATGGTGGAACACCTATACACCTATAAGTATAGTTTATATAATATACACATATTATATAACGTAATACGCGCCGTCTGTCATCGTGTACGCGCTTAAGTCGAAATCGTATTTAGACGATTTTGTATTTTCTTTCCACTGTTGAAGGTATAGGTACCTAACTATAATACACGTACGGCGTAACCATGTTGGACATAAATGTATAAACGCGTTTGCAAAGTTCGAAACTGCATTATTATTATTATATTGTAACGGTGCGGCACACGTGTGCGCAGTTAATAATAATAATAATAATAATAATAATAAGACCCACGAGACGTAGAACGCAATAGGATTATTTCCTTTTTGTTTTACAATTTTTTTCCTTTCCGTATTTTTTCTGCTTTTGTTTTTTTTTTTATTGTTTTCCCCTCGCGCGACTTGTCGAAAGTCGACTGCGATCACACTGCAGCTCGACTCGGACCTGCCAATATGTATATGTAATATGGTATATCGTAATTTTGTCGTTTTCGTTTGATACATCGTCGATTAGTATACCTAAACTATAGTGTAAAAAACATCATCGCGATGAAGGACCGCCGCACGAGACGTTATATTTATATCCACGACGGACGTCTGTGATCAGGACGATGAGGCGTGACTATTAATAATCGCTGAAATTGATGCGTATGGAATTTTGGAACCGTACCAGAGAAACACAGTTACGTGATAATAATATTGAACTATAAGACGTGCGAAAAAAAATAGATTCGCCAAAATCGTAGTTCAGCGCACAATTATAACGATACATTATTTGGTGGGGTGGCGGGCGGACGTCGATGCCGGTGCAACCCACAACGATTTACGCACATGATAATAATATAATATTATGTAATATTATAATATGTTACTCTCAGCGGTATCTGGCGGAGCCCTGCTATCGCAGCCACATGTGGTTACCGTCGTCTATTTTCCCGTTAGATTTCGCCTACTCTTTTCTCTATAGCAATCTTCCCTGTACTGACCGACGACGAAATCCTTTGAAAACTGACTCGTTTAAATTGTCGATTGAACGACCGTGTTTCTTTGTTTTTTTACTGTTCGTATGTCGTCGAAAAATGTGACGCCCAACCTACGGGGAATACATTACGCGAGGACCTTGCACCCCACCGATCTAACGCATCACACGCGCACTACTATAAATACAATATTAACGATGTCTGAACACCGACTCCTGTAGTTTTAGCGTCGACAAAATGTTACAATTGGCCACAAACCAATCGTTGACCGATAATATTTTACAAGTATATATTATTTAAATTTAGTACATTATATATAATATGCATTATAGCTTATGACTTTACCGTACTTTCTGTATTTATTGCGTTCGTCATTATTATATATGTAGGTATTAAAAAGGTTTCCAAATTCGTACGGTCTAAAAAATAAAATTTTAATATAATTTAAATTTGTTAAGCTCATGACGTGATACTATTATATTGTAATACTCGTTATATTATATTATCGCAATATAAAAACCTATTACGTGTTAACGTAATTTTTGTTGTTGTCTAAAGTAAATAACACCTAATTATTGGCATTGGAAAAAAAAGTTCAGTTTGAATATTAGTGGCACCAATAAATGATGAGAAGCGAGAACATTGTTTTTTTCATTTTAATAGAAACATTTTCTACTTGAAAATATTTAAGTACAATTTTCGATGATTAATGTTATACTATATAACCATTTTGTTTTAATTTTTAAACTCAATTACTAAAGCAGTTTTTAATGTTTTTTTCTAATTTTTTATTTTGAAATAAGTCATTATTATTTTAATTGGTTTATTTTATGCTATTGTGAATGATTACGAAGAATTACGAAAACACATTTACACGCTTTTCTCTAAGAGTGGTTTATTTAAATGCTTCTGAAATAATTATAAAATCAACTATACTAAAAAAACGATATAACTATTGTATTATTTACAATGAATACAAATGAATATATAATATATTATATTATTATTCATAACTTATTTGAATAGTGTTTTTGTGTATATAAATCGATATTATATTCAAATAACTATTTTATAATGTTAAAAAACAAAAATGTAAGAAACGCTGAAATCAACTTTACTATTCGTATTAAACTTAACGTTAGTTTTTAGAAACAAATCTGTACCTATATATTTTTCTTTATTGCTACTTGTAATAGGTAGACTTTACTAGTATTTCAATCGTAGTTCAAAAAAGAAAAAAAATTAACTTTTAAAAACAATTAAACCATTAACGAATTTATACACCTATTTTTAATTTTTAATATTACTATACTATACTTTACTATACTATACTTTATATTAAATCTAAACTAAATTATAATTAAAAGATTTTAAATAAACTTTGTACAATTTGACTTAATGATACTCAATTTTGAATAAAGGGTGAATGAAAATTATTATTTATTAATTACAATATCACTACTTTAGTTCAAGAATACTTAATAAATCACTCAGTATTAAATTATATTGTATAGTGCCATAAAATAAGAATATTAAAACTTTACGAAATAATTATATAGCGTATACCCATCTTAATAATTTACTTACCATGTAATTATTTTATGAAATTTTTTAAGAAAATATTTACTTAACTACATATGTTAGAAGGTATATTTTTATTTTATGCTATATATTTTTCTTACATAAATTTGATGCTTACAAGGACATTTTTCATATATTACCATTACATTCTAAATTCAATTTAATTATTTATTAATTAAAATGTATGCTTTTTATGAAAACTGAAATCATATATTATGACATTATGCATAATACCTACAAGGCTACAACGTACAAATATATATATATAATACATAAGACACTACTAATTACACAACTAACACACTGATTTACTATAGTTATTTAATTATTATTTAATTATCTTATTGTATATCTATATTTTTAAGAGCCGACTAATGTTAATTATAAAAAATAAAATATAATGCTATATTTAAGTTACAATGAAAAAAATGTATTCTATTTAATATTATTATATATTAAAGGATTTAATTATTACGTTTTAATAATGAGTTTTATAATAAATAATTGTTGTTTTTTCTGTAGGCGTATATAATATTATATAATATCCTATACTTAATAGATTATCAATACTAATTACCGAGTCTTAATGACGAACTCATATTAATTATCATCATATTAATCGTATTCGATACAATTAATTATTACTACAAGATACAATTGCATTAGTTATACGTATACTGTATAATGTATCTGTTTAAATAATTATATAAATTATTCAAAATAAATAAATAAAAAGATTTGAGCAAAATAATAATCTTTTGACAGTCTTTTATTGTAATTTAAAATATATAAATATTTACCTGACAATTTTAACGGCAATTCCGCTATTCTATTGGGATCGAGTGGTGTACCGAACGGAAAAGGTCTAGGTCCGAAGTGGAAAGGATGGAACCCTTGGTTTCCTGCAAACGAGTTAAATAATAGGCCTAATACCCAATTTAATTTGATAATTTATCAAGCATAAGTGTGCATCAATTTACTCACTGGTTTTTGACCTCGGCTCTCTGGGTCCGTCCACTGTAACTTTGATGGCTTTGGAATAAGTTGCTACTTGTGGTGGACACGAATTCAACATTATAGTCAGCGTAAAACTTTTTCCTAAAAATAACAAAACATTCATGGTAAAAAAATTAATATACTTCTTTATGTTGGTATACATTTTTAGCATTTTATTAAAATAATGTTATTATAGGAAAGAAATATATATATAAGTATATAATATATAGGATGACAATTTTATGAATTTTATAAATGTATTTTAACCCTACAGTTTTCAGTTTATTTGTCCAACAATTTTTTACTAAAATTAATTTCTTTGGTTCCTTCCAAATAAAATATGTACCTTTAGGTAGGTAATATTTGCTTTAATAATAATATGTTAGTACAATTAAATTCCATGAATACCTGAATCGGTATATTATATTATATATAAACCTTTTATGGCATTTTAATATAGTTTTACTAATTTGCACAATAATTAATACTCAATTATTACTGAAAATAATATAATATTAAAATGACTTTCTTACATTTATTATGTTTAAAAAACTTTCTGCTAAACCAAGCTACTAAACGCCGAATATGGTTGAATTTATTATTTATCTTATTATACCAATTCTTTCAACGTGTTTATAGGACATAGGTATTATAAGAAAAATAATGTATCGACAAAAATAATAAGTGAAAATATTTATATTAAAAACTTCGACATGTAGGCAACTCGATTCCTTTGTATTTTGTTTTGTTATAGCAGCTAGTGGGCTCTAAATGATCTGTAGTGCATCATGCTCTGACAATTGATTTATATCTTGAGACGCATATGTTATATACAATTTTAATCGATTTTTATACACTTGAATTCATATTGTAGTACGCAGTATACATGTATATTTTAAAACAAGAACTCAAAAAAATCAATTTCATTGTCATGAAATTGTTTAGAAATTTGGTTTTGGGGAATACAAAAGTATAAAACTTACGGAAAATTCGTCTTTGCAGTTTATGAAAGATCTTATTTCTTTTACAAGCACTTGAAATCTGATAAATGTTTAACCTTAAAAGTATTAAAACACCGAGCTCCACTTAGAATTGTTTCTCAAATAGGTAATTCAAAATATATACTCATAAGACGAGCTAACTGAGACATCAGTAACATGCAACAATAAGTAGATTCATTATAATACTATGATATCCGTAAATGTTATTCTATAATGTTCTGTAAGATGAGTTTGGAAGGAGAAAAGCATATACATACATAATAAAAATTAAAAATTACATTTAATTAAATTTAAATTTAACAACATTTAGTTATTCCATCGAAAAACACATGATAAATAACTAGAACACAGTTGTTGACAGATGCGTGTTTAATTAAATTATACATAGTACATACGCTTCGACAACCACATAATAGACATTTAATAAAGTAATGTATTGTTCCTCTTTATAAGTATTTTGTATTCGTTTCATACTTTAAAGTTTAAAGTGATATATTTCATAAAATGTATTATAATAATTATAATTTAAGAGTAATAACTGACGACTGATGTATCCGTGTTTAAATTAATCAGTATGTTTTATGTAATTTGTAACATTTTTTGTGCACAACTCATCATCATGCAAAATATCATATATTTTCATTTAAATTAGGAAATATTTTATTTTAAAACGAATTGATTAATAATAATAAAAAACAAAATGTTTATAATAAAATGATCTTAAATTTAAATAAATAAATAAAATGAAAAGTCACTTTGTGTATAACTCGGATAATTCTTTTATTACACTATCTTAATAATTTATGGTTAAGATTAGGTACATTATTTTCGATTTTAATACGGCTAAGATATTAATGATCAATGCTTTAATGATTAATAAACAACAATATATCATCATATAAAATTAAAATTAATTATACAATACATAAATATATTATTAATTACAAGAAATAAGAGAATGGAGTTATAAGGAAATTAAAAAAAAATATTTACTCGAAGACCATTCTCTAAAGGTTAGATTATCCTCCCCTAAAAATAGTCCTACTTGCTATTACTAGTATTACTACTGTATACAATAAGTCAAGATCCTAGAGTACCGGAGTAAAAAATAAAATAGCGAAGGGCAATAATTAAGTTGACTTGTTTCACAGTAAAATCTTATACAATTTACAATATCAATAAAATATTTACGAGTTATAAAATATGGACTATAACAAAATGTTATTTTATAATGATTATTATTTCATTCACATTATTGTTAAATGAAATCGTACAATCTTTTAGAACACCCGAATATCATTTAGCATTGTAAAACAATAAGAACATACAAAAAATTAATATTTTAGAATAAATCACTAATAAATATATAGACAATCCCTTAATTCCTGACAGATAAAATAAATAAATACCAAACTGCAACCGCAGCTACTAGAGCGTTTTAATTGTATTATGCAGTAAAATGTTATAATGATTAAAACGGAGAAACACTGAAGTCTGTATTTTTGCAAGATTTTATAACTCTATAAGAAATCTGGTCTGACAATAAGTGTATTGATAAAAAGAGTTGTTAAAAAAATGATAACAATAATATATAATAAATTATATGTTTCAGGTGTCTATATACTATCTATATATCTATATACTACTGGGATACTACCAATCACATATTCACATTGAACATCTCGATTAATTGGTTCTCGCTCAAAAATTATCCGTGACAACAGGCAAATATTAATTACTATATATATAATATATAATATAAATTTATTAGAAACTTTAAAAAATCTACAAAGTTGTATTTAAATCTCTAAAAATATACATTTTATTTCTAATATATTATAATATTATAAATTATAATTTATAATATTCTGTTTGACTCTAGCATAATATCCAAAGACGATTTTGAATCCAACTTCTTTCGTTAAAAAATATTGATCAATATCTGCACGACCACTGACCAATTATATGCATATCTTCAGCCTCGTTCCCTTGTGCTTTTTACGGGGGTTGATGAATGAATGTATATTGATGCTCCTTCTCTGCTCTATGCTAATTAAATTTTAAAGTCCCTTTCTGTTTCACACGTCCCCTTGTTCTTTTTAATGTCCCTACCCTTTCATATCACTTATTACGGTTGAAACTATCTCATCCAAAGAGTGATTGTTAGTGTTGTTAATGAGCAAACCAACTCATTGTGCTAGTTTTTTTTTTTGTACATTTATTTGTTTATTTATATTTTCACTAGTTTATTTAAAATTTGTTGCCGTAGTTTGTTGTGAATGACATTTTATGAGTTATGAGTTCATATATTGTGTAATTATTTTGTTTAATAAAATAATATCTTATTGTACCTATAATAACTGTTTATAAATATTATATTTAACTATGTATGGTTTTTTTTTACCAAATAAATGAATAATAATAATAACAATATCCTGTAATAATGATAAATAAAAATAGTGTACATTATTCAAAAACAAAATATTATGTATGACGCTGCACGGTAATAGCCATTAATTGTTATAAACGTTTCGGGCTGAAGTGTTATTATTGTCGTAGGGGGAAGACAAACGTGTTATTACTGTTACGTACAAATACGTATTATAAAGACAAACGACAACACGTCCGGAAGATAACCATTAAACATAATAGAATGTGTGCAACTTCACGGTTTTTGGTGGAAAACGTGTGATAATTGCGTGTAAACAACCATAAACCGACTTTAACTTTTCTCGGGAAATTAACCGACAAGGATCAATTATTGGGGGTAAGGCGGCACGCCGCCGCGGAAGCAGCCACCGCCACCGCCATCGGTCTCATTATTGCAGCCGTCTACAACTACTACTCCGCGCCGAAATGATTAAAACGGCAACAAGGGTTAAGAAGTTTTTAACGAAAGGCGATTAATGCCGCGGGTTCGCCGACGTGCGTTAATATTGTTTATGTACACTGTTGTCAATATATAAGACGACGGTCGTTTCGTCGAACTGTATATTATTAAAGGGTTGATAATCATTCACCGATAATATTATTGTAATATCGCGATATACACGCACATCGCTTGTATTCTTATTTAATAATAGTATAACATAATAACGATATTATCGCCGCCACGGTAAGCCCCAGTTTTCGGGGATGCGATAAATTTCGGCGCACGCCAGATTTAAAGAAAAAAAAAACCATGTTCTCGCCGCCCTCCGGTTCGCTTTAAATCGTGTATATATGAGCTGCCGACGGGGGTAAAGGAAAAAAGGGATAACGTCGAATGCCCCGAAAACTGAATGGAGGGTGGCAGCGGCGAGGCACCGTTGTTACGATTTACACGGCGTCGCGTAGGCCAATTTGTCATCATTGCTCGCGGGGGTAAAAAAAAAAAATCCTCGGGGAATGAAGCATGACGAAACGCCGAACCCCGTCGGTCTTTTTATATGCGTATCTTTTTCTCTCCCCCGATACGCGTATAGTGCCATACCCTCGCCGTCCCGCGACGTTATATTAAAACGCCGAAACGTTTAAGTCGGAATCGCGTATATTTATTACCGTTTGATTCGCGACGCCCGTTCTACTATATGTATATTGTATATGACGTATAGGCGTATATATATATAAATGCGTTACTACGGTGTTTCGTGTCGCGTTCAATTCTCTCGACGAGATGTCATTTGATATAGTTAATACGCACTGTCGGCCCCAAAACGGACTGTAATAAACCGACTCGATTGAACGGGTGTCGGGTACGAGCACTCGTCGTTATCGAATTGCCTATACGAGACGCCGGACGGTTATTGAAACGCGTTTTACGAGTTTTTTCGTCAAAAATCTCATCGCGAGTCACCGTCACACCGCGATCACCGTCGTAATCCGATAACCAGCTTGTCATAGCGCAAACAAAATATAAAATCTTAAACGATAACAACCTGCTACGGGCCGAGGTTTATATAGTGGCATTTGCATTATATAGGTACGCTATGTATTATTATGCAACTAACGTCGTCATGTGCTAAGAATTAAGAACGAGTTGACTTCAAGCTCTACCTCGATTTCCCACAAGACTTAATAATTGTAACAATTTCAGTAATATCTTTAAGTCGTCAAGTCAATATTATATGGACGAATGAACCCAATGGTGATATCGCTATAACCGGTTTAACACACGAATCGGACTAGTAACATTGACGAAACTATATATACTTTCTGGTGTACGAAGTGGTGTATTACTCGTTAAGCCGTTAATCGCACAGCCTAATTCGTATCCACATTTTTTTCTTCAAAAACCGAGGTTCACTCCCTATCTGCGAGGGTGTGCGAATTCGTCTTTTAAGCCCGAGTCGCGATAACACAATCAAATAAGTACATAATATCAATAACGATATACGTGAATATCGCATCGCTCACCTCGTCCGGACCGGCCGACGAACCGCAAATCGTTGAACTTGGCCACCTGGTTCTTCATGAGGGCGGTGCAGTTGCGCAACTCCGCGCAAAAGTTCTCGTCGTTGCCGGCGCGTATGGTGACCGGCGTGCCGTCCGGCACTTCGCCCAGCGCCACCACTTTGAACGCCACCGGAAGCGTCTTGTTGGACCGCCAGTGCGTGGGCAGCACGGTGCACACGACGTGCGGGCAACCGGTGCGGACCAGTTCGCCGGGGTGTTCGGCCAGCAGGCTGTCCAGCGTCCGTTCGGCCAGCACGTCGGCCTTGAGGAAACCGTCGCGGTTCCTCATGGGTTCCGACAGGTGCATGTCGTGCGGTCGTGTCGACTCGCGAGACGGCGACGATCGCGTGGTGACGCGTCGACACTGGTGAGAGAGAGAGAGAGAGAGAGAGAGAGAAAAAAATAACGAAACCTATTCGCGGGAGCGCAACGACGGCAAAGACGACGACGACGACGACGACGAAAACGACGACGATGACGGCGGTGTGGCGGTCGCTGCGGTGTGCGTGTCGTCGGGGGACGGGCGGACCGGCGCGACTGACTGTTAAAAAAGCGTTTTTTTTTCGCGGCCGGTTCGTCGGTCGGAGGTTGCGGCCGCCGCGGAGCTTTGGTTTACCGCCGTTGGCCGCGAAGGAGGACGGGGCCGGCGGCGGAAGGTGTTCGCGCCCCGCCGTGGGCGGAGTTTGTTGCGTGCGTGCGTGTCTGTGCTGCTCTGCGGAAGACCGCGCTGGCCCGGGTCGGCGGCGGCGGCGGCGGCGGCGGTGACGGCGGTGGCGGTGGCGAGGCAATAAGAAACGGAAGAAGGAAAACGATACGCGCGCGACAGCGGCGGTGGCGGTGGCGGTGTGGCGTGTACATATAATACTACTATACGCGATATATGCGCACACGTAAGAAAGAGTGCGCGGCGGGGCGAGAAGAACGACGAGAGAAGAAGAAGAGGCGGGAGAAAAGAAAACGGGGGCGCAAAGAATGTCGGAAGAAAAAGAAAACGGCAGTCGGGGCGGCTGCGGGGTGGCGGCGCAGGGTGGTTACGCCGTCGCCGCGGCGGCGTGTGGCGTCCCGCCGACGCATGCTTAGCGGCGGCGGCGGCGGCCGTAGCCTGTTGATGACGGTGTGCACCACCCGCCGCTGCCGGAGTGAGCTCGTAACGTTTCAATTACCTTCCACCCCGCCGCCACCGCGCGTCTCGGACTGTTCGACTTCTTCGTCGCCGTCGTCGTCACGTGGACCGTGCAAAAGCCGATCCGACTAACAGCTATATATACGTGAGGTTTTTTTTTTTTTTTTGGCATTTTTTTCCTCCTCCGCTCTTTTTTTTCGTGCCCGCGCTGACAACATAATTACAAGATACAACGTCATATTATTATTATTATCGTTATCGTTATTATTTTACCCCCTTTGCAGGTCCGCACACGTATCGGAATAATGTAATATTATGTTTGTTATTTTTTTGTCCGCTTTTTCCTGTGAAAAATAAAAGAAACGTAGTTTTTACGGTTTATATTATTTTAATAAGCATTATAGTATATTATTAAGACGTTCGTATGTCGATGGCCTTTTTTTAGTGAGTAATCGTAGTTACACGTTCGGATAGTAATGTATACAATCTAACACGATTATTTCTCAGAATTAGACGAATTAAGCGTGTAGCGATTAGAACGTTAATTATTGCAGTCATGACTTTTTTAGTTTTTTAAATTTTAGACAAAACAGTTTGATTACCTATATTTCCTAGCTACATCGTTCCCGTCCCCAGCGTATATTAAAAATATCTCTATGACCACATCGTATATTTATATATGTGACGGTCAAAGTAGACTTTCGGGAAATGTTTACATTGCCCAGGCATTATGGCGATATCCGATTATGACGGGCAATGTATACAAAATTATACATTGCCCGGGTTATATAGAATTTCCAGTAAAGCTTGGTCAATATAAACCAAAAGTTTTTATTTTAAAATTATAAACCTCTCTAATCTTATCAATCTTGTTAATTACTTTTTGAATATTATTACCTTAACTATTTATTTTTATTAATTTCCATTACATTTTTGATAACAACTACATTGAACAATACATCATAAATATTATCAGTGATAAAAATGTCCTTAAAAATGACGTAAAAAAATTACAAATACAGTAGACGTAGACGAGCTTTAACCAACGTTTTAATTTTCGGCATTTCGAAAATATTACGAAAAAATAATAAAATTTAGGTACAATAATATTCACTATAACACGAAAACGACGACTGTAATCGGTGAGATAAAATCGGATAGTTACTAATCTTAGTCCGTGGTAATTTCAAAGTTTTAAGTAAGTTATCGGCTTAATGGCAATCGATAAGAAACAATAAGATGTGAACTAATGTGGAATCAGTAAAAATGACTAATAATGTCGGAAATTGACCTAAAAATGACTTAAAAAGTAATAAACACCAAAAAATGCAAAATAAAAATTAGTTCATCAAATTCACATGCTTATGAAACAAATTTGTGGCCAGGAGAGCATTGTCTAAAAAGTTCCAAAAAAAAAAAAAAAAAATGCTAGATGCATCCAACTTCCAAGCCCTAATCATCACATTAATTATTTATTTTTACAAGTATTATTAGAATGGCATTTTGAATTGCATTTTTTCCCTGACGCCTTACATTTACTAACCAAGTGGCCAGCATATTTTCCACATCTTGAATGGCCCTTTCGACGAACCCTTGACTTTGTGAATGCCTCGGTTTTCCATGTATAATTTTTAAATCTTCCCACATATTACATAATCCGTTTATTATTTTATTCACGAATTCTCGGCCATTTTCGCTTTGTAGAATCGTTGGTGCACCAAATGTTGTAAAAATATCAAGAAGTACATAAGCTACTTCTTCAGCACGTTCATGCGTTTACGAGCGAAGCAAAACACATTTTTTCAGATGGTCCTGATACACTAAAATAAATGTATAGTTTCCGTTATGCTGTGCCTGCATATCTATAAAATCAATTTGACATCTAGAATTCAATTCATTTGAGATTATTGGTTTTACAACAAGACCTTTCTTTGCAGTACTGCCTTTATTTTGACAAGAAATACATAAATTTAAATATACAATAATCGATTCTTTTTATCTTTTTATATAATATCATAAAACAATTTCAAATTTTCTCGTGGAATGCGTGAGTCATCAATAAATTATAATGAATATAACTTGAGATTTCTTTCAAATTCAAGTAAAAAATGTAAGAAATGTTCGGGTAAACTGGTTACATTTATTTTTTATATAACAAGTAAAAATATATTGCATGATTTTAATTTAGAAAACTAAATTACTAGTCATTATTTGAACTGATACTTGATAAACGAACATAACAAAATAGCAACCTGCAGTTATCGATAGTTAAATACTAAACAATCTTATTGAAAAGTTTTAAACACATAGGTAATACAATTAATATCAAATATCAAAACATAACTTTTTTTAAAACTTTTACATGTAAATTAATTTAATGATTTTTAATTAAATATTAAACAGTGAAAAAAAATAATATATAAAGTCAATAAAGAAATGAAACAAAAAAAATTATAATATTGTATTACAAAAAATTAAAAATTGCATTAGTTACTGAATAAACATTAGCAATAGGGTTTGTTCTTATTTAGGTTATTTTGAAAACTGTAGATAAGGTTAAATAAAGAGCAAAAATAATAATTATTATAATTTTATTAGGTAGGTACAAAGCAAATATCTTAACATTAATTGTCAACGATTTTAAAGTTTCTAATTAAGGATTTTTCTTTTGTATATTTTTTTCTTTATAAAAGTGTTGATTACTCGTCTCAGCTTCAACGGCAAACTAATAAGATTTTCATTTTGTGTATCAGAAAAATTATAATAAAATATGTTTCCTAATCAGAGAATAAATAATACTAGAATTATTAAAGTAAAAACTAAAAGTTATGTGATAATTCACTTGTGTTCACAACTATATACTCTACCACCTAACGTTATGTATACCACCGTATAATAATATAACGCAAAGTAATCAACAATAATTGTAAATGTTAGTTTAACTATTGAATATATAGATATAGGCTCTTGAAGTATGTTGTTTTACAATATTTATTAAAGTTACCTATATTTTTACTATTTATATATCTTTGGTCCACATAATTTTTTTTTTTTTATATTTTTTTTTCCTTTATCGACATTAGCATAATATTGATTGCTATACCTTATTACCTTAAGAACAATATACTCTAATAATTGTTTAATGTTTATGTGTTGTACATTTGTACAAAATAATAATTAATTGTAGGCTTATTCTTTTTCTTTAGATGCGTAATGCTTGATTATTATTCATATTTCTGTAGAGCATATCATATATAATAAATTATACACAAATAATTGAAACCAAAATCGTGTGATTGAATGTTAGAGAAAAGCGCGTTTCGCACTACGAAGATAATATTTTAACATTTCGCTAAACATCGGATTATCATAAAACGCCTCAAAAAGAGCTAAGCGTTTTACCCATAGTTTATCAATAATCATACCAACGGACGATGGCTGCGTTTATTGTCGTATTCTTGAAAACGATATCCAAGTAAAAGGAACACGAAAAACTAAGAGTTAAACTATAAATATTCAAGCAGCGACTACTATATAAATATAATATACAACTACAACGCACGCCAGCTCCGTATGTATATCGCACATATTATACATACATATACATAAACATATGTGTGTGTGTGTGTGACAAGATCCCTACGCACTATATACGTAGTGTATTCGTGCTCCGTCATTCGGTCGGTTCGGCTTCGGGAAAATATTACGTCGTCGACCCTCGTTAATTCGCGCGCGCGTATGGGACACTCTCATCGGCTAAAAGTCCGTCATCGTAGTTCGCACGCACGCACCAGTAGGCGACGCTGTCCATTAAACATTCAAAAGACGTCAAGTGCCAGTTTCCGTTCAGACACACGATATACATAATATTAAACATGTACATATATATATATATTTTCACGCGCGCGCGTGGGTGTGTGTGTAGTATAATGCGAGCGTATTATATATAATAATGTATACATATATGTACAATACGCTTCGTACCACGCGTAACGGTTTCACGGGCTGAAAACATCTGTCTCCCCGAAAGTTACTACTTATATGGGTCTTATTCAAATCTCGGGCTCACGGAGGGCAAATAACTAAAGGACAGCCCGCGACTTTATATTCGCACCCGGGATCGGTGACCAAATGAATATTACATAATATTGTAATATATAAGTATACCAAACACCTATAGGTACATGACTATCTACGATAGCGCTATGCGTACGTGCGTTTGAGTGACTTCAATCTACGTGGTGCGATGGATCCAAACACGCGTTTTCAAAGTGGATGGCATTTTTTCCCACCTATTGGTCGTTTCAAAGCTGTATAGTGTATACCATATAATTAAATCGAGTGTTCCTTGATCAAAGGCAATTATAATATAAGACTACACATTTTTCGAGGAATCACACCTCATCGATTCGCATTTCTATAGTTTTAAACCATATTACTAGCTGTATAACAAAATAATGATACAACAATTGTTTATGCTATTAACAATATTAATAGATAATAGTTTTTATAACTATGACAATATAGTTAATAATTAAAATTTATATCTTGTAATTCAAAAGAGCATATAATGTCTTGTACCATAGGTATCTATTAGTATTCGCAATCGCACAATACGATGTATAAAAAGTCAGCCAATCAAAAACGTAGAAAATCTAGAAGAATCATATTGGAAAGCTTGTGTCTGACCGAAATGAACGGAAAGCTAGACGTATCGCGTGATGAATCATTATGATCTTCATACAAAATTAAAATATCAAAGTAGGTAACGGATTAAGGAAATAAATCATTAATTCAAGTAAGATTAATGAAGGAAATGACGAACAGAGACCGCAAAATGTTCACTTTTGTCGATCGTAATAAAACGCCATCACCCGCGGGAAGACTCTTTAGGGATCGTTATGCGTGTCTGTCGTATAATAATATGTACTTCCCCAGTGGTTTATAAATATTATTATACTCTTCGTTAACTCCAAACAGACCGTTAAACGATTAAAGCGGTCGTGAAAACCATTTAATTGAACACACATACAAAATTAAACTATTCTTTGAAAACGTTCCGATCGTCGACGCGTTTACTGCAAAGTTCCAATGTAACACACACACTCCGCTTCCACCTACATCTCGGGATAAAAAAAAGCGTCGTTCATTCCCCCCCCCCCCCCCACAAACAACCCTTCTCGCACCGCCGTAACGCGTACGAAGTTTTTATGTGTGCTGGTCCAAGATTGAATTCGATAAAACCGACGAGAGACGCCATAAAAATATGACGCTTTATATTATATAATATTATAAGCGTTTTTTTTCCCCGCGTGTTTTTTTTCATTTCGCCGGTGCGGTATGGACACGGCGCGAATATCGCACTCGCGAGGCCCTCGCGGGGACGTTTTACGAGCCCATACGCGTAAATTTATTATATTATTTACACCGTGTATGACTACGCCCGTCGTCGCCGCGCCTCCTCTTGTTTTTATCGCGATTTTTTCCGTTTTTCTCTCTCTCGCCCGTCCGATTGCCACTCGGCGCGCACTCACGCGCTGCAACTACGTATAATATCATCCGCTCCTAACCGCTCCCCCGACGACCGTTCGTCCGCCACCGATGAATTCCAATACTGCGCGGATTTCGCGACAACCTCGAACGTCCTCGCAGGTATGCTCGCCCTCCCCACCACCACCTACGGAGGTATCACCCATAATCGCCGAGTGCAGCAGAGATTATTTCGGTACCGCGGACCGGCGGACGGCGCACGCGCAGATCACCGGAACAGCCGATCGGACTGCAGTCGGCCGCGACAGACAGCGGCGCAATACGGCGCGCGGGGTCCACTCCGCAGTGGTGTCCGACCACACCGTAACACTACGAACTGCGTATTTAAATCGCGCACGCATGTCGTCGTCCGACCGCACGGGGACGGCGGGACACGCAGCCGCGCCGCCGCCGTACGAGGTGGCCGAGTCGCCGGAACTGGGCCGTCACTGGGTGGCCGTCCGGGACATCGCGGCTGGTGAGGTGCTGCTCGAGGAACGGCCGCTGGTCGTCGGGCCCAAGGCCGGATCGCCGCCCGTCTGCCTGACATGTTACGCGCCCGACTCCGGTTACAGGTGTTCGGCGTGCGGGTGGCCGGTGTGCGGGCCCCGGTGCCAGGCCGCGCCCGTGCACCGGGACGCCGAGTGCCCGCTGATCGGCGGCCATTACGACGGCCGCCGGTCGGCCGCGTTCTGCTTCGTGACGCCGCTCCGGTGCATGCTGCTCCTGCACCAGCCGGACGGCCGCCGGGCAACGGAATTCCGGTCGTTACAGTCGCACCTGGACGACAGGCTGGACACGCCGCTGTACCGGGCGTACGCCATCAACGTAGCCGCTTTCGTGCTGGACCGGCTGGGCCTGCGGTCCGCGGGCTACGCTCACGACCACCGGTCCGCCCTGGAAGCGGCCGCCGTGCTGGACACAAACGCGTTTGAGGTGCGTCGACCGGGTGGCCGGAAGTTCCGGGCGGTGTACGCGCGCGCGTCCTTGATGGCCCACTGTTGTACGCCGAACACCAAACACGTGTTCGTCGGCGACGCGGCCGACGGTCAGCCGACCATCCGCGTGGTGGCCACGGTGCCCATAGCTCGTGGCTGTTCGGTCACGGCCACGTACACGCAGACGTTGTGGTGCACGCGCGACAGGCGCCGGCACCTGTCGGCCGCCAAGTGTTTCGAGTGCACGTGCGCGCGGTGCACCGACCCCGAGGAACTGGGCACGCACATGGGCTCGGCGGCGTGTGGCGGCCAGTGCCCGAGCGGTAGGGCCACGGCCGCTGGCCGGTGGCTGTGTGCGACTTGCGGACGACCCGCCGCCGACCCCGAAGCGGTTCAGGCGGTCCGCGCCGTCGGAGTGCTTTCCAAGACTCGCGATTGCGCCGGTTTCGAACAGTTCTTGGAACGGGTCCGCGGCGGAACGATGCCGCCGCTGCACGACAACCACCACGTCGCGGTGGGAGTCAAGTACGCGCTGGCACAGCTGTACGATGACCGGATTTCGGGTGAGCTGGCTAACCGCACCGTGTTTTTGAATATTATATTTGAAAAAAGCACGAGGCTCAGAAAATTAAAGCCATACACAATAAAAATTAAAAATGTACGATGTACATAAAAAAATAAAATAGTATATTAAAATGTACAAGCAACTGCGGGGGGAGCAGTGACCTCAAATTTTGAATTTACGCTTGCATATTATAATTGCGCACAATATTTTAGCTACCCGGCCAAAACTTACGAATAACAAAACAGCGATGAGGTCTCGATGAAATTACCCACGCTATTTGAACTTTTGTGGATAATTGAAAACGACTGAACGTATGTGTATGGAAATAACCGAGAAGTGGAAAAAATACTTATAAATGACTTACTGTTTATCGAGAAAACTCGAACTAAAAATTTTGAATTTGAGTGGCTAACTTTATATCTCGTCACCCGCGTTATATTATATGTATAATTATAGTTTATTGTCGTGCGGCGTCGTTAATCGAGTAATAAGTGTCGAATTATTAAACAATTTGACTTTTGTGTTATCGTTTTTTTTTTTAGATTTGACCGCAAAACAACTGGGAAACAATACGGAAATATGCGAACAACTGTTGCGACTGGCCGACGTCCTGGAACCGGGTATCACGCGATTCCGGGGACTTCTGCTCTACTATCTGGTTCGCGGTCTCAAACAGCTAAAGCGGATGAAACACAGACGGGTCGGCGTTTGTCATTTATCAAAAATTTTAAATATATAATTTTGATCAGCATCCAATAAAATTAAAGTCCATATATTTATGGTTCCACGGGAACCTTTTTTCATACTAAATGTGTGTTGGCATTACATTCAAAATTACATCGTTATAATATTATGTAGTATTGCGTTCGAAGTAAATACATTTTTTTCTTGACCATTTTATAGAAATTTAAGACTCTGATTACTATAATAGCTATAATGGACGTTCTCTTATAAGTTATCATGTCAAGTTATTATTAAGTCTATATTTTCTACAATTTGTGCAGAGGCTGTAATTATATACGTATAAATACTAAATATAAAAAAGTAGCTATTGGCCTATTTTTTTTTGTGACTTATTATCGAATCTACATCGGCTTTTAAAGAAAACAAACCTTTATTAACAAAATTATAGTTTTAATCAAACTGTATCAAACAATTTTCTAAATTTCCATATGATTTCTCGTATTTTTACTTTTAACTTAAACCCATTATAATTCAATCAGTTTCAATTTAAAATAAAATCGTTTTAAAAGGAATTTCGCTTTTACTCAATTAAAGAGCCAAACATTTGAAATTTGTCATACAATGATGTGTATAGGTAATATATCAGTGTTTCTCTGATGCATTTTAATCCGAAGTCACTGGGTACCAATATTTTGTGTTATCTTTAAAAAATAAACTGTTTATACACATATATATTATGTCCATTTATTAAAACTATAATACAATTTATTATTATTATTACTATATAGAACTACGACGAGATGATCAAGAATTATGCCAGAGAAGCGGTGGTCATTCTAAAAACCGAACCCGATTTGGTACATTTGGTCGAACAGTTACAATGACGACGAGTGCCTTAAAATGTTTATACTTTGGTCACCGCCAAGTGTAAAATATGCTGTAGTATATTATAATATAGCAGTGTCTCATTTATGTTATAATCGATAGCACTTTTTTTTTTTTATCGCTATTGTCACAATAATACAAAATACACCACGAACGTAACGCCGCAAGAACTTAAAACCGCTCATTCATTTTCGCATTATATAATAAAAATATAAGTAGTAGGTACCTAACTTATAATTTTACAATTATAATTTATAAAAATAAACGTATTATTGGAATTGATCTTTTAATTTTTATATAATATATTACTCGTAATAAGTGGTTAAAATATGTATGGAAAAAAAAAGCGAAATATTTGATAGGAAATATAGAACAAAAATTAAATTAATTTTAATCAACCTGAATCATATTTTTTACTTAAAATGTGATAACTTACAACTATATATTATTGTCATAACTCATAACTAAGACGCATAATAACATAGTAAAATATAAAATAAAAATGATTTGTATTGGTACTTCTCGTGTAAAAAATGTTCGGTTTTAGCTATACGAGTAAATTATACCTATATTAAAGTATAATTATATGAACATTCGCTGATTTAATAAGGTTTTAAAAAATCAGAATGAACAATATTATGATTTATATGGACAATGAAAACTTTTGGTTTAAGTGGGCGGGGGGCGTTTATGATCACATTTTTCGATATTATTATTTACAATTATGAGTAAAAGAATGTTATACCGTAAAATTAATTCTAAAACAGAAAATACATATTATAGTTATTTATTAATTTTAAACGAGTTAATAACTGACTGATAACTCGAGTATTGGATATCAATATCAAATACTTAACATATCTAAAACTAATATCTTGCATTGATTTTTAATATTGCAGAAAGTGCGTTGTTTGTATTTTGCTTGATAATTAGTTACGTATTTGCGACATTTAAGGAATTGATCATCGAATTAAAAAAAAAGAAGCTCAAAGCATTAGTCTACTGTCGTTGACGCTAAATCAGAATACTATAAATTAGAGTCAGTCACTACTCACTAACCCAACATAATGTCGTTAAGTTGGTTTTTTAATCGTGTATTAATTATACGCGTGTAATAAAACATTCATTGTTGTGTTTATTTAAGGACTGAATTCGTTTGGCGAATAAAAAACAGCCAACACCGGATTGCATAACGAACACTTGCCAATTTTATTACCGAAATACGCATCATGTATCGATTTTGCAGCATTAAGAACGTTTTCAATAAAACCTTCTTAAAATATAACACTATTATAGTGGGCACAACGCCTTTTGATACGTGTACATAAATAGATACGTGTACATATTATATTATATTATAAAACAAGGGTCGACGGTTAATAACGACCTCTAAATAATATAATATTGTAACTGATTTTTTTCCAGACGTACATAAAATGTGATTAATTTAAAACACACCATTATTAACATTTATAGGTACAATGTACATATTTCAATGTAGAAATTGTTTTTTTTTTACCATGTCACAAACACGGTTTACTACGTACATAACTGTAGTAGGTATAATAATAAACTACGGGTAGGTGGTACGACGAACATCTACGCATTATTATTTATTGCAAAATGATTTATACGGAGTCCTAGTTTCTACTGAACAACGATAAAAACATCATTATATATTTATTAAATATCTATACAAACATTTAAATATTATAATAATATAATAAAATACATTATGTACAGTCTCTATATTTTTTTAATAATATCGTATTATATTATATGTAATTATAATCAATTAAATCTAAATAATAAACTATTCTAAAATTTATAATATACTATGTATTAGGTAAAATGATTATCTGCTGCACATAATAGTCTAATAATTAGTGATATGATGAACTTTTTTTATGGGCGAACAAACCCGAACCTGACTTTTGTCGAAGTCTTTTTCATACGTATGCCATTCAATTTTTTTAATAAAACATGCATTTTTAAATATTGTTTGATTTAGGTGATATATTTTTTTATGCACAGCTATACTATAAATATTTAAATATAATTAAATTTAACTATTAATTCGAACCAAACTATTATTAAAAATTTAATATTTACTATTATTTATAAGCATTTGGTTTAGTTCAAATATTTGTAATTTTTAGTTCGTTTTTCGAATCGAATTTAACACTCTAATTTCGATTCGTAACATAACCGCCCAAATGTCAAATAAAAAACTTAAAATATTTTTTTTTTTATCACAACGTACGAACAGATAATGATAATTTAACACAATGGATTATTCTTTACAATAATTTTATTTATAACCTGTTTAATATACCTTTAAAATAATAACAATATTACTATATAACCAGTACAAATAATTTTAGGTACTCGATAAAGAGAAAAACACTTAATATCGCGTGATAAAATAGTAAAATATAATACTAATGGTTATTAGAATATTATATTTTGTAGTATTGTGTATAGTAGTTATATGTCGCAAGAGAATAAAACAGCGAAAGTCGACGCAGTGTCGCCGTAACCCGCAGACAACGGTTAAATTTTATCAATATATCTGTTGACGCCTTTGAAAACACGTAGTACGTATTACGAAACTTTTTTTTATGACGTCTTTCAGAGGGTGGAAAACTAAAGTGAGAAATTTCGGTAGAGAGATGGAGGATATCGATAGCGTTTCGGCTAGAAAAACATCACTCAACGCACATGTTTACGAGTGAATTTTGTGTAGTCTCGGTATCGTTATGGTATACACGCCGTTTATTATTCTCATATAATATTACGTAAGAATGATCAAATTTATAAAAAAAAAATAACGAGACAAACAATTTTGGCTTAGGTTAGAAAATTGAAAATCCAAATATTCTTAGGTTTTGATGGCTGATGTGCGTCTGTTGAAACCATAAAACTATTATTTTTGTTACGTTTAGAGGTTATTTTTGTACGCACATATTACACAATACGTATATTATATAATACTTAATACTATTGATATGGCGGCTAAATTAAAATTTAACAAAAAGCGTCATATTCGAAGAACAGGGGACATGATAGTCTACATAGGGATAATCTCATTTCAAACGGAACAATGGTCACCCGCCCTAACTATAAATGTTACATGTATCTTACAGCAGTGTTATAAATTAATTTTTAAACATTATAATAATATGTATGATGCAATGATGCATTAATGCATTGATGCATCACAGACCACAGTTTACAAGAGTATACACGCTAAATGTATACAGCTAAATGCAATTCCGTATAACTACCGGTGATGCTGTAACTTTTAGATATACCCCCACTCCATACACAGTTAGGTCATCAAATCGTACAAAATTGATTTTAAATTAAAATATATTAGCGAAATCTGAAATCTGATAAAACGTTAACACTGCGACAAACATTGCGTGTTTAAGTATACATTAAAAAATATTATATGGTATGAGAACTCTATATTTACTTAATATTGATACGTTCGTGGTAATAATATTATTATTATAGTACCAATAAGGAGGTTATAGATGGCACACTTGGTGATATGAGATTTATACACAACATTATTATTATTATCTATTATTTACTGCTAAAACATAATTTAACTTATCTAACCGGTTAAAAACAGAATAGATAGATATTCGTAAATACTAAAAAATGACACTATAATTTGTTATCTAAACAAAAAATAAGTTATTGTTGGCAGTTAAACTTGCACACGATGATATTTTGTCAAACGTATATTCGTTCATCCTCTTTAATAATGCATTCATATTTTAATTTATGATTTTCAGAACTTTTAAGTATGCAACTAAATATACTTAATCGTATTTTAAAATACTTAGATTTTATGTACCATTTAAGATATTATGTCAATAGTCAATACGAATTTTTTTTTCAAAAAAAAAAATTCACTGTTTTAACTTTAAATTGTTAAGGAGAGATTATTATTATTTTTATTTTTTAAATGTTGATAATTTTTCACCCTAAATCATTATTAAACTATAGATTCTTCGTAATATTGATGTACCTAAATCAATTTTCGAACGAGTAGTTTTTGAGCAATTTAACTTTGTGTGCTAAATATATTAGGTAATATATATTTGGAAGATAAATCTAAGCTATTATAATTTGAAAACTTTAACATAAAACTATAAATGTATAATTTATTCATACCATAATATATATATATATATTTTATATATAATTTAAAGCCATATTATTGACTATTATTCTTTGTGTGTACATTTTAATAATTAAAAAACTATTCATTAGAATTTCAATTTATGTTTTATACATATTGTGTTTAGTTATTCTAATGAATAGTTTTTGAATTATTAAAATATACATACAAAGGATTAAAAAAAAGGTTTAAATCCCATGATTGTACGATAAATATAAAATATAGGTATATTATTATAAAACTAAAATAAATTATAAATTATAAGATACAGTTTTCAAATTATAATAGCTTTTACTTATCTACAAAATCCTTATAGAACACAAAGTTAAATAATTTAAAAACTACTTGTAAGAATTTGTAATTAGATTCATCGAAATTTTCAAACGAAACTTCTCCAGATTACTTATTATTCATAGTATTTACAGCGAAAAAGTATGGTTTCCATTTGTGTCATGACACTACTTAAACAGTATATATAATTTGGGTAATTTAAAATGTGGTCTTTATTGAGTCTATCCAAAAAATAAAAATTTATATGAATGTATGATCTCAGGGAAAAATCTGATTGAACCTAATCCATGAATTTCCCCACACATGATATAACATAATAAACAATAACGTTTATACAAGGGAGTCGCGGGTGTGTTTTCGGGCATCTAATAAAACATGTATTTATTAAGCGGTTAGTGCGGTATAAGACGAGTGGTAACGTCGATCGCTATACACAATATTACAGTCGACTTATTATTAATAACAATATCATAATAAATTGTTGTTGAAATAAGACGCCACCGGGAAGTCGAGCGTGGACGTGGAAGCCACGGCGGGTTTGCCAAATTCCGTCCAGCGACTGACCGCGGCGGTCGGCGGCTGATGGTATCCCATGGACGCAGCGGAAGTTGTGGCGGCGGTGCCGGTCGGTGGCTGTGTCGTCGGTGGATGTGGTGGCAGGGTCGGTGGCAGACGCAGTTTGCTCGGGTTAGCCGCAAATTCGTTGTGCGCGCCGTAAGCCACAGCGGCGGCGGACGGGTTGAATCTATAATAATAACATTATAATACACGTTCGGAGCAAAAACATCAGAAAATACTAACACACCCGAACGTATTTCAAAAATACCGCAATAAATAATTAATTGTACTATATACGATATCGACATAATTTTATTTACACGTCAGTATATTATACAGAGTGATTTATTCCGAGCAAGTTCGCCCAATTTTTCTTCTGTAATAATTTATTTACTCAAATTGTGTATTTAATATATTAAATTTAAGTATTTAAAAAACATGGCTCATAATTATACCGAAAAGTTCCAAGAATCAATAATAATTTATAAAAATATTTAATTTTTAATGGGAAAATGGGGGTAAGCGCACTCGGTAAATCACTCTGTATAATACAATATACACAAACATTTCTTCATCCCCCTCTTTACCATTCTTTCCCGTCTGAAAAGTTTGTGCAAACCAATAATTAGTCAGGTTTATGTGACGTATACGATTTGTAAATTTAAATTAATAAAAATAAAAGGAACTAATGCAGTCATTAAAATAAAAAAGTGATGTTTATATAGATGTTACACCCATAAAAATCGTAGGACTTTATAGTTTGACGGATTTTGGATTCATATTAACGAATTTACCACTTGTATTAACCAAAACAATTTAATATTTAAAGTCGAATTTTTGAAACTTTAAATTTAAATGGTGGGGGAGAGGATATAAATTCTTTAAAATGTCAAGATATTATCAAAAATCTATTAATAAATGTCTTAAGAATTTCTATATTCTTAGGAGTTCGAGTATTTCCAGATGTCTAGGTTTGATTTACCGAGTGTTGAAAGTATTTTTTCAAAGAAAATATTATCAACGGGCGTATATAAAAATGGTATGTTTATATTTTAACCTACCTACATTATAAACCTGTGATAATAATAGTTTTTAGGATATTAAAAATCACTGTGATTAAAACATATAGCAAACCTGTTGTCTGTTGATAAAGCAAAAACCATCTAACCTAAGTCATACGCGATTCACACTCATTTATAATAATTTATATATATTTTTTTATTGGATGGAAAAATATAATAATTATATAGTACAGTATAGTTGCGTTCCAAATAACCACACGTGGCGTCACTATTAGCTACTTGAAGCCTAAATTTTATTATTAATAAATTAATCTTTTTTTAATTACTAAAATGTATTTAAAATATGTCTTCATATTATTATGTTCGCAAAAATCGTAAAATTCCCCATTTTAATTTCTAAAGATGAACCCAAACTCACCCACCTCTCTTATAAAATATTGCTAAAAATATAAAATTTACAAATCATTTTTAATGTCTTTAAATTATAAAAACTTTCGTATTATAAATTTGTCTCTATTTTGAATATTTATATCATACAATGGTTGTAACATAAATTTTTGATTTCCCTGTACCTGACCTAATGTCCTTCTTATTTTCCATAAACAATATCTGAAATAGACTTTAAGTATAACTTCATGCTTAAATTTTGACTTTAAATCTTATATTAGACAATTAATACTCCATGTTAACACTCCACATAATCTACAAAATCCTAAGCGTTGTTATAGTAATGAAAGCATTATTTTTATTTTTCTAAACTACCTTGAAGTTTAAAAATAAAATGTACCTACTACTATTTTATTATGCTTATTTTATTGGTAAGTATTTTTACTAAGGTACAACCGCGATAATAATAATTTATTTTGAGCATTACGAATATTATGTATAAATGTGAAATAAATTTAAAACAAAATAGTTTTCAATCATAATTAAATTACTTTTAATACATAAAATACCTATGCTTTGAGTTATATATTATAACATGTTAAAATAATATTATACACCCTTTGAATTTTGTTTCAAATAGAATATTGTTATAAAATGTCATCTAAATTCCATGTATAATAATTTAAATTTTTGGTTGTTCAAAATGTTATTATAATAGTATTATGATACCGCATGGTTTATTCAAATTTAATGAAAAATGTTTGTATACAGAATATTTTAAATTCGTTAATAAGGGTTTTGATAAAAGTTATAAAAATGTTCTAACATGTCTCCATATTGGTGAGCCGCGTTGGTCCGAGCGGTTTGCTGGTATTCGTCCCACGCTGATCCATCGTAGTAACCATTGTACTGAGCGCCAGGTTGAAGCCTCCAATCGGCTGTGCCTGGAAAAAAAATAATAACCGTCAAAATACATTAATGCATAACGTAAATCGACACAACCATGACGTGTATTTTTGAAACTTCGCAACAAGGCGCATCGCGAAATCGACAAAAATCGCATCACGTGGCGCTATCTGTACGCTCAAAAATCTAAAACACGAACTATCATCGAACATCACTAGGTTACGTTATAAATACACGGCGATGTCCGTAACTACAACCTACATCCCTTATAATATTATTATTTGGTCCACTAGAGGGTGGAAGAATCCTAATTTTAAATACGGTCTTGCAAACAGCATAGCGAAAATTTATCATATGATTAATTGGCGGTAAAGCATATGACTTACGACGGTAATAACAATATATCAATAATTACTATCTACAGTTTAAACAGCGATTCTCGACTCGATTTTGGGCCTTCAATCTAATGTTAAATGGGTCGGAAAAAATTGTATTACCCCATTGAACATTATTTATAAAAAAAAGTCTCATGAAAAATTGGGTAAATAACTTAGGTCACCAATACACAAAGATTGAGGAACGCCAGTTCAAAATATAGGAGAGAATTTTATTCAATACACGTTTTTTGGATTTATCACTACACCTATGACCTACATTAATCAATAGTATAAAAATATGGTAATTTAAAATATAATAATATGTTATGAGTCTAATAAATAAAGAAAACCAAAATTGATTGCGGGTAATGCTGATTGGTATTTTAATCATGGAATATGATTAATTTCAACTAGTTTCTCATAGGTACCCACATTTAAATTTTAAATTATTGTATAGTAGATTATTATGTTGAACGTCGATATCTCGAATCACATTGAAATTCCCTTGAAACTACCATTACACTTATACCGTTTTGCTCTCAATAATTCGAAATCAAATTTATCGTTTTTCTTATCTCGAATACACAAATAATACTTTTATTACGGAGAAAAAATAAACAGTACAATCAGTATAGTGATTGCAATTCACGCGTTTGTGGTCGTCAATATTTATAGTCATTAGTTCTTACAATTAATTTTTACATTCTTACAAAAACAAAAGTAATATAAACAAACTTTAATGACCGATTTAAAAAAAAAATGTATTCATTACCTATTGTAGTTTAGTGATATGTATGTATTTTAGTATTTTAAGTATTCAAATTATGCATTTTGTGCTTTCAAATTTATTATTTACCAATTTTTTCAAATTTTTTAAGAATTTTAACAAAACTCAATATCTCGAACTTTTTCCTGATATAATATTAAAATAGAACTGTTTTTATTATATTTAAAACAAAAATGAGAATCAATCATTATTCACAAAGTATTATACAAGTTTAAAAAAATTGATGCGGATAAGGAAAAAAAAAATTATAGCCATTTATTTACTCTCTGGATCTATACAATTTTCCGTAATTGGAGATATGTTCTCATACAATCCGCTATATATCACCCTATCATACCAAGAATTATGTCGTGTAGACGTTTTAAATAAATTTTAAGATGTTTTAGTGTTGAATATTATATGACCCAGCAAAAATAAACAGTACAAATGATCCAATAAAAAAATTGAACCAATTTTTAAAAAACTTATAAATAATTTTCAACTAGCATATATTCCATACGAATGTCTATCACTTGATGAATCGCTTTTACTACATCGGGGTCGCCTTTTATTTCGACAATATATGCGACTTAAAAAAACGAGGTATGGTACAAAGTTTTTCGAGCTCTGTACACCCGATGGATTTGTTCTAAATATGGACATGTATAAAGGAAAAAGAGATGAAATTCAAGTCGGTTCTACGTCAAAAATGTTACTGCTATAGTAGTAATAATTACGTTAAGTGCGTTTTTGAAAGTAGTATTTTTCCCCTCCGAGAATATTAACTGTCCACGAATGTGTTAACTAGTATAATTATAATTATGTAATAAATAGTATTAAATACTTGTAAATAAAACGAAAAATAAATATAGAGACTTAGTATATGAGTATGATTATTAATTAATATACTGTATAACAAGTTTTACAACATTCAAATATTACATTATAATAATATAGGTTAGAGAATTAGAAAAAACAAACATAAAGAGTATGAAACTATGAACTCGATATCTTAAAAAATTAAAACACTTTTTATAGTAGGTAAATATATTAAACTCGTCTTGTGGTGATGTTTTGAAAATGTATTTAATGAACCATATTATATACATACATGATGAAAATTAAGATGTGTTTATCAAAAATATATGTGTATTAAGTACACATTTTTAAGCGAAAATGGTTCAAATATGCAAAAGTTACAACTTAAAATTTAATTTTAATAATACACAAAGTTATGTGATATGAGAAATGTGTATATTATTATAATATATTAATATCTTATATAGTTATCCATTTAACTATAAATTAAATTTAAAAATTCCATTTTCTAGAAGTTTCTAGTTCTAATAATAATTTTATAATATATAAGGCCATTATTTTTTAATCCAAGAACATTACTTTAAACAAAATAAGTTGACCAACAAACACACTATTAAATATATAATTATGGTTTTGATATATCTAAATTAATTGATACAATTTGCCGTTATCGAAAACAGTATAACTATTATTAATAAATCACTGTTTGAAAATAATAAACAGCTAATAGTTCTCTATTACATTTCTGTGGCTATAACTAATCAGACATCTAAAGTCTAGACAACATTATCATACCCACCGTAATGATCCAAAAGTTAATACATTCCGATACGATATCTATATTTTCCTGATTTATTAGACGTCGTCGATGTGTAAAAACGTATGTAAAATTGTAGTGCATTATTATATCGAAATTACCAGTGTAGGAAGGTGTGTTAAGGTTCTCAGAAAAATTGCTGCTGATTATGTTGTGCTGCACGTTGGAACTATTCTGTTTTCTCCATCTCGCTCTCCGATTGCTGAACCACACCTTGAACAAATTTAAAGGCCTTTTTAATATTCTGAGAACAGAAGTCGTATATAATTTTCTAGTAAATTTAAAATAAAATAGTAAAAATTTGATTATCCAACCGAAGCAATGACAATATATAAATGCACGCAGTGTGCGTTAAAATATATATTTTCGATATTAACGTCAATCATTCATACATATAAATGATTACGTCATATGACGACATAACGTTGTATTATTTGAATCATCAAACGTAAAAGTACATAATATATTATATGTAGTCGAAATAGGTGTATTTCTATTCTAACAATAATCCGAAAAAAAATTTATACGGTTAGATATGCGCTTCACTTTTCAATTGTAAGCGTCTTGTTGTGTTCAGATATACTCAGCGGTCAGTCGGTTGACGATTTGAGATCGGATTATATTTAAAAAAATAGGTACCGTCACAAATATTATATTTTTACGACGAAACCAACATGACATTTAGTACATAATAATCGCTTTAACATTTGTATATAACCTGCTCACATAGAGCAGATTATTATAGTATACATATACATATGAAGTGGTATTCAGCCTTATTGGACTCGTGACCCATTTTATTTATTATTTATTATGTGTGACTAACGAAAAAAATGTGTTTGAGTATTTACCAATGATTATTATGTTCAATACCGATTTTTTAATTAATTTATAATTATTTGTATCGTGTTTATTGCTTATATCATATTTATCATATTTATTACTTCGTACAGTTGAATGAAATCTATTTTTTAATCCAACTGTACACAGTAAAACCTAACTAGTCTGACTTATATGAAACCAGGCGGGAGTGATCGGGTGTATGTATATTTTTTAAATCAAAGTTTATCAAAACCACGAGTTACAACCCGTTTATATTTACAAATATACACTCAAATTATGTGTAGTGGTCAATAGTGCGATGTATATACATTTCATTATTGTTTTATATTATGGTGTACATATAAAAGGGTAGCTTTATTACTTGAACTCGAGGTTCCGGAAGTCCAAATTTTACGGCGAGAGTTTCACGGGCCGCTATGTCCGGATACTGGCAAGCCAAAAACGACCTTTCCAAACCTTCCAGTTGTTGGGCCGTGAACGCTGTCCTTCCTCTTCTCTGCTTTCTAGATATGACGATGCCCGGTTCCGACGGCACGTCCACGTCGCCAGTTCTTCCTGTAAGACGATCAACCAACGTATTTTATTATAATACATATAAAAATCAACATCGTAAAATGGTTAAATGTTAATTATTATGGGTATATTAAACTCGTATAATGCGGACGCCGAAAAAAAGTAGGTGCTCGGTATATTTTTGTGACTATTTTTATTATGTATAGATTGTGCGTGGCCAATGAAAAAAAATACACGAATATTAGCATAACAATATCCGTTTTTCCTAAACATTTTTTAGATTTTATTGATTATTAAGAAAAGTACTGTAAAATTTGTACTTTCGACGCCCCAGAGTATTAGATATTTAGATCGAAATCTCTATCAGAAACCACCCCTAAAGTTAAAAATCGAATCATTTTTTTTTTGTGTCAACAGATACAAAAAAATCCACATTATTGTAAAATCAATAAATTCATCGAATTGCTCACAATAACAGAATCTAAAAATAAAAATGTAAATAATTCATTAAAATCGGCTTATCCCGCATAAATTAATGGTTATTTTCTTTCACGTCAAAACGTATAATACACATATTTTTTTTTAAATATTTATGACTTTTTCCGTTTACCAACTAAACATATATTGCAGTATTACACACATCAATACAACAATATTATATTATATTATATTATATTTTAATAAAATATGTATAATGTCTATAGGTACATCATGTACATAGAACCGCCATTGAATATACCTACGTCTAAATATTATGATCCGGACACGCTTGTGCAAATATTTATCTTCCTTACACGACTTATTATATTATATTATTATATATGTATAGACTATATAGGTACATCACAAACCCTTAAGTAAACATATCCGCAGAAAACCTATTTATCATGGATATATGCGGCTTATTATTATTATTTTTTTTTTTTTAACTCGTGGTTTTTTTACATTATAGTTGCGAGGAAGACGGCGAATAAATCGGAACAAATAACGCGCGTGTACCCATATGTATCTATATACATGTGTATATATATATATATATATATAATACTATGTTACGCGCGATGTTTCATTATTTTCGACTACTGACGACGATGTGCATATTATTGCGAGGGGGAGGACGGCGGCGAAACGGACCGTGTGAATTCGACCGCTCGCCAACAGGTTGCACCTTCGTATTATTATACTGCACAGTACGTGTAATGGTATAACACATTATTATTATTATTATTATTATTATTATTATAGACATCCGTCGTGCCAGCCGGTGGTCCTTTTTGACTCCGTTGATGTTTCGTATAATGCACGGTGTGAATGACATATATTCAACGCGAATATATTATATTATTAGTATTATATTATATATGCACTCAGATCTCTCATTGAAGAACGTATAGAACTATAATATGTGTCATATTATGCCCGCAATGAATGAATATTATTATATATTCGACGTATGTTATTTACACATATATATGTATATGACAACGTAAACGCCTGCAGTAGGTACTGTGATTGGCGGCGGTGGAGTAATAAAATGTGATTTCACCCATCGGGAAATAATATAATATTGTTCATAATAGTATACCGCAGTCGGAGCGCCTGTACCGAAAGGGGAAAATATACATACAGGTATTTTTATATAAAAATCGCGTTTTATCGGAAAGAAAAAAAAATAATAAAAACCCAGTCCCTTTTTAGAAAAAATCTAAAAAAAATCAGGAAACGTCCGATGTTCACCGGTAGTGTAAAGTGTTAGTATACCTACCAGCTATATACGAGCATAATACCAGACATAATATGATTGTTGTGCAAGTCTGATAAAACGATATTTATTCTTGCTTTGTGTGTACAAAAAACGATAAAAAACGAAAAAAAAGACGACGGTATACGTGTGTTGCTATATTTTATGTTTACATGCCGCCCCAACAGTTAAAAAATAAAAAAAAGATTATCTTTCTGCGGCGTGGTTGGTTGTATATATTATATTCGTGATAAATTGTGTACACATATTATTATAGTTTTATTGTATTTTACATTTCTGCTTGCAATTTTATTTACCAAAAACCTTCACGTGTCAATATACGGATTTCCTTTCGAGACTAATAAATTGCAGTGCAGGTATTGTTGCCCATATTATGTGTATAATATTTAACTCTGTGCTTAGATGTTTACTGAGCCCGGTTTGTTTGTTTATGCGGTATTATATATTATGTATTATAGTCGAATAATAATTTAATATTGTGCAGTTTTGAACAAAACTACTATATGATTCACCAATGATTAAATATAGGTAGTATTTTATAATTTAAAATTGATTATGATGAATTTCAACAATTATTACTCTAATATTCATTGACTTTGTTAACGTGAAACGATATTTTTTTATTCCAGATGTATTATTGTCTTTATTGTGTTTAAAAATAAATTTGATTTGACAAAAATCAAAATAGGTTGACTCAATTCAATTATTTTTGCCTTATTCGATAATTTGTGAAAAATTGTGTTGCAAAACAAATAGTCATAAGCTCGTCCTAATCCACATTTATAATTCAGGCGGTTAATACCTACGTTATTAAATTGTTTTCAACATAAAAGTCGATAAATCACATAAACATTATTTTAACGTATCGAATAATTCTATATAGACTCTAAAACAAGTAGATTATCCAATCAATATTTTTATAATTTTTTAAAATGTTTGCAATACTTATATTATATTATGTAATAAGCAGATCACTGTTTTCACCATATAAAATTATTGCAGCACCTATCAAATTATTCTATACAAGTGTAAATGACAAATCAATTAATACAGTAGATTCTCATTATATCAAATCTCAAAGGGCACAGGAAAAAGTTCGAGATATCGAGTTTTATTAAAGTTCTTGAAAAAATTGGTAAATAATTTGAATGCTTAAAATGCATAATTTTAATACTTAAACAATAATACCTTTTACACAAATAAACTACAATAATGAATACATTTTTTTTTTTTAATTCTGTCATTAGAGTTTGTTTAATATTACTTTTGTTTTTGTAAGAAGGTAAAAATTAATTGTAAGGACATTTAATTTATGCTTATTTTCAATTTCACTATGTTATTATATACGAATTACTGCAAATATTGTCTACAAACGCGTGAAATCACAATCACTATGTACTGATAAATTTTTTGTTCTTACTGTAATAAAAATATTATTTGTGTACTAACGAAAAACGATTTATTTTATTTCGATGTGTCGAAAGCAAAACGATATAAATGTAATGGTAGTTTCAAGTGGCTTTCAATGTAGTTCGAAATAGCGACCATTCGACATAATAAGAATCTACTGTATATTTTAAATTTTTATAACATTAATACATTATATTTATTATTTATAATATTGTATTTGATAATTATTATGTGAAGCAATATTACGACTTGAAATATTGTACATAATATAATTCCCCCAATTGATATCGCAGGTCATATTATAATGGAAAACAATTAAATAACAGTAAAAAAAACACCACCAAGGCCACGTTTTGTTCTTAATGACTGCAAAATTATAGTGGTGTACGTGTTTTATGATTAAAAGAGTTGGCCATTGTCGGTAGGTATACATATGCGGCGACGGTCGACTTGTTTTGAACTTGCACGACTGTCCCAAATGTTGGCAAAAATCCCTGAACATAACGTTGTAGCAGTGTCCGTCATCATTTTAACACATACTTTTACCTGACAGTTATATTATGTAAAGCGAAAGCTGGTTAACAAAAAAAAAAAAAAAATAATAACACTAAAAATTGGTTTTACAAATTATTTATCGTCATATCTACGAGTTTCATGAATCATGATGCATATAAATATGTTATTTTTTTATGGAGGTAATATACCGGCTAATTTTATTAATAATAATACGCGCGTGCTATAGTGAGATTTGAATGTTTCATTACATTATACATTATACCGCACGTTAAAACGTTATATAAATTCACTTTAATAATAATCAATGTTATTAGTTTTAATGATATATCGTTTCATTCGTTCTCGACGAGACGGCGCTTATTAATTCCTATACAATATTAGTATATTATCATTATTTTTTATATTATCATATTATTAAATCGTACCTATAAATAATGATCGTCCATTAGTCGCAACAGCAGCATAATAATAATAATAGATCATAAGCGGTGGTACGCACGTACCTACGTCGTATTACATAATAATGTAATCATCAAATCCTTCTGCAAGACTACGGTATACGCGGTAAATATTATATATTTACATACATAGACTGAAGCAATAGGTAATGTGTAGAACTTTTGAAGACACGGCTTCGATGATAATATAATGTTATAGAGAATGAAGTGATAACGTTAAGTATATTTTTCAAGAGCTTTTTTAATTTTAAAATGAATAAATACCTTTATATAGAAACTTAAGATAGTATTTTACTTATTTTACCTGTTCGTAATAATAGTTGACCAACGACCTAACTTATAGATGCATTTTTATATTTTTTCAAGTTCAGATGAGCAGTGTGGTTTGCATATATAGGTAATGCATATGAATGAGTGATTTGGGTAAGGGAGAGCTATTTCCAGAAAATTATCTCCTTCGATCAAATAAGGAGGTGATGGGAGCTAGAGTTGATCCGACCAGCAATTTTAACTTGTATCACTTCAATGCTTTTATATATGTTTATAGTTCACAATAACCGTTGAACAATTTTTCCTAGTGAATGATGTTATATTAATTAATTATTATTTTTATACTATTAATATAAGAAACAAGAGTTTATGATAAACGACAACTGATAGCACACAATTTTAGAATTTTTTTAAATACAATTTTGAAAGTTTTCACGATGGCCGATGATGTATAATATTTCTCACGCAAACAAGAGTAGATTAATAAAATATATTCATTTTAATCATTTAATTTTATCAAAATTTAACTCAATTGTAAAACGGTTATCTAAAAATCAACTAAAAACATTAAAAATAAATAGTTTATGTTGTTTTTAAAATTAAACAGTTGGCGAGTTAATCAAATTAGTTTCAATTAATATATTAATTTACGTTTAAACTTATAGTTTTCATTTTTCTAACTATTCAACGACGGCAGCTATGGGTTGCGTATATATTATGTACCCACGACGGACCGCTTTTCGATCCAGTCGGTTGATACCTATTATAATACGATACACATCATAATAAACATATTATAACAATAATAATAATAGGTAATATTAAACGGCACCACAAACCCGTTTTCGACCGTATACCGCGCGACCGCCGCTCATCGGTGGTGTGCACGGGACATTAGATCTCGATAATAACCAGGCGGAATAAGAAACGATACGATAGGCACATTGTAATTTATATTATTGTGCTGCAGATGCGCCCCGTCCGCGGTAAATTGAATTCATTTCGCAATACAAGCCGACGACGTAATCATTATAAACATGTTATAATACACATCACACACACACACAATATGATTTGGGTGTACACGCACTATATATATATATATACGTATAATATATAGTATACAGCTATATGGTCAGCGCTAAACGATAATGATACGACGTGTATTATAATAGCCGGACGTTTTGGGTGGTATCGTCGCGGAGAGAACGCGCGTACCGATCAGTTGTTGGGGGGGGATTGATGGGCGGACCCCTTCGACTCTTTCCGTTTCGACAGTTTTTGCGCATAATATCGTACTAATAAAGTATTACCCGAGTTAAAATAATAATAATTTATTATTACCGATAATAACATACGCGCAGTGATGTACAATATCCGTTTAGTTTTTCGTAATATTGTGTATAATATATATATTAAATTATGCATTTACCACGCGCCGCACTCGAAAACGTCTTTGGGGCCGATGCGCCATTCGATTCGTCGGAAGAAATGCACACAAATGTACAATAATAATAATAATAACGACGATGATGATGATGATGTACACTAATGGCTTTTCGTTTATAGTTAATGCGTATGATAGTACTATAATATACTACGACGACGGCGACGTCGAAAGTACCTATAAAGGGCTATGGACTATAGAGGTACGCGAAAACCGTTACGAATCAACAGGTTAATCAACATGTAACTCGCGCTCTGCGTTTATATTATAATAATATTATATTATAGGTACGCCGCAGCAGCAGTGACGACAGTTATTATATTATATTATTCAGCTTTTATATAATATATGTATAATCATATTTTATATTATTATTATCATAACAGCCACAACAGCTTAAATGACCGTAGTCCGTACCTATATATATATATATATTATACACATGTAATAAACGTATACATTTGCAATGTTGGTATATGTACCTACTTTTTTTTTTTTTAATATGGGTTGTTATACGTATGATATTAGTGTTAATATATAATTTTATTATACATAGGTATGTCTCATCCGGTCAGACACCCGCAGTGTGCAGATGAGACGCGGACGGTTTGGTGAAGTTAATTTTAAAGACAACGTCTTCGTAGTGATGGACCTACACGATGGCGGGCACGAAAATATTATGTTTAAAAGGTGCCGCGAATTCGAACGAGAGCTCCGATATCTGATTAAAATGACTATATATACGACTATAATATGGACTTCGATCATTTCCTTGGTATTTTTCGAAACTTAAATAAACGACTTGATCGGGAAAAAAATTAATTCTACCTAGAATGTTAGGGGTTCAGGTCCAAAATTGTTCGCTGAATATTTTATTACCAAGAGTTTTTCTTTATAATGGTCGTGTTGCACTAGGCTCCGCGATTTTAGAGTTAAAACTTTAAATAACGATAGAAAATTAAATTTCAAAGTATTATAGGTACTCAATAATTTGTGATTATTTAGACTTCATTATACATGACTTCTGCAAATAGAGTTTGATCGTAGTTCAATTATTATGTGTAGTACAAAAAAATCAATTTATAACTAAAGGTTTTTGAATTAAAATCACATCATCAGCTCCCACACTCTAAACTTTATTTATAATAATACAATATTATATCGTCTATAAAAATAAAAATTGAATCATTAAAGTACCTTAATACTATCTTAGAAAAAATATAAATATCTTAATGTGTAAAAATAGTATAACATTGTTCACGAAAGCTTAGCGCTTGTCTTCTCGGCGTTCTCACCGCTAATAACTGTGCAGTCTTTATAAACTTAATAAAATGACTTATTACATAAGATTGAATGATAATTATATTGAAACAATGCAATTATACAAAAAGAAAAAACTTATTAGTGTACATTTGGTTTAAAAAAAATACATATTTTTTTAAAGTTAATATGTGTGGTAGATAGGTACACTGTAAATCTGAACAATTATCAGAAACTAAAGAAAAAAGTCCCTGGATAATTTTTTATTTTTAATCGGATATTGGGTGTATAATAGGTACCTAATTAATTAAAATGTGATATTAATAAATTATAATATATACAAAATACTTACATATTTGCATATAATTATATATTTTCATATAATATAACATATTTTTAATACATGTCGTAATTTTGGCCTTTAAATCTTATACTATATATATGGACCAGCATCCAACTATTTATCATTTACAGTTAATGCAGATTTTTATATTATTTCAAAATGAAATCTTATTCAAGATTATAATATAATGTTATCGTATATACCTACTATACACTATTGTAAACCACTATTGTAAATACTAGTATTCATAATCAATGGTCATAACTATGATTAGTACAATGTACATTCTGAATGGCAGGATATGCATATGTTTAGCAGGGGTGATGATGATTATCAAACGACCGGAAAATTTCCCAAAATTTACCATTCGTATCGCTTTTGGTACAAATTGCACAGTGAGTTAATGGCATTTGAACACCAAATGTGACCTTAATAAAAAGGTCACCAGATGTAATCACGTAACCGCAGTCTATTGATCTAAAAAAATACTTTTCTTCTGTCTTGAGTCCATTACATAATTGACCGATTACTCTTAAGAGCCTGCTCTTAGCTTCCCCTGTGTGTGCCTAACCCTACGGAGTATATGACACTAGGATTACTGCAGTTTAATATTAATTCATCCCCATTATTTTCGACTTTGTACACGGCACTTTTAATAACTATGTCTAAATATAAGTACAATGTGGACTTTTTTTTTTGTTTAAAAATTTACTTGTAATTATTAATTTGAAATTACTATTGGAAAATTACTTTATGAGTACAACTTATAATAAACTTATTTTAAAATAAACTTTATTTTATTTTAAAATAAGTTTATTATAATTTAACTCATATAAGTAATTTTTCCAATAATTAATTTTCAAATTATAATTACAATTAATTTTAAACAAAAAAAAATCCACAATTTGTATTATATTTATACATAATTTATTTAAAATTTACTGTACAAATTCGAAAATAATTGGATGATTTAAAATATAAACTGTAAATTAATCATAGTAAGAACCCGGTTAGGTTAGGTTAGGTATGCATATACATTTGGGTAAAATCAAAACGCACTTATTTTTGGCAATGTATGTACTCAAGACAGAAGAAAGTATTTTTTTTAATCAATACACTCGTTACGGTGATTACATAAAATTTTTTCAGTAACACATATCAGCCAATAGTTGAAATAATTTGTACTTAAATAATTTCAATATATTTCAATATATATCAAGTGAAAACCAACTTTTTCATTTAAATTATGAATTTAATGATTTTTGTTAAGTGTTGACAGATAATTCAAAATTAGAACGAGTATAGTTTCAATAAGTTATTAAACAATAAGCATATAGTTATTATCCTTAAAGATGGATTTATAAAAAATTTAAATAAATGTGGTATTTTATATCTAATAGAAATTTTGATTCATATATTATACATCAGCATTTTCAAGAAAGTCATCGTTTAACAACTTACAGGAAAAAAGGTAATTCTCATTTGAAAAAAAAAGTTAGTATGTATTACCATAGCAGGACACTCCCTTAATAGCGGTATAAAAAATATGACTATTTGCTAATATAGAATATGATCCTTAAATAGGTAGGTATACTAAAAATATTCCAAAAATGAAAATTTGAATAAATTAATTATTAAACGGGGAAAAAAATGGGGGTGAGTATGGTGCTTGCTGAATCGCCATATAAATTACATATTATACTATATATTATTATTATGGTATACAACCCAAAATATGTGTTTCTTTTTATCGTTCGTCGGTCGTGCGCGTTATTATTATTATGATTGTAATAATAATAATAATAATAATAATAATAATAATATTACGCGTTTATATTATATTATATATTATTTGATATTACCGCGGCAACACATGAAAAGGCGTACCGCGTTCACACACGCGCGACCGCGATAATATTATCATATTATACGACGAGTACCCACCTCGTCCCATACATGCGTTTGGTGCTCATCGGTGTGTGTGTGTGTGTGTGTGTGTGTGTGGTGTGTTTTACACGTGTATTATTATTATTATTGTACACGTCGTGTATTTATACGTGTAATATAATATAATATAATAATATACGTTGTAATATCGGTCGGCAAATCGCGCGCCGAAAAAGAACGGCGGACGATAGGTTTTGGCCCGAGTGAGACAGGGCGGCGTGTTTTGCATGGCACACCATTGTCCGCGATCAATGGGTCGGAGAGCATTCGGTCCATTGTGAGCGGGTCCGCAGCTCTCGGGCCACCCGCACTTTGCCCATTAATAACGTTGCGCCGCCGCCGCCGCAGCCGCCGACGCGGGACACATCACACTGATACGCGTCAGGAAGCGGTAATTTTTGTCGTCTTTTTATTTGATATATTACACGGATTTTTTTCTCTTTTTAACTCATCGCCCTTTTGCCGTATTCCGTTTGTTTTGAGCTACCGCGCGTTAAACGGCGTATTACGGGGTTGTTTTTTTTTTCGTATCCTTCCACGTCTACGTCTCGTCATCGTCACAGAACATATATTGTTATTATTTTGAATATTAATATTCCTGCTCACGGACGACGCGACGGTGACATTATGAAACAAGTACTTACGACGTATTATATTATATATTATATAATATAATAATGTAATGCGAGGCGACGACGTAGAAATATATAAAAGGGACCGAAAACGGATCCAGAGCGATGATCTGTGTTGATGGGGGGGGGGGAGGGGGCATTCATTTGAATGTACGCCACACAGATATTTTTATATCTTGTACGTTTTTCAAATCCATCACTCGCGCTTATTGTTAAATTTTCGTTTTGAGATGGTATAGGTATAATAATGAATAAAATAAATAAAAGTATCACTGCGGTTTTAGATTTATCTTAATTTTAAATAATATACTTTATTTATTAGAAATGTCCAATAAGACCCAAGTGAAAAATATGTAGAAACAAGATGTTTTATGTACCTATATAATTAAACTATTAGATTAAATATCTCATTAAACAAAAATGTGGAATTATGTAAATGTGCAGTGTGAGCTCTAAAAGGAAGGCCATACGAACAAAATATTATTGTGTTATGTGTTGTATACAGCACACACTATATATAATGATTTATTATGGTTTGTATAATATTATTTTAAATCATATATTATCATGTATAATATGTAGCTATATATATATGCGCGCGAATGGGATAGTCAATTATGATTACTGTGCTTGTGCAGTGTACTATTTTTTGGGCTACAACTCGTTTGTCCAGATATATTTTAGCTACCTGTGACAAAAATCCCTAGTACTAGAACTCGTTTTCGCACACATTTTCCATCTCACTTTAATAGACTTAGGACTGTCTTTCACTTTGAACTTGCATGAGTAATGAGTATATCATTGATTTGATGTACGAGTAGATTTTGATCGTATAATATTTAGGGAAACTTTCTGTACTATTCGTCGTCTTGGGATTCCTATTTGGTTCAGCTAAGACGGAAAATAAAAAACGATATAATTTACACAACCGATTATGAGATTATATTGTTATCAAATATTTGATAATTTGTACTGCAGTTAGTGACACGATTTATACATGTTTGTAAATGTCTCGTTGTGCGTAATCGAATCGTCGATTTTCAGGTAAAACATTTTGAATGTGCACAAACGAGTTGCAGCAAGTTTTTGAAAGTCGTTGGTGTATGTGAATATAATAGGTTAGATAATATAATAGCCAATAGATATTAGATGTTGATAGGAAACTACTTAAGACCGTTATGATAATATTAAAAATACGTGGATTTAGATATTATACGATATATATACATTATATTAATATATACCTATAATAGGTGTGAGAATGTGTGATGAATGAGATAACTTTAAATAGTCAATATAGTTACTTGAAGCATACATATTATATTATAATTCATAATATTGTAAATTTCTCAGCAACATAGATTATTACCTAGATTATTTATTTATGCGATCAACACATTACCTACCATTCGATTGTATAAGTGGGGTTAAAAAGCAAAGATACTAACTCTGCCTTTACCGAAAGCTATTGGAAAGTCACTAAAATAAAAATGCTTGTAGTATTGATATCTTTATTTAGCTATGATCATTCTGTCGATAATTTCAGCGCACCCGCACTTATAGGTACACTTGACTTATCTTCCGTTTAAGATCTAATTAATTAATCAATAATAATGTTGGTGAGTACCATAATTTTATTTTCTATTATTATTATTGACTGTAGATTCTCACGATTTATGCCTTTATAGTAAAGTTTTTTATAGGTCAAATTCAATATATTAATAATAATAGTTAAATTTTGGGCATTCGTCGAATAAATATAGAGTATTTGTAAATTACTAATTATTATTATATATTATATAACTGTATGTTGTATTTTAATACGTTTCATAATGAAACGTGGTTTTTTCTGATTCGATTATGACAAGATACTTATGACGTTTACGATGCGGCGAGCAACTCTCGTGAACAACCGTCGGTAAAAATGAAATAAAATTAAAAACAAAATTTGAAAATAAAAATATAAGAAGAACTTCGAGAACATATAATATCATAAAATATAATATATAGTCGTGCTGTTGGTTAGATTAGTATCGCAGCTGCTGTTAATTCCGGTGTATATTACCGCAATATGTAGATATAGGGACGCGCGCGCGTTTAATTGAAATAATTCGAAGATTTTGAAAAAAATTATACGTGTTAACTGCCAGAACCACTTGTCTCATTCAGCACGTCCAATAGTAATTTATTATATTTAATAGTACTAGAAGAACGAGTATTATCGAATTATACAATTTTTTTTGAATCTTCAGGAAAAATAATCATCGTCGTAGTAATAATAATAATAAAAATACGTTTTATCGGTTCGATCGCCCTATCAGCTTGTGCAGTTGTGCATACCTTTTTTGTAGTTAACATTGTCATTATTATTATTATTATTATAACTATTATATTATTTTACATAGCATAAAAACGGATAGAATTCTAAACGTCACATACCTATAGTGATTCGGGCCCGCGGTCGTCCTCTATGTGAATGTATATATTCAAATTAACGAGTAATATTTTATCGTTACATTAAAGCAACGTTAATTGTTGTGGACAAACAAGTTATTTTTTCCCAACAATTATTCGTAATATATTATTATTATTATTATGCGATTCGAAATAACGTTCTTTCAATTAAGTAGCGGTCGGCCCGACGCACGCCCGTCCGGGGAATAGAAAAATAACTGTATAATTTATTGCGCGGAGACGATAACGGGCGAAAAGGAGAGGCTGAGATATACATAGTATGTATATACATATATATATATATATATATATATACACACATACACTCGCAATTTAATATTTCCACAACCGTTTATTTAATATGCACGTCGGCCCCACAAGACTGCGAATGTGTCATTGCTGTAACGGTGACGCGATGCGGCCGTTGCGAATACTGCGAGCTCGTACTTGCATCGCACCAACGCCGATTTAAAAACCACGAATATATTATACGAATGCAGTCGTCAATGTTAATAGCGTGTGTTTTGTGCAGTAGGCTCTCGTCATGAGACCTGTTGCAGCACAAACGAAACGACCGACGACGTGAACAATTTGGTATCAAAATTTTATACCCCACTCGATCGAACGATTTTTCTAAAAACTTTTGAGAAATTGTAAAAGTTTCTACACATTAGTCGTTATATTATGCTAAAATTCAGAAGAGAATTATTTAGTATAAAATTCGATTAATTTTTTGACACGGAAAAGTATATTATTTTTTATAAACATCGAATTCTTTGTATGTTTAAGACATATATAGTCAAACACAATATTTGTTTTGTACTGCATGGTATAATATATAAAATCGGGATATAATTTCTAAGGATTTTGCTACGTAAAGTGTTAACAAAGTCTTAGAAAAAACTAAAATTTAAGACTTTAAAGTTATTCCCGAAAGAAAAACCTGAAGAGATTTTGACTTTGGGGATCAGATCTTCGCGTCGCGATAAATGTTTCTTTTATGTAAGTACTGTATTGCGATGTCGTCATTTCACATACGTTTATATTGTGTTTATTATTATGATAATATGCACCCTCGTCGTTTACGCGTATATGCCGCTGTATGGCGGTCAGCGACAATCGCGGTGTATACCGCGGAATAATGGAAATCGACTCGTAAATTCGGCTTTTAACCCCGTTCGGCGGAGGAGTCGGCGGCGGTTCCTTTGACCCGCTGCACGGGGGCGCACACAAACACAAAATATCGCCTCCACCGCCGCCGAGGGTCTTCGTTTTTGTTGCAACACTACATATTATAATAATAACATGCTCGCACGCACGCACGCATTATACATATTATAATATGTGTATTCTCGTCGTCTTGGATCGCGTCACTATATTACAATATATATATACACATGTAATATATAATATCGTCGCCCGTTCAGTCTGCTTCAGTGCCGCACACAGCAGACACACACACACACTAGCCCGGTGGCCCTCGCGGCTTCCTTTTTTCGTCAGGTCACCCCGGTGTAGTGTATACGTCGCGATCCATTGTGCGTGCTTACATATTATTATATAGGTGTGTGGGTGTGTGTGTGTGTGTCAATGAGACCGAAAAAACATGCCCGAAATTGACTCCCCCCGCACTATACTGCAGTACTGTACACGTTATAAATACAGTACAAATGAGCAATTTGTTGCAGCAGTTTTTATTACATCGACACCTTTTGCTAAACAACATTTTTTTTCCTTCGTCCATTCTTTCGTTCTTTGATACGAAGCCGACCACACAAGCCGCCGCCGCCGCTTTATTATACACGTGGATGTATATATACGCGATAGACGAACCGACGACGTCCGCAAATTCGATTGTCGGCCACCGCGCTGCGGAAAACATATTATAATATACACCCAATATAATATAATAATAATAATAATATATTGTATTATACATATTATTATTATTATTATTACACGACGTCGAAGACGCGGTCCATTTTCTCGTCGTCGTGTTATTAAAAATTTGTCAATGGGTCGCCGCCGATGTGTTTTACAAAAACATTGCGTATATTGCGTATTATTATAGCGCCCCCGAACTCAACGTTGTGAAATGACGACGACGCCGCTGCAGGTTTATACTGTACATAATACAATTTTATAATATAATATTATGTATAGTGTATAATTTATATCTACAGGTGAATCTGCGACGAAATGCGGACAATCAAACGAATAAAAATTACAATTTTTGTTGTATCGTTATATTATTATGTATTATAGGTATCATATATTATGAATATTATAGATAGCGTAATGATACGCTGAACCACCATCCGGTGGTTGATATATTATTATAATCGTCAAAAATAGATAAAAGAAGTAAATAAATAAAGCGTTGTATAAAAGCAACAAAAGCTCAAATATTTGGATGTAATATTATGACGAGACATGTAACTACAATTCGATTTTTTAAATTATGGCGTTTTAAAGCGAGGCTCACTGCAAAGGGATTCGCCGATTTACAAAAAAAAATATTTTTTTTATTTGTATAATATGGTTATCATTATGGCTGCATAAAATAAAATAGCTATAATAATTGTTAATGATTTTAGATCTCCATTTTAAATGTGGTAAAAACTGTATTAAAATTTAAAAATCTGTGAAATTTACGTTTAACGAATAAAATATATTAAATTGTGGAAAATTTGTTATTTTATTTCTTTTGCAAAAATGGGAAGTAAGTTATCCGATGAATTTGTACCTAAATGTTATTAACCGTGTAATTGCTGTGGTAATTTTCTCGATCTGTACAACTTCCAACGTCACTATAGCACAACACCCACTATACCATCGGAGTAAAATTATAAATATAAAAAATGAAATTAAGAAACCGCTGCAAATGAAAATATTGCAACCCATTGCCCACTCTTTCCCACAACAATAATAAAACAATAGCGTAGGTAATATATTATATATTAAATTATTATCCGTCGTGTATAATTCAGTTGACTGTGCTCGTTAAAAAAAAAATAATAATGTGATATTAATATCTTTATTGTTTTCAGCGATACGTTGTTGTTATCTTGACGGCCGGTTTACAAAGAAATGTACCGTTATGAAATCTAGGTACCTATACCTTCTACTTAAGTAACTATAGGTTCTAGGAGTCTCATATGGTATAGTAAGTCTCCAATTCTCCATATATTATATTAGGTATATTTTGATTTTCATATAAAAAATATGTATTGTAATACAATATAACATTTGGATGCTATGGATTGCAATCGGACCAATGGAACAAATTACCAATATATTCGAGGAACCAAACTAAAAATACTCCAGGCAACTGAAAATTCGTAACTACGTACGGTTTAAACCTTAATTCTACATTGATCTTATTAGTTAAAACTACACCATATCCATAGATATCAAGAATAGATACAAATATTGTTCTTATAATGCTATACTACTAAAAAAAGTACAAGGACCTGTGAGGTTGCTCTTCGTATACACCCCTAGGCCCTCACGCAGGAACTATGGTGTAACCTATTTCTACCTTATCGGTAGAGCTGAAATCGTAGTTGATGGGTATATATGTTACGGGTAATGTGGAATACATATTACATTAAAAAAAATGGTTATTGGTTATATTAGTCTTTATGTTTGATAATAAATTTATTTTAGAATTGTAACCGATAAAATGTCGTTATTACATCATAAATATCTCCTAAAATATTAGAACTATTCTATACGTAAATGTATTAATCCTTATTATAATATATTACAAGTACACTTATACCAGTAGTTAAATCCGGTACACTCATAGCTTTACCGTTAAATTGTAGACAAACAAATGATAAATTGCAATATTATTCCCGCATATAATGTACGCAAATTAACTATTTTTTTTTTTTCATAAAACGTATAAATAAATCTCTACAAATTTAGTATGATAATTTACTTCTTATAACATCACTTTTGAACATGTTTGAATAATCTAATAATAATCATAATATAATTTCGTTGGCACTGGCAAATTATTGTAATTTTGTTGTCTGGAGAAATTTCAATGCAAAATTAAAAATATGATACTAAATTGATTTATTCAAGTAAAAATATTTCTCTATTCCTACCCGCTCTTCAATATGTATTATACTCGTGCTTAATGCAACTTTTTATTATAACACATCATCGTTATTTAATAGGTAGGTCGCAGTGGTAATCGATGTCAATTTAATAGATTTACTACTTGAAACGTTAGTTTATGTCTTGACGTTCAGTTAATTTGTAGTTAAAGGTTTGCTAATGTTATATCTTATATACATATAGAATAATTGTGTTTCCAACACGATCAATAAGAATTCACGTCATTTGCCCGCACCAATTGCATGCATTATTTTCCTACGATTTGTTGCAATATTTAAAACGCTCCTAAACTTTCTCCAATTGACTGATTTCTTATCACGTGTCTAATTAAACGCATTGTTAGCGCTGAGAGAATTGCGAAATAAATTAGCGAGTCTGTATTTTTTCAACCACGCAACGGACTCACCCATTTTTACCGAAGTTGTAATATTATAATGTCATTGAATTATTATTATTATTATATACTATAATTTATAATAATATACTGCATGTCAGCGTAAATTTACGAAACATCATTATCATTGCATAAATGTATATTATTATATACATAGGCACAACTGCAACCGACACATATATTTAATTAATACAATAATTATAATATACCCACACCAGTGATTGCTAGAAAGAACCAAATAAGTACCTACGGAGAGGAAATACTTTCGATATTTCTGAGAGAATGAAAATGTTTTTAAAGTTACATAGATATGACTTTAAAGAACTTAAACTTATTCATAATCTTAACTTCAAAATACATAATTTTGGGCTCAGAAGTTTAAGGAAATGTATATTATATAATTATGATATCAATTTATACCAAACCGAAAGCAATAAATCCATTCTGTAAAATTATGAGTTTCAAAACAAAAATATTTTAAAATGCATATTTTTGCAAGTTACTAATAAAGTTCTAATTTTATATTTGTCTAATCTATAATACAAAAATTAAAGTTTGTATCACATAGTATGTACCATAGTCAATTATTTGACGTAAATATTTTATTTTTTAAAAGATTTATAAAAATGTCTAGCGCCGAAATGCAAAATGTTTTAAAAATTACACATATATTGACATACTTCACATTGTATACGTAATACCTACTAAATTAACTAAAAGAAAAACACGCAATGATTATTTGCCACGACAAATAAATAAAATTATGTTTGAAAAAGACAAGGAAATATAATATGGGGAAAATACGCATTGAAGGAAGATATGGCCGATATAGGTACTTCGTTTTCCTCTAAGGCTATAAGTTTTTAGCATTATTATTCTATCGTTATATATTTTTAGCCTCGTTCACCCCGTGATATTTGAATATTAGACGGCATCATGACGGCCGCTTTAACATATAAATCGTTTAAATTTTATAATCTTCGGCATTATTTAGGTATTACATAATTAATCAAAATTGCCAAATATCGAAAAAAAAATCATAGACAATTTAAAATGACACGAATAATATTCGAACACGAAGAAATATTTATAATTTTCTTTTTTCCTCCTTATTTTTGAGGTGAGTCTGTGTGCCTAGGTTATTGCCTCGCCCGGTGAGCCGCCACTGACCCACACGCGTCGTATATGTAAGGAACGCTACGTAAAAATAATATGTGTCCATGTGTTATTATATTATTATAATAATATTGTTTCTAATACCTAATAATATCATTATTTCGGCGTCGAGTTGGTACAAAAACAGCGCGTTATGACGTGGTGTTTGAAAATTATAGACCCCGCGTGTAACGATTTTCACTATATTTTGTAAACACGATCGTGTTGTATATTTTTTTTTTCCATTTTACGGGAACTTCAAGGTTAATTCATATATTTTAGTTTAATTATTGTCGCTGTCGTCAGATATGTTCTCTCGCACACAGGTGTATTATTATCGTGTCCCATATTTCACGTTATGTGCCTATATTATATACACGCATGCAGCGACGATCTCGCGCCGACCACTATTGGTGCGGCGTATTAACTTACCGAACGCCCTTCTCCGTGCCGTGCTATTATACATGTATACCTGTACTAGAGCCAGGGCCTAATGTGCGGTTCACGACAGTCCGTCGACACTTCATTGTAATTTCGTTTTTCAGGTCACTTCATGATTTTCCGACCACCACTCGTGAATATCACGTTGATGCTAGATACATCATACTATAATAATACAATATATTTAAATCCGTAAATAGTCGACGTGAACATGTGGTATTTAATATATTATGTTTTATGTACATTAAGGTAGATACCGCAATATTATTGTTTTGCATAGTAATATTCGTTTTTTTATCCATTTATATACGTGATAACGTTATAATATTATAATATTCGTCAATATTCCCACAAACGTCTAAAATGTTTATAATTATTATAAAACATATATTGATGTCCGATATAATATTTAGGCGCCACGATATCGATTATTGAGACTAGAGTGTGGGCACCGGAATTAAAATTACCCGAATTTCGGGATATTGGTATGTTGCGGAACTTATCACACCCAAACCGTTTATTAAAATAGCCGTGAAATAAAAAATCATTAAGATACACGTAATGTTTATTTTTTACCACGTACCCAATCATAAACGCATAGTAATAATAATTTAATTTCTAAGCTATGCTGTATGAATTATGAATATGAAATTGTGAACCTTAATCAAAACTATTGAAGTCGCTATAAGGTATTAAAGTATCGTATTATAAAATATGACGGAATCATATATTCATATTGTTTTATTTGTATATATTATATACCCTTGAAAGTTGGAATTTATGAACAAATTGCTTTAACGAATAAACAACGAATTTCGCTGACTCGCTTAAAAATATTATATATATATACAATAGTGTTAGGAGTATAGTTTGTATACTGTGTATTAGAAGAAGGTATTTTATTAGTAACAAATATTGAATATTGAATAATAATAGCATTAAAAATATAAAAGACGTTGTTATATCTATTATAAATATAGTTTAAATGAGCATTATTGGAATAAAATGTGAGTGTACCCCTTTACCATTCCATATCATTCATTTAAACTTGAAATATTATAAGAACTAATTAAAAACTTGTTACAAATTTTTATATATTTTATACGTTGAAGTTTTCTAAAAAATATTCTTTGAATCCTTATAGATAACTATAGATGACTAAAATTGTATGCTTTCGTAAATAAAGTAAAATATATATAAATTTAAAATTTTAAGCACAAATCAATACAAATAAAATATATATTATTATAAGTTATTAAAAAAAGAAGAAATATTTCCAAAAAGAAATAGTTCCTAGAAACTTTTTGATTAAATGAGTGTTTACCTTTAAAAAAATCACTTTGCAACAGTATAAAAGTATAATGTATATATAGAACCTATATAAATGTTATATATATTACGATATATATTTTTCGTATGTATTTCATTTGACCAATAACTTATGTCTTATTTGGTGTGAAATGAATTCCACATAAACGACGTAGGTACATATTATAATGGCGAAAATCTGGCTGCACCAGCGACGTCAAAAGAAACAATTTATATTACGTAAGAATACCCCCTGCCCTAGAAAAAAAAAAAAAAAATCCCGAGTAAAATATTCGAACACGGTTTTTGGCAGCGCAGAACAATGCAGTAGTCCATTTCCGAATGATATATGTTTATGGTACAATTTTGAAACAGCGGGACGTATTTGAGAAAACACGATATACCTACGTGTCCTCGACGCGCCGCCGATCGAGGACTCGAGAAATGCCACCGATGTTATTTTTATAATAATGTACATCGTTGCGCGGGGGCTTAATGATGTATTCCGGAAGCCAATAACTATATAATGCCGTGAAATCCATCATTAAGATTTTTTTTCGGCGATCTGCAGTAGCTGCTGCTGAGATACCCGATGACAATAGTGGCACGCAACGCTTTGTGCCCCCACAACATTATATTATTATGTAATAATGGTTGTGCGCTAGTGATTAATGGAAGTTTTTCAATCGTTCTTAATAATAATATATATATATATTATTGTGTATTATTATTATCATCATCATCGTCTTCGTCGTCGCACATATATATAATGTATTGGTAGTCCAAAGCGGTCAATTATGCTACTGCACCCTGCAGTTGTACGATCATCGATGCGCGATATAACACAATATAATGTATAGGTATGTATATCGTACACCAATAATATTGTATTTACTCCGATTTCCAGGCTGGCGGCCAAAACAAGTTAAACGGTGTTGATCATGTATCGGTAGCGCGACCGAAAAAATAACCATCATTATATATTGGCATTGTCAACCGATAATATATAGAAGTATATTCATCTTATGTAGGTACGTACTTACATATATTCCTACCGTTTCTTTGTACTTTGTAATGCACCAATGTATATATAGGTATATACCATATAGGTACCCGGAGTGTTACGCAAAACGTTTAAAATTTTAAATCGATTTCAATAACGATATTGATATAGGTATATACAGTCACGGGAGTTAAATATTGCGCAAATGTTAGTCGAATGAGCGAGTTTTTATTTTACAATAATAATATAATAATTCTTCGAGTAACTTATCCTCAGACAACGAGTATATACCTACATTTTTCTATACGCCGAGAAAACGTTTTTCTTCACGCGCGTCGTGTGCATATAAAGTATAGTTTCTAACGAGTTTATGGGCAAGTCTTATGATTTATGATGAAACCCACATAATATTTTACTATAGCATCAACTATATACATATATGTACGAATGTATATAATATTACTACTAGTTCCTCTATTTTAACATAAATAAATTCACTAAAGTTTACCTATTGTATATAATATATATAATATGTACTATGAAAAATTTGAATTTAAATAAAATGAGCAATTTTATATTTAGCGTAATTTATATTATTCGATGATAACATTTTATAAGTATACTAATGGTGTGCTTCTTGTATGTGCATGTGTGTGTGTATATGATTATTATTAATGTGGTTACGCAAATTTATAATCCAGCTATATACATGCGTGAGTTATTTCATACAATTTGAATAGGTAAATATAATAAATTATATTTTTAATACTCCTAAACCTTATGAAATACCGACATACGTGTGTTAACTGTATTCATAATAATAATTTTCAGTATTAAACCGTGTATTTAAGTGGAAATCTGAAAAATATTAAATCTTTTTTTCATCGCCTATATTTATAACATATTTTAATACAAATTTATAAACTTATTTTGATATATGTATATTAATAATAAATTAATAACACTCATATAATATTCGAAATACGAATATATAGATAAATTAGTCATAATTACTCATATCTGTCATTTTAAAATGTTCTTATTATTATTATTTATTTTTTTATAATAATTGTGTTGTTAGTAAATTTTTTTAAGATGCATATAGAACTAAAACTAATAATTAGCTGTACATTGATATATTGTGCAGTTAATTGAGATTCAAAGATTAACTACCAACGCCCACTGATTATAACCTATTTATATTTCAAGAAATAATAATTATAAATTATAATATTATATATACAAGTATTTGTGCCATTTGAAAATAAATATTATTTCGATGTTTATTGATACAATATATATTAATATTATCATAGATTAAATATACTTTAGTGTCATTTAATTTACGATATTGCATAATGAATTGTTCAAGTATTATTTGTATATTTATTTTAGATAATTTATTTATTCATAAATAATATTATAGAATATATATAATAAACTTTAATATTGGTCATAAATTACCTGTATTATAATACAGTAAGTATCATAACTACGTATCTATAGAAAAAAAATGTAATAATAAAAAAAAATAAAGTATAAATTACCTGACAGTATTCCGTCAATTGAGTAATTACTGTGACGATCTGATCTAATTGTCGTATCTCTGCACACTTCCTCCGGACAATATGAAATTCGCTTAGGACAGTTTTTCTAGAAACCATAAAATTATTATTAATTAGTAATGCGTTATATTGTAAAGATAGCTCATAGGTATCAAAGATGTACAATATGATTTCAATTTAAAAGAAAAATTAAGATTATAATACATAGCACAAATTCAAATACGAATAATGTTATATACATAAATGATATTATATACATCAGACGAAAAGCTATAAAACAACATAATACAATATAATATGGTTGCTAAAAGAGTTTGAACTGTTGAAGGATCAATGTGGAAAACCGTCGAGATATCGATACGATACGTGTGAGTCGTATCCAATATTATATAATATGATGAGTCTCCAGAAAACATATTTAGAAAAATGTTTTTTGTTTTTTTGATAATTTCAGCCATAACTTGAGGCTTAAAATTCTGAGTGGGAAACAACGACGACGTGTTGCCGAAATTATCTTGGGATATGTTTTACGACCGACTATAAAAAACAATGGGCCATAATACACACGCTTGCAGTATATACGCGGCGTGTTGGAGCCGGGTTGTCTGGTGTCGAACAGGTAAGACGTCGAACACCAGTGCAGATGCCGCCGAGGACGGAGAAAACAGAGCGAGAATGTGAGAGAGAGAGAGAGAGATTGAGAAGAATGTGTCGTACACGCACACAAACATGTACCAAAACACTTGGGGTCCATTAATTAATAGCGCGCAGGCGGTTCGTAGTATGTTGTGGGGGGTCTATTAAAGAATAAGAAAAAAAACAGAAATGCCAACAGCTAAAATGATTGATCAGGAATTTCGTGTATATTATAAAAAATGAAAAAAGGTGTAGTTACTAAATATTCATGAGCCATATATATTATATACATTACACGTATACGATAGCTATATGTAGGTACGAGTTTCATAATGTGTCCCAAAATCCCTTAGAGCAATAATCGGAAGACACGATGACGACGTCTTCATCATAATGTAATATCAACGCTGGTCGGCCCGATTTATTGGCCTTTATTGTTTTGTTTTGCCAATAATTTAAATCCAAACACTGTATAATTATGTAAATGGGCGCGTGCTAACAGAATAATTTATTTTTAATTTATCTTCACGCAGTATATCTTTATTGTTTTTATTATAGCATATTAGCGTCTCCGCGCAAGAACACCAGTCACTGTAGCTGTATAATAATATATTATATATTATAATAATTCACGATCGAAAACGAAACATTATTAATGTTTTAGGCATCCGTTAAAGTCTCCGGTTAACATTTTGAAAATCAAAATCAGCGGTAACACATCGATTTGTTCACTATTTTTATTAAATGTATTTTTTTTATCTATACTTATTATATGTACCTATATATTAACATAACTACAGTTTATTAATGGATGTTATTTATAATTATGATATACTGATCAATATTATAATTAAAAAATTATCAACGTTAATAGAATAATATTTTCCACAGTGGGAGGCTACTATAGTATAACTATACTATACTATATTTGTCTAAACGGTTTTACAGAATTAGATTAAAAAGTAAGCAAAAAAAGATGATAAATTATCTAATATTATATGTTTTCAGTAATACGTACACATTTTATAATAATATAATATATTATACTTACTTAATAACATATTTTGAAAATTTAAAACGGTGGGAAATCAGATGTGTAGATTTTAAAACTGAAAATAATTATTCTTATATAATATGACTAAAAATTCTATGAATTCCTATTCACCAAAATACGATATATAATAATAAGGACGATGATAAACGCGCTTTAAAAATATATAATACTACTATGCTGGGCGTACAAATATCGTTTTGTTTCAGACAGTCAATAACTAAAAAATAATATATACATTAATATCTATCAAACTTTTAAAATATCGCATCTTGTTTTTTTAATATTCGTTGCTCAAGCAAGAAAAACAACAACAGCGTGAATGAATAATCGTCCAAAACAATTTTAGTTGTGTAGCGGTAATTTAACACATGTATCCTTATAGAAATTAATATCAATAAATAAATATAGTAGGTAAGGATTTTAAATGCAATTTTTAAACTTTTATAAATACAATTTATAAGTTTTGTATTTTAAAATTGATTTAAATTAACTTACGATTCACCTTATAATAACATTTTAAGCTTTTTGGCCAAGAAAAAAAATATCAACATTATGGATCAATAACATTTCAAATTTCTATAATAATTACTTAATTAATCAAAATTGTATATATATATGTATAATATTATATACTGGATATATTAGTAAGCATATATTTTGATAGACAATTCAACAATCATTGTAAGTTTAAATGGACAGATGAATGTGTATTATTATGACACGACTAGATGACTAAAAACACTTTTTAATTTCAAAAACATACATTATTAGCATGGGGTTAAGAGTTTAAGACAACTCTCACATGACTATGTGTGTGGATGTAATAATAATATAAGTAGCCCATTTTTGAAATTCTACTTACTTGGACATGATCGCTGTTCACTATACCCGGTCGGATGCTGCCTGTCTCTTGGTATCTATTGAGTATTTTGGACACGCATCCATGTGACACTTTGAGTTGTCTAGATATGTTGCTTGGCCGCACACCGGCCGCGGCCATTTCGACGATTTTTAACCGGACCACATTAGGCAGCGGTCGGCCGTTGATGAACGTACCACCGAGCTGATTCACACGCCCTTGGCCTATATGACAGTAAAGTTATGATACGTATTTAGTTATATTGTTGCAGGTATCTAGATCGTTATACATATACCTATGGTATTACCTATATAATATATTATTTGAAAATCATTAACCTAGTTTTGTACATGCATGGTTTGTATTACTGACAAATAAATTGTATTCATATATATATATACCTACATAAAAAAATACTATCGTTCATTGATATAATGTTGTGAGCATCTGTATAAAAATTACAAGTTAGCAAAATGAAAAATAATAAAGAAAAAAATTATTGATGGGTGGGTGGGGCAGTTGCGTAAAATTTCACGTAGTCCACTAATATTTTTCTAGAATATCAACATAACATATATATACGAAACAATAAGTATATAGTTGCTACATAGAATTTACGATACTTTTTCAACATTTGCGATTGATAGTTCACCAAACCAATTTTTCTAAATATTTTTTAATTTGTATCAAACATACGAGTATAGTATACAAATTATACATGCATTTTAAATATTGGCTTAAAATAGGTACTATTTAAACCTTTATTTTGCAATTTTTGTTAATTAATTTAAAAAATAATTAATTTGATATTGTTTTATTCAACTTTAGATTTTCTAAATATCTAAGTACATATATAAATAAGTACCTATACTTTCATTATCATTCCAATACATTTTAAAAATATGGCTTTATTTTTAAGAAAAAGCATGTTTATAAACAGCCACATAATTTTACGTTAATTTTGCTGTACCAAAATAAATTATATTTTCAGTTTTTAATAAAAAAATTATGTAAAAATCTACAAACTACAATATCATAACTTTATGTATATGGAAAAGTTATAATTATGTATGTCAAATTTTGAACTATACATATACAGTTAACATAATATTGCTATTTTATATTTTATTATATACATAATAATTAAATTCGTTGCAACGAATGTATCATAGTACAATTATTATTAATTTATGTTTATCATTAAAAGTTATATCAAACAGTTTTAGTGATGATTTACTAATATTTATAATAATTTTACTAAATCTGCAAAGATAATGTGCGTAGTCGTATCGAAATAAAATATTCTGTTTGTGAAATATAATGGACGTATAGCTACACTATAAAATATCCAATGATCATTAATCAGGCAAATTTAAATTCGAATCGCATCATTTAGTCCAAGTGTTTCTTATAACCAGTAGTACTTATAAGTGTTAATAATGGTACACCGAAGCCTCATAAGTAGTACACGAATAAAATAGTTAAAAATACATATTATATATATATTGTTAATTCTAAATATTAAATTTGAAAACATTCGAATTGCAATCACTTATTGGTCATTTAAAAAATAACAGTAATTTAATGTTTGTATGTAATGAAAGCTTGTATTATAATAGTATAATAGATACCTATATACATTCGTATAGTTTTACGTCTTGTTAACAATCATTTAGTTTCTATAGTAAAACTGTTTATAGTTTTCTCATTGATGAGTTTTAAAGCGATTCTCTATCTGAAATGGGACATATAAATGTTCAAAGCTTATAGCAAGTGGTAGTGATATATATATAGGTACACTATAATATATATACATCGTGGGATACAAAAAGGTTGACAAATGTTGCCACGATGCATTCATTGTATGAAACCATGGGGTACCTACAATATATACGTATATGGTATACACATATTATTCAATTTTACATTTTAACCAACCGTCATCGTTGCGTGATATCGTGATAAAAACGGGTATAAATGGGTAGGTAAAACGGACTAACGATATAGTGCAATATATTATATATTATAAAGTGTAAATAAACACGCAGTCTTACCTTGAAACGTGAATCCGTTGTAGTGCGTCGAGTACATCGTAAAGGTTGCGGGGACGAAGTTTTCCACCGAAGTTCAGACCCGCGAATAAAATCACGGGTAAATTGTAATCGATATTATAATATTACGTTGTCAGAGCTCGCGCGCAGTATTAAGTACGCGTAGTTGTCGTCTGCAGCGAAAAGCGTGTACAACGATGACGGTGATATCCATAAAAGTCGGCCGTACGCGTCGGCGGTATAATATGATTGTCGCAATATATTATTTCGATATTATTCTGTGTGTATACAATATCAAAGTGTGGTCGTCACGAACAGCGACGAACGCGCGCGCGTCTGCGGTGACGGTCGGCGGCGGCGGCGGTCCGCGGCTACTGTACCGTTTTCCGACAAACGGACCGAAAATCTTCAAACGTCGGTCGGCGTTCACGCGACGACGCGACGCGTACGCGCATAAAATTTGTGGCGTGTGTGTACGCGGCGTGGCCGGACGGCGACACTTTACGTGCGGATATTATCGTTTTATCGTAACGCAATTTAATGCATTTTTTTTTTTTTCTAATTATTCGGACGACGTCGAAGTGTGTAAACCACCGCTGTTCGTTGCCACTGCTCACATCGCGTAACGACTATACGATATGAATTTTTTTTTAATAATATTATTAAATTATAATATATTTTAATACTGTCGCCGACCGCCGTCGAGTCACGCACACGACGACGGGTGCAGATAATTAAACAGCGACTGCTGCGACGACTACGACGACGACGACTACGACGACGGTGATGATGACGGTGACGGTGATGATGGTGATAATATTATAATGGTAATAACACTAAACGCGTACGGCCGGCGGTCGGCATAATAATAATAATAATACATATTCTGCTGTACGCGCGATAATTATTCGCGGCAAACGGCCATATTCTTTTTCGTCCTTTTCGTAGTCGGTGTTTTTGTTTTTTCGCAGGGGCACCTCTCGCAGAACCCCTCGCGCCAAAAGGCCGCGGCGAGCCATTGGCTGTCGGCGGCGGAATGGGTGTCAACCCGCGTGGGGTCCCCTCGTCGTCGCGTGCGCGTGTACTCGACGCCGCCGCGTATTATGTACGCGCGCACGCGCACGACCGTCCCGTTCTAAAAACATAATATTATAATATTGTATACGCGCACGATATATATATATATATGCAATATACATACAATAATAGTAATAATAATAATAATAATAATATATGTAATATTAACGCGCGCGCGTTCGTGTGGTGTCACCGATATTCAATTACGTGCCTCTTGTGACTATTTTTTTTTTCTCCTTCGAAACAATTTCGTTTCCATCTCCTTATTTTTTTCTTCCGTCGTATATACTATACACACACACACACACAGTCGTCGTTCTTCTGTCGGCTTATGGTCGGCGCAACACAGTGTTATCGTTCTTTTTATTTTTTATTTTTTTTTTTCAAATAAAATATTCAATAATTACCTCCACGCCAACTCGGCTCGTCCACCGTGCACATAATATACATACGTCGTATCGGTGTATACAGCTAGGCGTATATATGTATATACAACAGCGCACGACCTGTACGGTATACGCATAAATGCAGTGCCGGGTTTAGCATTTCTAATGGGTTTGAGTTCAAAGAGAACCCGCGCGCACATTGTCTACACACACACACACACACACACACACACACACACACACACACACACACACACACACACACACACACATACACACACACACACACACACACACACACACACACACACATACGCGCGCACACACACTCACGCGAGATCGCGCGCGCCCGTGTTCGTTATGGAAATTCGTCTCGACGCATTGGCAACACGGCCCATAACATATTATAATATTATTATATACGCGAGTGTGACGTCACGTCACCGCCGCACGTCGTAAAAACAACGGAAGAAATCAAACGAAACCGAATGCGACACCGCGAGACGGGCCGCGCGCGCGCGCACGCGTGATACATCACGTACCTGCCTATATAGTATATATACATATTATATACGCGGAGAGAAAAACAGTCGGACCGAGTGGAGATGACGAGGAGACGGACACGGAGAGAGAGAGAGAGAGAGATTTAATAAACGGGCACGTACTATATGGCCGGCCACAATAGACGGACCAATATAATAATAATAATATATTATTATAATGTATAATATACGATGCGTGTACATATTATATTATATCACGTTGCAATAATATATATAATATAGTCGGCCGCCGATCGTTTCGATCCGAAGGCCGTTCTGATCGCAAAAAAGCGTCGTAAATAAGACGTTCGATATCGCTAAAACCCTAATGTATATGCATGCTAAGCGACGGTTATTATATTATTTCAATATATAATATATATATGTATATGTATTATACCGGCATTATTATATTGCATGTGCGGTTTATGTTATATGGCTGTGGTCGCATATATTGGTGGTGACATATCGGATCCTGATATATATGTTATGGTACGCCCGAACGTCATAATCGAGGTTAAGTCTAAAAAAACCGCCACCTGTGTGAAACGAATACATTAAAAAAAAAAAAAAAATTAATCCACTTTTTTGTATTTCCTATTCTATAAATTACAATATATTATGTAGTATTATAAAGACGCCAATGTGCTGCTGTTCGAAATGATAATATACCATGAATATATAGTTCAGATTTCATCGAGCGCTGCCGAGAATTGATAAAATTATTGTGCGATCACGAAGTCCGATATACAATAGATATTTTTACGTCAAATTTATTTATTTATTGGCAGTTATACATTCGGAAAAAATTAAAACATATTTTATTGTTATAAAATATATTGTATATAATATTTATAATACTATTATAGGAGCACTGTGCAGCATTATTTTACGCCCTGTAGGTCTAGGAAAATGCGAGACTTTTGATCATCGTCCTCGCGGTACGTATTTTTATTTTACAACAGATATGTACATATTTTATAATATTTGTCTATTTCGACTAACTACAATATAATAAAATAGATATATAATATTGTAGATAGTCATGTGGAATAATAAAATCCAGCCAATCGTTTAAAGAACCATATATACATGTATCTATACGTGCGCATAAACATTAAACATGGTCAATTTCATAAATATATTACGGTTTAATTCACATCGTTTTATGTATTGTGCAGGAAAACCATCTGCTTGTTCAGTGTGTTGTACAACTGCACCTCGTACAAGGACTTGGGCGTAATCTCCGCGGTGGGCCGTTCTTCGCTTTCATCGATCAGTGAGTGAACAACATTATAATATGCTGGGTTGGAGAGACGAACTGACAATGCAGACACACGGTTGTTGTTGACAGCTATAAATATATATATGTGTATTTATAATAATCAATAATAATGGATGATAATAAATTCGAGAAAATACAGTTCGTGTGTGGCGAAAATAAAATAAAGTTTCTAGCGATTAATCGTTTAATCAACCGTATAGCCATACGAAAAAATCAAATATAATATTCTATGAATATTCATAACAATACCGAATGACCTATATGTACAATACGTACACTACCTATCGTAAACATGAAGAAAAAAGATCTATAGGAAGATCAAACTAATTATAGATATAAGTTATTACAAATTTATTATACTCTTGAAATTTTTGTTTTTTTTTCACATAACATGAAGTACTATTTTATTTTTAAATTTAAATGTTTTCACCATACAATTTAAATAAATTAAATTTACTGTATTATGATTTTTAATTTGTTAATTTTGACATTGTTTAGGGCTTGTTCTATTTTTTCTTAAGCTATATATTATGTTTACAATGTAAAAAATATTATTTATTATTTATTATTTATTATATATAACATACAACATCTAGTTCGCTCCTACATCAGAAAATCATATGTAGAAACGCCAGAAATCGTTATAATAATTAATAGGTACTACGGTACAATTATCGTGCATTTTTATAAATCATATTTCTATATCTTAAATATTTTTTTTAAATAAAAAGGTTCATTCATTTAATTAAATAAGTTTAATTACTAATTTTAATAGTTAGCAAATAGCTGTGTAAAAATCAAAATAACTTTTATTTAGTTTAATTATTGTAACATAATTAAGTAGGTAATACGATTCTATGAGTAAGAACAACCTTGATATTTTTAACTTTGTTAGTTAACATTATTATGTGTTTAAAAGTCAATAAGTATGTAGTATTTTTGTCATTTGAATTCCAATTATTAAAAAACAATTGTAGGGAAGGATATTTCAGTCTTGGTCTATATGTTTGGGCGTAATTTTAATATTTTCACCGGGCGTTAAAAATATAAGTTCCGCTTCTTTAGGTACCTACGGAAGTATAACAGAACAATAGTATTAATAAAATAATATTTATACATAACCGGAATTCAAACAAAAAACGGCGTCCTCATATGAAGAAATAGAATATATGCGTGGTAGCTAGATATATAGGGATTAGGGGTGTAACTCGGGGTGCTATGCCTCCCCAAAACTATATATTATACATCAGATACACTTGAAATTGTATAAGAATAATAGAATATGCATGTAGTGGCGACAAAAGGCACAGTCGTTACACGATAGAATATAAATACACGATGAAAATTGGTATATATAAAATATAAATGTCGTAAAAGCATCACGATGACGTGGTTCCGGGACGATAATTTCTCGATGTTAAAATGGTTATGGACCTGCAGTTACACGCTAAAATAAAATATGCTTCTTAAGGTCAGTATTATACCAATCATTTCTCTTATTTTTAAGTTTAACCAACATGCTAAAGGTATGAATAATATGTTTTTGTCAATATAATTCCATCAACATTAAGTTTTCCTACATTATACATAAGCTATATATATATTATAATATTATATTTATTAAAATAATATAAATTTAAAAGATTATACATTACATTGAGCAAATAGCCATTGAATAAATATTGTTAAATACATTTTATTGAAAAAAAAATTAACAATTTAAAATGGCTGAATAGCCGATTCGCATTCAATATTCTAAAATAAATATCATCAGAAATCGGGACTTTTATGAACCTACATTATTTTAATCAAAATATACCACATTTTAGCATGAACTTATTTCAGTGATATCTTATATACAAAAGAATTCATAAGTTTTCATTAAAGTTAACTATTTATTGGCCCGATTACATTACACAATACATGAGTATGGTATAATATGAAGTAACACAATGATTATGAAACTGTGACTATTAGATTCTCATATTTATAACAAGTAGGTACTCATATTGTATGTTTTATACGTTATACATTTTATAATTTTTGTATCAAGTTTTGAGTGAAGTAACTAAAGTTGTACCTACTAAATATAATAGATATTTTTTATTAGCCCTGAAAATCATCACACACAATCGGTGAACTATTGAGAAAAATATATAAAATGAACCCGCGAATATCTGGACGCGGTGACAGGTCTCACACATCTCATATATATGATATACGACTATACAAAGGTTGGAAGCGCAACACTGAACGTCGACGCACAATACATACACACGTATATATATATAATAAAATGTAATGTATTTAAACGTACCAATGATCCGTTTGAATGTAAAATACATGTGTATATATATATATATTATAAAATTATACTAAACGCGGAACGGTGCGAGAGGAAATCGCAGGCTGAAGAAAGCCGCGGCGGCTGACGAGAGCTGCTGCAGCGGCGTGGCGCAGGACGAATTATAGAAACGAAATGTAAGAAATAATATTATACCTACCGAGACCTATACATAATGTTATATTTTATATAAAAAGAATGGAAAAATAAGACTCGAGGCGTGTATGAATAATATATAATATATCGTCGTCACGGTATCCGCGGCGGCGGATTTTGCGCGCGCGGTGTCGGGGGGTCGCGTGTCTCGGGCCCGCCGTCGCAGCTGTACCCTCGGTCACGGACGTTAAGGGTTTAACTTGGCGCACACTCGCACACCGTTGTAGGAGGTCCGAATTCGATATGGACACATTGCACGCGATCCGCACATATATTTATTATTTATATATAGATTCATTTATGTGCATCGCCGCCGAAAACGCTTTTTGTGCGCCGCGTCTTGGTGCATCGTGCGACGGGGGTAGTATAATACATATATATGTATACATTATTATAATATGACGGCAATACACGTATATATGGATATGTATATAATTTAACAAATAGATATAGGTAGGGATGGTTTTTTTTTCTGTTACTTTTCAGCCCGGAACGCATTACGCCCGCGCGCTGACGTGTTTATTATTTATATACACGCGCCGGAATGCCAAAATACTGCACTGGGACACGTGCATTACTACAGCAGCAGCAGCAGGCAGACGAACACGATGCTGCTGAATCTTCGGAGCGAGTGAGCGACTAATGTGTCATTACCCTTGTCGTTTGTAATTATTATTTCGTATCATTTTCGGTATTGTGGGTATATCGTATATACGCACCGCCGCGGCAGAATACGAATATATTATCATTAAAATAATTATTAAAAATTGTATAACATAAAACAAAATGATGATCAACAACTTGCAATGGATTAAAAGGCACGCACGGCCAAATCCATATGTGAAAAATATTGTAAAATATAAAAAAATATCACGTATATATTATGCTATGAATATTATAATAATGTACCTATATGCGCAATGCGCTCAAAAATGATTAAAACAATAAATTATTGGACAATTATGTTTGAGGTTTAAATTAACAGATATAAAAAGAAAACTTATTATTAATAAATTACCGGTATTGACGAATTATTATCTAAGACAATATTTAAATTAATAAACCTTTCCGGGTCCGAAATCAGCACAGGGTGTTGTTGTTTTTCCAATTGCTTCCTAGCCTTTTTTTTATCTTTCAGCTTTTGCCAGTTCTTGCGACTTCGCGCCTGCTGCGCCTCCGTCTTCGCTTTTTTAATCTGTACTGGTGTGCAGGGTTCTCCCGACGCCATGATCACCTCTACCGGCGGATCAGGCGTTTGATGCAGGAGAAGTTCGACGTCTGGTTGCCTCGATAAATTCTGGATGTCCATTGTACGTTCTTCCCAGCCCCGACGGTACACCGAAGCCCATACTGGGTTACTGAGAAGTTCGTCAACGGGCATCCTATTTATCTCGGCTTCCGACAACGCTTTTTCCTGATCGCACACCTGTCCCGCCGGCTTTGATAATATGAGGTCTGCCTCTGCCACACCAGTGTCTCTTACATCGCCGCTCTTCTCGTCTGGAAAGGAAGATTAGTACAATGTTATTTTATTCAATAAAATAGAATGCTGTAACGGAAAAAAATGTCGTAGCTGCTGTTCGTTATTGTGTTGAACTACTAAACTACGCGCGCGTTCATTGCGTATTTTTTTCCGTGTGTACTACCGATCGACATCCGTTAACATACAATTAATAGTTTATAAAAATTATAAAATATACGTTACGTTTACGTCCATTCAGGTAACTGACCACATAAGGTTTTAACAAAAAACATATTGTTAACAACATTTTAATTGTTTTAATTTAGTTTTGATCTAATACAATTATATACTTTATTTTACAAACACTACCTAGCTTTCAATAGTTATTTATAATATAACACTGTTATGTTACCATGGAACTTAAATGTATAGGTATATATCACTGGAATATTTGTAACAATTCTTTGCACGGTGGGTATTTATTTTATTTAAGTTAACTCATTATTACAACGATGTGTGAATATTATCATTAACTATGTCTCAACAATAAATAAATAAATTGTTCTGATTTTTCACTTATAATATAACAGAGAATCACTAGATAACTGAACATTATATTATTTAATCGTAAAGTAGGTAAATTAGAATTACAATGTTATTATCTTTGACGAAACGAATTTCGTAGTTTGAGTTATTTAAAAAAAAATGTAATTTACATTTAAATATACTCCCTAATAATAATGATAGATATGTGTATTGAAACACTAGCACGCAAGTGTGCAGACGAAAATCGCGGTGATGGCGCTTCGTGAAAAATCGTACCGGCCCGCGGGTACGATAGGTCTCGTTCGTACTCGCGTACAATATACATATATTATATATTATTTATGGACGTACGCAAAGAAAATAAAACATGTAATATAACAGCTAAAAACGCAATTTAAAAAAAATATATATATTATATTATAATAATTTGATTGCGATTGGGATTTATCGGCCAGTCGTAAGACTCACGCCTCCCGGGCTTCTTTCAACACCCAGAATATCAATTTAGCGACGAAGACGCCGAGTTTTGTGTCTCTCGCAGCGTGTGCATGTGATAATAATAATAATATATTATATTAGTATAATAAGCGCACGATGGTTGTACACGGAGTGCAAACACACTATACGGCAGTTGATTGATACTTGTCGTTAAATAACGCTGAAAGGAAAAAAAACAACGGGCGCGTGTTCGCCGTATTATAAATGATACCCCGTGCGTGTACCTATATATTATTATATGATGTACCTAGTGGGATTATTTTTTTTATATTTTTCTTCAAAAAGTAATTCATCAACCGCAATTTAATGGTTCCAACCGGTTGCGTCTTCGTGGTCGAAAACCTGGAGAGGAGTTATCGCGCGCGCGCGTTCAATTTTACGGTACATTATCCATTCGGTCCATATTAGTGGTTGCGCGAGGTTAGAAACTGGCTTCCGGTCATACGGGCCGGTTAAACAAACATTTTCCAATAATATTATCTGTAACGTCGTAAATACGCGTAGGTATATAGCCGTATAGGTATATAGATTATTATTATATTATATATGGTAAATAATGCGTGCTCGTATATAATGTACATACTATTATATGTTGTATTATGCTGCTGCACTGTGTTTTGTATTGCAGGTATATACCTGGTAGAATAATATATACTCCGCGCATTTTGAATAGACACAACGATTTATAACTGAAAATGATATCGTCCAATTAGTCGTCACGGTAATATTTCCAGTGATCATTAAACGAGTACAAACATGTATGAATAATAATATAAAAAACTAGATTTATTTTGTTTTCCAAACGTCTTCGTATTATACGAAATACATCTCGCCAACGTACTATAGCTATGATGATGTAGTGTACTTGTATATTATATGCATAATGCTTCGGGGTCTGAACGGTAGGTATGTGTACGCTATGAATAATTTAAAACCACTCACCAATCGTGTATAGTAATATATAATATTTTTATGGACAATATTATATATATATATATAATATCGCGTATCTACAAACAAAATAATGCAATTTTATTTTCAAACGATTTTGCAATATATTTAATATTAACCTTTATATATTAAATATCATCGTACTATGAAAATGATATATTTTCTTTAAGTTCCTGTACATGACAAAAATATAAAATATATTATACGAGTTAATAGTTATGAACATATTAAGCATTAAAAGTAAGCAACTGAATTGAAATCGAAAAAAATTGATCTTGAAATATTCTTGAACATCTAGTGAAGTTCCATTATAGGTACTCAGAATTTAATAAGTAGGTTTTAAAATAATATAAAAAAATATATAAATGTAATTAAAATAAATAAGCTGCACATGATTCCGTGATTCCCAATATAACATTCAATATATAGTTTAAAAATAGCGAAAATTTCAAAATTGTTTAATTAACCTTTAAAATTTTCTTAAAAAACTCATCATATTGCTGTCCAAAATATTTCATCTTTTAATTTTACTATAGGCATATTTACTTTAGAACCAAAATCGAGCGAGTTTTACTCAGACTGCAGCGTAAACGCATTTTGTCTGTGTTTCTTAACGTTATATTATATACCGTAATGATTGTGATGGACACACACCTTACCGGGTATAGAATATATAATAAGCTGCATTTGTGTACACGAATGATTATTTTGACGACTTTTAATATTTCTAACCTACACGGCTCGAAATTCAAATAATACAAATAAAGGGGAATAGGTGTGACTATATTTGCTCGATGAAATCTTATATATCAATCTCGCTCAAACAATAATATATACACTAATATATATAGGCATATACGTGCACTGCAGAACACATTACTTTCTTTTGCAAAGATAAATAGGAACCTGTATAATATATAATATTATATACCTACACTACTATACAAACATGTACAGAGATAATCAGGGGACTAAAACCGTTGCTAATAATTTTCCTCATTCACGCCACTGAATTTTATATAGCCGTTTTATTTAGCTGTTCAATATAAAATGTATAATAATAAAGCATAGATACACAACCGCAACAAACATCGATCAGCAGCTGACTAGAATCGTAAAAAAGTCACTTGATGGCAGCGGCGACGATATATTATACACATTATATATATATATATATATATATATATATAGTATATAGTATTATATATACGTCGGGACGTCGCGGGTTGTTGCTACGAGTACGATAAATGGCGAATCTAACAAAAACGCTTTTTCCGGCACTTTATGCTATTATATATATTTGTATTCCTTGTCCTCGTTCTCGTCCTCGTCACCACCGCCGCACCACAGCAGCCCTCCGCGATCCTGCCCCCACGGACTCCACGGCCGTTACGGGAAAATCGTATTTCTGCAGCAGCACAACACACACCAGCACAGCACAATGGCCCCAAAAGCCCGAATTCGTCTCGGTGCCAGTCGTATCGACGTCGTTGCCGCCGCAGCGTTCGCCGGGACAGATGTACGCTCGTCCGCCGGGGAACGGTCGACGTCGCGCGGCGGCGTCGTTGACGAGGGGGAGACCTGCTGCTGCAGCTCGCGGGATATAACACCCGGCAGCCATTATTACGACTATTATTGGTAATCTCTGCAGTACATACATGTATGTATATATATTATATATATGCGCTGTATTGTGTTATTGTGTTTGCAGTATATCTATGTATATTATATTATGTATTGGGTAACTATGATAATGTATTTCCCAGTGTATATATATATATATATGTATAATATATATTATAATATAAAAGCCTCTAAAAGTGTGTGAATAGTACTTAGAAAAAGCTTATATTTGAACAAGTCGATAGAGTATTATTTATATATCATTTACTACGTCTCGCCTATACTATACCTACCACTTAAATTTAAAATAAATGTCAACGTGTTCAAAAGGTTTTCATAGCAAATTTCCTGCGTATATTAATTTATCGTTTGAAAATACGTTTAAATCACTTGTTTGCAAAGTGAATTATACCACACGTACATATTTTTTGTTTCGTGTTTTTACAACGGACTATCGTTATGAATATAACAATTATCAATGCACTTTTACACGTGAAAACAGTATAGCATCTAATTAAATATTATGTATTATAATACTATTTTTAATATGTACCATGTATGATGGTAAAATGTTACGATTCGAATGTTATCGATTATAGATAAGAAAATATATTGCAAGCATGACGTTTGTATAATATATACTATTATGTATTTTTTTATAATCGTTTTCCCACTCTCTACAGTGTGTCATATTGTTTATTATTATCATTTGATTTGTCTCTTGATATGAAAATACGTATATTATAATACTGGTTATAATGAGTAGGGGTGCGGTATGCATTACATAATATAATTCTGAAAACATTAATAAATTGTATTTTTATTTTCTAGTTCACGCGCCGGATGGAGGCGTTTCGCGGAATTAAATTATTTTTATTGCATTCGAGTATAAAAAATATAGTCGTGCTATTAAAAAAGAGAGTGTATTATTGTATATGCATATACCAATTGGTGCATTTAAAAAACGAAGAGGATTTGTAGACTTTAAAGTATCATATTTATAAGTAAACAAACCTATACACATTTTCAATGCATGTGTATAACTAATTTGTAGTTTGTAAGTTATACTACATTAAAATAAACTAACGGTTTTGACATATTTTATGCAATAAATATGCACGTATGGTTATAAAAACGTATACATGGGTTCTTTTCACCTTTATATTATGCATTACATAGTCCTTTAAATCAAAGATTATTAAAAAAATAAAACCGGGATAACTACATTTTGTCGTAAACAAAACGAAAAAGTGTTTGCGGAATGAAAAAAAAATACTTTGGTACTTATTTTACCTAATAATAATGTGTCGATGATCGAATGGCATTACAATAAAATATACAGTGTGGTGACAAGGCGACATTATTTATATAACATAATAATATATAAATATAGAGACAAAGACGGTTATAAAACAAACTAACAGAAAATTTAATGATATTATGTTTATAATACATTATATATGTATTGAGTATACCTATATAATATTATATGAGTACTTAACGTCTGGCGCCATACGATAAACTGTATAATATATTATATATTACGATAAATAATAAACAAATAATATTCGTGATGTGGGTTCCATGTATATAGTGTTGTATATGTATATTCTATACGATTATTAGGTATTATACCTCTCTCCCAGAAACTCATAAATGTAACTCAGCATTAAAAAATAGAAATATCCGCCACAGTAAACATTCAAATAAGATAGGAAGTAATTTTATTATTACCGCTAAAGTGATTAGGAAATATGTAACCCTATAGCAATCTATATATTGTGTACCAGTATGAACATTTACATTAATTGCTCACAAAACACACTGAAGCCATATTTTGTAAAAACTGAAAACGTTATCATTAGATATTTAGTGCAGTATAATATATCTACAAATTATGACGTGAAATGTATTTGTATAATATTATTACTTCACAACGTATACCTATTATATATATATATATATATTGTATTATAATAACCGTCGTCGCAGTTTAATACACATCGTCAATTATTATTGAGTGTTGGCATTTTTATATAACGCGTGCAAATATATTTATGTAATTTGTAATGCTGTTGGGTACGGTGCGCGGGTCCGTGTACGTCGGATTTCACACGAATTCGGTATAGGCAAGTACCGCGTCTCGGTATACATGGTCGATTTGCGCTACCCAACCGTTACATAGCGGATATCAGTCCGGCGTGTCATTTTATCTAACCGCTTTTTAGACACGCGGTATATAAACGCGCCGGATCGAAATACGATTTAAACGCACACGTAACACGCGCGCGCTTGAAATCTCAATTATTGTAATAACTGCGACTATATAGAGTCGTAGTATGTACATCGAAAACCTCGGAGAATATACTGCGCGTATATAATATAACTAAATGCGTACTATAGCAAATAATAAATACCTAATTATAAGCGTACCACATACCTAGATATTGTAAAATACATAATATATTATTTTTAATAACAAAAATATTGAAGAGGTAATACAATATATAGGTATTATTATTGATTGCTAATCGAATAATTCAAATTTAGATTTCCACGGAATATATTTTTGAACAAAACTTTTATCGAATACAATAATATTATAATATTATTAAAACAACGAGATATGCTTATTTATTTTATTTACCGATTTTTTTTTATTATTCAACATAAAACTATAACTATAACTCTAACTATATAAAGTATTAAATTGGGCACCAAATTCAGTAAATACTAAATAATATATGAATAACAGTAAATTGTAGTTAATTTATACTTAACTACTATATCATTTATTATTCTGAATTTTTTATTTTGTTTTTTTTTTATATTTATGAAAAAAATATTTTTAAGCATATAATATAAAGATTGTTATAATATTAGGTATATTTATCAGTTATTTCTGTTACACGTTACCACGCAGTAGTAAGTTACAGTATAATTTATTCAAATTAGAATAATATAATATTATGATGTATATAACTATAAATTTCCTTTGCATGCAAATGTTAAATTACCTGCACTTAATAATAAATCGTATCTATTGCACAATATAAAGAAGTAAGTCAATATAGCTATTATACAAATATAACTATATTCTATATGTATACATTTGAGTATAATATCCTAATATAAGTTACGAGTTAAGTTTACGCAGAATGTGCATTTATAGAATATATTTTTTATAACAAACCCCAAATAGATACGCTATATGTACTGCACACATAGTACGTGTTTTGCTGATGTATCACACACCTACCCATATACGTATAATGTCGTAGTATATAATGTAAGTCATCGAATCGGGGATATACAATATATATTGATCACGGATTGTCAAACCCGCCATGCCAGTTTAAATTATTATTATTGAGATATTTTCTCCGTGATTTATTCATGCTGCGACGCGTCGAGCGTATATTCGATTTTACTTTACCCTTTTCCACGTACGTATGCGAATATACTAGGCGTTCGCATTGTCCGCGATATGAATGGGAAAAAAAACACACCCCATTTACCCCTATAAACGATACACTCACACACACATATTCATAGGATGACGATCCGTATATATATACACACATCATATTCTATTCTATATAATATCGTATATATACACGTTGGCTTTATGTATAGTGTTATATGTTTAGCGAGGAAACGGGGTCAACGGGGGAGCCATTTTGTCGGGCGCGGAGACCATTTATTGTGGGGCCTGTGCACATATACGATCCGTAACCAATCCTATGATTAATATTTGTTCGACTAAACAAAGACGCGTACGCACACACACACACACACACACGCATACGTGCGCGCGCACGCACACGTATATAAACGCATTAAATATTATATATTATATATATTTATAAATTGGTTCGCGGCGCTGATAAATATATATATATATATATATATATATATATATATATACGTATATACACACAGCGTTCGTAGACCGAGTCAACTATATCCACGAATTCGGTGTTGTGGAAAAATAATAATTAAGGAGGGGATTCGCGTTTTCGAAACGCCTTTTTTGTGAATGATTGATGACGTAAATATACACACTATTATTTTTATTATATGCGTCCTAAATAGTAATGAACCGTGCCCGCACGTATTATACATATTATTATATATTACGTTGATGATGGGACCCCCCCCTCCTCCCCACATTTATATGAGTACGCTGCAACAGTGAATCCGTTGTTTGATTTGTAACGATTTTATTGATTTTTATCAAGAAAATTCACACATCTAGTTATAACACGAACGCTCCGCACCGCTAACGAGAATATATTATTATAAATAGGGTGGCGAATACGACGACATTTCATTGGCTAACCGGTCGCGTCGGCGCAACGATGATATATCGTATTAGACGAGTAGGTACATCATTTATATTCTTTAAATAGGTACATGACACGTTACCGATATCGTATCCCTATACATGTTTAAACGTAATACATAATTTTTTAGTTACGCGAACGAGAGTAATATACATATATAGCATTCGAAAATATTTATCAATCTCCCAATAAACGTCTACACGTAGATTTGATATTATTCCATGAACAATTTTTTTTTGTCCACTTTGATGCTACATTATTCATGAAGACAATTATTGTATCTTTAAAAGTTTTTTTTATAAAATACTTAGCATACTAACGAAATCGACTAGGAATTCGAGTTATTTACGTAGTCTTTTCGAATTATCACAAGAGAAATTTTTAATTTGATCAGATTTTTTATAAATGTCATTAGAAAATTATTTGCTGAATCAAAATTCTTAAAAATTTAATACAAGATACCAACAACTACAAAAGTTATTCGTGTATCTGTTTAAACATATATAAAATATATAAAAATTCATAAACACCTTTTCTTTTTGTATCTATATTTTGAAAGTTGTATATAGGTAAAATAGGTTCTTCATAAGCCATAAAATCTAAAAGAATTATACAAAAATTATTTACCGTAGAATTTTAAGTTCTAATAATTTCGACTAAATTTCTGTTTTAAACAATAAATAACAATATTATGTTAATTATTTGTGAAAAATGCAACTTTTATATATTTTATATTATCATGAATTTACACAATAATATTGTCTATTTATTACTAGTTATATTTACGGTATTTAGTATTTACAGAAGATTTTATTAAATTTTGTAGTATATAAGTTGATATGATATGATATAAATATAATATATTATTAATTATTAAAATAATTAAATACTAATAATAATATAATAAATGCAATATTTTTGGTAAAACTGATATTAACTTACCTACTATATAGTAGGAGAAAGTAAGTATTCTGTAGTAAAATTATATATTCTAAAAGTAAAATAAATGACCTAAATTGCAATACCAAAAATGTATCACTATAAGTGGAATAGACCGTTTCCGCTCTGAATTATTTTTCATTCGTAATGATATATCAGTGAATTCAAATTTAATACACATATTATATAATAGCTACCCATTCGATACTTAATCTACAACAGAACGGTACTTAACTACCTTTTTTTATATTTATCGTTAATTCTACAATCAATTTTGATGGTCTCTCTATACTATTAATATTACAGTAAATATTAGGTACTTATACCTATATATACTATCTATATAATTATATATTTTGAATTAAATAAATAAATGTATATATTAAAGTTAAAAATAGGATTCAAAATTCAACTCATCCCCGCCAATGTATTCATATTTATAGGTATGTAGATACTTATTCAGTACGTTATTTAGGTACTTTATTTAGTATCCTAGCAACCAAAAATCTTTAATGATAAATATGTCAAATATGCACTTAAATAAGTCTATGATTTTTTTTTAGTATCTTAGCAACCGTTAAAAATAAAAATAAAAACTTGACATTTTGTACAGAGGTTCCTTAAGTAATGTATGGGCGCATTAATAATTAACTTTATAGGGCTGATTTGTGAATCTAAACCATCCAGGGCCACCCAAACGCATACAAAAAATTGCATTCAAATTAGTCCAGCTGTATAGAAGGAGTTCAGTGACACACACACACGTACAGTATAATTATATATATAAATATATAATATATCTAGTTATCGTAATATACAAGGCATTAAAAATGATTCTGTATAATATATTAGGTAATTTATAAATCTTGAACCCAATGTTAGTGAAGAACGGACTACTACAACCATTAATAATTATTGAAGACAGGATTTTCAATTGCAAGTCAACGGAGAAGATTTAATCTTCTAAGAGGATGTGGAGGCTACCGAATTATTGGCCAATGCATATTTATTTTATTTTACAACAGCAGATTTATCAGTGATAATGAGCTATCGTGGCGATGAATAGATTATTGCTCATGTCTCGGCACTTTGCTCGGTTCTTCGGAAATTACGGTCAGTGCATTTTCCTTTGGGGGTACATAAAAACACTTTTTATGTAGGTATATCTCCCATTCCAAGAGATATTGAAAAACATAAAAAGTCATACCAAATGACGTTAAACATCATATATTTTATAACGGTCGACATATTTTAACTATAGTTTATGTCGTTTATGAACAATGTTTATAATGACCATAATTTGTTATTTGAAGTTTATTATGCTAAAGGATTTATTATTATTGAATTCTATAAATATAATATATACGTATTAATATTAATATTTATATGTTTATTATAATATATAATAGTATACTGTTTATACATACGAATTAATAAATATTCTAACAAATTAAATCATTACAATTTTGTTTCGTGTTGGATAAAAACTATTATTATGTTTTATAATTATTCAACATTCTCTAAACTGTATAATTATATTGTTTATCGGATATATTATAAGCAGGTAACTGACAAAAACCTAGTTATGTACATTTCTAAACCGATATTTCTGAGTGATTACACTATAACTTAACAATATTCATGTTATAATATATTACTACTATCTCTTTAGAAGATGGTTTAAATATTTAATTATAATAATTATTATGACACACGTAAATGTTATATCCTCTTTCTCAACCGATATAAAAACACAACATTATAAAATATACAATCGTAAGTCGTAACGAAAGGTGGGTCAGCACTCGGAGGATGATCAAATCGCATTAGCATCCTACACATATCGCATACTAAAGATTATAATTTTTCCCCTTGGGATAAGCGCGTAGTGTACATATTTTTAGAATATTTTATTATATGTTTTCCATTGATTGTAGAGTATGTTAATGTGTAATAAAATTACTAAAACACGTGTTTTCGTGATCGGTTTTTGGCGGTCGTTTATTAGCGTAAAGTCGCGCGCATATAATTATTAATTAGACAGACAAGAACTCACTATTACATCAATTGTTATTATATACATACTATATAATAGCGTCACATAATCCTAAACGGAATATTTATTTTTAAAAATATGTTGTTGCTCGTGAGCGCTTATTATTATAATTATTTAAATAGCATTCAACAGTCGAGGATATTTAATTTAAAAATACATAATTCTAAAATCGTCTAGAAATGAAGTTCGTCACACCAGAACCCCAACTTCAAAACTTGATTTGAATTCGACATTTGCAAGTCTGAAGTGTTACGGACCTCTAAAATTGGACGTTGTTTGTAAAATGTATATTTTTTTAACAAGTCTTTTCGTGAATCTCTCGTTGTGGGCCATAGCCTCGGTGGTGGCGGAGATGCGGTTATGATTCTGCCACACTGGGGACGAAAGGGTCAGTGTTATATGATCGTTACCGTCGCCTGGTATAAATGCGAGCCCGATGGCGTTGCTCGAAATTTCCGCACTTGCCCTCTGCACGAGTAGCGCCCAAATAACCAAGACTAACTTGGGGAAATCGGCCAGCGCTTCCATCTGCTTCGTCCCAATAAATTTCCATATTATGTCGTTCAACGCGCTTCGTCGATGATGTCCCTCACCAATTTCATTTTCGTGTAACACACTAGCCATTAATGCCGTACATTACATAATATTACAGTAGTCACTCGATAATTCGAACCTCGATAATTCGAAAAACTCCATAAATCGAACTAAACGCTAAGTCCCCTGAGAAAACCTCTATAATTAGAAAAAAATACATGTATTCCGGTCCCCTCGATAATTCGAAATGTCTGTCGGTGAGGCACACTCTACAATTCGAATTTTTTTTTCACGAATCTCTATAATTCGAATTTCTTTAAACACGATTATATGTACGTTCATATGTATAAGGATTATGATAGTTAAATATTATCGTAGTTTAATGTTATCGTATCTTACCTGCCTAATCTATACCAAAATAAACCTCTGCTATGGGTAAACCGTTATTGAAATTGAACAAACGTAATCAGTCGTAGCTAACGTAGTCAGTCGCAATATGGGTCCCGTAAAAGTGTACAAGTGTTTGTCGATAGCCGACAAACAAAAAGTGATCGCAGCAGTTGAAGCCGGTGAAAAAAAAAAAGATGTTGCTCTACGTTTTGGTATACCAGCTTCTACGCTTTCAACAATACTAAAACAAAAGGACCATCTTACAACATCAACACCTTATTCATCGCGGATCAGACAGAAAAAATGTGAGTACCCCGATCTGGAAGAATGTCTTATGGCTTGGTTTACTCAAAGTAGGCAAAATAATATTCCAATATCAGGACCTATTTTAAAAGAAAAATCTAAGTTGTTTGCTACCAACTTAGGTATCACAAATTTTCAAGCTAGTGAGGGTTGGTTAGAAAAATTTAAAAAACGTCATGATTTAACTTTCAAAAAAGTATGTGGAGAGAGTGCAAGTGTTGACCCGTGCATTTCACAAGATTGGAAAAATGAGTTAATCAATCTATTGGTTGATTATGATGCTAGGGATATTTTTAATGCCGATGAGACCGGACTTTTTTACAAATGTTTACCAGATCGCACTTTGACATTTAAAAACGAAAAATGTCATGGTGGTAAAAATAGTAAAGAACGGATAACAGTGATGTTAGCCGCGAACATGGATGGATCCCAGAAACTTAAGTCCTTAATGATCGGAAAATTTGCTAACCCACGCTGTTTCAAAAACATAAAATCTTTCCCACTAATGTACCGGTCAAATAAAAAGGCGTGGATGACAGGTGTATTATTTACAGAGTGGTTGTCATGTATCGATGTAGATATGAAAAAGGCAAATCGAAAAATTTTGATGTTCGTTGACAACTGTACCGCACACAATAATATTCCTCATCTTGAAAATATAAAAATTCATTTTTTACCTCCCAACACTACATCAACTCTCCAACCACTAGACCAAGGAATAATAAAAAATTTTAAAACGATGTATCGGAAGGAAATTGTTCGAGAGGTGTTGGCGTGCATTGGTGAAGTTCCATGTAAAATTTCTATACTCACTGCTATGGAAATGGTACACAAAGCATGGGAAAATGTTAGTGCACAAACCATCGCGAATTGCTTCAGAACTTGTGGTTTTATTAAGGACGGACAGACAATTGGTGAAGGTATTCCTGTTCAATGTGAGGAAGTTGAAAGCACATGGAACAGACTAGAAGTTCCTGTATCATTTGAAGAATTTGTTCACTTTGACGATAATGTCGCAACTGCTGGTACTTTTACTGACGAGGAAATTATTCAATCTACTTTAGCCAATCAGCACAATTCTGACAATGATGACGAGGAAGAGGAGGCGGAGGCGGAGGCTCCTGTCATATCGTTAAAAGAAGCAAAATTTTTTATGTCAGGATTACGTAAATTTTTTGAGCAATCTGAAATGGACGAAAAAAGATGCGATACAATTTTCAATGCTATCAGTAAGTTAGACAATGCTATGGACCAGATTGTGACCAACAATTGTTCACAAAAAAAAATAACAGATTTCTTTAAAATGTAATAATATTAAAAATAAATGTAAAATATAATAATATGTATGTATAATAAATAAATATCTATTAATAGTTTTAAAATATACACTGTAATAATATTTATAATAAGTAAATGTAAAAATAAACGTAATACATACATACATTATCTACAATTTTCCACCTCTCTTTAATTCGAATTAATTTTTTTCCCTCGATAATTCGAACACTCGGTAAATCGAAAACCTCTATAAATCGAATTTTTAACTCGGTCCCCTGAATTTCGAATTATCGAGTGACTACTGTATCTCGATCAGTGACAATCAAAAAGTATAATAGAACTTTGTAAATATTATTTTATTTCTTATTTTTCCGAGTGTTTATTTCAAGTTAGCAACACTTGAAGACAATAACTCTCCGACAACGTACGCGTCGCATATAATCATTATAAACGTCAAATAATAATAATATTGTTTGCTGTAGGTCATATAACGAAAATCAGTCGATGTGATATTATATACTGCGATATTGTGTCTTACGATTAACACGCCTTTTATCAACCTTCTCAACTTGACAAACTCTTTACATTTTGTATAGTTTTATAATATTGGTTAGTTATAAAATTGTCATCTAGTATATTTTAGGGCAAACATTCTTATATTGTTGGATACACTAAATTAATTTGGTGCGGCGGTAAGTCGTAACGTTTGCCACCCTGGCGATCTAAGCAGACACCACTCCATGTAAACTTTGTAACTTTGTCCCTCCGTACCGTCGCGGTCTAGCCGATGACCGCTGGTGCCCGCCGCCGCCGTGTCTTTTGTCTTTTACCGTCCGTCTAGCGGATCAGTGTATATGTCCATTTGTCTTCGTTCGTCGTCATCGCCGTATTCCGTCCTTTGTTTACACGCATCCGAGAGCTCTCGCGTTCGTCGTCGTGCCGCACACGTCCCGTGTCCACGATCTATTATTTGTATTTTGTTCTGGCTTTGCGCGCCAAGCAAACAGCGTTTTTCGCTTCGTGCCATCGCCCGTCCGAATTTTCGCAATGCGACCGAAGCCGTTCGCGATAAATGCTTAATATTAATATATTAATTTTGTAATTTTATCAAAACAATACTAAATAAAGTACCGATCTTATGAATCCTAATTCGAAAAAGAAGTATAGAGGTATGCTATAAATATTTGAACATTTAGTCGATGTCCACTCTCTCTCTTCAAGTCAAGCACTGTATATTACATTACCTGCAGTACCTATTATGTATGTCATATTGATCACACTGCTGTTGTGACAATTGTTGTATAATATATATATGTTATATATAATATATATATTATTACCTAACATACCTGTCTTATATGACGTTTCTCGGGAAAACCAATTATTATATCATTTCGATGGTGTCCGAATATCAAAAAACCGTAACGCCCTACAGGGGTTTTGACAGTATACGGTGTACCTATAGTTGTGGACGAGGCGTGTGCGTAAGAACGCGCTAAACATCATGATGACCCGGTCGAAACGTTTCCATTTCATCGACGCTGGGATGCATAACAAAAAGGCACGTGTGACACGAGTGACGATGCGATGCGTCCGTCATCGTCGTTGTCCGTCGCGGCGACGACCACTTCGACAGTTTCTTGACACTGACGATCGAATCCAATTTCACTGCTCCGGTTATAGGTATACACGAAACACACATAATACAATAATACGATATAGGTTACCTACCGTATGCACAGTGCACACTATATAATGTAATAATAATTGTCTCAATTGAGTCGGCGGTCGACCCAGCGGGTATCTGACCACCAATAGGGTGTCAAAACAAATTTATAATATTTCGCAGCACATTCGTCGTACACATAAATAGGTTTATTATATAATAGGTAGGTACGTCGTCGCGGAATACCACGCTGCGGCGACGGGGTGGTTATAATATTACAACACTGCGTGCACATATTACGTATTGCGCGCGTTTACACGATAGCATCTATATATACGTATATACACTATCCGACACGACTTCACATTATAACCGCACTCGTTTTTGTAATAATATAACGATAATAATATATAATATATTATGAGCTGATATAATATAATATTTTAATGTGCGTACCGTTATCGTACAATGGAGACGAGTGGGGCACTTTCTAACGCGAATAACATAATAATATGTATATAAAATATAATGACGCGTATTATTATAATAATGCACATGCGACGGGGATTATAATAATAACAATATAATGACTGCGAGAGACGTTTTCAGAGAAATTTTGAAAGGTCTAATATCAACAGTTTAATTTGAAGAAGAACGCACGCTGTGCACACGACTGCAGCACCGCGTGCGTACAGAACGATTTTTACATTATATACGTATGTAATAATTTATACGCGTCGCATATACATAATATTATATAGGCCGCTACCGTGTACGAAAATTTGCAGAGCACTTTCTCCGTCCACATGTACACTCTAGATTGGTACATGTGTATATTGTGTGTATATATGCGGTAAACACGTGTGGGGTAGTGGTTGATTTCACCCGCATTTTCGACGTCCGGCTGCTGCAACAGTGCGGGGGTGTGTACTCGAACCCGCGGTGAAAGTGTTCCGGGCGCGCCGCAATATATAATGGCACAACGATTTCGTGTAAAACCGAACGCGTCTTATCGGCGTCTATATACATCGATCTGCGACGGGGAGAGAGCAGAGTGATTTATGCTGTACCTACTATTACCATTGGCGGACATTTGGTTGGATTTTTAGGGGGCTATAATAATCCAATGTAAAATTACCACACACTCCCTTTCTATACGCAAGTATAACATATCACTTTCGATTTTTTTGGGGATATATTGAAGTACTTGGGCAGCTAAGCCCCCCTAAGTCCTCCCCCGATGTCCACCTATGCCTATTTCCTCCGTATGAACATAATGATATTAGATAACCGTATACTATACTGCCACGATATATGTTATAATATATTATGTAGGTACATCGTGTGCACTATACGCGTTTGACTATATTTAGTCGAAAAAAAGATTCGAAATCAGTGTGTAGGTACACGCCGGTCGAACGACGCGCCATGTACAAATTCGCAGACAGAGTACGCATTTTTGTGTAACGTGAAAAAAAACGAAATTCACGACGCGACATTATAATATAATAATGTATATTATGCTCATGCTTCCGGTTTATGTATTTTTTTTTTATTCGGCCGCACGGCCACACGCGCCGCTTTTGTCGACTTATATTATTGTGTGTCACGACACCCCGTAAATTGTTTTTTACAATAATCCGCAACAATATAATAGGTAGTACAAGAAGCTCCCGAAGACGTAACACCCAAATATTAGTATATTATTAATATAATAATACACGAATACGCAACGAGGACGAACAAAAAAACTAAGCCATTCCCCGAGCGGCTATACACACACGCACCGATAGCGTGTTATTCCTATTTTTTTTGTTATTGAGTCCTCTCGGAGTCGCCATACAACACATAATGTGCAAAATAATATAGTACGTTGAATTGCGTAAATAAATTCCGGTGTCCCTTTGTTCTCCTCGCGTCCGTAAATAGACAACCAGAACCCTTAAAACGACCATAATGCGGTTAAAAACTGTGGACCGTCCCGCTGTGATTCGGAAAAAAAAACAAACTATACGCATATTTTTTTAAGGTCTTAAAAAAATTGCTACCTGCAGCAGTAGTCTCAATTTATCGCATTGTTTAGTAATAGCCATTTCGGAACCCAAACGCTACCCAATTGTATAATACAAATATGTATAACACTCTCGTTGCATAATACATTCACAATAATAGTAGGTAGATGTGCACTATGTTGAATTCAATACGGTTAAAAGATGATACAGCAATATTATATAAGAGTGTCCGGTTTACGACTATAAATTATATTTGACCGGATACGTGAAAATCCCATGTACGAGTATAATTCTTTTTCTTTTTTTTCTTTTCTGCTTATTTTTTATTTTTTTTTTCTTAGAGGATATTTTAAGCTTCAAACAATTCAAACACAATATACTTCTTTAGAGTCCACAATGGTTTATACGTAATACAGTAATAATAAATGTTGGTAATATGATACATTTGATACGTATATATAGTTTTATACAAAACGCTGTTGGCCCGCAGGCTATCTCGAGGAATTTTATTATATGTTTTATTTCTGCCTAGAGCGAATACTTTTTCGGGTGAGCTTGATTATGATGTTTGATGCCATTCGAGCATGTATTAACTTTGTTAGGTGGGGCTCCGAGGGAGATATATTTTTCATGTAATATATAAAAAAACGTTCTTTAAAAATTACATACAATAGGGTGTGAGTGTTTTTGTGTGTCCAATGCGTACCTATATTATTCTGGTGATCATTATTGTTTCCTCGTGTTTGTATAGATGAATTGAGGGTAATGTACTAATGTGGACATCTATGACTTCTATAAACTCGATAAATTATAATTTAATATTAAAAACTCGATTTTAACAATGACACAGAGAAGATATGACTAATAAAATCATATTTATTAATAGAATTTAAATCCGATTATTTTAAATGGGCGTGATTGTGTAGTGATTCCTAAATCATAAATTATATATGCGTTTACCTATAGTATTTAGGTACCTAACCTAACCTTCTGGAACAAAAATGAATGAAAACAAAAATGTAATTTGTTATTACCACCGCGTGCCTGCGCAGACAAATCATTATGCTATGGGTTTGGATAATTTTTCTTTTTGGAAACTACCTGCTGCCGCCACTTCACATAACAATATTTTGTTCCCACCGCGACCGTGGTTCAACACGTTTGGTTTCATTTTGGTAATTCGAATCAAATTCGCAGGCGTTAAACACCAGTGTCATCTCGGGGAATGATTTATAGTGCGAAGGGCTTGTTTAGTTGTCTTTTGTACGGGCCGTTGTAGTATAGCGTAGTGGCGTGGGGTTGATCGACTACGGTTGTCCAATTAGCCGGTACGCGTGGGCGTCTCGGCTGTTCTTTTTCCGCCGAGTGAAGGATTTACGACCGTTTTGACGCGCAACAAATGACGCTTAATTTATATTATTAAAAAATAAATAAAAAGAAATCCGTACACGTTTATAAACACTACTACACCACCATTCGGGTATTAGGATAACAATATGTACGGTCAATATCAATTAAACGTGGCGTGGTGGAATTTTCAACGGTGATTTATGAAGTCCGAGAGCTATGCTGTATTACAATAATATATAATACATACATGTAATAATAATCTCATAATATTATTATACCGTCGTGGCGGTCTGGATTGCGTGCTTCTCTTATTCGTTATTCGTTATTGTTTTTTTTTTTTTTTTACTTTATCCATTTTTTATTCCCAGTGGTGGGTTTATCATATAATAATACGAGAACTGTGTCTTAAATAAGTCTACCAAGTGTAAGCACTTAAGCAGCTCCGATCGTTAATGCATGCACGATATAGGTAGCTTTATTTTATTTTATTTTATAACAATACAAAGACGATAACTCAAAAACATAAATATTTATAGTTACATATTTTGATATTCAAAATAATATCATAAGTAAAATAAATAATAATATTAATGAGTGACCTAGTAGAGTAAACAGTTAAAGAAATGTTTATAGATATTATTGAATAATGTGTCTTCGTTAGCAAGACGATGGCAAAAAAATAATTTTAGTAGATAAATCTGAAAAAGAGAATGGAATAACAATAGGTGAGCGTGTCGAGATAAAACTTTCAAATGTATTTGTTAACGGACGGTAGGACAATCAAATGAGTTAGATAAAAATGTTTATACAAAAAAAGATGTATTTGTATTTTTCAGTGTCTTTAGTTAACATTATGGCTGATAAATTTAGCTTTGTGGATGAGGTTACAACCTTATAACCGCATATGTAAAGCATGCATTTCAACCATTAAAAAAAACACACATCATGAGAAAACAAATAATAATAATTTTGTGAAAACTTGTTTTTCTTTAACATTAGTGTGTAGATTTTTCTGAATCAAATTTAAATATTATATTTACTTTTTCCATAAACGATATTATGTCTACGATAATACTGATGCAATAAATTGATTTTCAGAGTTCATTTAAATGTTGCGGCCAACTTCCAGTTTAATAAAATATATTATACGTATTTAAATTTTTTGCCTTGTTTATTTTTTATACGTTTTTATTAATATCTTATAAATAATTTTTTGTCTTTTATATCTCACATTGGGAAAAATTATAATTAATTGCAAAATCTTGAATCTAAGGTTAACTTAAAACCATTGACACCATTAATTTAATATTTCTTAGGAATATTTCCCGAAAAAAAAATTAAAATTATACGGTAGACACATTTATTATTATTTATTTGTATAACCTTTTTATATAATTTTTATAACAACTAAACACTATGTCTCGATTCAAAAATATGAATAGTTATACATACAACTATACAACTTACAACGTTGATACAGTCATAGATAACCGCATAGGTATAGTATATTATGTGTATATTATGTAGTTTCGTTAAACAACTTTTGTAATTTAATATATGGACACAAATATTAAATAATAAAAATCATAGTAATGTAACCTTGTTACTGCGTTTTTACGACGATATAAAATTAATATTAATACAAGCAAACAAACACATATTATATTTAGTAGTATTTAAAAATGTGAAAATTAAATGACATCGTGGATCTGTACGAACGTGTATTAATGCATATAGGTATACATATAATATATAGGTGCGCGTAGCTATAAATTATTTATATGCGACAATACGATATATACATGTGAATAATCAACGTACTTATAAATGATACTATTTTTTTTTATTCGACATTTAACAGTATGATAATTGGAAAATAGTGAAACATAAATCAAATGGTGAATAGACACATGGGCTAAACTGTATGCGACATTTCTCCATTCTACCGTTGCATGCAATGTTCAGTTGATTGCGTTAATGCGTATTAACAGTTAATTATATTCAATATGGCTGTCTGCAAGTACACACGTTATTGGGGGGGGGGGGAGAGCAAGACTAGTAGCGTAGATGATAGGGGTACTAAAAGTATCGGTTCGGACTGAGGTTAGCTGGCGGCTTCCGGGTCCGAAATCGGCTCAGGGTGTTGCTTTTTTTTCAATTGCTTCCTGGCCTTTTTCTTTTCCTTTAGCTTCAGCAAGTTTTTATGACTTCGCACCTGCTGTGCCTCCGTCTTCACTTTATTAACTTTATTAACCTTCACTGGTGTGCATGGTTCCCCCGACGCCATGGCTACCTCTACCTGCGCATCAGGCGTTTGGCGCAGGAGAAATTCGCCGTCTGCAGGTTGCCTCGATGGATTCTGGATGTCCATTGTACGTTTTTGCCAGCCCCGACGGTACACCGAAGCCCATACTGGGTTCTGGAGAAGTTCGTCAATGGGCATCCTATTTATCTCGGCTTCCGACAATGCTTTCTCCTGATCGCACACCTGTCCCGCCGGCTTTGATATGAGGTCTGCCTCTGCCATTTGAACAATATTATATTATTATTTAATACTTTGTAATGCAAATAAATAAATTGTACCTTTATAACTATTATAAGACTTTTTGTTTTATTATTATTTAAAATCCAACAAAACAGACAATATTAAATTTACAAATTCGATAAAACTTTCTCCTTTAAGCTTGAAAACTTGTGTTAGAGAGAGGGTTATTTTAGTTAAGAAAACAATACAAAAATATATAGATAAATAAATGTTTATTACCTATAGGTACATAACATAATATAGCGTATAATATTAATTATACAATACCTAATAAAATAATTAGATAATAATATAATTTAAACTGAATAATGTACCTAATTATAACAATTACAATTGTAAAATTGGGAAGGCGGAGAGAGGGGGCAATGCTGGTAGCGTTGACGAAAAGTGTTCGAACGGAGGTTTGGCGGCTTCCGGATTCGAAATGGCAAGCATGTGTTGTTGTTTTACCAATTGCTTCCTGGCCTTTTTTTTATCCTTCAGTTTTTGCCAGTTCTTGCGACTTCGTGCCTGCTGCGCCTCCGTCTTCGCTTTTTTAATCTGGACTGGTGTGCAGGGTTCCCCCGACGCCATGATCACCTCTACCGGCGGATCAGGCGTTTGATGCAGGAGAAGTTCGCCGTCTGGTTGCCTCGATAAATTCTGGATGTCCATTGCACGTTCTTCCCAGTCCCGACGGTACACCGAAGCCCATACTGGGTTACTGAGAAGTTCGTCAACGGGCATCCTATTTATCTCGGCTTCCGACAACGCTTTTTCCTGATCGCACACCTGTCCCGCCGGCTTTGATAATATGAGGTCTGCCTCTGCCACACCAGTGTCTCTTACATCGCCGCTCTTCTCGTCTGGAAAGAAAGATTAGTGCAATGTTATTTTATTTATTAAAATAGAATGTTGTGACGGAAAAATTTTCGTAGCTGCTGTTCGTTGTGTTGAACTACCAAGCTACGCGCACGTTCATTGCGTACCTAATTTTTTCCGTGTGTACTACCGATCGACATCCGTTCACATACAATTAATAGTTTATAAAAATGATAAAATATACGTTACGTTTACGTTCATTCAGGTAACTGACCACATAGGGTTTCAACAAAAAACATATAGTTAGCAGCATTTTAATTTCAATCTATAATAATTTCAATTTAATTTTGATCTGCTCAGAGTCTGGAGGCTTAGGTCCAAATGTTCAAATAAGTATGTTTTACAAAAAACTTTCAATAATTATTTATAATAAAATATCGTTGTGTTACCGTGGAATTAAAATTACCTATATACTAGTATATTACTGGAATATTTTTAACAGTTCTTTGCACGGTGGATTATATTATATTGATTATATTTATTAAAACACAGTTAAACTATGATGAATATATTCTAAATGATTTATATAATTTGTATTTATATTCATATATTATTTTTAAGTATACTCGTAATTAATTTAAGTAATTATAGGAAAAATACAGAAAATAATAAAATAAAATATAATGAAATACTATGCAACTAATGATAATACGGAAGAATTGGCAACAAACATAAAATTATACTGAGTATTAATATTAAATATTTTAATGTTATTAAAAATAAAAACGAAATTTTGTGTCACGTTTTAGCAAAAAATAATTAATAATTGGAAAACAGACAAACACGATACTGTCTGGTAACGAATATTATAATAATAATATGTCGTTTACACATAATTTCGTAATTTCACTGCGTTAATAGTTGCTGGCAACGGAAATGGCAATAATCATCATCGCTTCCACAATCCCCTCGACGTCATTTCTAACGGCCGAACGATATCTTATCACTGAAACACGATAAACATACATGGTACGTTATTATATTATTTACCATGCATAATATACAGAGCGATTCATCTAGCGTGCTCCTCAACCCCTATTTTTCCATTTGGTTATCCATTTATCCGAATCCCGATTTGTAGAGTATTTTAAGTATATGTAGGTACTTATTAATTATTCTACTTGCTTTAAAACCCATATTTTTAAATAGGCGGGTCGGCTTGCGTTTTCCGCTGCGGGTGAAAATTCGGTGAATAGGGTAAGTTTACATGTTTAAAAAGAATTGCTCCACCACAGGACACTCGCCTCCATAAACAGTATAATCAACGCATTATTAAATGTTAGTTAAAAGTAGGGTGAGCATAAAAATGTATACATATTGGCGAATCATTCTGTATGTGCACACGATAATCGTTTATATATATATGTGTGTGTGTGTATTATTATTCTTATGTTTGAACGTCACTGCGGCAACAGGTGCGGCGCGCGTCACGTCTTATATGATATTGTCGTCGTTGCGCGTCGCAATTTATGACAGCCACAAATCGCGAACGTTACGAGCGGTTCGACCGTGTTTGACTTGTGGTATGGAAAATAAAAATATATAAATATCTTCGGCGCGCATATACGTGTAAATGTAATAATATATAATGTGGGTACATACTATATATTATGTATGTACGCGAGCGACTCGCGCGTCGCGTTTGTCCGATTAATTTGTACACAACGACCGGACCTATAGCTCGAACGTTGGTCGTAAAAACCGAAAAGTAAAAAAATCGTCTCTCTCGCGTCAGAGGTGTGTTACCGCTGCTGCATTTCAAGAATATATAATAATAATAATATAATATAAGTCACCGCCGCTGCCGCCGCCGCCGTTGCTTTGACTTTGTTTATGTCGAAAAGCGAAAAAAAAACGACTACGAATTTTACGATCACAATTGCGTTTCGGAACGGTTTATTTTAACAAGACGACAAAATATAATATTACGGATATCGTAAAATTACGTGTTTATTGCGGTCGGGTGTCTCCGCGCGGTCGCATATATCGCACTCGCCGTCGAAGGGTCCGTCGTGTGTACCTATTTAATATATAATATATTGTACACGATTCTATAATAGTGTATGTGCAGCGTACATATTATTAAAATGTGCCGCAGAGCCTCGAAAAACGGTTCGTCGTCGGTACAATAATAATAAACATATTATGACTTGCACGCGATTTCGGTGAAACCAGCTGATGACTTTTCCTCGAGACAAATATAATATAATAATATATTATTATTATTTCGTAAAACGAGTTTTGGCGCGCGTGTGCAGATTTACGATGGTTTCGTTTATTTTTCGGCCACACACCAATATAATATCATTGGTAATCATTTGTTTATTTATTTGATTTTAGTCGCTTTCGAAGAAATATTATATGTATACTATATGCGCGCAGTCCTTGCCGAGAAAACTCGTGTAGTTTTACGGCATTATACCCATAACTATAAGTATACATATAACATAGGAACTTATTATTATTTTTTTTTTTGTAAAAATCGCTTTCGCGTGTCTTTGTGCAGTACGACAGTACGAGGTTGAATACTAATACGAATATATGGTAGTACCTATATGTATGTGTTCAAGCGCGGTGGATTTCTGATCCGAATAACGCGCGGAAATCAAATAAAAATCGACTACACTAAATCCTACAATCATTTTGGTCTTCTACATATAATGCCATTGCAGAAGCCAAAGCCATATGGTATAGTTATAGTACAATATAACAATAATATAATAATATATTTTTAACGCGATGGCATGGCAGTTATATGCGTGACACTTGTACAACGACGAGTGTCCTTGTGGCCATATATCGTTTATATTATTTTATATATTATTCTCTTCCATCCTTTTATTTCTATCGTGTCGTGAGTATCTATTGCACAGCACGTAATATAATATATATTTAACCACTGCACCGTATTTATTTGGAATGAACATCTTTTTAGCTACCGAACAATATAATTATTTTTACTCTATAAAAAGTGTAAATTGGTCATTTAAAATTCGTATAATATATTATAGTACCTATGTGTAAAATGTTTATTTGTACATATGAGCACATTAAAAAAAAAACATGTATAAAATAACAGTAAATAATTGTTTATAATCACTGAGGAGCTTTGGAATCAGTATAGTCATATTTATATACACATTATTAATACACATAAATTATATATTTACATATTTTAACTTTTGGGTGAATTATACGAGCCTTTTTTAATTTCTATATTTATAGATAATGTTTACCACAATTAAGTCATGACACTCAAATAGGCAGATATTTAGGGCGAAGATTGGAGAGTTCATCTATAACATTATAATATACCTAATATTATTTATGTATCAATATTACGTTTTAGGGAAGATCAATTTAGGCGGTATAAGTTTGAAAGTATTGAAAACTTCTTAATTTTGAGTATGCCAAGCTCATGCATCAAATCTCCTCCCTTCGCACACACGTTTGATCAAATATCCGTAAATGGACAGAATAAACGTCCTCTTGGCTCTTATTAACACCTCTTGCGAATTCGTATTTACCTAAGTTCATGACACAAGAATCACCCTATGACGCACATGATACACTGATAATATTATGTGATATTATTTATGTTGTGTATAAACCTGTATGCGGTCAACCTGTCCGTAACTATAGTACTGCTGCTGCTACTACTACTACTACTACTAATAATAATAATAATAGTATAATATTATTATGTACAATATACCTATTATACCTGTATACTATACCGGAGCCTCTGACAGCGGGATGGCACGCCATCCGCGATTATTATTATTATTATTATTATTATCTGTTTCCATAACTCGTATTTGCGCGCGCATATTATAACACTTAACGTATAATGCTATTATTATTATTACATTTTGCGATTTTATGATTTTATAGTATATAATAACGAATACACGACCGGTATTGTATTATCGGGCGGTGGTATTACATTGTACGCGTAAACGTATATACATTATATTATGATCGTGTCGAGCGTAGGTGTATATAATATAACAAAATAAAATATAATAATAACAATGTGTACGATATTATTGAAAACGGGCGAAACGTCAAGATGCCCGCGGCGACGCGAGACACGTCACACCGTTCGACAGCGCCGCGGACACGTCGACAACAACCAACCGTCGTCCGCCGCCGTCGCCCGCAAACGGTTTGCCGCAGCGAAGCGGACGTATTATATTATACTATGCTGTATAGGTATGGACATTGTATAATAGAGTTAATTATATATAATGTACGCACGCGAAGAGGAAAAGAAAACGAAAACCTTCTGCGCAAAGACGCGCATATTATCATATTGTGCGGCCGTACACCCGCGTCACGGCGCGAGACAATAATGTTCGGTGTACGTTATTATTACAATGTCATTTGACACGTCGCAGCAACGGTAGGCCTATAATAGCTCTCCGCGTCTCCCCGGCCCACCCGCGCGTACGTCCCACACGCAATATCGACGCGATTCCATTATTGCGACAATAATCGTGTTGTATGTCGTATAGCCATCATATCATTCCCCGAGTCCGCCGACTCCCGGACGACACACAATATGTATAATGTGACGTGGATACCTATACCATATTATAATAAAGTAAACGCGCGAGCGCACATCAAAATCGCGACATCCAATCAACCGACGACAATATATCATATTATTTATTGTTATATACGTACATATACTGCAATAATATACAGAATACGGTGTATATAAATATATATTATAGTATATAATATATAGTATGTAGGTACCTACTCACTTGTCACGCCGTATATTTTGATGACGAGCCAGCTATATACGTATAATATATACGTATATATATAGTGATGGTATTGGACGAAGAAAAACTGATGGTAAACTGACTTTACGGGGGTTATAAAAATACTACCTAACAAAATCAATCGCGAACAATACTGCTAAATTTGTAACAATATATTATATAATATTATGTTTTGTATGCATACGTAGATATCATTATAATAGGTCTAGGACTTAATGGACTTATACGCAATATGAAAAAGAAAAAAGTGAGTTTCATTTTTTTTTAGACTTTACTTAGTATTATATTATACAACCATTGCCAAACGCAATATAATAACACATTCAATCGATTTACCAATAATTCCCAAAAAATCGTGGAGTGATAGAAAAGAAATGTACAGTACCCAATTAAAATAAATTTGATGAAGTTGCTTTACGTACAAGCTAAATAATTTTTTGTTAGGTATACTTTTAAATAATTCCACGTATATTTTTTGTTTATTTTTAGTCATGACAATATAATTACTGATTTTATGTAAAAGTTAGGAACTATTACAACGTGAAATCTAGTCTTTTATACTATATAATTTCATTTAAACATACCATAAAGCATGGCATTTTTTGAAACATGCAATAATAATATGTATTAAATTTAAAGTAGATGCCCTCGTAAAATAAGAAATATGTATCATTATTTTTATTGATATTAACCGATTTAATAAATATACCAAGGTAGTAGGTTCTCGTGATCGCTGGAGCAAAAAAGGTATATGATAAAGATATCATAATTTATAATACAGGATTAACTCATTTTTTTTTTTTTGTTTTGAAGACTGATTTATAGTAGTTATAATAAAAAAATACCACGTGTAAATTTTAGCTCTTCCCGTTAGTCGAGAATAGAACCTCTGCAGTCTAAACACTCTAAACAGTCCGAACCATTTTTTCAAGCCTTCTATAAAATTATTGTCTTGAGCAGTGTAACATCCAAGACAGTTTAGATTTGAATTTTTTGATAATTAAAAGAAAAAACGTTTGTACGGACACGCGTATCCACACCTCCCAACAATCGCCCGCCACAAATGTTTTCCATTTTGCACATTTCTCTGTGGTTTCTATTTGTAAGATCTGAATGAATGACACTCATGATGGTTTGAAGTATAAAATGTAGAATTTTTGATCGTATACACGAAAAGTTACAATGAGTGGCTGTTAAAAGTCCATAGTCAGGAAACTATTGATGTGTAAACATATTTCTAAATCGAATAACGCAGTAATAATATAATTTTATTTACGCCTAAAGTTTCGTGCGTGAGCACCGTTGTCCGCATCACGGCGGCTAAGTTTTTATTTGCCCAACCACTTCCGACGACGGCGAAATAGTGCGATACATCAGCGGTGGCAAAGATATAGTACCGCCAGAAGTGGTGGGAGAGGGGTGCCGGAGAGAAATCGCCTGTCTGTTTATTTTTTTTCTTCTCTCTCTCACAAGTCTAAAAAGTTTAGTGCGCGTGCGGCGATGACGCGCTGTGTATACCTCTAAACGGAAAAATCGAGTCCGACGACGTTGCGGCCGCGTGCAGCACGCACGCGCGCGCGCTCGTCATAATATAAACACAATGGTTTATTATACACGGTTTTGGTCTTTTGACAGACGACCGGAGAACGCGCGCGGTCGGCCGTATTATATATATTATAGCCGTGTCGGACGTCTGAGCACGAGTCCTCCCGCGAAAGACACGACCAAACGACGCGTACGCGCGTACATTACACGACGTACCTATGGGCCGCCGCCGCCGCCGCCGCCGCCGATTCATTCCGTCGGTTATTTATTTTCGTATAATATAAATAATATTATTATTATTATTATTTTCTCCGACCTCCTACAGCACAGCACGCAAGCGCAATATTACGAGCCGCGTGGGGCGGACGGGCGTGTGATGCGAGCACGTCGCGCACCTGTACAGGTGTATGTATATAAGTAGGTACTCCGCGCCGCCGCCGCCGCCGTTATACGCGTGTGTAATATACGACAATATTAACTCGACGGTTTTTATCGTCCCGTCGACTTTTGTTTAGCGTTCGCGCCTCAATAACGATCGAATCGTGTCGTGTCGGCAGAGAGAGAGAGAGAGAGAGAGATGGAATAATATATAAAATCGCGTACCTATAACATCTATTCTCGTGCGTAATATCATCGCCGACCGCGAAGACACCACAGACTCCATATCGTATGCACAATAATCGCGATATGCTATACAATTATTATTATCGTAGTAATGACGGAATTATAGAAAGTATATTATTACAATCTCGTCTAGTCGAAATATCATACCATATAATATCATCGTGTATATTAATTGTGCTGATTATATGACTACTATTTGGGGAGCGTACTATGTCGTTTGAAGTTTGAACATTATATTAATATGACGATGTACAAACTACATTATACTTGTGTGTTATTTTAATTGATTTTTAAGAAAATATCTCGCAATACCTTTTATAAACATTATGTTTGATTTGCACGTAACCGTTATATTACAATTTAAAACTTATATTTTATATACGCATTATTAACTTATTGTAATTAATTCTATCGGCGTACTTGTCGGATTATAATAGGTATAGTTAAATATTAACTAATGCTGTGTATATAGTTCAAATTAATACTTTATAGCTACCTACTCTTTAGCTAGGTGCGTTAAATGTCTTGAATTTGTACTACCTATAAAAACTTAGTAAATTTTACTTTAGATAGTGGCGGTAGTGTATATAATTCTCCAATCCACAAAGATTCTATCATGGCCTATACGCATAACGGCATAACAAGACCTATTACTATGTTTGATACACAACCATAAAGCGAATAACGATTAACAGTGTTTACTTTGTTAAAATTTATATATTATAAATTATGAATTTTTTTTTTTTACCTGATATAAAATATAATATTTGATGAGCTTTGTTGTATTTTTCAAGTACCCTCATAAAAGTTTATCTGTTATAAACTTGGTGGTTAAAGAACTGTAGTTTCTGATCATTTTTAACTAACATGTTTCTACAACGGGAGAAACTACCAAAATCTTATACAAACGATTCATCTGTATTTACTTCACTCCACTAATATTTAATCTTGATTCCGACACTACTCCTGGTAATCTCCTCGCAGGCCGAATAAAAATGATCTAGAGACTTGCATTTTTCTTAAATATAAATTATTCTAAATTATAATTAATCATAGTTAAATCTTCTTATAAAATGTCACCATCAGGATACTTTTTTCACGTGTTTCCAACTCATAATGTACCAACTCATTTTTTTTCACATAAATTGTTTGATTAAGGTCAATACTGCTATTATATTTATATTATATTACAACTAAAACAATATTAAAAAAATATAATAAATTAAACATAGAGTAAAGAGACATTAAATTATTCACTATTATAGGAATATATTATGAATTATGGTTATTTGAAATAGTATAAATATATATTCAATTTACATGTCACTTACGTTTATTACGTATACTTAAAATGTGATCCTTTTGAATTATAATATTTTATTTTATATAGTATTTACGATAACTGATATTTTGACAAAAATTAATTTAGTTATTTTCAGCGATGACACTATAATACTATTGAAAGAAGTGAAAACGATAAACGTTTGCTTACTGAGTTTAAATGACCACCACATACTTGTACAAGAAAGAAAAATACAGAATAGACGGTTCACAGTATGACCTGCATTGACACAACAGCAGTTATTGTAGCCTACATAGTTGTCTGACGCCAATACGCCATACATTATGGCTTTATAATATCGGTAGGAAATGGTCAACTGAGTTCTTCAAAATTGTAACAAAAAAAAAGGTCGTATTTTACGTAATACTATTATATAATATAATAATATGGTTTGAATCGATTTGAAAAAAAATAATAATAATAACAATACGGAATGGCAATATCATCCAAATATGTGTTTTCACGGTACCCACATATTGTACAAAATAATATTGTTGACATAATAATAAATCAACTATAATAGTATAACAGTTGTTTGTTAAAATGGATTTTTCGAATAGAATTTAATCTTCTATGCGCTTGTACGAAATGTTTTTTATATACATTAAAAAAAAAAATGTAAAATAATATATTATCAAGTATAGGCTGCCGTAAAATATATTAAATTCACATAACGAATATTTTATAAAGTCGTGTATAGAAACACAGTTTTGAAATAAAAGTGATGAAATAATAAATAAATATTTAAAAAATCATAAACAGATGATTATTATTATTTATTTTCTTTAGTTAGATATATTATATTATTTTATTAATACTGAAATATCCGCATACGGAACCCATGTATGTGTAGTACAATTCCTAAGTATAGTGTAGTACTATACACGGATAGTATATAGTAAAATGTAAAAGCAAATTGGTATAGGTATAATATATATTTATGACATTATGACATATTATATATATCGGGTTAAAATTTAAACCTATTTATTTTAATAATTTAAAAATCCGATGAAATTTGATGTAGCTTTCTATGCAATCTTCTGATTTTCAAGTGGCGTTGAATTATTTTCAACTGCAGACCCTTTCTTTCAATGAAAAAAAAAATTAATCTTAAAGAATTTCGAAAATTATTGTCACAAGAACAATATTCTTCTAAAACAATAAAATTTCTTTCATTAATATTTATATCATTATTTGAAAACACTTTTATTTGTGAATCAAGCAAATTGACATTTTCTTCTAAGAATGTGGATTAAA